>NC_138513.1:3403797-4853797 GCF_964252035.2 Podarcis erhardii | reverse complement strand
CAGACCTCCAGAACAAATTAAGTACTTAACCCAAGGTACCACTGTATTACCACATGAAAATTCATATGCATTTTCTTGCACGTTTCACTTCATATATGCATGTTGTGTGCAATTTTGCGCAACATGCAATCTCTCCCTGCCATGGGTCTGTTCCAGGGCCAGACTTAGGTTTGATGAGGCCCTAAGCTACTGAAGGTAATGGGGCCCTTTATAGGTCCCAGCTGTCTTTTGTCAACAACAAATTCTCACTAATTTTTGTGTTGAATATATGCTATATGGTAATTTATGGACCTAATAGGTATCTAAATTAAAATTAAAAGATGCCTGCTTCTTGGGAGAAGAGCAATGACAAACCTAAACAGCATCTTAAAAAGCAGAGACATCACCTTACCAACAAAGGCCCATATAGTTAAAGCTATGGTTTTCCCAGTAGTGATGTATGGAAATGAGAGCTGGACCATAAAGAAGGCTGATCGCCAAAGAATTGATGCTTTTGAATTCTGGTGCTGGAGGAGACTCTTGAGAGTCCCATGGACTGCAAGAAGATCAAACCTGTCCATTCTGAAGGAAATCAGCCCTGAGTGCTCACTGGAAGGACAGATCCTGAAGCTGAGGCTTCAGTACTTTGTCCACCTCATGGAAAAGACCCTGATGTTGGGAAAGATGGAGGGCACAAGGAGACGGGGACGACAGAGGATGAGATGGCTGGACAGTGCTCTCGAAGCTACCAACATGAGTTTGACCAAACTGCGGGAGGCAGTGGAAGACAGGAGTGCCTGGCGTGCTCTGGTCCATGGGGTCATGAAGAGTTGGACACGACTAAGTGACTAAACAACAGCAACAGGTATCTAAAGCCATTTGCACATGTTGCCATACAACCAGTCCATGCAGAATGTAGGCACCTTATATATAGAAATGAGCAAACTAGTGATATTTTAGAGAGCTAGGCTAGCAGGCTGGGCACATTACTTCCGTCCTAGGAGCCTACACAATACAAAACACTGTTGCTGTATGGAGGTTTCATTGTATTTGTTTTTTTATCTTATATTTTGGAAATGTACATCCAGTTTTTGTTTTCCTTTAAATTTTGGGGGGGAGCCCAAGAGAGTGGGGCCCTAAGCTATAGCTTGTTCAGCTTATACATAAATCCAGCACTGGTCTGTTCTGTCCCATTCCATTGCATGTCCCTTTCTCCTGTTCCGTCCCATTGAATGCCCTTTCTGCACACAGCTTATGAGAAACACACTTTTCAATGCTCTCATCTGCAAAATACGAATTTTATAACTTCATTTATTTCGTAAATGTTACACGCCACTTGATTGTAGGAAAAACCTCAAAGTGGTTTACAAAAAAGATAAAGCAATAAAATTGACCTGCTAACTCGCCCCTCCATCCTTTGGAGGAATGCTACATGACGAACATTTGTTGTTCTTGTTGCTTTGGAAAAGGCCAAGAGATATTCGACAGCTGGAGCTTGCGAGGATGAATTTATGGAGGTGCCATTGTGCCTTTACTCTGATCTACAAATTTAGCCCCTCAAACCCCCAAAGCAGCCGACATTTGAATTTAGGTAGGCATTTTTGCTCTACCCTAATATCCTACAATAAAAGGAATCCACTTAAATGCCTTCAAATGGATGGGTATTTATTTCCCTACTGCAAAATGCTACGCTGCTGCTCTTTGGGTGTGCTAACACACCCATTTGCTCATCTCAGACACAAACTGCACGACACGCATAGCCTCCAACAATGATACCACGTAGGGCTGTATTTCATAGTAGTTATGCTCAGAGTAATTCCACTTAAATTAAAGGGCACAACTGACAGTGTGGAGTAGTGGTTAGAGTGCTGGACTGTTCCAGTCTCCCAAGAAGGAGCCTGGCATATAGTTTAGAGGCTACATCTAACAAACTAATGGGTCTATAATTGGCAGGGTTTTTCTTATCACCTTTTTATATATTGGGGCAATTATACACAGCTTTCACCCTTCCAGTATATGACCTGAGCTGTTAATGTGTGAAAACAGTTTTGCAAAAATGGGTGACCAGGAATCAGGTCTTATTATATAAATTTCCGTTGGGATCATGTCTTTTCCTGGAGCTTTATTGGCTAGTTGGTATATGATTAGCCACTTAATCTGACTGGGTGAGGTCTGGCCATTCTGACAGGTCTAATAACTGAGTATAGTAAACTTGTGAGGGTGAATCGGAATGGGGGCCACATATTCCTGTAAAATATGTCACCCTATCCTTTCCTTGGACTGATGCTTCTAACGAGTAGCCCAGCCCATTTGTACCTTGGGCAGCCAAATGCCAAAATTTCCATGAGTCCTGCGTCTTGAGTGCTGGACTAAAAAAGGTAAAGGTAAAGGTGAAGGACCCCTGGACGGTTAAGTCCAGTCAAAGGCGACTATGGGGTTGTGGCACTCATCTCGCTTTCAGGCCGAGGGAGCCAGCGTTCGTCCACAGACAGTTTTCCAGGTCATATAGGCAGCATGACTAAAACGCTTCTGGCGCAATAGGGCACCGCGACGGAAAGCAGAGCGCATGGAAATGCCATTTACCTTCCAACTGCAGTGGCAACTATGTATCTGCTTGCACTGGCGTACTTTAGAACTGCTAGGTTGGCAGGAGCAGGGACTGAGCACCCGGAGCTCAATCCGCCATGGGGATTTGAACCACCGACTTTCTGATCAGCAAGCCCAAGAGGCTCAGTGGTTTATACCACAGCACCACCCGTATCCCTACTGTTGGACTAGAACCTGGAAGACCAGCCAAGAAGCTCATAGTGCCTCTTTTCCCAACCTACCTTGCACATAGCTGTCAACATTTTCCTTTTAAGGGAAATTCCCCTATTCCAAATAGGATTCCTCGCAAGAAAAGGGAAAAGTTGACAGCTATGATCCTTGCATGGTTGTTGTGGGGATTAAATGTTGAGGGGGCGATGTGTGCCACTTGGGGGAACTCATTGGGGGAGAAAAAGACAGTATATAGATGCAATCAATTAATTAATAAATGTCAGTAGGTCTACTCTGAGTAGGACTTTGCTGGATAAGACCCACACATTATAATGATAATGGCATCAATGAGTGGGTGGAAAATGTCAGACTGCATATCTAATAATAATAATAATAATAATAATAATAATAATAATAATAGATTTCCCCGATCTGTGTGCAAATGGAAACAGCCTCCCTTCAAGAGGAGGAAACTCATGGCTTGCTTCCTAGGAGGGGAGGGGAAGCAAGCCCCCAGCAGAACATCTGGAGCGTTTATTTTGAGATGATGTAGCGAGCTTCCCGCAACGTGCTCCCAGACCTGCTTGGGGGTGGGGGTGGGGGGGAGAGAGGACAAACTTGTGGCTTGATGAGAGATCACACCCATTTCCTTTCCGGGCCCTTCCCAAAGCATGTTAGGAAACGAGAGCCAAGACAAATCAAGCTCGCGGGAGCTCTCAGACAGACAGCACCTCTCCGCAATTACAGCTCTCTGGGAAAGGGCAGCTGGGAGACGGCAGCCTCCGACAAGGAGCCACTGCCCTCTGCTGCCAAGCGGAGGAGCCAGGAAGCAGGGAGAGAAGGGCATCATTCTGCAAACCGGATGCCTGGCCCTCTCCTCTCCTGAAGGGTTAGGGCTTCCTAAGAACACGAGAAGAGGACCGCTGGATCAGGCCAATGGTCCAGCTAGCCCAGTGGCATAGCAATGTCAAGTGGGTACTCAAGTGGCATAGCAAGGTCAGGTGGTACCCGGTGCGGTAAATTTCTTGCCCCCCCCCCACATTGAAATCTAGTTGGAGTCCCAAGAGACTGCGATCTACTCACAGTATAAAAATACTGGCTGTGATTTTTCAATATGGTTTTGTAAGTATCCTTTAAACACCTTCCAATCAGAACTCCTATTAGAATAAACAAGTTCCGTTTTAAATACTAAAATACTAAATAAGATGGATAACCATGTGTAATAGAAAAAGAAGCATGAAATTAGGTTAAAGGTGTGTGAAAGAAAGCAATAGAAGTGGAAAGAAATTGCAACTGAGTAGAGTGGAAGTCTAACACAAAGGTGGGGTGAGGGGTGGTGGATGGTGATGGGAAAAGGAATTACAGTGGTGCCTCGCAAGACGAAATTAATCCGTTCCGTGAGGCTCTTCGTATAGCGGTTTTTTCGTCTTGTGAAGCAAGCCCATTGACAGCTTAGCGGATTAGCGCTATTAGCGGTCTAGCGGCTTTTAGCGGATCAGCTGATAAGCGGCTTATCCACGGATCAGCTGATAAGCGGCTTAGCAGCTTAGGAAAAGGGGGGGGAAAACCCCCGCAGGAACTCGCAAGACATTTCGTCTTGCGAAGCAAGCCCATAGGGAAATTCGTTTTGCGAAGCGCCTCCAAAACGGAAAACCCTTTCGTCTAGCGGGTTTTCCGTCTTGCGAGGCGTTCGTCTTGCGGGGCACCACTGTATCTGTGGGACTGAATGTAGGTATGTTTGTATATAGTTAAGGATTGTATGAAATGTATGTTTGTATGCTTGTATATTCACAATATGTGTGAATTTTATAATAAAAAATAATTTAAAAAAAATACTGGCTGTGATCTACCCATTGTCATTGCCAGGAGTTGCAGAGCTTTCTTTAGGGGAGGGCTGGCCAAAGTTGGAGCTTCTGCTCCTCTCCCTCTCTCCATCCTCCCCTTGTTTGCTCGTAATAATAATAATAATAATAATAATAATAATAATAATAATTTATTATTTATACCCTGCCCCAACCTCACCACAGATACATTACAAACAGCAAGAAGGGAGGGAGATGTGTTAAAAACATCCCACCCATTTCTTTTTAAAAGCCATAGATAGTTAGAGGCCAAAGGCTTGGTTATAGGGGAAAGTGGTTGCCTGGTGCTGCCTCCCTAGGGAGAACATTCTGCAAATGGGGGTGGGGGCCAACACAGAAAAGGCCTGTTCCCATGCTGCCACCCTCCAGACTTCTAGACCATGAAGAAGGGCCTCGGGTGAGAATGTAGGATTGGTGGCCCACAAGCACTTATCTGGAAGGAAGTCCCATTGAATTTTTTTATTTTTTATTTTTTATTTTTTATTTTTTATTTTTTATTTTTTATTTTTTATTTTTTATTTTTTATTTTTTATTTTTTATTTTTTATTTTTTATTTTTTATTTTTTATTTTTTATTTTTTATTTTTTATTTTTTATTTTTTATTTTATTTTATTTCCAGACCTTCCTCCCAAAGGAGCCAAGGGCAGTAAAACAAGGGACAGAACAATTGAAAGACATATTTTAAAAATCTTAAAGATAATCCCAACACAGAGGTGGACCAGGAAAGATCTTAATATTGAGTAATATTTATTTACTTAAAATGTATTTATTTAACTCATGGGACCTACCTCAGAGTGGACACGCAGGCAGCTGCAGCCAAATTGGACATTCCCTGAGCAACGTGGTGATTGTGGCAAATGCCCTTGTTTTTGGTAGAATTATTATTATTTTTTTAAAAAAAGAAAAAGGTGGAGATCCTGGTTTGGCACTCCAGGGTCTTAGAGTCCACTTGGACTTAGTTCACCACAAACATCTACTCAGTGGATTTGTAACTGGCTGACTGACCGAACCCAAAGGGTGCTCATCAATGGTTCCTCTTCATCCTGGAGAAGAGTGACTAGTGGGGTGCCACAGGGTTCTGTCTTGGGCCCGGTCTTATTCAACATCTTTATCAACGACTTGGATGATGGACTCAAGGGCATCCTGATCAAATTTGCAGATGACACCAAACTGGGTGGGGTGGCCAACACCCCAGAGGACAGGATCACACTTCAAAACAACCTTGACAGATTAGAGAACTGGGCCAAAACAAACAAGATGAATTTTAACAGGGAGAAATGTAAAGTATTGCACTTGGGCAAAAAAAAAGGAAGGCACAAATACAAGATGGGTGACACCTGGCTTGAGAGCAGTACATGTGAAAAGGATCTAGGAATCTTGTTCGACCACAAACTTGACATGAACCAACAGTGTGACGCAGCAGCTAAAAAAGCCAATGCAATTCTGGGCTGCATCAATAGGAGTATAGCATCTAGATCAAGGGAAGTAATAGTGCCACTGTATTCTGCTCTGGTCAGACCTCAACTGGAGTACTGTGTCCAGTTCTGGGCACCACAGTTCAAGAAGGACACTGACAAACTGGAACGGGTCCAGAGGAGGGCAACCAAAATGGTCAAAGGCCTGGAAATGATGCCTTATGAGGAACGGCTAAGGGAGCTGGGCATGTTTAGCCTGGAGAAGAGGAGGTTAAGGGGTGATATGATAGCCATGTTCAAATATATAAAAGGATGTCACATAGAGGAGGGAGAAAGGTTGTTTTCTGCTGCTCCAGAGAAGCGGACATGGAGCAATGGATCCAAACTACAAGAAAGAAGATTCCACCTAAACATTAGGAAGAACTTCCTGACAGTAAGAGCTGTTCGACAGTGGAATTTGCTGCCCAGGAGTGTGGTGGAGTCTCCTTCTTTGGAGGTCTTTAAGCAGAGGCTTGACAACCATATGTCAGGAGTGCTCTGATGGTGTTTCCTGCTTGGCAGGGGGTTGGACTTGATGGCCCTTGTGGTCTCTTCCAACTCTATGATTCTATGATTCTATGATTCTATGATTCTATGATTGTAGGGCAATGAGCGTGTGAGGCCCTTTCATGGAAATGTCAGCCCGTGGTTCTGGCAGAGCCAAATTTAGGAAAATAACCAGGGGATAGGACAGGATGCCACCTCATAAAGCATCCTTCCATAAAACACGAAAACTGGAAAGATCTGCTCACCATTTGGGATGAAAAGACAATGGTGAGCCACAACTGACGGCTCCTCGTTTGAGGAAGGACCTTGGAGCATTGGTACAGCATCGGCCTTGTGTTGGTAGAGCTTCATTGGCTCCCAGCACATTTCTGAGCACAATTCAAAGTGTTGGTGTTGACTTTTAAAGCCCTAAATGGCCTCGGCCCAGTAGACCTGAAGGAGCTTCTCCACATCCATCGTTCAGCCTGGACTTTGAGGTCCAGCGCCAAGGGCCTTCTGGCAGTTCCCTCCCTGCGAGAAGTGAGGTTACAGGGAACCAGACAGAGGGCCTGTTCGGTAGTGACGCCTGCCCTGTGGAACGCCCTCCCATCAGATGTCAATGAAACAAACAACTCTCTGACTTTTAGAAGACATCTGAAGGCAGCCCTTTTAGGGAAGTTTTTAAGGTTTGGTGCTTTATTGTGTTATTAATATGCCCCACATATTGAAGGGTAGTCTGATAAAGGATTTGGGGGGGCATGGCCCTGTCTGAAGCCTAGGGTTAAAACTTTCCCCAGCCTGGACAGTCAGTACACCGTGACTGTCTCAATCACTGGCAGAATCCGTCAGTGGGCGTTTCCTGAATTTCTTCCAACATAGAAGTTCTTTCACACCCAATCGCCGCCTGCCTTCTCTGCGCGAAACCTTTCTGCGCAGAGTGGGCGTCCCCAGAGGAGGTCCTGTGCTCTCCCCGCTGGCTTCACTGGAAGAGTCCTGGAGCCTTCTCTCCAAAGTTCCCTCAGACTCCCCTTTCTCCCTGGTGTCACGTCTATTTCCTTCCCCAGCGGAGGCTTCCTCTCTCTCCTTGCTGGTTCCCTCTCCAGCATCCTTTTGGAGCCTCACCACCCCCCTTGGCTCCGATGGCAGTTTCCTGACACCTCCATTAGATTTTAACCTTTGCTGGATCCAGAACCCTAGGAATTAGAAGGGTCTCGGGCAACATACAGATGGACACCCCTTAATTTACAACCTAAATAAACAAACAAATAAATAACTGGTTTACTCAACAAGGCAATGCGAAACTGACCGGTCCAGCCCGTGGCAATTCCTTAGGTTCTTAAGGGCTGGACATAAAATACGATGGAAACCGAAACAGAAAAGAATTGTGTGGGGAAATGAACCCTTCTCATCAGGCTTCTTCGGAAACCCACAACTTGCTGTCAAGGTAACAGCCATTTCCACAATATTGTCGCTTCGCCTGAAGAACGAAAACGAAAGTTCCGGGGTTGAACGAATATGTTTTTCCACCTGCAAAGGAGTGAACCATTTGAGACAGCGTTGCGGGATGGATCTGGGGAAGGTCGTAAAAAGTTTGCGGTAACCTATATATTATATTTTATGCAGGCGCTTAACACAATATATTTTACAAATGTGCTAATGTTCCATAAATCACTTCACATGTACTTGAGTGTGCTGCAGCGCTGGGAGGCTGCTCACGTAGCCTCACACGTGGGCAAACATGTCCGCAGAGGAGGCTTCCGCTGTTTTCGGAAAACGGTGGAGGGAGGCGGATGGGTTCGTGTTTCCTGTACCCATCATCTTTGTGGGAGTATGCAAGAGTCGTCCTCACAGATGCCATTGATTAGCCATCAAGTACAGGACAGCCAGAAATTTGGCGCTACTCAGAGTCTTTACCGCTCTCTTGTAACATGAGAACTCATAGACATCCAGTGAAGTTCAATGTTGGAAGATTCAGGACAGATCCTCGCCGCGAGATCACATTCACCCAGTGCTATACCAGCTGCACTGGCTTCCGGTGGAGTACAGGATCAGGTTTAAGCTGCTGGTTTTAACCTTTAAAGCCCTGTACAGCCTAGGACCCTTGCACCTACAGGACTGCCTCTCCTGGTATATCCCACGGAGGACCTTACAGTCTTCAAACAAAAACATCTTGGAGGTCCCAGGCCACAGGGAGGTTAGGCTGGCCTCAACCAGAGCCAGGGCCTTTTCAGCCGTGGCCCCGATCTGGTGGAACGCTCTGTCACAAGAGACCACGGCCCTGCGGGACTTGACATCTTTCCACAGGGCCTGCAAGATGGAGCTGTTCCACCAGGCCTTTGGCCGAGGCACAGCCTGACCCCCTCCTTCGCTAATCCTCATAGAACTCTAGCCCAAGGGTTGCCATTAATTTGACTCTGAATTGATTTTAGAATGAATTGATTTTAGAATGTATTTCAATTAATTGATTGTGATTTTATGTAAGCTGTGTTATTTTTACTGTAGTTAGCCGCTCTGAGCCCGACTTCAGTTGGGGAGGGTGGGATATAAAGAAAATTTATTATTATTATTATTATTATTATTATTATTATTATTAGCCATTCTTCATGAAGTGCACAGCTAAAAACTATGGAATTTGCTCCAACGGGAGACAGGGATAGATGGTTGCATTGCTGTCTCCAATCATACAGACACAGCATAGGCCTTATGGCTATAGTCCTGTCTTCCATGAATTTGTCTAATTTTCTTTTAAAGCCATCTAGGTCAGCGGCTATCACTGCCTCCTGAAGGAGGTGGCTCCACAGTTTAACTATGCACGGCTTGAAGAAGTAATTTATTTTATCTGTCCCAAATCTTCCAATTTTATTAACTTTGGAGACGTGATGGTTCTTAAACGTTTTCATGGTTTTTACTTATTTTATTTTTTAATTGCATTGTTTTGTGTTCCTGCTTTGTTGTTCGGCACCCTGTTTGTGAACCTGCCTAATTCACATTTTCTGAAACGATATAAGAACAAATATGCCGCCATTCTTCAAAACTTCAATACCCCGCCCTCGTCAGCCAGAGCTTGGCTCAGGGTGGCTAACACCAGTAAAATTGCAATAAAAACATAATGGGGGGGACACCCAATTTAAAATACAGGTTCCAATACAATTTAAAATGCAGCCTCATTTTAAAACTAGCCCATAGATCAAAACCATAAGGGGAGGGAAACATAAGGGTCAGACTGAGTCCAAACCAAAGGCCAGGCGGAACAGCTCTGTCTTGCAGGCCCTGCAGAAAGATGTCAAGTCCCGCAGGGCCCTAGTCTCTTGTGACAGAGTGTTCCACCAAGTCGGGGCCAGTGCTGAAAAGGCCCTGGCCCTAGTTGAGACCACTCTAACCACCTTGCAGCTTGGGATCTCCAAAGTATTGTCATTTGTGGACCTTAAGGTCCTCCACGGGGCATACCAGGAGAGGCAGTCCCATAGGTACATGGGTCCTAGGCCCCACTTCTCTGAATTTTGCAATTCTCCATCCAAGACATTAGTACAAGAAGTCACGTGCCAGGCTCAAGTGAGCATTTAATTGCACATACCACTGAAAAATAGCAGACACAATCATATTACAGTGGTACCTCGCAAGACGAAATTAATTCGTTCTACGAGTGTTTTCGTCTTGCGATTTTTTTCGTCTTGCAAAGCACGGATTTTGGAAAAGCTTCAAAAATCACCAAAGTCTTCAAAAACCTCAAAAAAGGCTACCACAACGCGTGCTATGAGTTGCTCCTCGAAGTCAAGTCGCAACTGCACCCCCTGAATGCACGGTTTTAAGAAAAAGGAAACAAACTTGCAAGACAAAGGAAACAAACTTGCAAGACGTTTTCGTCTTGCGAAGCAAGCCCATAGAGAAATGCGTCTTGCGAAGCAACTCAAAAAACGAAAAACTCTTTCGTCTTGCGAGTTTTTCGTCTTACGAGGCATTCGTCTTGCGAGGTACCACTGTATATATGGGGAAATTGCTTTGCAAAAAGAAGAAGAAGAAGAAGATGTTTTGGGGGGAAGTTGCATCAAAAGGTGTATATTGGGATATATTCATACAACAGTCCTGTTGAATTTTCATGAGGAGTTTAAAAAAAAATCACAAACTTCAGCTGAAATGTAGAGAACTGGATTCAAGGTGGGGAAAACAAGAAACTGAGACTGAGATATTGGCTCACCTGTCGTGAGAGAGCCCATGCTCTGCATGCAAAAGGTTCAATTCTCAGTATTTCCAGCTAGCGCTGGGAATGGTTCCCGTCTTAAACTATGGAGTACGTGGTTTATTTTATTTATATAAGTGTATGCATGTGTCCTCTACAGTGCTACCTCGGGTTACAGATGCTTCAGGTTACAGACTCCGCTAACCCAGAAATAGTACCTCGGGTTAAGAACTTTGCTTCAGGATGAGAACAGAAATTGCACGGCGGCAGCGGGAAGCCCCATTAGCTAAAGTGGTGCTTCAGGTTAAGAACAGTTTCAGGTTAAGAACAGACCTCCAGAAGGAATTAAGTTCTTAACCCGAGGTGCCACTGTATTTGAAAGACTGCCCCATTCAAGTCTGGTTTAAAGATAAAGGTATCCTAAAGATGCAGGTGGAGCTGTGGGTTAAACCACAGAGCCTAGGACTTGCCAATCAGAAGGTCGGCGGTTCGAATCCCTGCGACGGGGTGAGCTCCCATTGCTCGGTCCCTGCTCCTGCCAACCTAGCAGTTCGAGAGCACATCAAAGTGCAAGTAGATAAATAGGTACTGCTCTGGCAGGAAGGTAAACGGTGTTTCTGTCCGCTGCTCTGGTTTGCCAGAAGCGGCTTAGTCATGCTGGCCACATGACCCAGAAGCTGTACACCGGCTCCCTCGGGCAATAAAGCAAGATGAGCGCTGCAACCCCAGAGTCGGCCACAACTGGACCTAATGGTCAGGGGTCCCTTTACCTTTACCTATCCTAAGGAAGGTTACCTGGAGTGGTCTTGAAGCTGCCCATCAATAGTTAGCACCTGTGGAGAAGGCTGAGAAGGCCCACACCTGCCCTGGTCCCTGCTTCCCTCGCTATGTCAAGAGGCCCTGTAATGCCATCTCCAACTCCTTGAAAGATTCCATCAACAGTGTCTACAAAAAAATTTACGCATCGCCTGGGAAGACAGGCGAAGTAATGTCAGTGTACTGGAAGAAGCAAAGTTTACCAGTGTTGAAACAATGATTCTTCAACATCACCTTCATTGGACTGGTCATGTTGTGCGGATGCCTGATGATTGTCTTCTAAAGCAACTACTCTATTCCGAACTGGAAAATGGAAAGCATAATGTTGGTGGTCAACAGAAGAGGTTCAAAGACTCTCCCAAGGCAAATGTTTTTTTAAAAAAATGAAGTATAAACACCGACAACTGGGAAACACTGACCAGCAAGCACTTCAATTGGAGAACAGCCTTTACCAAAGGTGTTGTGGGTTTTGAAGAGACTCAAACTCAGGATGAAAGGGTGAAATGCTCTAAGAGGAAGGCATGCTTGGCAAATCAACACTGTGATCAACTCCCGCCCAGAAACCTATGTCCCCACTTTCGAAGGATGTGTGGATCCAGAAATGGCCTCCACAGACACTTATGGACTCACTGTTAAAACCGTGTTTATGGAAGACAATCTTACTCTGCTACGAGTGATCGCCAAAGAAGAACGAAGACCTCTATTGAAATTGCAGCAAAGCGTTCTTAATTGTTCGCCGTGCATATCAATTGGTGGTTCAGATTGGTATCCTCATTTTTGGAGATCCATTTCTCCTTCGAAATGGCAAGGCATTCGGCTGATTAACTAACTAAATAACCAACCAACCAGCATCATATGAAAAGCCAAGTCTGAAATGTCAGGTTCTTCCTTCTGCATGTTTAGACTCAAGTTGTGGAATTCTGGCTGGGAGGGTGTGAGATCTCTAAACTGCCACTTGCTTTCTTGATGACGCCATGGATGATGTGCCATGAGTCATACTTCCTCATGGCTGGGCCGGGCCGGGCTGAGAACCTGGCATACTTTATTTAAAAAAATGAAAATAAAGATATAACGCTCTTCTATGGTCACATGCTTGCCAGTAGTGTGGTTAACTTCCACACCTCCCAAGTGGCTTCAGAGACGTCACAGACTTTTATTTGCTTTGCAGGAAATGAATGTCCATAGTGTGATGGCCTGGGACTCAGGCTCAGACTCAGAACCAGAGAGTCTCAGTCCGCACCAGATCCTTTGCCTCAGGCATCATCTGAACCAAGTCTGGGGCCTGATCCTGAAGAGCCCCAGTCTGCACAGGTTCCCCTGCAACGAACACCAGCTGGGCCGAGTCAGGGGCCTGAGCCTGCCCTGGCTCCAGATGCGGGGATGACCTCGTCGCCTCCAGCTGGGCCATCACTTACAGCTGCTCCACTACCGGTTGGGTCAGGGGAGGCTGAGGCAGCCTCTGGGTCTAGTAACCTCCCAACATCTCCCAAGCTGCAGAGACTAAGGTCTGAGAGAAGGAGAGACCTGAGTACTTGCAGGAGGAGTGCTCGCCTTTGGGCGAGACAGGGAGGTGAGTCACTGGGGGATCAGGACCGGCCGTTACCCTGACAAAGATAAAAGGCTGTCGGACCGCACCCCAGGTTGCAGGAGCAGTGTTGCTGTTTGCCAGAACCTGCCTGAGACCCTGTACCTGTCCTTGACTGGTTTCCTGCCTCGTGTCCTGCCTTGGCCCTGTCGGACTGACTCCTCGCGGAACCCTTGGATTTGGGACTGGACCTGGACCGCGGTTCTCGGGTTACCCCCAGGTCCAGCACACATTGCTTCATTGGTCCATGAGGTGGTATGGAGGAGAGATAGAGCAGGTGTAGGGGACTTCAGACCTGGGGTAACTGCAGACCACCAGGCTTCTCCTTCTGGCTCATGCTTCTCTCCCAAGCCACCCCACTCAAAGACCATGCTCCATGACCACCTCAAATGCTGTTTCCTGGATTGTTTCCCTGAACTATGATGAAGCCATTTAAGAGCCTGTTGGATCAGGCCAATGGCCCATCTAGTCCATCGTCCTGTTCTCACAGGAGCTAATCAGATGCCCATTATGAGAAACCCACAAGCAGGATTCAAGCAACAGAACTCTCTCTCCCATCCTGCGGTTTCTTGCAATGGGTCTTCAGAAGCATCTCCACAGGTGGAGGCAGAACCTAGCCATCATGGCTGGTAGCCATCAATAGCCCTCTCCTCCATGATGATAATAATAATAATAATAATAATAATAATAATAATAATAATAATAATAATTTATTATTTATACCCCACCCATCTGGCTGGGTTTCCCCAGCCACTTTGGGCGGCTTCCAACACAATATTAAAATACAACAATGCCTCAGACATTCACTGGTTCTGATTTAAAAGAGAGGTAGAGCTCTTGAATTTGTCTAATCCTCTTTTAAAGCCATCCAAGATTTTAAAGAAAACTTATTGGTTGTCTGGATGAAGGGAAGTGTGTGTGTGTGTGTGTGTGTGTGTGTGTGTGTGTAGAAGCTTCTGGGTTTTGTTTTTTTAGTATGGCTGGAATGTAGCCCACTGTGCAAAGGTCAGAGTTACATCCATTGCTCCTCCCACTTTTGCCTTGAGCCCCACCCATCATTGGACAAGGCCCCCAGAAGGTTGAATATGAGAGAATGTGGCCCTTGGGTTCAAAAATGCCCCCCACCCATTGCTTAAGGCTTTCAGCTGCTCACACTTGCAGTCAAAATGCTTCCTGTTGCACTAACAGCAGATGGCCCAATGAACTGCACTCATCGTGCCAACGTTGAGATCATCTGCTGTGCTTTATTTATTTATTTATTTATTTATTTTATTTCATAAAATTTATGCACCACTTGAATGGTTTAAAAAACAAACAAACCTCAAAACAGTTTACAATGAGAATAAAACAATAAAATTATCTGTAAAAGCAACTCTATAAAACACTCAGAAAAATAAAATCAGCAATAAAGCGAAAACAGATCAAAACATGCACCATTCTATATGTTTGGAAGGCTGGTCTATACCTAAGCTCATCCATCCCCCCAGCACACAAACACACACCCCTCGCCAGCTCTGAGTCAGCTTGTGAACACCTGAAATTAGTCAAATGTTGTGGTTGGTATTGGCTAGGCTCGTTTCCTCTTCTAGGATATGGAGCAATTGATTACCTCATTACAGAGCCGAAACATCCTCTTTTGCCGGACAAGAAAGCCTTTCACAATTTGCCCGGAGGTAAGAAATGTTTGCTGGGCTGGGCCAACTCCTGCTTGCCATTCCCCTCTCGTGCCAACATTTCTTTCGATGCTCTGATAAGGGAGCGAGGAAGGACTCACTGGAAAGTGTGACATGGCCCCGCTCCATACCTCCATTACAGAATAGACTTCCACGCACCATCTCCACGTCCCTGGATGGAACACACATTGGATTTATAAGGTGTGGGCTGAGTTTTAGGCTAATGCAAGAAGATGAACAGATATCCCTAGCACAGGAAGAGTCTGCGAGAACTGGCCAATGGCCGTTCTGGTCTAGCGTAATAATAATAATAATAATAATAATAATAATAATAATAATAATAATAATTTATACCCCGCCCATCTGGCTGGGTTTCCCCAGCCCCTCTAGGAAGCTCCCAACAGAATATTAAAAACACGATAACACATCAAACATTAAAAACTTCCCTAAACAGGGCTGCCTACAGATGTCTTCTAAAAATCTGGTAGTTGTTTTTCTCTTTGACATCTGGTGGGAGGGCGTTCCACAGGGTGGGTGCCACTACCGAGAAGGCCCTCCGCCTGGTTCCCTGTAAGTTGGCTTCTCGCAGCGAGGGAACCGCCAGAAGGCCCTGGACCTCAGTGTCCGGGCAGAACGATGGAGGTGGAGACGCTCCTTCAGGTATACTGGACCAAGGCCATTTAGGGCTTTAAAAGTCAGCACCAACACTTTGAATTGTGCTCGGAAACATACTGGGAGCCAGTGTAAGTCTTTCAAAACTGGTGTTATATGGTCTTGGCGGCCGCTCCCAGTTACCAGTCTAGCTGCTGCATTCTGGATAAGTTGTAGTTTCCAGGTCATCTTCAAAGGTAGCCCCACATAGAGCGCATTGCAGTAGTCCAAGCGGGAGATAACCAGAGCATGCACCACTCTGGCGAGAAAGTCTGTGGGCAGGGAGGGTCTCAGCCTGCGTACCAGATGGAGCTGATAAACAGCTGCCCTGGACACAGAGTTGACCTGCGCGTCCATGGATAGCAGTGAGTCCAGAATGACTCCCAGGCTGCGCACCTGGTCCTTCAGGGGCTAAGTACCCCATTCAGGACCAGGGAGTCCTCCACACCGGCCTGCCTCCTGTCCCCCAAAACAGTACCTATTAGCCACCATCCATATTCCAACAGCCTCCAGACACTCACACAGGACCTTCACCGTCTTCACGGGTTCTGATTTGAAAGAGAGGTAGAGCTGGGTATCATCCGCATATTGATGAACACCCAGCCCAAACCCCCTGATCTCTCCCAGTGGCTGCATGTAGATGTTGAAAAGCATGGGGGAGAGGACGGAGCCCTGAGGCACCCACAAGTGAGAGACCAGGGGTCTGAACACTCATCCCCTACCACCACTTTCTGAACACGACCCAGGAGGAAGGAGCGGAACCACCGTATGGCAGTGCCCCCAGCTCCCAGCCCCTCTAGATGGTCCAGAAGGATGTTATGGTCGATGGTGTCAAAAGCCGCTGAGAGAGATCCAGCAGAACTAGGAAACAGCTCTCACCTTTGTCCCTAGCCCACCGCAGATCATCGGTCATACTCTTCTCACAATGGCCAACGTGTGGGAAACCAACGGGCAGGATCCGAGCGCAAGAGCCCTCTCCCTTCTGTAATTCCCAGCAACTGATATTCGGAAACATTGCCACTTGTATTCATGGAGGTGGAACATAGCCAGTAAGACCAGCTGAGCTTGAGGCTCAAAGGGGAGGTCCAAGCAGGGTCCTGCCAGCAGTTCAAGGCACCCAGAGGCCCTGCAGGACCTTGGAGAGCTCCCAGGGCCCTGCTGATCCGGCTTTTGGAACTGCTGTCCTTGCAAGCACCTAGCTCCAACTGCTGTTTTATATGCATTGCCTGGACCTATAGCAAAGCAAACGCCGCTGCCTCAGAGGGACTGGCTGAGTGTTAAAGGACCATCTCTTTATCCCACAGCTTTTGGCTGGGGAGACTGGTCCCATGGAGACTTCCAACTCTGAATCGTAGGAGTGCAGCAAGGTTGTGTCCACCAGTTGGGAGGGTCCTTCAGAGGGCCCTTCTTCTTCCTCCCTTGTGGCTGCTCTCCAGTGTGTACAATAATGTACATAGTGAGGGGAAGCGTGCATAGAAATGCATATATTAGTGAAAATAACTACTAGTGCTACTACTACTACTAGTACAGTCATACCTCAAGTTGAAGTAGCTTCAGGTTGAGCATTTTTGGGTTGCGCTCTGTGACGACCTGGAAGTAATGGAATGCGTTACTTTCGGGTTTCGCCGCTCGCGCATGCGTAGACGCTCAAAATGACATCGTGCATATGCGCAGAAGTGGTGAATCCCGACCCACGCATGCACAGGCACAGGTTGTGTTCGCTTCAGGATGCGAATGGGGCTCTGGAATAGATCCCGTTCGCATCCAGAGGCACCACTGTAGTAGTTGTCATTATTATTGGAATTATGTTAAGGGAAATTGCTTGTACAAATGGGTAGAGTCGTGAAAACCTCATATAAAACTGAGCGTATTAAGAGAAAACTGTCCGAAAATGGTGGAACGTTTCCTTGAGGTTTTTCTTTTTAGAACAGCAACAGATCGCTGTGGAAATGTGGAGAGATGAAATTAATACAGTCAGACCTCAATTCTTGAATGCCTCTGTTTTTGTTTTGTTTTTAAAATAATTTTTATTAATTTTCGACAAACAAAAGTACAAACAAAAACATATAAACTGACTTCCCCAAACCTCCCCTTCGCTGCATCCTTATTTTATCAATTTTTTTAGCATTCTTTCATCCAATTCTTAAATATCTTTCTTATTAAAGTTTATCAAATTCAAATTTTACAACTGTAATTCCTTGTGTCTAATCCCTTGACATCTTAGCATTCCATAATATTACAAACGTCCTTAAGATAAATTTTAAATTTTTCCCAGTCCTCTTCCACCGACTTTCTCCTCTGGTCTCGAATTCTGCCGGTCATCTCCGCCAACCCCATAAATTCAGTCACCTTGGTCTGCCATTCTTCCAGAGTAGGTAGTTCTTGCGTCTTCCAATACTTTGCCAGGAGGATTCTTGCTGCTGTAGTTGCATACATAAAAAAGGTTCTATCTTTCTTTGGAATTGTTTGGCCAACCATGCCCAAGAGAAAGGCCTCCGGTTTCTTTACAAAAGTCCATTTAAGGATTTTCTTAATTTCATTATAGATCATTTCCCAGTAAGCCTTAATCTTAGGGCAGGTCCACCAAAGATGATAAAAAGTTCCTTCACATTCATTACATTTCCAACACTTGTTATTGGGCAAATGATATATCTTTGCAAGCTTGACTGGGGTCATGTACCACCTATAGATCTGAATGCCTCTGTTTTTGAACATTTCGGCTCCCGAACGCCACAAACCCAGAAGTAACTGCTCCGGTTTTCGAACGATTTTCAGAAGCCGAACATGCTACACAGCTTCCTTTTCGAGTTTACCCATTGTATTGAGGCTTCTGCTTTCACTTTCCAGTCATCAAACGTTTCGGAAGTCTAACGGTCTTCCGGAACAGATTACATTCGACAACCGATGCTTGACTGTATAGAGGAAAAAAGGGGGGGGGGGGAATGAAATTGAAAGATTGCACAATCCCTGCCCATACTTCACTATACTCTCAGTTTGACCATTCTTTGACTAACCATTCTAGCTGCTGAATACCTTCTTGTTCCAACAGGCCTTTGGGAACTGACCATTTTTAAGGAAAGGGCTGTGATGCTTTCATTATTGTTATGTTGGTGACACACCGGAGGAGTGCTGCTTTGCAGGTGAAGTCAAGCACTGGAGACATGTTTCGTTGCAGCTGGGACATCTGCAAGGCATCCCCACAAGGCAGGGTCAATGTTGCCAGTCTTCATAATAATATTTTTTTATCATTTATACCCCACCCATCTGGCTGGGTCTCCCCAGCCACCCTGGGCGGCTTCCAACAAAGTATTAAAATGCAGTGGTCTGTTAAACGTTAAAAAAATGTTTAAGTATATCTTTATGAAAAATACAGAAGCTTTTCTACTAGGGATAATGGTCACGGGTATAGCAAGAGAAGATCAGAAAATATTCCTCTTTGCCACAGGAGCGGCAAGGATCCTAATTCCTAAAAACTGGAAAAAAGAAATTGTGCCAACAAAAAAGGAATGGCAAGACAAACTGTTAGAGTATACTGAACTGGCTAGATTAACAGAGGCAATTAGAGATCACACTAGACAAGAGTTTCAAAAAGCATGGGGGAAATGCAGAGAATACTTCACAAAACAGTGCCCTAAAATACATACCTGGACTTGTTTCAATTAATGTCTGCAGGAGACTTTGTGGATATTTAAGTTGTAATTAGAAAAACCTTAATAATTATTCCTAAAGGAAACAGTTTATAAGAAGTAAATAAAAAGGCCAGATACAGGATAAAGGAAGTATTTTATTTGGTTGTTTGTATTGTTGTATGTTATGCTCATTGTATGTGATGTTCACGTTTAATGAGGGTGGATTTGTGAATTGGGGGATGGGGGGTTTGTGTTATGTTGTAAATAAAAATCCAATAAAATTTTAAAAAATCACCAGTGCTGGTGACATCCGGACTCAAGATATTGGTCTTCGTCAGGCTGATGCTAAGGCTGAACTCCCTGCAGCCTTGGGCAAAACAGCTGGTGAATCTTTGCAGAGCTTCTTCAGAGTGTACAATCAAGGCTGCATCATCTGCAAACAGCATCTCTCAGAAAGGGACCTGTCACACTCTTATCTAGGTGGGGAGACATGCCAAATTGAGCAGATCCCCATCGCTTCTTGAACGAAAGTACACACCATCTTCGGTCAAGCTGAAGGCCCATGAGAGCGAATCTTTTACACATCTGTTGTTTTAATTCTGCTACTGTTTAATTTCTTTTTAATGATTATATTGTCTATGTTTTTAGCTTTTACTATTTGATCTGTGTTTCTGTATTTCGGTCTGTAAACTGCCTTGAGACTCAGTCTAGGGGAAAGTTTGGATATACAGTGGTACCTCAGGTTACAGATGCTTCAGGTTACAGACGCTTCAGGTTACGGACTCCGCTAACCCAGAAATAGTACCTTGGGTTAAGAACTTTGCTTCAGGATGAGAACAGAAATCGTGCAGCGGCAGTGGGAGGCCCCATTAGCTAAAGTGGTGCTTCAGGTTAAGAACAGTTTCAGGTTAACAACGGACCTCCAGAACGAATTAAGGTACCACTGTAAATAAATATAGCAGCAGCAGCAGCAACTCCCTGGATCCTGATTCTGCAAATACTTTTCATATTTCAGCTAGCTCTGAAATAGCTCTGGTAGCAGGCACCATAGCCATGCCTAAAAGCTACTCCCCTCAAAATAAAATTTAAAAATTCTCAGGGACATCTCCATCCAAAATGTGTATGTTGGAGAGCGTTTCGTGTTTTCCCTTTGAAGAAGGAAGCTATAGGAACGAGAAGTGCTCCAGTCACGGAGATTCCCTGTCATTCCTGTCGAAGAACATGTCATCTTTCCCTGTTGACAACCTGATATTCAACTCTCATCCGGTGAACCGTACATTTCCATCCCTGGAAGGTGGAAAGGTTGACCTCTTTCCTTTTCAACAGCAGCTGCCACCTAGAAATCTCTCAAACATGCAGCACGGTCTCCAAGCGCAAGGAGAAGGACAGTCAGTCTTTCTGTTTGATTTGTTTTCCTTTCATTTCTCAAACAGGGATTTGCATCCTCAGTTCCCTGCCTGGTGTCCTGGGCACTTGCCACTCCAGCCAAAGCTCTAGCCAAAGCGAATCGTTCCACGCAAACTCTGTTGATCCTAGTTTGGATGCAATTCAAGCACAAGCTTGCTGATTTAAAAATAAAATAAAGCAGATTTTGGTGGATGAACCAGGGGTAACATCCTAGGATTTCAGTTACTTTGACAAGGTATGTAAAAAGAAAAATACGATGCTGTATCTACATTTATTGGTACCAAGTATAAAGAATAGGGCATTGTTCCATTATTTATTTCCTGAAGAACAGTCTTCCAAAGAAGGGAAACGGGGTAAATTTCATAGAATCACAGAAACATAGAGTTGTAGACTTGGAATAATAATAACTAACACCATACCCTCCAACATTTCTTCAGTGATGATGATGACAACAACAACAACAACAACAATTTATTAGTTATACCCCAGCCACTCTGAGCGGCTCCCAACAGAATATTAAAAACATGATAAACCATCAAACATTAAAAACTTCCCAAAACATGGAGTCTGCCTTCAGATGTCTTCTAAAAGTCAGGTAGTTTTTTCCTCTGGTGGAAGGGCGTTCCACAGGAAGGGCGCCACCACCGAGAAGGCCCTCTGCCTGGTTCCCTGTAACTTGGCTTCTCGCAGGAAGGGAACTGTCAGAAGGCCCTCAGAGCTGGATTTCAGTGTCTGGGGGTGGAGATGCTCCTTCAGGTATACTGGACCGAGGCCGTTTAGGGCCTTAAAGGTCAGCACCAACACTTTGAATTGTGCTTGGAAATGTACTGGGAGCCAATGAAGTTCCTTTAGGACTGGTGTTATATGTTCTTGGTGGCAACTCAAAGGGTCATCAAGTCCAACACCAAGTCCTGCAATGCAGGAATCACAGCCCAGCATACTGATATTATTATGCTATTCTTAAACATTTATTTAGCCTCGGTTCGGTGTTTCTCAAACTTGGGTCCCCAGTTGCTGTTGGACTACAATTCCTATCATCCATAACTAGTAGGACTAGTATTTGGAGATGGCAGGAGTTATAGTCCAACAACAGCTGAAGACCCAAATTTGAGAAACACTGTCTAGATGTCGTAAAAAGCAGGGTTATGCATAACCTTCTGGGGTCCACTTGTCACTTGTGAGTGGGGAAAGATGCAAAGAAAGGGTGGAGCAAGATAGCCAACTCTCCATCCATGTAAGTAAGAGGCATTCTCAGAGTTCAGGGGCATTTCCCAGCCAGGCAACAGTGCTTGAGGAGGGTCAGCACAGGACTGGTGAGAGGGGTTGTCTTTGTTAGGATATTGATGTTCCATTCCACCTTAAGAGGAACAGATATGTGGGGTTGTTGTATGTCACATGTCTGTTTACTTCCAGCACAGCCTACTGGGAACTTCCGTTGTGTATAGCTTTTGCTTATGCTTTTTGCTTGGACACGAAGGGGAGCAGACATGTTTTTCCTTTGTCCTGATGCTGACGAGGGTGGCACTGTGGGTTAAACCACAGAGCCTAGGACTTGCCGATCAGAAGGTCGGCGGTTCAAATCCCCGCGATGGGGTGAGCTCCCGTTGCTCAGTCCCTGCTCCTGCCCACCTAGCAGTTTGAAAGCATGTCAAAGTGCAAGAAGATAATAGGTACCGCTCCGGCGGGAAGGTAAACGGTGTTTCCATGCGCTGCTCTGGTTCGCCAGAAGCAGCTTAGTCATGCTGGCCACATGACCCAGCTCCCTCGGCCAGTAAAGCGAGATGAGCGCCGCAACCCCAGAGTCGGCCACGACTGGACCTAATGGTCAGGGGTCTCTTCACCTTCACCTTCACCTTATGCTTCAGCACCACAGCAAAACAAACAAACAAAACCAGGCCCAGTATACCTGATGACTGGTGGTGGTGGGGAGAACACCAGAAGAAAAATCACAGGAACATTGGACGCTACCTTATAGTACCTTATGCTACCTTACCTCAAGACTGGAGTACTGCTATGTGTTCTATGTGGGGCTTTCCCCCGAAGCTGCAGTTACTGCAAAATGCTGCAGTGTGATTGCCGACAGCTTGTACAGAATGTGGACACGATGCAGTTATTTCCCAAAGAGCTCCCTCTCCAAGGAGAGGACAGCAAGCCAACAGAATCCCCACCCACTACTTTCAGCTTGCTAAACTTGCAGCTCCTTCTGCCTTCCTTCCACTTGTCAAGACGACCTTTGTCCTTCATCTCTCACAATCCCCACCCCAACATTTCTCCAATGAAAATAGGGGTGTCCCGGTATGTATTTACATACCTGGACTTGTTTCGATTAATGTCTGCAGGAGACTTTCTGGATATTTAAGCTATAATTAGAAAAATCTTAATAATTATTCCTAAAGGAAACAGTTTATAAGAAGGAAATAAGGAGGCCAGGAACAGGATAAAGGAAGTCTTTTATTTGATTGTTTGCATTATTGTATGTTATGCTCATTGTATGTGATGTTCGTGTTTAATGAGGGTGGATTTGGGTATTGGTGGGGGTGTTATGTTATGTTGTAAATGAAATTCCAATAAAAAATTAAAAAGAAGTCTTCTTCTTCTTCTTCTTCTTCTTCTTCTTCTTCTTCTTCTTCTTCTTCCTAAGATGATGATGATGTTGGCTTCCAACATACATAAAAACATAATAAAACATTAAACTTTAAAATACTTCCCTGTACAGGGCTGCCTTCAGATGTCTTCTATTTTTTTTTTAAAGAATATTTATTAACATTTCCAAAATAATACAAAAAACCCCACAAAAAATAACAAAAATACAAAATTGAAAACAATTAAAAACAGATACAATTTCCATTACTTATTTTCTATTAACTTGTTTCCCAGACCTCCTCTCACCTCCCCTTTTTGTATTCCAGTTCAAATTATTAGCTCAGCAAATCCTTATTGTATCTTATTATAACTTATTATAACTTATTATAGCTTATTTCTCAGCCTTTACATTACAGCTGGTAACCACTTAATTTCTGTCCAACATCATTCTAACATTCATTCATTTTACAATATTTCTGTAAGTAGTCTTTAAATTTCTTCCAGTCTTCTTCCGCTGACTCTTTTCCCTGGTCTCGGATTCTGCCGGTCATTTCTGCTAGTCCCATATAGTCTCAGATGTCTTCTAAAGGTTGTATAGTAAGCCAACTCCTTAGCTTGTGGAGGGTCACATAACACCATACCCTCCAGCATTTCTGCGATGAAAATAGGGACATCCTAAGGAAAAGCGGGACATCCCACGATCAAATCAGAAACCGGGATGGCTTCTGTAAATCCTGGACTGTGCCTGGAATATAGGGGCCATTGGAGGGTCTGCTCTCAAAGAGGGCTAAGCAGAGAACATGCATTTTGGCCTGGCCGGTGTCTCACCAGACTCCCATCTCTCGGTTTCTCTCCAGGCAAAAGTACACAACCCTCTGGAACGTTTTGCGACCAGCCTCCCCAGATTGTCAGAGTTTGACCAGGGCACTTTGTATTTGGCCCTGGTCTCTCCGCTCGCCGCGGAGCCTGCAGGCCAAAGGCTACTGTCAGGATTCGGGCCTCGTGGTTCGAGGAGGCCCGGCCCCTGTTTGGCAAGCCAACTCACAGCCAGCTAGTAGCCAGCTCCTCCGGGGAGATTGATTGATGGAGTTCTGAAGGGGAAAGTCTGTACGCCACTGACATACAGTATAAGAGAGCTTTGGCAAGGCAGCAGATGGAAAAGCAGTCTTGGCACCGGCCTTGGCAAAAGCCCGTCACGCTCTGTCAGGAGCAGCTCCAGCCTCAGGCGTGGAAAGGATGTGCTTGAAATTGTATCCCCGCTTCTCAGAGCCGGAGTAAAGGGAGAGCGCAACAGACAAGAGCTCAGGGGTGAGTTGGGCAGGCTAGGGAAACTGACAGGCTGGAGAGCGGCAAGCTTTGGCTTCTAGGACTTGGGCCTATGGCAGGGGTGGGGAGCTTCAGGCCTGGGGGCTGAGCACAGCCCACCACCAAGCCTTTCTCATTGGCTCCTGGGACCCTCCAGAGGCCACACCCCTTTCCCAGACACACCCCTGTTGTTGTTTAGTCGTTTAGTCGTGTCCGACTCTTTGTGACCCCATGGACCCGAGCACGCCAGGCACTCCTGTCTTCCACTGCCTCCCGCAGTTTGGTCAAGCTCATGCTGGTGGCTTCGAGAACACTGTCCAACCATCTTGTCCTCTGTCGTCCCCTTCTCCTTGTGCCCTCCATCTTTCCCAACATCAGGGTCTTTTCCAGGGAGTCTTCTCTTCGCATGAGGTGGCCAAAGTACTGGAGTCTCAGCTTCAGGATCTGTCCTTCCAGTGAGCACTCAGGGCTGATTTCCTTCAGAATGGAGAGGTTTGATCTTCTTGCAGTCCATGGGACTCTCAAGAGTCTCCTCCAGCACTGTAATTCAAAAGCATCAATTCTTTGGCGATCAGCCTTCTTTATGGTCCAGCTCTCACTTCCATACATCACTACTGGGAAAACCGTAGCTTGAACTAATGGACCTTTGTTGGCAAGGTGATGTCTCTGCTTTTTAAGATGCTGTCTAGTTTTGTCATTGCCTTTGTGAGTGCCTTTCCCTGGACGGAGTGTGTCTGGCAGGAGCGAGCCAGCAGTCAATCACGCAAAGAAAGTTGGAGTGAGCTCTTTATTAGCAAAAACAGGACCTGCACAGGAGTGTCAGGCCTAATGAGTACAGCAACACATCTCCGGTTGCTCCTGCCCCTATGAAACAGTTGCAGGGACTGAAAGTCCCATCTCCCCACAGCTGTCCCCTCATCTCCAGGGCTTTTGCCAAGCAATCGGAGACTGCAGCTGCATGAAGCTAACGTCTCCTCTGCCCTTTTCATGACTCTTCTGGTTCCGCGACACAAGGGGAAGACGAGCTTGTTGCAGCAGGAGAGGGAGACGCCCATGATTCCTCACCAGCTGGACTCCTCTCTGCCTCTTGGCCTCCTTCTCTCCTGCTTCAGCTTCTCCCTCTGATTCTGGACTTCTCTCTCCCACAGAATCTCCCTGCTCACTAAGCCCTGTTACTGTTGGGATCCTGCCTGCTTGCAACAACTGCTTCTGGACAGTCTGTGTATGCTCTGCAATATTCAACAGGTTATTGTTGAGATCCTTCAACAGTTACGTCTTCAGCGTCTGACACCTCCTCTTTCCAATCTTCTCCCAATAGCACTCCCCGGGCTCTGAGCCTTCTTCCGGGGGGGGGGGCTAGCATTCCTCTGTGGTGACAGTGTCCTTAAACTCTGACAATGCCTCTGGAGGACAGAGGGGTGCATTTAGAAGCTGGCCTACTCTACAAAGGTAATGTTTGCATTCACTGATCTGTCCACTTTTGTTTTTGACTCCCCAAGAAAGATGCCCAGCAGGGAATGTGACCCTTGGGGTGGAAAAAAAAGCATCCCCACCCCCAGTTTATGGGGGACTCTGGGTGGTAGGCAGTGGGAAGCAATGCTCATGAGACAGCTCCAGCAAGCAAACATGTAAACTCAATACATATTTTGCAATTTAAATAATATATAAAAGGCAAAGGTAAAGGACCCCTGACAGTTAAGTCTAGTCGGGAACGACTCTGGGGTTGCGGCGCTCATCTCGCTTTACTGGCCGAGGGAGCCGACGTTTGTCCGCAGACAGTTTTTCTGGGTCATGTGGCCAGCATGACTAAGCCACTTCTGGTGAAACCAGAGCAGCGCACGCAAACACCGTTTACCTTCCCGCCGGAGCGGTACCTATTTATCTACTTGCAATGGCTTGCTTTTGAACTGCTAGGTTGGCAGGAGCTGGGACCGAACAACGGGAACTCACTCCCTCGCAGGGATTTGAACCGCCGACCTTCCAATTGGCAAGCCCTAGGCTCAGTGGTTTAGACCACAGCGCCACCCACATCCCAAATAATGTATACCTATTTTTAGGGTAGCCATACATCCTCTTTTTTCAGAACACATCCTCTTTTCCAGGGTTAAAATTTCTGTCCGGGTGGATTTTTTGAAAGTGCCAAAATGTCCGGGGGGTTTCCTTTGGTACCGAATTTTGTTGCGTTCCTCCCTGGGACCTTCCAATGTCACTCCAGTGCATGCCCTGCCCGGGGCATAGCCTGGGGTGCCTCCGCTTCCCCCTGCCCCAAGCGCTGGTAAATGTGCTCTTCAAAATACAGCAACCCTATATGTTGTTGTTTTTTTTGGGGGGAGCATATTTTATGTCAAAGGTGCATAAGAGGTGCATTGAATTTAAAACTACTTGTGTGTTATTTGCACACCAAACAGGACAGACCAGAGACGCCATCTTGCAAGGGTGACGGGGGGGGGGGGGCAATGTTGTGTGTGTTACATCAGGACGTCTGTAGGAGCTGGGGGTGGAGCCGAAGGCAATGGCTGGTGGTTCCTCCACACTGGCAGGATGCTGCTTCCCAACTCCATCCCCTCCACAGGAGGAGGAGGAGGAGGAGGAGGAGGAAGAAGAGGAAGAGGAAGAGGAAGAGGAAGAGGAAGAAGATGAAGAAGAAGAAGAAGAAGAAGAAGAAGAAGAAGAAGAAGAAGAAGAAGAAGAAAGGAAGAGGAGGAGGAGGAGGAGGAGGAGGCAGAGAAGAGGAGGAAGAGGTAGAGGAAGAGGAGGGGAGGAGGAAGAGGAGGGGGAGGAGGAAGAGGAGGAAGAGGTAGAGGAAGAGGAGGGGAGGAAGAGGAGGAGGAAGAGGCAGAAGAAGAGGAAGAGGTAGAGGAAGAGGAGGGGAGGAGGGGGAGGAGGAAGAGGAAGAGGAGCAGGAAGAGGAAGAGGAAGAGGAGATGATAGAGATGGAGATGGAGATGGAGATGGAGATGGAGATGGAGATGGAGATGGAGATGGAGATGGAGATGGAGATGGAGATGGAGATGGAGATGGAAACGGCCACTGGAGTCGCAGCACCCTCAGCTCTGTGCTCGACCTCCTTCTTCCTTTCAACATTGGCGGGCCTGGCCCCTCCCATGATATATTGAGGGGCCCCAAAACATCTCAGAGTGGAGGAGCTGGCCCCTCTGGGCCAGACCTATGCTAAGCACGAACCAAACTGGAAAATGGTGCAACTGGACACCTCCACCTGCCCCAAATGCAAGAAAACATGTCTCTCCAGTATCAGTCTCTACAACCACAGCAGGAGCTGTAACCTTCCAACAGTTTAACTTTGCCTCCAAAGGCACACTCCTCCATTGTCTCCCGAGACAGACGGATGCCAAGAACTGGTCCGGCTACCTTCCTCTTGCGGGGTGGTCCCAGCAGAGCAACAGCCATCCCAGGCACTGTTCAGTTTGGAGCCTGCAGAGCCCTGGATGAAGAACTGATGTGTGCAAAAAAAAACAAAAACCCTTGCTTTCGACTTCTCTGGAAATTCCTTGGAGGTTTTGGCTCAGCAACGAACCTCCAAATTTGTTTATCTTGAAATTTCACTTTAGGCTAGACTCGGCGACTGCGTAAGGATATGCTACACCAACCCTATCCCCCTCCCCAAACAAGTTCACTCGTCTCATCAGAACTCTTTTTGATTCCTACGTAACCGCACCGAGGATATTTCTCCCCGGCAGAAACCTCTACATTCAATTACAAGAAAATGGTTTGGGCGAAAGTCAGCGGTGACCCCACATAGCCTGCGCTGGCCTCCTTGACTCGGTACCATCAATCCACACATTTCCAGTTGCCAAGGGATGGCAACCAATCGAATCCAAAAGTTCCATAGGCTGCGTTCCTGCCAAACGGCATTGAAAGTGGCTTAACGAAATCCCATAGAAACATCAGCTGCCATAATGGAGAGAGAAGGGGAAAAGATAGGTAGGTGATGACAGATAGATAGATAGATAGATAGATAGATAGATAGATAGATAGATATAGATAGATAGAGATAGATGATAGATAGATACATAGATTAGATAGATAGATAGATAGATAGATAGATAGATAGATGATAGATAGATAGATAGATAGATAGATAGATGATAGATAGATAGATAGATAGATAGATAGATAGATAGATAGATAGATGATAGATAGATAGAGATAGATGATGATGATGATAGATAGATGATAGATAGATAGATAGATAGATAGATAGATAGATGATAGATAGATAGATAGATAGATAGATAGATAGATAGATAGATAGATAGATAGATATAGATGATAGATATAGATGATAGATAGATAGATAGATGATAGATAGATAGATAGATAGATAGATAGATAGATAGATAGATAGATAGAACAAAACAGATTCCTTCCAGTAGCACCTTAAAGACCAACTAAGTCAGTTCTTGGTATGAGCTTTCGTGTGCATGCACACTTCTTCAGATACCTGAACCACCCCACAAGATAGATAGATAGATAGATAGATAGATAGATAGATAGATGATATAGATGATAGATAGATAGATAGATAGATAGATAGATAGATAGATAGATAGATATAGATGATGATAGATAGATGATAGATAGATAGACAGATAGATAGATAGATAGATAGATAGATAGATAGATAGAAGAGAAGAAGAGTTTGGATTTTATATCCCGCTTTATCACTACCCTAAGGAATCTCAAAGCGGCTAACGATCTCCTTTCCCTTCCTCCCCCACAACAAACACTCTGTGAGGTGAGTGAGGCTGAGAGACTTCAGAGAAGTGTGACTGGCCCAAGGTCACCCAGCAGCTGCATGTGGAGGAGCGGGGAAGCAAACTCGGTTCGCCAGATTATGAGTCCACATCTCTTAACTACTACACCACACTGGCTCTATAGATGATAGATAGATAGATAGATAGATAGATAGATAGATAGATAGATGATTAGATAGATAGATAGATAGATAGATAGATAGGTAGATATGTAGATATGGATCAGGGGTAGGCAACCTAAGGCCCGGGGGCCGGATCTGGCCCAATCGCCTTCTCAATCTAGCCTACAGACAGTCCAGGAATCAGCGTGTTTCTACATGAGTAGAATGTGTCCTTTTACATTAGAATACATCCCTGGGTTATTCGTGGGGCCTGCCTGGTGTTTTTACATGAGTAGTATGTGTGCGTTTATTTAAAATGCATCTCTGGGTTATTTGTGGGACATAGGAATTCACTCATTCCCCCCAAAAAAATACACACACACACACACACACATATATATATATAGTCCAGCTCACCACCTGGTCTGAGGGACGGTGGACTGGCCCACGGCTGAAAAAGGTTGCTGACCCCTGATATAGATAGATAAATCTTCCTCTTCTTTTGTATAATTTTCTTTAAGTTTTTCTATTTTACATTTTAGAATATTCATTTAAGCAACCTAAAAACATCAAAACTTATTGACACTGTTGAATTTATCTTAAGGCTGCCAACGTTTTCAAGTGTACACAGTTCCCCCCACCCTCATATATTCAATAAACAGTTTCCAATCTTCTCTAAATGTATGTTCGTCTTGTTCTCTTATCCTTTATGTTAGGTCTGCAATCTGCACATATTCCATCAGCTTAAGTTGCCATTCTTCTTTGGCTGGGACCTCGTTCGTTTTCCATTTTGGGGCTAACGAAACACGGGCTGCAGTAGTGGCATTCATAAATAATCTTTTTTGACACCTGGGAATTTCCATCTGAATTATCCCCAACAAAAAGCCGCCCAGAGTGGCTGGGGAAACCCAGCCAGATGGGCAGGGTATAAATAATAAATTATTATTATTATTATTATTATTATTATTATTATTATTATTATTACCTATCTCCTAACCCATCTCCCTCCCTATCTCCCAACCTCTCCAACCTCAATTCCAACCCCACCTTAACCAACCCTCACTCTCCACTAACTGTTTCTCTTCAAATCCCTGACCACTGGTCTTGCTAGCTAGGGATGATGGGAGTTGTAGTCTAAAAACAGCTGGAGACCCACTTTTTCCTCTCATGCCACATCCTCTCACTTAGATAAATTGTCCCCACCTCACTGAACTACCCTTAACCCGAAAGTTTCTTCTCCTTTTGTCTTAAAATTCTAACCCAGAGTTTCCTGCGGGGGGAACTTTGTGAGGGGATATTTAGCAAGTTGGAGTCTCAGACAGGTTTTCTTCAAAAATAATAATAATAAAGACTTATTTAAGGCAAGTGGTATTTAACCAAGTGGATTAAACTTAGGTTGCTTCAGGAATACAATGCGATTTCACTTTAATTTGTCCTCGGTTGTTTTTGCGTTACAGGTTTGGTTCTTTTATACGGTGATGTTTTCTTTCAGTTATCCACCCCCTTTGACAACCCTGCTCCTGAGGTGCTTTAAGTAATAGACCAAAGTGTGCTCCACACACACCTCCTTTCACTGGGTTTGAGAGTTTCTTCTGAAACGGCCTTGGTCCAGTATACTTCTGCGAGAAGTGAGGTTACAGGGAACCAGGCAGAGGGTCTTCTCGGTGGTGGCGCCCACCCTGTGGGACGCCCTCCCTTCAGATATCAAGGAAATAAACAACTATATGACTTTTAGAAGACATCTGAAGGCAGCCCTGTATTGGGAGGGTTTTAATGCTTGATGTTTTTATCCTGTTTTTAAATATGCTGTAGGCCTCCCAGAGTGGTTGGGGAAACCCAGCCAGATGGGTGGGCTATAAATAAAATTAATAATAACAACGATAATAATAATTTGTGGATGCTGCCCCACTGAAAGAATGATTTCTTTTGGTAATAGCTGATTTTCTATTCTAACACTTCTATATGGTTTCCATTTGTATGATTTGACATATAATTGTAAACTGCTTTGATGCTCTTCATGCTTAGTGGTCTATAGATATATATAAATAAAATAAATATATTCCTTTGAAATGGCATATCACTGATCTAAAGCTCCCAATGGCATTTTGGCACAGCCTTAGCCTTCAATCAGTCTTTCTTCCTTTGAAACATCCATCCCCTTCTAAGACACACCCGTGATTAGTAAATCACCATCTCTCTCTACCGACACCCCATTATTCACGAAACCGCACTCAACCCGCCATGTCGAGAGTCAGTGGAAAGTCTTACTGAGGTGGCCACACACAGACTGGGAGAACTCGTTCAACAACACCTCTGTGTTTATTCTATTTGTTAGCGAGGGATGTGCCAACTTGGCCCGTGAGCCATGTGGAAGAATAATAATGTGAATTTGGATTCTGCGCTGGGAGAGCTTAGTCCACAACTTCACAAGGAGTTGTCCTATGAAAGAACGAGTCTTTGTGGAAGGTGTGAATTGGCATCGATCAACCTTGAAAGAAATAGCCTTGTTGTTATTTCACTGAAAAGAAGAAACTTTCTAGGAACATCCAGGATAGCGGGCTGGGATGTTGCAAAAAGCAGACAGCGGGCATAGGCCGAATTTTCACATTAATCAAGGTCCTCAAACCTGTATCAACAAGACTATTTATTTATTTAAATTTTACTTATACTTTTCAGATAGATACATTTCACTGATTTTACAGTCATTTTGATATTTCAAAACTTGACTTCCTTCCCCCTTTTTATGCAGTTCCTTAAATTTATTTTTAATATCTTCTGCAGATCTAAATTAACTTAACTTACTTATTTATTTATCTTCTTTAAATATATACTCTTACGTAACTGCAGGTTATTACAATAATCCTGCCAATGTTCTTATCTGTTTACAATTTATCTGTAAATATTCAATAAACCATTTCCATTCTTTTATAAAAAGTTTGTTATCTTGATTTCTTATTCTTCCAGTAAGTTTCGCCATTTCTGCTTATTCCATAATTTTTTGTATCCATTTTTCCTTTGTTGGAACTTTTTCTTCTTTCCATTTTCCTTTTTGTGGCTGTAGTCGCATACACAAATAAGTTTCTATACAATTTAGGTAGGTCTATCCCTATAATTCCCAAGAGAAAGGCTTCTGGGTTTTGCTTTGTTTTTTACAAACGTTATTTTAAACATCCGTTTCATTTCATTGTATATCATTTCCCAGTAAGCCTTAACCTTACTACAAGACCACCACATCTGATCAAAAGTACCTTCTTTCTCTTTACATTTCCAACACCTGTTTCGACAAGACTTGGCCAAGGAAATGGTTCCTCTGCAACTATAAACTTACAGAACTGTAGAGTTGGAAGGGGGTACCAAAGGATCATCCAATCTAACCCACAGCAATGCAGGAACCACAGCTAAAGTGTCCCTGACAAATGGCTGCCCAACCTTAAAAACTTCCCTTGAAGGAGAGTCTACCACCTTCCAAAGGAGTCCGTTCCACTGTCAAACAGTTCTTATTGTTGGGGGAGAGAAAAATGGCTGCACCATTTTTCTCCCCCTCTCCCTTACACACACACCGTGGTACTGCCTCCTCCCTCCCTCCTCTTGACTTCTCCCTGCCCTCCCAAACCCTCAGATCAGACAGCTCCAGTTAGGAAAGCTTGTACTACAGTGATACCTCAGTTTTCAAACATCTCGGAAGTTGAACGTTTCGGTTTTTGAACGTCGTAAACCTGGAAGTACATGCTTGAGTTTTCGAACACGCCTTGGGAGTCGAACATGCCACATGGCTTCCGCTGAGTGCAAGATCTGGAGGCCTAGCTGTCAGCTGTTGAGTTTTCAATTTTTGAATGTTTCAGAACTCGAAAAATTCCAAAGTGATACGTGAATTAAAGGAGAAATGTGTTATGAAAGTGAAAGGGCAGCTGTTAATAGCCCTGTGTACCATCACTGAACAGTCTTCTCGAAGCTACGAACATGAGTTTGACCAAACTGCGGGAGGCAGTGGAAGACAGGAGTGCCTGGAGTGCTCTGGTCCAGGGGGTCACGAAGAGTTGGACACAATTAAACAACTAAAAAACAACAACCATCCTCCAATGGCAACAAATCATTGGATCAGAATTTATAATGCGTTATTACTCTTGATACGGCATAATGCAACTTGCCAGTGGAAATCTAGCTACCAAATGTGTAACATACAATTGTCTGGCTGGCTGCTTTTGACATTCCTGGCCCAACTAGCCTTTGGTACCAAGGAAGCCCACTCAGAGAGCTGGCAAAGAGCCCCATAAACCTGCAAGGCTTTTAAAATCCCATTTTGCACAAACAGATACACTGACTAATTTAGTGTGCAAAAAAATTGGACGGAACACTGATATGCTCAAACCCTTGCCCCCAAATGGTAACCATTTTGGAATTTGTCCTTGAAACCGAAATTATTTTGGGGAGAGACTGGATGTTCATATGTTTATACGAGCAGGCTTCAGATTATCCTCTTTGACTGTTTTCTCAGAGGAGGAATTCCAGAATGACGTCCCTGAACCAAAATGGGTGGTTCAGGAAAGGTCTGCCAAACTAAGGCAGTTTTGACTATCCCTCCATCTTAGATGGGCCTGGGGAAACTTTGGCTGTCCAAAAGTTATTGGACTATGACTCCCATCATCCCTGGTCATTGGTTACTTCTGGCTGAGGTTTATGGGAACTGGAATTCAGCAGCATGGCGGGGGGGGGGGTTCAGGTTAGCCAACTGTCCGGTCTGTTGGTGGTTGCTTGCAAGTAAACAGCCAAGACTCCGACTTGTCTTTTGCAGATTTTATTTAGCACAACTATGTACAGTTCAGAGATCCAGAGTTCATGTCTGTCTCAGTCACTTGCAGATTACGGGAGTGGCTTTTTCCCGGTCCCCTCCCCCCCCCAGCATTATAATTTAGACACACCCTCCCTGAATCTCCAGCTCCCCTCCTTACTTTTCATACCTCTGCAAAAACTGGGGGACAGAAGCTGCATGTTTGTGTCCCGACCAGCCTGGCTGAGGGAGGTGCTTGGGCTCACAGTAAAGTCTGTGAGCCCCTGCCTTGCTTCGCACCAGGCCTCACTCTCTCCACTGCCCAACGAAGTGCTGCTTCTCAGCAATGGAGACCCCCTGTACTCTTCTGCCCCCCTCCCCCCTTTCGATGGCAGTACCCTGACACCAACCTTTGATCAACACATCTTCCCTTTACAGGGCCTATTAGTGGTTTGTCCCTCATAGTCTAGGCTTGACACAACATCATTCTAAAACAGAAGTTCTCAAAGTGGGCAATATTGCCCTCTGAAGGGCGGTGAGTTTGCCCAGTGGGGCACTCAGAGGCAAGAGGCTGGCAGGTCTTGAATTTTATTGTGATATTATCTCCCGCAAACCACTATTGTGAAGATTATTTTTACAGGGTAGAATCAGAATTGTAGAGTTGTAAGGGACCACGAGGGTCCTCTAGTCCAGCCCCCTGCATTGCAGAAAGATTTCGCCCAATGTGGGGATTGAACCCACGACTCTGAGTTTAAGAGTCTCATGCTCTACAAGCTGGAGGCTGAGTTTATGGAACCGGGGGGAGGAGGCGGCCCAAAAGAGTTTGGGAACCACTGATCTAAAATGGTATGGTTTGTTTAATCTCCGGTGCTTGAAGGGTAGAAGTCCTCCGTTTCATTGTAGTAGCTCCTGGTTCCCTTCCCGGTTCGCCCTGTATTTCTTCTGCGACACAAAACTGGGTGTGTGTGAGAGTGAGTGTGGGTGTGGGTGTGGGTGTGTGGAACTAACAGAAGCTCCCCTCCTGGAGCACATTGCTGTAAAGTATGCACAAATGCTCCAGGAGGAGGTCATGAGGCATCCCTGGAGACCACCATAACTGTTCCGGAACATGGAACGTGAGGAGGAAGGGGACAATTTGCGGGTAGACCTCCAAAGGAAGGAAAGGAATATTCCAGCGACAGCTTCCAATGCGGGTGTGATGTGTGGCTCTGCTCTTCAGCCGAGGGTGGCTAATTGGAAGCGAGCACCGACTTAATTGCAACTTGCTAATTCCCGGTTGTTAAGGACGGTCGTATAAAAGACCGAAAGAGAACGGGGTGGGGGAAAAGAGAGAGAGAAAAAATAAGGAGAAAGAAAGGCAGGCTGGCGTTAACACGCAGCAATTTACACCTCGTGTCCAGATCATAATTCTTGGCCTCTGGTGCCTTCCACACTCCTGAGATTTATGGCCGATGGCCCCAACGCGGTCGCGAAATGGCAAGGCACCGAGACCTTGCGGTGAGATGGACTGAGGTTAGAAAAAACAAAACGGGAGCTTAATTTATGGGAATGCTTCTTTGGACAGGAACCCCAGGCCAAGCACAGCTCTCTTCTAGTGGAAAAAAGGGGTTGCAAAGCATTTCCTTATTCATTCTGTCTAGGGGAATATATCGTGGACTTTCCCCCTCATCTCATTCTGCTCTTTTCCTTTCCTCTGCAGAGCCAGAGTGGTGTAGTGGTTAAGTGTGATAGACTCGTAATCTGGTGAACCGGGTTCGCTTCCCTGCTCCTCCACATGCAGCTGCTGGGTGACCTTGGGCTAGTCACACTTCTCTGAAGTCTCTCAGCCCCACGCACCTCACAGAGTGTTTGTTGTGGGGAGAAAGGGAAAAGGAGATTGTTAGCTGCTTTGAGACTCCTTCGGGTAGTGATAAAGCCAGATATCGAATCCAAACTACTACTACTACTACTATTACTACTATTCTTCTTCTTCTTCTTCTCCTTCTTCTTCTTCTTCTTCTTCTTCTTCTTCTTCTTCTTCTTCTTCTTCTTCGCATTGGTACTGACTATGAGGGGTGGTTGGTTTCTCCTATAGAAGCAGTTGGCGCCCATTCACCGAAAGAGTGCAAGCCAGCGATGGGGGACTTGTGGTTCTACAGGTTTTACTGGGCTACATCTCCCACCATCCCTGACCACTGTCCTTTCTAGGTGGGGCTGATGGGAGTTAAGGACATTAGTTAAAGTCCAACATCGATAGAGCCACAGATTCCCCATCTCTGGTGTGAAGACTCTGTAACCAGTGAGAGCATCCTGATATTTGGGGCCGCCAGCTGCTTGCATGGAGTCTTGGTTTTCCTCTCCCACTCCCCAGCTCCCAGGAGCAGAGACTTAGGATGCTCCCCTATGCTACAGCAGGCTAGTTCTATTCCAACTAGGCCAGATTTGTCTCGGATGTAGTTCCCCCCATATGCTACTGGACTCCAAGTCCCATCAACCCTAGTCAGCATGGCCAATGGTTGGGGATGAGGGAATTGTAGTCCATCTGACAACGGCAAGAGTTGGCCCAGAAATGGAAGCAAGAAGACATTCAAGCGAAAGAAGAATGGCAGACAAAGTTAATGGACTATGCAGAATTGGACAAAATGACAGGAAGGATTCAAAACATGCGGGACCAGAGATTTACAGACAATCGGAAGAAGTATATGAACTATTTGAAGAGCAACTGTAATCAACAAATTACGCACAAAGTTTTGTAAGGAGAAATATATGAAGTGTTACAAAGTAGAAAAGGATAGAGATATTGGTTATGCATTTGAAATGTAACAGGGAAAATAAGAAATGCATACTAAGAGATTAGATTGGGAAATTTTCAGACTGGACTGATGGAAGTAAAAAAAAAATGAGTAAGATGTAAAAGTATGTTTAATTATTGTTGAAAATGGTATGTTAAAAAAACTAATAAAAAATTATACATATATAAAAAGAATTGTAGTCCGTTTGAAGGACACCACCCGAAGGCTACCCTAAAGACTTATCCATAATAGAATCATAGAATTGTAGAGTTGTTGATCGTCGAAGAATTGATGCTTTTCAATTATGGTGCTGGAAGAGACTCTTGAGAGTCCCATGGACTGCAAGAAGATCAAACCTCTCCATTCCTAAGGAAATCAGCCCTGAGTGCTCACTGGAAGGACAGATCCTGAAGCTGAGGCTCCAATACTTTGGCCACCTCATGAGAAGAGAAGACTCCCTGGAAAAGACCCTGATGCTGGGAAAGATGGAGGGCACAAGGAGAAGGGGACGACAGAGGACGAGAGGCAGTGGAAGACAGGAGTGCCTGGCGTGCTCTGGTCCAGGGGGTCACGAAGAGTCGGACATGGCTAAACAGCAATAACAAGGTACCACAAAGGTCCTCTAGTCCAACCCCATGCAATGCAGGAATCTCAGCTAAGGCATCAATGGCAGGTGACCATCCAATGTGTGCTTAAACATTGCATGAGGTTGGAATAGACAAGCCTTGGTTGGGTTGCACTGTTAACAATGGGAAAGGGTCGTAGCTCTGTTTCAGAGTGACTGTTTTGCACGAAGAAGGTCCCAGGTTGAATCCCCAGCATCTACAGGTAGGTCAGAGAAAGAGAAATCCCTGCTTTCAACCCCGGAGAGCCACTGCTGGGCAAGGCAGACAAATGGTCTGACTCAGTCTAAGGCAGCTTCCTGTGTTCCTGCGCTGTTTCACCAACTGCAGTTAAAAACAAGCTTCTCACTGTGGATCCCAGGACTCTCTAAGCTTTCAAACGTCTGCAGCGTCAGCTGTCTCCAAAGAAACACACGGCTGGCTTTTGTTTTGCAATATTTCCTGAGAAACGAACCGACCAGGGAAATAACTCAAGGTGGGGAGGCAGAAGGAACTTTGGTTTTGATGGACAGCTCTAGCTTCTCATCACACTGAACTGCTTTTTCCAGGACCTTCCGATCACAGAGATTTGGGGGGGGGGGAAGGATTTTAATAAAAACATTTTTAAAAAAGAAAGAAAAGGAAAGGGATTTAAAACAGTCTGCTTTCCATGTGGGTCTATGCCTTCCCTCACTCCAGTCAAAGTGCATTGCCAAGCAGAGCTAAACTATGGAAACTGGGGCCCACAGAAGACAGTGATGGGTACCAAATTAGCTTTCAAAGAGGATTGGATGAATTCATGAAAGAGAGGGCTATTGATGGCTACTAGGCTACTGATGGGACACGGGTGGTGCTGTGGGTTAAACCACAGAGCCTAGGACTTGCTGATCAGAAGGTCGGTGGTTCGAATCCCCGCAACGGGGTGAGCTCCCATTGCTCGGTCCCTGCTCCTGCCAACCTAGCAGTTCCAAAGCATGTCAAAGTGCAAGTAGATAAATAGGTACCGCTCCGGCGGGAAGGTAAACGGCGTTTCCGTGTGCTGCTCTGGTTCGCCAAAAGCGGCTTAGTCATGCTGGCCACATGACCCGGAAGCTGTACGCCAGCTCTCTCGGCCAGTAAAGTGAGATGAGCGCCGCAACCCCAGAGTTGGTCACGACTGGACCTAATAGTCAGGGGTCCCTTTACCTTTACTGTAGGCTACTGATGGCTATTGATGTTTTTAATGTATTTTTAATCTCTTGTTGGAAGCTGCCCAGAGTGGCTGGGGAAATCCAGCCAGATGGGCGAGTGTGACGTTAACATATGAGAGTGTTGTTGTTTAGTCGTTTAGTCGTGTCCGACTCTTCGTGACCCCATGGACCAGAGCACGCCAGGCCCTCCTGTCTTCAACATATGAGAGTGCTGGAGGTGAAATAGTTAAACAAGTTACCCAATCAGAACCCAAGGGGGTGGAGTCAGAGGGACTATAAAACCAGCTCTGGGAGGGGCGAAGGGAGGAGTTCGTTGGGAGGTTGGTTGAAGTAGGAAAAGTAGGATTGGGAAAGAGTGTGGGTTGGTTGAGTTGGTGTAGCGAAATAAGCTGAGTCAGGATCAGTTAGGAGCTAGGAAGACAAGTAAATAACTGAGAGATGGTTTAGTGAGTGAGAGCAGGTTGCAGAAGTTATAGGATAGGCACCCCATGATTGTAATTGACCGATACCGTTCATGAAACCACACGCTCGTTAAACTGCAATAAATAAACAGAAGTTTATGTTCCAATTTAACCCTGACTGGACTCAGTATTGTCCCAGGTAGGGCCTGGGTGGTGGCAGCGAGAAATAAAGTGGCGGCACAGGGATCAATAGACGGTGAAATGTCCGGGGACCCTGTGTGATCACCACAGAGAGGTAATAATAATAATAATAATAATAATAAGCCTGATGTTTATGCTCTGCCTGCAGAGTCAGAGGCAGCAATGCTTGCGAATACCAGTTGCTGGAAACTGAAGAAGGGGAGAAGTCTTCTGTGCTTGAATCCTGCTTGCAGGTTTTCCCCAAGCATCTCTTTGGCCACTGTGAGAACAGGATACTAGATTGGGAGGGCCATTGGCCCGGCTGGCTCCTTTCACGTCCTTATGTCCTTTCTCACTTCAATATCCCTCCTCGTTTTTCCATATGGCCAAACAGAGAGTGTCAGCTGAGGCCAAGGCTGGGTGTGTTAAGCCTCTGAGACAACAGCCCTCTCGCCTCTCCCTGCTGTGAGAAAAGGCGATATCAGCGCGTCTAAAGATAGACGCCTGTGCCATGAGTGACGGGGTAGAGATAGGCTTTGTTGCTGTTGTGTTCTGATAAAGCCCCGCCCTTGGATCCCTCTTCTTGGAAAGCTACAAGAGTGCCAAAGGAGATGATGGGCTGTACAGCTGACCTTGTTGAACTGCAGTGGGTATTTTTGATGCTGGGAGAGAGTCAACAAAAGTACCAAGCCAACAAGGACCCAGGAAGCCCTGTAAGCAAGAGTTGTGACTGGTGCGATTTCATATTTGCACCCTGCTTTCCCAACAACAATGCTGAGCTGAGGGCAATTCACAATAATAACTGTGGCATTAAAAATGAGTGAATGTTACAATCACTATAATCCTATCAAGAGCACATTGGCGTATAGATAAGACTAAAACCAAATTCATCAAGCAGTTAATACAATTCATTATACAGTGGTACCTCGGTTTATGAACTTAATCCGTTCCGGAAGTCCGTTCTTAAACCAAATCTGTTCTTAAACCAAGGCGTGCTTTCCCTCATGAGGCCTTCCACCATTCAGATTCTGTTTGTAGATTGAGGTAAAGTTCGCAAACCGGCACACTACCTCCAGTTTTGCGGAGTTCGTAAACCGAATAGTTCATTAACAGGGCTGTTCGTAAACCAAGGTACCTCTGTAAACTCGTACAGTCGGGTTATTGAACAGCTTAGCTGCCAAACAAATTGGCTCCCAAACGCCACAAACCTGGAAGTAAGTGTTCCAGTTTGCAAATGTTTTTCAGAAGCTGAACGTCCGAGACGTGGTTTCCGGCTTGAGAGCAGGAACCTCCTGGAGCCAATCGGAAGCCATGCTTTGGTTTTCGAACGCTTCCGGGAGTCGAACGGACTCATGGAATGGATTAAGTTCAAGAACCAAGGTACCACTGTAATGAGTTCAAGAGGAACTTATTTGAGGGGGAGAAGGAAATGCTACAAATAAAATCCTGAAATTGAGCTTCATGGTTTGCAGACACTGAAGATTTGGTGAGCTTTAGCACAAGTGGTGCTGTGGTCTAAACCACAGAGCTTAGGACTTGCCGATCAGAAGGTCGGCGGTTCGAATCCCCATGACGGGGGTGAGGTCCCGTTGCTCGGTCCCTGCTCCTGCCAACCTAGCAGTTCGAAAGCACATCAAAGTGCAAGTAGATAAATAGCTACCGCATCAGCGGGAAAGTAAATGGTGTTTCCGTGCGCTGCTCTGGTTCGCCAGAAGCGGCTTAGTCATGCTGGCCACATGACCCGGAAGCTGTACGCCGGCTCCTTCAGCCTATAGAGTGAGATGAGCGCTGCAACCCCAGAGTCATCCGCGACTGGACCTAATGGTCAGCGGTCCCTTTACCTAGTGTTTGCAAGGCAGCCTCTTTTGTTGCAGAGGAGTCTCAGGAGTGTCCTAGAGCAGACACACCATCAGGGCAGTTTTGGGGGAGCCGAAATCTAGCAGAAATAGCAGGTGGTCCCTGCCCTCCAGTGCAGCTGGACTGGCGCACCAGATTTTGAAATCAGTGGGATAATGCACAATGATCACCTAAGTAGGATTAGGGGGAAATAAGATTAGTAGAAGTGCTATTTTTCTCGAAAAATAAGTGCCAGAACTCACCATGAACACCTCTCTTGTTCTCTTAGAATGGCAATGGAGCCCACCTGAGAGGGGCCGGAAGTGACTCCCAGTGATTTCTGACTGAATACTTTAGACGCCGTCTAAAGTCTAAGGTTGTATATGCATTATTCTTTATGCCATCTCCAAGACCTTACTTGGAAAATCAATACAACCCAAGTGGTTAAGAAAGCCCAACAGAGACGCCATTTCCTCAGGGTCTTGCGAAAGAACGATGTCAATCAACATTTAATGATCTCCTTCTACCGGTCAACAATAGAGAGTGTCTTTTCACACTGCCTCACGGTGTGGTACACTGGTTTGACATCAACTGATAGGAAGTGCCTACAGAGCGTGGTGAATACAGCACAAGATATTATGGGCTGTCCCGTGAATCCGCTGGATGAAACAGTGGAAGAACGTTGCCTCAGGAGAGTGAGGAAAATTCTCAGGGATGATTCACACCCTGGCCGGCACTTTCTTGATCTCCTGCCCTCAGGCAGAAGATATAGAAGCAGGATTAGTCTCACCAACAGGGTAAAGAATGGCTTCTATCCGTGGGCTGTTAGGCTGCTGAATGAAAAGATAACAACAGGGCAACTGACTTTGGGGTTTGGTGGGTGGGTGTCAGTAAACGAGGGGGATTAAGACTAAGAGAGCTGAGTGGGGGGGTGCTCGTGTAATCTCACTGTATACAAGTTGTACAAGTGTCAATAAAGTATTTCAATTTCAATTTTACATTCCTACCGCTGCTGCTTAAGAATGGAAGAAGAGCCCACAGGATCAGGCCAATGACCCATCTAATCCAGGCAACCCACAAGCAGGTCCTGAGCACAAGAACCTTCTCCCCTCTTGCAGTTTCAAGCAACTGGTGTTTGGAAAGCATTACTTGGTGTGTAGCCAAATCGGTGGCCATCACTAATTTCAATCTGTGTTGATGAAGGAGAATACAGGTGAAACTCGGAAAATTAGAATACCATGGAAAAGTTCATTTATTTCAGTAATTCAACTTAGATGGTAAAACTATATATGAGATAGACTCATGACATGCAAAGCGAGATATGTCAAGCCTTTATTTGTTATAATTGTGATGATTATGGCGTACAGTTGTTGAAAAACCCAAATTAACAATCTCAGAAAATTAGAATATTGTGAAAAGGTGCAGTAGCTGTTCAATCCATAACACCTGCAATGGGTTCCTAAGCCTTTAAATGGTCTCTCAGTCTGGTTCAGTAGGAAGCACAATTACGGGGAAGGCTGCTGACCTGACAGTTGTGCAGAAAGCCATCATTGAGACCCTCCATAAGGAGGGAAAGCCTCAAAAGGTAAATGCAGAAGAAGTTGGATGTTTCCAAAGTGCTGTAATAATAATAATAATATCTTTATTGTCATTGCCCCCTCTCAGGGACAACGAAATTTACTTGGCTGCTCCATCCACCCAGGTAGGGCACTCCACACAAAATCAGAACAACTATAAAAACACTAATTAAAACAATACAGTATAATACAGCAAGGAAGATTAGATGACTTTCAAAGTCCAGGTTTCCCATTCAGGGCCGAGATCGCTCTGGAGAAGAAGCTGTTCTTGAGACGGCTCATTCTTGTCTTCACCGTCCTGTATCTCCGTCCCGAAGGCAGGAGCTCGAAGAGACAGTGACCAGGATGTCATGGATCTTTTACTATGTCCAGTGCCTTCCTATGGCACCTTGTGGCATAAATCTGCTCTAAGGTGGAGAGTGGGCAGCCAACAATGCTCTCTGCTGCCTTCACAACTCTGCACAACCCCATCCTGTCCTGGGTAGTACAGCTTCTGTACCACACACATAAGCCATAAGTGAGCACACTCTCAATGGCACAGTGATACAAGGCAAGCAGTAACGAAGCACATTAATGGAAAGTTATGTGGGAGGGGAAAGCGTGGAAGAAAAAGGTGCACAAGCAGCAGGGATGACCGCAGCCTGAGAGGATTGTCAGGAAAAGACCATTCAAACGTGTTGGGGACTTTCACGAGGAGTGGACTGAGGCTGGAGTTAGTGCACCAAGAGCCACCACTACAGGCCCATCTAATCCAGCATAATATCCTCATAGCGGCTGGCCGGAAGCTTGTGGGAGGTCCACAAGCAGAACCAGAGCTGAGAAACCTTCTACCCACCTGCAGTTCCCCGTAATGGGTATTGAGAGGCGTGCTGAGACCACAGCCATGAGGATGTAGCCTGATGAAATGATCATCACCAAACATCGTATTATTCACCAGCAAATCCCCAATGCAACAGCATTAAGTCTACACCCCATCCAGCCAGCCAGCCCCAGGCTTTGCCTGCTGAGAAACGATCACATGACGTCAACTTGTGGGTATGCTTTTGGGCCCAGAGATATTTTTGCTGATGGGCTGTTCCAGCTGCTGCATCATTACTCATTCTCCCCACAGGCTTGCCCTTCTTCACCAGGGGCCATTGTCTTGTGTTTGTGACATCACAGCTGGTTGCTGTGGGAACCCCTGATGATGTCACAGAGGGAGAATTAGCACCTATTAATGTGAACGAGCCCAGGGAAGGCATGAATAATGGGAGAGAGACCCAGCTTGGACACAAATTGCTAGGGAACGTTGTTGGACAGGAAAGCGGCTTGAAAGGTAAATGGGGATTTTTATATTGAAATATTATGTTTTCATTACGCTTGGACGGCGAACAAAAGCTCATATTTGAGTAATAAAATTATAAATGCCAGAGTGAGAACAGCTGTAGGATCGTGAAGGGTTTTTTTTTTTTTTTCCATGCAGGGCAAGCCAGAAGTTATGATTATCATTTCTTTTAATGTGTATGACAGAGAGAGAAAGAGAGAGAGAGACTTTCAACAGAGCAGGAAGCCTCTGTTGCTCAGCACTGGGATGGCTTCTCAAAAGGCCAGGCTGAGAGATTAAGAACTGCCACAATTGATCAGGGCTATCACCCTGGAAGCTCAACAGGTTGCTAGGGAAAGGTCCGTAGCTCAGGGGCAGAACATCTGCCTTGAATGAAGAAGGTTCCAGGTTCAATCCCCGGAATCTCCAGGTAAGGTTGGGAATGTCTCCCTTCTGAAATTTGGGGGAAGTCGCTGACAGCCAGTGTCTTGGCTCCCACCCAAACCACAAGAATAAGGAAGAGATCTTTATCGAGGCAGAGATTTACAGGCTCAGCAACAGGTGAGGAGTTGCAGCAGCCACTACGCTCAGGGTAGGTGGCAGGAAAGATGAGGCTAGAAACGGCTGTCTCCATTTAAGGCAGCGGTTCTCAACCTGTGGGCCCCCAGATGTTGTTGGACTACAGCTCCCATCATCCCCGAGCTCTGGCCTTGCTAGCTAGGGGTGATGGGAGTTGTAGTTCGACAACATCTGGGGACCCACAGGTTGAGAAAGGCTGATTTAAGGAGTCTGAGATCAGGGCAAAGACTGATTCAGAACGGCACGGAAGCGACAGAGACGTCCCAACAAGTTGGCATACCTCCCTTCCAAGCTTGTAAAGATGTGGCAAGGCCAGCTCATTCCAGAGACTCTTGCGCCTTGTGAGATTTTAGAGCATGCAGGTGCTTGCTGTGTGCAACAGCTATGCCTCTTGCCTTTGTACAGTAGCCACGCAACTGTCAGAATCATAGAATAGTAGAGCTGGAAAGTTCATCTAGTTCCACCCCCTGCAATGTAAGAATCACAGCTCAACAATCCCTGGCAGATGAACACCCAGCTTCTGCTTCAAAACCTCCATCATCATCATCATCATCATTTTTCATTTGTACACCGTCTTTCTATCTTACAATACTCAAGGTGGTTTACAAGCTGAAGAAACAAAAAATGTACATCTTATAACAATCTACAGTCATACCTCGTGTTACATTTCAGGTTGCATTTTTTTCTGATTGCGGACCGCTGAAAACCAGAAGTACTGGAACGGGTTACTTCCGGGTTTCGGCGGTCGTGCATGTGCAGAAGCGCTAAATCATGCTTTGCGCGTGCGCAGAAGCACCGAATTGCAACCTGCACGCGTGTAGACGCACCACTGCGGATTGCGGATGCTGTGGATTGCGAACGTGCATCCCGCAGAGATCACGTTTGCAACCCGAGCGTCCACTGTACTGTAAATAATTTCTAAACTATAATCAACAAAACAACGGCAAGCCACAGTACATAAAATAATACAATACAAACTGAGAAGCAGAGACTAGAGGATGGAGCAAGGCAAGTGGAAGAAGGCCTTGCCTGACGATGTCTCTCCCCTCACAGTTCTTCACAAGACTTATGAGGACTTCTAGGGCCGGAGGGTGGGGCAAGGCAGGTAGAAGGAGGCCTTGCCTGATGAAGTCTCTCTCCTCCCCTCCATGACCTTCTAAGAAAGTCCATTCCACTCTTGACCAACTTAGCATTAGAAAGTTCTTCCTGATGTTTAATGGGAATCTCCTTTCTTACAGTTAGAATCCATTGGTTTAGGTCCTACTATCTGGAGCGAGTGGAAGACACACATTTGCAATCTTAGTGAGACCAGGATCTTCACAACTAGATGCTCTTAAGCAAAAATGGGTTGATAAGACGAAACCAGCTGCTGGATCAAACCAAAGCCAGTGGTGTCAAGCATCTGGTTCTCATAATTGGCCAACCAGATGCCCCAATGGGAAACGCACATGCAGGACATGAGCACAACAGCTTAGAGTCCTTGTATTTATGGGACCACCTCTCCTGGTCTGCCCCACAGAGGACCTTAAGGTCCATGAATAACCATAGTTTAGAGGTCCTGGGCCCTAAAAAAGTCAGACTATCCTCCACCAGGGCCAGGGCGTTTTCAGTGATGGCTCTGACCTGGTGGAATGCTCTGTCCCATGAGACTAGGACCCTTCAGGATTTAACCTCCTTCCATTGGGCCTGTAAGACAGAGCTATTCCCCCTGGCCTTTAATTTGAATTCAGCTTGATCTTTTATTTCCCTTCTCTTCCCTCCCCCTCCCCTTTTACGAAGATCACCCGCTCTGAAACCCCACAGCTAATTCTCCCCTGGTCTCCTCGCTGGCCCAAGTAGGACCAATTCAGCCAGCTAGCCCTGGGGATTATCTAATTGATTTTTTATTTTTGAGTTTTATTGTCATTCATGTTTTTATACTGTATTTTATGCTGCTTTTATAATTAAGTCTTTTAAATTTGTTGTTAGCCGCCCTGAGCCTGGTTTTTGAACTGGGAAGGGCGGGGTATAAATTAAAAAAATTATTTATTTGTTTGTTTATTTATTTATTTATTTATTTATTTACAGTGCTCTCCCCCACTGGTATTCAGAAGCATAGTGTCTCCAACAGTGGAGGTAAAGGTAAAGGTAAAGGGATCCCTGACCATTAGGTCCAGTCGCGGACGACTAAGGGGTTGCGGCACTCATCTCGCTTTATTGGCCGAGGGAGCTGGCGTACAACTTCCGGGTCATGTGGCCTGCATGACTAAGCTGCTTCTGGAGAACCAGAGCAGCGCACGGAAACGCCGTTTACCTTCCCTCTGGAGCGGTACCTATTTATCTACTTGCACTTTGACGTGTTTTTGAACTGCTAGGTAGGCAGGAGCAGGGACTGAGGAACGGGAGCTCACCCCTTCGCAGGGATTCGAACCGCCAACCTTCTGATCGGCAAGCCCTAGGCTCTGTGGTTTAACCCACAGCACCACCCACGTCCCAACAGTGGAGGTAGAACACAGCTATTGTAGGGCTATTGACTGCTATGGGCCATCACAACTACTCAATGAAACTTCAAGTGAAATCTCAGCTCCATGAGAATTCGCTTATTGAATCAGACCGAAATTTCACCTGGTTCAGAATCAAGCTTCTCTTTCAGGAAACCCATGAGCCACCATGAAGAATTTCTTTCTCTGTTTTTGGCACTACTTCCATGGAATACATTCAAGGCTGAGTTCCTGAGAGTCCTTGGCCTCTCTGACATTTTTTCCACCTTCGAAGGCACGGGAATGCCATTGTGATGCTGTCGCACCAAGTCCACATGGAGAGGTGAGCTCACTGAGGTGACTCAACGGCTACGAATTTTGCAACGGGAACCTTGCAAGGAAAGGGCTCTCAGAGGTCAGGAGCCAGCAGCAGTTTAAGGTGGGTTGGAAGCCACCCCGATTCTTGGCTCATGCGCAAAGCCGGCGGTCATCTGAGGTGGTGTAAAGTGGCCTGCAGGGCATAGGCAGAGGTGGTGAGAAGAACAAGAGTCTTGAGGGCAGGAGCAACAAATTCATAAGGAGGTCTAAACAATGGGGTGGCTATTCGCTGAGCCTGCCAGCAACATGCTTTACATTCAGTGCCGGATTTACGTATATGCTCGTGGGTGGTGCTGTGGGTTAAACCACAGAGCCTAGGACTTGCCAATCAGAAGGTCGGTGGTTTGAATCCCCACAACAGGGTGAGCTCCCATTGTTCGGTCCCTGCTCCTGCCAACCTAGCAGTTCGAAAGCACGTCAAAGTTCAAGTAGATAAATAGGTACCTCTCTGGCAGGAAGGTAAACGGCATTTCCATGTGCTGCTCTGGTTCGCCAGAAACGGCTTAGTCATGCTGTCCACATGACCCGGAAGCTGTACGCCGGATCCCTCGGCCAATAAAGTGAGATGAGTGCCGCAACCCCTTAGTCATCTGCGACTGAACCTAATGGTCAGGGGTCCATTTACCTTTACCTTTACCTTTACCTTTACCTTTAAACAAGCTATAGCTTAGGGCCCCACTCTCTTGGGGGTCCCAAAAAAATTTAAAGGAAAAAAAACCTGGATGTACATTTCCAAAATATAATATAAAAAACAAAACAAAAAACCCTACATACAGCAACAGTGTTTTGTGTTGTGTAGGCTCCTATGATGTAAGGCCTGCTAGCCTACTCCCTTAAATATCACTGGTTTGCTCCTTTCTATATATAGGGTGCCTACATTATGCATGTGCAAATGGTTTTAGATACCTGTTAGGTCTATAAATTACCATACAGCATATATTAAACACACAAAAACAGTGACAATTTGTTGTTGACAAAGGACAGCTGGATATATAAAGGGCCCCAGTACCTTCAGTTGCTTAGGGCAGGCGTAGTGAAACTCGGCCCTCTAGATGTTTTGGGATTACAATTCCCACCATCCCTGACCACTGGTCCTATTAGCTAGGGATGATGGGAGTTGTAGTCCCAAAACATCTGGAGGGCCGAGTTTGCCTATGCCTGGCTTAGGGCCACATCAAACCTAAATCCGGCCTTGTTTGCATCCTGCCCACAGAACCAAAAAAATTTAAACGAGAAGGGAGAGTGAGAGAGCACCACATTGAATTTGCTTTGGAGCTGAGGTTTTAGACCTCAGAAGGTGGTGGACCATTGGAGGTTTTTAAGCAGAGGTTGGGTCTCCACCTGCAGGGATTTCCTCAGCTGGGATTCCTGCATTGCAGGGGTTTGGACTAGACCAGGCACCCCCAAACTCAGCCCTCTAGCTGTTTTGGGACTACAACTCCCATCATCCCTATCTAACAGGACCAGTGGTCAGGGATGATAGGAATTGTAGTCCCCAAACAGCTGGAGGGCCATGTTTGGGGGTGCCTGGACTAGACGTCACTCAGGGTCCCTTCTAACTCTTCATTTCTGTGATACAAGGCTGCATTTACGGTAATTTTTTTAAAAATCGATTCAGTGGTTTTGAATTGATTCTGGAGATAAAATGCTTGGTTGGTTGGTTGGTAGGTAGGAATGGGCATGAAGTTCATCCAGACAACAACCAGACAGGGTGGCTCCTCTCAGTGGCCTATGCAAGTTCTTCTGCTTCCCTCCAGTCTGGTTCCTAGAAAGTTTTTCTGGCTCTTGGACACTGGGACTCTTGAGTCAACTAGACTCAGGAATGAACTTCAAGGGCTTGTTAAACTCAACCACAGACCAAGGTGAGCTTGATCCAGCCCCTGCCCTTTCCTCCAGCTTGGATTTTGTTCAGAGCTACCAGGTACATAATTCCCTAGGCAGAAGTCTGAAAGGTGTTCCAGGGCAAATTCTGAGAGAGGAGAGCCTAGCTTCTTTTGGGGGTGGAAAGAAAAAGGAGATGGGGTAGCAACATTTCTAGACCCTTTAGAGCATGAGTAGGCAAACTAAGGCCCGGGGGCTGGATCCAGCCCAATCACCTTCTAAATCTGGCCCACGGACGACCCGGGAATCAGCGTGTTTTTACATGAGTAGAATGTGTGCTGTTATTTAAAAGGCATCTCTGGGTTATTTGTGGGGCACAGGAATTCATTCATTTTTATTTTTTTTCAAAAGATAGTCTGGCCCCCCACAAGGTCTGAGGGACAGTGGACCGGCCCCCTGCTGAAAAAGTTTGCTGACCCCTGCTTTAGAGAGACTCAGGAAAAAATGAGCTGAGAACTTCTAATCTGGAGGTGTGGAGATCTCATAAATGGCCATCTGTTCACCCAGTAGCCAACCAAATGCCCTTTATGGGAAACCCACCAGAAGGACCTGTGTGTGAAAACATTCTCCTCTCCCAATATTCCCAGCGACTGGCATTCAGAGACATACCGCCTCCCTCTCTGGAAGCATAGGAGTCTACTTCTAGGGGCTGAGGGTTCTTCAAATGAAATATTTGAGGGACTGGGAGCCTCCAAAGTTGAAGGACGTTGACATTCAAATGGTTTGTGTGCACCACATCTTGTGATTGATTATGTGGGGTGGGGATTATTTGCCCACCCCCCAAAAATAATTCAGGTTGGTACCTCTGACGGGAAATAGAATATAGCTACCATGCTGGTGACGCTGTGGTTTAAACCACAGAGCCTAGGACTTGCCGATCAGAAGGTCGGCGGTTCGAATCCCTGCGACAGGGTGAGCTCCCATTGCTCGGTCCCTGCTCCTGCCAACCTAGCAGTTCAAAAGCACATCAAAGTGCAAGTAGATAAATAGGTACCACTCCGGCAGGAAGGTAAATGGCGTTTCCGTGTGCTGCTCTGGTTCGCCAGAAGCGGCTTAGTCATGTTGGCCACATGGCCACATGAGCTGTACACTGGCTCCCTTGGCCAATAAAGCGAGATGAGCGCCGCAATCCCAGAGTTGGCCACGACTGGACCTAATGGTAAGGGGTCCCTTTACCTTTACCTTACCATGCTTAGTAGAAGATAGCCTTCCCCACCATGAATATGTATAATACTGTTCTAAAGGCATCCACTCCTGGTCTCAATTTATTTGTTCATTGCATTTGTATCTCACCTTTTCCTCCAATGAGCTCAAGGTGAAGTACATGGCTCTCCCCCTCGTAATTCATTTGTTCTTTCATTCATAATTTTATTTATTTATACTTATACATCACACAAACAAGCATTGAACCAAACGAACCAAAAAAATACGAACAGAAGAAAACGCAAAAACAAAATTACAAGGATGTAAACATAATAACCTGATCTGCAACCAAAAATACAAAACATATACTCCCCAAAAAGGGGGGGAAAGAACAAAAATACAACACCAAAATAGAAGGGGGGGGAGGAAAAAGGAAACTGACTTCCAACTAACTCCATGTGAATCTTTAATCCTCATATCACTGGTTGTCTGTAATTTTGGAGAATTATTCATACTTGGCTTAGCTTAGAATAAAAATCTCACAGGTAAATAAAATAATTCTCCCCCTCCTAATTTAATTCCTGCAATCACTAATTTAATCCCTTAGGCTGAGAGGCAGTTACCGTCCCAAAATCACTCAGTGAGATGATGATGATTTGAATTTATATACCGCCCTATACCCGGAGGCCTCAGGGAGGTTCACATAAAAAGATCACAATATACAAAATAAAAATTATTATTCTTATTCTTTCTTCATCATTTCAGCTTCATGGCTGAGTGGGGGTTTGAACCCTGGTTTCGCAGGTCAGCATTTCCATGCGCTGCTCTGATTCTCCAGAAGCGGCTTAGTCATGCTGGCCACATGACCAGGAAGCTGTACGCCGGCTCCCTCGGCCAAGGAAGCGAGATGAGTGCCGCAACCCCAGAATCGGCCATGATTCGGTCAGGGGTCCAGCCTGCTAACCGCTACACCACACAGGCTCTCCAAGTGGATCAGAGGGAACAATGTTAATAAACCCATGCCAAACTTATGTCGCTTGCCATAGCCTGAGAAGTCTTGGGCAGCCATGCTGATGAACACACAGAGGATGAAGCTAGCAAGCCCTGGGGTGTGTATGAAGCTAGGAGCTCAGCTCAAACCTTCTGATGCCCTCATAGTCTGGGCGAAAAGCAGGCGTAGCTTCCAAGACTAATAGTTACAAGTTGCTCACATACCGTATGTTGGGCCGGCTCACTCCATTGGCTGCCGACCACACTGTACATTTTATACAGCTGTGCTCCCGAGGGTTACCAAAGGCTAACAGGTGGTGATGGATGGCGTCTGCCAGATTGCGCGTAACCCCTCCGAGGTGAACTCAGCATCCTTTCGGGAGGGGATCTCTGCCACCCTGAGAGTTTAATATCGACGCAAACGGCACTCGAGGGAAACACATGTTTATGTGCTCTGTCCAAACACCGTATGAATCTGGGACGCCACCAAGAAGCCCCGGGAGCTGTTCTCCCTGGGTGAATTTCACGCCAAGGAAGCCTTGCATGAAGGCTTTGAGTGGGATTTCAATTGCGCATAAAGGTTTCTGCACAACGAAGCTACAGATTCAGCTCTCGACCTCAGCTACTGCCATGCTCTCTTTGGAAAATAGCAAGACTTGCCTCAAAGGGTGACCTGATGTGCATCCCAGAGGTTTTAAGCTTGTCTGACAAGGCGCCACCCCAGTGATTCGACCACCATATTAGTACCTACAAAGAGCATGGGCCTTTTAGTTGTAGGTTAAGAGCTCATGAATGCCTGTCCTTGAGCTACTCCAGGGCCAGATTTAGGTTTGATGAGGCCCTAAGCTACTGAAGGAAATGGGGCCCTTTATATGTCCAGCTGTCCTTTGTCAACAACAAATTGTGTTGAATATATGCTATACGGTAATTTATGGACCTCATAGGTATCTCAAGCCATTTGCACATAATTGCAAAATAATTGTTGAACTGAAATAAAATTAAGAAGTATATTAATAATTATTGATATACTTTTATTAAGCTCTAACTTAAAATGATTTTTTTATTCATAACGAACTTAATACAAACACATTGGCATTTGGCAATAGCAAAAGTTCCTTTAGAAATATAAGTTACAAAGACTCATAATCTAGTCTCTAGGAACTTGCTATAATATGAAATAATAATAGATGTAAATATATGATGCAAACTACTAATAACTACAAACAGCAGAATGTAGGCACCCTATATATAGAAATGAGCAAAGCAGTGATATTTGAGGGAGCAGGCTAGCAGGTGGGGCCCCTGACTTACATCACAGGAGCCTACACAACACAAAACACTGTTTCTGTATGCAGGTTTTATTTTATTTGTTTTGTATCTTATATTTTGGAAATGTACATCCGGGGGGGGGGTGTTTCCCTTAATTTCTTTTAGAGGGGCCAAGATAGTGGGGCCCTAAGCTATAGCTTGCTTAGCTTATACGTAAATCTGGCACTGAGCTATTCAGTTGCTCGCTCTGCCCCTAATATCATCTCATATCTTAATGATGTCGTTCCACAAATAAGTGAGAAATTATTTCAGAATTTCATTTCTGTGCATTCTCTTACACACAAGCTAACATAAAACAATGGCGCAACACAGTATTTCCAAACTTTTTTCTCACTGTCCTCAAACTTTGTTTTAAACCATCGCTCCCGCCCCTCAGTGCCACCCCCTGCTTCCTCTATTCAAACCTCTGCTTTACTCAAATTTCCATTGTTTAAAACCACCATTTCCCTCTGTGTCTCTCCATCCCTGCTTTACTCAAACATCTGCTGTTTAAAACATCTACTTTTTTCCTCTCAGTGTTTCTCCCTTCTCAGTCTACTCAAACACCTCCCATTCCTCAGCTGCTTCATGTGAGAGAGACAAAGGATGCAGAGCTCTCAGATATTCCCTTGTATGAAGGTACTTCGCTCAAACTTCTGCGTTGTTTAAAACTGCCATTTTCCTCTCAGTTCAATCACTGCTTTGGTCAAACTTCTGCCATGGTTTTTAATTCTTTTCTTCAGTTGACAGATTTGTGGCCGCACCGAAACCACGTTCCACTAAAGATGATGAAGGAAATGCAATTAAAAACCCCACAATCCAGAATAAAGTGCAGGTATCCGCTTTTGCCGCCAGAACTGTTGGTAGCCATCTTTGAATTGAAATTTCGATTCTTCGTTTGTTGCTAATTCTATCAAAATGGGTTCACGCAATTACAGGAAAAACTCTCCACTCCAGCACAACCACCGGATCCAGGGGAGACATTGCCTTTTTAAAAAAGTGCTTTATTAAGGTTAAAAAAAAGTAACAAACATAAGAATTAATAAAGAAAAATAAATGAAACTGTTATATCATATCTCTCTACATTCTTCTTAAATTTCTAACAACTTCCAGTCACCTCATTGTGTATTTACCATTTCCCGTATTTTTCGCTCTATAACACGCACCTGACCATAACACGCACGTAGTTTTTAGAGGAGGAAAACAAGGAAAAAAATATTCTGAATCAAATGTTGTACTAAACTATTTAATAAACAACCGGTATATCAGAATCATATCACAACCATGTTAAGTGAACAGCAGTCAACAGTGGCATTAAGAACCATCATCACTGTCATTAACAAATGAAGAGAGAATTTTAGGTTCGAGTACTCTTCTAGTCTTCTGTGAATATTTGAGGGAGTCATCCTCCCCCCATGCCGATGGGCATTGCCATTCATATAAGGTACCAGTGTGCATGCACTTTGTCTTGAGATCATTGCAGTCTGTGAGATGGGGCTTACCTGTACCTGCCCCCCCCCCGATATTTTATTGAAGTTGGAAGAGGGAGGGAGAGCTCACATTTGTCCTAGGCAAAGCAGCCAACTCCTATGGGCCAAGGTGCCTTCACCCCCCATTAAATATTTGAGGGAGTCATCCCCCACCCCCCATTGTGGTATGTGAGGTGGGGCTTACCTGGCTGCCCCCCAATATTGTTTGAAGTTGGAAGAGGAAGGGAGGGAGGGAAGGAAGAGAGAGGGGGAACTCACATTTGTGCAGCTGCCTTGCCTTGAACGGGAGCAAAAAGAGGAGGAGGAGACACAGGGACATGAGCCTTGTAAGCCGCTTTGTTTGAATTTACCGGTGAGGTGCTGGGGGATGGACGGAAGGGGATGCCCTCTTTGTCCCTCCTTCCGGCTCATTGTAAAGAAAGCAGAGCCGCTTACATGTGTGTAGGGGAGAGCCATAGAGCAGCAAACACTGAGAATCTGAATGCGCTCAGCTATGCCGGCTTCCCTCCCAGCGACGGAGGAGGAGAGGAGAGGCTGCCGAAAAGCCAGCAAGAGCGGCTCCTCCCGCCTGCATTCGCTCCATAACACGCACACACATTTCCCTTTATCTTTTAGGGGGGGGAACTGCGTGTTATGGTCCGAAAAGTACGGTAATCTGTCTAGCGCACCATTAATCTTCATTTACCTTTTATTAATTTCGATAAGTGTTATTATGTCTCATCGCTGTTCATCCTAACACAGAAGTCACCCAAGTCTTGCCACTGACGTCATATTGCCGCAATATTCAATAAGGTGTTTTTTTTTACATATCCCGTTTCCTAATAAATGCTTGGTCTGTATTACCTCTCAATTTATCTGTCATTCTTGCCAACTCGTTGTGCTCTAACGACTTAGTTTGCCACTCCAGCTTCTCCTTTCTAATTAGTGGTAATTAGTATTCTTCCGGCCACTGTAGCATACAAAAATATTTCTCTCACATTTTTTTGGTCTATCTGGGCCGAGTATCCCCTGGAGAAAAGCCTCCGATTTTTTTTCTAGAAGGATACCTTAAACATTCTTTTAAGTTCATTGTAAATACAGTGGTACCTCAGGTTACATACACTTCAGGTTACATACGCTTCAGGTTACAGACTCCGCTAACCCAGAAAGAGTACCTCAGGTTAAGAACTTTGCTTCAGGATGAGAACAGAAATTGCGCAGCGGCAGTTCGGCAGCAGCAGAAGGCCCCATTAGCTAAAGTGGTGTTTCAGGTTAAGAACAGTTTCAGGTTAAGAACGGACCTCCGGAACGAATTAAGTACGTAACCAGAGGTACCACTGTAACATTCCAAATCCCTTAATTTTGTGACACGTCCGCCACATGTGCTGCATTCAAACTTCCGCTTTGTCAGTGTCCTGCTACAGCGCCTGATCTGGTGGTGAGCATCATTGCACAACAGATGAAACAAGTGCGAACAGTTTTTCAAAACTGACTTCTCATTTTTTTCTTTATGCTTCCACCCACTGGCGGAGGAATAGTAGTAATACTAATCATTTATTATTTGTACCCCGCCCATCTGGCTGGGTTTCCCCAGCCACTCTGAGCGGCTTCCAACAAAGATTAAAAATACATCAAAATGTCACACATTAAAAACTTCCCCGAACAGGGCTGCCTTCAGATGTCTTCTAAATGTCAGGTAGTTGTTTATTTCCTTGACATCTGACAGGAGGGTGTTCCACAGGGTGGGCGCCACCACCGAGAAGGCCCTCTGCCTGGTTCCCTGTAACCTCACTTCTCACAGGGAAGGAACCGCCAGAAGGCCCTCAGAGCTGGACCTCAGTGTCCGGGCAGAACGATGGGGGTGGAGACGCTCCTTCAGGTATACTGGACCGAGGCCGTTTAGGGCTTTAAAGGTCAGCACCAACACTTTGAATTGTGCTCAGAAACGTACTGGGATCCAATGTAGGTCTTTCAAGACCAGTGTTATGTGGTCTCGGTGGTCGCCCCCAGGAAGAGGAGTGCTGGGGTTGCGCATCGATTCTGACAGCTCTGTCCTGGTTAGGTGCCATTGTGGCTGCCCCCCCCCCCCGTGCTGGGCGCCATGCCCCCAGGTCGCACCCCCGCCTGTGCTCTGCCTCCCGGTGCCGGAGCATGAAGCTCCGCCCCTTCTTCCACCACCCCCTTATTTTTATTCAATGCCCCCACCAATTGTACCCGAGGTTCCTACTGCCCCCCTAGATCACTCCAGCACACAGACCCCAGGTGGTATTGCCCATTTTGGGAAACACTGTTTTAAACCACCATTCCCTCCGTCATTGTCCATCCCTTCTCGCTCCCATGTTATGGGCACTATGCTGTTAAGCAACCTGCGTTAACCTTTGCTCTGCTCCCCACGGAACTAACATTTACAGCATTAAGGAAAATTATACGAAAATGATATATAGATGGTATTTCACTCCAGTAAAATTAGCAAAAGGAATGCGGGTGGCACTGTGGTCTAAACCACAGAGCCTAGGACTTGCCGATCAGAAGGTCGGCGGCTCGAATCCCCGCAACTGGGTGAGCTCCCGTTGCTCGGTCCCTGCTCCTGCCCACCTAGCAGTTCGAAAGCACGTCAAAGTGCAAGTAGATAAATAGGTAGCGCTCCGGTGGGAAGGTAAACGGCATTTCCGTGCGCTGCTCTGGTTCACCAGAAGCGGCTTAGTCATGCTGGCCACATGACCTGGAAGCTGTACGTCGGCTCCCTTGGCCAATAAAGCGAGATGAGCGCGCAACCCCAGAGTCGTCCACGACTAGACCTAATGGTCAGGGGGTACCGTTACCTTTACCTTTAAAATTAGCAAAAAATGTACAAAAGTAAAGAAAGTAGATGCTGGAAATCAGCAGAAGGGACATTTTTTCGTTTGTGGTGGAATTGTAAAATTGCAAAGAAATATTGGGAAATGATTTATAATGAAATGAAGAAGATGTTTAAAATTACCTTGCTTAAAAAGCCAGAAGCCTTCCTACAAGGTATTATTGGAGGGGATGTACCAGGAGCAAAAAAAGGTTTTATTTAAATATGCAACAACAGCAGCACGAATATTCTTAGCTCAGTACTGGGAAGAAGCAGGTGTCCCAGCGAAAGAAGATTGGCAAGTCAAATTAATGGAATATGCTGAAATGGATAAACTAACATTAAAACCAAGAAGAAGAAACGACAACGAATTTAAAGAAGAATGGAAGGACTTTATTGCACATATACAATAGCATTGTATACATGTCAATACATTGGCAGGATTCTGAAGTACTTGTAATGTGATTATGAATAAGATAATAAGTAAAAATAATGACTCTCAGATTACAGAGGACATGCAGTGTGAAGAAGCACAATGTAACCAAGGAAGAGTTTAGGGGGAAGTCGGTTCTTTAAATATTTGAACATGAATATATACTGTTACTGTATGTTGGTTATTTTTGGAAAATTAATAAAATTATATATATATATATATATATATAATTTGCTCCCTTCCCCTGCCCTCCCAACATAAGGAGGGGGGGGGTTGCAATCCCAGATAGTGATGCCGTACTACAGATGCTCCACTGGGGTCTGCATGATGACAGCCTTCCATTTTTATGTCTATAGGAAGATATATAACAGCAAGCATGCAAAACAGTTATGGTCGTCTCTCCAGGTAGCCAGCTTAAAACAAATGCTTCTAATATATCTTTTAAATCCACTGGTGACTCTGGAGATCTTACGTAAACAGAAGAAGTGGAAAGTTTGAAAACCTACTTGGCCTTCTTGGAGCAAGGCAGGGTTTACTTAGTTTTTATGTGTTTGAAAACTCTCCTGCTATTCCTGCGGAGTTGGGGGGTTGGGATAGAAGTGGCAACAAAGGGGCTGGAAGGCAGCAACGGAGTCCCATTTGGCGAAGGTGCAAGTCTTAACGGATCGTGACCACCAAAGTCAAAAGGAGAGGTATGATTTCATAGATTTCATGGAATCATGGAGTTGGAAGGGATCATCTAGTCCAGGGGTAGACAACCTAAGGCCCGGGGGCTGGATGCGGCCCAATCGCCTTCTCAATCCGGCCCGCAGACGGTCTGTGAATCAGCGTGTTTTTACATGAGTAGAATGTGTCCTTTTATTTGAAATGCATTTCTGAGTAATTTGATGTTGTTGTTTTTAGTGGGTGCTGAAAAGAGTAAGGTGAAGATGCCTGATTGATCTCAATAGGTAGGGAATTCCAATGTGTAAGTGTTGCCACACTAGGAAATCAAGTTCTTGCAAATGAGGTGGTCAAGTCGGCACGTGGGGTAAGGTGATCTTGAAGGTAAACTGGTCCCAAGTTGTTATTGTTCCTTGGCAATCCCTCGTAGCCGAGTAAAATTGTCTTCCATAAAACACTGTTTTAACAGTGAGTCCATAAGTGACTGTGGAGGCCAATTCTGGATCCACACGTCCTTACACAGTGGGGACATTGGTTTTCAGGCGGGAGTTGATCACGGTGAGGGTTTGCCAAGCGTGCCTTCCTCTTAGCACCTTTCTCCCTTGCGTCCTGAGTTTGACTGTCTTCAAAGCCCATGACACCTTTGGTAAAGGCTGTTCTCCAACTGGAGTGCTCGCAGGCCAGTGTTTCCCAATTGTTGGTGTTTATACTACATTTTTTAAGATTTGCCTTGAGACAGTCTTTAAACCTCTTTTCTTGACCACCAGCATTACACTTTCCATTTTTAAGTTGAGAATAGAGTAGTTGCTTTGGAAGACGATCATCAGGCATCCGCACAACATGACCAGTTCAACGAAGTTGATGTTGAAGAATCGTTGCTTCGACACCGGTGATCTGAGGCCAAGTTGTTAAGGGCTTTATATAGTAGCAGTAACATCTTAAACCTGGCTCATTAGCAAGTCGGCCATCCGTGCAGATCTCTGAATGCAGGCATTATATGCGAACAAAGTCTCATACCTGTCAGCAATCACACTGCAGCATTTTGCAGTAACTGCAGCTTCGGGGGAAAGCCCCACAAAGAACACATAGCAGTACTCCAGTCTTGAGGTAAGGTAGCATAAGGTACTATAAGGTAGCGTCCAATGTTCCTGTGATTTTTCTTCTGGTGTTCTCCCCACCACCACTGGGCCTGGTTTTGTTTGTTTGTTTTGCTGTGGTGCTGAAGCATAAGGTAAAGGTGAAGAGACCCCTGACCATTAGGTCCAGTCGTGGCCGACTCTGGGGTTGCGGCGCTCATCTCGCTTTATTGGCCGAGGGAGCTGGCGTACAGCTTCTGGGTCATGTGGCCAGCATGACTAAGCCGCTTCTGGCGAACCAGAGCAGCGCACGGAAACGTTGTTTACCTTCCCGCTGGAGCGGTACCTATTTATCTACTTGCACTTTGAGGTGCTTTCGAACTGCTAGGTTGGCAGAAGCAGGAACAGAGTAATGGGAGCTCACCCCGTCATGGGGATTTGAACTGCCGACCTTCTGATCGGCAAGTCTTAGGCTCTGTGGTTTAACCCACAGCGCCACCCACGTCCCGAAACATACAATCTAATAATTCAATTCAAATGGGTGCACCACATGAGGAAAAGGGGAGGAGGAGGGAAGAGGAAAAACTAGGGGAAATCAATACTTTAGTTTCATAATGGTAGCCAGGTGGACTACTGTTAAGAGATGGTATAGAGAAGAACTGAGTGCCAGCTGCCCCCATCCAGTTGGATAGAGAGGGCTTCCCAGTTTTACCTTCCCAGTTTTACCTGGGAGAGCAGCCAGGTGCAATGAAGCTTACCTTAAGGGGAAATCCAGGAATCCCAAGTTCTCACATGACTCCAGAAGTGGGAAAAGGAAGTCACAGATTTTAATTTTTTTAAAAAAATCTGCACTGTATCTGTTTGCCTTGGAAAACATAAGCCAGGAGAGAGAGACTCGTAATGAGCCGTAAAACCTTCAAACTGAAATTGATCCAGACTCTTGAATAAGCTGGGAGGGGGGAAAACCAGAAGCAGGAAGAGACACATGACAAGCCCGAGAAAATCCAAACACAACTTGGCCTTTTTTTGGCGTATCGGATTGTTTTCCCCGATTGGATATTTCCACTGGCACGGAAAGCAATTTGCTGGTCTCTCAGGGGATCTACTTTGAAGCAAATGGAGCATTTTAAATGACCTCCTTTGGATCCGACAGAAATTGAACTCTCCAGACCAAATTCCAGGCCAACCTTGTGCCAGTTCCTCTGCCCTCCTCTTGCTCTGGGTCTCCCCCTTTGCCTTCTCCTTGCCCTGGTCAACGGGATTGCAAGGTTCGCCTCGCCAAACAGGTTCCATTCTTGCATCAAGACCAACACAAACAGTCAAATGCATTTATTCTCCTTTGACCGTGACGGTGACATTTCCAAATGGGGTAAAGAAGGAGCAAGATGTGAAACAAGATCAGGTGAGAAGAAGATGGAATTTAGACACTCCTCCGTTGGCAGATGATGTGAAAAGCAAAATGGTGCTGCTGGTGAAAGGGGGAAAGGGAGGCTGATTGGAAGCAGGAGATGAGAATCCAGAAGTAGCCCATTTGCATAGACTCTTGGCAGACACACATCTCCATGCAGTCTTCTCCCTGTGTTCAGAAAGGCTGGCTGGGTTGACCTTCCTCCTAACAGCTGCCAGGTTGCATCAGTCGGGTGGACCATGGACTGCTCCATCTTTCAGCTGGAGCCAGCTCAGGGCCAAGGAGAAGTTCAGGAGGAGGACATTTCCAGGACACCCAAGGTTACGCAAATGCTCCAGTCTGGAACCAGTACAGGAAAGACACAAAAGGTTGTCGTAAGAACGTAAGAAGATTCTGCTGGATCAAGCCAATGGCTCATCTCATCCAGCATTCTGCCTTCACAGCGGCCAAGCAGATGCCTCTTCTGGGAAACATGCGAGCAGGATCAGAGCACAAGAACAACGCTCCATTCCAGTGGCTTCCAGCAACTGGTATTCAGAAGCACTGCTGCCTCCAGTTGTGGAGCCAGAGTCGAACCATCCTGGCTAGTATCCCTCTCCTCCATGAATTTATCTAACCCCTTTTAAAGCCATCAATAACAACAACAACAACAACAACAACAACAACAACAACAACAACAATAATAATTTATTATTTGTACCCCGCCCATCTGGCTGGGTTTCCCCAGCCACTCTGGGCGGCTTCCATAGAAACCAAAAATACACTAAAATATCACACATTAAAAACCTACCTGAACAGGGCTGCCTTAAGTTGTCTTCTGAATGTCAGGTAGTTGTTTATCACTTTGACATCTGATGGGAGGGTGTTCCACAGGGCGGGCACCAGCACCGAGAAGGCCCTCTGCCTGGTTCCCTGTAGCTTTGCTTCACACAGTGAGGGAATCGCCAGAAGGCCCTTGGTGCTGGACCTCAGTGTCCGGGCAGAACGATGGGGGAGGAGACGCTCCTTCAGATATACTGGACCGAGGCCGTTTAGGGCTTTAAAGGTCAACACCAGCACTCTGAATTGTGCTCGGAAACGTACTGGGAGCCAATGTAGGTCTTTCAAGACCGGTGTTATGTGGTCTCGGCGGCCACCCCCAGTCACCAGTCTAGCTGCCGCATTATGGATTAGTTGTAGTTTCCGAGTTACCTTCAAAGGTAGCCCCACGTAGAGCGCATTGCAGTAGTCCAAGTGGGAGATAACTAGAGCATGTGAAAAGGATCTGGGAGTCGTGGTTGACCACAAACTTGACATGAACCAACAGTGTGACGCAGCAGCTAAAAAAGCCAATGCAATACTGGGCTGCATCAATAGGAGTATATCATCTAGGTCAAGAGAAGTAATAGTGCCACTGTATTCTGCTCTGGTCAGACCTCACCTGGAGTACTGTGTCCAGTTCTGGGCACCACAGTTCAAGAAGGACACTGACAAACTGGAAGGTGTCCAGAGGAGGGCAACCAAAATGGTCAAAGGCCTCGAATCGATGCCTTATGAGGATGGCTAAGGGAGCTGGGCATGTTTAGCCTGGAGAAGAGGAGGTTAAGGGGTGATATGATAGCCATGTTCAAATATATAAAAGGATGTCACATAGAGGAGGGAGAAAGGTTGTTTTCTGCTGCTCCAGAGAAGCGGACACGGAGCAATGGATCCAAACTACAAGAAAGAAGATTCCACCTAAACATTAGGAAGAACTTCCTGACAGTAAGAGCTGTTCGACAGTGGAATTTGCTGCCAAGGAGTGTGGCGGAGTCTCCTTCTTTGGAGGTCTTTAAGCAGAGGCTTGACAACCATATGTCAGGAGTGCTCTGATGGTGTTTCCTGCTTAGCAGGGGGTTGGACTCGATGACCCTTGTGGTCTCTTCCAACTCTATGATTCTATGATTCTATGAGAGCATGCACCACTCTGGCGAGACAGTCCGTGGGCAGGTAGGGTCTCAGCCTGCGTACCAGGTGGAGTTGGTAGACAGCTGCCCTGGATACAGAATTGACCTGCACCTCTATGGACAGCTGTGAGTCCAAAATGACTCCCAGGCTGCGCACCTGGTCCTTCAGGCGCACAGTTACCCTATTCAGGACCAGGGAGTCCTCCACACCAGCCCGCCCCCTGTCCCCCAAAAACAGTACTTCTGTCTTGTCAGGATTCAACTTCAATCCATTAGCTGCCATCCATCCTCCAATCGCCTCCAGGCACTCACACAGGACCTTCACCGCCTTCACTGGTTCTGATTTGAAAGAGAGGTAGAGCTGGGTATCATCTGCATATTGATGGACACCCAGTCCAAACCCCCTGATGATCTCTCCCAGCGGCTTCATATAGATGTTAAAAAGCATGGGGGAGAGGACGGAACCCTGAGGCACCCCACAAGTGAGGGCCCAGGGGTCTGAACACTCATCCCCCACTACCACTTTCTGAACATGGCCCAGAAGGAAGGAGCGAAACCACTGTATAACAGAAATAGGCAGAAATGTAAAGAAAAAGAAGGAACATTTTATCATATGTGGTGGGAATGTAAGAAAGTAAAAATCTTCTGGGAAATGATATATAATGAGATGAAAAAGATATTGAAATATACATTCTTAAAAAAAAAACTAGAAGAATTTTTACTTGGTATTATAGGTCAGGATGAGGGATGCGGGTGGTGCTGTGGGTTAAACCACAGAGCCTAGGACTTGTTGATCAGAAGGTTGGCGGTTCGAATCCCCGCAACAGGGTGAGCTCCCGTTGCCCAGTCCCTGCTCCTGCCAACCTAGCATTTCTAAAGCACGTCAAAGTGCAAGTAGATAAATAGGTACCGCTCCAGTGGGAAGATAAACGGCGTTTCCGTGCGCTGCTCTGGTTCACCAGAAGCGGCTTAGTCATGCTGGCCACATGACCCAGAAGCTGTACGCCGGCTCCCTCAGCCAATAAAGCGAGATGAGCGCCGCAACCCCAGAGTCGGTCACGACTGGACCTAATGGTCAGGGGTCCCTTTACCTTTACCTAGGCGGAAATGAAAAGAAAAAGAAGGAACATTTTATCATATTTGGTGGGAATGTAAGAAAGTAAAAAACTTATGGGAAATGATATATAATGAGATGAAAAAGATGTTGAAATATACATTCTTTAAAAAACCAGAAGCATTTTTACTTGGTATTATAGGTGAGGATATTAATAGACAATATGTTAAATTGTTCTTATATGCAACAACAGCGGCAAGAGTATTGTTAGCCCAGAAATGGAAGCAAGAAGAAATTCTGACGAAAGAAGAATGGCAGGCAAAATTAATGGACTACGCAGAATTAGACAAAATGACAGGAAGGATTCGAAACCCGTGGAACCAAAGATCTACAGAAGATTGGAAGAAATATACAGTCATAACTCGGGATAAATACGTAGCCAGCAGGAGGGGTCTGACACGCAGAAAGTGAGCTTTTGTGGGGAGGAGTGGGCACCAGCTCAAGCCTCGAGGGAATACACTTAATAGACCTCCATTTGTTTCTGTTTGATACTAATAAATGAACTGATAATGAAAAAATGCCTGTTTTCTCTCGACTGTTCGCCAAGCATGTTTGTTGCCTGTCAGCTCCCTTGTGACACGTGTCTAGTCATGATCACTTCTTTTTTTTTTTGAATTTTATTTATTTATTTATTAAAGTTCTTATGATTATCATATTACAACACAAGGCTTGTTGTTGTTGCTTAGTCGCTTAGTTGTGTCCGACTCTTCGTGACCCCCTGGACCAGAGCACGCCAGGCACTCCTGTCTTCCACTGCCTCCCGCAGTTTGGTCAAACTCATGCTGGTAGCTTCGAGAACACTGTCCAACCATCTCATCCTCTGCTGTCCTCTTCTCCTTGTGCCCTCCATCTTTCCCAACATCAGGGTCTTTTCCAGAGAGTCTTCTCTTCTCATGAGGTGGCCAAAGTCTTGGAGCCTCAGCTTCAGGATCTGTCCTTCCAGTGAGCCCTCAGGGCTGATTTCCTTCAGAATGGCGAGGTTTGATCTTCTTGCAGTCCATGGGACTCTCAAGAGTCTCCTCCTGCACCAGAATTCAAAAGCATCCATTCTTCAGCGACCAGCCTTCTTTATGGTCCAGCTCTCACTTCCATACATCACTACTGGGAAAACCATAGCTTTAACTATACGAACCTTTGTTGGCAAGGTTATGTTTCTGCTTTTTAAGATTATACTAAACAGAAAAAAAGAAAAAAGAAGGGCAAAAAAACCTATTCCAAAATCATATATATACCAACACTTTGGACTTCCTGTCTATCCCGTTGTATATTCCTTTTTTTCAAATGAATGTACTATTATTTTTGTATATTCCTTTACATTTTATCTAAGACATTCCTATATCAGTATGTACCTGTCAGGGAACTGCCATCGGAGAGACAGGTGGTGGACAGGCTACAGGCGAATAGGAGAGAATCTGCAGTAGAAGAGGGAACCAGCAGGGGGAGTGCAGGAGTCACAGCGGAGGGGAGGCTCTGGGATGCTTCCAGTGAGAGTAGTGGAGAGGTAACGGGACCCCCGTTGGGAACGCCCACCCTTCGCCGGAAACTGTCACGCAGAGAGTCTCGAAAGCGCATGTCTGTCAAAGAGCTTTTATGTTGGCGTAAATTCCGTAGACGCCCACTGTCAGATTCTACCAGCGACTGACGGAGTCATGCTTTGGGGGCTCCGTTAGTGCATCGGTTTGGATGACCAGCCAAACCCCAGAGGGATCAAGCTTTTACGCACAAGCAGCTCACTATCCCATCACAGCAATCTGACAGTGAGATGCAGGAGTTAAGGGAGTTCATTGACAAGAATCTCAAGCGAGGTTTCATCAGAGAGTCACGAGCGGTGGGGGGCAGCCCAGTGTTCTTTGTGGACAAAAAAAACACAGGCAAGCCCAGGCTTGTATGTGATTTCAGGGCCCTAAATGCAGTGTCAGAACCAGTGACTTTCCCTATGCCCAGAATTGATGACATTCTAACACGGGTGAGAAAAGGGAAAATTTTTACCAAGCTGGACCTTAGGGGGGCATATAACTTGATACGTGTGAGAAAGGGGGATGAGTGGAAGACCACTATGTTCACCCCCTTGGGGGCCTTTGAGTACACCGTTATGCCTTTCGGATTACAAGGGGGCTCCGCCTGTTTTCAATCATTCATGAATCACGTCCTGGGGCCACTGCTCTACAAGAACTGCGTAGCGTTCTTAGATGACGTTCTGGTGTACTCAGACAATGAGGAGCAGCATGTGCGAGATGTAAGAGAGGTACTGAGCAAGCTGCGAGAAAACCGGCTGTGGGTGAAACTGGAGAAGTGTCAGTTTCATACCAAGGAGGTGGAATTCCTGGGGTACCGGTTGTCTGACAAGGGATTGGCCATGGATCCCAGCAAGGTTCAAGCGGTACTGGAATGGAAAACACCAAAGACCAAGAAGGACGTGCAAAGGTTCCTGGGCTTCGGAAACTTCTATAGGAAGTTCATCAAAAACTTTGCCCATTTAACAGCGCCCATCACGGATTGTCTTAGTAGCAAAAAGAAATTTGTTTGGACGGGAGAAGCGCAACAAGCGTTCGAACGCTTAAAGCAGGCGTTTGCGTCGGAAGAGCAACTCTTGCACGTGGATCTACAACAACCAATGAGAGTGGAGACTGACGCGTCAGACCGAGCGGTGGGGGCCGTTCTTCTCCAGCCGGGAAAAGATACGTCTGAATGGAGACCGTGTGCATTCTTCTCGCGGAAGTTGAACAAATCAGAGAGGAACTACACAGTGTACGACCGAGAACTGCTCGCCATTCATGAAGCATTCCGGAAATGGCGGCACTTGCTGATTGGGGCGCAGCACAAGGTTCAAGTCCGAACTGACCACAAAAATCTGGAATACTGGAGAACAGCCCGAGTGCTGAACCAGAGACAAGTGAGATGGGCCCAGGAGTTCTCCAAATTCCACTTTGAGATTCGTTACGTGCCCGGCTCCGAGAACGTGAGGGCGGACGCTCTTTCCAGGAAACCTGAGTACTTAGAGGGGGAGGGAGCGCCTGAGGCAAGGCATGTAATCCCTGAAGACCGCTGGGTGTGTGGGGCGGCATTGGTGGGGCAGAGGGAACTGCTAGAGGGTACGGAGAACGATGAATACGCCCAAGAGAAACTCAGAGAGCTCCAGAGGACAGAGGAGAGCACAGGGGGGTTCGAAGAAAAGAACGGGGCGTTGTATTACAAAGGGGCACTGTACATACCCGACGGGGAACTGAGGGGCAGAGTACTCAAGCAGTTGCATGACAGCCCCACAGCGGGACATTTTGGACAGCACAAAACCATGTGGTTGGTTACCAGGGAGTTTTGGTGGCCCAAGGTGAGGGAGGACGTACGGGAATATGTCAGGGGTTGCGACAGGTGCCAGCGAGCGAAAGGAGAGAGGGTGGCGCCAGCGGGGCTATTACAACCCTTACCCACGCCCGAAAGGCCATGGGAGGCAGTATCCATAGATTTTATGACGGACCTGCCAAAATCCAAAGGCAAAACAGCTGTCATGGTGGTGGTAGATCAATTAACCAAGATGTGTCATTTTATAGCTTGTTCACATGCAGTCACAGCGGAGGAAACCGCCAAGTTGTTTGTAGAACATATTTTCAAGTTGCATGGCGCCCCCTTGAGGGTGGTCAGCGACAGAGGGAAACAATTTACTTCCAGGTTCTGGAGGAAACTTATGAGCTTACTGCACGTAGAACTCAATTTCTCAACTGCCCGGCACCCAGAAACCAATGGGCAAGCGGAAAGGGCAAATGGGGTTTTACAACAATACTTGAGGTGTTACGTAAAGGACAGAGAAAATGATTGGGTGGATAAGTTACCTCTAGCAGAATTTGCCTACAACAACGCGGAGAACGTGTCCACAGGGATGAGTCCCTTCCTGGCAAATTATGGGTGTCACCCCCGGGCATTCCCAGGAGAGGGAGGGGAGAGGTGGAGCGTGCCGGCGGCGGAATATTTTTTTGAAGAGATGGAGGCGATCCACCGTCAGCTTCAACTTAACTTAGAGAAAGCCAAGGAAGAATATAAGAAGCAAGCAGACAGAAATAGGAGGGAAGGTGAAACTATAAGGGTGGGGGACCGGGTGTGGTTGTCCACCCAAGGGCTACCGTTCAAGGGCGGGAGTAAGAAATTGAGGCCCAAAAGATTGGGACCCTTTGAGGTCATACAGCAGGTCAACCCAGTGGCATTCAAACTCAGGCTGCCCAGTCACACGAAATTACACCCAGTATTTCACAGGTCATTACTGTCGCCGTACCGAGAGGGACGCGAGTGGGGGGAGCGTGAGAGAGAGGCCACCCAAACGCCCGTGATAGAAGAGAGAGAGCGCGACATGAACGTGGCAGGAATCATTGATTCCAGGTGGAAGGGAAATCAGGTGGAATATCTGGTAGAATGGGAGGGGGAAGCAGAGTCGGAAAACACTTGGGTACCAGCAGAGGTAGTCAATGACGAGGTTTTAATAGAAACATTTCATCAGCGTTTCCCAAGAAAACCGCAACCCGTGGCTCGATTTAGAAGGGAACACTTTGGGACCACCGATGAGGAAGGAGAGTTTGAAGGGTTCCCAGAGTCAGGGGTGGGTGAAGAAGCCGACTCCGACGAAGAAGAGGAAGACGGGGAGAGAGACGGTACGCCGTGGCCGGAAGTGTTAGAATCCTCGGACGACGAGGAGAGTTCCTTCAGGGGCTTTCCGCCCTCACCGCCAGTGGGAGAGAAGGCGGGAGGGGGTGAAGGGGGCCCTGGGGGGGAGGTGGATGTCAGGGAACTGCCATCGGAGAGACAGGTGGTGGACAGGCTACAGGCGAATAGGAGAGAATCTGCAGTAGAAGAGGGAACCAGCAGGGGGAGTGCAGGAGTCACAGCGGAGGGGAGGCTCTGGGATGCTTCCAGTGAGAGTAGTGGAGAGGTAACGGGACCCCCGTTGGGAACGCCCACCCTTCGCCGGAAACTGTCACGCAGAGAGTCTCGAAAGCGCATGTCTGTCAAAGAGCTTTTATGTTGGCGTAAATTCCGTAGACGCCCACTGTCAGATTCTACCAGCGACTGACGGAGTCATGCTTTGGGGGCTCCGTTAGTGCATCGGTTTGGATGACCAGCCAAACCCCAGAGGGATCAAGCTTTTACGCACAAGCAGCTCACTATCCCATCACAGTACCCTTGGTCTTGTTTCTCAACTCGGTCTCTCTCCAACATCAATCGAATGCTAGCATAGATAGCGAACCTTTACTGTATTTTTGCTAGCATATATAGCAAACCTTTACTGTATTTGAGAGCCAGTGTGGTGTAGTGGTTAAGAGCGATATACTCGTAATCTGGTGAACCGGGTTCTATTCCCCGCTCCTCCACATGCAGCTGCTGGGTGACCTTGGGCCAGTCACACTTCTCTGAAGTCTCTCAGCCCCACTCACCCCACAGAGTGTTTGTTGTGGTGGAGAAAGGGAAAGGAGAATGTTAGCCGCTTTGAGACTCCTTCGAGTAGTGATAAAGCGGGATATCAAATCCAAACTCTTCTTCTTTTTGAACATGACCACCGCTGGATCAGGTCAGGTGAATCTACTGGAGAATTTTCGTAGGGCAGGTTGTTACTCCAACCCAAGTGGGTGGCGTCTTAGAGGGGGGGTGAACAGTTCGCGGATAAGGTTAAAGGGAGATGATGTGATCACGTTGCTGGCAGCGTGATGGAGAGACTGAATCAGTTTGGAGCTTGGCAGCCAAATTAACTAATCATATATTAACGAGCTTCCTCTATTGTAGGAGGCTGAACTAGATGCGTGCATGTCAGAAACAAACAGGTAAAACACAGGGCAACCTCTGGATTTCCTGAAATCCCTTTGAATTTCGGAGGGATCCCGAGCAAAAGAAGCCACTGAGCTGCTTCTTTGAATTGCACACTTTTTATTCCAGACCAGCCTTCAGAGATCCCTTGCGTCAACCCCTGAAAACTTAGCCATGGCTATTAGGAGAGAGGTTTTCCCCCCACGATTTTGCCTGACCAATTTTACTATAAAACTCTGCCTAGCCACAAAACCCCAGACGGAGAGCAAATGACAGTTTATCCGCGACTCTTCCTGTTTTCTTTTTGGACGTATCTGGTGATGGGCTGGATGGTTTTGGCCTAGCGGATGGGGCGTCTCTCTCTCTCTCTCTCTCTACCCCCGCCCCATAAGGAGGCCTTCTTTTCTCTCTGTTTGCAGCAGTTTCCCTTTGGGGGCTTTCCAACTGCCCACGGAAAACATCTTTGGTTATTGCGACTGGCCAAGCCAAATGTTTAGAGGGTTTTCTCTCTCTTTCCTAACCTCAGTAGAAAACCATCCTAGTGGCCAGTCGATTCACGGTCTCAGAATGCGTCACTCTGCTCAGTTTCCTCAGGCAGAAGCTTGTCGATAGCAGCTGGTCTTTTTTTTCTTTCCCTTTCTTTATTTACGCCATCCTTGAAAAACGAGCTTTGAGGAGGTGAATTTATTTAGAAGTGGCTCGGGGTGTCTGTGACGTGCGTTCTGTCAATGCCTGAGGGAAGAGTGAGTCACTTCTCACACCCAGGGAAACCGTGTGTGTGTGTGTGTGTGGACACTTACCTGCATCATCTCAGCCAAAGTCTCTCTTTTTTTTAAATAGATTTTTATTAGGATTTTTTTTAAAAAAGGTTACGGGGGGGGGGGGAGATATAAGTAACAATAAAAAAAGGAAAAAAAAGAACAATACATATAAAACAAACATCATCCAAAAACAGAAAAGAAAAGAGAATAAAAACCAAATCAAACCTTTACATCACTTATTTTCATTCGCTTACTTCCTTGACCTCCTCACACCTCCCATTTTTGTATTCTAGTTCAATTAGATATTTCAGCAAATCCTTTCCAACTTTGTTTTTATCTTAGTAATTTATCTTAATATATTGTAATTTTGCATTCTCTTCTTTCACCAATTCATTTTTTATCTTTTCTGCTAAAACCACATACTTTTATTCCAACATCTTTCTAACATTCCTTAATTTTGCAATATTTCTGAAGATAAACTTTAAACTTTTTCCAATCTTCTTCCACCAACTTTTCTCCCTGGTCTCGGATTCTGCCAGTCATCTCCGCCAGCTCCATATAGTCCCATCACCTTCATCTGCCATTCTTCCCGGGTGGGTAGATCTTATGTTCAGCCAAAGTCTCTCTTGGTGAGTCTAGATTCTTGGTCTACGATCCCAATGGCTGCCGCATTCTGTTTCGAGGAGGGCCTGAACTGCTTATGCCCTAGCCCTGACTGGTTACCATGAATCACTGGGATAGGCCATGGTTTTCCTTGGGCCTAGGACCTAGTTCTACACTCTTTTCTTGCCATGGGTTCGAGTGCTAGGTGGAATCTACACACATATATAAAAAAAAGTAAAAATGCTTTTTTTGAAAAAAAAGTTTTGAAAAATATTTTGGGTTTACCATAGCTCACCATCGCCATCTAGTGTCACATTTGTATAATGCACTTTAAAGGAAAAGGGACCCCTGACCATTAGGTCCAGTCGTGGCCGACTCTGGGGTTGCAGCGCTCATCTCGCTTTATTGGCCGAGGAGCTGGTGTACAGCTTCCGGGTCATGTGGCCAGCATGACTAAGCCACTTCTGGCGACCCAGAGCAGTGCACAGAAATGCCCTTTACCTTCCCGCCAGAGCAGTACCTATTTATCTACTTGCACTGGTGTGCTTTCGAACTGCTAGGTTGGCAGGAGCAGGGACCGAGCAACGGGAGCTCACCCCGTCGCGGGGATTCGAACCGCCGACCTTCTGATCAGCAAGTCCTAGGTTCTGTGGTTTAACCCACAGCGCCACCCGCATCCCATAATGCACTTTACAACACACTTAAAACGTTTCATTTGCAGCTGTATAGCTGAGTCTCTAGTCTCCAGAACAGGAAAAATAAGCCTGCTCCATCTTCCATGTGACAGCCGTTCTGGTATTTGAAGATGGCTATCATTTTGCCTCTCAGTCTCCTCTTCTCTAGGCTAAACATGCCCAACTCCCTCAACCATTCCTAATAAGGCTTGGTTTCCAGACCCTTTATTTGTGTGTGTGTATACACACACAAGTTCATATTTAGTGTTCAGACTGATGCACAGGTCCATATGTGACCAAATCTTTAAAATAATTTTCCATTTTTAACACTATAACAATTTAACAATGCCTAGCACTTATACATTATGAATCTAATAATAGAGAAGGGGGGGGGGGGAGAGAGATAAAGGTTCCCTGAGTTGCAAACAATAAGACATTTCTTAGATGCATTTGTTAGCATTATTTAAGTGGCAGTTTCCTCATTATCATCACCATCATCAGATCTTATTGGTCAACCAAATACAGCTTGTAGCCAAAAACTAACAGTAGGCAATCTCCAACTAAGAGTAGACCCATTGAAATCAGTGTACTTAGTTTCTTACATTTCAATAGGTCTACTCTGAGCACGGCTCACCTGCTTACCTTTGGGAATGTAGAACTCTGCCCAAACACTTAAATAATTGGGAGAAACAGTCTTATTAATACCATACACTCCTGGTGTGCTTTTAAGGCTTTGCAGAGCAGGGTCTTTGGTGTGGTGGCCCCTGCCCTGTGGAATACACTCCAAATGAGCATCAGGAAAGCGCCGACATTACTGGCATTCTCGAGGAAACCAAAGCTTTCCCTGAGAGGTGATCCAGCTGTGTAGAGAAGCCTTAAACTGACCTACTGACCTTTCGGGTACTTGCTTCATTAATGTGATTTTATTGTTGGTCTTTTTTGAATTATGGCGCTGGAGGAGACTCTTGAGAGTCCCATGAACTGCAAGAAGATCAAACCTCTCCATTCTGAAGGAAATCAGCCCTGAGTGCTCACTGGAAGGACAGATCCTGAAGCTGAGGCTCCAATACTTTGGCCACCTCATGAGAAGAGAAGACTCCCTGGAAAAGACCCTGATGTTGGGAAAGATGGAGGGCACAAAGAGAAGAGGACAAGATGGTTGGACAGTGTTCTGGAAGCTACCAGCATGAGTTTGACCAAAGTGCAGGAGGCAGTGGAAGACAGGAGTGCCTGGCGTGCTCTGGTCCATGGGGTCATGAAGAGTCGGACACGACTAAACGACTAAACAACAACAACGACAATTGTTGGTCTCAAGCTATTCCTTGGCATGTGTCCCCCGTCGCCTCTGCCTTAATGTTGGCAGTACACAATTCCTTTTTGCAGCTTATTAAATAACATTGCATGTCACCCAAAGGAACAGAGACACCTCCATCTTCCCAGTGTCAGAGAGGGTGGAGGCCTTTTCCGTGATGCCCAGTGTGACTGCTTGTGTGTATGCAAGGGCTATAAACACACCACACTCACGCTTGCTCTTTAGCAGTGGAAAGAGTGGATAACATCGACTTTGTAACTTGAGAGGGTGGCAGCGCAATGATTTCCCCTTGGCTCAGCCCCTGAGCCTCTTGACAGGCCCAGTGGGTGTAAAATCTGTGTTGTGGTTCCCACGACCTACCGATAACCCAGTCATCACGTCAAGGGGAGGGACAGATAGGGAACCCCGGCAAACACCAACAAGGCAAAAAAACTACGTAGCTTCATGCAGCGGTTTTCAACACCCAGCACAACGCGTCTCCATAATTAAATTTTGCAGAGACCCAGCCAGTCATTCCCAAGACACAGCGCAAACACAGGGAGCTGTTCCTCTTCCAAATATTGACAGGAGAAAGCCACTTAAATACGAGAAGTACTCATATCGTGTGTTTGGTTTGTTGCTGCCATTCAGAGGATAGAACCATCTCGCTCAGGCCTGCCTGCTCCAAATTCTCTCTCCATAATCTCCGGCGGAGGCAGAAACTTCAGCTTGCATTTCAATGCCAAAACAACGAATTGACGCTTCCCAGAATAAATACGTGAACCGAGACCGGCCTGTCCTTCGAAATTTGCACTTCTCTGAATTTGGGGGTGCAGTTCTCCGACTGCAACCTGTATCCAAGACAGCATGGCTTAAAGGGGAAAGGGCATGCAGACAATGTGTATGTTGGTGGAAGGAATGTCCTAAAAATGTGTAGGAGGCAAAATTGTATACAAAAGCTCAGGGAGATGCACACAAAAAGCATATTTTTAAAAATAAATAAATCACTCGTCGCCCTATAGAAGCAAACTGACCTTACTTGTAGATTCTTTAATTTGTCAATATGAATGGAAGGTGTTAATATTGCAGTTGTTGTATAAGGGATTGTTATGTTGACTGGAGTGTAATTGAAATTAATAAGATTCTGGAACACAGAAATGAAGGAAATCGTCAAACCATCAATTCTAGCACCTAAATTATATAATTTGGTATTTGAATGATTGGCATTAGTAATTGTATTATAATTTGGCATTGTTATAATGAGGCTATTATTGGAATGTAATTGAAAGCTAATAAAATTATTATCAAAAAAGAAAGAAAGAAACTGAGCTTAGAATTGGAAAAATGGAAGAAGATTGGAAGAAGTTTAAGGAATATTTGAAAAAAAAATGTTAATATTTAAATCTTAGAATAGCTTTGGAAGTGGGTATAGGCGGTAGGGTTAGAGGTAGAAGATAGTGTATTTTATAAGTGATAAAATGTGAAGTTTTTTTATGGTTAAAGTAAGGGGGGGGAACATGGTTAGAAATGATTATATATGTAAACTGCTAAAGATGAAGTAAAATGAAAATCAGATAGGTGGGACTTGGGGAAGCCCATTTAACAATGTTTAGAAAAATAAGGATATGACAAGAATTTGTTTGTATTGTTTGTCTTTTCTGTTTGTGTTTTTTATTTGTTATAAAATGAATAAAAAAAATTTGGGGGGAAAAAGAATTATTGAAGGCAAAATAGTACAATGGGTTTAGTCGGAAGTTTCTTTTCTTTCACTGATTTTCACTCTATATGCAACTATGTTCTTTTCTTTTTATCTTATAGAATGTTCATATTGTATGTTTTGTGTGTGTGTGTGTGTGTGTGTATTATAAGGTATTTTCTTGTTTAATAAAGTTTATTTAAAAAAAATATAATTGGAAAAACGAGAAACTGAAACTATCACTTTTTCACAGCGCTGAACCCTGGCATGCTTTTGAACTGGAGACTGGACCTCAGACCTTCTGCACTCAAGGCATGTAGGAACAGAAGAAGCAGCATAATACTGAGCAGTGGCTCTCTAGAACTCTCAAGGAGTCCTTCCCAGCCTCCCCGTTGGGTAAGGTGAGGCAACTGCCTCAGGCTGCAGGATTCACAGGGCAGGAGATCCAGCCTCCAAGGAATGCCTCGCCCACTGTCGTGGCTGTGGAAGCAGTGACAGCTGCGGCCCTCTCCTTGGAGGCCAGATCCGCCTCCTCCTTGGTAGTGCTGGGATCTTCTGCTGGCAGAACACATGCTCCCCCATCGATCCATGTCCCTGTCTGCCCCCCACTGTGTTAGATCTTTCCTTTGTTGTGCTTTAGAGAGCAGCCTCCTCCTCAAAGGGCTTGTTTATTGAAAACAGAAGCCCTAAATCAAACCCTGCTAGTCTGCAAACCACTTCAGAGACTCGCTTTGGTGGCCTACACTCCCGGAGCCAGGAAGGGGGGGGGGTGTCTTTCTGTTTTCCATTCTTTGCGATGTAGCTTTGACGCTTCCGAAGATTTATGTGACGTGTTCTTCTCTGGGGGTTTTATAGGATCTTTGATCAGCCGCTTATGCTTCCACATGGTGTCAGTCCACTCAGATATGTGGAATCAGGACTTCAAGACTCTCGCTAGTAAACAGCACTATTCCTCCCAAGGTGAGGTGTCAGTGGGTCGTAAGACATTCTCGGGGGGCAAGGATGACGTTCTTCAGGGTGATGTTTACTGTTGGCTTAATATTGGGTTGGGCCATGGGCAGATGAAACTAGACCTCTTAGAACAGTAATGGGAAGGAAGAAGAAGAAGAAGAAGAAGAAGAAGAAGAAGAAGAAGAGGAGGAGGAGGAGGAGGAGGAGGAGGAGAAGAAGAAGAAGGAGAAGCAACAGCAGCAGCCATCTGACTAGATTGCCCCAGCCAATCTGGGCAGCTTCCTGGAAAATATAAAAAACATAATAAAACATCAAACATTAGAAACTTCCCAATATAGGACTGCCTTCAGGTGTCTTCTGAAAGCCATATAGTTGTTTATCTCATTGACTTCTGAAGGGAGAGCATTCCACAGGGCGGGTGCCGCTACTGGGAAGGGCCTCTGCCTGGTTCCCTGTAACCTCACTTCTCGCAGGGAGGGAACCACCAGAAGGCCCTCGGAGCTGGACCTCAGTGTCTGGGTTGAATGATGGGGGTGGAGAGGCTCCTTCAGGTATACTGGACCAAGGCCTTTTAGGGCTTTTAAGGTCAACACCAACACTTTGAATTGGGCTCGGAAACTTACAGGGAGCCCCGGGGGTGAACCTCAGGCCAGGAACCCATATATACCCCTCAGGACTCTCACAAGGCTACTCCCTTCCTCCTCAGGTCTCACCCTTTACTGGCCTACCTGGACAGAGGACAAAGGAACATATGTGCATGTTTCCAAAAACATCTGACTTTTATATGGCCAGAATGCAGCACAACAGTAAGAATCACATCTGTGGCTCCACCTATTTGCATCTGGCCCCTCCTACCACTGACCTCTGGCCCCTGGAAGGTTACACTCAATGGAATGGAGCCCCAGGGCTCAAAAATCTTCCCCGTCCTTGTCCTAGATGGCTCATCTTGCTCACCACAGTGGCCACCCAAATGCCTACAGGAAACCCTCTATCAGGGCTTGAGTGCAACAGCACTCACTCTCCTCCAGCAACTGGTCTTCAGAATTATCTCTGCCTCAGACCATGGAATCAGAGCATAGCCACTGTGGCCAGGAACCTTCTTCTTCTTCTTTGGCGATCCCTCATAGCCGAGTAAGATTGTCTTCCATAAACACAGTTTAACAGTGAGTCTGTAAGGGACTGTAGAGGCCAATTCTGGATCCACACGTCCTTCCACTGTGGGGACATTGGTTTCTGGGCGGGAGTTGATCATGGTGTGGATTTGCCAAGCGTGCCTTCCTCCTAGCACGTTTCTCCCTTGTGTCCTGAGTTTGACTGTCTTCAAAGCCCATGAGACCTTTGGTAAAGGCTGTTCTCCAATTGGAGTGCCCGCAGGCCAGTGTTTCCCAATTGTTGGTGTTTATACATTTTTTAAGATTTAACTTGAGAGATTCTTTAAACCTCTTTTGTTGACCAGCAGTATTACGCTTTCCATTTTTAAGTTCAGAGTAGAGTAGTTGCTTTGGAAGACGATCATCAGGCATCCGCACAACATGACCAGTCCAACAAAGTTGATGTAGAAGAATCATTGCTTCCATACCGGTGATCTTTGCTTCTTCCAGTACACTGATATTAGTTCGCCTGTCTTCCCAAGTGATGTGTAAAAATTTTCGGAGACACCGTCGATGGAATCTTTCGAGGAGTTGGAGGTGGCGTTTATAAGTGGTCCATGTTTCACAAGCTTATAGTAAGGTTGGTAGTACAATAGCAACCTTACAATAGTTATATGCAATGCCAGGCTCAACTGGTGTCTGAAGCTTTGTTGATGACCAGGAAAGGAAGACAGATAGGAAAGGGGGGAGAGACCTTTTTGAGGGGCCAGGGAGGGTGGTGGCAGCTATATCCCAACGTGAGTGGGAAATGATCCTGTGTGAACTGTCAGCACCAGCTGCTGATAGCAGAAAGGCCCATCAAGGAATGGGTTAGGAGGTGCTGTGGACAAGAGGCCATGGTGGTTAATTTCTTTCAACACATTCTGGCCCAGGGAGACACTGAAAGAGCATCTCTGCTTCCAACACGGATCAAGAGGGATACCATCCATGCCTCCTTAGCCTGCAGAAGGTCCCCTCCACCAATGTTTTGGTGGTCCCAGGCAGACATCAGATCCGACCGAGCCCCTGGTGGACATCCATATGTACCGTATAAGGCGCACCGGACCATAAGGCGCACCTAGTTTTTAGAGGGGGAAATCAAGGGGGAAAATCTTATTTCCCGCCCTAGCCCCAAAAAGCAGCGGACAGGTGGACAGCGGATGGATCCCACTCGCTGTCTCGGCTTCCTCTTTAGTCGTGTGCAACCTCTCCAGCCGGGAGGAGCTGCGCGCGGCTAAAGAATCTATAGCCGCACGCAGCCTCTCCCGGCCGGAGGGGCTGCGTGCAGCTATGGCAATACCCCCGCAAAAGCTCACAGGAGCCTCGCACCCTTTAAGGAGCGTGTGGCTCCTGCGGGCTTTTCTACGAGGACGGGAGAAGGGACTGACTGGCCGCGTCAGTCCCTTCTCCCTCCTGGAGATAAGCCCTCAAGAGCCGCACGCAGCTTGTGTGCGGCTCTTGGGGGCTTTTCCTGCCTGCCTCCCCCCCCCCCTGCATTTGCTCCATAAGACTCACACACATTTCCCCTTACTTTTTAGGAGGGGAAAAGTGCGTCTTATGGGGCGAAAAATACGAAAATACGGTATCTTCTGGCCTGTGTTCCACCCAAACAGTCAAAAGAGGCACACGTCTGCCTTGGCACCGCCAGAAAACAATGCAGGAGATCTCCGTTGCTGTTAGAAAGAAACGCGGGGAGAGATTCGGTCCAGCCCTTCTCCTCCAAACACAGCTGTTGTCTGAAAGAGCTTCCAGTTCTTTGTGGTTAATTATGAGAGCATCTGCCTTCAATATCTTGTCAGGGAGGGAGAAAGCATCACACCCCAGGGCAGTCAACTTTGTCATAAAACCGCACAGCGGAAGAGCAACTGCGGGTGAGTAAAGGGGCAGTTTTATCTGTGGGTTATCGTTAAACATCCTAACTGAAATGCCATCGGATTGGCCCACTCGGCAAGCCGTATTTTTCCATGAGTTGCAGAGCTCTCGATTCTGAACGCTACTTTTTTTGAGATCAGGCTCCGTTCATGGAGACCCATGGAGATCTCCACCCAGTTCGCTGCTCTGAAAAGCAGGCACCATTTACGTGACAAAAACCCTCGCCCAAGTGGTGGCCCCTTTGGGTCTAACTGTCGCAGAGCAAAGCAAGTAGTAATTGGATCCGGTCTTTGTGTGATGGCCTGGGATTCGGACTCGGAGGCTGATCCTGAGGAATCCCAGCCTGCACAGGAGTCCCCGCCTCCAGAACCAGCTGAGCTGGGGCTGGGGGTTGAGCCTGAAGGGTCCTCACCTGTGCTGGATCCTCAGGTGCAGGCATCAGCTGAGTCTGCTCTGGCTCCTGAGGGGATGGAGGACCCATTGCCTGCAGGTGCTCCACTCTCAGCCCCGTCAGGGGAAGCTGAGGTTGCCTCTGGGTCCTCAGTCTCTCCTGAGCTGCAGAGGCTCCGGGCAGAGAGGTGGAGGGAACTAAGTTCCTGCAGGAGGAGTGCTCGCCTCCAGGCCAGGAGAGGCGAGTCACCTGTGGACTGGGGCCACCCTATGCCTCAGGGCAGATAAAAGCCAGCCAGCCCAGTCCCAGGTTGCGGAAGCAACATTGTTGGTAGCCTGTTCCTGCCTGCACCCTGTCCTGCTCTTCTGCCAGAGTTCCTGATCTCACCTGACTCCCTGCCTTGGACCCAGCTTCAGCTTTGACAGACAGCCTCCATACCGCACCCTCAACCTCAGACTGGACTCGGACCTTGCCGCACGGTTAACCCTCAGGACCAGCACACTTTGGAATATTTGGAATATTTTAGAGCTGTCGCCCGATGTAAGAAACCGCAGTTGATTAATCTGTGACAGTTGGTTAACTGGTTGCATGTGTGCGGGTTAAACTAGTGTGCCAGCATCTCATGTTGCTGGAGATGTGTCCACAGTGACGCACACCTTAGTTACATCCTGTTTAGATGACTGTAACACGCTCTACGTGGGGCTGCCTTTGGAAATTGCTCGGAAACTTCAACTGGCTCAAAGAGCTGCAGCCAAACTCTTGACTGGGGCTGGTTATAGGAATCAGATGATTCCCTTGTTACAACAACTCCACTGTCTACCATTCTGCTTCTGGACACAATTTAGAGTGCTGTGTGTGACCTAGAAAGCTCTACTTGGCTGAGGTCCAAGCTACCTGAAAGACCATAATCCCTCATATGAACCCTCCCAGGTTTTGAGATCTTCAGGGGAGGCCCTTGTCTCGGTCCTGTCAACCTCGTAGGCACCCTTGGTGGGGAAACGGGACAGGGCCTTCTTGGTGTTGGCTGCTCCATAATAAGTTTGGAACTCCTTGCTAGGGAAGTTGGAATGGCTTCCTCTTTGCTGCCCTTTGGCTAGCAGGTGAAGACCTTTCTATTCCAGCAGGCCTGTTGCTTTTTGTTGTTGTTGTTGTTGTTGTTGTTGTTTTAAAGAAGGGGCTTTTAAATAGTGCTGTGCTTTTTTTACAATCTGTATCTACATGTATCTATCTATCTATCTATCTATCTATCTATCTATCTATCTATCATCTGTCTATCTATTTATCTATCTATCATCTATCTATCTATCAATCATCTATCATCTATCTATCTATCTATCTATCTATCTATCTATCTATCTATCTATCTATATCTAATCTATCTCTATATATCTATCATCTATCTAGCTATCCAACATCTATTTGTATTGTTTTAATAAAGGCAGAGGGCCTTCTCAGTGGTGGCACCCGCCTGTGGAACGCCCTCCCATCAGATGTCAAGGAAATAAACAACTATCTGTCTTTTAGAAGACAACCTTGTTGACTTGGGGAATTGTGGGCGTTCTGCACTGATGAAATTTGGGGAGGCACAATTAATGGGGGGGCATAGTTTTGCAGTAGGGATGGGGCACCTGTGCCCCTCCAGATTTTGCTGAACTCTCAATACCCATCCGTCCCAGACAGTATGACTAATGGTTAGAGACTGTGGAAATTGTAGTCTAGCAATATCTCAACTACATCCATATCTGGGGGGCCACAGGCCCCACAGCAGAGTTTTAGATAATTCACATTAAAACCCCAGTTAATGCAATCAACTGTTCAATACCAGTAGCACTTTAAATGCTTGATGTTTAATTTGGGAGTTGTGGTGGTAAATTTAACACTGAGAGCATGATTCAATATTGAATGATCATCCGAATGTGCTACACTCGTTATTGTTGCTTTTAATTTATATATATTCTGTTTTTGTTACTATGTCTGAGGCAAGTGATGAATGAATGCCTTATTGGTGGAGGTTTTTATTTCATAGTCCAAAAAGCTCCCTGGAGTCTCATTGCTCCCTTCAAACCGAGTATGTAGCTCTCTGGTCTGGAGGGATCCGCCATAATGTCTTTTTTTAAAAAAAATTAGAAACACGCAACTATTGAAAACGAACCAAATTTAAATCATTAAACCAGATGAAATGCAGAGGGATTAGCTCTTCAGTCCATCTGGGGCACATCACTCCAGAATTTTCCTTTGCTTCTGTATGATTGACACAAATTTGCTGGCAGGAAGAAGGAAGAAGCTGCCCGTGATGTGGGGCCTGAAATCCTCTCGCAATTGCCATGGCTGCCATCTGAAAACCAGCCAGTCTGGAGTAGAGGGGGGGGGTGAGTTCTGTTTGGTTGCTGCGGCAACGGCATCCCAACGAACCCACAAAATTGCTCGGTGTAGGGGGGCCGAAAGAGCGGAAACCCGGAGCCCTGCGTAGAAAGTCTTAGGAGGCCGGTTCGTTTTTGGAAAAGCCGTGTCCTCGCAAGACATTACCTCAGCAGGGCCCATCGAAAAAACACAGTGGCACGGCAGCTAAGGAATATAGGTAAGGAGGAGGGTGAGGCCCGTGCCAAGATTTCTATTTTCTTGGGGTGAGGAGAGAGAGAGAGAGAGCCTGAATTTGACACATTTGGCTTTATGGAGGCAAAGGGAACCTTTTTTTAAAAGCACCAAGGGGATTTCCAGCCCAGCGCAAGAGCCTTGCACATTCCTGGACGTTTAATGGGATCTGATGGATTTTTAAAAAACACGCAAGCACATGCCACAAATTGAAGATGAAGCACTTTTATACGTTGACACTCATTCGTTTATTGACACTCAATGGAAGTTGGTGGGAAGCAGACCTTTCGGCTGGAATCCTGGAACCTTTCGACCTACGAGTGCTGAAGGAATGACTCGGAGACTTACAAGATGTTAAATCCACTCCTTTGCTTAAAGTGAACTTGTATTAATGTCGGGCTCAGGCCACCCAAACCTAAGGCATCATTTTCTGTCCCATTGTGGGTTTGTCACATGCAGCGCTGTTTCCCTTCTGCTGCAGCTCGTATTCCGCCAAAACCTACATTATCCATCTCGTTGTCCTCTGTTGAAAAGGACAGACTGAAGAAGATTCCAAGCAGATCCTTCTTAGGAAGGAAGTTCAGGGTCAAGGTGGAACTTCATAAAATAGCCTTACAATGACCGTGGCAAAGTTTCTTTTGGAGGTCGCAAGGAAAAAAAGACCACCATGCTCTAGACATAACAAAATGGCTACCTCGCTCTCTTTCGCCTGTTGTTTGGTTGTCTTAACTGTATCTTGTTTTGAAACTGTCTTGTGGGTCTATGGACTGAAATAAAGACACAGTCATACCCTGGGTTACAGACGCTTCAAGTTGCATTTTTTCAGGTTACAGATGTGCCGAAACCTGGAATACCGGAACCGGATACTTCCGGGTTTTGGTGGTCGCACATGCGCACATGTGCAGAAGCGCTGAATCGCAACCCATGCATGCACAGACGCACCGCTGCAGGTTGCAAACGCTGCGGGTTGCGAACATGCATCCCACACGGATCACGTTCGCAACCCAAGTGTCCACTGTATATCTCTCATAAAATAGCCTTTTCTCCATAAGTGACCATCTAACCTCCAAAAGAACAACCGAGTCTTGAGGCGACTGCAAGGCTAACGAATGCATAATTCCTTTTGGTATCATGGAATTATAGACTTGTAGTTATCTACAAGTGCAGTGCAAGAACCTCAACTAAAGCAACCATGATAGATGGCCACCCAACCTCTGCTTAAAAACTTTCAAGAAAGAAGAGTTGACCACCTCCCAAGGGAGACCGTTCCACTGTTGAACAGCTCTTGCTATCAGAAAGTTCTTCCTGATCTTTGGCTGGAATCTCCTCAATGGGATTCCTAGGGGAATTACATGGAGAGACCATGGAGGAAGACAGGGGCGTCTTACTCATAGAGGCTAGTGGCGCGGGGCGCCGGGGTGCCAAGTTCTGGAGGGCACCAGGGAAGAGGCGGAGGCTGGACGTGGTGCCTCCTGGCATCAGCTTGCCACCCTTGCCCACCTCCGCCATGCCGTGCCAAAGCAGCACAGTGCCTGGAGCCTCCGTCTGCTGTGGCCACCGTGGCAAGAAGCAGCCAGCTGAGCTGGGAGGTGCCACGTCCAGCCTCTGCCTCTTCCCCACTGGAGGAGCTGCCCTCCAGCCGCTGCCCGCCTCCTCCAGCCCCGCCAGCAGTGTGACAACTCTGGGAAATGGGGGGCAGATATGCTTAAGACGGCCCTGGAGGAAGACACCATCACCATACAAATACCTTGAAGCAGAAGCCAGGAAGCTTTGGTCCTCCAGTTGTTGCTGAACTACAATAATAATATAATAATATTTTATTATTTATACCCCACCCATCTGGCTGGGTTTCCCCAGCCACTCTGGCGGCTCCCAACAGAACGTTAAAATACAATAACCTATTAAACATTAAAAGCTTCCCTAAACAGGGCTACATTCAGATGTCTTCTAAAAGTCTGGTAGTTTTTTTTCTCTTTGACATCTGGTGGGAGGGTGTTCCACAGGGCGGGTGCCACCACCGAGAAGGCCATCTGCCTGGTTCCCTGTAACTTCGCTTCTCGCAGGGAGGGAACTGCCAGAAGGTCCTCAGCACTGGACCTCAGTGTCTGGGCAGAACGATGTGGGTGGAGACGCTCCTTCAGGTATACTGGACGGAGGCCATTTAGGTATACAACTGCCATCAGCCCTAGCCAGTGCAGCCATTAGCCAGGGATAGTTGGGCATTGTAGTTCAGCAAAATTTGTAGGTCCACCCCTGCCCTAAAGGAAGTGATTGGTGCCACCCCCATCATATTCTGTTATTTGCTGTATTTATATCCCACCTTTCACTCCAAGGAGCTCAATATGGCATACGTGGTTCTCCTCCCACACCTCATTTAATCCCCACAACAACCTTGTGAGGTAGGTTAGGCTGTGAGAGGCAGTGACTGGCCCCAGGTCACCCAGTGAGCTCCATGGCCAAGTGGAGATTTGAACTGTGGTCTCTCCCAGGTCCTCAAACCACTATACCATGCCGGCATTCAGTTTCGGGTTGAAATGGTGACACATTCTTCTCTCTCTTTTAATTTAATTTTATTTTGACAAAGTAATAGGTAAAGGTAAAGGGTCCCCTGACCATTAGGTCCAGTCGTGGCTGACTCTGGGGTTGCGGCGCTCATCTCGCTTTATTGGCCAAGGGAGCCAGCGGACAGCTTCCGGGTCATGTGGCCAGCATGACTAAGCCGCTTCTGGCGAACCAGAGCAGCGCACGGAAATGCCGTTTACCTTTCCACCGGAGCGGTACCTATTTATCTACTTGCACTTTGACATGCTCTCGAACTGCTAGGTTGGCAGGAGCTGGGACCGAGCAACGGGAGCTCACCCCATCACAGGGATTCAAACCTCGGACCTTCTGATCGGCAAGTCCCAGGCTCTGTGGTTTAACCCACAGCGCCACCCGCATCCCTTGACAAAGTAATAATCATAAATAAATAAGAACAAAAATGTGCTCCCCAGCACCAAGACCATTCTGTTGAAACCATCCAACCTCCCAAAATGTCAACACATCTTGCGATGGTTTGACCCCTTTTCATTTTAACAGTACACATTCTACAAACACCCTCCATATCGCCTCAAAATCATTTCTCCTGCATATTCCCCATCTTACCTTAATGGCACATGTTGATTTATCATTAATAGCTATACCCCACACTTCTTTACACCATTCTTCCATTTTATGTTCTGCCTGCCCCTTCCGCTTCCTAGCTATCATAATTCGTGCAGCTGAGAATAAATTTGTGAGCATACGGCAGAATCCGTGATCAGAGGAGGGAGACAGTGGAAGAGGACTGGAAAAAATTTAAATTATATCTTAAGAACTGTTGCAAAATCTCGGACTGATAAAATGTTAAGGGTTAAGAAATAGAGAATTATAGCTGTAAATATTTAAGTTAAGAAAATTTTGAGGGAAATTAAATTTTGAAAAGGAATGAAGGATTGCTAAAAACTTTTGAAACAGGGGTGCAGTGAAGGGGAGGCATGGGGAAGTCATGTATTGTTTGTTTATTTGTGTGTTTTTTGTTTTATGAAAATTAATAAAAATTATTTTAAAAAAAAAATAAATTTGTGAGCATAGCCTGCGAAACGTCCACCCCGTCGTAAATTGATAATAATGCTACCTCTGGACTTTGGGTCAGCTGTAACCCAGTGATTTGTTATCCCCTTAGACACCCTTTGCCAAGACAAATTGTACATATTTACACCCCCACCACATGTGAACATAGACACGTTCTTCTCTAGAGGGACCAGCGAGGCTTCTGTAAAGGCAGACACCTGGTGCTGTGTCAAGAGGAGAGATTTGGGCCTGGCTGTTTGCATACTGGGCCATTCTGCATGTATATTAATAACTTGGTTCAATATTGTGGTTCTGTGGCCACACATACTTTGGCAAGGGGGCTGTTTACCCAGTCTGCCACCCTGGCCCTGGAAACAGCTCTTCCATTCCATCAGGTGAAACGCAGCCCCAGCTTGGAAGCTGGCGTGTAAATACATTAAAGCCCAGGCCAAAGCCACGTTTTGAAGGCTCACGTCAGGGACTGGCTGGGCGAGGAGGAACGGGGGAGGCAACAGCTGGGGAACCCCCAAGGGAACCCCCAGCAGAGGAAGATGCTTGAGCTGTGATTCCTGCATTGCAAGGATGGACTAGAGAACCCTTGGGTTTCCCTTCCAACTCTACAGTTCTTTGATCCTCGGTGTGATGGCCTGGAACTCGGGCTCAGATTCAGAATCAGAGGAGACTCAGTCTGCACCAGATCCTTTGCCTCAGGCATCATCTGAACCAAGTCTGGGGCCTGATCCTGAAGCGTCCCAGTCTGCACAGGTTCCCCTGCAACAAGCACCAGCTGGGCCGAGTCAGGGGTCTAGCTCCAGATGCGGGGATGACCTTGTTGCCTTCAGCTGGGCCATCACTTACAGCTGCTCCACTACGAGATGGGTCAGGGGAGGCTGAGGCGGCCCCTGGGTCTAGTAACCCACTGACATCTCCCGAGCTGCAGAGACTGAGGTCTGAGAGAAGGAGAGACCTGAGTACTCGCAGGAGGAGTGCTCACCTTCAGGCAAAACAGGGAGGTGGGTCGCCTGGGGATCAGGACCGGCCGCTACCCCGACAAAGATAAAAGGCTGTCGGACCCCGCCCCAGGTTGTGGGAGCAACATTGCTGTATGCCAGATCCTGCCTGAGATCCTGTACCTGTCCTTGCCTGGTTTCCTGCCTCGTGTCCTGCCTTGGCCCTGTCGGACCGACTCCTAGCGGAACCTTCAGATTCTGGACCAGTCCTGGACTGCATTTCATGGGTTACCCTTGGGCCCAGCACATTCTGATTGTCCTCAGCAGCCAGCCTTCCTGCTTCTGCATAGGGTGACTCTTCCCACAGGGCCTCCTCTAGATCCTCTCTTTAGCAGATGAATCCTCCATGCCCAAGCCATGCATCGGAGGATGGATATTAACAACCACGGATGCTCTGGTCCGGACAACAACCCATCTGCCATCACAAGGAATGGAACCCAGGAAGTACATGCACATCTAAGTCCAGTGGCTTTAGCTTGTCACGACAAAGGTGCATTTATTAAGCAGCTAATCTCCGGCCAGAGTCCCTAAAACACTGCTATCTTGGGTCTGAAACTCTCGCTGGCTGAAGAAGCCACTTCAGGCTTCCGCCACGAGTGACCTTGTCATGTGCGTTGACAGAGGACAGAACACCAGCAGTGCCCTCTTCCTTCCTGTGTATGTGTGTCGAAGGATGTTCCTCAGCGGAGTTTTTCCAAGCAGTTCTCTTAATTGGCTTGTAGATAGTTCGGAAAGGTTTCCTGCCACAGGGTTCATGGTGGGACAGGGGGAAGCTTTTGGGGCACTGCAGCCCAGAATAGGTCTTGTTTACCCAACCCCCAACACTGCAGAAAACTGCTGGCAGGAGGAGGAGGAGGGGAAAGGATTGTGGGGTCAAAGGTTTTGCAAGCGATTCAATCCATAGTGCAACAAATTATCCCTCCAGACCCAGGTCTAGCACTGCTAGCACTTTTTCCAGAAACCATGCAAAATGTGTTATGCAAAGACCTCACCATCCGTCTAATAATAGCAGCCGGGCAGGAACTGGCACAACACTGGACATCTCATTCCTATTTCACTCCAAAGGGATGGTGGGATAAAATGGGATGCAAAAGGGTCTCAGAACAGAATGGACTACTCAGAGGGGCTAAATGCAAAACATTGTTCTCAGTTGCTTGGTTTCCGTTTGTCGAATCTGCTTTGCCCCTCTCTCTCTCCCCACCCCCCTTCAAATATCTTTTTTTTAAAAAAATAATTTTTATTGGAAATTTTATTTACATAAATCGCCCCCAATACAGAATTCCACCCTCATTAAACATGAACATAACATAAGTAAAGGGACCCCTGAGCATTCGGTCCAGTCGTGACCGACTCTGGGGTAGCGGCACTCATCTCCCTTTACTGGCCGAGGGAGCCGGCGTACAGCTTCCGGGTCATGCGGCCAGCATGACTAAGCTGCTTCTGGCGAACCAGAACAGCACATGGAAATGCCGTTTACCTTCCCGCCAGAGAGGTACCTATTTATCTACTTGAACTTTGACGTGCTTTTGAACTGCTAGGTTGGCAGGAGCAGGGACTGAGCAACGGGAGCTCACCCCGTCACAGGGATTTGAACCGCCGACCTTCTGATCGGCAAATCCTAGGCTCTGTGGTTTAACCCACAGCGCCACCCGTGTCCCTTAAGCATAACATACAACAATACAAACAACCAAATAAAAGACTTCCTTTATCCTGTATCTGGCCTCCTTATTTACTTCTTATAATCTGTTTCCTTTATGAATAATTATTAAGATTTTTCTAATTATAACTTAAATATCCACAAAGTCTCCTGCAGACATTTATCGAAACAAGTCCAGGTATGTATTTTAAGACATTGTTTTGTGAAGTATTCTCTGCATTTCCCCCATGCTTTTTGAAAATCTTGTCTAGTGTGATCTCTAATCTGTTGTTGTTGTTGTTTAGTCATTTAGTCATGTCTGACTCTTCGTGACCCCACGGACCAGAGCACGCCAGGCACTCCTATCTTCCACTGCCTCCTGCTGTTTGGTCAAACTCATGCTGGTAGGTTCGAGAACACTGTCCAACCATCTCGTCCTCTGTCGTCCCCTTCTCCTTGTGCCCTCCATCTTTCCCAACATCAGGGTCTTTTCCAGGGAGTCTTCTCTTCTCATGAGGTGGCCAAAGTATTGGAACCTCAGCTTCAGGATCTGTCCTTCCAGTGAGCACTCAGGGCTGATTTCCTTCAGAATAGATAGATTTGATCTTCTTGCAGTCCATGGGACTCTCAAGAGTCTCCTCCAACACCATAATTCAAAAGCATCAATTTTTTGGTGATCAACCTTCTTTATGGTCCAGCTCTCACTTCCATACATCACTACTGGGAAAACCATAGCTTGAACTATACGGACCCCTTCAAATATCCATCCTCCATTATGGAATGATGTTATACCTGAAAGGCTGCTTTCAGATGCCTTCTAAAGGTTGTGTGATTACTTATCTCCTTGGCTCGGGGGTCGCATAACTCCATACCCTCCAACATTTCCCTGATGAAAGTAGGGATGGCCTAGGGGAAAGGGGAAATTCCGGGATCAAATCAGAAACCAGGACGGCTTCTGTAAATCCAGGACTTCCCTGGAAAATAGGGACATTTGGAGAGACTGGGTTTCCCAAAGCTCAACCACAATGAGAACAGGAAGCTGGACCAGATGGGTCATTGGCCTGACCCAGAAGGTTCTCAAGGTGCCCAGCTTTCTTGCAATCAAAACCCACCAAGCTCCCCAAACTCTCCCACCCATATTTTGCCTTTCAGACATGATTACCCTTGTCACTCTTCTCTGTACCCGTTTAAGCTGCTGTTTGGCAGGGGTTGGAAGGAACTCTCACTCATGACGACGAAAGTCAGGCTTCTGAAAATTGGAAGTGTGGCTGTGAACGAGTCATTCCCAGAGCCAGCAACCTCAAGCTAACACTTAGCAAAGCTGGGCGCCTTCCCAAAAGCTCGGAGACGCTACCTCACAGCCAGCAGAAAGAAGGCAACTGACAAGTGACACAGCCAGAAGATATCTCCTCTTTTTTTGGTGTGCATTTCCATGAGGTGTTGGGCACAGATCAGTGGCAATGGAGTGGGGAGGCGTCCTCTCTCACCCAGATGTGTTCCATCAGGGTTAAATTGTACCAGATGTTGCAGCTGGGCCAGAGAGGTGCCAATCTGTGTCCATTGTGACAGTTCAATCCACAAGCTCAGTGGATTTATGGCAAGCATCAGGCAACCAAAGAGGAATAAAGCATTCAGCACTGGAGCACAGCTGTGTTCCAAGAGCACAGGATGACCCCGCCGACTCTGAAGGGTACCTCTAAAAATCTTGGCACGTTTTACCATCGCGTTTCAGCACCCGTGCTTTGTTTCCATTCGCACTGCATCATGGGATTTGTAGTCTCCAGATCCACACAAGCAGCTAGCAGTTAGTGCTGATAAGGGCCTCTCTCTTTTTTAACGGGGCAGAAAACACAGAGAGAATGGTGCATGCTAAAATCTAAGAACGCACACAGTTGGGGGCAGAAAAGCTGAAATGACGCAAGAACCTTTTTTTAAAAAAAATTGTGCAGGGTGAGTCCAAGGCATTTGGCCGCCTGAGCCAAACACTAAGATGGCACCCCTCCATTCCACAGACAGGAGCCAAATGAAACAGCAGTTGAATCTGAAGTGTCACGCGGCTGACACCTGAGGAACCTGGTTAGATTTGGGCAGCCAGGACAGGCCAGTTGGCAGCAGAGGAGGCCTCAGTAGGAACAGTTAGGAGTTGATGTCCCACAGCAACTGCCACCTGAGGTGGTCATTTCACTTTGCCTAATGGTAGAGCTGGCTCTGTCGTTATTTTCCATAAGGAAAGTTCCAGTCTCCAGATGTCTTTGGGGAGGGGGGAGTTTAGAAAAAGTTACCTGGAGTTTTTTGGTGTAGAAAGGAGCAGAATGGGCTGAAGCATATGGACTATGTGGCAGGCGCATATTTCCCAGATCTCTCCAGCTCACACTGAACACGCTGGTTGGTTGCCAAGACTGCATGTTTTATGATGTCCAAGGATTGATTTGCTTTAAGTTCTGTATTTCCTTCGTTAAATGTTAGTGAGAAGGTAAAGCGAAGCCCCAGGACCACACACAGAGGCTGGCCGGTGTTGTGGTCCTTGCTGACGGCTGGCTGATGCCTCACAGATTACGGTCTGCTTCCATCTAGTGGCTGAAGGAGAACCGGGATATAAGGTGAGTGTTATGTTATGCAAAAGTTTGCAATGGGTTGTGGGTAAGCTTCGGAGAATGTTTTCTAATTTTTTGCAATGTTGATTTTTTTGTTTGTTTGTTTGTTTGTTTAAGTAAAACTGCAGTCTTGGTGTATTGCTAGATGACCCTTGGGTCCCTTCCAATAAGATTCAATTATTATGCCCACAGAGTGTCTCACCAGAGTGACGCATGCTCTGGTTTTCTTCCGCTTGGCCTACTGCAATGCGCTCTACATGGGGCTACCTTTGAAGGTGACCCGGAAACTACAATTAATCCAGAATGTGGCAGCCAGACTGGTGACTGGGAATGGCTGCTGAGACCATATAACACTGGTCCTGATAGACCTACATTGGCTCCCAGTACATTTCCAGGCACAATTCAAAGTTTTGGTGCTAACCTATCAAGCCCTCAACGGCCTCGGCCCAGTAGACCTGAAGGAGCATCTCCACCCCCATTGTCCAGCCCGGACACTGAGGTCCATCTCTGAGGGCCTTTTGGCAGTTCCCTCACTGTGAGAAGTGAGGTTACAGGGAACCAAGCAGAGGGCCTTCTCAGTAGTGGCACCCGCCCTGTGGAACACCCTCCCATCAGATGTCAAGGAAACAAACAACTATCTGTATTTTAGAAGACATCTGAAGGCAGCCCTGTTTAGGGAAATTTTAAATGTTTGATGATTTATCGTGTTTTTAACATTCAGTTAGGAGCCGCTCAGAGTGGCTGGGGAAACCCAGCCAGATGGGCGGGGTATAAATTATTATTATTATTGTATTATTATTATTATTATTATTATTATTATTATTATTCATACATACCTGGGGATAGGCATCCTTGAACTCAGTGAGACTTCTGAGAATTTATGTATTGTGGTGTGCTGTTAATGACAGGCTCATTCATCCCATTCTCCTAATGATAGGGAGCCTGCAGGATCAGGCCAGTGGCCCTTCCGGTCCAGCATCTTGTTCTCACAGTGGCCAACCAGATTCTTCTTTTGGGAAACCAGCAAGCAAGACCTGAGCTCAAAGCCCTCTCCCCTCCTCTGGTTTCCAGCAGCTGGTATTCAGAGGCAGCTGGCATGCCTTTTGCTAGTCTTTTCTCCAAACTAGAAAGTCCCAAATGCTTCAGCCACCCCATCCTGCTTTTTGGAATACATGGGACCACCAGTGGTGACTGTTGCCCATTGTAGCTGGTAGGGCAGAAAGCAGGGAGGCCAACAGTAGGTGGCGCTAGAGCCAATGTCATTCTAGTTCATAGCTGTCAACTTACAGATTTGAAAATAAGGGACCAGCAGCCTCAAAAATAAGGCAAAATAAGGGATTTTGCTATTGTAAAGAGTTACATACATTGGTAGGATTGACAGATGCTGTTAATCTGGCATGAGGTGGTTGCAGCGTGGCGGCGGCCACTGAAGAGCCGCCCTTCTGCGTCCCTCCCCATCCCCTCCTCTTCCTCCTCCCTCAGGCCGCCTCCTCAGCTGCCACCACTGCTGCCTACTCCAGGCACGCGGCGGCGTGGGCAAGAGTCTGTCTCCCTCCCCCCCTCTCTTGGGCAGGGAAGGGCCAATGGAACTCCTTGCACCAGGACGACGACACCAGTGTGCTCTCTCTCTCTTGCAGCAGAGGACCCTGAGCTGCTGCTTCCCTCCTAAGCCGGGCGCGCATGAAACCCGGGAAATTTAAGGGACATAATCAATAAGGGACAGCAGCGGGACACGGCACTGGGATAAGGGAGTTTCCCGCTAAATAAGGGACAATTGACAGCTATGTTCTAGTTTTGTCTACATCCACTTTCCTACTGAGTTGCAGGATGCATTCAGATGCGTTTTGGCCTTTGAGATTATAATGCTTGCATTTCCATCCTGGATTCTCATGTTCCTTTTACAATGCATTACCTGTTGTGTTATGGATCTGTGGGTTTTTAAAAATCACTATACAGTGGTACCTCGGGTTAAGAACTTAATTCGTTCTGGAGGTCCGTTCTTAACCTGAAACTGTTCTTAACCTGAAGCACCACTTTAGCTAATGGGGCCTCCCGCTGCCGCCACGTGATTTCTGTTCTCATTATGAAGCAAAGTTCTTAACCTGAGGTACTATTTCTGGGTTAGCAGAGTCTGTAACTTGAAGCGTCTGGTACCTCTACTTACAGATGTGATCCATTCTGGGGTGCCGTTCGCACCCCAAAAAGTCCTTAAGTAGAGTGCCGCTTCTGCGCACGTGAGTGATGGAATAGAATGCTCCTGTGCATGCGCAAAGCATGCAGAACACTCCTGCGCCTCAGAACACTTCTGTGGATGCGCACGGCGAAACCCGGATGTTCGCAACCCAAAATCCGCAACATGAACCTAACACAACTACAGGTATGACAAGTCAGGGGCATAGCCTGGGGGGCTGCAGAGATGGTGGCCCCAGTCACAATTTTTTAAATGGGTGCAATCTTTCTAAAACCTCCATTTAAGAGTTTAAGAGGTCCCAGGTGTCTTGCCCAAAGAGAATACCACCTGAGCAGTGCCGTTTTCCTTTTCTTTGTTTCCAAGCGGGATGGAAGAATGCAAATTGATCTTGAATCTGGAATGATTTGAAGGGTGCATGGCTGTTGCGTCCTTACGCAGTGCCCTGCCAGACCCAAGCTGCTTTGTGAGGGCTGCTGTGTTTTCCTGGTGAGTGCTCTGCCTTCTAGAGCTTTGGGGAGGCAAGGGGGGGGGTTCTCTTTCGCCGGCGGAGGGATACATGTCCCTGGGCTGGCAAATGAGGTTGCAGGTCCAAAAGCACGGGTCCGAACAGTTTTCCGCTTGACCTGTACTTTCTAGGCAGGGGTCCGAGTGGTTTTCCCCCTTGTCCCTCTCCTTACCCAGAGGAGAGCTGCTCTTTAGCTCTAAATCGGAACTAACAGCAATCCATAGAAAATCTGGTTGCAATTTGTTTCAATGGGATACTAAAGAATGGTTTCCTCCAGGGGGAAACTGCTGGACAAGAGGAATTGGTTTTGCAGTGAGGGGCGAATTTGTTTTGTTTTGTTTTGTTTTTAATACCCATCAGTACTAAGGTTACCAGATTTTTTTCAATGAATCCGGGGACAAAATAAATAAATAAGAAGTGTGCATGCACACAAAAGCTCATACCAATAACTAACTTAGTTGGTCTCTAAGGTGCTATTGGAAGGAATTTTTTATTTTATTTTATTTTATTTTATTTTATTTTATTTTATTTTATTTTATTTTATTTTATTTTATTTTATTATTTGTTTTGTTTTGTTTTGTTTTGTTTTGTTTTGTTTTGTTTTGTTTTGTTTTGTTTTGTTTTGTTTTGTTTTGTTTTGTTTTGTTTTGTTTGACCACGGCAGACCAACACGACTACCTACCTGTAACAAATACTACACGTTCGGGATGTTGATACTGCCGCGATAGCGGTGGCAGAGGGAAGGGAGGTTTCATACTGCCTTTCAGAGCAGCACCATCCCAACTCCTACTTGCGTGTAAGCAGGAGGGGGCGGGGATCCCTCAGCTGGGAAGGGAGGCTTCCTGTTGCCTAACTGAGAGATCACTGCCCCCTCCTGTTTGCACGCAAGCTCCCTTCACACACGGCTTTGCTGCTGGGGTCAGGGAAGGTGGAGGCAGTCCGGAAGCTGCATCTGAGAGCCCCTGCACCACCGTCATATGGGGACACCTGAGCAGCTCCTGAAGCCAGCCAGAGCCAACCACTCCGGGCTGCTGAGACTGCCGCCGCTGCATTTCCCGGGGACATGAGATGAAATTCGGGGACATTCTGGGGATGGAATTTGTCTGGAGACTTATTTGCAAATCCGGGGACTGTCCCAGGTAAACGGGGATGTCTGGTAACCCTAATCAATACTCCTTATATTTGAACGTGCTTTTTATCCCACAGCAGTCAAATTAGCTATGTCCTGTTCTACAGTCACATAACTTGGTAACACATTTCCAGAAATCCAGAAGAATCCTTTTCTCTCATGATGGCTTTTAAATTTGGTTGCTAATCCAAGTTTTCAACTTGGGTTGAACTTCAATTCATTCAGTACAATTAGACCCTCACGTTAAGCAAACGCCACCACAGTGATCACCGTTCGAAAGCAGAGTGAGGACAAATGAGGCTGAGGGCAGTGAGAGCTAAGAAATTAGGCTGAGGGCAGCGAAGGCTCTGCAATGGTGTTGGGGGCAGCGAGGGCTAAGAAATGAAGTTGAGGGCAGTGAGGACTAAGGAATGAGGCTGAGGGCAATGAGGGGTGAGAAATCAGACTGAGGGCAGCGAAGGTTAGGCAATGATGTTTGGGGCAATGAGGGCTAAGAAATGGGTGAGGGGAAAAGAGACTGAGGGCAGTGAGGGCCAAGGAATGAAACTGAAGGCGGTGAAGACTAGGGAATGAGGCTGAGGGCAGTGAGGGCTGAGAAATGAGGCCAAGGGCAGTGAGGGGTGAGGAATCAGACTGAGGGCAGCGAAGGCTAAGCAATGATGTTTGGGGCAATGAGGGCTAAGAAATGAGTCTGAGGGGAAATGAGACTGAGGGCAGTGAGGGCTGAGCAGATTGGGAGAAAGTATGGAAGGAAAATATGAAATTCACTGCATGTATGACGATAAAGGAAAACATTATGAAAATGGTATATAGATGGTATATCACTCCCGTCAAACTTGCAAAAATGTATAAAACATGTAATAAATGTTGGAAATGTAAAGAAAGGGAAGGGTCGTTCTATCACATGTGGTGGGAGTGCAAGAAAGTAAAGGGTTTCTGGGAAATGATATATAATGAGTTGAAAAAGATGTTTAAATATACGTTTGTGAAGAAACCAGAAGCCTTTTTGTTAGGAATTACAGGAAGAGAAATTAACAGAAGTGATTACAAACTTTTTCAATATGCAGTGACTGCGGCAAGAATTTTAATGGCCCAAAAATGGAAACAAGAAGAATTACCGACACTGGAAGAATGGAGGCGGAAACTGATAGACTTTGCTGAACTAGATAAATTGACAGGAAAAATCAGATACCAAAAAGACCACAAGTTCACTCAGGACTGGAGAAAGTTTACGATTTATCTGGAAAATATTTGTGATGAGGAGACAACGCTAGTTGGATTTAAAGAGGCTTTGTGAATGAGACAAGGTATTGTAAAAGGGAAAAGAGCTGTAAAGATTTATAAACTGGCAATATAATTATAAAGGAAATGCGGAATAAATATAAAAGTATGAGGATTGCGGGGGGAGCTGGGGGAAGTCAAAAATTTGTAACAATTGGAATATGAGTGTGTTTATATAATTTGTAAAAGAAAAACCTTCCTAAAAAATTAATAAAAAAAAAAAGAGAAATGAAATTGAAGGCGGTAAGGACTAAAGAATGAGTCTGAGGGCAGTGAGGGCTGAGAAATCAGACTGAGGACAGCCAAGGCTAAGCAATGATGGTTGGGGCAATGAGGGCTAAGAAATGAGTCTGAGGGCAAGTGATGCTGAGGGAGTGAGGGCTAAGGAATGAAGTTGAGGGTGGTGAAGACTAAGGAATGAGGCTGAGGGTAGAAGGAATGAGGCTAAGAAGACAGGATAGAGAATGGTGCCACAAGAACGTCTTCAAAACCCACACGTCTTCTCCGTGAGCACTGCAAATGGCCAAAAACAGAAGCCCCCTTTCACCACTCACCAAAAAACCGAACAGTGGAGTCCCAATGAGACAAGTCATCTCGTCTCGACCCTTTGTGGAATTTTCATTCCAGAAAGGACACCAAGAGAACAGCAGTGTACAGTTTAACAAAACAACACGTTTGGAAAACATCTCCATTTCCAAAGCTGTCGTCTGGCCCAGTTAACCTGCCAGGCCTCCCAAAAGGATCTCTGGAGTTTCGGGAACAGATGGTAGCCAGAGCACAATGCAGGACTCCAGATGCATGAAATTCTATAACATTCTTATTTCATTTTATAAGGCAACAGAAACCTGCTATAAAAACCAACCTCTCTCTCTCTCTCCCTTTTTTCCATACTGAAGTGCGTACAGTACATAAATAACTGAGGACATGGAGAGGATGGGAGTATGTGGTTTTATAAATACCTGCAAGCTCACCTTGTGACTGTGAACATTTTTATGGGGGGGGGGGTCCATGGGAGGGTAGGATAGTAAGCATCAAGAGAACATTTCATATGGAACTCACTAAATAGCTGGAAATTATAAAAGCCTATACATGGGACAAGAAGCTACAGTTAGAACTGGATATGGAACAACGGATTGGTTCAGAATTGCAAAGGGAGTACAACAAGGCTGTATGTTGTCTCCCTGCTTATTTAACTTATATGCAAAATTCATCACGCGAAAGGCTGGGCTGGATTAATCCCAAACCAGAATGAAGATTGCCGGAAGAAATATCAACAACCTCAGATATGCAGAGGACACAACCTTGTTGGCAGAAAGTGAGGAGGAATTAAAGAACCTCTTAATGAGGGTGAAAGAGGAGAGCGCAAAATATGGTTTGAAGCTCAACATCAAAAAAATGAAGATCATGGCCACTGGGCCCATCACCTCCTGGCAAATAGAAGGGGAAGAAATGGAGGCAGGGAGAGATTTTACTTTCTTTGGCTCCATGATCACTGCAGATGGTGACAGCAGCCATGAAATTAAAAGACACTTGCTTCTTGGGAGAAAAGCAATGACAAACTTAGACAGCATCTTAAAAAGTAGAGACATCACCTTGCCAACAAAAGTCCGTATAGTTAAAGCTATGGTTTTCCCAGTAGTGATGCATGGAAGTGAGACCTGGACCATAAAGAAGGCTGATTGCCGAAGAATTGATGCTTTTGAATTATGGTGCTGGAGGAGACTCTTGAGAGTCCCATGGACTGCAAGAAGATCAAACGTATCCATTCTGAAGGAAATCAGCCCTGAGCGCTCACTGGAAGGACAGATCCTGAAGCTGAGGCTCCAAGACTTTGGCCACCTCATGAGAAGAGAATACTCCCCGGGAAAGACCCTGATGTTGGGAAAGATTATTATGTTTTGCTGGAAGCTGTTCAGAGTGGCTGGGGAAACCCAGCCAGATGGGCGGGGGAAGAAGAAGGAGGAGGAGGAGGAGGATTAGGAGGAGGAGGAGGAGGAGGAGGAGGGATGGAGGAGGAGGAAGCAGAAGCAAAAGAGGAAGAGGAGGTGTTGGAGGTGGAGGAAGAAGAGGAGGAGGAGGAGGAAGAAGAGGTGGAGCTGGAGGTGGAGAAGGAAGAAGAAGAGGAAGAGGAGGCAGTTGTTGTGGTGGTGGAGGAGGTGGAAGAAGAAGAAGAAGAAGAAGAAGAAGAAGAAGAAGAAGAAGAAGAAGAGATGGAGGAAGAGGGAGGAGGAGGAGGAGGAGGAGGAGGAGGAGGAGGAGGAGGAGGAGGAGAGCTTTGATGGGATCCCACACCAGGTTCAACACTCTAACAACTATCCCAGGCATGTCCAACAGGCCGGTCGCGATCTACTGGTCAATTGCAGGGTGTTAATGGTTGACCTGTGGACCATTTCTAAACCCCCCCTCAACAACTCTGACTCCCTAAAATCTCAGCATCTCCAATCACGATGGGTAGATCACTGCCACTGTTTTATACTGTGAATAGATCACAGTCTCTTGGGAGTTGGACGTCCCTGAACTATCCCACCCTGATTCATTAGGGCGACTGAGTTTAAGTATCCCAAATGAGATCCCTTCTGTATTTTCTGAGACACTGCTTCTGTGTAGACATTGGAAGGCACTGGCAATGGATCAAATGGCAAGATCCATGGAGACCTCAAATCCTTCTGTGTGTGCACACATCCCCATTCCCATGGACTCAAGCAGCCCTGGGTGTGCAATACTTGCAGATATGCGCTCAAGGGATTTGGAGGGACCTGGGGTTTGAAATATGCATTGCAGAATGACTTATTTCTGAGCACAATTCAAAGTGTTGGTGCTGACCTTTCAAGCCCTAAAAGGCCTCAGCCCAGTATACCTGAAGGAGCGTTTCCATCCCCATTGTTCTGCCCGGACACTGAGGTCCAGCGCCGAGGGCCTTCTGGCGGTTCCCTCACTGCAAGAAGCCAAGTTGCAGGGAACCAGGCAGAGGGCCTTCTCGGTGGTGGCGCCTGCCCTGTGAAACACCCTCCCACCAGATGTCAAGTAAATAAACAACTATCTGACATTTAGAAGATATCTGAAGGAAGCCCTGCTTACGGAAGCTTTTAAAAACTGATGTTTTAATGTATTTTAGTATTTTGTTGGAAGCCACCCAGAGTGGCTGGGGAAGCCCAGCCAAATGGGCGGGGTATAAATAACAAATTATTATTATTATTAGTGGTAGTAGTAGTATTACTCCAGACACTTCCTTCCCCAAGATATTGTTCTGTGTTGCAGGGAGCCCTTTGGCCATGCCAACCAAAATGGGAAGGCTACCATCCCCAAAGTCATCCTGTGGCCTATGTATGCTTAGAGGGGATCACGAGCTTTGCATGTCGACAGCCCCACATTCAAACTTTGGAATCTCCCGTCGAAAGGATTCTAAGTAGCACAGCATGTCAAGGGAGCCACAGCCATTCGGCCGGAAGACAGTAGTCTTGCTAGACGGACCATCTATTTAAAGCATTGTGATGCCACCTGAAACACCCGTGGCTTCTCCCAGAGAATGCTGCGACCTAGGGTCTGTCAAAAATGTGAATTTTAATCAGTTTTAGTATTCTAACTTTTTACTTTTTAAAGTATTGTAAAAATTTTCTTGATTTTCTTTTTCTTAACTGCTTTGAAGGTGTTTTTTTTAAAAAAAAAATCAAGCAAGGTACACATATTGTGAAATAAAGAAATGAAAGGTGCTGGGAGTTATTAGGAAGCCACTGTCCCTTCCAGAGTTAGAATCATAGAATTGTAGTCTTGGAAAGGGCCACCAAGACTCATCTAGTCTGACCCCCTACAATGCAGGAATCACAACTCAAGCAGCCCTGGCATCCAACGAAGGAGAGTCCATCACCTTCTGAGGGAGTCAGTTCTACTGTCAAACAGCTCTTACTATTATTGTAACTTGAATCCCTTGGTTCAGGAATTAAATTATGGAGCATCAGAAAGCAAGCTTGTGCCATGCTCCATGTGACAGTCCTTTAGATGTTTGAAGATGGCTATCATACCCCCTCTTATTCTTCTCTTCTGTAAGCTTCTCTTCTCCCTCAACTGTTTCTTTTTTTGTTTTTTGAAGATAATCACTATTGATTTTATGATTACATACTATACATATGGGACGTGGGTGGCGCTGTGCGTTAAACCACAGAGCCTAGGACTTGCCGATCGGTCCCTGCTCCTGCCAACCTAGCAGTTCGAAAGCACAAAGTGCAAGTAGATAAATAGGTACCACTCTGGCGGGAAGGTAAACGGCGTTTCCGTGAGCTGCTCTGGTTCGCCAGAAGTGGCTTAGTCATGCTGGCCACATGACCTGGAAGCTGTACGCCGGCTCCCTCGGCCAATAAAGTGAGATGAGCGCTGCAACCCCAGAGTCGGCCATGACTGGACCTAATGGTCAGGGGTCCCTTTACCTTTTACATGTCTGTTTAAAGTGGTATTTAAACACGTGGTTTGAAAGCAGCCTAGGCCTTTCTGGACTCCCAGGGCTGTGCCAAGATGCCTTTTGTCACCGTCTGCTTCATATTAACCGTTTTCACATCAGATTACGGTGGGGGCTAGGAAAAGTTCCTGACAGCCTTTACGGTCTCCCCAGGGAGGAGGACGGCTTTAAGAAGGAGCTGTCGTATCCAATCGCTTGTCCAGCCAGTTTTCCAGATGTACTGAACAAACACCCTGAGGTCGACAACCCTCAAACCCTCGAGGAACCAAATTCCACCGCTCGGTCCGAAGGGCCGGCGCTTATCGGGCCACGCTGATGGCAAATAAATTGCTTGTTGATGTGGCTCTGCAGCCGCTGCCAAAACCGCGGTGATTTATGGCAACGAATGCTCTTTGTGACAAAAGGCGAAGGCAGGCGGATCCCAGAAGATAGATTACTTGCCACCTGCCGGGGCCAGATGCAGAGATGACGCCGAATGTATTTTTGGGACCTCGTTGTATTTCGGACATAGCAAAAGGGGTCACTTCTGGGGGGAGCTGGCGGCCAGCTGGGGAGAGTGGGGGAGGAAGGGAGGAAACTAGGACCCAGTGGAGCCCAGGCTGTCACCTGACCTCATTGGGGAGGCGGGGCTTAGGAACTAGACATAAATGAAGATGGGTGCAAAGTTGAGAGGACTTTGGGGAAGGGACTTCCAGCACTGGTGAACCAGGTTGTAGGAAGTTCTCTTCCTTCAATAGCTGCTTCCCTCTTTCATCTGTGGACAATTGAGGCAGGAGTGTGGTGCAGTGCTTAGAGTGTCAGACTTATGGCCTGGGAGACCAGGGTTCGAATCCTGACTCTCAGCACTGAAGCTCACGGGTGACCTTGGGCCAGTCTCTCAGCCTAAGCTGCCTCGCAGGATTGTTGTGAGGGTGAAATGTGGAGGAGTAGGAAAACCATGAACACCACCTTGGTACAGTGGTACCTTGGGTTACATACGCTTCAGGTTACATACGCTTCAGGTTACAGACTCCGCTAACCCAGAAATAGTACCTCGGGTTAAGAACTTTGCTTCAGGATGAGAACAGAAATCGTGCTCCGGCGGCCCGGCGGCAGTGGGAGGCCCCATTAGCTAAAGTGGTGCTTCAGGTTAAGGACAGTTTCAGGTTAAGAACAGACCTCTGGAAGGAATTAAGTACTTAACCCGAGGTACCACTGTATATAAATGCAATAAATCAATAAATGCAATAAATGGTAATAAATAAGGTTCTCCCAGGAAATGCTATCAGTAGAAATCAGATCACTGAGCACAGAAGATGGGTTTCATGACAGAAGAGGCTCACCTGTGGCCATTGAAACATAGAAACTGCCTTTTATTGAGTCAGGCCATTGGTTCACTTGGCTTGGTATTGTCCACACAAACTGGCAAGGGAGAGGGTGACACTGGGGTCTAAACCACTGAGCCTCTTGGGTTGACAGTTCGAATCCCCGCGATGGAGTGAGCTCTTGTTACTCTGTCCCAGCTCCTGCCAACCTCGCAGTTCGAAAGCATGCAGGTGTGGGTAGATAAATAGGTACCACTGTGGCGGGAAGGTAAATGGCGTTTCTGTGTGCTTTGGTTTCCGTCACAGTGTCCCATTGTGCCAGAAGTGGTTTAGTCCTGCTGGGCACATGACCTGGAAAGCTGTCTGTGGACAAATGTCAGCTCCCTCGGCCTGAAAGCGAAATGAGCGCTGCAACCCCATAGTCACTTTGGACTGGACTTCACCATCCAGGGATCCCTTTACCTTTACCTTACTCACAGAAAATCAGCTATGTCAGAGTCAAGACTGGCCTTGAATTTTGCCCTGGACATTGGGAGGGGAGGAGTTGTATCGAGTCCCACTTAAGTGCTCCCTTCCAAACAGTTGTGTAGTATGGGGGGGGGACACAGGGGCAGTTGCCCCAGGCACAAATTTGTTAGGGGGCTCAAAATTTCAACAGCTGCTGCTACCTCAATACAGCTGCACACTTCCATTGTGGGCTCTGTTGAAAATGATTTCTTTGTGTGAACCAGAAAGTGACCTCTCCAGACAGCAGAACAACTCTTCTGTTCTTATCTCTGCAACTGTGATCTCTTTTTTTTTTTTTAAATAAATATTTATTAAGGTTTTTAAATATAAATGCACACATAATAAACAATCTTACTTCTTTTACAACAATTTCATCACTTCTTTGGACTCCCTCGCGTCTCCCGCTCCCATTTACATCGTTAAAATTTTTTTCCAAACAAATTATCAACTTGTTTACAATCTCATGTCCACTCATTCAAATATAATCTAGCACTTCTTCCAAAAAAATTTTATATTTTCTTTAGTCTCACTTATCATCAAATTTAAATCTAGTTTAGTGGTGGCCAGTTTTTTATAATCTAGCATCCTTCTTAACATTCAACCAAATTACAATGTTTTTGTAGATACATCTTAAATTTCTCCCAGTCTTCCTCCATCTTCTCTTCTCCCAGATCACGGATTCTGCCGGTCATCTCGGCCAGTTGCATATAGTCCATCAGCTGCATCTGCCACTCTTCCAGTGTGGGTAGATCTTGAGTTTTCCAGTTTTTTGCAATGAGAATCCTTGCTGCCGTTGTTGCATACATAAAAAATGTTCGATCCTTCTTTAACACCTTCTGGCCGACAATACCCAGAAGGAAGGCCTCTGGTTTCTTTGTGAAGGTATACTTAAATACCTTTTTCAGCTCATTATATATCATTTCCCAGAAGGCCTTCACCCTAGGGCATGTCCACCAGAGGTGAAAGAATGTTCCTTCATTTTCTCTGCATTTCCAACATTTATTATCAGACGAATGGTATATTTTGGCAAGTTTAACTGGGGTCATGTACCATCTATATATCATTTTCATTACATTTTCCTTCAGAGCATTACATGCGGTGAAGTTCAGCCCAGTGGTCCACAACCTTTCCCAGTCCTCAAACATAATGTTATGCCCAATGTCCTGTGCCCATTTTATCATAGCCGATTTAACCATTTCGTCTTGTGTATTCCATTTTAGCAGCAAGTTATACATTCTAGATAGTACCTTGGTCTTTGGTTCTAACAATTCTGTTTCTAACTTCGATTTCTCCACCTGGAACCCTAACTTTTTGTCATTTTTTAAAACTTCTTTAATCTGAGCATACTGTAACCAGTCTCGCACCTTATCCTTCATTTTCTCCAAACTCTGCAATTTCCAATTGTCTCCATCTTTTTCTAATATTTCCCAATATTTTGGCCATTTGGCCTCCATATTGGGTCTTCTGCAACTGTGATCTCATGGGTGATGCGTACTCCCTCCATTTCCCTCCCTCCCTCCCCCCTCTCGGCATGGCCCTGGGCACTGACAACCCATGCTATGCCACTGGTTCCAGATGGATGTTTACCACCTAAGTGATCCCTAGGTCTCATTGCTAACAGCTTCCTAGCTCAAAGAGAAATCCCTGGAAGAGAAAGTCCAAAATCCAAGCTCTGACACAATCCATCATCCTTGAGCTCAAATGCATCCTCAAAACCCTTGGAAAACAGCTTCTTTCCAAGTCAGATTTCATCCACAAACAGTGCCAGGTTCTTAATCAAGGCCCCTTGCCATTAGAGCTAATCGTTTTACTTCTCATTGAAGATGTCTAGAGCTTTGAGGTTAACTGTTTTTAAGGCAAACAAGGCCCCCTGCTTTCCTCTCACCCTTAACCTTTGCAACACGCACACAGAGGACCGACCGTCTGCTAATATTTGTACAGCCCTCCACAACTGCAACTTGAACAAGCACCAGGGGCAGATGGGGAAGGGGGGGTTGACCTCTGACCTCCCAACAGGTGTTTACTTCTTCGCAGTTATAAAGGAGGCCAAGGAAATTCCCAGGTTACAAATTAGAGCAGCACCAATTTTCTCTCTCCACAGTTTGGTTTTCGTAGCGAGTGCTTCATCTGGTACGCAGGCTGAGCCCCTACCTGCCCACAGACTGTCTTGCCAGAGTGGTACATGCTCTGGTTATCTCCCGCTTAGACTACTGCAATGCGCTCTATGTGGGGCTACCTTTGAAGGTGACTCGGAAACTACAACTAATCCAGAATGCGGCAGTTAGACTGGTGACTGGGGGCGGCCGCCGAGACCACATAACACTGGTCTTGAAAGACCTACATTGGCTCCCAGTACGTTTCTGAGCACAATTCAAAGTGTTGGTGCTGACCTTTAAAGCCCTAAATGGCCTCAAAGGCCCAGTAGACCTGAAGGAGCGTCTCCACCCCCATCATTCTGCCCGGACGCTGAGGTCTAGCGCCGAGGGCCTTCTGGTGGTTCCCTCATTGTGAGAAGCAAAGCTACAGGGAACCAGGCAGAGGGCCTTCTCGGTAGTGGTGCCCGCCCTGTGGAACGCCCTTCCAGCAGATGTCAAAGCGATAAACAACTACCTGACATTCAGAAGACATCTTAAGGCAGCCCTGTTCAGGGAAGTTTTTAATGTGTGATATTTTACTGTATTTTTGGTTTCTATGGAAGCCGCCCAGAGTGGCTGGGGAGGCCCAGCCAGATGGGCGGGGTATAAATAATAAATTATTATTATTATTATTATTATTATTATTATTATTATTATTCAAAACGTGAGTCAATAATTATTATGAAGCCTTGCCATTTAAATAAATAAATGCAGAAGAACTGGGCGCATCTAGGCTACCTAGAGAAGCTCCTGCCTGGAACCTCTCATCCTTGGAGGTTTTAAAGCAGAAGTTGGCAAACATTCACAGATGCTTTAGCTGAGATTCCTGCATATCAGGGGGTTGGACTAGGTAATCCTTGAGATCACTTCCAACTCTACAATTCTATGATTCTATGAAACCCTGATACCAGTTAGCTGGTTTTCTGTGGGTAAGGTAAAAGTAAAGGGACTCCTGACCGTTAAGTCCAGTCGCGGACGTCTCTGGGTTTGCGGCGCTCACCTCGCTTTACTGGCCGAGGGAGCCAGCGTTTGTCTACAGACAGCTTCCGGATCATGTGGCCAACATGACTAAGCCGCAGTGCACGGAAACGCCACTTACCTTCCCGCCAGAGTGGTACCTATTTATCTACTTGCACTGGTGTGCTTTCGAACTGCTAGGTTGGCAGGAGCTGGGACAGAGCAACGGGAGCTCACTCTGTCGCGGGGATTCGACCTTCTGATCTGCAAGCCCTAGGCTTAGTGGTTTAGTCTGTGGGTAGGGATATATATTTAATATCTGGAGGAAGACTTATTTGCATACCACTCTGCCATGCTTTAAGTGAGTATATATACTGGTCTCTACCAAACCTCCTCACTCTGATCGCCAACCCCTGAACCCTTTGCCTCCACCTGATGAATGCTCCAACCTCCTCCACAGCTTGTACCCAATCCCTTCCCTCACAGCTCACCCAAGCAGCTCATTTCTGAATGGAGGAGTGCCTAAGTGTGCTCTGAAGTGCCTCCCCACTGCCCTTTAAATGTCATTCCAGTGACACTTAGCAGACGGGGAGGACCTCAGAAAGTGGTTTGCCAAACTGCTCTCTGAAGCATCTCTCCCCCCCTTCAATGCCACACCTTCCTCGGCAGGTTGTCTGAGCACGACTTGCTCACCTGTCTACCTGCTCTTCTGTCATCATAATACAGTTGGTGTGGCCACCTACTGGCGACCATGTGAACTACAGCATGATGCTAAGAAAAATATAGTTTAGAGAGGCAGATATAGATATCCAACTAAGATTGCAGTACGAGCCTCACTCACCTGGAAGTAATTTGATAGGACTTCCTTCTGAGTAGAAATTATTAGGGGTACGCTGATAGTCATAGAGTTGACTCATTAATAAGTCTACTCTGAGTATGACTAACTTTGAATATCACCCAGTTCAGTCACCCCGCTCTTGTATTTTATCTGGCATGGTTTTCTCTTTCTTAATTTTTTGTTCCCATCTTATTTTTCACATTTCTATGTCACCTCAAGTATTTTATTGGCAAGACATGGCATAAATGCTTTCCGAAGATAAAGAAAATGCCCAACATGTTCTTGGTTGAGAAGCCCTGTCTACTCAAGCATTGCAGGGAGTTACACTAGATCCCTTCCAACTATACAATTCTATGATTATGTGTGATGGCCCGGGAATCTGATTCAGAAGCTGAGCCGGAGGAATCCCAGCCTGCACAGGAGTCCCCGCCTCCAGGACCTGCTGAGCCGGGGCAGGGCCTTGAATCTGAAGCGCCTGCACCTGTGCCGGATCCTCAGGAGCAGACACCAGATGAATCCACTCTGGCTCCGGAGGTGATTGAGGACCCATTGCCTACAGGTGTGCCTCTCCCAGCCCTGTCAGAGGAAGCTAAGGTTGCCTCTGGGTCCAGTAACCCTCCAGCCTCTCCTGAGCTGCAGAGGCTCAGGGCAGAGAGGCGGAGGGAACTAAGTTCTCTCAGGAGGAGTGCTCACCTCCAGGCCAGGAGAGGCTAGTCACCAGAGGATCAGGGCCACCCTATGCCTCAGAGGAGATAAAGGCCAGTCAGCCCGGTCCCAGGTTGCGGGAGCAACGTCGTTGGAAACCTGTTTCTGCCAGCACCCAGACCTGTTCTTCCAGAGTTCCCGACCTTGCCCGGCTCCTCGCTTTGGACCCCGCTTCACCCTTGGTGGACAGTCTCCAGACCCTCGACCCAGGACCAGACTCTGACCACGCCTCACGGTAACCTCTCCCCGGGACCAGCACATTATGATTCAAGCAGAGTGAGTGTAACTTCCTTAGATAAATTCAGCCACACAGAGGAGGATGGGAATGTGAGATTAGTAAACACAGAGGAGCAGGGAGGAATGATAAACTTGCTAATCACAAGGACCAGTGGTGGAGTTTCCTGCTAGGCATCCACCAGCAGTGCTAATGGACTTGAGGATGTTCTTTCTGCCTGTCTCTTGCAAGAAAAGCAAGCCACCATTCATCAGACGTGTCTACACCAAAGGATGTGAGGCCTCTTACAAGCACTTTTGCTCAACATTGCGGGTAAAAATTGGGGGGGAGGGAAGTAAATTGCATTTGAGACAGAGGATGTTGTTCAGCTAGGGAACAATTAGATGTGCTGACAGTTGCTTCACACATCATAAGAGATCGAGGGGACCTTGTAAGCCATCTAGACCAACTGTCTGATCAAAGCAGGAAAAGGAGGAAGAAGAAGGAAGAGAGAAGGAGGAGGAGGAAGCAGAAGCAGAGGAGAAGGTGGTGGTAGTGGTGGAGAAGGAGAAGGAATAAGAGGAAGAGGATGAGGATGAGTTGGAGGAAGAAGAAGGAAGAAGAGGGGGAGGGTGGGGTGGAGGAGGAAGAGGTGGAACAGGAAGAAGAATAGGAGGAGGTGGAGGAAGAGGAAGCAGAAATGGAGGAGGTGTGGTAGGGGTGGAGAAGGAGGAAGAAGAAGATGAACAGAAGGAGGAGATGGAGGTGGAAGAAGAAGAAGGAAGAGGAGGAGGAGGAAACAGAAGCAGAGGAGGAGGAGGAGGTGTGGTGGAGGAGGAAGAAGAAGAGGAAGAGGAAGCAGAAGCAGAAGAGGAGGAGTAGGAGGAGATGGTGTGGAGGAGGTGAAGAAGAGGAAGAACAGGAGGAGGAGGAGGGGGGAAGCAAGCAGAAGAAGAACAGGAAGAGGAAGCAAGCAGAAGAGGAGAAGGAGAAGGTGGAGGTGGTGGTGGGTAAGGAAGAAGAAGAAGAAGAACAGGAGGAGGAGGTGTGGTGGGGAAGGAAGAAAAAGAGGAGGAGGAGGAGGAAGAGGAATCAAGCAGAAGAGGAGAAGGAGGGGTGGGAGGTGGAGTCAGAAGAGGAGAGAGAGAAGGTGTTGGGGAAGGAAGCAGAAGAACAGGAGGAGGAGGAGGAGGAGGTGGTGGAGAAGGAAGAAGAAGAGAAAGAGGAGGAGGTGGTGGAGAAGGAAGAAGAAGAAGAACAGGAGGAGGAAGACTAGGTGTTGGGGAAGGAAGAAGAAGAACAGGAGGAGGAGGAGGAAGAGGAAGCAAGCAGAAGAAGAGGAGGAGAAGGTGGTGGTGGTGTGGTGGTGTGGTGGTGTGGTGGATAAGGAAGAAGAAAAAGAACAGGAGGAGGAGGTGGTGGGGAAGGAAGAAGAAGAAGAACAGGAGGAGGAAGAGGAAGAGGAAGCAAGCAGAAGAAGAGGAGGAGAAGGTGGAGGTGGTGGTGGGGAAGGAAGAAGAAGAAGAAGAGGAGGAGGAGGAGGAAGAGGAAGAGGAAGCAAGCAGAAGAGGAGAAGGAGAGGGTGGAGGTGGTGGTGGTGGGGAAGGAAGAAGAAGCAGAGGAAGAGGAGGTGGTTGTGGTGGCAGAGGAGGTGGAGGTGGAGATGGAGGAAGAAGAAAGAAGAACGAGCACTGCTCCAACTGCAAGTTCTCCTAAGGCCATATTCACACCACACTGTGATGCCACTGTAAACAGCCATGATGTCCCCCAAAGAATCCTGGTAACTGTAGTATGTTAAGGGTGCAGAGAACTACTTTGCCCAGAGCTCCCTATGAAGAGGGACTGATTGCTAATCCACTCTGGAAATTGCCCTGTGATGGGAATAGGAGTCACCTAACAGCTCTTGGCACACTTAGCAAACTACAGTTCCCAGAATTCTTGGGGGGGGTAAGGGCCTACTGAACAATGTGAACATTTAATAATAATAATAATAATAATAATAATAATAATAATAATAATAATAATAATATTTATTACTTAGACCCTGCCCATCTGGATGGGCCTCCCCAGCCACTCTGGACAGCTTCCAACAGAATGTTAAAAACACAATAAAACAACAAGCATTAAAAACTTCCCTGAACAGGCTGCCTTCGGATGTCTTGTAGAAGACAGATAGTTGTTTACAGTGGTGCCCCGCAAGACGAATGCCTCGCAAGACGAAAAACCCGCTAGACGAAAGGGTTTTCCGTTTTTGAGGCGCTTCGCAGGACGAAATTCCCTATGGGCTTGCTTCACAAGACGAAAACGTCTTGCGAGCCTTGCTAATTTTTTTTGCTTTTTTCTCCCTTTTTCTAAGCCGCTAAGCCACTAATAGCCGCTTAGCCGCTAAGCCGCTAAGCCGCTAAACCGCTAATAGCCGCTAATAGCCGCTAAGCCGCTAATAGCCGCTAATAGCCGCTAAGCCGCTAATAGCGCTAATCCGCTAAGCCACTAATAGGGTTGCTTCGCAAGACAAAAAAACCGCAAAACGAAGAGATTCGCGGAACAGATTCTTTTCGTCTTGCGAGGCACCACTGTATTTCCTTGACATCTGGTGAGAGGGCGTTCCACAGGTCGAGTGCCGCCACTGAGAAGGCCCTCTGCCTGGTTCCCTGTAACCTCACTTCTTGCAGTGAGGGAACCACCAGGAGGCGCTCAGCGCTGGATCTCAGTGTCCAGGGTATAGTGTGGGGTTTTCAGAGGGGCCAGGCACACACTTTTTGAGGGGCACACACTTTTTGAGGGGGCGTGAACCAGGTCCCCCATGCAGGCAACCCCAATGCATTCAGGTCCAGTGCTCCTCTCCACGCCCAAAAAAGAGTCACATCAGCTGGCCGGGCTCCCCTCTGTGTAGGCAGGCGGGTGGCGCAGCACAGCCCCACTTTACTCCGGTGCAGATGGGATCACTATGGCTGCATCAGCAGCAAGGGCTGGGCTGGCTCCCATGTGCATGCATGCACCCCGGGGCACCAGCAACCATCGCTACGCCACTGCTCATTAATGCTATGTCCCCTACCCGAAAAAGTTACCCAGGAGGGAAGGCAGTCCACGATCTGACTATTTTCCATTTCTGGGCTGAGCAGGGCTTGAATGCACCTCCAGTTGGAGTGAAAACTTTTTGGTGAGTAGTTTGCTTACTGACCTGGATGCAGGAAAACAAGTCCAACTGGGAAGGTGCTCAGTATGCAAAAGTTTTGGAGGAGGGAGGTGGAGAGAGGGGACGAATCTCACCGCAGAGGTGATGTTTCTGCTGGGAAAACCTCATTCCTTAGGCATGCTTTCTTTCGGCTCATGTTCACTCTAGCAGGATGGTGCTTAGAGGGGCAGCTGGCCCTGGGGCACCTTTAACATCAGCTTCGGTTCCATAAACAGGGGCCCGAGGGAGCCCAATAAAGGGTCATTTATAGGTCTCCGCACAGAATCAAAATATTTGCAAAGAAGTGATCGTATAAGAACAGCATGTTAGTGAGGACTGAGCTTGGGGACAGTGTTCCCTTGTGGGTTGTGTTGGTCATCCAGAAAGTCGTCTACAGTCTCAGCTAGATTTCCATCTTGGGGTGGGCTGGTTCTGAGTGTATGATGCCCCACATCACGTCTGATGCTGTTGTGATGGACGGCTGAAATAATAATAATAATAATGCAGTGGTATCTCAGGTTAATAACTTAATTCGTTCTGGAGGTCCGTTCTTAACCTGAAACTGTTCTTAACCTGAAGCACCACTTTAGCTAATGGGGCCTCCCACTGCTGCCGCTGTGCGATTTCTCTTCTCGCCCTGAAGCAAAGTTCTTAAGCCAAGGTACTATTTCTGGGTTCGTGGAGTCTGTAACCTGGAGCATCTGTAACCCGAGGTACTACTGTAATACCTTTATTGTCATTGTACAACCTGTGTACAATGAAATTAAATGAGCCTCCCTCCCCCCCCCAAAAAAAACACTCAATCTCTTATCGAACAACACACCACCTCGCAAGTCAATTTCACTATGTTATTTTCCGTTCAACAGCCTAACAGCCCACGGATAGAAGCTATTTTTTAGCCTGTTGGTATGGCTGATTTTACTTCTAAATCTCCTGCCTGAGGGTAGAAGATTAAAGAGGTGCTGGCCAGACTCTGAGTCATCCCTGAGAATTTTTCTTGCTCTCCTAAGGCAGCGATACCTTGCGATGTCATCTAGCAGACTCAAGGGACTGCCCATGATATCATGCGCTGTATTCACCACCCTCTGTAGAGAATTTCTGTCCGTGGCTGTCAGGCCAGAATACCACACTGTGATACAAAATGAAAGGACACTTTCAATTGTGGACCAGTAAAAGGAGTTCATCAGTTGTTGTTTAACATTATTCTTTCGCAAGACCCTGAGGAAATGGAGTCTCTCTTGGGCCTTTCTGACCACCTGAGTTATGTTGATTTTCCAGGTGAGGTCCTCACTGAGGTAAACTCCTTTAACTTTATTTTTTTTATATACATTTTTATTGAAGTTATGCAAAAACAGACAAACATAGAAAGAAAAAATACAAAAAAGATTATAACAGTGTAAATACATAGGTTAATATTTCCCTTCCCCCAACTATACAGAAAAAGAGAAAATAAAAGCATCAAAAAAAAAATTTTTTTTTCATAATATTTTGATCTCTAACGAGCCCTGGACTCCCTTCCACCCTTTTGGTAAGTATCAAATATCCTCCTCCGTTACGTATTTGATTTTTAATCTTAAATCTTAAATTCACTCGCTGATAGAATTGTTCTAACCACGCCAGTTCACTTTATAAGTTTGTTCCAATATATTTCCAATATTTACTCCAATTTTTCTGAAATTTCTGTTCATCTTGATCTCGTATTCTACCTGTTAGTCTATCAAGCTCGGCATAATTCACCATTTTAATCTGCCAGTCATTTATGCTGGGCATGGTTTCCACTTTCCAATATTGTGCCAACATAATTCTTGCTGCCGTGGTGGCGTAAAGAAATATCGTCTTATCTTCTTTTTTGATTTCTTTACCCGTCATTCCCAGCAAAAAGGCTTCAGGTCTTTTGGGAAAGGTATATTTTTTTTTCTCTTATTCTTTTTTATTAGTTATTTCCAAAAAAACACACAAGGTAACACACAAATACAAAGAAAATACACAGAAAAGAAAAATTAAAAATAATAAACAGCAATTATCATTTCCATATCATCCATATAACATAGTCGTCTCTTACGGGACTTCCTTCAGCCTGTCCGTAAATCATTCGAAGCAATAAATAAAATTACACGTTTCATTACTTATATTGTCATTATACCGATTCCTAATTCCTGTTTGCTTTGCACAATAACTCTTAGTCTTTCACAGTGCGTCTCTAAATCCCTTTAGCGTTATTTGCCCTTCACTAATACATTCCAGATAATCTACATACTTTTCCCAATCTTTGGTGAACACTTGGTCTCTTATGTATCTAACTTTTCCTGTTAATCTATCCAACTCTGCGTAATCCGACAACTTAGATCTCCACTCCTCCACCGTTGGGGTTTCCCGTAGTTTCCACTTCTGGGCTAATACTACCCTTGCTGCCGTAACCGCATAGTATACCAATCTGCGATCTTCCTTTTTTATCTCTTGTCCTAATATCCCTAGAAGAAAGATTTCTGGTTTCTTTATGAACGTGTACTTTAATATCTTCTTCAATTCAGTGTGTACTTTCTCCCAAAATTGTTTCACCCTTCTGCACTCCCACCACATATGGTAGAAGGAGCCCTCTATGTCTTTACATCTCCAGCACTTATTATCCACCTTATACATTTTTGATAATTTCATGGGTGTCAAGTACCACCTATAAAACATCTTCATAACGTTAGGAAAACGTTAGGAAACGTTACGTTTGGGAAAGGTATATTTAAGTATTTTTTTGAGCTCATTGTAGATTGATTCCCAAAAGCCTTTCACCTTTTTACATGTCCACCACACTTTAGTGAGGACCTCACCTGGATAACCAGCATGCTTATCTCTAGTTAATGCACAAAGGGGTTAAGACCATAGAGTAAGCAGTCCTGCCACAATAAACTAGGTCACATCCCCTCACCCCATGTGGGGTCCCATGGACTTCTCAGCACCATCATCACAATAGATTTCTCAGGGGATGGGTTGGAATTTGTGGTCATTCTGAGGTTTGTCTTGCCAACCCAAGACCCTGGGAAGGACCCTCTGGTATCTGAACCCTAGAGCTGACGTCAGAGGCCAGCACAAACTCGCACACAGAGAGCTTGCTCCCTTGTATTTTAGATTCAGGTAGGTAGCAGTGTTGGTCTGACGCAGTAGAAATATATGTTTTTTAAAAATTGTCCAGTAGCACCTTAGAGACCAACTAAGTTTGTTCTTGGTATGAGCTTTCGTGTGCATGCACACTTCTTCAGATACACTGAAACAGAGGTCACCAGACCTTTATATATAGTGAGAGGGTGGGGAGGGGTATTACTCAGAAGGGTGGTGAAACCAGTAGGAGAACACTTCAATCTCCCAGGACATTCTATACAAGATCTCCAAGTAGCTGTCATATTACAAAAGAATCTCAGAAATAGACTGGAAAGAGAATTGCTGAATTACAACTTATTACCAAACTTAAAACCATGGAGAGACCTGGTCTGAATAGAGCATGGGGCCCGGGGGCCGGATCCGGCCCAATTGCCTTCTAAATCTGGCCCGTGGACAGTCCGGGAATCAGCTGTTTTTACATGAGTAGAATGTGTGCTTTTATTTAAAATGCATCTCTGGGTTATTTGCGTGGACAGGCGGAGTCCCCCAAACCCTGGGCGCCCCCCCCCCCATGTGGAATGACGACTCAAGACAACGTGCTATGGGATTAAAATTGGCCACAACTTTATTATATTTCAGATGTGGGTAGACCTTGGCTCAGGCATTGGGCGTTTATCCCTCCCAGTCCCCCGCCGGGGATCTAGGGAACATCAGGGTTATCCAGTGGGGGGTGGGATGGGCCAGCTCTGGAGAACACATGTTCAAGCAGAGAGCCCACCCCCCGTTACGCTGCCATCGCAGGGGAGAGCAATGACGACCCCTAGGCGTATGGCCAGATCCTACCATGAAACAACCATTTTAATGGGAACCCTGGCATTGTCACCGCAAAGAGGAGGGGGGCGTGGGTCACCGCTACACGCTGACCCCCATTTAGGGAAGATAGACTAAAGGATTCTGCCCAAGGCCTAATACCGGCAAAGTTGTGACGTTTTGCTACGGGAAAGGCAAAACCTGACAATGCAGGGGAATTCCTTTCCGGCCCTTTAACAGCGACCTTGACGTAGCAGCGCCCGCATACCTGTGAAGGTTAACCTGCAAAAGAAGTATTAACTGAGGGTGGGTAGGGTGCGAGAAGCTCTGGAGCCGACTGACGATTCCCAGGTAAGCTCCTCCCTCTATTGTGCGCAGTGGCGTAGCGTGGGGGTGCAGGGGGGCCGGCCGCACCGGGCGCAACATCTGGGGGGCACGCTACACGGGTTAGGGGGTGCAAATTACTTGCCTTGCCCCGGGTGCTGACAACCCACGCTACGCCACTGATTGTGCGGGCAGGTAGTCCCTCTCCTACCTGGCCTGGTCACCTTGGCAACGCCTCCCCAGGTGGGATTGGACAACTGACTGAGGTAGGCGGAGACCTCCAGGTATCCCACCTTGGGGGGAGGCGAAGCCAAGCCTGTGCTAATGGAGCTGCACAGGGTTCAGGAGCCCTCCACAAGGTCTGAAGGACAGTGGACCAGCCCTCTGCTGAAAAAGTTTGCTGACCCCTGGAATAGAGACATTGGATTCTTATCTCATTATACATGATAAAGCTATTTTTGGCCATCTCATCCCTTGCTTTTTCCTGTAAGAGCAATTGCAGTCGTTAACAGTCATCAACAGGTTTACCACACCTATCAGCCAATCACCCCTTCCCACCACTTTTTAAATTTATATATATATATCCCTTGTATTTTAACACTGACAGGCGTCTGGGCAGATGGCCGAAGGGGACTTTCCAGTTTATAATTTCTACGCCATTCCCCATCCCACAAAAAAACCAACCAACGCAGCGTCACCTGGCAGTGGTTTTTGGCCAAAGGTCACCAGCAGGAGAACTGTCAACACCGATATGTTATAGATATACAGGGTCGCAGCTTTGGCAAGGAAGGGGATGATGAACTGATCCCTTCCAAATGTGCTCCTCGCAGCTAATAAATGCCAAAGAATTAGGCGGTATCAGGCCTCGGGGTGACCGTGGCACTGTCCCAAGGCGTCAAAAGGAAGCAGGCCGTAAATCAGGGACCTGCTGTTTTCCTTTTTGAAACCAGCTCGTAATCCTGCAAGCCTCACGCCGTTTACAAGGTCATTTTTAATCTTTGTTTTTTTAAGGAAAGGATTGTCCATCAAGGGACAGTGAACAGGAGGCCTGGAAGGCTGCCCATAATGTGCCGTCTCTGTGACAAATGGATACAAGTCCTTGGCCTCTTCCCCCAGCAAGCCTCAGTCTATTGCTGGATGGCCATTTCATGGAAGACAATCCTCTCTCCCTGAAGGACTCTCAAAAGGAAGTCCTCTGCTTGCTTATTGTTATCCTTCGTGCGGTAAAGGCTCCCCCCCCCCCATTTCATTTTATAAGAGAGGAGAGCTATAACTATAGATGAAAATTAAAAGATGCCAAACATGGCTATAAAATAGGGGTGTAGAATGAGAGCATTTGCACACAGGTTAAAATGTCATGGGTGGCGCTGTGGTCTAAACCACAGAGCCTAGGGCTTGCCAATCGGAAGGTCGGCGGCTTGAATCCCCGTGCGACAGGGTGAGCTCCCGTTGCTCGGTCCCTGCTCCTGCCAACCTAGCAGTTCGAAAGCAAGCCAGTGCAAGTAGATAAATAGGTACCACTCCGGCGGGAAGGTAAACGGCGTTTCCGTGCGCTGCTCTGGTTCGCCAGAAGCGGCTTAATCCTGCTGGCCGCATGACCCGGAAGCTGTACGCTGGCTCCCTCGGCCAGTAAAGCGAGATGAGCGCCGCAACCCCAGAGTCGTTCGTGACTGGTCTTAACTGTCAGGGGTCCTTTACCTTTTTAAAATAATAAAGTCCACGTAAAGGATATCAGCATTGTCGATTTATCACGTATAATTCCAGGCTTGGGACAATTGTTTTGAAAATGATGGCTCTGCTGTATACGTAGTAAAGGAAGGCGAACTCTAGGAGAAGGAAAACTCTAATCCTAAATCTTGATGCTAACAACAAATTATTGAAATCCATATCTGCTTTGCTCTCTGTTAAGCATCTCATGGAATTGTAGGGTTCCAAGGGATCACCTAGTTTGATCCCTTGCAATGCAGGAATCTTGAACCCGCAACCCTGAGATTCAGTCTCATGCTCTACCAAACTGAGTTAGGCGACTGAACAACAGTAGCTATCACAAATCAACAATGAGCACGTATATGAAACAATAAAAATACTGAAAAATACCATACTTTTCCGTGCATAAGACTAGTTTGTTTGTTTTTTAACTGAAAAATTATGCTTAAAATAGGGGGACGTCTTATACATAGGAATTGCCTAGGGGGGACGTGGAATTATTTGATGCCATGAGCTGGAGGTGGTCTACAACATGTTGTTGGTGTCTGTGACAAGGGGTGGTTGTGATTGGGTGTTGCTGCGGCAATTGGGCAGCCAATAGGCTGCTTCTGCCAGCGAGGGGACAGACGTTAGGATGCTGTTGTGACACATGCGAGTGTTAGCATCAGCCAGGCTGGTGAGTGATTTTCGGCAAACCCCCCCCCCTTTAAAAAGCTAAAAAAACTGTGGGGCACCCTCCCTGGAAAAAGCTCAACAGCTCTGGGCAAACCTCCCCACCCCCAAAAGCTCAAAAACTCATTTTCTTAATTTTCAGCCCTCTTAAACATGGGGGCGTGTTATACACGGAAAAGTACAGTAGTTTCTGTTCGGCGAAACGGACATAAATTTGTGTCTTTTCGAGGAATGGCGAATGAAGCTAATGGACTATGCAGAACTAGATAAACTAACAGGAAGGATTCGAAACCGGAGGGACCAGAAATTCATGGAAGACTGGAGTAAATTTACGGACTATCTGAAAAGTATTTGTGAAGAGCAGGCGACATTTGTAGGTATGCAAGAAGTTTTGTGGAATTATTGGATAAGGGGAAGGATCATTTGTCAAGAGACGTAAAGGCAATATAAAGTTTAGAAATGCATAAGATGTGGTTAAAACGGTGGATCATCAGAGGTGCAGATGGAAGTCTAAAAAGATTGTATAAGTGATAAGTTTTGTGGTACACTTTATAATTTACCGGTATATGTTAAAATTAATAAAATTATATATATATATATATATATATATATATATATATATATATATATATAAAAATAATAATTTGTGTGTGTTTGGAAAAAGACACACTTCAAGTAGCTTTTCATAGGTAAAAACATAAAAATGGAAAATGGAGAGAGAAATGACATTGACATCAGCGGCGTAGCGTGGGTTATCAGCACCCGGGGCAAGGCAAGTAATTTGCGCCCCCCAACCCGGGGCAAGGCAAATAATTTGCGCCCCCTAACCCGGGGCAAGGCAAGTACAGTAATTTACTCTCCCAAGCAGCAGCAGCAGCGAGGCTTCTCTCCTTAATTGATTCCCCCTCCACACCGCGTCGTTTCCTGGCTGCTCCCCCCCCTTCCCCTCTCTCTCCTCCTCGCTCTGCTTGCCTTGCCCTGCCCTGCCTGAGGGCACCCTGAGGAGACTCCGCTCTCCTTTTTGACCAGGCGAGGTGGGAAAAAGGGGGGAAAGTCTCTTCCCGCCCCCTCGCCAGACTCCCTGCTCCGCTCGGCTCACTACCCAGGCGGCCAGTGGAAAGAGAGACGCAATTACCTCTCCCTCCGCTTCGCCAAGCTGTCAAAGCCCGGCAGCAGCGGCAACGGCAGCAGCAGGCACAGCCAGACCCCCGCCAGCCAGCCAGCCCGCCCGCCCGCCCGGCTTCCTCTCCTTTTTTTGCCAGCGGCAGAAGGCTTTGCTCTCCCCCTTCTGCGACCTCCTCGCCAAGCCGAGCGAGCGCGGGCTCCCTAACCAGTGGATTTTAGTAGGGGCAGAGAGCTGCTAGTGCGAGTGCGCCCCTGCCCAAGTTGCGCCCGGTGCGGCCGGCACCCCTGGCACCCCCCACGCTACGCCACTGATTGACATATTTTCCCATTTCCTGGCGTTGATGTAGTCCATCATGACTATGCTAAACAGTGGCAATTGCAGGTTTCTTCCTGCTTTTTTCACCTGTGTCCACCCATTTCTCCTGTGTCGTTCGAAAGGAAGATGCCCAGACTCCTGCTGAGAACTTGAGCAGTTGGGGGAGTGGCGCAGGAAAAACAACCTACTCCTTAACTTAAAGAAAACAAAAGAGATTATTGTGGACTTTAGGAAATGTAAATTGAATATTCAGCCACTTATTACTGAGGGGACATGCGTGGGACAGGTCTCGGTGTTTCGATTTCTGGGAATGGAGTTGAGAGATGACCTAACCTGGGGAGAAAACAGCAAAGACCTAATGAAGAGAGCACAGCAGAGGTTATATTTTCTGAGAATCCTCTGGAAAAACAATCTCTCAAAAGACCTGTTGATGGCATTTAACCATTCTACTGTGGAGAGTGTGTTAACTTAGGGTCTCTGTGTGTGGGTTGGGAGCTGCATGGTCAGGGGAAAAACAATGCCGTCCAGGGTTGTAAAGACTGCGGAGAGAATAATTGGGTGCACTCTTCCCACCTTGGATCAAATCTACGCTTCCAGGTGCCATAAGAAAGCTGCAGAGATAGCGCAGGATAGTGCACACCCCAGAAATGATCTCTTTCAGCTTCTGCCTTCTGGAAGAAGGTCCAGGGTTATAAAGGCCAGGACTAACCACCTGAGAAACTGTTTCTACCCAAATGCGATTTTGGTTTTAAATGCAGCATAAGGAGTCTCTATGGGAGTATATTGTATTTAATTATGGGGTATCAGAGTTTTTAGGGGGCTAACCAGGTTGGGATAGCTGGGATAGCAGGCTTGTTGTGTGTTGAATGTCTTATGTAGATCTTTTTCAATTCCGTTGTTCTGTACGGGACAATAACAATAAAGATTAACGTACCGTAAGGAAATTTCGAGAAACTGAGAAACAGTTTCTATCCAAATATGATTTTGGTTTTAAAAGCAGTGTAAGGCGTCTCTATGGGAGTAAGGTAAAGGTAAAGGGACCCCTGTCATTAGGCCGACTCTGGGGTTGCGGCACTCATCTCACTTTACTGGCCGAGGGAGCCGGCGTACAGCTTCTGGGTCATGTGGCCAGCATGACTAAGCCACTTCTGGCGAACCAGAGCAGCGCACGGAAACACCGTTTACCTTCCCGCCAGAGCGGTACCTATTTATCTACTTGCACTTGCAAGTCCTAGGCCCTGTGGTTTAACCCACAGCGCCACCCGCATCCCCTCTATGGGAGTACATTGTATTTAAAAATGGGGTATCAGAGTTTTTAGGGGGCTAACCAGGCTGGGATAGCTGGGATAGCAAGCTTGTTGGTTTTTGAATGTCTGATGTAGATTTTTCAATTTCATTGTTCTGTATGGGACAATGACAATAAAGATTATCGTATTGTATCTTTCTCTGTGACTCGCCTCCTTCTGTGCAGAAGGAAAGCGACCCCCTGCGGAGAGGGTGGCGGGAGATCGCCCGTGCCCACCAAAACGGGTTACGTCTTTGTCAGCTAAGGAGCAGGAGGGGGCCTCAGCCTGGAACGTGAAGCTTGTGGGTTTCAGGTTCCCCAGGGCGGCTGCCAGCACAAACAACAGCCTGGTCGTCCCGTGACGGCCCAGATGCTCGAGATGTTTGCATGCATGTCATTGTGTGTGTGGCATAGAGATCTTTGTGGAACATCCATCACTTCTTCCCCAGGCCCAAACAGGTGCAGCAGGTAAAATTTCACTCCTCTTTTGCCTAGAAACCCACCTCTCCATCTTCCTGGAAGCAATTCTACTAGCAGTTTTCATCAGTGAAATATACTCGGAGTCGAGAGTGGATTTCATGCTCTTTATTCAGCTCATAGTGGTGAGGAGGAATGGAAGTTCCCCCAGAATGTCTGCTTTATATACATTATTTACACAATGGGCCCCACATGATCGGCTAATTCCGGGATTCTCCTGTAGGCCAATCAGGTTGCGGATTCACTTCCACCTGGAGCTGGATTGGGTGGCTCCTGTGGACCAATCAGGCTGCTGCATTCTGGACTCTATTGTTCTAGGACTAATCAGACTGCTGCTTTCTGAATCCTATTGTTCTAGGACCAGTCAGACTGCTGCATTTTGGATCCTATTGTTCTAGGACCAATCAGACTGCTGCCTTTTGGATCCTATTCAACTCAGTACATAACAATCGGGGGGGGGGGAGAGAGGGATCTGTTTTGAGCTAAAACTAGGCCTGGATCAAGCCCAAGATTTGTATTCCTGCTGATGTGTGAAGATATTGGGCATAACATTCAATCTTGGAAAAAATTATGGAAGGGAGATTTAAATTTTACAGCGTGCTGAGTGTTGAAGGAAAACTATATGAAAATGATGTATAGATGGTACTTAACGCCAGTAAAATTAGCAAAGATGTATCAAACTGCTTCTAATGTTTGCTGGAAATGTAAAGAAAAAGAAGGCACCTTTTACCATATATGGTGGATGTGCAAGATAACTAAAGCATTCTGGGAAATGATATAAAATGAATTGAAGAAAATGTTTAAAATAACATTTGTGGGGGGAAACCAGAAGCTTTTTTATTAGGCATTTTAGGTACAGAGATTCCAAGAGAGCAAAAAAGAGTTTTCATGTACGTGATGACAGCAGCAAGGATACTATTGGCCCAGAGATGGAAAGAAGATAAAGTTCCAACCAGAGAAGAATGGCTGATGAAGATGCAAAGTCTACAGCGGGGTTTAAGGTCTAAGAACGAAAATAGCAGAACATAGCAAGAAATATATTTAAAAGGATGAAACTTTTCTTTCCTGTTTTCTATTTCTCTTTAGTTTTTTGATATAGTGTTTGTTTTTTTATTACAGTGGTACCTCTCGTTGTGAACGGGATCCATTCCGGAGTCCCATTCACAACATGAGCAGAACACAACCCGTTTCTGTGCATCTGCGCGTGCGCGAGTCGCCACATCTGCGCATGCGAGTGATGTCATTTTGTGCATCTGCGCATGCACAAGCGGTGAAACCCAGAAGTAACCCTTTCTGGTACTTCCAGGTCACCGCGGGACGCAACCTGAAAACGCACAACTTGAAGCAAACGCAACACAAGGCATGACTGTAGTCTCTTTACTTAAAATTCCAAGTATGGTATGTTAGGTTGAAAACCTTTAATAAATTTTTTTTTTTTAAAAAAAAAGGATGAAACTGGATATGACAGATTTTTTAAAAATTGCAATTGTATGTAATCATAATTATAAACATCGAGGCTGGGTGAGCGGGAAGTCATCCGTACTGTAGAATACGACAATAATCACTGAGTGACAAAGTGCAAATAAAATCTAAAGATAAAAAAAATCTAAGCCCATTCCTAATGTTAAAGGAGAGCGCAAAATATGGTCTGAAGCTCAACATCAAAAAAACAAAGATCATGGCCACTGGGCCCATCACCTCCTGGCAAATAGAAGGGGAAGAAATGGAGGCAGTGAGAGATTTTACTTTCTTGGGCTCCATGATCACTGCAGATGGTGACAGCAGTCACGAAATTAAAAGACGCCTGCTTCTTGAGTGAAAAGCAATGACAAACCTAGACATCATCTTAAAAAGCAGAGACATCACCTTGCCAACAAAGGTCTGTATATGTATGGAAGTGAGATGTATGGAAGTGAGAGCTGGACCACAAAGAAGGCTAATTGCTGAAGAATGGATGCTTTTGAATTATAGTGCTGGAGGAGACTCTTGAGAGTCCCATGGACTGCAAGAAGATCAAACCTCTCCATTCTGAAGGAAATCAGCCCTGAGTGCTCACTGGAAGGACAGATCCTGAAGCTGAGGCTACAATACTTTGGCCACCTCATGAGAAGAGAAGACTCCCTGGAAAAGACCCTGATGTTGGGAAAGATGGAGGGCACAAGGAGAAGGGGACGACAGAAGACGAGATGGTTGGACAGTGTTCTCGAAGCTACCAGCATGAGTTTGACCAAACTGCGGGAGGCAGTGGAAGACAGGAGGGCCTGGCGTGCTCTGATCCAGGGGGTCACGAAGAGTCGGACACGACTAAACGACTAAACAACAACAATGTTCAGTACCATCCCACCTTCCCATTTTTTGTCACACAGCTGCGACTGCAAAACTGATGCTCTCCTGTACCTTCGGACGAGCCTCTGGGTGCTATAGCAGTGACTGGGTTAACTGCCTCCACTCTCCCAGGCTCATTATACGGATCTGGCGGTTGTAATTAGAGCTTCCTTCCTTTCCTTTTCCACTGAAAGTTCTCCAAGGCATCCAAACAGCTCAAGCCGGTCAGTGCCAGCTCATTAGCAGGTCAATGGGCTCCGTTGCGCCAGACCTCGTTGAAAAGCCAATTAATAAGAACAAAGGCAGCGGGAAAGTTAACTAGACGGGAAGTGCCACTGGAGAGTGCAGGGCAAGAGGTTTCCAGGAACACACTTAATGGGCTTAAGCGTTTTCAGGGGTGAGCAAACCAAGGTCACCTCTGTTGCTTGCTAATTTTTCGTGTCCTCTTGACCATGGCTGATATCAAGCCAGGTAGGAGAGGCAAGGATCAAAGGGAAAGGTCTCAAAGGAAATGGAAGCGTGGGGCATATTTAATACACCATATTTTTTTCCTTGCCAACAAAGGTCCATATAGTTAAAGCTATGGTTTTCCCAGTAGTGATGCATGGAAGTGAGAGCTGAACCATAAAGAAGGCTGATCGCCGAAGAACTGATGCTTTTGAATTCTGGTGCTGGAGGAGACTCTAGAGAGTCCCATGGACTGCAAGAAGATCAAACCTCTCCATTCTGAAGGAAATCAGCCCTGAGTGCTCACTGGAAGGACAGATCCTGAAGCTGAGGCTCCAAGACTTTGGCCACCTCATGAGAAGAGAAGACTCCCTGGAAAAGACCCTGATGTTGGGAAAGATGGAGGGCACAAGGAGAAGGGGACAGCAGAGGATGAGATGGTTGGACAGTGTTCTCGAAGCTACCAGCATGAGTTTGACGAAACTGCGGGAGGCAGTGGAAGACAGGAGTGCCTGGCATGCTCTGGTCCAGGGGGTCACAAAGAGTTGGACACGACTAAATGACTAAACAACAACAACAAATTTTCCCGTGTATAACACCTCCCTGTGTATAAGACGACCTCTATTTTTGGGGACTCCAAATTAAGGAAATGTTGGGAGGAGATTGTCCAGTGTTGTTGAGCTTTTTGGGGGGGGATTTTGCCTCCAATCGCTCACCCGCCTGACTGCCACTACCAATCGCACGCCTCACAAAAGCCACCAATCGTCTGCCTGCTCACTGCCAGCAGCCACCAATCGCCTGCCCACTTGCAGCAGCAGCAGCCAATCACCAGCAGGCCTTGCCGCAGCCACAAATCACCCGCCCAATCACCGCTTACAATCTCCTGCTTGCGGCTACCCCCAATATTTAACTATGCTTTATAATTTTTTAAAAAAACAACCTCATCTTTTACACGGAAAAATACGGTGAAAGAGCAGCATGGCTGGTCCTCAGAGGATGAAACCCAGCGTAGGAACATCAGAAACTGCACAAATATAAGTTGGGGGGCACCTGGCTTGCTAGTGGTACACGTGAAAAGGTGAAAAGTAGTACACTCGGGGTCTTGGTGGACCAGAAGCGCAACATGAGTCAGCAGCATGACGCAGCAGCAAAAAAGGCTAATGCTATTCTAGGCTGCATCAACAGAAGTCTAAGTGTCCGGATCAAGGGAAGTCATAGTCCAGGTCTATTCTGCTTTGGTCAGAACACGCCTGGAATACTGTGTTAAATTGTGGCACCACAATTTAAAAAGGGTGTTGACAAGCTGGAAGGTGTGCAGAGGAGGGCGACCAAGATGATCAAGGGTCTGGAAACTAAGCCATATGAGGAACGGTTGAAGGAGCTGGGTATGTTTAGCCTGGAAAATACCCAGGTTATAAAACATGAAGGGAACTCAGCTCATCATTTGTGGTGTTGTAAAGCCAGCATCAGTCTGTGTGCTAGCTGCTCCCAGACTCCCCTTCTCTTGTTGTTGTTTAGTTGTGTCCAACTCTTTGTGACCCCATAGACCAGAGCACGCCAGGCACTCCTGTCTTCCACTGCCTCCCACAGTTTGGTCAAACTCATGCTGGTAGCTTCAAGAACACTGTCCAACCATCTCTGTCCTCCGTCGTCCCCTTCTCCTTGTGCCCTCCATCTTTCCCAACATCAGGGTCTTTTCCAGGGAGTCTTCTCTTCTCATGAGGTGGCCAAAGTATTGTAGCCTCAGCTTCAGGATCTGTCCTTCCGGTGAGCACTCAGGGCTGATTTCCTTCAGAATGGAGAGGTTTGATCTTCTTGCAGTCCATGGGACTCTCAAGAGTCTCCTCCAGCACCAGAATTCAGCACCCCTTCTGTTATAACACCAGAACTCACAGGCACCTGACAAAGCAGGCCAAAAAAGTACTTTTTCACATAATGCACAAACTATTGGGGTTACTAGTGTGCAGGATGTGAATTTGGTCAGAGAATAGACCGTTCCTTGCTGCAATCAAACACCGAGTGGTGCTTGTGGGTAACAAAATAAGGAGGTTGTTTATACCTAGGGGTAAACATAACAGCCAAGAACATGAACTTATTTAAAGATAATTATGAAAAATGTTGGTCTGAAATTAAAAGGGATCTAGAAATTTGGTCAAGACTGAAGCTTTCCTTGTCAGGACGCATTGCTGCTATTAAGATGAATGTATTGCCAAAAATGCTGTTTTTGTTTCAAACTTTACAGATTGTGGACAAAATGGGGTGTTTTGAGAGGTGGCAGAGAGATATTTCTAAATTTGTCTGGCAGGGCAAAAAGCCCAGAATTAAGTTTAAGATATTAACTGATGCTAAAGAAAGAGGGGGCTTTGCCCTGCCAGACTTAAAGCTGTATTACGAATCAGCAGCTTTCTGCTTGTTGAAGGACTGGCTGCTTCTTGAAAACACGGATGTTTTAGATTTGGAAAGATTTAACAATGCTTTTGGATGGCATGCATATTTGTGGTACAACAAGGTTAAAATACATAAGGCCTTTAAGAATCATGTTGTCAGAAAAGCATTGTTCAATGTCTGGATAAAATATAAAGACTTATTGGAGAACAAGACCCCAAGGTGGCTATCACCAATGGAGGCTAAGGCCCCGAAAAGACTCAATATGGAGGCCAAATGGCCGAAATATTGGGAAATAATAGAAAAAGATGGAGATAATTGGAAGCTGCAGAGTATGGAGAAAATAAAAGATAAAGTGCAAGATTGGTTACATTATGCTCAGATTAAAGAAGTTTTTAAGTTGGATAAAAAGATAGGATTCCAGGTGGAAAAATCAAAGTTAGAAACAGAACTGTTAGAATCCAGCTCTAAGACACTTTCAAGAATGTATAACTTGCTGCTAAAATGGAATACACAGGATGAAACGGTTAAAACAGCTATGATAAAATGGGCACAGGACATAGGGCATAACATTATGTTTGCTGACTGGGAAAAGTTATGGACCACTGGTATGAAGTTTACGGCATGTAATGCCTTGAAAGAAAATATTAGGAAAATGATATACAGGTGGTACATGACCCCAGTCAAGCTTGCAAAGATATACCATTTGTCTGATAACAAATGTTGGAAGTGTAAAGAAGCTGAAGGAACATTCTTTCACCTCTGGTGGTCCTGTCCTAGAGTGAAGGCCTTCTGGGAAATGATATATAATGAGCTGAAAAAGGTATTTAAGTATACCTTCCCTAAGAAACCAGAGGCCTTCCTTTTGGGCATTGTCAGCCAGAGTGTGCAAAAGAAGGACCGAACTTTTTTTATGTATGCCACAACAGCAGCAAGGATACTTATTGCTAAAGGCTGGAAAACCCAAGATTTGCCCACACTGGAAGAATGGCAGATGCAACTGATGGACTATATGGAACTGGCAGAAATGACGGGCAGAATCCGAGACCTCGGAGAGGAACTGGTGGAGGAGGAGTGGAAGAAATTTAAGGACTATTTACAAAAATACTGTAAATTGTACGAATGTTAAGAAAGATGTAAGATTCGTAACAATATGGCTCCAATAAATTAGTAACAAGGGATATAAATTTAAATGTAATTGAAAGATAAGACAAATTTTTGGATAAAAAATATCCTAGAATTAACTTTTAAAGAATAAGAGTTATTTAAACTCTAAAATTTGAGATTCAATATTGGACAATTATATAATATAAATTGAACTAAGTAAATAATTTGCTAGAAAAATTTATGTGTTTAGAGTGCAGGAACAAGAGATGTGAGGAAGTCCAAAGATGAGAATGAAATGTGGCTAATGAAAAAGAACATGTTTTTATGTATGTTGTTGTTTATTGTTTAAAAATTTAATAAAAATTATTATATAAAAAAACAAAATAAGGAGGTTGTTTAATATAGGAAGCATGTCACTTGGATAGAGAAGTTTTCCAGTTCCATCCTAAACAACTAATCTAGAGAAGATGAAGGCAGTCTTTCTATAATACTATGATTCTATGCTTGGGCCTTGTGTTCTCAAAGGGTAGGTGACCTTTCATACTGAGGTCCAAGAGCGAAGTAGGAGGACGTTGTGAACAGGAGGGGACCTAAGATGTATCAGTCTAAACTAGGGAGGTCAGCACAGAGACCAAAGGTAGTCTGGAAAGTCCCTTTTATTCCAATCTGTTTCAGCCTCGTGCAAACCCCTTTCTGCAAGCTGGCTTGTATCCAAACTTCCAACTTGGTGGGAACTGCAGGGAGTGAATTTGCACTCAGGTCTTGTTTGAGGGACGCGGGTGGCGCTGTGGGTTAAACCACAGAACCTAGGGCTTGCCGATCAGAAGTTCGGCGAATCGAATCCCCGCACCGGGGTGAGCTCCCGTTGCTCGGTCCCTGCTCCTGCCAACCTAGCAGTTCGAAAGCACGTCAAAGTGCAAGTAGATAAATAGGTACCACTCCGGTGGGAAGGTAAACGGCATTTCCGTGCGCTGCTCTGGTTCGCCAGAAGCGGCTTAGTCATCCTGGCTGACTAAGCTGTTACGCCGGCTCCCTCAGCCAATAAAGCAAGATTAGTGCTGCAACCCCAGAGTCGCCCATGACTGGACCTAATGGTCAGGGGTCCCTTTACCTTTGCCTTCTTTGAGGGCATCCCATAGGCCAGGGGTCAGCAAACTTTTTCAGCAGGGGGCTGGTCCACTGTCCCTCAGACCTTGTGGGGGACCGGACTATATTTTGAAGGGTGAAAAAATGAACCAATTCCTATGCCGCACAAATAACCTAGAGATGCATTTTAAAGAAAAGGACACATTCTACTCATGTAAAAACACGCTGATTGCCGGACCATCCATGGGCTGGATTTAGAAGGCGATTGGGCCGGATACGGCCCCCGGACCTTAGGTTGCCTATCCATGGCATAGGCCTCTGGTGGGCCACTGTGAGAACAGGACGCTGGACTAGACGGGGCTTTTCTGAGGTCATTTGGAGAGCTGGTTGGAAAAGATCCTGCTCAGACAGGGACCAGCTCTGCCTGCCCCCCTTTTCCCCTCCCCGACCCCCTGCCCCACTCCTCCTCTGCCCGGTCCACTAATGTCACAGTCTGAAGGGCTTTAAAATAAAACAGGTCACACAAAAATGCGATGACTTGTCAAAAATGCAGCCGGCAAGGTGTTTAAGGCATGAATTTCCTCTTAATGAAGGCTCGCAGAGGGAATATTGCCTTCGGCTGGGAGAGCTGGCGATGACGTCGCCGGGATTTATGACTGTCCCCAAGCAATCCCTAGAGGGCATCGGGGCTGGAGGTGGGCAGGATGGAGAAGGTGGGGGAGAGAGGGGTGGAGGAGGGGGAAAGGTTCAGAGCACAGGGGAAGGGCTGTGTTAAATTGCAGCCCCTTCCACAGACATGGAACAGCTTGAATTGTGTAACACACCTGCCAAGAGTTCAGGTGACCCATCTTTGAGGGTGTGTGACATAGGGAGGGTCCCATCAGGGGCTGGTATTACACCTAAACACTTTTGGCCTTTAGCTTAAACATGTATAAATTATTTCCTTTAGTCTTCCAGATTACTGTTTCTACATCTTTCTTCTTCTTCTTCTTCTTCTTCTTCTTCTTCTTCTTCTTCTTCCTCTTCTTCTTCTTCTCCTTCTCCTCCTCCTCCTCCTCCTCCTCCTCCTCCTCCTCCTCCTCCTCCTCCTCCTTCTTCTTCTTCTTCCTCTTCTTCTTCTTCTTCTTCTTCTTCTCCTCCTCCTCCTCCTCCTCCTCCTCCTCCTCCTCCTCCTCCTCCTTCTTCTTCTTCTTCTTCTTCTTCTTCTTCTTCTTCTTCTTCCTCCTCCTCTTCCTCTTCCTCTTCCTCTTCCTCTTTGTCCTTTGTCCTTTGTCCTTTGCCGCTGTACCGGGACTAAGTATGTTGTGTTTGTTATTACAGATTTCTTATCTGTCTGAGAAAATTTCAATTAATTTTTTTTTAATTAAAAAAATCCAAGAGAATTCAGGTGATCTGTCAGTGAGGGTTTGGGAAATAGGACACTGCCTTTTACAAAGGTCTCCTCTGCGTCGTACCTTAGAAAGCGCTATGGGAACACTCTAAGAGAATCTTGGAAACTGTAGTTTGCAAGGATGCTGAGAGTTTGGTAGGAGATCCCTAGTCCCCTTACGGAGCTAAAACTCCCAGAGTTCCCTGTGAAGATGGATGGACTGTTCAACTACTCTGGAAATTGTAACTCTGGGACGGGAATTGGGGCCTCCTAACAACTCCCAGAATTCTTTGGGGGAAGCCATGACAGTTTAAAGTGGTAGCACAATGCTTTAAACGTATGGTATGAATGTGGCCTGCGTCACATTGGCATTGTAGGGGAGGATATTAATAGACAGGATAGCAAATTGTTTTTATACGCAACGATGGCAGCAAGAATATTATTGGCGCAGAAATGGAAGCAAGAAGAACTACCGGCGAAAGAAGAGTGGCAAATGAAATTAATGGACTATGCAGAATTAGATAAGATGACAGGAAGGATTTGAAAGATTCTTAGAGGACTGGAGTAAATATTTGAACAATTTGAAAAACAATTGTAATAAACAGATTGCGCTAGTAGGATTGCAAGACGTTCTGTAAGGAGGACTGTATCAAATATTGCAATGAAGATTATGATGAGAGTTATAAGTTAAGGACGATTAAAAGCAATAGAGAAATTAAGAAATGTAGACTAAGTAATAAAGATTGAACAATCTTCAGAGGTGGTTGATGGAAGTCCAAAATATTGTATAAGATAAGAAAGTATGTTAAATGATTGTTGGAAATGCCTTGAGTGCTGTTGCCTCAAGGCCGAGTGTGTCTTTGAGCTCCAAACAATGCATATTCCTTGCCTGGACAGAGGTGGTGTTTGTGTAGAAATCCCCTTGACTTCCATGGGCATGAGAGTCCCTTTCCTTGCTCCGCCCACTTTCACCTCTGGCTCTGCCCACCACTACCGCATGGCCCCTGCAAAGCTCCTCAGGCGAGAGCATGGATCTCATCTGACAAAGGATCCCCCCTCATTGTAAACAATACCGATCCAGTTGGACCAATGGGAGCAGGAACTACCCAACACCCCCCAATTTCCAGGACCTCTTACAGGCTCCCAAATATTTTAGGACAGGCATGAGGAACTTCTGACCCTCCAGCTATAACTCCCGCCATCCCTTGCCATCAGCCATGCTTGCTGGGATCTGTGGGAGTTATAGTTCAGCTACATCCAATGGGCCAAAGCTCCCAGACACCTGTTTTCAGACCAGTCCTTTTAACAAGGCTAAGTTCTCTGTCAACAAACATAGCAAATACAGTGGTGCCTCTCAAGACGAAATTAATTCGTTCCGCGAGTCTCTTCGTCTTGCGGTTTTTTCGTCTTGCGAAGCACGGCCATTAGCGGCTTAGCGGCTTAGCTCTATTAGCGGCTTAGCGGCTTAGCGGCTATTAACGGCTTAAAGGTAAACGTAAAGGAACCCCTGCCCATACGGGCCAGTCGTGTCCGACTCTAGGGTTGTGCGCCCATCTCACTTAAGAGGCCGGGGGCCAGCGCTGTCCGAGGACACTTCCGGGTCACGTGGCCAGCGTGACAAAGCTGCATCTGGCGAGCCAGCACAGCACTCGGAAACGCCGTTTACCTTCCTGCCAGTAAGCGTTCCCTATTTATCTACTTGCACCCGGGGGTGCTTTCGAACTGCTAGGTTGGCAGGCGCTGGGACCGAGCAACGGGAGCGCACCCCGCCGCGGGGATTCGAACCACCGACCTTTCGATCGGCAAGCCCTAGGCGCTGAGGCTTTTACCCACAGCGCCACCCATGTCCCTATTAGCGGCTTAGCGGCTTAGAAAAAGGGGGGGAGGGAAAAAACTCGCAAGAACTCGCAAGACGTTTTCGTCTTGCGAAGCAAGCCCATAGGGAAATTCGTCTTGCGAAGCACCCCAAAAACGGAAAACTCTTTTGTCTAGCGAGTTTTTCGTTTTGCGAGGCGTTCGTCTTGCGGGGCACCACTGTAAATAGTTTTTGTTGGATCTGGGTACAGACTCCATTCCCGCCCCCCGCCCCCCGCTGAATATTGTTCTTTTTCTCGCTCGCTCTAGCTCTCTCCCCTCCCACCTCCAATCATTTGAGATCTTGTCTTCCCCGGTCAATCTGAAAGCAGCTGACACTTTCCCTACATGAAAGAATAAACATTTAATTTGCACCGCAGGTTGAGGGGGAAGAATGCTAATCCGGTTAGGTCTGTGACAGCAGAAATGGAGCCTAGTGCCTGCTCTTCCACAATTACCTGCTGGCCTAATAATAATAATAATAATAATAATAATAATAATAATAATAATAATTTATTTATACCCACCCATCTGGCTGGGTTTCTTCAGCCACTCTGGGCAGTTTCCAACAAAACATTAAAAATACAATCAAACGTCAAACATTAAAAACTTCCCTAAACAGGGCTGCCTTCAGATGTCTTCTAAAAGTCAGAGAGTTGTTTATTTCCTTGACATCTGCTGGGAGGGCGTTCCACAGGGCGGGTGCCACTACCGAGAAGGCCCTCTGCCTGGTTCCCTGTAACCTCACTTCTCGCAGTGAAGGAACTGCCAGAAGGCCCTCGGAGCTGGACCTCAGTGTCTGGGCAGAATGATGGAGGTGGAGATGCTCCTTCAGGTATACTGGGCCGAGGTGAGGATAACTCAGTTGCATCGCCCAATGGAGTTGAAGGTCGTGAGGAAAGAGGAGGGCAAGAAGAAAAGCAAGAGGTCAGTCCATCATCCAGCAAACTGCCTTTAAAGTTCAAAATGATCTTGGTGGTGAGAAAGGTTGAGGGCGGCCTAGCATGTGGTTGGTTGTCTTCGGTTGGCTGTAGTGAGATTTGCTTTTGTGTGTGAGTGGTGTGTATGTGCGTATTTTTAAATCAGGTTAGCCAGATTGATTCGTATGCTGTCGGTGGATTCTTGTTGTCATCTTGTTGGGCTGTGTATGTGATAAATGGGAGCCATACCGGGGTGAAGGCGTCTTCTTCTATTTATCCCCATGTCAGTTTCAGTTTGTTGGTTAGTTCTTCTAATAGGGCCAGAAAAAGGGATTGTTAAAGGAAACCAGGGAAGGGCAGTGGATAGTCAAGGGATTCTGAGAATCCTAAATGTAAAGGTGAATGATATGTTTAAATGGAAACTTGTTACGTAAAAACTAACATACAGTCATACCTCATGTTACATTTGCTTCAGGTTGAGCGTTTTCAGGTGGCATCCCGCGGCGACCCAGAAGTACCGGAAAGGGTTATTTCTGGGTTTCACCACTCACGCATGCGCAGATGCCCAAAATAACATCACAAGTATGCGCAGAAGCGGTGAATTGCAATCCATGCATGCGCAGATGTGGGTTGTGTTCCTTTCAGGTTGTGAACGGACCTCTGGAACGGATCCCGTTCGCAACCAGAGGCCTCAGGTTAAGTACTTAATTCGTTCCGGAGGTCTGTTCTTAACCTTAACTGTTCTTAACCTGAGATACCACTTTAGCTAATGGGGCCTCCCGCTGCCACCGTGCAATTTCTGTTCTCATCCTGAAGCAAAGTTCTTAACCTGAGGTACTATTTCTGGGTTAGCGGAGTCTTTAAAAACACACACAAAATGGATTGGACTCCTTGGCAGGTTTTGGATAAACATACACAAATATTATTGTTAACATAATAGATAGATAATTTAATGATCTTTACAATTTTATAAGATGCAGAGAATAATATGTGTTGAAAAACCGGAGAGAGGAGTTGAGGGAAGTCTGGGGGGTGGGTGGGAGGGAGGGGGTTTTTGGAGAGTGGGGAGGGGGAAAAACAGGGGGGGTGAAGATTATATGTTTTTAATAATTTGTGATGTTGAAATTCTAATAAAAACTATTTTTTAAAAAAGACTTTTGCAGGACTTTCCTTTGTACACACCTGCCCTGGGTTGAGAAAGTTCATGTCGCTGGTGGGTGGGTGGGGAATGACTGGCGCTGGAGTGCCTCAGCTGTCAAAGCTCCCCCCCCCCCCGCCCCTGGACCGGTGTTTGCTTACCCGGGGCCCGTTGCCATGGAAACGGCTCCAAAGCAAACAGCATCACATCGCACGGGGTGAAAAGGGAAGACATCCCCGGCGTGACAAAGTTGGCAGCGGTTCCACGGCTGCTGCGGTGGGTGGGCAACGCTCGAGAGACGGATGCAGAACTCCTCACCCCTCAACACCCCCCCTTTCCTATGGGGTGGGGCCAACACGGGCACCTTGGAATCAGGGCGAGGCACGAGGTGTTTCTGAGATTGCAAAAATAGGACAGAACTGTGCGCAGAAAAATGTGTACATGCACACCGAAATGCTGGTGAATTGTCACAAGGACTTTTGGCTTGGGGTGGTTTTTTCCCCCGATGCTTGTGGGGAGGGGGATGTTTTTAATGGTTTGAACTGCATTCGCAGCCCTTTCGATATTGCAATTGTAAATAAATTGCAACGGCTTAATTATTTATCTTGCCTTTTTCCCAGACAGGGACTGGGTAAACCACTTTGTGATGGGTTTGGGTTTTTTTGTACTGAAAAGCGTGCTGGAAGTTCCAAGGAAGGAAGGAAGGAAGGAAGGAAGGAAGGAAGGAAGGAAGGAAGGAAGGAAGGAAGGAAGGAAAAGAAAGAAAGAAAGAAAGAAAGAAAGAAAGAAAGAAAGAAAGAAAGAAAGAAAGAAAGAAAGAAAGAAAGAAAGAAAGAAAGAAAAGATGATAAGATAAGAGATAAGAGATAAGAGATAATATAAGATACCTTCAGTCTAGTTCCAGCCTGAATCTGCGAGTTTTCTCAGTTTTGAAATGCCAGGCTGATCCTAATGGATGTGTCTTGTTTGTTTGTTTGTTTGTTTGTTTGTTTGTTTGTTTGTTTGTTTGTTTGTTTGTCTGCTGAATGGATGCTGTGCGAAAGCGATGATGGAAAAGGCTTATTCAGAGCAAGGTTGCCAAGAGACCAGGCTCCTGTGCTATGAATAGTAACTGGCTCTGCAGATCTTAGCAGGTGAAGCTTCTCAAGACATATAGGTAGACTGAGGGCATTTTCAGAGGTTAACAATTCTCTCCAGGACACGAAAAGCAGAACCTCCCCCCGCCCACCCAGGGGATCAACTTTTGATTAAGGGCACAGGAGCTGGGTGGGATGATAAACGTTGGACACCCAAATTCAGAGCCAGAGCATAGGGTGAACCTGAGGCAGTGCTTCACCCCAGAATCTATTTGACCGGATGCAGCTTTGGAAAAGAATGCCTCTGAGCATAAACAGAGTGTGTCTCGCTACTGAATAACTGGTATGTCCCTACTCATCTGGCTTCACAGGGCAAAGGCAACTTCAGGGAAGAGAGGGTTGTGTGTCGAGACCCCGCAACCACGCCCTCGTAAGGAATAAGACACCAGGACACCGATATTATGTTAATGTTATTGTGCAAAATTTGGCCACAACTTTATTGATTACGGACTGTGAGCATTATTGGCTTAGGCATTGAATGGACCCGACTATATCTGACTCCTGCCCATTGCGCAGGAAGTCCGGTAAGGGTAAATCACCAGAAAGGGGAGCCCCATCAATGCAGACCAACTCGAGCTCCCCCAGATGTTCCCATTGGGGGCGTGTCATAGCCTGTCCAAGGCCCCCTGAACCGGCCGATTTTCGGAAGGTAAATTAGCAGCAGGCAATATCCCAAGCATTGGCGAGTAGCCCCAATCTGCAAGGCAGCCAAAAAGAAAGTAAACCCAAGAGTGAGGTCCGCGAAGTCCTTATAGTTTAAAGCAGTGAGCCAAGAGGAAGCCCTCTGGCTCATGCCACTGCTTAAATGTTCCCAGCCACACTCCCACAGCTGCCTGATTGGCCGGCTGGTGATGACGTGGCTGGGATCCCCCGGGCAACATCTCCCAGCCATGGGAGGAGAGAGGGTGGCCATGTGGTCCACCGCAACTCCTCCCAACATGTAAGTGGAGCAGATTTTTCAACGGCTACTAGTGTGATGGCCTGGGAATCAGATTCAGAGGCTGAACCTGAGGAATCCCAACCTGCATAGGAGTCCCCGCCTCCAGGGCTGGCTGAGCTGGGGCAGGGGCTTGAACCTGAAGGGCCCTCACCTGTGCCAGATCCTCAGGAGCAGACACCAGCTGAATCCGCTCTGGCTCCTGAGGTGATGGAGGACCCATTGCCTGCAGGTGCTCCACTCTCAGCCCCGTCAGAGGAAGCTGAGGTTGCCTCTGGGTCCGGTAACCCTCCAGCCTCTCCTGAGCTGCAGAGGCTCAGGGCAGAGAGGCGGAGGGAACTATGTTCTCGCAGGAGGAGTTCTCACCTCCAGGCCAGGAGAGGCAAGTCACCAGAGGATCAGGGCCACCCTATGCCTCAGAGGAGATAAAGGCCAGTCAGCCCAGTCCCAGGTTGCGGGAGCATTGTTGGCAACCTGTTCCTGCCGGCACCCTGACCTGCTCTCCTGAGTTCCAGACCACGCCCGACTCCTCGCTTTGGACCTCGCTTCGCCCCTGACGTACAGCCTCCATACCCTCGACCTAGGACCAGACTCAGACCACGCCGCACAGTAACCACCCCACCCCACCCCACCCCCACCCCACCCCGGGACCAGCACAACTAGCCAGGATGGCTGTTCTCTGCCTCCACAGCAGCAAAGCTTCTGAACACCAGTTGCTGGAAAACACAGGCAGGGAGAAGGCTCTTGTTTTTGAGTCCTGCTTGCTGCTTTCCGCGGATGTCTGGTTGGCCCTGGTGAGAACAGGATGCTGGAGTAGATGGGCCATTGGCCTCATCCAACAAACTCTTCTTGTGTTCTAAAATGACAGCTTCTCTAAACCCCTCACCCCACTTTCCAGAAATTAAACCCTACAGACATAACCATAACAAAAGCGCTTCGGTGTGTTTCGTTTCTTTAGACAAATTGGTCGATTTCTTGCACAGAGCCAAGATGGATTTGCAAGCATCTCGTTGGCTGTGATTAATAGCATTTAGGGGAATCTGAAGTAGATATACAGCTTGTATGCAGGAATCTCATACTGACCATAAATAATGAAATAGAGGTTGTTGATTTAAACATTGAATAAAGAAAGCAATACCGTGCTGAAGAGATCCCATTTATTTACTTTTTAGAAGAAAATAACATAAAGAGCTTACCATGGGTACAGAATCCATTCTGAGTACTTGGTTGTATTGATGTCTCTGCCTTTACTTCTCTAAACTAGAAGCCAAATTAGGTAAAAGAGAAAATTGTAGCGGTTTTTTCCCCAAAGGAATACATTAATTGATTCATCTCCACATGAAGTTGAAATTTACTAATTAATTCTTCCACATAAAGGAAATTTGCTTTTTCCAAACCCCCTTTTCCCCTGCTTGCTTGTTTTATTTATATTCCATTCTTCACCTGGAAAAAAAATCCCACAGCGGTTCTTAAATATAGAGTGAACACAGATACATGCCCCCCTCTATACAGTACATTTAAAGCAGTACCTTACCACTTTAAACAGTTCCTGCAAAGGAGAAGAGGGGTGGGTTGGGAATTGTAGCTCTGGGAGGAGAAGGACGTGGGTGGCGCTGTGGGTTAAGCCACAGAGCCTAGGACTTGCCGATCAGAAGGTTGGCAGTTCGAATCCCCGCAATGGGGTGAGCTCCAGTTGCTCGGTCCCTGCTCCTACCAACCTAGCAGTTCGGAAGCACGTCAAAGTGCAAGTAGATAAATAGGTACCACTCCAGCGGGAAGGTAAACAGCGTTTCTGTGCGCTGCTCTGGTTTGCCAGAAGCGGCTTAGTCCTGCTGGTCACATGATCCGGAAGCTGTACGCCGGCTCCCTCGGCCAATAAAGTGAGATGAGCGCCACAACCCCAGAGTCAGCCACGACTGGACCTAATGGTCAGGGGTCCCTTTACCTTTATCTAACAACTCCCAGCCCCCTTTACAAACTACAGCTCCCAGAATTCTCTGGGAGGGGGAGCCATGGCTGCTTAAAGTGGTATGATTGGCTTCCTGGAACAAAACCATTTTCAGCAGGTGCCAAAAGCAGTACAGCAGTGGCAGTCTCTTAATATCAATGGGCAGGGAGTTTCAAAGTGTAAATGCTGCCACACTAAAAAGACTGATTCCTTGCAGGTGTGGAATGAAAAGTGGGATGGGTTTTTGGAAGACGCCTGTGCATGAATTTGTTTTATGGGTGTAGATCAGTGCATGCTAACCAAAGCACAGTCTTCACAGTAAGGCTCTGTTCCGATGGCATGAGTAGGCATGACGACCAGTACTACCAACTTGTACTAACAACCTTACTGTATGCTTGTGAAACATGGACCACTTATAAACGCCATCTCCAGCTCCTCGAAAGATTCCATCAACGGTGTCTCTGAAAAACTTTACACATCACTTGGGAAGACAGGCGAACTAATACCAGTGTACTGGAAGAAGCAAAGATCACCAGTGTTGAAGCAACGATTCTTCAACATCAACTTCATTGGACTGGTCATGTTGTGCAGATGCCTGATGATCGTCTTCCAAAACAACTGCTCTATTCTGAACTTAAAAATGGAAAGCGTAATGTTGGTGGTCAACAAAAGAGGTTTAAAGACTCTCTTAAGGCAAATTTCCAAATATGTAGTATAAACACTGACAACTGGGAAACACTGGCCTGCAAGCGCTCCGGTTGCAGAATAGCCTTGACCAAAGGTGTCATGGGCTTTGAAGACACTCAAACTCAGGACGCAAGGGAGAAACGTGCTAGGAGGAAGGCACGCTTGGCAAATCCACACCGTGATCAACTCCCGCCCGGGAACCAATGTCCCCACTGTGGAAGGACATGTGGGTCCAGAACTGGCCTCCACAGTCACTTACGGACTCACTGTTAAAACCGTGTTTATGGAAGACAATCTTACTCAGCTACAAGTGATCGAAGAAGAAGAAGAAGAAGAAGAAGAAGAAGAAGAAGAAGAAGAAGTGAAAACTTTGTTGCATTTGTAAAGGCGCCAGTTTTGAATATCCAAGTGGTTAGATGTGTATGTGCTTGTGGATTGTTCATTCTGATTTGCTTGGGCAAAGCCTCTATAGGGTTAGATTTTATCTGGTCTTTATTGACCTGTATTGACTACAGAGCAAGATTCCAGTGATTTTTATGCATTAATGGGACTCATTTTTTCCTCCTGGAGCAATTAACTCAGAAATGAATACTAAGCTTCTGCCAGGTCTCCAGAAGTAGCTTTTACATCACGTGAAAGATCACAAAAAGCAAGGAAATTATTAGGTGAGGAAACATCTGGAAAACAGACTAAACTAAGTGCTGTCTGAATGCAGCCTCAGGAGCTATCCGTGGTGCTAATACTCGGTACTTGCCTTGCCACATGGCAATCCAAATTATTATTTTTTTGTATTATATTTTTATTAGTTTTCAAATACAAAAACAAATTTATACATTCCATACATCTTAATTACATCTTACTTCTCTTTTTTGACTTCCCTCAATTTGTCTGCCATTCCTTCCTATTGTTACTTTTTACACATTTCTGCCCTTTTAACCCTTTCCCCTCACAGAGCTTCCTTAAAGCTTACAAACATAATTTTATTATCACTCAGTTTTTGCATATATTGGATAAACCTTTCCTTAATATTCTGTAAATCTTTGATCTCGTCGATTCCGGATCCTTCCTGTCATTCTGTCCAGTTCTGCATAATCCATCATTTTAGTTCTCCATTCTTCTATCGTAGGTAATTCCTCCTGTTTCCATTTCTGGGCCATCAATATTCTTGCTGCTGTCACTGCATATAAAAATAACTTCTTTTCTTTCTTATTTATCTCATTACCTGTAATGCCTAGTAAAAATGCTTCTGGGTTCTTAACAAATGTATATTTCAACATTTTCTTCAATTCATTATAAATCATTTCCCAAAAGCATTTTACCTTCTTACATTTGTTACTTATCTTATACATTTTTGCTAACTTCACAGGTGTTACATACCATCGGTACATCATTTTCATAACATTTTCTTTTATAACTGTGCATGCAGTGAATCTTAAACCATCTTTCCAAAGTCCTTCCCAATCCCCCATTTGAATATTATGCCCTATATCTTTGGCCCAGTCGATCATAACTGATTTTACCTCCTCATCCTTCGTACACCATTCCAGTAATATCTTATACATTTTTGCTAAATTCTTATAATCATTATTCAATATTTCTGTCTGAAATTTTGATTCTTTGTCAGCAAAACCCCTCTGATTTAAATCTTTTCAAAACATCTCATTAATTTGAAAATAATGCAGGCAGTCATTCACATAGTCCTTAACTTCTTCAGATAATCTCATTGTCCATTTTCCTACACTTTTACACATTAACTTCTCATATGTCACCCAACCCCCTGTCATATTGACTTTCTTCACACTTATTGCCTCCAACGGCGACAACCAATATGGAGTTTTTTGTTCCAACAAGTTTTTATATCTTTCCCACACTTCAATCAAAGACCTTCTTATAATGTGATTTTCAAAACCTTTATGTACTCGTCTCTTGACATACCACAAATACGCATGCCACCCAAATCTATTATCAAAACCTTCAAGATCTAACACATCCGTGTCTTCTAATTTTATCCATTCCTTCAACCATCAGAGGCAAGATGCTTCATAATACAATTTCAAGTCTGGCAGGGCAAAGCCTCCTCTTTCTTTTGCATCTGTCAATATCTTAAATTTTATCCTCGGCTTCTTACCCTGCCACATTCCCAATTGCTTTAGTTTTTTTCTTATTCAGAATGAATCCTGCCAACTGACCAAACTGGTCCATTTCTTTCAACACTTGTGGGTAGTCCGATAAAGAATTCTGGGGGGCATGGCCCTGTCCGAAGCCTGGGGAGGTGAGGGCCTAAGGCACGCCCCCAATCGGTGACCCCGGGGGAGTTCCTAGTTGATGTGCATCAGCAGGACTCCCCCTACTGGTGGTTAACCCTTCCCGGACTTCAAGCGGACGGCTGAAGCCGGATAGTCGGTTAGGTTGTTTCCTGCTTGGCAGGGGGTTGGACTCGATGGCCCTTGTGGTCTCTTCCAACTCTATGATTCTATGATTCTATGATTCTAGGATCAATGCCTAAGCCAATATCGCTCATCACCTGTAACCAATAAAGTTGTTGCCATATTTAGCCCATTGGCCTTAAATAATTGTGTCATGTGTCTTCATTTCCACTGGGGGGGGCGGGAACTCGCCACGCAACATTTGCCCACCCCCTTGCACAACACACATCATCAACTGCGTCACCACACGAAGATGCCAAGGGTGGCCTTCTCCAGACCTCTGTCCTCCCACCATATAGCAGAGAGGCCTCTTCAAGCTTCTCGCTCTGCTCCTTCACAGTAAGAACATAAGAAGATCCTGCTGGATCAGGCCAATGGCCCATCTTTTCCACCATCTTGTTCTCACAGTGGCCAACCAGGTGCCTGCGGGAAACCAGGGAGCAGGATCTGAGCACGAGAGCCCTCACCTCTCCATTGGTTTCCAGCAACTGGATTTCAGAAGTATCGCTTGGAGACAGAGCATAGCAATCATTAGATCTCTCCTCCATCAATTTGTCTAAAGGTAAAGAGACCCCTGACCATTAGGTCCAGTTGTGGCCAACTCTGGGGTTGCGGCGCTCATCTAGCTTTATTGGCCGAGGGAGCCGGCGTACAGCTTCTGGGTCATGTGGCCAGCATGACTAAGCCGCTTCTGGCGAACCAGAGCAGCGCACGGAAACACCGTTTACCTTCCCGCTGGAGTGGTACCTATTTATCTACTTGCACTTTGATGTGCATTCGAACTGCTAGGTTGGCAGGAGCAGGGACCGAGCAACGGGAGCTCGCCCTGTCGCAGGGATTCGAACCGCCGACCTTCTGATCTTCAAGTCCTAGGCTCTGTGGTTTAACCCACAGTGCCACCTGCTTCCCATCAATTTGTCTAGTCCTCTTTTAAAGCCATCCAAGTTGTTGGGCCATCACTGCCCCCGTGGCGAGCAAGTTCCATCGTTTGACTGCATGATGCATGAAGAAGTACTTTCTTTTATCGGTCTGGACTTCAAGTCCCAGAAACACAATTTGTCACAGGCTGAGGAACAGCCACACAATGGGCCTCTCCAGCCCTGGGTGGCCAATTGACCCATCCGTCAAACGGCACTCATTCTTCATCCTACCACTGGCCGTCCACAGCCTGAAAGGGGGGGGGGAGAATAATAATCTTGTTCACAGCTTGTTACTCTCTCCCTGCAGGGAGATAAGGCTGTCAAGTACCCAACCCTTCATCATAAAACTACTATCTTCTGTGTTTTTCTTGGCTGAGACTGTGTGTTCCTCTGGGGAATTGGTTTCAGCCCAGATGTTGGAATGGGAAAAGTTTACCTCCCTACATCCTGGATGGGGAAAAAATACCATACCACCATCATTCCCACCCTTACCATTATCAGCTGTCCAACACAACTCAGTGGTAGACCATCTGCTTTGGATGAAAAAAGACCCGAGTTTGAATTTTAGCATTTCCCCAAATAATGTTTATTAGTTTTCCGGTTACACACTCCACATACACATAATGTGTTGCATTTTACATTTATACTTGCTCCTAAACGCTGACTTCCCCCCTTCCTTCTTCTGGTTTTTCATATCACGTATAATTTTATCGCATTATTTTCATCCATTTTGTATATTGTTATTCATTTTCCATATTTGTCCATAGTATAGCCATAAACAAATGTATCCTCCTGTTTATACAGTTCTTGTTGTATTCATTTACAACTACTGTTAGTTATATTAATCTCCTTAAGCAGAGACATCACCTTGCCAACAAAGGTCCGTATAGTTAAAGCTATGGTTTTCCCAGTAGAGATGTATGGAAGTGAGAGCTGGACCATAAAGAAGGCTGATCGTAGAATAATTGATGCTTTTGAATTCTGGTGTTGGAGGAGACTCCTGAGAGTCCCATGGACTAAACAAAAAGATCAAACCTATCCATTCGTAAGGAAATCAGCCCTGAGTGCTCACTGGAAAGACAGATCCTGAAGCTGAGGCTCCAATGCTTTGGCCACCTCAGGAGAAGAGAAGACTCCCTGGAAAAGACCCTGATGTTGGGAGAGATGGAGGGCACAAGGAGAAGGGGACGACAGAGGACAAGATGGTTGGACAGTGCTCTCGAAGCTACCAGCATGAGTTTGACCAAACTGCGGGAGGCAGTGGAAGACAGGAGTGCCTGGTGTGCCCCTTGGGGTCACAAAGAGCTGGACACGACTAAACGACTAAACAACAACAGTAACAACATTTTGCTTATTATTATTTCTTAATCTTTCTCATTGTGAGCTTTATTTCCAATTCTACTGGTTTCACTATTTCATCTTATCTTTCCTATATACGACATAATTTTTTTCCATTCTTTTTGAAATGTTTCCTCTCCCTGTTGTCTAATTTTCCCTGTTAATTTGGCTATTTCTGCATATTCCATTACCTTCTGTCACCATTCTTCTACTGATGGTATTTGCTGTTGTTTCTCAGCATTTCCAAGTATAGCTGGGCAAGACTCCTTGACTGAAGTCCTGGAGAAGTGTTGACAGTCAGTGTGGACAATGACTGAGCTAGATGGACCACTGTGAAGCTTCCAGTGTGGTGTAGTGGTTAAGAGTGATAGACTCGTAATCTGGTGAACCGGGTTCGCTTACCTGCTCCTCCACATGCAGCTGCTAGGTGACCTTGGGCTAGTCACGCTTCTTTGAAGTCTCTCAGCCCCACTTACATCACAGAGTGTTTGTTGTGGGGGAGGAAGGGAAAGGAGAATGTTAGCCGCTTTGAGACTCCTTCGGGTAGTGATAAAGTGGGATATCAAATCCAAACTCTTCTTCTTCTTCTTCTTTAAACAGCTCTTCATTTTCAGCCATGAGGACTAGAATCTTACAGGTTCATAATACACTGGTATCTCAGGTTACAGACGCTTCAGGTTACAGACTCCGCTAACCCAGAAATAGTACCTTGGGTTAAGAACTTTGCTTGAGGATGAGAACAGAAATTGCGGCGCGACGGCAGCAGGAGGCCCCATTAGCTAAAGTGGTACCTCAGGTTAAGAACAGTTTCAGGTTAAGAATGGACCTCCAGAATGAATTAAGTTCTTAACCTGAGGTACCACTGTATTTAAAGCACTATGATGAAATTTCAATCAGTTATGCCTTCGCCTGAATAATTCTGGGAGGTGCCCTTAAGGATGCTGAGACTTGCTAGGAGACCCCTATTCCCCCCACAAGCTACGATTTCCAGAGTGGTTTAACCACAAATCCCTCTTCACAGGGAACTCTGGGAGTTGCAGCTCTGAGAAGGGAGCAGGAGTCTCCTAGCAACTCTCTGCCAGCAAACTACACTTCCCAGTCTTCGAAACAGTTTTGTTTTGTTCCAGGTCATCTAAGAGAGAGAGGCACACAAACCTGTTTGAATTTCAGGCTGGGAACTGGGCTGATGAGAAAAAGCAGAACCTTCAGGCCTTGTTATCTCATCACAAGAACAAAGGCCGGTATCTCCTGCGAAAGTTCTCACTTGGCCTTCAACTGTAGGTGTCCCCATCAGTGAGAGCAAAGGAGGCTCTTGACAAAGTTGCCAACTGCATCTGGTCGTCAGAGGACTCCACTGAAATCCCCTGGAAGATCCAGCTGCTAAAAACAAAACAAACAAAAAAACCACCTTTGTCCTCATAGGTATAAGAAATACAAATTTGTTTCCTTGTTTAGGGAGCATTCCAAATGTAGCATCACAGTCAGCTTGCCCTATACAGTGGTAAACTTAATCCCTTCCAGAAGTCCGTTCCAAAACCAAGGCGCGCTTTCCCATAGAAAGTAATGCAAAATGGATTAATCTGTTCCAGACTTTTAAAAACAACCCCTGAAACAGCAATTTAACATGAATTTTACTATCTAACGAGACCATTGATCCATAAAATGAAATCAATAATCAATGTAAAGGTAAAGGTAAAGGGACCCCTAACCATTAGGTCCAGTCGTGTCCAACTTTGGGGTTGCAGTGCTCATCTCGCTTTATTGGCCGAGGGAGCCAGCATACAGCTTCCGGGTCATGTGGCCAGCATGACTAAGCCGCTTCTGGCGAACCAGAGCAGCGCATGGAAATGCTGTTTACCTTCCTGCCGGAGTGGTACCTATTTATCTACTTGCACTTTGACATGCTTTCGAACTGCTAGGTTGGCAGGAGCAGGGACCGAGCAACGGGAGCTCACGCCGTCAAGGGGATTCGAACCACCAACCTTCTGATTGGCAAATCCTAGGCTCTTTGGTTTACCCACAGTGCCACCCGTGTTCCTAATAATCAATGTACTGTACTATAAAATAAATAAGACAGTATTTTAGATGATAAAATTTTTTAAAAAAATCTTACCTTCACTGATAGTCATTGTTTGGATGGGGGGCTTTTATCCATTTCCGCAGTCACACAACCAATCAATCAATCAATCAATCAGTGGAGTTTGTAACCTGAAGTGTCTGTAACCTGAAGTATCTGTAACCTGAGGTGCCACTGTATATGGTGTGAATGTGTTCTTGCTTTTCCATCCTCTTTCCAAATCTCGCTGTCTCACCCTAGAAGAGACACACGCTAAAACGCTGCTGAGGTTTCATGATCAAATTCACAAATTGATGCAGAAAGAAGAAGAACCGAAGTTAAGACTAGGAAATTTTGAAACCGAAATGGCCAGACACTTCCACCCCTAGCTGTAAAAGGTAAAGGTAAAGGACCCCTGACAGTTAAGTCCAGTCACGAACAACTCTGGGGTTGCAGAGCTCATCTCGCTTAACTGGCCAAGGGAGCCGGCGTTTGTCCGCTTCCGCAGACAGTTTTTCCGGGTCATGTGGCCAGCGTGACTAAACCGCTTCTGGCGAACCAGAGCAGCGCACAGAAACACCGTTTACCTTCCCACTGGAGCGGTACCTATTTATCTACTTGCACTTTTGGCCTGTTTTCGAACTGCTAGGTTGGCAGGAGCTGGGACAGAGAACGGGAGCTCACCCCGTCGCGGGGATTCGAACCGCCAATCTTCCGATCAGCAAGCCCAGGAGGCTCAGTGGTTTAGACCACAGCGCCACCTGAGTCCCTACCCCTAGCTATAGGATCCTGTAAATGGTACATAAACACTGAAATAGCTCATCAAACCAGCCACTTAACTGAGGACTTTGCCTTTGGATTCCAAAGGAAGAAGCCCAGGGGACAAGGGCACCAGCAGCTAACATATCAGCTGTTTCCTGCTCATTGGTTTTAACTCCGCCGCTGCCGATATTCTCATCAAATGGCAAATCCTATAACCTTGCAAAATATATCAGAATTCATCTGTGTACACAGAGGGGAGATGCAAGAGGAGCGGAGTGCTGTGACCCTCAACTTGCATTTCAGCATCAAGTGAAAATATTTAGTCTGCGACCATTTGAGAAAATATAAAAAGGGCTTGCATTCCACCAGCCTCACAGCCCACACCTCCCAGACATTCTCTGGCTTTTGGCCAAGGCTCATTCTCTGCTCCCTTCCCACCCCTTTTGGCTGTCCTTTGCATATCTCTCTCTCTCTCTCTCTCTCTCTTCCAATTCTCAGAAAAATCCGAAAGGGAAATGATGGATATATCAGGAAGGGAGTAACACACCATAGAAAGTGGGTCCAATCTGACTGTGCATGCGAAACCCATCAAATTGCATTTAAGTTTTGAAGATTATTATTTTTTTGTTCCACACAAAAATGCAGGGTTCCCTTGCTCCCCGAATGACACCTCCCTTTTGTACACAGATGGTGCTGTTTTGGCATCATAAGGAACGGCACTCACCACCTGAAGATCAGAAACAGAAGGATACGATACAATAATCTTTAGTGTCATTGTCTCATAGACATTCAAAACATTCAAAACCCAACAAGCCTGCTATCCCAGCTATCCCAACCTGGTTAGTACCCTAAAAACCTCTGATACCCCATTTTTAAATACAATATACTCCCATAGAGACTACCTTACACTGCGTTTAAAACCAGAATCACATTTGGGTAGAAACTGTTTCTCAGGCGGCTAGTCCTAGTCTTAATAACCCTGTACCTTCTTCCAGAAGGCAGAAGCTGAAAGAGATCATTTCCGGGGTGTGCACTATCCTGCACTATCTCTGCAGCTTTCTTATGGCACCTTGAAGCATAGATTTGATCCAAGGTGGGAAGAGTGCACCCAATTATTCTCTGCAGTCTACAACCCTGGACAGCATCGTTTTTCCCCTGACCGTGCAGCTCCCAAACCACACAGAGAGACCATAAGTTAATACACTCTCAACAGCACAATAGTAAAATGCCATCAACAAGTCCTTTGAGAGATTGTTTTTCCGGAGGATTCTCAGAAAGGAGAGATTCCATATAGATGTCAGGCAGTTCCAGTTAGGATGTCTGCACTATGGGCCATAATCCTCCTGGGCTAAAAGTCAGGGGTCTCCAATGTGTCAGCAAAGTGTCCCCTGGCTGATATAGACCTCCTCTGCCTTCTGTAGGAACATTAAGGATAGTAGGAGGGGATATATTGATTAAATATTATCCTTCCTTCGCTCTCTCCAGTGAGTCATGTAACAGAGCAGATCCTGCTCAATGCATCACGGAGCCAGTTTGCAGATTCGTTTGAATTTCTTCATTTAAGCAATCCAGACTGGCTTGATCAGACTGGATTATTCCTGGTGTCCCCTTTGATCCCTCTGAAAAGAATAAAGACACAAGAGACTTTCCTTAAAAGTAACAAGAAGGATCTAGGAGTCTTGGTTGACCACAAACTTGACATGAGCCAACAGTGCGACGCGGCAGCTAAAAAAGCCAATGCAATTCTGGGCTGCATCAATAGGAGTATAGCATCTAGATCAAGGGAAGTAATAGTGCCACTGTATTCTGCTCTGGTCAGACCTCACCTGGAGTACTGTGTCCAGTTCTGGGCACCACAGTTCAAGAAGGACACTGACAAACTGGAACGGGTCCAGAGGAGGGCAACTAAAATGGTCAAAGGCCTGGAAACGATGCCTTATGAGGAACGGCTAAGGGAGCTGGGCATGTTTAGCCTGGAGAAGAGGAGGTTAAGGGGTGATATGATAGCCATGTTCAAATATATAAAAGGATGTCACATAGAGGAGGGAGAAAGGTTGTTTTCTGCTGCTCCAGAGAAGCGGACACGGAGCAATGGTTCCAAACTACAAGAAAGAAGATTCCACCTAAACATTAGGAAGAACTTCCTGACAGTAAGAGCTGTTTGACAGTGGAATTTGCTGCCAAGGAGTGTGGTGGAGTCTCCTTCTTTGGAGGTCTTTAAGCAGAGGCTTGACAACCATATGTCAGGAGTGCTCTGATGGTGTTTCCTGCTTGGCAGGGGGTTGGACTCGATGGCCCTTGTGGTCTCTTCCAACTCTATGATTCTAAGAAGTTTACTCATGTTCAGTTCACAGCGTGATTCTTGAAGGCAGGCTTTAGAGCTTGTAGTTACAGATACATAGTGTTAGTTCATCCCTTATGGGGATTTGCTGCTGGCTGAGAGCCAGCAGACAGCAAAATACATTAAGACAACAGCACCAAGAGAACAAAAATGGCTGCAAGAGAGCAGCATGGCATCAAGAGAGCAAGATGGCTGTGTGACTATGTTGGGAAACTGTGTACGTGCAGCTGCTCACACAGAGTCAATTAAGGTTTGGCAGACAGCCAGAAGGCAATCTGAAGGAGTAAGTCTGCCTGGTAATAACAGAGACATGGAGACAGCTCCCTGATTGGTCAAGCTCTCTCAAAGGAGTGATAATTAATGGCCTACTAACTGGAACGTGTTAGTTCAGGAGTTCAGTGTTCAGAGTTCTGTGTGTCAGTGTGGAGGTTGAGAGTTGTATGAGAGAGCTACCTAAAGATCCAGGTTCAGTTCCTGTAAATAGTCCACTGTATATAATAAACACCTAACTACAAGTTCCTGGTTGCTGCTTCGTCTATCCTGTCTGCAGCCAAGTCGGCAATTGCTTCCATGGATTCTGCGTGTGCTCTGCTAGTTCTGGCTAAGGTCCTGCAACTAGTCAGAAAGTTGCGAAACACCAAATAGGTTTTGCCAATAGACTAGACCTCTTGTGGGGTCTTCTGGGGTCACACCCACCTACCTGGTCACATGCAGGAAGAGGGCGCTCCAGACCAGTGAAACAGGAAGTTATACTGACTGGAATAACATCCTCCTGTCTGTGCACACTCTAGGGAAACAAGGAATGTTGTATTTGACTGTTCCAATGGATTACCGTACTTTTCTGTGTATAAGACGCCCCCTTGTATAAGACGCCGCCTATTTTGGGGGACTCCAAATTAAGGAAATGGCCCTGAGCTGTTGAGCTTTTTTTGGAGAGGATGGCCCAAAGTTGTTGAGCTTTTTGGGGTGAGGATTGGAGTTTTAGAGCTTTTGGGGGGGGGGAGGATGACCCAAAGTTGTTGCCCAGAGTTACTGAGCTTTTCAGGGGGGTTGACAAAGGTTATTGAGGTTTTTTGGGGGGAGGCAATGCAGTAAATCACTAACCCGATGATTTAAATTGCTCGCATCACTCGCTAGCAAAACGCATCTGCCAATCTCCAACAGAGGACGGAAACCACAAGCCCGATTGCCACAGTAGCAGCAAATCAAAATCTGCCCTTGGCGCAGCAACCAATCACACACATATTGAACGCAGCACCAGCCAATACAAAGCAGCCTTTGCCACAGCCACCAATCACACACATCTTCAGCTTGCATCTCAATCCGGGAAGCAAGTCAACACAAGAGGTTGACCAGCACAATCTCCTTCCATGACACCAGACTACTGGCTCTCGGGCTGCCCAGCTTCTGCCAGCTTGCTTTCAAAAGAAATTAAAAACCCCACATTCTCTCATGTCTTCTGACTGCCCAAGATACTCAACCAGCCTAGGACCCAGATGCCTGACAACACCGTTCTAAATAAACATCCCCGTATCTTGGCGTACGACCGTCCTGGAACAGTGACATCCCGCTTGAGTTTACAACATTGACTGCTGAGAATCTCTTGGGTGGCCTATCTGGTTCTTAAATCATCTCTTTTTAATATTTTTTAAGCGTTTCCAGGATCTATAAATATTAAATCCGTACCCATAAGCAAAGCCTCTCCCGAGAGAGCTGTCCCAGGTGACTCAGCGGGCTGAGTAAGATGTCAGAAATATGCCTTTCCTCCCGCTGTGATCTCCTTCGTCCCAGACAGGTAGATAAATGTGTTCGTGGAAGGACTTTGGAACCCAAAGCCTTTGCAAGTTCAGGCCAGGAGACAACAGAGTTGTCTGAAGTCCGTCCAGTGGCTTCCCAGCAGGAACGTTTCCCACAGACATTAGTAATGGTTTTTGCAACCATCGACATTCTCTTTTTCTCCTCCTATGTTCCTAGCTGTCCAAACAAGTTGTGGAGATGCTGTCAGGCCGTGAAGCATCATCAGAAAGAGGGCCTCCATCCATGAGGGAATGCAACTCCTGGCCAAAGGGTCCAGGGAGGCCAGCTCAGAGAAAGGGACCTATCCTGTCATCAGTAACGTCAGCGATGAGAATTGAAGCAACTATCAAGAGTCTTGGTTTGGTGGCGTAGAGAATGAGAGAACACGTGTTAAGAACATCAGAAGAGGGGTTATTTTTATTTATTGCAAATTAATTTCCCTGAATAAAATGCAGTTTCAATATGGTATTTACAGTGCTATTTTTCTAGAAAAAGAGGTGCCAGGAATCACCTCCCTTGTTCTTTTATACAATGCTTTTTTTCTTTAAAAAAAACTTTTGGGGGTACTCTCATTTTCCTACACATATTGAAATATTGGCCCTCAATGAGGCCAAACTTAGATTCACAAAACATTTAGGGGTGTGCGTACCCCTGCGAACCCCCAGGGGGGGGAAAAACCCACTGCTTTTATATATGTTATTTTCATTGATACATGCATGTTTTCCCCATTTTTCAGCTCGAGAGCCACATCACAAAATTCAGAGAAGCAGCTGGTTAGCTGGGTTTCAGTCAAAATATTGTTTCAGGAAGTGTGATTTTTTATTATTATTATTATTATTATTATTATTATTATTATTATTACAGTGGTACCTCGGGTTACATACGCTTCAGGTTACAGACTCTTCGTGCTCTGGCAGAGTGGCGGCAGCGGGAGGCCCCATGAGCTAAAGTGGTGCTTCAGGTTAAGAACAATTTCAGGTTAAGAACGGACCTCCAGAATGTATTAAGTACTTAACCCGAGGTACCACTGTATTATTATTATCATCCATCCATCTGACTGGATTGCCCCAGCCACTCTGGTCAGCTTCCAACATAATAATGAAAACACATTAAAATAACAAAGCGAAACCAATTTCTCCCCAAAAACCAATTTCTCCTACAACCCGTTGGCTCGAATGCAAAGAGCTGAGCTTCCAAACTTAGCCAATAGCTCCCTGCACCGCTGCTTCCAAGCTTCCGCAACAGACACTCTCCCCATCAGAAATTAGGATGTCTATGGACATTCTGTGAGCTTCACACCTTCTTCTTCATCTTCGGCGATCACTCGTAGCTGAGTAAGATTGTCTTCCATAAACACGGTTTAACAATAAGTCCACAATTGACTGTGGAGGCCACATGGTCTGAACATACCAACATTGTTCACTGCTGTGTTGATTTCTTAAAACCTGGCTTTCAGTAGGCTTGTCACAAAGCGCTGTCTGGCCTTCTGGGCGAAGATGATTATCTGCCCATCTCGCCATGGCAAATGCCTCACCTCGTTTTTGATCACAATGGTCTTCTTTGACCATATCAGCCTGCGATTGTTCCAAGCACAGCGCCTGCCTTTGTCTCTTCAGTCCCCATCACTCATCCCCTCTGCCTTTCAGCAACCAAAAAGGGTAAAAGTCCCTTGGCCAACACATCAAGACCAAGAGGGCAGCTTACCTGACGTCTCTCATGTTGAGATCAAAGGGGACTTGGGAAGGACAAAGGCAGAATTGGCGGTCAGGAGGCAATCGCGGGATGAAATGGGCATTGAAGTGACTTTGATGGTCTCCCAGAAATGTGTGGTTGCTCCCTCACAGCCCGACCTGTTTCCTTCAGTCTGTGCCCTTCCAATACCCTGGGAGGTTTCCCACCCCCCTCCTAACAGTATATACCGTATTGCCCCAAATATAAGCCGCACCTTTAAAATTCAAGGGGGGGGGGAGGAAAATAGACAATACCCAAATATAAGCCACTCCCTTAAAATTCCGCAGGCACCCACACCCGTTCCGTTTTACTGTATGTCTGCTTCAGCAGCGATATCGTAAAAGCCCATTTTTGTAAGGCCGCAAATTTAAGCCGCACTTTAATTTCTCACGGTCGGAATTTGGGGAAAAAGTGAGGCTTATATTCAGGCCAATACGGTATATAGTGGTACCTCGGGTTACATACGCTTCAGGTTGCATACGTTTCAGGTTACAGACTCCGCTAACCCAGAAATAGTACCTCGGGTTAAGAACTTTGCTTCGGGATGAGAACAGAAATCGTGCTCCGGCGGCGTGGCAGCAGCAGGAGGCCCCATTAGCTAAAGTGGTGCTTCAGGTTAAGAACAGTTTCAGGTTAAGAACGGACCTCCGGAATGAATTAAGTACTTAACCCGAGGTACCACTGTATACATTTTTTTTTTCACTTATTTGTACAAAAAGCAACGGTCAATATTCAACCATCACTCCCCATCCCCCCCAATAGAAACACCAAATGCCTATTTAATTACATTTAGCGTTTCAGCCATTGCAGTTTTTAAACAAAAAGGGTCGTTCTGTGAGTTGCCAGGTGTCCTCAGAAGCCTATAACCATGTTGCATATGGAAGAAGAAGACGAAGAAGAAGAAGAAGAAGAAGAAGAAGAAGAAGAAGAAGAAGAAGAAGAAGAAGAAGAAAAGAAAGAAAGAAAGAAAGAAAGAGAAAGAAAGATGTAGAAACAGTAATCTGGAAGACCGAAGGAAATAATTTATACATTTTTAAGCTAAAGGCCCAAAGTGTTTAGGTGTAATACCAGTCCCTAATGAAGAACCATGCTAAACTGATTTTGAAGGAAGGTTGAAATAAAAAGGAACTCTTGCACAGGAACAGAGGAAGCTATCTTAGGCGGAGTCAGACCAGTCGTCCATATAGTTCAATATTGTCTGCACTGACTGGCAGCAGATGCTGGAGAGACTGAACCTGATGCATTGGGCACGCAGAGCAGAAGCTCTGTGACTGAGCTATTGCTTGACCCCTTTCCCAATTTGTTGTTGTTGTTGTTTAGTCATTTAGTCATGTCCGACTCTTGGTGACCCCCTGGACCAGAGCAGGCCAGGCACTTCTGTCTTCCACTGCCTCCCACAGTTTGGTCAAACTCATGCTGGTAGTTTTCGAGAACACTGTCCCACCATCTCGTCCTCTGTCGCCCCCTTCTCCTTGTGCCCTCCATCTCTCCCAACATCAGGGTCTTTTCCATTGAGTCTTCTCTTCTCATGAGGTGGCCAGAGTATTGGAGCCTCAGCTTCAGGATCTGTCCTTCCAGTGAGCACTCAGGGCTGACTTCCTTCAGAATGGAGAGATCTGATCATCTTGCAGTCCATGGGACTCTCAAGAGTCTCCTCCAGCACCAGAATTCAAAAGCATCCATTCTTTGGTGATCAGCCTTCTCTATGTTCCAGCTCTCACTTCCATACATCACTAAAGCTTTGTCTAGAGCCATTTATATATGTCAACGTCACGTAAAATAAGAGGATATCAGATTCTGCATGTGGTTTCCTAGGAGCTGTCAGTATGTGACAGCAGCCATTCCACAGGAATGGCTTTGAGATTATCACCAGCTTCTAGCCCCAATAGTTTTGCTTTTCCTTCACAGTCAGAGAAAGCAGGGCTGGATTTAGGTTTGATGAGGCCCTAAGCCACCGGAGGTAATGGGGCCCTTTCTATGTCCAGATGCCCTTTGTCAACAACAAATTGTCGCTGTTTTTTGTGTTGAAAAATGCTAGACAGTGGAACCTTGGGTTACGTACCGTCCTCCTTTATGAACGCTTTGGGTTATGAGCTCTGCTAACCCGGAAGTAGATGCTCCTGGTTGCAAACTAACCCGGAAATCGCATGGCGGCAGCAGGAGGCACCATTAGGTTAAGAACAGACCTCCAGAACAAATTAAGTTCTTAACCCGAAGTACCACTGTACAGTTGTACCTCGGGTTACAGATGCTTCAGCACTCAGTTGTCATCATAGCCCATCAGATGCCCCTATAAAATACCCTCCAACATTTCTCCAGTGTAAATAGGGAGGTCCTATTCTATAATTACAACAACAACAACAATAATAATTTTATTATTTTACCCCGCCCGTCTGACTGGGTTGCCCCAGCCACTCTGGGTGCCTTCAAACATATATAAAAACGTAATACAGTGGTACCTCAGGTTACAGATGCTTCAGGTTACAGACGCTTCAGGTTACAGACTCCGCTAACCCAGAAATAGTACCTCGGGTTAAGAACTTTGCTTCAGGATGAGAATAGAAATCGTGCAGTGGCAGCGGGAGGCCCCATTAGCTAAAGTGGTGCTTCAGGTTAAGAACAGTTTCAGGTTAAGAACGGACCTCCAGAACAAATTAAGATCTTAACCTGAGGTACCACTGTATGGTAATTTATGGACCTGATAGGTATCTAAAGCTGGGACGTGGGTGGCACTGTGAGTTAAACCACAGGGCCTAGGACTTGCTGATCAGAAGGTTGGCGGTTCGAATCCCCGCAACGGGGTAAACTCCTGTTGCTCTGTCTCTGCTCCTGCCAACCTAGCAGTTCCAAAGCACCCCTAAGTGCAAGTAGATAAATAGGTACCGCTCCGGCGGGAAAGTAAACGCCATTTCCATGCGCTCTGGCTTCCGTCATGGTGTCCCGTTGTGTCCCGTTCTTAACTTGAAACTGTTCTTAACCTGAGGTACCACTTTAGCTAATGGGGCCTTGCACTGCCACTGTGTGATTTCTGTTCTCATCCTGAAGCAAAGTTCTTAACCTGAGGTACTATTTCTGGGTTAACGGAGTCTGTAACCTGAAGCGTCTGTAACCTGAAGCATCTGTAACCTGAGGTACCACTGTATATGTTTGAAGGCACCCAGAGTGGCTGGGGCAACGCAGTCAGATGGGCGGGGTAAAAATAATAAAATTGTTGTTGTTGTTGTTGTTGTTGTTGTTGTTGTTGTTGTTGTTGTTGTTGTTATAGAATAGGACCTCCCTATTTACACTGGAGAAATGTTGGAGGGTATTTTATAGGGGCATCTGATTGGCTATGATGACAACCGAGTGCTGGACTAGATGGGCCTGATCCAGCTCTTGTCATTAAAACTTTTAAGTTCCTAAGGACTACAAAGAATACAATTACGGAATTAAAGCACTGCATAAATTGTCCTGGTTAGAGCCACGAAAGGTTGCTTAAAGCCATCTTGGAATACCTGGTCGCTGCCCTTTGGAGGCACTTGCGATCAGCAACCCTTCAAGACATTGCCAGTGGGCTTCTCAAGGAAGTTCCCCAAAGAGTTGACTCAGCCCGTTGTAAAGCGGCCAGCCTGGCTTACGACCGGCGCTATAAATCCTGCAAATGAGATGTTGGTGACATTATAGACGTGTTTTGCTAGGTTTTCCAGCTGAGTGTCAGGCCACAGGAATAATTTATCCCCTGCGATCCTGGTTGGGGGGGCGGGATGGGAGGTCGGGAAATCCAAGAACAGAGCGGTCCATAATATATTCCTTTTAAGATGCCCTCGCTTTTTTTCTCGGGTCTGCCTAAGAGGGGCTGGTGCAAAGTCAGCTAAGACAGTCCCTGCCAGCAGGCTTAAAAAAAAGAAAATCTCTTGCAAAATTATGGTCCCCACAGTTGACCACACACCCTAGACCAGGGGTAAGCAAACTTTTTCAGCAGGGGGCCGGTCCACTGTCCCTCAGGCTTTGTGGGGGGCCGGACTATATTAGGGGGGGGGATGAACAAATTCCCATGCCCCACAAATAAGAGATTTACAGAAGATTGAAAGAAGTATATGAATTATTTGAAGAGCAACTGTAATCAACAAATTACGCTACTAGGGCTACGATGAGTTTTGTAAGGAGAAATATACGAAGTGTTACAAAGCAGAAAAAGATAGAGATATTGGTTATGAGTTTGAAATAGGGAAGATAAGAAACGCATACTGAGAGATTAGATTGGAAAATTTTCAGACAGGATTGATGGAAGTCAAAAAAATTGAATAAGATGTAAAAGTATGTTTAATTACTGTCGAAAATGATATGTTTAAAAACTAATAAAATAATATATAAGAGATAAAACTATCTCATATATATATATATATATATGATGCATTTTAAATAAAAGGACACATTCTACTCATGTAAAAACAAAATTAAAAAATTCCTTCCAGTAGCACCTTAAAGACCAACTAAGTTAGTTCTTGGTATGAGCTTTCGTGTGCATGCACACTTCTTCAGATACGATATCAGGTATCTGAAGAAGTGTGCATGCACACAAAAGCTCATACCAAGAACTAACTTAGTTGGTCTTTAAGGTGCTACCGGAAGGAATTTTTTTATTTTGTTTTGACTATGGCAGACCAACACGGCTACCTATCTGTAACTACTCATGTAAAAACACACGGATTCCTGGACCATCCACGGGCCAGATTTAGAAGGCGATTGGGCTGGATCCGGCCCCCCAGGCCTTAGTTTGCCTACCCATGCCCTAGACTCCCTAGGAGAGCTTCAGAGTCTGAGTTTTGCTTCTCGAGGCTCTAAAAGTGAATCTTACAGGATGCAGAGGAGCGATGCCAGCACATGCAAAAACGACTCCTGTGCTAGATGTCAGTGATGGATACTGCGGCCCGTGTTTTGTTAGCCCAAAAATGGAAAACGAGCGAGCTCCCAGCCAAAGAAGAATGGCAACTTAAGGTGACAGAGTATGCACAGCTTGCAGACTTAACATATAGAATAAGAGATATGGTGAAATGGCAAAATTAACTGAAAGACTTTGAGACAAGGACAATAGAGATTTCAAGAAAGACTGGGACCCATTTACCGTATTTTTTGCTGTATAAGACTCACTTTTTCCCTCCTAAAAAGTAAGGGGAAATGTGTGTGTGTCTTATGGAGCAAATGCAGGCTGCGCAGCTATCCCAGAAGCCAGAACAGCAAGAGGGATTGCTGCTTTCACTGCGCAGCGATCCCTCTTGCTGTTCTGGTTTCTGAGATTCAGAATATTTTTTTTCTTGTTTTCCTCCTCCAAAAACTAGGTGCATCTTGTGGTCTAGTGCATCTTATAGAGCGAAAAATACGGAATGTCATATTTACAGAATCAATGCAAAGAAATGGACTCACTAACAGGGTTTGATTAAACACTTGCAATGAACAAAATAAATGTAGGAAACAGAGTGAGGATGTCAAAACAATGAGGAGAAGAGGAATTATTTTAAAAATTTTAAAAACTAAGAAATAACAAGGAGAGCATAATATGACAAAAAACCAGAAGAGGAAGTTGAGGGAAGTCGTGGAGGGGAATAATGGTGCTTGAGGAGACTCTTGAGAGTCCCATGGACTGCAAGAAGATCAAACTTCTCCATTCTGAAGGAAATCAGCCCTGAGTGCTCACTGGAAGGACAGATCCTGAAGCTGAGGCTCCAAGACTTTGGCCACCTCATGAGAAGAGAAGACTCCCTGGAAAAGACCCTGATGTTGGGAAAGATGGAGGGCACAAGGAGAAGGGGACGACAGAGGACAAGATGGTGGGACAGTGTTCTCGAAGCTACCAGCGTGAGTTTGACCAAACTGCAGGAGGCAGTGGAAAACAGGAGTGCCAGGGGGTCACGAAGACTCGGACATGTCTAAACTACTAAACAACAACAATAGTACAAAAGGGCACTGAGTAAGAATTTTAAGCTTCCGCCTACAATGATGTCCCTTTCTCTCTCTCTCATAGTAGGTGAGCACACAAGAATGTGAATTCTCCAATCAGGACAACGCTTGAGCAACATTTCCCTCTACTGGACATTCCATAATATTGCAATAGTCGCACAGCCCAGTGGATTCTCTGGAAGATGGGATGAATCAATAGAAAATCTCTTTCCCCCCCCCTCTCTCCCTCCCTCTCTCCCTCCCTCTCTGAACAAACTAGAGATTTATGATCTGCTAAAGCCCAGCCCAGGAGAGCCACCATATGTGATGGGTATTTTGGTCCTGTGTCCGTCCTTTCTGTGCTTCTGTCAGTTTCATCTGACGGATGAGGTCTTCCTTCAACAGGTGCCTGCCTTCCTCCTCTTGTTATCCGGCACTCAAGTTAATCTCTTCCATCACCTACTCTAAATGTTGTGCGTCCCCCCCTCTCCACGGCCAACCCCCAATTCCAACATAGCTGATGTTCGTCAAAGCTAGAATTACATGCAGAGCAAGCCAGGTCTTGTAATCCCATCAAAATCTATTATGCCTCGTCTCGTTTTCCCCTCCTAAGGGCACAAACCATCGTCAAGAATGCATGACATAGGAGGGAAGGATTGGAAGTAATGAACCCCGTTAGCTGAGACAAGAGAGGATCGCTTCATATGCTGGATTTCCTTGTATTGTTATTGTATTATTGTTATTGTATTGTTATTTCCTTGTATTGTATTGTTATTGTTATTTTATTTCATTGAGCTACATATCAGACCAATGGCCATTAGCCATCAATAGTCCTGTCCTCCATTAATTTCTCTAATCTTTTTTAAAACCTTCTTCTTCTTTGGCGATCCCTCGTAGCCGAGTAAGATTGTCTTCCATAAACACGGTTTTAACAGTGAGTCCGTAAGTGACTGTGGAGGCCAATTCTGGATCCACACATCCTTCCACAGTGGGGACATAGGTTCCCGGGCAGGGGCTGATCATGGTGTGGATTTGCCAAGCGTGCCTTCCTCTTAGCACATTTCTCCCTTGCGTCCTGAGTTCTTTTTGGAAGACGCCGGTGCGTGAATTTGTTTTAGGTGTGTAGATCAGTGCACCAATGCGATCAACCTTCTTTATGGTCCAGCTCTCACTTCCATACATCACTACTGGGAAAACCATAGCTTTAACTATACGGACCTTTGTGGCAAGGTGATGTCTCTGCTTTTTAAGATGCTGTCTAGGTTTGTCATTGCTTTCCTCCCAAGAAGCAGGCGTCTTTTAATTTTGTGGCTGCTGTCACCATCTGCAGTGATCATGGAGCCCAAGAAAGTAAAATTTCTCACTGCCTCCATTTCTTCCCTTCTATTTGCCAGGAGGTGATGGGACCAGTGGCCATGATCTTAGTGTTTTTTTTGTTGTTGTTTTTTGAAGTTCAACAATTACTTTGATAAAATACATATCTTGTTATGTGCAATTGGCTTTAGATACCTGTTAGGTCCATAAATTACCTTATAGCATATATCCAACACAAAGGACAACTGGATGTATAAAGGGCCCCATTTCAGTAGCTTAAAGGTAAAGGGACCCCTGACCATTAGGTCCAGTCGTGGCCGTCTCTGGGGTTGCGGAACTCATCTCACTTTATTGGCCGAGGGAGCCGGCGTACAGCTTACAGGTCATGTGGCCAGCATGGCTAAGCCGCTTCCGGCGAACCAGAGCAGCGCACGGGAATGCCATTTACCTTCCCGCCGGAGCGGTACCTATTTATCTACTTGCACTTTGATGTGCTTTCGAACTGCTAGGTTGGCAGGAGCAGGGACTGAGCAACGGGAGCTCACCCCGTCACGGGGATTCGAACTGCCGACCTTCTGATCGGCAAGTCCTAGGCTCTGTGGTTTTAACCCACAGCGCCACACGCTTAGGGCCTCATCAAACCCTAAATCTGGCCCTGTCTCTCAGTCCTCTTCTTCTCCAGGCTGAATATACCCCACTCCCTCAGCTCTTCCTCATTTCTAGCCCCATTTTTCATTCACAAAAAGGAATAACCGAAGCAGCTTCCCGAGGTGTCATGCCTGTGATTTCTGGATGCAGTGGACAAGTCGACCGAGAAACCTTGCTCTCGTTCAGCCCCGGTTTCGAAACTTCCCTAGGGAACCCAGCTGTCCTCTGTCGGAATCAAGATGCTGGGCTCAGTGGAACCTCGCTCTGAGAAGGTCATTTTGTACGTATGAGCAAACTAGCTTTGCTTCCTATATAAATGGCACACATTATGATCTGGTGCCAGAGTGATGTTTCTCCCCCCTCTGAAGCAGCTGTGTTTCCGAAAGAGTTTTGACGAGGTCCCTAGAAAAACCATTCATTATATTTGCAGAAGAGCGGTAATGAGAATCAGATGATAGTTAGTTGCAATGTTTCCTGGTACCAAAAGACAAACATATATAGGATGACTCACAGCAGAAGCAGAGCAGCACAGAGATTCCCTGTGCCTATGGAATGAACTTTAAAAGGAGAACCTTCCAAAATCCTTTGGCACAAAGGGCCCTGATGCCAATCTCTGCCATCTTCATGTCGGACTGTCTGTAACTCTGACAAACAGCTGTCAATCAGTGTAGGAAATGCTGAGCCAGATGAGCCACAGGTTTCAATCAGTACAGTGGTACCTTGGTTCCCAAACTTAATGTGTTCCGGAAGTCCGTTCCAAAACCAAAGCGTTCCAAAGCCAAGGCACGATTTTCCATAGAAAGTAATGCAAAATAGATTAATCCGTTCCAGACTTTTAAAAACAACCCCTAAAACACAAGACAGAATTACTTGTTGAGAAGCAAAGTCGGCGTTGGCACAATCAAGAGCGGATAACAGACATAACTTGGAACTAAGGATATAAATAAATTGAATAAGAACGTACAGAATGTAGAACCGGGCCTGAATTAACAAGGTGAATTTTGACAGCAGTGAATCTAAAAACCCCACATTTAAGGAAGAATCAGATGCGCAGGTGTCGGAAGGGTGAAATCTAACTCGACAGTAGTACGTGTGAAAAGAATCAAGGGATTGTTTTTAGCCAGCTACAAGTAGAATTCTGCCAAACTGTTCTTGGGTTCTTATGCTCAGGTTCAGAGGGCCAAACAGACAGGTGTCAAGAACTCTTTTCCTCCAGCGCTTGTGTGTAGATGAATTTTGTACCCTTGCTTTCATGGGTATCTGATGTCCTGCTGTCCAGTAAGCGAAAGGTGACATAGACCTTTGTATCCTCAACACCCTGCTTGCCTCCTATCGAGCCATCGTGGTTCACAGCCAAAACTAAAGGAGACTTTTGGATTTTACCAGTGGGGGGAAGTAGCACTCTGCGCTGGCCAGTACTGAACTGTGCCAGGAGTGGTTGGCACTGCCTGTCGGTATTGTGCCTTATTTTCCCGCAAAGTCCGTTAATAAAGGATTACAAGAGTCTATTTAAAAAGAAAACCATTCAGGGTTGGCTCATTATGGGGGTTAGGCGAGTGTGCAAGCAAGAAAAGGGGTCTATTATCTGCCGCGATGGAGTGCCGACGGCTTTGAACTCGCCAAACGAAGCTGGCGAGTTCCAGAACAAATATGAGTGTACACACAAATAGGCTTATAAACGCAAATATAAATAAGAGTTTGTTTCATTGGTTTTGTTTACGGCACAGCCCCCCCCCAACCCCAACCCCCGTCCCTCGCTTTTGTCTAATGACCCCTTGATATTTTGCCATCCCGTTAAAAAATGTTTCCCCTTCGAGAAATAATAAATGTTGAAATATTCCCTCCCCAAAAGGGACGAGCTATATTTACCATTTTTTAATGGCCAGGCTGTTTGTTAAAGTTCTTTTGTTGAAGCAAAGGAATTCCATAGTGAAAATTGAAAATAGAAATTGCGGGGGAGGGGAAAGAGAAGTGGATTGCCATGAGCGGTGATGATTTTCCCAATGAAATCGCTCCATGGGGTGAAGCAGGCTGAGTCGTTAAATGCCGGGTAGTTGCCTTCTCCGAGAGAGAGAACTGCTAGCAGACTTTCTTGGAACAGATTGACGTCTCTGGAGAGCCGCCATCTTGAACTGTAACATCTGTAGTTCGGAGACCGGCATATAACCCATTTCGAGATCTGATCCCCATAGAATGGTGTGCGTAGCAGAGGGGGGAGGGAGCAAGAGGGAAATCAGGCAAATTGTTTCACTGAAAAGATTAGTGGGACTTCCAAGCTTCTTGCTAGGCAAGATGGACGTGAGTTCAGAATAGGTTCCCTTCTGGTAACCCTTGAATGGCCATTGGGTGGAAGGGAGGGAGACCAACAGTAGGTGGCGCCAGAGCCAGTGGCAGGTTGAACCAATTGTTTCTAGATTTGTCATCATCTCTGCTGAGTTCTACAATGGCAAAAGTGAGAACGAAATGCAGGCGGCTGACAGCCAGGGCCAGATTTAAGTTTAATGAGGCCCTAAGCTACTGAAGGGGGACGTGGGTGGCGCTGTAGGTAAAAACTCAGCGCCTAGGACTTGCCGATCGCATGGTCGGCAGTTCGAATCCCCGCGGCGGGGTGCGCTCCCGTCGTTCGGTCCCAGCACCTGCCAACCTAGCAATTTGAAAGCACCCCCGGGTGCAAGTAGATAAATAGGGACCGCTTACCAGCGGGAAGGTAAACGGCGTTCCGTGTGCTGCGCTGGCTCGACAGAGTGAGATGAGCACACAACCCTAGAGTCTGGCAAGACTGGCCTGTACGGGCAGGGGTACCTTTACCTTTAAGCTACTGAAGAGGTGGCATGGGTGGCGCTGTGGGTTTAACCACAGAGCCTAGGGCTTGCTGATCAGAAGGTCAGCGGTTCGAATCCCCACACCGGGGTGAGCTCCCGTTGCTCTGTCCCAGCTCCTGCCAACCTAGCAGTTCGAAAGCACGTCAAAGTCCAAGTAGATAAATAGGTACCACTCCGGCGGGAAGGTAAACGGCGTTTCCGTACACTGCTCTGGTTCGCCAGAAGTGGCTTAGTCATGCTGGCCACATGACCCGGAAGCTGTATGCCGGCTCCCTCGGCCAATAAAGTGAGATGAGCGCCGCAACCCCAGAGTTGGCCACGACTGGACCTAATGGTCAGGGGTCCCTTTACCTTTACCTTTAAGCTACTGAAGGTAATGGGGCCCTTTATATCTCCAGCTGTCCTTTGTCAACAACAAATTGTCGCTGTTTTTTGTGTTGGATATACGCTACATGGTAATTTATGGACCCAATAGGTATCCAAAGCCATTTGCACATAACAGGATATGTATTTTATCAAAGTAATTGTTGAACTGAAATACAATTGGAAATGTACATCCAGCTTTTTTTATGGAAAAGCGAAAATTCATAAAAAAATTTACCAACCATATAATAAAAAAGTCACTCTTTGCTGTATGGGAAAAATATAAAGACCTGATGGAGCCTAAAGTCCCGTGGTAGACTTCTCCAGTAGAAGCCATAGCAGTAAAACAGAAAAATACTCAGGAAAGCTGGACAACATATAAAATACTTCTAAAAAATGAAGATAACCAAATAAAATTAAAAAAAAACTTTGAGGAAATAAGAGACCACATTTCAGACTGGTTCCAATATCATCAGTTATTTGAAAAATTTAAATCTGACAAACAAGAGGGGTTCTCAAAAGAAATTTCCCGATTCAAATCTGATCTTGTAAATTCTAAAAGAAAAACTCTTTCCAAAACTTACCGACTCCTCCTTGACTGGAGGAGGTAACAGTGGCAATGGTGAGGTGGTCCCAGGATTTTGGCCATTCAGTAACCATGGCCCAATGGGAAAATTTATGGAAGATCAATTGGAAATTCACAAATGGTTACACGGTTAGAGAGAACTTTCAAAAAATGCAACATCGATGGTATCTAACACCATGGAAGCTTTCAAAAATGTATAAAAATGTATCAAGTAATTGTTGGAGATGCGGAGACTTAGGAACATTCTACCATATGTGGTGGATATGTAGGAAAATACAGGTATTCTGGGAGAGTATACATGCAGAATTGCAAAAAATGCTAAAGATCTCTTTCAATAAAAAACCAGGGGCCTACCTCCTGGGAATAACAGATTTGGATATTCCACAAAAGAGGAAGAGTATCTTTTTATATGCGACGGCGGCAGCAAGAGTTTTGATCGCAGCAAAATGGAAGAGTAATGAAATCCCCTCTATTCAAGATTGGATCCAAAAGCTGACAGAATATGCTGAATTAGATGGTTTATCAGAAAAAATAAAGAATAAATCAAAACAGGAATTTGTTTCTAAGTGGGAGGTTTTTAAAGAATATCTGAAAAATAAATATAGTAGTTTAAATTCTGTTGCAGCATTCGAGGAACTTCAGTAATAGTTGCAAGGTAGATATAAGAAATTAGATTTAATGAGAATAAGTTTAATTATGAAAAAAAATGTGTATTGGCAATAAGTAATATGAATTTGAAGTATGGAATAGACGGGAGGTTGGGTCTTTAGTGTTAAGACCAATAGATGTTTTATTGTTTGCTAAGAATATCATGTGTCTATGGTTATTTTTGTAATTTGTGTGTAATTTGGTATTTGTGTTTTTTGTTTGTTTGTTTTTCTTGTTGTATAAATAAAAATTTAAAAAATTTAAAAAATAATAAAAGGAAATGTACATCCAGGTTCCCCCCCCTTTAAATCTTTTTGGGGGGCCCAAGAGAGTGGGGCCCTAAGCTATAGCTTGTTTTGCTTATACGTAAATGTGGCACTGCTGAGCACCGTGGCCAAATTCCTCCTAATTTAACACTAGAGCAGGGATTGCAAACTGTAGCCCACCAGATTTTGGTGACCCTGAAGGCTCAGGTGTTGCCTGCTGTCTGAGAACCTCCTCCTCCTCCTTCTTCTTCTTCTTCCTCTTCTTCTTCTTCTTCTTCTTCTTCTTCTTCTTCTTCGTCTTCATCTCCTTCTCCTTCTCCTTCTGCTTCTCCGATCACTTGTAGCCGAGTAAGATTGTCTTCCACAAACACAGTTTTAATAGTGGGCCGGTTTTAATTGACTGTGGAGGCCAATTCTTGGAAGACGCCTGTGCGTGAATTTGTTTTATGTGTGTAGATCAGTGCACGCTGACCAATGCACCGCCTTCACTCTAAGGCTCTGTTCTGATGGCATGAGCATCACGATGACCGGTAGATTCCTATCTGCTGCAGCCTTCATCCGTCTTCACGGCCATTGTAACATACCGCTTGTTATCATCCGCCTGTTTTGCCGTTGAGGACTTCTTGGATCATTCTTTGTCTAGCTCCTCCCCTTTGACCTTACCACCTTGGGTGACCCTGCTGTGAGTAAGAGATTCCCGACGGTTTCACTCACATGGGTCATAGGAACGTTCAAGCCCACTCGCCACAACAAGGTGATGATCCAGCGAGCGAGTGCCTGAGGACCATCAAGGTACTGAAGGATTTGTCTTCGACTGCCCTTGTTCTCTAGGTGTCATGGACGTGTTGGACACAGAGGAATGGTGGGAGGAACTAGCTGGATAACCACCAAGGGAAGAGGGCTCAGAAGCTCAGGGTTGGTGGTGGGATGAGTGGTCCGAGGGGGAAGAGGAGGTGTGGGAAGCTGAAGAGGCAACAGGGCTTAGTGAGCTGGGAGAGTCTGGGGCAGAGAGAAGCCCAGAATCCGAGGCAGAAGCTGGAGAGCAGGGAAGCCAAGATAATAACACAATAAAGTTCAAAACAGTTAACAGTCGTCAACAGGTTTACCATATCCATTGAGTCAATCACCTACCAGCCTTCTGAGAAAAACCACACCCTCCCACTGTATATAAGGGTCTGGTGACTTCTGTTTCAGTGTATCTGAAGAAGTGTGCATGCACACAAAAGCTTATACCCAGAACAAACTTAGTTGGTCTCTAAGGTGCTGCTGGACAATTTTTTAAATTTATTGCACATTGATTCAAAATCCAATTTAAATTATTTAGTTTAATTAATTCAACAAAACTGATTAAGAGTGACCTTGCAATGCCAGCTTTTCAAAGCACCCCCCCCCCCTTTATAATTCCCCCTAGGAGATGGTACTGTTCACTTTGGGAACTTCTAATTTATTTATCTGTCCCCCCCCCTTATTTTAATTTGAGAAGGATCTCTCATCCAGTAGGAACTGGGAAGAGAAACTGGGGTTCTCTGCGAGGCACCTGCTGCTTCCTTACCCAGAAGCCTCTGCAATTCCCTGTCCTGTTTGCCCATTCCTAGAAAAGCAACGTCAAGCTCAGGTGTGGTGGAAAGGGAAACGAGAAATTCACTTCCCTGCAAATGGACTCGGCTTAAAAGCCTTCCGTGCACTTCAAGGTAAACATCTGCCACTGCTTCGTCTTTGCCCATGAATGAGCCGGAACGCTTGCAAATTATTCATTCATGCCTACTGAGTCAAGTGGGAACAAATGCAGAAAGAGGGGTCCGTCCAGGTAACAGAAGGAAAAACAAACAGGGTAGAGAGATAAGGGGAGTTTTGCCACCAGCAAGATAAGGCAGAGCGAAGAGATTCTGTTTTGGAGACATCAGCTGCAGACGCAATGGAAAGGAAGAGGACGGCAGATGGTACATAATAATGAAGAAGAAGAAGAAGAAGAAGAAGAAGAAGAAGAAGAAGAAGAAGAAGAAGAAGAATTGAAATACTTTATTGTCACTTGTACAACTTGCATACAGTGAGATTACACGAGCACCCCCCACTCAGCTCTCTTAGTCTTAATTCCCCTCGTTTACTGACGCACGCACACCAAACCCCAAAGTCAGTTGCCCTGTTGTTATATTTTCATTCAGCAGCCTAACAGCCCATGGATAGAAGCTGTTCTTTACCCTGTTGGTGCGACTAATCCTGCTTCTATATCTTCTACCCGAGGGCAGGAGATCTAGAAAGTGCCAGCCAGGGTGTGAATCATCCCTGAGAATTTTCCTCACTCTCCTGAGGCAACGTTCTTCCGCTGTTTCATCCAGCGGATTCACGGGACAGCCCATAATATCTTGTGCTGTATTCACCACCCTCTGTAGGCACTTCCTATCAGTTGGTGTCCAACCAGCGTACCACACCGTGATGCAGTATGAAAGGACACTTTCTATTGTGGACCAGTAGAAGGAGATCATCAGATGTTGATTGACATCGTTCTTCAGCAATACTCTGAGGAGATGGAGTCTCTGTTGGGCTTTCTTAACCACCTGGGTTGTATTGATTTTCCAAGTAAGGTCTTCACTGAGATAAACTCCTAGGAAGAGACTCTCCCCACACAGCCCTCCCCGATGTACAGCGGGGCTAGTTCTCCTCTCTTCCTCCGAAAGTCCAACACCATCTCCTTTGTCTTGCTGATATTCAGGTGCAAGTTGTTCCCTAGGCACCATGTAGATATTTTTTGGACCTCCCCTCTAGACGCTGATTCGTCTCCACCTGTTATTAAACCCATGATGGTGGTGTCATCTGCAAACTTAATAATTGCAGTAGACGGGTCAGATGATACACAATCGTATGTGTACAATGAATACAGGTAGGGACTTAGCACAGATCCCTGTGGTGTGCCAGTGCTGATTTTCAAGGAATTAGAAGACGAAGAAGAAGTTGCATTTATATCCCAACCTTCTTCTCCAACGAGCTCAAGGTAACATAAAAATGTTCTCCCCCTCCTCATTTCATCCCCACAACAACCCTGTGAGGTAGGTTAGATTGAGAAGCAGTGATTGACCGGTGTCTCCAGCGCCAATCGTGTTGCAGGCCGGAGGGCGGGGGTTTCCGTGCCCATAGGCGTGCGCACACACTATTTCCGGTGCACTTCCGAGTCGGAGGAGCACCGGAAATAGCTTGTGCGCATGTGCACAGGCCTCCTCTGACCCGGATGTGCAAAGGAAATAATGCAGATGAAATTAGGCAAGACAGAACTTTAAAATGCAATTGTATGTGATTTGGGTTGTAAACATCAATGTTGGGTGAGCGGAAAGTCACTAGTTTTGTTGAATTGGAGTATAAATTCTTGAGTAACAAATGTAACTTTCCGTATGGAAAAAAGGAAAAAAATATTATTGTAAAAAAGGAGTGAAGACCCTCAAAATTGGCTTGTCTTGGTCTCCACCAACCAGGCTCCCTCCAGATTTTTTTTTGCCTCCTGCCATTCTCATCCAGCACAGAGGGCACCAGGTTGGCAAAGACAGGTTTGGCCTAACAACATTCCCATAAATAGCCAAGGTAATGGGTTGGATCCAGTCCAGACAGTTGTAGGAACCAGATCTGTGTCCTTGCCATGGAATTCAATCTGTTTCCAACGCCTTTCCCCCCTCCCTCCATAATTGCCCTATAAAGAATGCAAAAGAAATTTGGAAGACGAATAAGAAATACTCTGCATGGGTGGTCTGGGCCCCATTCATTGGTAAATACCCACATAATCTTATTTTTGAAAGCTATTTCTCGTGCATTAGTTCTTAATATCATATTTTCTACTCTGGAAAAAGGAGAGAGAGAGGAGGGATGGGAGAGAACACCCGTAGAGATCTCTAAACCTTAGAAATACACCAAAACAATTCTTATGAGGTCACCCCTATGTTGCCTCTGTGTGACAATGCAGAAAGCAAGAAAGGTTGTTGTTGTTGTTGTTGTTGTGCATTTTCTTCAGTCTATAAAGGCTCCCAAAGCAGCTTACGAACATCAGTAAGAGAACAGTCTTTGCCCTCGGGCAATTTAAGAGATGCAACACAAAAGGAAAGGGGACCAGGAGGGAGGAGGGACACTAATTCTGAAACACTAGTTTCAGAGATCTTCTAGATTCTATGATTCTATGAGAGAACAGCAGGAATGGGAGATTTTGGAGAGGAGTGGAAAGCTGCAGGTCTTTTAGCAGAACCAGCGGAGAAGCTTCACAGTTCCACCTCTTCCTGCCTCCTACAGCCTGATGGAATAGCTGCTGCAGATGGCACTGAAAAGGAGAAGCCTGTGTGGGAATGTTCAAGATAGGAAAGGTAAAGGACACAAATGACTCTGGGATTGTGGCACTCATCTCGCTTTACAGGCCAAGGGAGCCGACGTTTGTCCGCAGGCAGTTTTTCCAGGTCATGTGGCCATCATGACTAAGCCGCTTCTGGCGAAACGAGAGCAGCGCACAGAAACGCCGTTTACCTTCCCGCCGGAGCGGTACCTATTTATCTACTTGGACTTTGACGTGCTGATGGAACTGATCTTTAGCAGAGCTGATGGAGAAGCCCTGTGGTCCCATCTCCCTTCCTGTAGGCTGATGAAATACCGTGTGTGCATCTTATGGAGCGAGTGCAGGCTGCGCAGCTATCCCAGAAGCCAGAACAGCAAGAGGGATCGCTGCGCTCCCTCTCGCTGTTCTAGCTTCTGGCTTAGCCACGCTCTGTCCCTTCCCTCACCTCCTGCAAAAATACGCAAGAGCCGCGCTCCCTTTAAAGAGCCACGTGGAGCGTGTGTGCGGCTCTTGGGGGCTTTTCCCTGAGGAAAAGCCTTTTCACTGACGGGTTGCCCTTCTGCCTCCTCGGGAAAAAGCCTGCAAGTGCCGCACACATGCTCCACGCGGCTCGTGAAAGGGAGTGCTGAGCAGAGCCTGGGGTGCATCCAGGCTCTGCTCAGCGCTCCCTTTAAAGAATATTTTTTTTCTTGCATCCCCTCTCTAAAAACTAGGTGCGTCTTATCGTCAGGTGCGTCTTATGGAGCGAAAAATACGGTAGCTGCTGTGACTGAACATCTTGATGGAGCAGGTCATTAGCAGAGGTGATACCAGTTCCTTGACATTACAGGCAAGAGGCTTTACAGGCAGTGTTGTGCTGACGTCCTCCTGCTCAAGGGTTTCTCATAATGGGCACCCAGCTCATCCCTGTGAGAACAGGACGCTGGTGGGCCCCCTTTGGCCTGACTCTGCAAGACTACAATTGCCATCATCCCAGCTCTTTGGCTCTGCTGGTTGGAGCTGATGGGATCTGGAATTCAATTGCTGAAGGGATCCTGGCCTACATAGGGGAAAGTGTTTATTTATTTCATTTCCCACATTCAGATCCCACTGTGATAGGAATGTTATGCTCTTAGATATATGGTAATGTTCATAAGTGTACCAACCAAGCACATATAGTGGTGCCCCGCAAGACGAACGCCTCGCAAGACGGAAAACCCGCTAGACGAAAGGGTTTTCCGTTTTGGAGGCACTTTGTAAAACAAATTTCCCTATGGGCTTGCTTCGCAAGACGAAAATGTCTTGCGAGTTCCTGCGGGTTCCCCCCCTTCCCCCCCTTTTCCTAAGCCACTAATCTGCTTATCAGCTGATCCGCTGATAAGCTGCTTAACAGCTGATCGCTAAAAGCCGCTAAACTGCTAATAGCGCTAATCCGCTAAGCTGTCAATGGGCTTGCTTCGCAAGACAAAAAAACCCTATACGAAGAGCCTCACGGAACAGATTAATTTCGTCTTGCGAGGCACCACTGTACATAGATCAGCACAGGAAGACCAACCTGGAACCATTTTGATTCCTAAACTGACCAAATGTTTTCGGTGCAAGGTCAAAGTGGAAAAGCCTCCCCATCGTCTCTTTCCTCACAAATCCTGTCTTAAGGACACATTTAAGATATGAATAGGGTGTGAGCCTGTGACCTGGCCCAGGAAATAAGTATTTATCACGACAAAAGACTGGCCAGGCTCCCATGGCAATCCAATCAAGTAACCTGCCAGACAGGAGATAAACAACAACAGGAGAAAAACAATATTCAAATTTCTGTTTTAGACCGCCTTTTCTGTGATGTAGGTGTGATGTATCTGAGGGGTGGTCTTAGGTTACACCCCTTCTGTGATGTATGTATGATGTTTCTGGGGGTGGTCTTGATCTACAGGATGGGAATTTCAAAAGTCTTTATAAGGCCTTGCATGCCATTTTTCTGGGTCCCTCCTCTCTCCTGTGGGTGAGGGAAGCACCCTGTTGCAACAGATCAATAAAGATCAGGCTTACTAGCTGCTTTGCTTCTCAATATTCTTTGCTTGGCCTCTGTTATTTTCTCCTACCAATAGGGAACCTATTTAAGGACTCTATATGGGCTCTTGGATACCCCATAAGGGAAAAGGGCAATTTTTGTTTACAACACCACCTTTGTGCTCCAAGGAGCTCAAGATGTTGTGCCAGCTTCTCATTTTATCCCCAGGTTGGTTAGGCTGATGGGGCAGTGATTGGCCTGATATCTTCATGGCTAAGCGGAATTTGAACCCAGGTCTCCCAGGTCTTAGCCCGATGCTCTGACCACACCGCCACGCTGGCCACAACCTACTGGGAGCTCTCCCATTATCCTACTCTTCCAAAGCCACACATTTAACAGGGGGAAAGAAAATAATAGCTGCTTGTGTGTGACTTTATCCCCAGGTCCCAGAATATGATTCCATTCATCAGTTGCCAGCTTCAGCAAAATCACGGCGAGGGGAAAAAATGCAAATGTTAGTGGTTTTGGATGCTCTAACACTACTGACTTTGCTTTCAGGCATTTTCTTTGGGGTTTTGCAAGACGGGGTGCCCAAAATTCATTATTTTTAAATAATAGTGGAAGCAGGATGGGGGAAGGATGAGAGGAAACATAATAGTGAGCTTAAGTAAAGAAACTAATGAAATTCTAAGCCCTCCAAGTGTCCCTATTTTCCAGGGGCAGTCCTGGATTTATAGAAGCCGTCCGGTTTCTGATTAGATCCCAGATTGTCCTGCTTTTCCTTTTCATCAGAGAAATGTTGGAGGATATGGAGCTATGCAACCCCCTAGCCAAGGAGATAAGTAACTGGACAACCTTTAGAAGACAGCTGAAGGCAGCCTTTTATAGGGAAGTTTTGTATTAATGTTTAAGGCTTTATTATGTGTTTATATATGTTGGAAGCTGCCCAGAGTGGCTGGGGCAACCTGGTCAGATGGGCATAGAATCATAGAATCCTAGAGTTGGAAGAGACCACAAGGACCATCGAGTCCAACCCCCTGCCAAGCAGGAAACACCATCAGAGCACTCCTGACATATGGTTGTCAAGCCTCTGCTTAAAGACCTCCAAAGAAGGAGACTCCACCACACTCCTTGGCAGCAAATTCCACTGTCGAACAGCTCTCACTGTCAGGAAGTTCTTCCTAATGTTTAGGTGGAATCTTCTTTCTTGTAGTTTGGAACCATTGCTCCGTGTCCGCTTCTCTGGAGCAGCAGAAAACAACCTTTCTCCCTCCTCTATGTGACATCCTTTTATATATTTGAACATGGCTATCATATCACCCCTTAACCTCCTCTTCTCCAGGCTAAACATGCCCAGCTCCCTTAGCCGTTCCTCATAAGGCCTCGTTTCTAGGCCTTTGACCATTTTGGTTGCCCTCCTCTGGACATGTTCCAGTTTGTCAGTGTCCTTTTTGAACTGTGGTGCCCAGAACTGGACACAGTACTCCAGGTGAGGTCTGACCAGAGCAGAATACAGTGGCACTATTACTTCCCTTGATCTAGATGCAATACTCCTATTGATGCAGCCCAGAATTGCATTGGCTTTTTTAGCTGCCGCGTCAACACTGTTGGCTCATGTCAAGTTTGTGGTCAACGAAGACTCCTAGATCCATTTTACATGTACTGCTCTCAAGCCAGGTGTCACCCATCTTGTATTTGTGCCTCTCATTTTTTTTGCCCAAGTGCAATACTTTACATTTCTCCCTGTTAAAATTCATCTTGTTTGTTTTGGCCCAGTTCTCTAATCTGCCAAGGTCGTTTTGAAGTGTGATCCTGTCCTCTGGGGTGTTAGCCACCCCTCCCAGTTTGGTGTCATCTGCAAATTTGATCAGGATGCCCTTGAGTCCATCATCCAAGTCGTTGATAAAGATGTTGAATAAGACCGGGCCCAAGACAGAACCCTGTGGCACCCCACTAGTCACTCTTCTCCAGGATGAAGAGGAACCATTGATGAGCACCCTTTGGGTTCGGTCAGTCAGCCAGTTACAAATCCACTGAGTGGTAGCATAGTCAAGTCCGCATTTTACCAGCTTCTTTACAAGAATATCATGGGGCACCTTGTCAAATGCCTTGCTGAAATCAAGGTAGGCTACATCCGCTGCGTTCCCTTCATCTACCAGGCTTGTAATTCTGTCAAAAAACGAGATCAGGTTAGTCTGACATGACTTATTTTTCAGAAATCCATGCTGACTATTGGCAAAGCATAAATAAGAAAATGATGATGATGGGGATGAAATAGGACGTCCCTATTTTCATCAGAGAAAAGTTGGAGGATATGCCATTGGCCTGACAAAGGAAGTCCTCCTGATATTCTCATATTCTTATCGGGACTTTTATTTTGCATCCAGCATTGGGGGCCATTGTCATTACAGTCATACCTCGGGTTACAGATGCTTCGGGTTCTGTGATATCAGGTTGAGCACCGCGCCGAACCCGGAAGTACTGGAACGGGTTATTTCCGGGTTTTGGCGCTTGCGCAAAAGTGCTAAGTTGTGTTTTGCGCATGCGCAGAAGCACCGAATTGCAACCCGCATGTGCGCAGACGCAGCGCTGTGGGTTGCGGATGCTGCAGGTTGTGAATGTGCTTCTCGCATGGATCATGTTCGCAACCTGAGCGTCCACTGTAGAAGTGAATAAAGGAGGTCTTCATCGTGAGTACCTCTTTTTCTAGAAAAATAGCCCTGGTTCTTACGAGGCTGACCATCTCCCACCGCCAGGAGCACGAGGAAGTCGTTTGTTTTTTATCTGTCCCGAATCTTCCAACATTCTGCTTCATTAGATGTCCAAAGGTTGCACAGTGGTACCTTGGTTCTCAAACACCTTGGTTCTCAAATACCTTGGAACCCAAACACTGCAAACCCAGAAGTAAGTGTTCTGGTTTATGAACTTCTTTCAGAAGCCTTAGGGGCTCCGTTTTGAGTGTTCCGCTTCTGATTTGAGTGCCACACTTCCGTTTTGAGTGTTATGCTGAGGTCTGCCTGTTTTTGCTATTCATTTTGCATTTTTGTGACTCTTTGTTTTTTATTTTTGTGATTGTGTGGAACCCAGTTCATTTACTGATTGATTGTGTAACTGCACTACATTGTTTATTGCTTTCATTTTGGTCTCGTTAGATAGCAGAATTCATGTTAAATTGCTGTTTTAGGGCTTTTTTTAAAAAAAAAAAGTCTGGCACGGATTAATCAGTTTTCCATTACTTTGTATGGGAAAGCACGCCTTGGTTATGGAACGCTTTGGTTTTGGAATGGATTTCCGAAACGGATTAAGTTTGAGAACCAAGGTACCACTGTAGTGTTATCAGAAAGGGAGAAAAACAGCTGGCCACCACACGCTTCCTCCAAGGGTACTGTTCTTTCCTTGCCATCTTTTATGACCTTTCCCCAGCTGGAGCGAGGCAGACATTAACCAGTCCTCCAGAGTCGGCTTGGAAATCATTTTCAAATGGGCCTGGAGAATAATATAAAATGGCACATGAAACGGTCCAATTAAAACCCTATTACAATGAAACCAGACAGGGAGCCCGGGGGGAGAAACGTACCGACACACTTGCGGGAAATACTCTCGGTTTTTGTGATCTCCCTGGCAAAAAGGTGTCTGAGCTCAGAAATCTTCCCCACCTGTCCTCGCCGGAGGATCAATTCCCCCCGACTTTTTTCACCAGGCTTTTAAGAAACCTCTCAGGCAGAGGACCCTGCAAAAATGTCCCTAAAGTGACTTTCCACCCATAACCCGAAGGCATGGGATCTTGCAATTTTCCTGCTAGCTGGGGCTAAGAAAGCAAACTGGGTCAGTGGATTCAGCCGAGTCAATCCAGGTTCTGCGTTCCAGTTAGCAGGACCAGTCGGTGGAACGGCTTCATTTCCTGCGCAAGAAGTGACACACACATCTACGCTTTCGGATCAGGTAAGAACATTAGAGACAGCCGAGCGAAGGGCAGCTGGGGATATCCCATCGCTGTGTAGTTAAGAAGAGGCTAAAATAGAGTTCCAGGGCAGAAATGAGCACAGCAGGCCTGTAAATGCCTTTTGCAAGTGGCATTCCACACTTGCAAGGAATCGATCCTTCAGTGTGGCAGCAGCTACCCTTCGGAACTCCCTGCCCATTGATATTAGTAAGGCCACTTGCTAAAAACTTTTTGTTTAAACTGTTACGGAAATGATGGGGGGGCCACATCTTAAAGTTATTACCATGTTATAGATATTATGCCTGGATGTATGCTTTCGACTTGACAGCTCAGGGAAGATTGTTGTTGTTTAGTCGTTTAGTCGTGTCTGACGCTTCGTGACCCCATGGACCAGAGCACGCCAGGCACTCCTGTCTTCCACTGCCTCCTGCAGTTTGGTCAAACTCATGCTGGTAGCTTCGGAAACACTGTCCCACCATCTCGCCCTCTTTCGTCCCCTTCTCCTCGTGCCCTCCATCTTTCCCAACATCAGGGTCTTTTCCAGGGAGCCTTCTCTTCTCATGAGGTGGCCAAAGTCTTGGAGCCTCAGCTTCAGGATCTGTCCTTCCAGTGAGCACTCAGGGCTGATTTCCTTCAGAATGGACAGGTTTGATCTTCTTGCAGTCCATGGGACTCTCAAGAGTCTCCTCCAGCACCAAAATTCAAAAGCATCCATTCTTTGGTAATCAGCCTTCTTGATGGTCCAGCTCTCACTTCCATACATCACTACTGGGAAAATCATAGCTTTGGGAAGATACCTAGCTTTATAAATTCATGCAAAATCCACACTTTAACTGACTCTCCTCATTCCAACGCCATTTTACCCTTAAAGAAAAATGAATTTGGGCTCCACCTCCCTCCATGAACCAAGAAGCAGGAAGTCACGTAGGCAGCAGGAACAGGGCATCCCGTGCTAATTCCCCAAGCATGAGAGTGCATACAGGGCCCCCCCACCCAGGGAGTGACCAGGGGGGCAACACTAGACATCCTCATAGGCAGTTGAGCAAGTCAGGTGTTCTGAAAGCCCATCTCCAGACAAGTCCTGAGAACAAGGATATTTAAAGAGTTTTATTGTTCTTTTGGTGACAGGTAGTTAAGAGGTGTTGGGAAAGGTGTCTGATAAAGTGACCTAATGTTGAACTCGTGTAACCCTTGGATACCCCTCCCCATTTGTGACATGCTAGTAATGTAGTAAAGGGACGCGGGTGGCGCTGTGGTCTAAACCACAGAGCCTAGGGCTTGCTGATCAGAAGGTCGGCGGTTCAAATCCCTGCAACGGGGTGAGCTCCCATTGCTCGGTCCCTGCTCCTGCCCACCTAGCAGTTTGAAAGCACGTCAAAGTGCAAGTAGATAAATAGGGGAAGGTAAATGGCATTTCCGTGCGCTGCTCTGGTTCACCAGAAGCAGCTTAGTCATGCTGGCCACATGACCCAGAAGCTGTACGCCGGCTCCCTCGGCCAGTAAAGCGAGATGAACACCGCAACCCCAGAGTCGTCCATAAATGAACCTAAAGGTCAGGGGTACCTTTACCTTTAGTGATGTAGTGATGATGTTTCAATAATGCTGCTTGAAGTGTATTCTGGGGGAAAGAGGGAAGTTTTAAAAGAGGATGTCACCCTGTGCTCGGGGTTATTACAACAATAATAATTATGCAACAATAAAGATCTTGGTCTACTGACGACTGTTTTGCTCCGATATTTGGCTGGAACTTCCTTCATTTCTGACCGTATAGACCCGTGGGCTCTGCCTGTCAAGCTGGGCTGTTGAGTAGCCTCTCACCCCAGAATTCTCCTTAGCAAAACAAAGACATGTACATATGACATATTTTAATCCGTAATTTTATTTTAGTACCATTGATGTCATTCTGAAGGGAGAAATGTTAGGTTGAAATCTTCTGTTAAAAGCAAGTTATCTGTAGTTTGAATGTCTATTTTATGTTTTGGGGGACGGAGGGGCCGGAAGGCTCGTATCCTGCATACAAAGGTATCCACCAGGGTATATGCTACCCAAAGGGCTGACAAGGCAAAAGTAAAACAGATGCATACAAATACAATACCTGTAAATGCAAAAATAAAGGAAAAGCAAACGATACAAGTTCAAAACAATTTAACAGTGTTAAAAATCAAACGCATCCATGTTCCAGCCCAAAGGGCAAAGAACCTTTCTTCCAACAATGTTGAATGAAAACAAAAATATTTAAGCAGCATCTTTGTTTTAGAAGGTCCCACCAGGCAGGGCAGTAGGGCAAAGCAAGTGAAAAAGCTTTGACCCGGGTTGTTCCAGCAGACTCTCCCCTGCAGCAAACCTTTTCTCTCGAAAACGCAAGTAGGTAGCTCCCAATTTTGTATGCTTTGCAATTTCTCCTTCTTCCTGCCTGACATCCTGGGGAGGGGGAGGTTATTGGGCTGCTTTTGTTTTAGTTTTTAATTTTGTCTTGTGATTTTAGGGGCGCGGGTGGCGCTGTGGGTTAAACCACAGAGCCTTGGACTTGCCGATCAGAAGGTTGGCGGTTCGAATCCCCGCGACGGGGTGAGCTCCCGTTGCTCGGTCCCTGCTCCTGTCAACCTAGCAGTTTGAAAGCACGTCAAAGTGCAAGTAAATAAATAGCTACTGCTCTGGCGGGAAGGTAAACGGTGTTTCCGTGCGCTGCTCTGGTTCACCAGAAGCAGCTTAGTCATGCTGGCCACATGACTCGGAAGCTGTACGCCGGCTCCCTCGGCCAGTAAAGCGAGATGAGCACCGCAACCCCAGAGTCGGCCATGACTGGACCTACCGTATTTTTCGCTCTATAAGACGCACCAGACCACAAGACGCACCTAGTTTTTGGAGGAGGAAAACAATAAAAAAAATATTCTAAATCTCAGAAGCCAGAACAGCAAGAGGGATCGCTGCACAGCGAAAGCAGAAATCCCTCTTGCTGTTCTGGCTTCTGGGATAGCTGCGCAGCCTGCATTCGCTCCATAAGACGCACACACATTTCCCTTTACTTTTTAGGAGGGAAAAAGTGAGTCTTATAGAGCAACAAATACGGTAATTGTCAGGGGTCCCTTTACCTTTTACCTATTGCGATTTTATGTTCTAACCATCCTGAGACCTGCAGGTATAGGGCAGTTTATAAATTTTAATAATAATAATATCACCCCATGCTCTGACAGCCCCAGATTGACCTGAAAAACCTGGGCCATCCTGCAGAGATCTGGGGCTGTCCCATCCTGACTCAAGCATTCCAAGAATCCTCCCACATTGACCCGATTTGGTTCGGGTCTCATCCAATTCCTGTGAACAGCCCTATGTGCATATGTGACTGTGACTGGAGAGGGGGGGGGGGAGAGGGAGAGGGAGAGGGACTTGGGACAGAACATCTTCACTTGGGGGCAATATATATATATATATTAAAAATTATTTCCTTTCTGCTAAAAACATCTGCTTTGAAAATGAGCACCATCCTCCATCTCAACTCGACTCGATTTGCAACCACAAGGTGTGTTTTGTTCCGGGGCCTCGAATGTGTTTTTAATTTAGCCATTTATATGGTGGCGAAGGTTGTTTACAGCCATGAAGTCACAGATACAGACAGAGAAGGTAATTGCGGGCACAGCTGTCTCCCTTCCATTACGGCACATTTATTTGGCCGTGCCGCTGCCAAGCCACCCGATGCCAGAGGCAGGAAAACAAAAAGAAGGGAGGGGAGGGGAAAGGAGCGATGGGAAGCAAAATAATGCCTAGGCTCAAAAGCCACCGAAATGGGATCTAATAAGGCTCCAGCAGGGATGCGAACACCTTCATTCATTTTGGGGGGAGAAACAAACATAGAAAGTCTGTTCTAGACTAGATGGGCACAGGTTTCTTGCTCACTGTGGTTTTGGCATCCCATTCCCAGCAATATTTCCTTCTGATGCTGCAGACAACTTGATGCCCATGATTTATTTTGGACCACAACACTCCCCACTCCCCCAAATCAAATCAAACAGAAGGCACTAGGTTTACGAAGGCTGACATACAGCAACAATACTTATTAATACTAATAATACTAATAATATTTGTATAGTGCTTTTGGGAGACAGGAGGCAGGCTGGTGTGGACTCCCTGGTCCTGAATGGGGTAACTGTGCCAGGTGTGCAGCCTGGGAGTCATTTTGGACTCACAGCTGTCCATTGAGGTGCAGGTCAATTCTGTATCCAGGGCAGCTGTCTACCAACTCCACTTGGTACGCAGGCTGAGACCCTACCTGCCTGTGGACTGTCTTGCCAGAGTGGTGCATGCTCTAGTTATCTCCCGCTTGGACTACTGCCATGCGCTCTATGTGGGGCTACCTTTGAAGGTGACCCGGAAACTACAACTAATCCAGAATGCGGCAGCTAGACAGGTGACTGGGGGCGGCTGCCGAGACCACATAACACCGGTCTTGAAAGACCTACATTGGCTCCCAGTACGTTTCCGAGCACAATTCAAAATGTTGGTGTTGACCTTTATAGACTAAACGGCCTCGGCCCAGTATACCTGAAGGAGCGTCTCCACCCCCATCATTCTGCCCGGACACTGAGGTCCAGCGCCGAGGGCCTTCTGGCGGTTCCCTCATTGCGAGAAGCAAAGCAACAGGGAACCAGGCAGAGGGCCTTCTCGGTAGTGGCGCCCACCCTATGGAACGCCCTCCCATCAGATGTCAAAGCGATTAACAACTACCTGACATCCAGAAGACATCTTAAGGCAGCCCTGTTCAGGGAAGTTTTTAACGTGTGACATTTTAGTGTATTTTTGGTCTCTGTGGAAGCCGCCCAGTGGCTGGGGAAACCCAGCCAGATGGGCGGGGTACAAATAATAGATGATGATGATGATGATGGTGATGATGATGATGATTACTGCCCTGTACCAACAGGTCTCAGGGCAGTTATAACATAAAATCTCAAAATAAAAATAAAAAAATACTTATTAATAATTAAAAAAACCCAGTAACCCCCTCCCCATTTAAAAAGGGCATTATGTCAATCATCCCAAGGCCTGGCTGAAGAGGAACCTTTTCACCTGGTGCCTAAAGGTATATGATGAAGGTGCCAGCTGAAGCTCCCTGGAGAGAGCATTCCAGTTGGGGAGCCACTGCAAAAAAGGCCCTGTTTTTGTGCTGCCAGCCTCTGGACCTCGCCGGGTGGGTTCATACAGAAAGAGGCGGTCCTGAGCAGTTTTGGGCTTTATAGGTCAAAACTAGCACTTTGAATTAATAATAATAATAATAATAATTTATTATTTATACCCCGCCCATCTGGCTGGGCCTCCCCAGCCGCTCTGGGCAGCTTCCATAGAAACCAAAAATACAGTAAAATATCACACGTTAAAAACTTCCCTGAACAGGGCTGCCTTAAGATGCCTTCTGAATGTCAGGTACAGTGGTGTCCCGCAAGACGAATGCCTCGCAAGACGAAAAACCCGCTAGACGAAAGGGTTTGCCGTTTTTCGAGGCGCTTCGCAAGACGAATTTCCCTATGGGCTTGCTTCGCAAGACGAAAACGTCTTGCGAGTCTTGCGATTTTTTTCGCTCCCCCACCCTTTTCTAAGCCGCTAATAGCTGCTTATAGCACTAATCCGCTAATCCGCTAGTAGGGTTGCTTCGCAAGATGAAAAAACCGCTAGACGAAGAGACTCACGGAACTGTAGTTGTTTATCGCTTTGACATCTGGTGGGAGGGCGTTCCACAGGGCGGGCGCCACCACTGAGAAGGCCCTCTGCCTGGTTCCCTGTAACTTGGCTTCTCGCAATGAGGGAACCGCCAGAAGGCCCTCGGCGCAGAAACTAACAGGCAGCCAGTGCATTTGGGGCAGGATGCTCAAACCCTTTTGCCCTGGTGAGCAACCTGAATTCTGCACTGGCTGAAGTTTCCGCAGCGTCTTCAGAGGCAGCCCTATGTACAATGCATTGCAATAATCCAACCTTGAGGTTACCGGATCATTGACAACAGTAGTTATGCTATCCCTGTCGATAGGGGTGTGGCTGGGCTACCAGCCGAAGGTGATGGAAGGCACTGAGGCCACCTGAGCCTCAAGTGACAGCATTGTGAGGGAGAAGCACTGCATGATTTTATAAATTTCGATGCGCTGCTACTTAAGAATCCTTTTAATGGGAGATTTTGGAGGCCAGATCAGGGACTTCCTGATGCCGAACACATGCTCCACCGCTGAGCTATGGCCCTTCCCAAATCCCTTGGTAGTTTCTCAGAACAAGAGGGGAAATGGAAAAACAGGAGCTATAAATATTGCTGGCTTTGCCGATGGGAGAGAGGGAAGTTCAGGGAACGAGTGCGGTGAAGTCATATGGAAGGGCAGAAACCCTGCCTTGGGTTGCAATGCCCACAAAGGAAGGGAAGAGGTTTTGAGGACACAGCAGATTGCGCCTTTGAGGTTCATGGTTCCAGGCCATAAATTCTCCCCGGCCGCTCGACTCGATGCCTCAATTGTCCAGTCCAGACGATCTCCGTTTCTCCGCACTTTGGGTTTCTCCAAGAGTGACTCTGCTGATTTGACCACATTGTCTGCCGTTGCAGCCAAACGCAACACTTGAGAAGGAAGGGAAAACCTTACCCACAATCCACCGGGAATAATCCTGACAGCCACAAGGACAGGTGGGGAATGCCACAAATGAGAAGGGTCGGGATCCAAGTCCAAGTCTGCTCTTCAGCTGGCCCTGTTACAAAAAGAAACCTCATTGACAGACGTAGGGGTAGATTATCTTATCGAAGACTGATGCTCGTCTCACCACATGTTGTTGGCTGCCTGAGGCATCCCCGTCATTTTCTAACGTGCTGCACATCGTCGTTCTCCGCCTGCGTTCCTCGGACATCTCAGAGCCACAGAGGTCCAGATGGTTCCTATTGAGGCTCTGTCTCGACACGCTAATGAGAGCCAGCCACAGCCCTTGCTCCTCGCATCGGGCATCTCCCCACACTAAGCGCCGTCATCTTCCATCTGAGACCAGAGTTTGTTTTCCTCCAGACAGGCCCACACAGCAGCTTCCCAAGTTTGTTAGGGAAGCCTGAACATGGAAGGGTGGAGAGGGGCCTCGCTTGCCAAAGCTGGCCTGTTTCCCCCTTGGAAGTTCCCTGCCCCACACCTCAAACAGGATCACACACCACCAGGGCTGTGTGTGTTCTAAAAGTTTGAAAACAGGAAAATGGAAGCCTGCCATGTGTCACAGGCCAGCAAATTTGTGTAACTTCTGCATTGTTGATTGAGGTTTCTGCTAATCGGAGGGGAGGGACAACAAACAACGCAGGGAACTGAAGAATCATAGGAATTCATGTTCCACCGCATTTCTGAAATCTCACCAGAAATCCTCACATATTTAAAGTCCATTTTTGCAGACACAGAAGCTTGCATCCGTTTTTGTGCTAAGTAACCGCCCTGTTAGCACAAGGATTTCCGCCTGGGCTGCAGGACTCCCCCCTCCTCCCCCATGCATCCCTTAAAAATGTTCTGCAGGCTCTTCTGGAACAGATGTAGCAGGAGGGAAGTCCCATTGCACAAGCAGAAATTCTTGCACCAACACTATGTTTATTTAGAGTTACACTGGGTAGAAGCCAAGTAGAAACTTGTACAAACTAAAAGTGCAGAACCATAGCATGCAATGAGCTCCCTGGGGCACCGCGTGATGGGGAGTAAAGAAGAGGAAAGGGATTAGACACGGGCAACTCACCAAGTGTGAACTGAAGGAGTCAGAGGTGCACTCAGGGCACATTATTTTATAGCACCGTTAACGTGCACGACACTTCTCAGAGGCCAAGGGGTTTGCAATCTAAGAGAGTGTCAGGGAACTGACATTGGAGCGAGAGGTGGAGGCAAGGCTCCCGAGCGATGCAGGAGAGGGGACCAGCAGGGGGGAAGGAATTCAGCGCAACACCAGTAGAGAAGGGAGGGAGATGGAGAGGGGTCTCCAAGACTCTTCACCCGAGACTAGTGGAGAGAGCACGGGCACGCCTCTGCCCACTCCTTCCTTGCGCAGAAGAGTCCAGCGCAGGGAGAGTAGGCGGAGACTTGGCGTCAAACAGCTTCTATGCTGGAAGAGGTTCAAGAAACGCCCACTGACGGATTCTGCAAGCGACTGAACGGCCACGGAGTGAGGGCTGTCAGCCGAGGCATGGTTAGCCAGGCAATCTAGCCGAAAGTTACGGCAACTTACGCACAAGTAACCCCTTATAACCATTACAGACAGTGATAGGGAATATCAGGTTGAGGGACAAAACACGGCCTTCTAGTCCTCTCCATCTGACTCTCAGGACTCTCTGCTGGCCACATCTCCTCCTTAGTAATTCCCCTCACCTGTATCCTTCACACCCTCCATTAGTGTGTGTCTGGTTGGAATTGGTCGTGGAACTCTGATGTCTTTTGCTTGCCTGGGCAAAGCATAGAATTATGAAATCATAGAACTGTAGAGTTGGAATGGACCCCAAGTCCAACCCCCTGCAATGCAGGAATCTCAGCTAAAGCATCCATGACAGACAGAGAGAGAGGTGAGTGTAGAACCTAGCTCCCACACTTTTTCAAGCCACCGCTCCTTTGGTTCCATAAATTCATCTGCAGTTCCCCCTACGCCACCCTATAAAAAGCATTACTCAGAATAGCAGTTTGCATAGCGCACTAATGAAGGTATCGACACAATGAAATACAAAACAGGAACAATTAATTGCACCTTTATTCAAAATCCAATGAAAACTATTTAGTTTAATTAATTCAACAACATTGAGGGACTGGATCCAGTGATACCAGCTTTTCAAAGTCAGGATAATCATTTATATCTCTTCTAGGTAATCCCACCGTCCCCCGGGGGAGGTACTGACCACTTTGGGAAGCACTCAATTAGACGAAGGAAACAAGACAGGGAAAGCCCTGCATGAAATTGAGCTCCCAAACCATTTAGCAGTTTATGAAACTGAGCCCGCACACAACTGAGCAGGACACTCAAAGCAACCATTCTTTAAAAGGGTTGCAGGCTAGCGTTACCAAAAGTTATCCAACATCAGCATGTCTTTCCATAAGCAAAAACAGTCTGGTGTTCGAAGATATGCCACCATTTTAATGGCAGGAAGAAATGTGCTACAAACGGCCAAATGAACACCCCAATTTGAACTTGGAAAATCCTTTTGAACATTCGCCGATCAAGGTTGTTTGATGACACTGCCAACCTCGCAAAGTCAAGGAATTCAAACCCAGTCAGAGAAATTAGCAAAAATAAAGACAACTCATGGAATTTTTTTTAAAAAAAACAAGGCCTTGTTAGAAAAAATGACAGAAGATAAACATAACTTAATAAAAGTGCATGTGCTATGTACAGGTATTCTTTCTATATTTGAGTGTGTTAGAACAACCTGGTTTTATGAAATTTAAGACACGGACAGGTCAAGCCTGAAGCTCTTTTCCTGCTTCTATTCCTTTCTGTGGGTTTGTATTCTGCACCCTTACCAAGCTGCCTCAATTTCAACTGAATGCCACAAAATCATTGGGTACAGTTGCTTAGACACAACCACCCCTGAATGCATTTCAACTGCGAAACACAGGTTTTGGGTTGTTTTTTCCCTTTAAGTAGGCATCAGTTGATAATTTTCACTTAATTCCCTGAAATTCAGGATAAAGGTAAAGGTAAAGGGACCCCTGACCATTAGGTCTAGTCGTGGCCGACTCTGGGGTTGCGACGCTCATCTCGCTTTACTGGCTGAGGGAGCCGGCCTACAGCTTCCGGGTCATGTGGCCAGCAGGACTAAGCCACTTCTGGCGAACCAGAGCAGCGCACGGAAAAGCTGTTTACCTTTCCGCTGGAGCGGTACCTATTTATCTACTTGCACTTTGATGTGCTTTCGAACTGCTAGGTTGGCAGGAGCAGGGACCGAGCAACGGGAGCTCACTCCGTCGCTGGGATTCGAACCGCTGACCTTCTGATCGGCAAGTCCTAGGCTCTGTGGTTTAACCCACAGCACCACCCGCGTCCCTTTTGAAATTCAGGATACTTTCCCCAAATATTCTGCTTTAAATTATGAACCCTTAAAATCCATGCAGCATGTGGGGAGCAGCCATTGTACGAAGTGATCTGTCTGCCCTCACAAGCAAAGCATCATGGGAAATGTGGTTTCCCCACAAGACTGTTCAATCATGTGAAAATATGGCTTGTCGTCATATCAAATGATGGCTAGAAACAATATTTAAATACACGAACACTGTAAACATAAGCTTCTTCTCACAGTAATACAAAGCTGGCAAAACACTTGGACCGTATATAAACTAACCTGCATCTTACTATGGATAGAAATGTGTTTGGGATGCAGGTCAACAGCCTCAGGTGTGGCATACAAAAGGTACAAACCAATCATAAAGGTAGTGGGAAATCAGAATGGGCAGTAAACAGTTCAAAAATTTGCAAGTTGGCACAATGATTTGGGTTCATCATGGAAGTCTTAAGATCTCAAAGTCATCCACCACTAAAGGATGCAAGGCTGTTGCATCCAGCTGACCATTCCAAACATGTTTAATGGCTCTGCTGCTTAATTAGTGTAACGAAGAAATAAAGCATTTCACGGTAAGTGCCTGAAATACAGCACCAAGAATTGAAAAAAAACCCACCTCCCTTTACTGAATAAAGGCACAGTCCCACAAAGATCATGATTGGAAAATAATCACCAGATAAAATAGCATCCAAGTCTGCAAAATGGCATGTTCTAAAACCAAGGAGCTGGGCTCTGGGCCAGTGAAATCTCATGCTACACTAAGCTAGTCATTAATTTGCCAAAGCGCCTTTTACCGCTGAGTCAAAATGGGGCTTGGAGATGTCCCATGAGCACTTTTGTCCCCCAAAACTCACACCTCTTTGGGGCTGGCTTTTTTTTCCTTTTTGGCATGCCTTTGCAGAAAAATATGAGGAAGAGGAAACATGTCCTTGTTGCCAGTTCTCCTTCATCCCAATCTAGTCAAGTAAACGGCAGACAAGCCAGGCAAAATGCGATAGGGGTTCCACATCTGGAAGGAAGCATTGCTGAAAGTAATATAGTACAAATGGACAACATCATAACCATCTTAAGTTGGGTGCATCTTAAGTTGCAAATCAGAATGAAAGCCCCAAATACCTGGAAGACTTTCTCCTTCCCTACAGAACTTCTCAGGTGTTGAGATCGGCAGAGGGGCCCTCTTGGTAGTGCCTCCACACTTACAAGGCTTGCAGGGAGCGGTGGCCCGGAAGAGGGCCTTCTCTGTGGTGGCCCCTAAGCTGTGGAACTCCCTGCCCACATAACAGCGGTTGGCAAGAGCAAGACAGGGAGCATCAGCCCAGCAAAGTAGTCATGTGTCCAATATGTGATCCCTGATTGGCTGTGTAGTCACTCATGATCCACAATATCATAGAAATGTAGAGTTGGAGGGTCATCTAGCTCAATCCCTTCCAATGCAGGATCACACCTGTTTCAGAGTCGTGAGTTTGAGCCCCTTCTTAGGCATAATATTCCTGCAAGCGGTGGGTTGGCCTAGATGACCCTGTAGCACATTCCAGCTCTAAAATTCTATGATTCTGGTGTGGTTGTTTGGTTTTGTAAAGTATGTGTGTTGAAGCAGGGTAACAACACCTTCAAAAAAAGAGAAGTTCTAAATATTGGGAATAGTGGATAGGATTTTTCAAAGATTCCACTCACTCCCCACCCCCACCCCATGCACTGGAAAAGGAACCTCACCTAAATTTGGCACAGCATTACTTTTTTTTCAAACTAATTTGCTCTAAAAGTGCAATTAGCAGGCAATATACATGTGACTAATATTAAAGTACAGCTAAACACATTTTTGTCTGTAGACGTTCAGAGAACCTAATGGGTCTTCTGGCTGAAATGCAAAAACTGCCCCTGAATTCAAATTCAGGTGCTGGAGAAAACACTTAATCTGACACTTAATTCACAAATGTTACTTCTGGATCGCAAGTTTCTCACGGAGTCCAGTAATTCCAGAGCGAATAATGATAAATCGGCAAATTCAACTTTTAGAACTAGCTTTGATGTAAGACACATGGTTATGCCGAGGTAAATTTAGAATGGCACTGAACTACTGTGTTCAACACCAGAAAAACCAAAGGTAAGGAGGACTGGATTCTTCCTATAAACTATTACATCACATCTAAAACTTGTTTTATGAAGTAATTCTTGGTAATAAATCAATCATATTCAGCTAAATAGACTGTATAACCATAGGAACAATGAAATTCAAACATTGCGGCTGTTTCTTTTTTCAATTATATTAAATATATACAGTGTATCACAGGCATCTAAAACTGGCTTTTCAAAGAGGGGTGCCTCACGCTTTTCCTCTTAAGTATCTGTTTAGAAAAGACAGTAGAAATGGAAGAGGATTTTACTTCCAGGTCACTGGCACAAACTGACAGTGATTCCAATTAAGTCAATAGGTGATTGCCACTAGTTTAGATGGCCTGAAAAAGAGATTAGGCAAACTGATGCATTTTTAGTCCGGTTATTAGCCACAATAGTCCAATGGCACCTCCAGGTTCAGAAGCAGTAGTATATCTCAAAAATGCAAAGTTGTTGGAAACAGAAAAGAGCTGCTGCATCTGGGTCACCGCTGGAAGAAACAGAAAACTGTAAAATATGGATACACCAGTGGAGTGTAGTGGTTAAGAGTGCTGGAGCATGACCCAGAAGACCAGGGTTCGAATTCGTGCTCAGCCATGAAGCTCACTGGGGGACCTTGCGCCAGTCTCGGCCTAACCTCGCAGGGCTGTTGTAAGGATGAAACAGGGAGAAAGAGAGCATATATGCTGCCTTGAGCTCCTTGAATGAAAGGCAGGATAAAAATGTGAGCTAAATAAATAAATAAATAAATAAATATTGGCCCCAATCCAGCAGGTATAGTGATTCACTGATCGTATGCTGCCAAGGCAAGTCAGTTCCCTTATGGCTTGAATAAACACAGCAACTAAAGGTGCTATTCTAAATTTTCAATTATTGTTAGTCATAAAATGCATCATTTGCAAATCATGCTTTGCCTACATTACCAGGATTCTCCCCAGCACACTGCTGTATTCTATTCATTCCCTTGAAGCACAGTGCAGTTTTCTTTCAAAAAGTCAATGAGCATGCAAGGGAGTATTCTCAAATCTGCCACAAATCAGGATACTGCCCGATTCCAGCAGTAGAGATTAAGCTCCTCATACTTTAGCTGAACTTCACTGCAATTTAGAAGGGGCTTATCAAAATCACCTCCATTGCTCGTCATTTTCATCTTCCAGTCCTAAGCCCTCTCGGGAATTCAGTCAGCTAACACAAACATTGGAGATCTTATGGCTTGAGCTCCAAGCTGCAATCTCTGCAACCAGCTTCTCGGGGGCGCTACGTCAGTTTCTTCATTCTGCGGTTTTGTTTGTCAATATTCATGGTGGCTCGATCCACAGAAGAAGTGATGCCATCAAGGGCTTCGTCCTGCCTTTCCAGTTCTGTCTCCGTTTCCAAGGCCAGGCTCTTGAGTTTCCGGAGAATCTGTTCAGAAAAGACACCAAGATCAATTTATCAGCAACACTTGGTTAAAAGCTTTGCCAGCAATCAGCACAATACCCTGCAAAATCTTTCAGATTCTTTACTGCGGGGTGAGGAGAATAGAAAAAATACACTGTGGGAAGAGAACTATGTATGCATGTGAAACCAATCTGCTGATTATTATTTTGGGGCTGGATGAGGCAGCATAGATAGGGAAATTCTGTTGATGAAGGATCAATATCAGAAGACTGACAAGACAAGGGTCTTCTAGTCCCAAACCCCTATTATTTCAATGTAAGACACATACAAGATATGGTGCTCAATTTCAATTATTTGTGATGGGCACTGATGGAGTATCTTCACAACATTGCTCTCCAGAAAAAATGGCTCGTTTCTGAACATGTGTGCAGGTATGCAGGGACTCTCACATAAACACACACACGGTTTTATTGTTGCTTGTACCCAGGCATCATTAACACACATTTCAACCTGAACAGACGCTATTAAAAATTATTAGTAAGTGAATTTCCTACGTATGCTTACACCAAAGTAACTGCAACTGTGTACAGTGAGGTTTGCTTCCAGTCAAGTGTGCCTATGATTTCCACCTCAGTAGCTAAAACATCAATTCTATTTGTTCTGCCTTAATAACTTTTCCATCTGCAATGTAATGACCAACTGAGGCATAGGCAGCATCAGTAAAATAAAAAGGGAGTAAAATAAAAATCCATTCTTTTTTCCAGCAGAGAATCTGACAACAGCTGGATTAAATCCTCCTCTTTCAGCAGCTTTGCAGCTAGGGCTGTTTCGTGTGAGAATGAGGTTTGACTCTGAGGTTGGGCCAAGTTGGGGGAGAGAGAAAGAGATGGCTATTTTGGTGGAGTAAAATGATGACAAGATGTCTGGTCATTGAAGCCTGGGCTCAACCGGCTTCCTAAAAGATTCAGTGCCCTTTTAAAAAAAATGAACTCTAATTTGGACAGAGGGATTACAAATCAAAACTGAAAACCTCATTTTACTGTACAACATGATAGCATGTATTGGGTAATCAGCTCCCCAAAATCTGATAATCTGTCATTAACCAAGGAAACTCTGTTATGCAAACCAGCTAATTATAGACATTCAACAAGTGTCCCCGTTTAGCCCGAAAACAGCATGATCCAATTAAAAAGCCTTTCAGGGAAAACATTGCTGAGCAGCTTCCTTCTCTGTGGCACTGAACTGCATGCACCTATTTCTTAGCACAACACTTTGTGCACTTGTCCAAAGGCAGTTCATTCCCACTCTCTCAGTATTATCCATCTATACGCTCATGGAGTAAACCATGGTATGGTCTGGGTTGTCAACATGTGAATTGCTCTATCAACAGCTGCAAACATGGGCACCAGAATGAGTTTCTACATTCTAGCAGGAGAGGACAGTACCTATCAACACTCATCATATGTCCTGTGCATCTCATTCCCTCATTTCTTAGAATTTCATTGCCTCTGGTAAAGGAAAAACTCTCAGCAGGGAGACACTTAATGGGTTTTGAGTTGCTAATTTGCAGTGATCCACCTCTAACTGGATGAAAATTGAGATGTGCCCTCTCAGCTACTCACATCTGTTCATCGGCCCTTCCTCCAATGACAGACCAAGGTAACATTCTCTATAAAAATTATAGGACTTCTCTGCTAAGGCAACTAGAGCCCACTGTTGGAAGTTTAGGTGTAACTCAGCTTGCATAAAAGGGGTTTAGAAATGGAGTGGAAGGCTAACCTTTTCTCTGACATCATTTCCCCATTGGCATCTGGTTGGCCATCGTAAAAACAGGATGCTGGAATAGATGGGCCATTGGCCTGATCCAGTAGGCTCTTCTCATGAGCCCGGGAAAGTCTTAGTCAAGCCCTAGATAGCCGCATTTCTCTGGAAACTTGCATTCTTCCAACAAACCCCAATCCTTCTCCTGTATCTCATGAGCCTGAGCCAAAATTGCACTTAATTATTGTAAGATTAGGGTAGATTGGTCAACCAAGTATGTGGCACTGACTCAAAGTACTACCACCATTTCTGCTCTAGCTGAATACAGCTGGAGTTCAAAATCTAACAAGCTTTTACTGTCATAGGTAAAGGCTGCATTCTGCACGCAGGTCCAGCACGTGAAGAAGCAACAAAATTCCTCAAGCTAAACGTCCTACCTCACAGCGGATTCTGCTTGCTTTGTGCCAGAATTCTTCCTTGAGGCTGGGGGGGGGGGGGAGGAAACCTTCACATGGGTTCTAAGGAGAGGGAGGCTCTGTTTTGTTGGCAGGAAGGGAGGGAATGTGTAACCAGAGTACAGGAGGCTGGGCAATTATGAGCCAGGAGGTCAAGAAGCAGGAATGTCAGGCAGATAAGAGGCAGAGGCAGTGTATGTGGTAGCTGTGAGCTGGAGGCCGCATTAGTTTGAATGAACTATGGTTTTTTTTAATAGAGCTTGCATTCCATTTTGGTATGCATTTTTATGCTGAGTAATTCTGATTTGAAATAAGCAAGTATTTACACTTTCCTTCCCTCCTGCTCCTATGTTAGAACTAGCCAGACCCTGGCTGGGCAATACAAACAAGTTAACCATCTCCCTTCTAGACATTTACTCCATGCTCCACAAACCACACAGCAAGAAAGGAGGGAGTCCCTAGTTGAAAAATGGGAGCATAGTAAGTATGCTGCGGACCAAGAAGCTGGGCTGCCCACCCTGCTATCAGCCTGAACTGATGCTGACGTACCTGTTTGAGTTCCTGAGTTTCAGACTCTGAAACCACCTGCTGTTGCTTCTGTATCTGAGCCTGCTGGCTTCCTCCTGCTCCTCGCGAGGAGGAGGGTGTTGGTCCAGCTTGCACTATGTTTCCTATCAGTCCTGTTGCTGCAAGAAGAAGACGGCAGGTTGGAAGAACACTTGACATATTTTATTTGGAAAAATCCAAAGCTTTCTATTCATTAGGGTAACCATTTCACATACCATGGACACAACTGTACATTGATATAAATGTAGGCTACCCAAAGCAGCAACCCCATATTGAGCCCATACCCATAGCTGTCAACATTTCCCTATTTTAAAGGGAAATTCCCTTAGTGTGAATAGGATTCCTCGCAAGAAAAGGGAAAAGTTGACAGCTATGCCCATACCCCACACCGCCTCCATAATGTGAAGGACTTTTCACCCGGGGGGGGGGGGCGTTGATGGACAACCTCTTTGCCCAGGCTCCATGTCACCAGCTGATGCCGTTGTGGCAGCAAAATTCTCAGAACCATGATGTCAAAGTCAGCTGTTCCTCGGAGTGGGAGATCTTGACACGGGGATTACATTAACACATTTGTGTGCTAAAGAACAGGCAGTTCTACAGACTTGCAAAGGGCTGTGCGGCTTTCAACCAGCATATTCTTGCTTAAAGAGGTGGTGGTGGTGGGGAGATAGCAACACAGTGACACCTGCAGGATAAAACATGCTATTAACTGCAAACAAGACTTCATGTAGCAGATGGAACTGGGTGCAGCAAGGGTGGGGAGGAATCAAGACTTGCTAAGCATGGGGGTTACTCCCTCCATGCAAGAGCTTCCCATAAGGCTTCAGAGTTCACCACTGTTGAAAAGGGAATACTGGATGAGAGACCTTCCGTCTGCTGCAGAAATATAGTTTTCATATCCTGAGGTGGCAATGGCCTGCAATTGCTTGCTTAGGAAAAACTTATTCATGGCCTTTCCTGTAGGGCAGCGTGCACTAAAGGAAAATCTACAAGGCTTCCTGCAAAGGCAGAGGTCACCTTCTGATTTACCACTCATTGTGCATATTAGGCAAGCTCACTGGGTGGCTTGCATTCTAAAAAGTGGGTTGTGACTGGGCTGGTGGGAAGAGGCCAGGGGTGAACAACTAGCAGGGATGGATCTGAATAACTAAATGAAGGTTTAATGGGCAACATGCTTAAGTAATGCATGTGGACGACACCACAGTGCTCACTTATAATTTCCAAGCTAATGTCCACATGCTATCTGCCTTTGCCGTAGGTGGATAGGACTTGGAGTACATGAACAAGCCCAGAGTACAAGATCCTGTAGAGGAGATGGCTGCTCCCATTTCTGGAGAAAGGGAAACAGATGGAAGCAACTTCCATCCTGGCGCAAATCCCACAAAACAGCCCCCTCCCCTCTCATGCCCAAGACTCATCTTCCTCTTGGCGTTTGGTAAAGGAGGCCCCAGTTGTCTGTAGCCTATTTCAACTCTGAACTTCCCTCGCTTTATTATTTGGAAAGCTGCATTAACTTTTCTCTTAACGTCAGTGCTGATGCCCTTTTACTCCTCTCCCTCAGTGCTGATTAACCAGTAGGGTGCAGATCCTCTGAAAACCACTTGCAAAGGCAGTCAGCTAGCCAACCTCAGAACAAAAATGTAAGCCAGATGATATTGGGGCTCCCGGAGTGAATCCACATGGTAGCCCGCAGGTGGCGACTCCTGAAACAGCAAGCCACCTGTGGTTTATTTAAAGCGCTGGCTCCCATCATGGCATCTGATACCAGCTAAATGTGGCAATTAAAGGGCATTATTTGCAACGCAGATAGTTGCAGGTGCTTAGCACCAGGAGTATCTCGTTCTTGAAATGCTCTGAGTACGCCCCCCCCCAACCTGTGGTCCTTGCTGGAAGGGAGGAGGACAACACATTTTAGAGGAAGCTGCCACTGCCATATAGCATCCTCCACCACCCCGACAGCTGTGGGGCAACGGGCCAGAAAGTGCGTCGGAAGCTGAAGCTCGCTCTTGGTTTCGAAGGACCCATGCCAAAACGTCTGGCCCTGTGACAGAGCCTGCTCCACTGCTCTGGATTGTGTTACTTAATGTAAAAGGCAGACACAAAAGCTACAGCTAAAAATAAAAGCTTCTAAATCCCCACAGGAGTAATTACTGCAAACTCTTAATCCCCTGGAATTATTTGGTTATCGCAGCATTAGCTCCTGAGCTGGGACCCAGGCAGATCTGCTACAAGAGAACCATTCATACGGGTATAAATTTAAACTTTGTCTGAAATCATCAGCTTGTGCCCAGTGAATCAAACTCCTGGTACAGGTGTAACACTGTAATTTCCACAGTAACACACTGGCTAAAACTTGTTTCTGTGTGTGCTGGGGATGTTCTGCAACTTCCCCTTTCAGGTGCCTCTCCCAAAACTTTAGCTGCTTGGTATACACTGTTTTATAAAAGCAAGTTCAGGATGGGAAGCAGGAACACAGACGATGACTCAAGTGCGGGGAAATATGGCAAGTGCAGGGCAGCACCATACTGGGACAACTGTGAATTCTGCTGGAGCTCTGGTTTAGTTAGGGTAGATGGTGATCTCACATTCTGAGTTGCTGAACTGAGACTCAACACAGATCCATCAGAGTCGCTGCTCTCCGCATAAAATTCATTCATGCCATCAAATTTGTTATACCTTCCTAAAAAGAGGTGGCAAGTTTTGTCTAAGGCAGACAGTGGACCCAAATTGGAAGAAGACATATACTCAAATTTTGTTCAGTGTGGCTCCTACAAGGTTGAGGAGTAAGAAGATATCACAATATATGCAAACTTGCTAATACTGTTGGTAGGCATTTCACACCTTTTTTAAAAACGGGATACACAAACATTTGAGATGTACATGTGAACTTGCAATGTGCACATGCTGCAAACTTGTTTCTGACAATGTACATTTTCTAGGGAAGTGGAAGTGCTGTGGCTCCCTGCCATGTGTACAGACAATATGTATATGCTAGACTTCCGGGTTAGCGCCTCTGGCAATGGCGGAGCTCCTCCGATCGGGAGGAACCGGCTCCGTGAAAAGCAGGGTCTGACCGCCACGGCGACGGTGGAGACCCTTAGAAATCACAGATGGGAGAAGTCTGTGAACCTGGGATTTGGCTGGCACCTTCAGCGGCCACCTACTCGCAGGGAGACCCGGTATCGGGAATCCGGAGCGACGTGGGGTGAGAGGCGCAGTGCTTTGAATTGACCGCTTATTTCACGGAGCGAAGCCGCATTGCCTGTGGACAATTGGATTCTAAACAAATTGGATTCCAATACTTTTGGAATTGTGCTGGAAAGGATTGATACAAATTGAGACTGTTTCCCTCTAGAGGGAGTTTTGGGACATTGTTACAAGTGTGCAGGTGCGAAATTGGTCTGAAGATAAGGACTGTGAGAAACTAGTTTTGACCTTGAATATCTTAAGAATGTCGGTAAAGGAAGAAGTAGCGTCTGTTCTGAATAGGACAATTTATCTGCTGGGAAAGCTGCATAAACAGACAGACGTCATGGCTACTAATATTGATATATTGGGAACAAAAGTGGGCATCAGCATAGAAGTCGACAAGAACCCGGCACAAGAATCTTTCTTAACTGAACAAATTGATGATTTAGAGAAGGAGAAAGTTGCTGTTGTTGAATACAAAGCAAAACATGGGGGAGCCTTAACCCTAAAGAGGCAAATGGAGGATTACAACTTGAGGCCTTATATGACTGTAATTAGGAGAAGCCAATTTTTGAAGATGGGTGCCTGGCCTGATCTGGATGCAGGGATCAAATGACTTTTGGAATATGAATTTGAGCCAGGAGGAGATTGGAGCTTTGGGGGCCTTTGGACTTGGAAGAATTGTGAAACAAGGTTTGGAATACTTTATGGGCCCTAGCTTTAATTATGGAAACCTGGCAGACTTGTCAAGAAGGAATATAAGCATCGTTGGGTTGGAGCTCCCCCCGAGATCTGCTTTTTAGCACCAAAGATTATCAAGAAGATTGGCAGAAGGGAAATGAAGAAGAGTTAAGAGCCTCGGATATCAGATCTCCAGGTTGATGGAAGCTGGGAGGTTGATGGAACTGACGGCAGGGGCCGGGACCGAGGAGGGGAGACGGAGGAAAGAAATTGGGAATTTAAAGTGTATATAAGGAGATTAAAAAAAAAAAATTAATGAGAAATGGAAAAATCGTGGAATGAAATTTTTATGACCCTAGGGGAAATGTTTTAAGAGATCAAGTTCAATATATTAGTTTTAATGAGAAACAAGATTAAATAAAGTAAAAATGGATGATTAATTGGTGAAAGAAGAGAATGTTAAATTACAGTATATTAAGATAAATTATTAGGATAAAAACAAAGATGAAGGATTTGTGGAAATATCTAACTGAACCAGAATACAAAGAGGGGAGGTGTGAGGCGGTCAAGGAAATAAGTTAAAGAAGGAAAGTCATGTAAAGGTTTGAATTGTTCTTTTCTTCTTCTTTTTTGGTTTTTTTTTTTTTTTTGGTCTGTTTTTCATTTTTTATCTTTTTTCTTTGTTGTGTGTTTATGTATTGCTTTCTTTTTTGGTTTAATTGGGTGTTTTTTTGTTATTTTTTTATTACTTATGTAACCTTTAAAATTTTAATAAAAATCATTTTTTTAAAAAAGACAATATGTATATGCTTTTCCTAGTGTGTACAGAAGCAGCAAGTTAAGGAAGATGCTGTATCTGACAAATGATTGGTAGCCTCAAATGTTAAGAATCCCAAAGAGCCTCAAAACTTTTATTTGAGGCTAAATTCTATCAGAATTATAACAATACCATGGTTTTTAATTCCTTCCACTTGCCTCATTTCCTCATGCTCTGCACCTATCAATAGTTTTGATTTATTTTCACAAACATGAGAGCAACAAGGGGAGGCTCAGGTTCATTCCCCAACATGTCCAGAAATCTCAGGGAGCAGGGCTGGGAAGAACCTCTAGGCAGGACTATGGGAGGCGCTGTAGGTAGCAGGAGCAGACAAACATGAGCTGAACGAAGCGGCAGCCTGATTCAATACATGGTGTCTTCATACGAAAAGTATGAAAAGCGTCCTCACAATACAAGGCGTGCGCAGCAAAATTAACTACCCTGAGCAATATGGGGCACACTTTCCTCCAGAGTCTCTAGGTTAGTGTCTCTCAATAATTATTCAGTTCTAGGGAATTCTACCTTGGAATAAAGGCTGACCTGATGTCCCAGGAAGCCACAGTGTGGTGCAGTGGGAAGGAGGGGTTTGAGTCTCAAAGAGTCAAGGTCAACTCATCCTTGGTCATGAAGCTCACTGGGTGGCATTTGGCAAGTCATTCTCTCTAGTTTGGTGTTCGTGTACGCATATGGTCCTATTGGTATCTCTGGCAAAATCTACAGTGGTGCCCCGCAAGACGAACGCCTCGCAAGACGGAAAACCTGCTAGACGAAAGGGTTTTCCGTTTTGGAGGCGCTTCGCTAAACGAATTTCTCTATGGGGTTGCTTCGCAAGACGAAAAAATCTTGCGAGTTCCCGCGGGTTTTTTTCCGCTTTTTCCGCCCTTTTCCTAAGTCGCTAAGCTGCTTAACAGCTGATCCGCTGATAAGCCGCTTCTCAGCTGATCGCTAAAAGCCGCTAGACCGCTAATAGCACTAATCTGCTAAGCTGTCAATGGGCTTGCTTCGCAAGACGAAAAAACCGCTAGACGAAGAGAATCGCGGAACGGATTAATTTCGTCTTGCGAGGCACCACTGTAATTTGTGATTACACTGTGGCAACAGGGAGAAGGGCCACAGAACACATGTTTGCATAAAAAGGTCCCCGCTTCAACCTACAGCATCTTCAGGAAGAGCTGGGAAAGACTGGCGTCTGAGCTAGCTGGATCAATAAGCTGACTTTGGTATAAGCCAAGACCCCAGTGTCCCTCCCTCCCGCCCCCCCGCCCCCGGCTGCAAAAGCAAGCAGACACCTGGATTCTGGAAGGGAGGAAGCAAGACAATGAACCGTAGCACCCAAGCATCCTCATCAAATCAAGTTTTGACAATGCCAATGCATTTCAGCTCAGGTGCAATTCTCCTTTCTGGGAACTGTTCCATGAAAGTGTCTGCCACTTCCAGCAAGAAACCTATGGCTCAAATGCCCTGGGATATTCCCAGACACAAGGCTTTTTACAAAGCCGAAAATACTTTTGAGATATTTCCTTGACGATTTTGCTCACTGCAGTTTAAAGCAGGTTGCAACAAACAGACTGTGCCACTGGCCCGAGGAAGACTGGACTTGAAGCAGAACCATCCATGACTTTTTTATATTAGACAGTCGAAGGATAGACATACATGGCTCTAACTATTAATAATAGTAATAACGACAACCTGTGTTGCAGATTATGGCAAAAAGAAGGACCTCAGCTTCCAGAGGTTTAAGATTACTGGTTTAAAATGCCAAAGATTGAATGATAGCAATTTGCACCTAAAATTGCAGGCCTCTTGATTCTGACAGCTGAACAAGTCACTTTGGTAAAACGAAGTGCTCTTTCAGATATTATGTTCAGCTAAGAGGCAAGTGCACACAATTCATGCTATTCACAGTTTGATCTTAGCCCACCATTCAACAGACAATAGCTAGTTAAAGGTAAAGGTAAAGGTACCCCTGCCCATACGGGCCAGTCTTGACAGACTCTAGGGTTGTGCGCCCATCTCACTCTAGAGGCCGGGGGCCAGCGCTGTCTGGAGACACTTCCGAGTCACGTGGCCAGCGTGACATCGCTGCTCTGGCGAGCCAGAGCCGCACACGGAAACGCCGTTTACCTTCCCGCTAGTAAGCAGTCCCTATTTATCTACTTGCACCCGGGGGTGCTTTCGAACTGCTAGGTTGGCAGGCGCTGGGACCGAGCAACGGGAGCGCACCCCGCCGCGGGGATTTGAACCACCGACCTTTCGATCAGCAAGCCCTACAAGGCAGCAATAGTATGCCCATGCGTCACTTCATACAGGGACTCTACAAGAAGTCTTTGAATTCCCTTGATCTGTGAATAAAACAGACAGATCTGCTTGCTTCCTCCCTGCTCTACCACTTTAGGAAAATTAATTCTTCGTTTATGTAAAAAGAAATGGGGAAGAGAAAACACTGGCGTGTAAGATGTGGTGGTAGACTACCATCTAGTGGCAGTGCAACGTCAATGGCAAAATAATATAGAGAATGAAAGAACAAGCAAGATGACTAGAGCAGCTTTTGGGGGAATTGCAAAAAGTCAAAATTTCCACCACCTCTTGCTTTCTGTTATTGATGTTTCCTACTTAACAGTAAAAACACTTTTTGGTTGGTGTGTAAAAAATAAAACTGAGTGAAATATAGAAATAGCAAAGAGGAGAGAGTTAAGATCCGGACCACAAAAGAAGTTCTTTATGTAACAGCAGTTGTCACATCAGGAACTAAACACCAATTTGCCAGGATGTAGCTCAGTGCTTAAAAAACCAGCAGGTTGTTTTTCCTCTGAGTTGTTAACGCTGACATTTTACCGCCAGGTGCCTGGGAGTTATTTCCTTTAAAATTAATAAGCTTTTCCAAGCACTGGACCTCAGCGACTGGTCAACAAGAGAACGTTTTAATCCCTGCTGAAATCTAATTTTAGCATGGGGCACAACAGAGCACAGCTTCTTAACAGATTGGCTTGTGATTGCATTGTATGTTTTTGAGTGCTGGAAAATTCTCTTTAAACACAACCAAAGACTAAGATGCACAAGGTCTTCTGTAATATAACCCAAATGCTGTGCTTAATTGTTCAAAACAGCCTACTCACAGTTCTAAAATTTGGAATTTCCATAGAATAATTAAGACAGGAAATGATGGAAATGGCAAAAAGAACACACAGGAGTTTCACAGAAAGATGTGTTGCATTATGGTAATAGAAGGCTGGAGATACAGATTCCATCCGGTCTTGTGTGTGCTGTGGAACGGGCTTACATCACCCATGTTTGGAGGTAGCAGTTAAAATGGGTCTATATGTAAGGCAATCTGTAAGGCTTAGCAACCTCCAGTTTAAGCAAACTATGAAAGGTTCATTCAGTGAGATTCCTCCAAGATTATTTCAGTAATGCCCCAGTGGTCCTCTTGCATCTAAAACTGTACTGCAGAACTACCAGAAGAATATTATTTCATGGGCTAAGGAAGAGAAAACATTTGAGAACTAACAATCAGCAAATTCCTAGTCCAAATTCTACTGCAGCCACGAACACATCAGCAATTGCTGATATTAATGCAAACCTGCCTTTAATGCATTGTTGTAAAATTTACTGAGATGATGTATTTGAGGTGCTCCGAATACTCTTAAAATCCTCTAAAAATGCCATGTATTATTATTGCTAATACGTGTTCTCAATAAATGCACTAAATTTATTTAAAAGATGGTTAGTTCTGTTGATTAATATGCAGGATTAGTGATCATCTTCCTTCTGCCCTTTACCTGCTTGCCAAATGGAAGCGCCAACATCTTCCTGATGAGTCTTCCTTGACCCAGCAAATGCCAAAGCATCTTCCATGAACTGTATTTTCTTGCTGAACTGCATCTCTAAGATGGGGATAGCTTCCGGCATCTTTGCTGACAGCAGCCGATAGCTGATGTCTGGTTTCCCAATGAACCTCTGGCGGACGCTTATTTCATATGGTGTATGAACTTTGACATCGTCTACATCCTTCTTGTCAAACCAGTGAAGGAGTTGAGAGTTGGAATCGCTGATCTCCAGGCCAGAAGCCAAGAGGGCGAGTTTGCCTGGCTTGACATTGGAATCTGTCCTTTCAGTGATAATAACTGGGATTCGCAATATTACTCCATCCTTGTTTCCAGAATCAGAAACGGCAGGGATTTCCTTTGGCTTTACGTTTAATGGCCCCTTCAACAGTTTGCTACCAAATGGCCACCAAGCGGGAGATTCCAGTTCTGACAATAACCTAACAGGAAGAAACATACGCCATGATCAGAAATAGAAAGCTATATTGGCATCTCACACACTTTTCCTTGAAAAAGTGTGGTTTCAGTAAAAGAAACAGAAACTGCCTAGCTGGATCTGACTAAGGTCCAGCTACTCTAGGTCCAACAACAACCTGCAAGATTCTCCTAGAATACCCCATATGCAGGGCATGAAGGTGATGGCCACTCGCTTTTTTTGTCCACAGCACTCCTATCATAGAGTTAATAGTTGCTGAGAACCCCTCCTTCCATTAGCATTTCCATTCCATTTTTAAAGACATCTAAACTGCCATCCATCATCACATCTTTGGGTGGAGGATCTGTAAGATAAAGTAAGCTGAGAGAGCAACTTGCTCAAGCCCCCCCCCCCAATCCAACAAGCTTCACTGATGAACTAGGAGCCAAATCTCTATGAAGTCCAGCGTTGGTTCTTAAAACAAAACCTTATTCTTCCAAGCACCTGTCCTTAAAACACACTTCCATCACAAAGCGCAGGCACAGGAAATTCAAGCACGTAGTGAAGAGAGAGCAATACTTGTGTATACACCTGGGTTTGCAGGCTACTAAGTCTACATCTACCACTGACTGAGACTGCAAACAGTTGCTTGGAAAAAGCTCTGGCATTGAAAATCAAACTGGAAACAGGTTGTGCTTAGGGCTGCAAACATTAAGAGGCTGCATCTGTAACTATGCATTCCTAGTTGCACAACTCAAGAGAATCTCTCTTGGTTTGGCACTGTAAACCTAGTCATACAAAATACTGCCTTGGTTTTGGAATCTATCCTTACCATTTATTTTGGTAAGCATTTGTTAAGCATTACTGGAATATTCAAGACCAGTCTAATACGCCATTTCCCCTATGAGGTTGTTAATCATCATGTATATTGCAGGCCTGAAATCAAAGATCAGTATGTGAAATTCAGTTGGCAATCTTCCCCCACTAATGCCCTGCCTAAATCAAAGAGCACCAAACATTTTTGCCTGCCTGTTCTGTATAGTGGGGGTGGGGGGAATGCAATAGGGCCATGAGAAGGCTGCATCTCCTTTCGAGCTCTGAAAACTGCAGTTTGTTTTTAGTTAGCTTTTAGTCTATAGTCATTAGCCAGTTTAAGTTTTTATATATTTAACCTTACAGTGGTACCTTGGTACTTGAACGGCTTGGCTCCCGAACAAATCAGCTCCTGAACGCCGCAAACCCAGAAGTGTTCCGGTTTGAGAATGTTTTTCAGAAGCTGAATGTCTGACACAGCTTCTGCAGCTTCCAACTGAGTGCAGGAAGCTCCTGCAGCTAATTGGAAGCCGCGCCTTGGTTTTTGAACAGTTTAGGGGTCCAACAGACTCCCAAAATGGATTAAGTTTGAGAAACAAGGTACCATTGTATTATAATATTTCTTGGGAGGTTTTGAAGCTTTCAAGGATGACTAGTAAAGTCGAAACAAAATAAAAAAATTCCTTCCAGTAGCACCTTAAAGACCAACTAAGTTAGTTCTTGGTATGAGCTTTCGTGTACATGCACACTTCTTCAGATGCACACTTCTTCAGATGGTAAAGTCGAGCTCTGTGAGCAAGTGAAGATATCCTCCTCTGACTTGGAGAGGCGAGCAACACCAAGCAGTAACAACACCTAATTTTCTGAGTTGCTTTAACATTCGTATCTGAGTTCTGTATGGTTTCCCAGGATTCTTTGTGAGGTTTTCCCTTTTCCCACATCTAATCTCTCACCCTTCCTTTCGTCTTTCCCTCAACTCTCCTTGTTCCGGGCCTTCTTCCTATCCAGTTTTTCAGCTCTGTTTCCCTGCCTCTCTCCCTGCCAAACAGCAACTGTTGTCCTTAGGCCTCGGGACAAGTTTTCTCCCAAGCTAACTTTTATGACAAATGCCTCTTGGGAATACCTTTACTGTGAGAAGTTGGAATGTTTATGAATGCTCCATGACATCACAGGTACTCAGCCAACTGGGTTTGGGAGGGTCTATTCACAACAACCCTTGAATGTTCTTGTTATTCTCATTTTACACATGGTGAACCACAGCTAAGAATTATTTGTCAAAAGCCCAAGTTACATCATATTCTAGCAAATGTTCCTGTTTGGAAACTGGTGAGTCAGGCAGCAATTCTGAAGAAGGAAGCTAGCCAAGAAGGTTGAAACGGAGAATTTCTTTAATCTTGAATAATCCAAATTAATCCTGTAGAACCACAGTTAACCTCAAATCGAAATTAAATTAATTAATTTGGAGTTTGGAGATTGCTCAAGAACACAAGGAAATAAAGGTGCAATCACTGTAAAACATATTCAGCTTCCACTTGACGGAAAATGCCAGTTGTTTCCGATTTCAAAAGCCAATTAATTATCTCACCAGGGGGAGAACTTTTTTTAAAAAAATCCAGAAAGGTAGGAAGTCAATTCAGTGGGTAGATCTACTGTGTCTAACAAAATAGTTCTCAAACTACTACCAAAGAAATGCATCGACAGAATTCTGCTTTTGTTATAGATATGTCTGCAAGTATTAGTTTCTCGGACTCAGAAAACCTTTCCTTGCGTCCTCCCAGTCTGACAACAGACTCAGAATGGCCCCTTGTGGTATGATTGTGGAATTAGTCCTGAAAGGTTACTCAGCTTCCACTTCACTGAGGTAACACACAAACTATTTTCCGATTGGCCCCTTTGCACGACATCATCCAGGTGAGACTCTGGCCTGTTACGAATACCTATCCTTCCTCTGGGAGCTAACATCATCCAGTGAAAGCATTTTGAATCTGGCCAGTCCTTTGGTTCATCTGCCAACCCAGCCACCGACTCCTGAAATGGACTTGGGCAAGTAATTTCTTTCTTCACTGTTAAGATTTTATTCCTTTAAATTAAAAACAGAATGCCTAGTTCCACAGGCACAATGGGGCTGTGGGCTTGTTTCTCTAATAATACCTTACCTACATCATGTGGCAAATTACTTTTGAAACCAAGAGGTATTTTAAAAATAGTTTGTAATATGATACAGCCATCAACTAATGGGGGGGGGGGGGACACAATGAGAAACAAAAGCAAAAAAATTCAAAGTGTTTGTATAAGATCTAAAAAAGTGAGCCTAAAATAGTTCTTTCATCCTGGGCCAAGCTGATAAGTTAGCTCTCTCTTGTCTTGTTATGTACATATTCAGCTATGTTTTCCAAAACTTTGCAACCAACCAAGCCAGGAATTTGTCTTTTCTATTTTTAAAAAAATTTAACTGTGGGCCTGCTGGATCACACAAAGGGATAGTACCGACTACCATATCTTGGTCTAACAAGCAGAGATATGAATTAAACTTTGCCTGTGCACAAAACCCATTCACATGAGCCATGATTTAATAAGGAAGTCTCTAATAAACCATAGTTTCCTGCTTTGTTAAAATAAAGAAATTGTGGTTATCAGCTTTGGAACAAGCCAGGATATTCAGTCACATTCAATCCACGGTTTACTATTCTGACTTCTTCTGAAGCTGTTACCCACTGTTTCCTGTTTTGGACAAACAGAGAACTATGGCTAATTGAAGACTTTCTGGTTTGTTTCCTCACAAAAGGAAGGCAAAGGACTTGAGTGTGCAAGTAAAAGAATCATTCCGATGTCAGTTGTGTGTTGCCATACCTGTCTGCTACATCCATCTCTGATTCAATCTTGTCCAGTCCCTTCATGATGTTATCAAACTGTTCCCCCTGGTGCTCAAGCACCTTTGCAGTGTCTTCTAGCCGTTTCTGAGATCCCGCCAGCAAGCCGGTCAGCTCTTGCCCCTTGGATGTTTGGGGGCAAATGGCCCCGGCTGCAGCCCCCTCCGAGGAGAGCAGCTGTTCCCTCCAAAAGTGCTCAAGGATATTGAAAACAACATTTCGGTTGGGCTGAAGGGAACTGAACCAGTGCTTGGTGCTCTTTTCCAAAACAGTGAGGGAACTGAAGATGAAGTTGGAAGATTCCTTCTTGATCTCACTGATGCCAGAGAGATGGAAGTCAGCCAGGAGCTCTCCAGATTTGTCAGCTGTAAATCTGACCGAAATGGGTGTCAGGCAGAGTTTGCCAGAAATCCATCGTTTCTCAGAGTTGATGTAATAGGAGCAGGGCCACGTGTGGATACGAATGACCTCATTCATCACCTTTTTGCTTGTGTCTTCTTCCTCAAGGCAAATGGAACAATCAATTTCTAAACAAGGAGCAAACAAATGATGCAATTCACGATTCACAACAAAATGACATTTTGACCATTCTATCATCTGTTTTACTGTAAAAAAAATTTGCTGTGGAATTATTCCCCGCTTCCCTAATTTTTGGGTGGGTTTGGACTGAAACATACAATCCAAGACTGGATTGAAATTTCAACCCACTAATCCCAAATTGGAACCCATTAATACCAAATCTGAACAAGGATCAGTTGCAATATGCAGTCTCTCAGATGAACTCAGAAACTAGCATTTCTCAATTATGAACTGTAATAGGTTGATATTTTGGTATGTAAGCATGGTGTTATTTATATGAGAAGCTGCCTTATTTGAAGTAAAACTATTGGTCTACATAGCCCAATGATGATTGGCAGTAGCTCTTCAAAGCCCCGGTGAGACATTCATTTCCCAGAACTACTACCAGAGAACTTTTTAACAACTGATGCCAGAGAGTAAGCCTGAGACCTTTTGTAAAATGCTCTATTGATAAAAAAAGAGAAAGATGGTATTTCTGAGAGACGAGAGTTGTGATTATAATAGAACCTATGAATATCTTGGCACAGCTACCAAGTGACATTTACCTTTTCCATGATGTAGTAGGAAGCAATTAGGGAGGCACCCATATAGACAAAGGCTACTGGTTTTCTTCCCAAGCTATGTGGTAATAACTGTAGTAATTATGTCACACCTGAGTTGATTACATGCACTGACATCCATTCTATTACTCAGTGACCGTATCTGATAAAGGGTGTCAGTTCTGCATTTATCTACTTAGCATGTGAAAAGCAAAGCAAAGCAAAGTGTGTTCACTGCTGTACTTGGTTGCCAAAATTTGGACAGCCCCAATTCTTAATATAAATTTGATATGCTGATAAAGCACATCAGTAATCAGAACTGCAACACTCCCCTCTGCTATCTGAGTCATAGAATGAAATCTAAACCAGAAAATAACCCAAGGTCTTTTATTCCCCCTCTCTTGCACCTGAAAAACCCTGCTAGGGCTATATCACAGGTAACAAGAATGATTTCACTTAAACACACGGTGCCTTGGAACATAACCTGCGGGTATAGGGCGCTACATAAATTCAATAAATAATAAAAATATTAACAACACCTACGTAAATGGGGGGTTGCCTGTAAATAGATGATTTAGTCTAAACAGCCATATCAAGAGGCATTAGACAATATAAGCAAAACCTAGAGAAGGGAATGGGTGGTGTCACACCCCTCTTTCTGCCAAAGATACACGAGAATTGCAGACCATTATATGGCCTTGCCTTGGTGGGTTATATTATACCCCCACAAAGAGATCAAAACCTAACATTAATTGCAGGATGCCATCTCCTGAGAAAATCAAGAGAGAACTGGTAAAAAAAAACCCAGAAAGACAAAAATTGGCAGAGAAAAGATTGAGATCCTATAGGATCAAGGCAACAGAAGGATGCCATGTGGCACACTCTTTTAAGAAAAACAAAGTATATTTTCCACAATATTTCTTCTCCAGTAAAGCATGTCTGGCACTGACTACTACCATTTCAGCACTAGATAAGAATGTTTTTATCCTCCTAGGCATACAGGCAGCTTTAATAATAGTGTTGTAATCTGGGCTTTAGGGTGTTTTGAGTAATACTGATACTGTGAATTGTTTAATGTTTTATTGTATTAAATGCACTGTACTGTAAATCACTTTGTGACTTTTAGTATGAAGCAATATACAAATCTAATAAATCAAAACAATATTTTATTGTGTGTTCGCTTCTCTTGCTTTTACTTGCCTTGTTGTGGTGCCAACACTCATTATTAAGCAGAATGTAGGCTAGTACGATGTATACAAGTTTTAGAGGGTTAGCTGAGTTAGTGTGTTGCATAAATACAAGTGTTGTGGCACCATAAAGACTAATAGTTTAATTATGGGATAGGCTTTCGCAGACTAGTATGCTTCATCAGATGAAGCACTATCCTGACCTTGAATAGAATGGAGTAAAACACTGGAGATAAATTAAAAGCAAATCTCATGTCTCAAATGAATGCTAAATGGTGGGCCTTAGGTCTAGAAAAGCTGGCAGCAGTTGCTTTATACCTTAAGTAACATACAAGGGTAGTTGAAAAATATTTTAACTGAAATGAAATAGGTCAGATCAAGCCTGTGTAGCTTAGCATTCTGTTGACAACACTGGCCAGCCAAATGCCTTTGGGAGGCTAAAGCCTACAAAACATGCCGTGAAGGCAACAACCCTCTCTCCCCGCCCCATATTTTGTATTCAACAGTAACTTGCCTCCACATGTGAAGGTTCCCTTTAGCCAGCGTGGCTAACAGGCGCTGACCAATCTCTTCTTTGTGAATTTGTTGAATCGCCACCTAAATCTAAGCCAGTGGCCATCTCCTCTTCTTATGGAAGCAAGTTCTATAAATTGACTATGTGCCATGTTACATGAAAAAGTATTTTCTTTCATCTGTCCTGAATTGCCTGCCAATTTCAGTAGACAATTCCAAGTTCTAGTATTATAAGACATAGGGGTAAAAATTCTCTGTCCATTATGGAAAGTGCTTTTCCAACACTGTATTCTTCCTCCCACATGAAGATTCACAGTAAGTCAAGGCTAATAAGTGGGGCTCTTCATGCAATTATGTTATTATATTTGCAATCTGCTAGCCACTGCCTAGTCTAATAAACAATTTCAAGGCCTTGCTTGTTGCCAGACACTGAATAATTGTCATGAATAATAGTCTATTATAAGCTTTTGATTGATCATTATCAAAGGCTACATGTCACTGCAGTTTACATGCTGTACTCAATGAAGATCTAAAATGACATTTATGTTTCATATGGTGCCCATTAATTTAATCTACACAAGTTTGCACAGTGCAAGCTATTATCTGAGTTGCCGATATGAAAAAGAAAATCTTCCTGTTGTATTCTTTTATTGCAGTTCGATGCCACTGATCCAACTATGGCTTACAATGTTAAATCCCCTTGCTGTACAGTGGTGCCCCGCAAGATGAACACCTCGCAAGACAGAAAACCTGCTAGACGAAAGGGTTTTCCGTTTTGGAGGCGCTTTGCAAAACGAATTTCCCTATGGGCTTGCTTCGCAAGACGAAAATGTCTTGCGAGTTCCTGCGGGGTTTTTTCCCTTCTCTCCCCCCCCCCCTTTTCCTAAGCCCTAAGCCGCTTATCAGCTGATCCGCTAATAAGCCGCTTATCAGCTGATCCACTAAAAGCCGCTAAACCGCTAATAGCGCTAATCCGCTAAGCTGTCAATGGGCTTGCTTCGCAAGACGAAAAAACCGCTATACGAAGAGCCTCACGGAACGGATTAATTTCGTCTTGCAAGGCACCACTGTATTACAGTTAAAACCAAACCAAACCAAACCAAACTGTGGACTTGCACACAACTGAGTGTAAAATAGTCTCTTTTTCTATTTTGTATATCAATTAATATTTTCGGCTGGGACTAACGGGTGGGACAGTATGGTCAAGGGCATTTTGATATTATATGTAATATAAAAATGTCTTAAGTGTTGTTGCTATCATTTGATAAGAAAGGCTATTGCCATTGTTAACCTCCATTAGAGGCAGGTCCACCCTCTGTAACCTTTAAATACTTTGTGACCTACAGGGGTGTTGGTCTTTGCAAATGAATCAAAGTTGTTCAGAAGAAGGAAAAACATTTTGATGATGTATGCACATCTCAGAAGAGGCAACATTTCAGAAGAGACATTCCTTGGAGGAGGTATGGGAGAGCAGAGGAAAGCCTATTTTAAGATGCTTTAATTTAAAAAGAAGTAAATAGAACATAAACCATTCAAAGCAATGCAAAAGCCACTACAGTATTTTGCTGAATAGACAGCAAGCTATTTCTTCAAGCATCATCAGCTTCATGGCATGTTCAATGATATTTGATCACCTATTATTTGACCATCATGCCAATTCTAGAAGCAAGGTTTTAAGGGGGTTTAATGAACTATTTTAACTGGAAGCACCTAAACATAATCCATTAACAAAACCCTGATGCCCTAGTCACAAAACAATCCTGACAACCCCAAGCAGAAAATAATACTTAAGTAAATTAAAAGGTATAATGACTGCCTGTAATTATTACATAAAACATAGCACAAAATTCTGGAAAAGAAATCTAGTCTCCAATAAACAAGACTATATAATTCTTACACAGAGAACCTGTTCAAATAATGTCAGTCCTGGAGACATTGAAACATACACAGGAGACTAGTTCACGTACGAATTATTCTTTCCCAGAATGAACACAAAAAAGAATGAATGGTCCATCACACATAATTGTCAACAGAAGTTCCAGCAAATGTAGTCTTTTTCAATAGCCAATTCATATTTGGTTTACAGTTGTCATTAGAGAAATCAAGTGCTCAAAAAAAATATACATGTGTCTCCAGCCCAACAATCATAGCCATTTTGCCTTCTATAAACAGTGTTTCATGCTGTTATGGTTTACAAGCACACACACAAATTACTATGCAAGATATGTTTCCATACATATGTAACTATGTTGTTCCTAACATTACCTTCGCTGGATGTTGATTCAGACAACCACTTTAAGGCTGTCATCCCTGAAATTTTCATGTCACTGAGTTTTCTTTTGATTTCAGAGTCAAACAAAAATTGAACAATCTCTTAGAAGCAGATACTTGCTAGCCTTCCAATAACACAAGGAAATTAAGAGTCTCTGGAGAATACTGGATATTATATACTCTTGGCTCTCATGAGTCACTGTTCATCTGTGAGCCAGTTACCATTTGACTAGTCATGTTTTCATATTGCAGAACCTAGTATACTATTACTATCCCAGGTATCACATGCAGACCACACTACAGCTGATCACTCATGCAAAGTGATCTTAAAGGTGTCAGGTGAGCCATGCCAGATGAGAAATCCTAAATACCATTACTCTATGTCTCAGAGGAGGACACTGGGACTACCCTAAGCAGATGGCTTAAACAGGAAAGTTACACCAAAAGAAACAAAAAATGTATTGCATTCAAACTGAGACACTGCTAACAGAGATTCTCTGGAGGTTCCATGGAAACATCTCTGAGCAGAACAGGGTTTTTAAAGAATGCCAGACGTGAAGCTCTATTTTTCATGTTTTCACCCAATTAACTGCAAGAGGTGCTCACAAAGGAAGTAGCCATAGAATCTCTTGTCATCAGTGTCTCAGCATTAATGAGTTACAAGTTTGTTTTACAAAACTAAAGCCTGCCTTATATATTACAATGGTACCTCGGGTTAAGTACTTAATTCATTCCGGTGGTCTGTAATTAACCTGAAACTGTTCTTAACCTGAAGCACCACTTTAGCTAATGGGGCCTCCTGCTGCCGCTGTGCTGCTGGAGCACGATTTCTGTTCTCGTCCTGAAGCAAAGTTCTTAACCCGAGGTACTATTTCTGGGTTAGTGGAGTCTGTAACCTGAAGCGTCTGTAACCTGAAGTGTATGTAACCCGAGGTACCACTGTGTACACAAAGACACGTAACAGCAGCCCAACAACCCATTTAATTCCAGGAATGCTGCTTCCAATGGGAACTGGGAAGCAGTGATAGTTATGTGGGCTATCAGTCTATTATATGCATCGGCATATAGGTAAGGACCATTTTGCGTGTGTTCAAAGCACACAAGCATCACTGCAAACCAGGAAGTGGCAGTAAAAGGGGGCGTGGTTATATGCACTCCACTACCATGGGTGATGACCCAGAATGCAACCCCTGAGCAAATCGTGGATTGCCTGTATAATGTATAGCTTGCTCATAATTCTTACCCACCCAACTCCTGGTTTTCTAAGAATCAGTGCCTTTCAATTTAGAATAAAAGAATGCCAGAGGAGCAGCCCTGCTAGGCCTGCTGTGGAAAAACAAGAGGCCCAACTGAAGGTTTAGATGTTTGTTGTAACATGTGTTTCTATACTTGCATCATTTTGTGTGTCATCATTTTGTGTGTCTACAAAAATCATGTTGCAATAAATTTGAGATGACAGAGAACTGTTTGTCATGTCAGCCTGAATGGATAGTTCAAAATCATTCAGTTCCATAGTAGTCAGGCTGCCATATCTTTCCTATAGATCTAACACTAGAACAATTACTGAAAAGCTCCTGCCACTTTAGAGCTCACATATCCCTGGGGTATTATTTACAGAACAGATCCAGATCACAGAACAGATCCAGGCACTCTTGGAGGAAACAGATATTCTAGATCCATTTCAATCAGGGGTTAGGCTATTTTGGCACAGAAACTGCATTGCTGGCCCCGCATGATAACCTATGTTGGAGGAGATACAGGGGAAATGTGTCCGTGTTAATTCTCATTGACCCTTAGTGGGGTTTTTTATACCATTGACCATGGTATTCTTCTGGAGTGACTGTCCAAGTAGGGGTCAGTGGCACCGCTTTGCAGTGGTTCTAGTCCTACATGGATGGTTGTTTCCAGACGGTGATACTTGGGGAGTGATAATAATAATAATAATAATAATAATAATAATAATAATAATAATAATTTATTTATACCCCACCCATCTGGCTGAGTTTCCTCAGCCACTCTGGGCAGCTTCCAGCAGAATATTAAAATACAATGATACCCTTCAATGCAGGGTTCCTCAGGGTTCAATTTTATTTCTGCTTCAGCACGTTAGCAGTTCTGACCTACCTTAGAACTTTGATACAAACACGCAATAATAAATGTGATTCACTTTTTTCTAAGAAATAATGTTATTATTAGATTCAAAGCACTAGACAATGTTTACCAGGTACAGTGTTATCCATACTCCGTTGTTTACTGTTAAGCAGTCTTCACCAACCTGGTGCCCTCCAGATGTTTTAGACTGTAACTTCCATCAGCTGTTCTGGCTGGGGCTTGTGGGAGTTGCAGTGAAAACACCTGCAGGTTATCAGGTTGGTGAAAGCTGCTATAAAGCAGTAATGCTTCACCCTCAAGAAATGGGGAAGAAAACAGGGAAATAAACATTCCCCTCCAGGGAAGTAAACACTTAATCATCACAATCCACACATTCATTTCTTCTTATATGCATAAAAATGTAAGACAGCCCCCATTGGATGATTTGTCATGCCGAATCACAAACCTGGATTTGCATGAAGAAAAACCCATAAGGTCAAGAAAAGTAAGCTGAGTGGTTGCACGGGGTGGGAAGGGGAAGCTCAAGGGAATTAATGTGAGGGGAAGTAGCAGGGGATTGGCAAGTGGAGTGAGCAGGGGCACATTTCTAACTAACCTTCATTATTACCAATCCTAGGGTGAGTGACAGCATAAAAAGATCACATGAAAATACCGCTAAGCCACAGTGGATAAAACACATCACTAAAACACCATATTAAAAAAATTATTACTAAATATGCTGTTGTATAGTGGAAATGCCTGGGCAAATAAGTATGTGTTAAATTGGCACTGAAGAGAAAAGACAGGTATCAGTTGTACTCGAGATCACAGGTCCCAAAAGACACATAAATGTGTGTGTGAATGGATAGCACATTTTCCACATGGAATTGCTTTCCCTAATACAAAACAAAAACAAAACACGAAGTGTACATTAACTAGCACTGGCAATGAGTGGCATGTCTATAACCCTAACAAGTGTATGTTTTAATTTTATTAATTTAAGGGGGGAGAATTACAGCAAGCCCACAACTTCCACTCATTTAACTTGTGCCCATTCAAAAGATTAAAAGGGTTGCAGGGTTACAGGAAAAATGACTTGGGCAAATCCACTCACCATCGAGCCCACTGTGTTTTGACTATATGCAATTTTGGCTTTAGACATGATCCCTAGAATGTAACTCCCACGTATTCACAAAACTAAGCAGGGTATGGTGTGGTTTCAAATTGGATTGGGGGCTGAGTGTTGAGATTTCTGCATTGCAGGAATGGCCCTTGGGGTCCCTTCTAACTCTAGGATTCTATGAAAATCACTTTGTTAATTCTGGTTAATTCTGTTAATTCTGGTCAAGTTCTCCATTCTGTGCGTCATTATCATTAAACTTAGCGCTATGCTATGTCTCTGACCCACTTTGGATGGTGCCATTGCTGACCTTACTTCTCAACGATTAATTGTGCATCTGCTCTTCCATATATAGATTTCTTACATTTATATACCACTTTTATGTTCCAGGGATCACTGGGTAGTGTACATGGTCTCTCAGGGGTGGAAGGACGCATCTTGTTATTCTATGGATCTATTATTATTATTACTACTACTACTACTACTACTATTATCAGGGGCGGATTTAGGTTTGATGAGGCCCTAAGCTCCTGAAGGTAATGGGGCCCTTTATATGTTCCGCTGTCCTTTGTCAACAACAAATTGTCGCTGTTTTTTGTGTCGAATACAGTGGTACCTCTGGTTGTGATCAGCCTCCGTTCTGGAGGCCTGTTCGCAACATGAAAAGAGCGCAACCTGCAGCGGCGTGTCTGCGCATGCGCGGGTTGCAATTTGCCGCTTCTGTGAATGCGGCAAAAACCGGAAGTAAACCTTTCCGGTACTTCCAGGTCGCCGTGGGATGTAACCTGAAAGAAAGTAACATGAAGTAAATGTAACAAGAGGTATAACTGCTTATGATATATGGTAATTTATGCATCAAATGGGTATCTAAAGCCATTTGCACAAAACAATATATGCATTTTATCAAAGTAATTGTTGAACTGAAATACAATTAAGAAGTACATTAATAGTGAAATTTATGGGCGGGGGGAGAGTGGAGCCCTAAGCTATAGCTTGTTTAGCTTATACATACGGTAAATCCAGCACTATTACAGTATACAGTGGTGCCTCGCAAGACGAAAAGAATCCGTTCTGCAAGTCTCTTCGTCTAGCAGTTTTTTTTGTCTTGCGAAGCAAGCCCATTGACGGCTTATCGGATTAGCGCTATTAGCGGTTTAGCGGCTTAGAAAAAGGGGGGGGAGGGGAAAAACCCCCGCAGGAACTCGCAAGACATTTTCGTCTTGCGAAGCAAGCCCATAGGAAATTCGTTTTGCGAAGCACCTCCAAAATGGAAAACCCTTTCGTCTAGCGGGTTTTCCGTCTTGCAAGGCGTTCGTCTTGCGGGGCACCCCTGTCTATTAATAAGTTTGCGTACCGCCTTTCACTCATAGATCACAGCATAAACTCAACAATTCTGTAATATACAGTATATGATGAAGGTTCCCACACACGACTTTGCCAGTGTTGAATAAATAAATAAAAATACGAAGGGGCCAAGCTTCCCTGGCCAGTGTGTGTGTGTGTGGGGGGGGGACTTCTAGAGGACCGAACATTCTTTATGTATGCAACAACGGCAGCAAGGATACTCATCGCAAAAAACTGGAAAACTCAAGATCTACCCACACTGGAAGAGTGGCAGATGCAACTGATGGACTATATGCAACTGGCCGAGATGACTGGCAGAATCCGTGACCTGGGAGAAGAGAAGATGGAGGAAGACTGGGAGAAATTCAAGAAGTATCTACAAAAACATTGTAATTTGGTTGAATGTTAAGAAGGATGCTAGATTATAAAAAATTGGCCACCACTAAATTAGATTTGAATTTGATGATAAGTGAGACTAAAGAAAATATAAAATTTTTTGGAAGAAGTGCTAGATTATATTTGAATGAGTGGACATGAGATTGTAAACAAGTTGATAATTTGTTTGGAAAAAACTTTTAACGATGTAAATGGGAGCGGGAGACGCGAGGGAGTCCAAAGAAGTGATGAAATTATGTCTGTGATAGAAGTAAGATTGTTTATTATTTGTGCATTTATATTTAAAAACTTTAATAAATATTTATAAATAAAAAAAATAGAAAAAGGGGGGGGGGAACCCGCAGGAACTCGCAAGACATTTTCGTCTTGCGAAGCAAGCCCATAGGGAAATTCGTTTTGCGAAGCGCCTCCAAAATGGAAAACCCTTTCGTCTAGCGGGTTTTCCGTCTTGCGAGGCGTTCGTCTTGCGGGGCACCCCTGTCTATTAATAAGTTTGCGTACCGCCTTTCACTCATAGATCACAGCATAAACTCAACAATTCTGTAATATACAGTATATGATGAAGGTTCCCACACACGACTTTGCCAGTGTTGAATAAATAAATAAATAAAAATACGAAGGGGCCAAGCTTCTCTGGCCAGTGTGTGTGTGTGGGGGGGGGGGACTTCTAGAGCAGTGTTTCCCAACCTTGGGCCTCCAGCTGTTTTTGAACTACAATTCCCATCATCCCTGACCACTGGTCTTGCTAGCTAGGGATGATGGGAGTTGTAGTCCAAAAACAGCTGGAGGCCCAAGGTTGGGAAACACTGTTCTAGAGCAGTGTTTCCCAACCTTTGGTCTCTAGCTGTTTTCGGACTACATTTCCCATCATCCCTGACCACTGGTACTGCTAGCTAGGGATGATGGGAGTTGTAGTCCAAAAGCAGCTGGAGACCCAAGGTTGGGAAACACTGTTCTAGAGGACTTTGGTGCAGGCCTCACCAATGCTGCTGCTGCTGGGCCCTCCCCACAGCCAGGGCGTTTTCCCTTCCCCACACCTCCTCCGCCCCCCGGTCCCCGAGAAGGCCTGCGAGAGGGAAGGAGGGATGGAGGCAACCTCAGCGGCAGGTGCGGGGAAGGCCGGGGTGGGGCCCCGAAATCACCTCAGAACCCGGGCGAGGCCTCGCGGAGGCGTTTACCTTCTACCCTCAGCCCACCTTCTCGCTTCCAAAGCCCCCCGGCGGCTGAGGAGAAGGATCTGAGGCGAATCGGAGGAAGACGACGACGAGGAGGCGGGGCTTACAAAGGGGGCGGGGCTGCGCCGGCTTTCCCCCCCCCCGAAAGTCCGTTGGGCGCGCCTGCGCGGAAACGGAGGGCACGCGCCGAAGTATTTGAACAACAACCAACCTTTCCTCGCGCCGGCTCGAGGGCGCACGCGCGGCAACCGCCGTCGCTTCTTCTTCTTCTTCCTTTTTTCTGGGCTGCGTACGGCTAGCTCCGCCCACTTTCCGTTTTTTTTTTAAAAAAAATGTGCGCTGTGCAGTCAGTGAATAAGGGGGCGCGCGCGCCGGAGCGGTTACGGCGCATGCGCTTCGCTTTGGGCGCTCCCTCTGAGGGAAGAAGCGGCGGCGGCGGCAGAAACCTCGAGCCGGCTCTGGAGGGGGGGTCAGTAATGGGGACAAGGGGGGGGGAGAAGGAGGGCGGGGTGGGGGGAATAATAGAGCGGGGGGGGCGAGAAAACGTGTCCTCTGTGTTTGGGGGGGGTAGAGAAGGTATTGGGGGGAGGGGCTCAGGTTTCAAAACGGGGGGGGGGGAGCTGTGCTAATGGTGGCAGCAGAGCCCCCCCCACACGGTGGGTGGTTTTTTTTTTTGAGGTGGGTGAATTAAATGGGGGGGGGGGAAACAACGAGGGGGGAGGCTGGCTCCTACCTATGACAGGCCTTGAGAAATTTGTGGGGGTGGCATGGCTGGAATTGGGGGAGGGAGGCGGGGGTCCTGAGGGGGGGGGACCCTTTGAGGGGATCTGGGGATCTTTGAAGGCAGGGATTGGGGTTTCAGGGCGGGAGGGGGGTGGGGCCGCCAATGAGTGAGATTCTGGGTTGATTTTTGTGGGTGCTAACCTTTGCCCCCCTAAAAAAGGTGGCCACTTACGTTGATCTGCGGCGGTTATTTATATCCTGCCTTTCTCAATACTGATCATTTCTTTTTCTTTTTTAAAAAATAATATTTATTAAAATTTTCAATTTTTTCACATAAACAAAACAACGATACAACACAAACAAAAACAAGTATAATTTCATTTTTTTAAAATAAATATTTATTAAAATTTTTAAATATAAATGCACAAACAATAAACAATCTTACTTCTGTCACAAACATAATTTCATCACTTCTTTGGACTCCCTCGCGTCTCCCGCTCCCATTTACATCGTTAAAAGTTTTTTCCAAACAAATTATCAACTTGTTTACAATCTCATGTCCACTCATTCAAATATAATCTAGCACTTCTTCTAAAAAAATTTTATATTTTCTTTTAGTCTCACTTATCATCAAATTTAAATCTAATTTAGTGGTGGCCAATTTTTTATAATCTAGCATCCTTCTTAACATTCAACCAAATTACAATGTTTTTGTAGATACATCTTGAATTTCTCCCAGTCTTTCAGTCTCTTTTTTTCTTGTAACTTACTTTCCCGACCTCCTCATACCTCCCCTTTCTGTATTCCAATTTCTATTTATCAAATCAGCAAATCCTTTCCCCTACTCTCAATTTAATTTTTAACCTTTCTTTTGTTTTTATTTAATCATTACCGCTGAAAACCACTTAACTTCTAAACCCATGACTTTCTAACATTCGTTAATTTTACAATGTTTCCTAAGATAATCCTTGAATTTCTTCCAATCTTCCTCCACCGTCTCTTTCCCCTGGCCCCGGATTCAATACTGATCATTTCAAGGTGGTTTGCGAAATAATATCTCTGCCCTCTAAATAAGCAAAAAAAAAAAAAGGCATAATAAGCCTGTATCAGCATATAGGAAACATTATAAGGCAGATGGTGTTACATAGCCCTGGCGGGGAGGCAGGTTGTCTGGTTGGTTAGGTGAACCAGGCCCCTGGTGTCTTAGGTCATTTGCCCCCCTTGCATTTCTGAACTGGAATGCAAAGGATTGTTGTGCTAAGAAACCTGTTGTGTCAAGAGTGGAGCCAGGGGCCAAATCCATGCCTCCAGGCCCTTGGGACTCTCCACAGGCACAACACGTGCTTTTGCGTGTTTTTACCTGGCTGCAAAATACACTTGAACCCTGATGATGCTTCCAGATGGAGAATAGAGAATTGTATGTAGAAACTAGCCTACAGTGCAAAGGTAATGTTTACATTTAGTGCTCCACCCACTTGTCCATCTGGCCCCACCCATGGCTGTCGTGTGGCCCCCGGAAAGTTGCCCAGGGCAAACTGTGGCCCTCTGGCTGAAAAAAACGGTTCTCCATCACCATCCTATTGTGCAGACCTGTTGAGATAATTGTGTCTAAACTTCATGAGGTTTTGCCTTTGGAGAAAGGTTATAAACAAGGAAAGTGAAAGGGTAGATTGGGAGGGGTGTTTGTGTGTGTGTTGTAAAATAGTTGCCATGCTTTTCAGCCAAATCAGGTTTACTTAGAGTCATGCTGAGCTCAGTGGGGGTTAATCCCGAATAATTGTGCATTTTGGTACAGTGTTATACAAAATATAGGATAGTGCTTTTTGAGTAATGGCCCAGTTCTGTGTATGTTTCGTAAGAAGCAAACCTCTGAGAATTGTGCATAGGGTCAGGTTTCTGGTGCATTTCACTGATTATTTTAGCAGTAACTGTAGGCCACTATTACTGTCGGCCTGCCAGAGAGATTGCTGAAGGCCACATGGTGTTGTGGCTTTGCTGAGATTTAAATCCAAGACTTCCAGCTCCTAACTCATCAGCTTAACTGCTGCGCTGCAGTTGCTGGAATTGGAAGAAAATGAAAATGTAAGGTTGTTAGAAGAGCCAGAGGATTTGGGCAGTGGGGATAGAGCAGCCAATTTGCAATCTCATTTATCCCTCCGTTATTTGCTCTTCATTTCAAAACAAGTGCACGCTGCATGGGAGTTTATAAAGCGTTGTCTCCTGTGATTGATAGTTTGAGGCCACAGTTAGCAAAGTGTGAGATACAGGCAATTGCCAAGGGACGAGTGAGTTTCTTGGCTAGACTCAGGGACAAACCAGACAAAGATTTGCAACCATGATCTGTTGTGGTTCCTGTGATGGGTAAAAGCAGCTGGAGTTGGGAGCAGATCAGGACCATAGTACTCAGAGAGGGAAGTTCTGTTCTCCCCCCCCCCCCCGCCCCGCCCAATAAAAATAAAACCCTGCTACTTGCCCCATGGGGGAAGCATACAGGTGCAATATATCCCTATATGTTTCTCTCATGAGCAGCACTGTTCTCTACTTGTGTTTAATTAGTGCAGAACCATAAAGTATTTTGACTTTTCTGCTGCAATGAGTTGTATGGATCTCTGACTTTGCGCTATTTGGCCTAATCTCATTTATATTAATAAGAATAAAATATTAATGACTTTTGTGGGGTGTTATGTGAAGGAGGGAGCGACTTCAAAGAAACAGGAATTTGCGAGGCTTTTTTAATGAATATATTATTGTTTGCTTATAGAATTCAGGAGGAAGTTGCCCTTGATTGCTGCTCTCCATAAAATGCCACAGAGGAGTGTGGAAGTTGTGCCAGTGCAGATGTTCCAAGGTTGAAGTGAAACTGCTCTGTTAGTTACTGCTGCTCAGTACAGCCTTTCAGGCATCCTTCTCCTAAAGAACCAAGAACATAAGGAGCCATATATGATACAAGCCAAATGGGAAGATTTTCCAGCAAGATTTGGAACTGGACTTGCTTATTCTATACCCTCCATCTTTCCTGAGTCTTCAGTGACACTTCCTTTTTTTTTTAATTTACTGGTCTTCTAGCCCAGCTATTTATTTTATAATTTAATTCCGTCTGTCACCTGACAAGTTAGGTGTCAGACACTTTCTATCGCCTGAATGGACAGGGACACTTTTGCTTACTCCACCAAGTTTTTTCGCGATTATAGCGGCCCAACTCGGGGCGCAAGCTGCCAATCCCACGAACATGTTGACTACATCGAGAAGCCAGAAATATTCACTTATGCAGACTTTTTCAAGGATTACTTGATCCCCAATGACCCCTGTGTTTTCTCTGCCAAGTTCACTGAAGGCTGGGGCAGCAGGAGGAAGTGGGTGACTCCTGATGGGAAGCCTAACTTTGAGTATCTTCTGCGAACTTTTGGTAAGCCACCTTTAAACTAAAATTGCTAGCTGTGATTTTGCTCCTCTTAGAATTTTCAGTCTGGCTTCTGACTGGCCAAAAACCTGTCCCCTTTCATTTGCTTCTAGTAATGTTTGATTCTGCCCTTATGCTTTCTTCACTGTTAATGTGGTATGTTTGTATTCATGCCTGAGTATGGAGTAGAAAGAAAAGTATATTGTAAGAGGTGGCTTAATTGACACATTTAATTGCAGTTGTATCTCTCATAGGTAGAGCTGTATCAGAAATAGGGTTGTTTACAAATGTGACTTTCCACTAGCGAAAACTGTGTTTTTGGGTGAGGCACCCAATTGCAGCCTGCTATGCCTTGTCCCATTCTGTTCTCAACTCTGCAGAGAAATTCCTGGGTCCCATTGGATGCAACCCTTAGCATTAAATAGCGCTTTTGTGTGCTCAAAGCACTGTAAAGACATAATTCTGTTGGAATCCTTACCATAATCCTGTAAGATGGGACAACATTTGTTGTGGGCATTCTGCTGGTTAATGTATCTATGATTCAGGTATTGCAGCAATTGGAGGAAGTTCCTTTTGTTTCCATTGTCGCTCTGCATAGCACCTAACCGTGCCACATAGGTGGAATGTTCAAACTGGCAGGATCAAGGCCCTTACACTTTCTTTTTTATTGGTAACCCCAACAGGGCATCAGTTATTTTCCCATATGGGCTCAAAGGGTTTATATTGCAGGGGAAGCTGTAGTACCCGTTGCCAACTGTGATGTCAAGGAATACAATTCTAACCCAAAGGAACATCTTAAACTCAAGGAATACATAAGTTATTGGAGAGAACACATTAAAAAAAGCTACCGGTCGCCCCGGGGGTGCCTTTACCTCAAGGACTGGCACCTGCACAGGTAAGCAAAACCTTTGAACTCCTCGGCATGCTCTTACGAATCCCTGGCATGCTGCTGAATTGTACCTCTGATGTTCCCTTACCAGATGATTCAGCTTTTGGGAGCATCCTTAGATAGTAGCCGCCTGTTTCAAAACTGCATCCTAAGAATCTACGGCTGTGACTGCATGGTAGGAAACCCCAGTGATGTATAGCGCTGTTTGGCTTACCTTTCTTACGGTGCATGTACCTGGCACTGTCTTCTCTTTCCAATGTGAATGCACATTTTTTCTTTATCCTGTGTTTGCACACGTTTTGATTATGCCAAAGTTGGTCTGCATGAGAGAAGTTTCCTTCTCTGACCCTGCTCCTTATATTAATTATCATTGTATGTTTGCATAGTTGCAATGGAACCAAACAGAAGAGAAGGCAGGGGAACCTGCTGAGGAGAACACAAATGCACTGTAGGCATCACCCACGCTCAGCCGTTGCACTAATACAGTCAATTGAATTTATACTCTTCCCACGTTTTGGTTGCACAGCAAGTTGAAGCCGCAAAATTGATCAGTCTTTAAGCAATGTTCAGCTTAATTAGTTATATACCGCCTACACCAAGTCTCAATTTAAAAGAACTTAATAGGTGCTTGAAAGCAACACTGATGTGAGGAAACACCTAATACAGGCAGGGCCATAGTGTGCCACACAAATAGGATGCCAAGGCAACTTCTTAAATGCCTTTTTGTATTCTTGGCACTTTGCTTTCCTTCTGATGAATCTACCATGATCCTTTACTTGGTGTATATTGGCTATTTTTTTATGGTTATAGGACATTCAAAAGATAACTTGCGGCTTCGTCCTTTTGAGATCAAATATGTTTTTGTATTTACATGAAAACCGGTAAAAATTATTGGAGGGAGTAGTCATTGCACTCTCAAAGCATTGAGTAGACTTCTAAGTGTGTAATATTTGTTATATCCCCAAGACTTGGGAAAAGTGGCTGGTGCGGAAGTGAAATAAAGTTCCAATTGCCCCATGATCTAACCTTTACCATGCTGTTACACAACTTTTGAATGCGTCTTGAGTGGATTTTTTTTTCTGAGATGCCGTTTTCAATATTTTAAGGGCTTTCCCGGAGCAAGATGTTTACACCACTCCCATCTATTTCTCATCTGACTGGCTGAATGAATACTGGGATGCCATATCAGTGGACGACTATCGCTTTGTCTACATGGGACCTAAAGGCTCATGGTACAGCCGTTTGGATACTTTCATAGGTTCTCTTTGGAAAAGTTAGTCGTATTAGAAGTATGAGGTAGGACATGCAGCTTGATTCATTGGGACTTCCTAGTAACTGTTCACGAGAGCAGCCTGTGAGATGTCTTTTCGAGGAAGAGGAAGACAGCACACCTGCTCAGAGCTTTAAACATTGTGCACCTTTTTCACATCAAGCAATGGGATCCCTACCCCTCCCAGATTGCAGGGCCAGACAGTATTCAGCCCTTTGGATATTATGCATTGTATAGTCCCTGCATATGAAGATGCTTCTTTGTTTTGAGACTTTGCATCTTTTTAGCTGTCAAGATATTGGTGAAGTTCTAGACTTCCCACAACACAAGCCAGTTTCAGTTTGCAGTAAGAGGTTATCAGAAAGTTGTTAGGTATGCACACATTACTGTCTCACGTGCAGGGTATGCACCTGCATACTTTCAGATGAGAGACCCTTGTAAATCACTGGGTGTATCAGAGTACTTGGAGAGTGGAGAAATAGACATTGATGCACAAATAGCTTTCTGTGAAAGCCTGATTAATGTCTCTGCTGGAAAATAGGTCTAGGTTTGGGTGTGTATGCCTCATGTCTTCAGGGTGCAAAAGTAATTTTCTGAATGATTGTGATACTAAAGTTTTGGGGCTCCTGAGATGGTAGGAGTGTTGGGATACTGCCAGGGAGATAAAGCCCATCATGGCCTCCACGTCGCCTCCGGACGATCCATCGATCTCCCGTAGATACAGTATCAGCAATTAGCGACACGAGCTCCAGAAAATAGCTTGCCACATTCCAGAGCTGATGCACGCTCTATCAGCAGAAATTGTACAGCGAAAGATGCACGCAGGAGAGCATTATTTAGAAGTTTGTTCAGCGTTGGTCAGAACAAAGGAAAAAACATGACTGCCTGCTTGCGTGTTCAGGCACAGAGAGAGAAACGAAAGCAATAACAAAACATAAACTTCCTGAGAACAGGAAATACGCAGACTCTGTGACTCACAGCTATTCAGCTGCCTTCTCCTAACCTGGTTTCCCCCTCCTCCCTGTAGGACTCCATTTCATGCAGATGTCTTCCGCTCCTACAGCTGGTCGGCCAACATTTGCGGGAAAAAGAAATGGCTTGTCTTCCCCCCGGGGCAGGAGGAGTTCCTTCGTGATCGCCATGGTCACTTGCCATTTGACATCACTGCACCTGACCTGAAGAAGAGCAACCTTTACCCTCGCTTTGCCCAAAGCAGCCCTCCTGTTGAAATCATACAGGAAGCTGGAGAGATTGTCTTCATCCCGAGCGGATGGCACCATCAGGTTTACAATTTGGTAAGATGTTTCAGACAGCCACAGCCTTGGGGTAATGTGCCATTAAGTGGATTTGGGTGGTGCTTTTGCTCATTGGGGACTGATAGGGCTTAAGGCCAGAAGATGGAGCCACAGCCAGTGACAGGCAGATCCAATTCTAGTGTGTCTGCATCCTCTGCCCTGCTGAGCTCTAGAACGGCAACACAGATAGAGGAGGGAGCTGACAAGCATTGCTACCTGATGGGCTAGGTAGGCAGAGGCTTTGAAGCAGGTCTCTACTGGCGACTGGATAAGCTGAGTTTGTATGCTGCATGATGTCTTATGTTCACTATGGGAATCCAGCTGAATAGGCCAGCAGGCAAAAAACTGTGACTCCCTTCAACCCCTTGCTTAAACATGTGCGATAGCCATTTGGACTGTCCTTGTTTTTTCCAGGAGGATACAATCTCCATCAACCACAACTGGGTGAATGGATGCAATGTAGCCATCATGTGGAGCTTCCTCCAAGACGAACTAGCTGCTGTCCAGCGAGAGATCAGAGAATGGAGAGACAGCATGGAGGACTGGCACCTGCAATGCCAGGTAGAGCAGCCGTCTGAGAATGTTGGACATGGTCATAGATGCCCATTAGCAATCGAGTGTCTGAAATGGTGAAACACAGGAATTAAATGGCTATTTGTGGATGAACTGTAGTAGCAGCTCAATATTGTTTTCACGATTTGGATCCAGCTCATCGGTCTTAATTGTTCGGAAAGAAATTCCCCTGCACATCAGCTGGCTAGCTATAGCAATCACTACTGAGGACTGAGCAGGAGAAATGGAAAGGGGATGTGTAGGTACATGGGAGGCTCTTGTGAAGCTAGTTCACATTAAATAGGAGCAACTTTTCTATACGGTGTCTGGAAAGGGCCCAAAGAGAGTGTGTTATCTTCTATTGTCAGCTTTGAGAAGTATGATCTAGCACAACCTGTGTCCTCACTCTCAGGGCCATTCTCGTGCTTTGTAATGGGAAAGAATTCAGACTCCCTAGTAACTCAAGAATTAAGCATTCCTATCCTTAGCTCCCATGGCCAGTTTTTTGCCTTGTGCTTTGTCGAAAATTGACATGAAGTTAAAGCATTTCCTTTTCATTCAATGTTTTCAACTGAACACCAGTTCCCATTTAATGGTTGGCACAGCTGTGACCTTTGATTTGTTCTCTCACTTTTGCAGGTGTTGATGAAGTCTTACACAGGAATCGACTACAAGGAATTCTACAACTTCCTCAAAATCATTGCAGAAAACCGGATTTACGTCCTTGAAAACCACCATACTGAAGAAGATGCCTCCAAGCATTCGTACAGAGCTGCCATCTCTGGCCTGGGAATGCTGCATGCAGTCTTTGACTTGAAAAGGACTGCGAAGGTCTTGACCTCTTTGAATGCCAATGAGGAATTCAAGAAACTGAACCCAGAGACCCTTTCCCCTCCTCCTCAGGCGCTGCTGCACCGCCTGAAAGCAGCGATAGATACAGCCCTCCTCTAGTTTCCCATTTGATTTTGACCACTTGCAGAAATGCTTCTTTTGCAAGCTGGGTGCATGCTGATAGGTTATGTCGATCGCCCCATTTAGAAGTCGTAAGCACAGTGGATTTTAGTGACCGAGTAGAGAATACAGAACCAGAGGCAGAATGTTAGGGAATTTAAGCATCTAGGAAACTGGCAGTAATTGGAAAAGGAGAGCATCCCTCGGTGAGATGTTCTACTTCCTCAGTGACTAATATGACCACTTATTTCTACCAGTAATTCTAAGCCTTTGGGCTGCAACCCTATATGGCAGAGATTGGAGCACCTGCGTCCCTCCAGATAATGTACTACAACTGATCATTCCTGTTAACCTTGCTAGCTGCAGCTGATGAGACTTGGGAGTCCAGCATCATCTCGAGGGCCACAGACTCCTCATCCTCTGCTCTACATTCTCACCTGGGAGTATGACTTATTGAATACAGTGGAACTTAACTTTTGAGTAAACGTGTAGGATTGCACTGTTGGTTTCGGGAGCTTTGGTCCCACCAAAATACATGTGAAAAGCATTTCACACTAGACTGTACAGGTGAGTCTTCTTGTTTACCCACAGTGTTAGTGGAAGAATTTGATCCTATTTACATGATCAATAACTGTCCCCTTTCCCTCCCACCAACTCACCTCCCTGCCCTGAGCACTTCCCAGAGACATGTGTTTTGAGTAAAATAAATATGGGGGTGGGAGGGAAGGAAAAGTAAAAAAAAAATTCAGCTCATAAGTTGAAATGGCTTAACTCCTTGAAGTAGGTAAGTATGGGAATAAAAGGTGTGTGTACCACCTTATTAATTGGTGTGCAATACTCGCCTGTTCATAGCCCCTGCTTCCATCACTCTCTGCTGTATGTGTGTGTGAGAGAAATCAGGAATATACTCACCTCAGGATTGGCACCACACTTTCAGGGACTCTGAGCCATCAAACTCAGTGGGCCTAAACAGCCCAAGCATGGCAGCTGAACTCTGTGCCCTCCCCTCCAGTATGATAAGCTGGGGCAATTGAGTACTGCAAGCACTCTCTTCTCTCAAGCTACCTTTTTGGTTATTTCCCAAATAAGGTGGTCTCAGAGCTGTAGTTGAATGGTCTTGCTTCTTTTTTGATTCCGAAATGGTGATGCCTTTTTCACTGCCTGAACAGTTGTAGCACGACCATCCCCAGAGACGTTGAGGCCAAAAAATAGATATATTTTTAAAAATCACCCTTCAGGGCTTGTTGCATGGCAGCCTACCCATAATCTAGTTGACTGTACAGGATTACAGTCTTAACGGTGATCCTCCTTTGTTTCTCCAGTTGCCTTGTGGGAAATGTGTCCCTCTCTGAAAAGGTATCACATGGTACACAACTAAGCAGGTACACATCTTGGTAGTGATCCCCTTGGGTGGATAAGAGGTTAAAATGGGGGCCAGCTTGCATTTTTACCTTGGGTGGCTACAGTGGTGCCTCGCAAGACGAAATTAATCCGTTCCGTGAGGCTCTTCGTATAGCGGTTTTTTCGTCTTGCGAAGCAAGCCCATTGACAGCTTAGCGGATTAGCGGTTTAGCGGCTTATCGGATCAGATGATAAGCGGCTTAGGGCTTAGGAAAAGGGGGGGGGGAGGGAAAAAACCCCGCAGGAACTCGCAAGACATTTTCGTCTTGCGAACGAAACCCATAGGGAAATTCGTTTTGCGAAGCGCCTCCAAAACGGAAAACCCTTTCGTCTAGCGGGTTTTCCGTCTTGCGAGGCGTTCGTCTTGCGGGGCACCACTGTACTGTCTTTTGGAATGGAGTGTGTCACCTTTGGGACCAGTGGTTTTTAACATACCAGCGCCAACATTTCTTGTTACTGAGCACAATTAGTCATAGCACTGTATGTGAGTAAGGGCTGGAAACGGTTTGTACAAGAAGCACTTACCTTGCTGCTGGCAGCGGCGGCAGAACTAAAATTGCAGGGGCTTTCTTCTGAATGGGGACTGGCTGAGTTTGTTCCCGTTTGCTATCTAGCCTGTTTGTTAGACTTTCACTTGAACCCTTTGTAGGGAACGTTTAAGCACTGAGCTGAAGTTTACTCAACCCTCGACTGTTCTGCCAAGTTGCCCCAAGACCTTTCTGAAACTGCACATTAAAAATATTTAAGTGTCTGTGGTTTCTGTCTTTCTTGCAGATGGCCAGTTTGATGCTGAAAATATTTCAGGACAAAGAGAAGGATAGCTGTAAATGAGGTTTACTTGAATCCCTGTCCGCTTGAGGGGGGTTGTTTCTTAAATCCTGTGTTCTGTGCTGTGCCGTCCTAGGCTTCCAAAGGGAACACACATTTTTAATTCACTTTAGTTTGCCCACAGATGCAAAGTTTTTCTGGAGAATGGCTAGTATTACTGTGACTCTGCAAGTGGTGTTTGACTGCAGTGCTCAGCTAGCCTGCCCCAATGATCAGGGATTATGAGAGTGAAGCACTGCTGTATCTATGTTACAAAAGGCTCCATTTGCCACAATTGTGAAGCACCTATATGAAACCATGAGAAGTGATCTGATGCTTTGGCAGGCAAATTCCTGATTCTACTTGGTAGCAGCAGCTGCTGAGGCTCAGATGGGAGAAATAAAAAGTTCTATACACTTCACAGAGCACCTTCAGGGAATTCCTTCCTACACACATGGATGTTACCCTGTGAAATTATATGATGTACAGTGGTACCTCGGGTTACAGACGCTTCAGGTTACAGACTCCACTAACCCAGAAATAGTGCTTCAGGTTAAGAACTTTGCTTCAGGATGAGAACAGAAATCGTGGTGCGGTGGCAGCAGGAGGCCCCATTTAGCTAAAGTGGTGCTTCAGGTTAAGAACGGACCTCCGGAACGAATTACCGTATTTTTTGCTCTATAAGATTCATCTTTTCCCTCCTAAAAAGTAAGGGGAAATGTGTGTGTGTCTTCTGGAGCGAATGTAGGCTGTGCAGCTATCCCAGAAGCCAGAACAGCAAGAGGGATTGCTGCTTTCACTGCGTAGCGATCCCTCTTGCTGTTCTGGCTTCTGAGAGTCAGAATATTTTTTTTCTTGTTTTCCTCCTCCAAAAACTAGGTGTGTCTTGTGGTCTGGTGTGTCTTATAGAGCGAAAAATACGGTAAGTACTTAACCTGAGGTACCACTGTACTCAGATATGCAATATAGATCATACATTCTCTAGGGGTGGGGGGGCAGGTTCAGCTTTGAAGCTGCACTTTAAAACATCACAGCAGCAGCTAGTCCAAATTGGGGATGGACAGATTTCCAGTCCCATCTCCCTTTCACACGTTTTTACCCACAATTCTGTTCCCACCTTAATCCAGTAAATTTTGTTTCTAAACATTAAGGCCCCGAATAATGCATTTAAATGTGTTTTCTCCCCAGCTATGCATTAAATCTATTTTTATACACTGCTGAAAAGTGCATCCCAACAACTGGAGAAATGTAAAATCAGTTGGGTAGGTTTGTTTCAAGTTGCAGATTAGCCAGAGGCACCTGTATTCCAAAGACAGACAATATTAGAATTGAGAGAACAGTGATCTGACTCAGTTAAGGCAACTTCATTTATTCATTTCATATAAATAGCTACATGTCTCCAAAACAACGCAATAAAAAAATTTCCATACAAAGTTATTTATAATGAAGTTAGCATATTAAATATTTTATCCAGTGTAATACAGTGAGGCAGTAATGTAGTTTTATGCAGCATATTAAAGCATTAAAAAGTTGTTTAGTTAAAAATGTACACACGTTTTAGCTCTTACACCATTCAGATAAGAATAGTGTTTTCACTTCCAATTAATTTCAAAGCAACAACTCTTTTATGCCTTCAGTAGTCAAAAATGATCCAATATTAACCTAGTTTACACCCAGAAGACAGACTGAAGAATAAACCAGGCTTTTGCCAGAACTCTTCATTTTGCTAAATTTGACCTAAGAAAATGGGGCTCTGCATTTTTATATTAAACTTGTCAGTTACCTTAGAAAAGGTTTGCAACACCAACCCTTTTGCAGAAAAAAGCTCTGAGGCAAGGATGCAGGGTTCGTTAATCAAAGGAAGGGCAACTATGAGATTTTCAGTCTGTTCAAGCACAATGGAACAGTTTGAAAGACCCAGACAACCGATGCTTAGAAAAACCTCCAAAATCCTGTACTATGACTGCCAACACCTTGTAGTCCCATCCAGAGATCAGGTCAAGAGTTTAACCTGCCTCTGTAGAGGTCGGGGCTGGTGAATCTGCAGCCCTCCAGATCCCTCCGGCAACAACACTGAGGGCCATAGATTTGCCAGTCCAGATGTAGATTCCGGAAGTCCTGTTCTATTTGTGTGTCTGAGCACAAAAACCCAAATGAAAGCAGTGATGTCACTGGAAAAAATTGGGTGGTGCATGTTCACTCTCCCTTGCATGAGAAATACAGGCAGTGTGTATGTGTGTAACTACAGCTCTCGGTTGTTGTAACTTGCCAAACGCTACACTTTGAGCTGCATTTTCCAGTGGATATCTGGGTGCGGAAATCCACGAAATGATCTTCCATTTACATTGGAAAAGGGGTAGTCAGGTAAAAGGTAAGTTAGCAGCTTTGAATAAATGGAATGTGTGGTGGAACATTTTCTGCCCTGCTTTTAGTGGGAGAAAGGCAGAGAGGAGAGTCATTGCAAATTCAAGGGCATCATCGTCACAGTCCAAATGGTATGGTAGGAGCTGGACTAACCAGCTGGGTTGCATTGCTCATCTGAACTCCTGGTTGAGTGAGCTTGAATTGCCATTATTGTGCTAATGGTGATCCAGAGATCACTGCCTGCTCACCAGAACGTTTGGATTACCAGCAGACCGTTGCTGAAACAAGTAAGACTTTGACCTTCCTTCAAATATTTCAATTTCAGCGTGGCTGCCAAAATTTTGCAAAGCCCAAATAATGTGATAGCACCACAAGCAATGCATTAACTAAAATAACCTCCAGTATGTTTTAGCAGTACACAAGACTGTCTTTTGCAAGATGCTCCATGAATCGTAAACAAACAAGGAAATAATAAACGGTGGTAATTTGACATGAAAGGTTAAAGCGCTTGGTTAAAAAATTGCACTGGCCCAAACAAGATTGGTTCTGGCAAATTCCTGGTTTTGGTGACCTTCAAAACACCTTTGTTTCTGGCCCCAGCAGGACCAGAATTAACCTCTTGCCTCCAAAATGGTAAGTCCTCTTGTCCAGGAATAGAAAGTTGCATTTTGCATGAGGATGAGACACAAGGAACGGGAGTATTGCACCTGGAATCAAGTTGACTTCCTTCTGTCTGCAGCCTTCTCATCAATGTCAAAGAACCATTCTTTTTCAAATGTCAATTTCAAAGAAATTGTGTCTTAAAAACCAAACATCCTTCCCATAGGAAAGACATGCCAAAAAATGGAAAAACCCAGCAGCGACAATTTCAAGTTCCTTCTCTTTTCAGCATCCTTTGTTAGGACAATGAATGTTGCTGTGCAACTCTCAGGAATTGTGTAGGACCTGCCAACTTGGACGGAGTCTTATTTCCTTCTGGATGAATTTATAACACGACTGGAGATGGGAAAAAGAAGAGAAACCTTGAGATGGAGACTGGCACTCATTTGTAAGATTAAGATCATCCTAGATACACCAGAAATCTTTTGTGGCACCCATGGCAGAGACTCTCGGTGCTATGAAACCTCTCTTGGTTCTATGGTATACTTCTCTGAACTGCCTGCCTGCTCTCTGGGGTAGCTCAGTTGGCAGAACAAGGGACTTAATCTGAAAGTCATGGGTTTGAGCCCCAGAATCAGCAAAAGATTGGACTAGATGACACTTGTGCTCCCTTCCAACTATTCTATGATTCTAGCAATTATAGGAGTGGACCATTGAAATTCATGTTTCTCTAATGGAAGCCCCTGGGTGGCCAGTTTAGGAAATAATGTTAACGATTTTCCATCAATCTGATTCGACTGTTTTATCCACTGTCGCAGGCTACTCTCATTTTTGTCCTTACCTCGAGTGCTGTCAGCAGGAAGTCGTACATGCCTCCTTCATTTGTCGGGTCCATCAGATCTCTGATCAGGTGGATTTCTGCTCCTAAATGTTGTATACTGGTTTGTGGAGGGGAAGGCGAGATTATTCTGTTAGAACAGCGAAGTCTTATGACATCTTAAAGACTTCTTAAAGCTTTCATGGGCCAGTGTCCGTTTTGTCAGATGTATAAAGGCATTATCCTCATTTGTACATACAGTGGTATAGATGCGGGCAAAAAGTATTAGTTAGTGAGGTCAAAGCCAACCTCACCCCCTAAAAACAACAACAAAAAGCAGGCTGTTAATTAGGTTAAATGTGCCAAGGATAAAACATCCCAGCATTGTTAACCTAATTAATACCTGTAAAAAAGGGTAAAGGGCCCCCTGACCATTAGGTCCAGTCGTGACTGACTCGGGTTGCGGCGCTCATCTCGCTTTATTGGCCGAGGGAGCAGGCGTACAGCTTCCGGGTCATGTGGCCAGCATGACTAAGCCGCTTCTGGCGAACCAGAGCAGCACACGGAAACACCGTTTACCTTCCTGCCGGAGCGGTACCTATTTATCTACTTGCACTATGACGTGCTTTTGAACTGCTAGGTTGGCAGGAGCAGGGACCGAACAACGGGAGCTCGCCCCATCGCAGGCATTCGAACCTCTGACCTTCTGATCGGCAAGTCCTAGGCTCTGGTTTAACCCACAGCGCCATACCTGTAGTGGAGTTCAAACCCATTATCTTGGTTTAGGCCAGGATTAAACATCTTGACAAGTTGCTACAGTGGATGCTCGGGTTGCAAACGTGATCTGTGCGGGTTGCACGTTCGCAACCTGCAGCTTTCGTGACCCGCGTCTGCGCATGCGCGGGTTGCGATTCGGCGCTTCTGCGCATGTGCAAAGCGCAATTTAGTGCTTCTGCACATGCGCGACCACCGAAACCCAGAAGTAACCCGTTCCAGTACTTCTGAGTTTCAGCGGTCCGCAACCCAAAAAAACACAACCTGAAGCGGCTGTAACCTGAGGTATGACTGTATTTGGTTAGGGTGACCAAAAGCACGAGGAATCCTGCGTCTTTAATCGTTGCACAGAAGCCATAATTCTAGCAATTATATATAGCTTGCATTAACAGCCTCTCTTGGTTGCGTATAGTCACCATAAATTCAGGGGTATAACACTGATGCCAGAGAAAACAGCTGTGTTGAAGGGCTTCTTGGTAGAGGTGTTTGTTTGTGTATGTATACAGGCTCCAGTCAGCAGGCCAAATCCTGAGCAACAGCAGTACTTGTGTGCCACATGGATAGGCGGATGGGGCCACCTACCTGTCAATCACCTGGTGTCACCATGACATCAGGTGACCCAAGTTCAAAAGAAACTTGAGCGCAGTCTAAGTTAGCTCTGAAGTTGTTGTTTTTTTCCTTTCTCTCGTTCTTCCTATGAATGTGCAGCTTCAAACTGTGTCAGCACGCTTTGTAGCCTGACTTGAACTCAGTTCTCTGCACTTTAAGCACATCTTGAAATCTGATCAACTGAAAGCCCACTTTCAGCAGGGATTGACTGCACAGATCTCAGCGGGACTAGCTGTCAGCACTGGTTAGTGCTGAGACGAGGAGCCCCACTTTTAAGCAAGAACCAGCTCCACTTGGCAGCTCTTGTAAACAATCCCAGAAGGGCTTGCATTTGCTGCCAAATTTAAAAGGTACCACATGCAAGCCCCACTTGCCAAGAAACAAATCAGGAAAATGCCTTGCGGGTACAAACCATACGTTTAAAGGACCCTGCCCCCAAATAATAATAATAATAATAATAATAATAATAATAATAATAATAATAATAATGGAAACTGTACTTTGTTAATAGTGTCAGATTAGTAGCTCTGAATGATAAGTTACAGTTCCCAGAGTTCTTGAGGGGAGGGGTGTGTTTTAACCATGATTATTGATTATTGTAGCTCGCTCTACGCAGGGCTGCCCTTGAAGCTGACCCAGAAACTCCAGCGGGTACAGAATAATAATAATAATAATAATAATAATAATAGTAATAGTAATTTGTTATTTATACCCCGCCCATCCGGCTGGGTTTCCCCAGCCACTCTAGGCAGCTTCCAACAAAATATTAAAATACAGTAATGCATCATACATTAAAATCTTCCCTAAACAGGGCTGCCTTCAGATGCCTTCTAAAAGTCTGGTAGTCGTTCTCTTTGACATCAGGTGGGAGGGCGTGCCACAGGGTGGGTGCCACCACCGAGAAAACCCTGTGCCTGGTTCCCTGTAACCTCATTTCTTGCAAGGAAGGAACCGCCAGATGGCCCTCAGCACTGAACGATTGGCGTGGAGACGCTTCAGGTATACAGGACGAAGGCCGTTTAGGGCTTTAAAGGTCAGCACCAACACTTTGAATTGTCCTCGGAAACGTACTGAGAGCCTATGTAGGTCTTTCAAGACCAGTGTTATGTGGTCTTGGCGGCTGCTCCCAGTCACCAGTCTGGCTGCCGCATTCTGGATTAGTTGTAGTTTCTGGGTCACCTTCAAAGGTAGCCCCACATAGAGCGCATTGCAGTAGTCCAAGCGGGAAATAACCAGAGCATGCACCACTCTGGCGAGACAGTCTGTGGGCAGGTAGGGTCTCAGCCTGCGTACCAGATGGAGCTGGTAAACAGCTGCCCTGGACACAGAACTCACCTGCGCCTCTATGGACAGCTGTGAGTCCAAAATGACTCCCAGGCTGCGTTCCTGGTCCTTCAGGGGCACAGTTACCCCATTCAGGACCAGGGAGTCCCCCACACCTTCCCCCCTGTCTCCCCCCAAACAGTACTTTTGTCTTGTCTGGATTCAATCTCAATCTGTTAGCCGCCATCCATCCTCTTGAGCTACAGGGGAGGCAATTTCAAAAGTCTATATAAGAGCTTGCACACCAATGTTCTGGATCCCTTCCTCCTGCCTTAGGGGCGGGGGGGGGGGGGTTAGCACCCTATTGCAACAGATTAATAAAGATCAGGCTTACTAGCTGCTTTGCTTCTCAATAGTCTCTGGTTGGCCTCTGTTATTTTTCTCTTACCAATAGAGAACCTACATAAGGACTCTATATGGGCTCTTGGGTACCCCATAAGGGAAAAGGAGCAGTTTTTTTTTCTTATAACACCCCCACCCCCAGCTGGGAAAAACCAGAAGAAATTTATGATGCTAAGCTCCAAAACAAACCAGCAACAACGGAACAGTTCCGGAGCTATTTATACTCCAATCTGCAGACACGGAAATGGACCCTCCTGAGGACCTGATCCAACCACATTGGAAAGGATGAGCAAGAAGGAGACCTGTTTTCCTTACCTTGCCCTCGTCACAACATACATCAGCAGTGGCAAGAGGTCGTCCATTGGCAGGCTATATTCCTTCTCCAGCACCCGGTTCACTGTCTTCTCAATTTCCTCGTATGTCTTTTGGAGGATGTCCAGTTTTTCCCGCGGGTCAACAGTAGTGCTGCAAAAAGGGGAAGACCTGGTGAGCATCAACGTAAGCCCTAAAACACTCAAACCAGAAAGCATATTGTCAGGGGTTCAGAAGGAGAGACACAGGAGGGGGAGCAAATGGAGAGTGAGGAGGAGGAGTCCGAGGGGGGCGCAGGCAGTGACAGTGGAAAGAGTTATTCCACAAGCCTCTCCAGCGAATCGGAGGACTCACAGAAGGGAGCGCCGATGGCCAGAGCGAGGGGGGTTCCAGGGGGGAAGCCCCAGGAGGAAGGGGCCAGCGGGGAGTCCCTGAGCAGCAGTTGGAAATCAGGACCAGCTTCCCCACCAGAGCGCAGTGGGGAGGGGGAGTCCCAGGAATCGGGACCAGTGCTCTCACCACCAGCGGGAGGAGAGGAGTCAGGTTTGGTCACGCCCACATCAGGAAGCGGGGAAACGGTCAGGAGGAAGGTTACCGGCTGGGCGCGCGCGCCAAGTTCAAATGTACAGGCGAGCGGCACAGCAGGGAGCCCGGGTAGGGAGCCAGGTCCTAAAGCCCGCCGGAAGGAAGGGGAAGACCAAGGGGGGTCAGCGTCAGAGGAGTCCAGGAAGGAGGAAACCCCAGAGGGCAGAAGGACCCAGCGAAGGAAAGAACAGCGTAGGAGGTGGAGCCGGGCTAGGATCTTAAACTGGTGTGGGAGGAGCAGTGAGTCAGAGGGGACTTAGCCGGTCTAGCGTCGAGACGTGGGTCTGCGCGCCCAGAGCTTTGAAATGGAAACTAAACTTCAATAAAGACTTTTGTATATTATATCCACCGGGCGTTGGTCCTCTGTGAGCTGGGATCTAGAGGCAGACCTGACACATATGAAAATCCTTCGGGAGGCGAGTGTGGGCTTAGTCCTCCTCAATTTGGGTAGGGCCTATGATCCAGTGCCTTGGGAATCTCTGCTTTCCTTTTGGTGAATGGGCAAGTTGCTAGTCCCTATGGAGGAATGGGGAACCTCTGTCAACCCACAGTCATGCTGGCCTGGCTGGAGGGAAATAGGGTTGGGGGTGGCTGAGTTAAGAGAGTCAGACCAAAGTTCATGGCCCAACTAGGCTCATAGGAAGTTACTATTTCTCAACCGAACCCACCTCACAGGGTTGTTGTGAGAATAAGGAGGTGCAGAACCATGCAAGCTGCCTCCAACACCATGGAAGGAGGAAAAATAAAAATAAAATTGGTTAAAGCTGACCAAAAGTCCAGAGTTACCATTATTATTATTGCAGTCATGAAATTAAAAGACGCCTGCTTCTTGGGAGAAAAGCAATGACAAACCTAGACAGCATCTTAAAAAGCAGAGACATCACCTTGCCAACAAAGGTCCTTATAGTTGAAGCTCTGGTTTTCCCAGTAGTGATGTATGGAAGTGAGAGCTGGACCATAAAGAAGGCTGATCGCCAAAGAATGGATGCTTTTGAATTCTGGTGCTGGAGGAGACTCTTGAGAGTCCCATGGACTGCAAGAAGATCAAACTGATCCATTCTGAAGGAAATCAGCCCTGAGTGCTCACTGGAAGGACAGATCCTGAAGCTGGGGCTCCAAGACTTTGGCCACCTCATGAGAAGGGAAGACTCCCTGGAAAAGACCCTGATGTTGGGGAAGATGGAGGACACAAGGAGAAGGGGACGACAGAGGACGAGATGGTTGGACAGTGTTCTCAAAGCTACCAGCATGAGTTTGACCAAACTGCGGGAGGCAATGGAAGACAGGAGTGCCAACGTCCTCCTACAGATTAAAAAAATTAATGGGTGGCAACTTACATCAGCTTCTGTAGACATTCAGTAGCAGAAAGAAAGCAGCGGTCTTTGACCAGTGATCGTCTCTAAAATATACACACATATATAGAATTATTGTTGTTCCTATTTATTTATTATCCACTTGCACTTGAGGCCTTGTGCTTGAAAAGCAGATGTTTTTTCTGCTCTACAGCTGTGGTCCCTTCCCACGCTTGGAAGTAAGGAAGCTTCGTTATGCTGAGTCCAGAACATTAGTCCATCTAGCTCAGTATTGCTTCGGACAGAATGTCTCCCTGCCCCACCCAGAGATGCCATTGAGGACTGAGCTTGGGACCTTCTACGTCAGGCATAGGCAAACTCGGCCCTCCAGATGTTTTCGGACTACAACTCCCATTATCCCTAGCTAACAGGACCAGTGGCCAGGGATGATGGGAGTTGTAGTCTCAAACATCTGGAGGGCGGAGGTTGCCTGTGCCTGTTCTGCGTGCAAAAGATGTGCATTACTAGGAAATTGGAAAGTTCCTTTGTACCACCAGACCCTCTAAGTTATCTATATTAACTGGCTGCAGCTCAAGAAACCACAGAATTAAATTCCAAATATCGCTGAATTTGTCAATAACAACAGCAGCAACCAGAGCTTGTTTCTAAAAAAATGTTTAGGGGTACTCTAATTTTCCTACTCATATTGAAAAACTGCCCCTCCATGAATCCAAACATAGATTCACAAAATGTTTAGGGGTATGCGCCCCCCTTATTTATAAATAATAAATAATAAATTTATTATTTATACCCCATCCATCTGGCTGGGTTTGCTGTTTTAGGGGTTGTTTTTAAAAGTCTGGAATGGATTAATCCATTTTGCATTACATTCTATGGGAAAGTTCGCCTTGGTTTTGGAACACTTTGGTTTCGGAACAGACTTCCGGAATGGATTAAGTTTGAGAACCAAGGTACCACTGTGTGTGTGTGTGTGTGTGTGTGTGTGACCACAGAATTGACCCTAGTTCCTTCTCCCTTCAAGGCAGCTCCTTCTCCATTGAGCCACGCCTGTGCTACTCAAATGAGTTTTACATGAGGGATCTGTTTCTACGTTTTTTCAAGGCATCCTCTCGCTGTCACCTGCAGCGGTCCAATCCCACCTTACTGCGTACGCGAACCAGAAGGGAACCGAGGGTGGACTTACCTGGTTACTTGTGAGCGTCAGATCTTTGAGGGGCCACAAATATCTGAAACGAGAAGAGGTTGGGGTCAAAGGGCGGAAGAGGGATTTGTGTCTGGAGCAGCAAGGCTTGCTTGTGGGCTTCCCAAAGGCATTGTGGGAAACAGGATAAGAACAAAACACAAGCCTTTGGGTATGAGCCAATAGCCCATCTAGTCCAGAATCCTGTTTTCACAGTGGCCAGCTAGATGCCTTATGGGTAACCCTGAGCATAAGAACTCCTCTCTCGCAGTTTCCAACAACTGGGACTCAAAAAAGCAATGCTGCTTCCAGCTGCAGATGCGCATTATTCAACAACAACTTCGTTGGACTGGTCATGTTGTGCAGATAACTGATTATCGTCTTCCAAAGCAACTACTCTATTCCCAACTTAAAAATGGGAAGCGTAATGCTGGTGGTCAACAAAAGAGATTTAAAGACTGTCTCAAGGCAAATTTAAATACCAACAATTGGGAAACACTGGCCTGCGAGCGCTCCAATTGAATAACAATACAGTGATACCTTGGTTCTCAAACGCCTTGTTACTCAAACAACATGGAACCCAAACACTGCAAACCCAGAAGTATGTGTTCTGGTTCAGCTACTGGAACCCAGTTCAGCTACTGATGGATTGACTGTGTGACTGCAGCACATTGTTTATTAATTTCATTTTATGGATACGTGGTCTCGTTAGATAGTAGAATTCATGTTAAATTGCTGTTTTAGGGTTTGCTTTTAAAAGTCTGGAACGGATTAATCCCTTTTGCATTACTTTCTATGGGAAAGCACACCTTGGTTTTGGAACGCTTTGGTTTTGGAACAGACTTCCGGAACGGATTAAGTTTGAGAACCAAGGTACCACTGTAGTGTTATCAGAAAGGGAGAAAAATAGCTGTAATAATAATAATAATAATAATAATAATGTGGTACCTCAGGTTACATGCGCTTCAGGTTACATACGCCTCAGGTTACAGACTCCGCTAACCCAGAAATAGTGCTTCAGGTTAAGAACTTTGCTTCAGGATGAGAAAAGAAATCGTGCTCCAGCGGCAGCTGGAGGCCCCATTAGCTAAAGTGCTTCAGGTTAAGAACAGTTTTCAGAACGGACCTCCGGAACGAATTAAGTACTTAACCTAAGTTACCAATGTAATAATCTTTTCAGTTTGTGGACAATACTGAGCTAGACTGACTGAGCAAAGATATGACGCGAAAGCGCTTTAGCTCAATGGTAGAACATCTGCTTTGCATGCAGGAGATAGAAAGGGAGGGAGAGAATTTCTACAGCATCCACAACGACTCACTTTTGGACTTCCAGGAATTCAAGCAGCTTAACATCAGGAAACAGGCTCAGATCCACAATCCCTTGGCAATACAGGTCATCCTCTTTCTGGTGGTAAAGCATGTAGAGCATCGAGAGTTCTGGGTAGAAACACGGCAGGATGAGGGGCAGCACGAGGGCCGGTCCATTGAAGTCACTGAGGCAGAGGAAGCGGAAAGGGAAGTTTGTACAAAGGGCTGCAATCCAGAATGCGGCAGCTAGACTAGTGACTGGGAGCGGCTGCTGAGACCACATAACACTGGTCTTGAAAGACCTACTCTGGCTCCCAGTACATTTCTGAGCACAATTCAAAGTGTTGGTGCTGATCTTGAAAGCCCTAAATGGCCTCGGTCCAGTATATCTGAAGGAGCATCTCCACCCCCATCGTTCATCCCGGACACTGAGGTCCAGCTCCGAGGGCCTTCTGGCGGTTCCCTCCCTCCGAGAAGTCAAGTTACAGGGAACCAGGCAGAGGGCCTCCGAGAAGTCAAGTTACAGAGGGAACCAGGCACCCACCCTGTGGAAGGAATGCCCTCCCAGCAGATGTCAAAGAGCAGAACAACTACCAGACTTTTAGAAGACATCTGAAGGCAGCCCTCATTAGGGAAGCTTTTAATGTTTAACAAACTACTGTATTTTAACACTCTTTTGAAAGCCGGCCAGAGTGGCTGGGGAAACCCAGCCAGATGGGTGGGGTATAAGTAAATTATTTATTATTATTATTATTATTATTATTATTATTATTATTATTATTGCAAAGAACCTTGTGCTCGGCGCTTGCTTTTCGCAAATCGGCCTTGGGAAACAGAGCAGCGTGAAAAGGATTTTTTTTAAAAAAAAATGCAGAGTGTCTATTTTGTAAAATTTAGACACCACTTGATTGAAAACGAAATCTCAAATTGGATTATTGCATTCTAATCAAGTAGCTGGGTCAGAATGGAGCCAACCGTTGAGGGTAGGTTAGTGGGAGAGGGTCTTTTCCTGTAGGATCATAGGGGCAGGGACCTGTTTTTGATCAGAATCCCCTGTTGCTAAGCACACCGTGGGCTTTGATGGAGCTCTAGAAGGAAAATAAAGTAGAATCTAAAAAGGTAAAGGACCCCTGACAGTTAATTCCAGTCGCAAACGACTCTGGCCAGCATGACTAAGCCGCTTCTGGCGAACCAGAGCAGCACATGGAAACGCCGTTTACCTTCCCGCTGGAGTGGTACCTATTTATCTACTTGCACTTTGACGTGCTTTTGAACTGCTAGGTTGGCAAGAGCAGGGACCGAGCAATGGGAGCTCACCCCGTCACAGGGATTCGAACCGCCAACCTTCTGATTAGCAAGCCCTAGGCTCTGTGGGTTAACCCACAGCGCCACCCACGTCCCCAAAGTAGAATATAATTGCAAATAAATAAATAGATTGCAATGCACTTTAAAATAGGACTAGGATGTAACCCACAATGCTGATAATTTATTGGGGGGTGGCAGGAGCTATGCCCATATTATAAGGCTTGTGGGTTAATGGTAGGCCATCCTCAATGGCATCTTGAAGTAGGGCTGGAGACGTCCCCCGTCTGAAAAACCTGGCAAGCTGCTGCCAGCTAGTGTTGACAATACTGAAGTAGCTGAACCAAGGATCTGACTCAGTGCAGCTTCCTGCATTCAAGAAGCAAGAAAACCATTCCATGCCACTACCTCTCCTCCATGCCTCCGGCAGACGGTTGACCTTTGACCTCCAACGCAAGACACAGCAAGCCCCTGAATAGCAAAAACAGCAAATAAAAGGAAATTAAGGTAAAGGTAAAGGGACCCCTGACCATTAGGTCCAGTCGTGGCTGACTCTGGGGTTGCGGCGCTCATCTCGCTTTACTGGCCGAGGGAGCCAGCGTACAGCTTCCGGGTCATGTGGCCAGCATGACTAAGCCGCTTCTGGTGAACCAGAGCAGCGCACGGAAACGCCGTTTACCTTCCCACCGGAGTGGTACCTATTTATCTACTTGCACTGGCGTGCTTTCGAACTGCTAGGTTGGCAGGAGCTGGGACCGAGCAACGGGAGCTCACCGGAGCGGTACCTATTTATCTACTTGAACCGCCAGCCTTCTGATTGGCAAGCCCTAGGCTCTGTGGTTTAACCCACAGCGCCACTCGCGTCCCAAAAGGAAATTAGGGCCACTTAAGATCAGCGGGTGCTCACAAGCCAGACAGGATCACTTAACTCAAATGGTTCTAACAAATCTTTCAACTAGCTTCTTGCTATGTACAAGGGAATGTTCTTTGCTACTAGCTCACTAGTATGAGCGAGGAAGGATAATATTTAATCAATATATCCTCTTCTACTATCTTCAACATTCCCACCATTAGCTACCCCTGATCATCGCGAAAAACTGGTCTGGTTTGCACCCAAGAATACTGGGAATTGCAGTTCACCAGTATTCAGGGAAGTTCAGGGAAGTTTTTAATATTTAACGCTGTACTGTTTTTAACACTTGATTGGGAGCCCCCCCGAGTGGCTGGGGAAACTCAGCCAGATGGGCGGGGTATAAATAATAAATTATTATTATTATTATTATTATTCACCAGCCAGGCTCTCCCAAGGGTGCCCCATTTCAGACTCTCTCCCTCTGCCACCCAACTCAGCACCCATTGCCTACTGAGGATGCTCATTGGATTTGCTTCCTGTGAATTATTCTATTAAAGATTTCTTGTGCTTCTGCAAAACCCCAAGATTCCAATACTTTCTGAACCCTGTTTCTATCTTCACTAAACTCCTGCATTGGCTGTGACAGAAACCATTATCACTCTCTCTAAATGGCAACCATGTTCCAGGGCCCCATTATTACTTATCTGCATATTGGAATTGAAATACTTTGTTGTCACTTGTACAACTTGTATACAGTGAGATTAGATGAGCACCCCCCCACTCAGCTCTCTTAGTCTTAATTCCCCTCGTTTACTGACGCACACCCACCAAACCCAAAGTCAGTTGCCCTGTTGTTATCTTTTCCTTCAGCAGCCTAACAGCCCAGGGATAGAAGCTGTTCTTTACCCTGTTGGTGCGACTAATCCTGCTTCTATATCTTCTGCCCGAGGGCAGGAGATCAAGAAAGTGCCGGCCAGGGTGTGAATCATCCCTGAGAATTTTCCTCACTCTCCCGAGGCAACGTTCTTCCGCTATTTCCTCCAGTGGACTCACGGGACAGCCCATAATATCTTGTGCTGTATTCACCACCCTCTGTAGGCACTTCCTATCAGTTGATGTCAAACCAGCGTCCCACACCGTGATGCAGTAGGAAAGGACACTTTCTATTGTGGACCGGTAGAAGGAGATCATCAAATGTTGTTTGACATCGTTCTGCAATACTCTGAGGAGATGGAGTCTCTGTTGGGCTTTCTTAACCACCTGGGTTGTATTTATTTTCCAAGTAAGGTCTTCACTGAGATAAAGGAAGAGACTCTCTCCACATATACAGAAGCCCTGGGGGTTTGGATTTCACTAGCACATCCTTGAAAAGAATCACCTGGCAAAATTTGCTGCAAGGTAAGCTACGTAAGAGGTCACCTGCAAGGTGGATCCTCTTTGAGTTTCTCGGAGCAAAAACGACGATCCCAGAGGGGCGCCGCAGCGTGCAAATACGTACTGGTAGAATTCCCAAATCTTCTTTGCGTAATGCTTGACCTCCTCTTGCGCCATGCTGAGAAGATGCTTGTTTGCTCCGATCCCAGAGTAGCTGGCCTGGAACGCCAACGTCAGACCCTTCAGAAATTTCCCCAGCGGGTGCAGAGAAGATTGCAGAGCCTGTGAAAGCGACGGGAAAACAGAGCCTCTTCAGATTCAAGGCAAGATTCAGCTATTGGGAATTGATTTACAGTGGTACCTCTGGTTGCGAACGGGATCCGTTCCGGAGCCCCGTTCGCAACATGAGCAGAATGCAACCTGCATCTGCGGGTCTCGATTCGCTGCTTCTGCGCATGCACATGACATCATTTTGAGCATCTGCGCATGCGCGAGCGGCGAAACCCAGAAGTAACCCTTTCTGGTACTTCCGGGTCGCCGCGGGACGCAACCTGCAAAAACGTAACCTGAACCAAACGTAACAAGAGGTATGACTGTACAATGAAATGAAAAACATGTTTAAGACGTTTGTTTTTTAAAAAAACCAGAAGCCTTTTTGTTAGGTATTACAGGACAGGACTTGCCAAAAGATTGGAAGAAGTTTTTCATGCATGCTACAACAGCGGCTAGGATCTTGCTAGCCCAAAAATGGAAAAATGAAAAGACACGAAAGAAGAGTGGCAAGCAAAACTTATGGAATATACCAAAATGGAGAAGCTTATTGGTAAACTTACAGATAAGGAAAACAGAGACTTTAACACAGATTGGGAACCGTTTATGTTGTACATAGAAAAATATTGTAAAGAAGTGGACTTACTAGCAGAGTTTGAGCAAACACAATTAAGAAAACAAGTGTGAAAGTTAAGGAGCGATAACTGGGGAAATAAAGTGTAAGAGGTAATTTGGAAAGAATTGGTATAAAAATGATAAGAATATAAGAAGATTTAGTTAAAAGGTTTCAGAATTAAGGTAGAATAAAATAAGCAGAAGAAGCAAATATTTAAAGAACCAGAAGAGGAATTTGAGAGAAGTCAAGGGTGGTGGTGGGTGGGGGGATATTAAGATCTATATATATCTTCTTGTGTTGGTGATGATTATGTTGAATATAAAATTGTACAAACAATTTTAAAAAAATAGATTCAAGGCTAGGTTTGCAGGTTGGCAGAAGCTGGGACCAAACAAGGGGAGCTCACCCTGTCGCGGGGATTTGAACCGCTGACCTTCCAATCGGTTTAGACCACAGCGCCACCCGTGTCCCCAATAATGACCTAAGGCATAATAAAAGTTAATTTGGGGGCTAAACTAAATTTGGGGGCGTTGGGTGGATCTTTGCACCCCAGCGGCGCATATGCTAAAGATGGCCTTACTTGGCGTTATCAGGATCACACTCTAACCAACCGAGCTATTATGCAAACAGCATGGGATAAGTTACCTGGTGCAGGTAATCTTGCAGGGCATCCTTCTCCTGGTGTTCAATGAGTTCTTCAAGGTAGTCAACTTTCCTGGGAGCCTCTTCAGTCCCTCTGAGAGGACAAAGATTAACAGAGCGCGGTAGACCATCACCACTCAAAACATCTCCTAATATGATTTGCCTCCCATTTTTTATTCTTATTATTTATTTGGTTTCTCAGATTAATATTTTACAGCCACATATCCAACCTAAAAAACAAGATTCCAAGCAATCTCCTGGACTTCCCTCCTCAGCAGAAGTTTTATCATTAAGTTAGCTTGCTAGTTTATCCTTAACCAATCGATTATCGGGAAGGGTTTTTTATTTTCTCATTTTTGTGCAATGCACTGCTTTGCTGCTGTTAACAATCAGCAGTAAATCGGCATTTGTGACTTCAGAATCGAGTAGCCCAGAGTATGCAGAAATGGCAAAAGTTACCGGAAGAATAAGAAATCAAGAAGAGAGATTTTTAAAAAATTCAGAATAGGGAAGATTTAAGGCCTGTTTGAAGAACCATTGCAAACAGCTTAAAACACTGGCAGGATTGAATTAAAAACGGGCCGGGAAACAATTTAAATTGAGTATACAGGATAAACAACAAATGGATTTAAATTGGATATGCAGTGATAAAAGTTATAACATAAGCAACCACAGAAAAAGGGGTGTGTGTCATTATTATTGTTTGGTAATTTAAATTGAATGAGTAAATTTGTAGTGTTTGTAAACGAAAACACCGTTTACCTTCCCGCTGGAGTGGTACCTATTTATTTACTTGCACTCTGTGCTTTTGAACTGCTAGGTTGGCAGGAGCAGGGACCGAGCAACGGGAGCTCACCCCATCGCGGGGATTCGAACCGCTGACCTTCCGATTGGCAAGTCCTAGTCTCTGTGGTTTAACCCACAGCGCCACCCGCGTCCCTGTGTTTAACAGACTACTGTATTTTAATACTTTGTTGGAAGCCGCCCAGAGTGGCTGGGGAGACCCAGCCAGATGGGTGGGGTATAAATAAATAAATTATTCTTATTCTTATTCTTATATTTATTATTATTCTGGGCTGAGGCCATTTAGGGCTTGAAAGGTCAGCACCAACACTTTGAATTGTGCTCGGAAACGAACTGGGAGCCAATGTAGATCTGGACCGGGGTTATATGGTCTCGGCTCCCTTTTCAAATGTGACCTGAGTTCAGGTTTCGCTCCAACCCCTTCTCCTCACCTGTGGCAGAAGAGATACTCCTGGGACTTCCTCAGCTCTTTGCTCGTCTGAACATGGAAGCCCATGAAAGCTTCCTCCGTTTCCCCTTGACCGCCTGAGCGGATGAACTCCAGGAAGGGTCTATAGAGGCCTTCCCATCTTTTCTCAACCGGGAATACTTCTTGACCCAGCTGGCTGAACAAGGAGAGAAAGGTTTCTCAGACAAGGTCTCCAAGAATCACAGAGTCGGAAGGGACACCCAGGGTCATCTAGTCCAACCCCCGTTACCAGGTTAAAAACAAAAGAGGACTGCAAATGGGTAAAACTGATGGTAATTGCAGCCAGACAGGTTATAGCGAGTAATTGGGAAAATGCAGAAGAGCTAGGGGTGAACCAATGGAGGGAAAAACTGAATAATATTATAATCTTAGAATACCTAACTGGGAAGATACATAAAATGAAAGGGTTTAAGGTCAGTGAGAAAGAGGAGGATTGGTTTGAGAAGATATTGAGTTATTTGAACAATTTGGGGCAATTAAAATGTTAAAAGTTAAATAAACCTTGTGGAAGGAGGAAAGTAAAGATATATAGAATTGTACATGTGGTTGATTTAAATATGTTATTATTGAATAATATTGAATATGTATATTATTGAATATTGTATACCCAATTTATCAGCTGCCGGGAGGGGGGTTTCACTGTGTCTTGGTGGTTGGTAAAAAATAATTTATTTATTTTTTAAAAATCTAGTCCAACCCCCTGCTATGCATTCAAATTCACACAAACGCCTACATTCCCATCCATTGACAGCTGCAGAGTAACGGAGGCAGCATCCCTGTGTGGATGAGCCAAGAGAGGAAGCGTGGTGCAGTGGTTAGAGCAGCCTCTCTCAGATGTTCTTGAGCTACAAGACCCATCATCCCTGACCACCGGCCAAGCTGGCTGGGGTGTGTGTGATAGGAGTTGCAGTCCAACGGCATCAAAGCTTGAGAAAGGCTGGATTAGGGACCTGGGAGACCTGGGTTCGAGTCTCCACCTTGGGTCAGTCACTGCCTTCTCTCTGTCTCCCTCTCAGGGTTGCTGTTGTTGTGGGGACTGAATGAGGAGAGAAAGGGCCGTGTGTGCCATTTTAAGCTCCTCATTGGGGAGGAGAAAGGTGTGGTGTAAATGCAAGAAATAAATTAAGATCAAATCGCCACAAACGATCCTTCATCCCAGGCAACGCTTCTCCATTCCCACATTTGTTGTCTTCTTTTAATTATATTTATTCCTCGCCTTTCCTCCGAAGAGCTCAAGGGGGCAGCAAAAGCACAGACTCTAAACGTGTTTGCGTCGTGGTAAAACAATAACGAAATAATCGTAATAACCGGGGTTCCCACTCGCCTCCGTTTTCACCCCCACAAAAACAACCTTGTGAGGGAGGTTAGGCTAAGAGGGAACGGCTGGCCCAAGTTCTGCTGCAATTCCTGTGTGGAAGGGGGTTGGACTGGATAATAATAATAATAATAATAATAATAATAATAATAATAATAATTTATTTATATCCCGCCTTCCCCAGCCGAAGCCGGGCTCAGAGCGGCTAACAACAGTAACAGGTTCCCTCCTGACTCGACAAGCCTATGAAACGGAGGCAGAAAGTTGCCCCCACTTTAGGCCAAAGCACTGGTACTTAAGAGGTTAACCAGGTTCTTTTTAAATTAATCGATCTGTCTATATAATTTTTATTAAATTTTCTGTCTGCGATTCAAAGTCTGCGGCTGCTCTAGCAAAATAATCAAAATATAATTTTTATGACATTTTCTGTTTTACCATTTAGAGTATTCATTTATACAACCTTAAAATATCAATGACTCCCCTTCTTCCCTTTCCGTGGTTCATTTTCCATATCATAAATCCCTGCAGATTTTCCATAAACGAAACCATTCAATATTCCATTATTACTTCCGTCAAAACTTATTTACACTGTTGAATTTATCCTAAGCTGCCAACATTTTCAAGTATACACAAATCCCCCCATGTAGTCCATAAACATTGTCCAATCTTCTCCAAACATGTTCTTCTTGTCCTTTTATTCTATATGTTATGCCCGCAAGCTGCGCATATTCCGTCAGCTTAAATTGCCATTCTTCTTTGGTTGGGACCTCGCTCGTTTTCCATTTTTGGCCCCGGGCCGCCATAGTGGCATACATAAAGAATCCTTTTTGACACCAGGGAATTTCCATCTGAATTATCCAGCCCCCCCCCCCAAAGGACTCTGGCTTTTGGGGGAAAGGTGCTTTTAAACATTATTTTCACTTCATTATAAATTATTTTCTGGCCCACATAGGACCAGTCTGGATAGTTAGCCTTGGTGAAGACTTGACGTTTTCATGCCCCAAAAAGTTTTTGAGTTTCTGCTGAAATGAGGCTGCATTTTAATGCTGTATTTTAATCTTTGTTTTAAAAGTTGTATTTCAATCAATTGTTTTATATCTGGTGTCAGCCGCCCTGAGCCCAGTCTTGGCTGGGGAGGGCGGGGTATAAATAAAATTATTTACAGTGGTACCTCAGGTTAAGTACTTAATTCGTTCCGGAGGTCCGTACTTAACCTGAAACTGTTCTTAACCTGAAGCACCACTTTAGCTAATGGGGCCTCCTGCTGCTGCCGCGCCACCGGAGCACAATTTCTGTTCTCATCCTGAAGCAAAGTTCTTAACCTGAAGCACTATTTCTGGATTAGCGGAGTCTGTAACCTGAAGCATATGTAACCTGAGGTAATACTGTATTATTATTATTATTATTGTTATTATTATTTCCCAATACTCCTTTACCCTTTTACAAGTCGACCACATATGAAAGAACGTTATTTCAGACGTAAACCACACTATCGACTCCCACTTACAGTTTCTCTGCGGTGTCATCCTGTTCGCCGGACGTGTCCAGGATTCCTTGAGTTTGCAGCCCGTGGGTTGATTTGCTGCTGAACGTGCCCTCCAGGGTGAATCCGTTTGGGAAGGTCAGCTTGCCCTGAAAACCATCCCCAAAAGACAGAGTTAATTTTTCATTCATTCATTCGAAACCATTCATACCCTGGATTGTATAGCGGCAGCAGAATTTCAGGGAGCCTGGAATTATTGACAAGGAGCAGGTGGGTTAATCGACGGATGGCATTTCCCCTGGCAAATTGAGATTCCTGCTTTGCAGGGGGAATGGGAAAGCCTTATCTAAATCATCCCTATTGGGCCATGGTACACACAACTCCGGGACGCAGGTGGCACTGTGGTTTAACCACAGAGCCTAGGACTTGCCGATCAGAAGGTCGGCGGTTCAAATCCCCGCGACGGGGTGAGCTCCCATTGCTCGGACCCTGCTCCTGCCAACCTAGCAGTTTGAAAGCCCGTCCAAGTGCAAGTAGATAAATAGGTACCGCTCCGGCGGGAAGGTGAACAACGTTTCTATGTGCTGCTCTGGTTCACCAGAAGTGGCTTAGTCATGCTGGCCACATGACCCAGAAGCTGAATGCCGGCTCCCTCGTCCCGTAAAGCAAGAGTCAGAGTCAGCCACGACTGGACCTAATGGTCAGGGGTCCCTTTACCTTTACCTTTACACGCAACTCCAAATATTCATTAATGCCCCCACTGTTCTCCAGGCAGAGTAAGTCCAAGAGCAGGGCTTGTCAAGACCTCGTCCTGCACTCGAGTAGGACCCTGGCAGAGACACATGCCCAACTGACATGTTCTCTCCCTCCTGGTTGATCGTTCAGGAGCTTCAAAAGCTTTCTTCAGCCTGAACATCACAGCGACCGATGCCAACAGACACCGGCACACTTAGGGATCCGCAGAGTCTTCGCAGTTGCGTAACAGACCTCAGCAACTCAGCATTTTGGCTAATCTACTTTATTTACCATATTATTTGCTCTATAAGACTCACTTTTCCCCTCCTAAAAAGTAAGGGGAAATGTGTGTGCATCTTATGGAGCAAATGCAGGCTGCGCAGCTATCACAGAAGCCAGAACAGCAAGAGGGATCGTTGTGCAGTGAAAGCAGCAATCCCTCTTGCTGTTCTGACTTCTGAGATTCAGAATATTTTTGTTGTTGTTTTCCTCCTCCAAAAACTAGGTGCGTCTTGTGGTCTGGTGTGTCTTATAGAGCGAAAAATACATATAAACACACATGGAGCACTGCAACATGGCTCCCTCTCTCTCTAGCATCAGACAGCAAAGAGAAAAAGAACGAAGGACAATAGTCCCACTTCAAGGAACACAGTAACACAAACATCCTGTCTCCATCACTTCCCACTCTGTGGAGTCAAAACATACATTGTCATGTGATAGACAAAAATCCCATGACTGCAATCATGGAGCAGGAATTCTAACAGGGGTGAGCAATTTTTTTTCAGCAAGGGGCCGGTCCACTGTCCCTCAGACCTTGTGGGGGGCCGGACTATATTTTTTTTTTGGGGGGGGGAAATGAACGAATTCCTATGCCCCACAAATAGCCCAGAGATGCATTTTAAATAAAAGGACACATTCTACTCATGCAAAAACACGCTGACCATGTGTGGGCCGGATTGAGAAGGCGGTTGGGCCGGATCCGGCCCTCGGGCCTTAGTTTGCCTACCCATGTCCAAGAGCAACACAGTTCTTCCTGTGAAGCTTACATACCGCAAGGAAGTGACACAGCAGCAAAGGGGAAAAGGTCGAGGAGGGAAAAGGAAAAAGAAGCAAACACGAAGTTCTTCATGTTACGAGGTTCTCATGATGACCAGAGAGCAGTGTTGGATTTACATATAAGCTAAACAAGCTATAGCTTAGGGCCCTACTCTCTTGGGGCCCCCCAAAAAAATTAAAGAAAAAAAAACCCGGATGTACATTTCCAAAATATAAGATAAAAAAACAAATAAAATGGCTCTAGATACCGATGAGGTCCACAAATTATCATATAGCATATATTCAACACAAAAAAACAGCGACAATTTGTTGTTGACAAAGGACAGCTGGACATCGAAAGGGCCCCATGACCTTCAGTAGCTGAGGGCCGCATCAAACCTAAATCCAGCCCTGCCAGCATCTTAAAAGCATGGCTTTAGGAATATATTCCAATCAGCACACTGTTTCCCCGCTCAAATGTGGTCAGTCAAGCTCAGTTTGCAGCTTTTAAACCCAGAGCAATCGAAAAGCCAAGCCCACAACTCACTTTGCCGACAAAAGTCAAGTCTCTGGTGAAGTTGCCCACAAAAATTGAGTCGTCTTCCAGGAGGAGCGTCCCAGGTCCCTGCAGATCGTAGGAGAGAAGGGGAGGTAAATTAGCAAAATATGCCTCCTAACCATAGCTGTCAAGTGTCCCTTATTTGAAGGGACAGTCCCTTATTCCAGCGCCATGTCCCGCTGCTGTCCCTTATTGATGGATGTCCCTTAAATGTCCCTTAAATGATGTCCCTTAAATTTCAAAGGAAGCAGCTCCTCTCCCTCCCTCCCTGCTGGCCAGGGAGGAGGGAGGCTCCAACTGTGTTGCTTGGCTGTGTTGCTCACCCAATAAGAAGTCTAAGAGCGACTGGGGGGTGGAGCTTGCATGCCTTGTGTGTGGCTAGTTAATGCAAGCTGAGGAGGTTTTTGAATGCTGGACGCCATTTTGTTGCACGTGCTGCTGCAAACTTTGCAGTGCAAAGCCAGGCCGGGGAGCCATCTTAATTTGAGGCTGCATAGGCCTTGTGGTGCATGTGATTCAGATTCTATTCAGTTGAACCTCTGGTTATAAAGTTGGTTGGACAGTGTTCTCGAAGCTACCCAGCATGAGTTTGACCAGACTGCAGGAGGGAGGACAGGAAGACTGGAGTGCCTGGAACAGGTGAGGCTGCAGGTCCCTTATTTTGGCTCCTGGTCCCTTATTTTCAAGGCTGCTGGTCCCTTATTTTCAAATCTGTAAGTTGACAGCTATGCTCCTAACTGTGCATACTCAAAAAAGGAAGGCGGAATTATGAAACCCATACAACATTGTGCAAACTTGACGAACTCAAATGACTTTTTATTTTGCAGAAGTTATTCTGATGGAACTCTTGAGTCCAGACACTCCTCCGCCTCTGCAAGCGTCTATTTGCACTCATATGGACTAGAAACCTTTCTTCCCTTTTAAAAATAAAAAGTAGGAAGAAGAGTGAGGTTCTGCTGGTTCAAATTTCTCCTAGGTCCTTGTCTCTCAGCCTTCATCCTTGCAATGATACTGGACCGCCTTGCAGGGATGTTCGTAAGACTTGCTTTGGCACAGCACTTGAGTAAATTGGCAAAAATCCAAATCAAATACAGTGGTACCTTGGGTTAAGAACTTAATTTGTTCTGGAGGTCCGTTCTTAACCTGAAACTGTTCTTAACCTGAGGTACCACTTTAGCTAATGGGACCTCCTGCTGCCGCCACGCAATTTCTGTTCTCATCCTGAAGCAAAGTTCTTAACCTGAGGTACTATTTCTGGGTTAGTGGAGTCTGTAACCTGAAGCGTCTGTAACCTGAAGCATCTGTAACCCAAGGTACCACTGTAAGTATAGGAAATGTAAACAGAAAGAAGGTTCTTTTTATCATACGTGGTGGTCTTGTAGTAAGGTTAAAGCTCGCTGGGAAATGATATACAGTGGTACCTTGGGTTACAGATGCTTCAGGTTACAGACTCCGCTAAGCCAGAAATAGTACCTCAGGTTAAGAACTTTGCTTCAGGATGAGAATAGAAATCGTGCTCCGCCGCGGTAGTGGGAGGCCCCATTAGCTAAAGTGATGCTGCAGGTTAAGAACAGTTTCAGGTTAAGAATGAACCTCCGGAACGAATTAAGTACTTAACCCGAGGTACCACTGTATAATGAATTGGAAAATGTGTTTAAAATAACATTTGTAAAAAACAAAACAAAAAACCAGAAGCTTTCCTTTTGGGAATTATAGGAAAAGAACTACCCAAACTGTATAGAAATTTATTCATTTGTGCAGCCACAGCGGCAACAATGCTACTCGCCCCAAAATGGAAGGAAGCAGAAGTCACAGCAAAGGAAGAAGGGATACAAAAACTTATGGAATATGCAGAAATGGCAAAACTTACCAGAAAAATAAGAAATCAAGATAACAAACTTTTTTATAAAAGAATGGAAATGGTTTGTTGAATATTTACAAATAAACCGTAAACGGATAAGAACATTGGCAGGATTCTTGTAATAACCTGCAGTTTTATAAAAGAGTATATATTTAAAGTGGGTGAATATATGAGCAAATTAAGCTAATTTGGATATGCAGAAACTATGAAAAATAAATTGAAGGAACCGCAGAGAGAGGGGGAAGGAAGTCAAGTTTTGAAATATCAAAATGACTGTAAAATTATCGACATGTATAAAATTGAAAATCATTATTTATTTTTAAAGAAAGCACTTGATGAAGGCTACCTGAGAAGCCTGCATGAGAGTTCAAACATTTTATTTCCTGGTGATCCTTACCACCATTTTATCCATGTGGAAAGTTCTCTGATAGCAGACGCCCGATTGCATGAGCACAAGCCCTGGTCCATGTCTCTGGTCTTCCTGCCACATCCCAATGTACCTCTCTCCTCTGAAATAGAACGAGAGGAATCACAGAAATGTAGAGTCGGCATATGCCCCTGCCAGAATATCAGGATGAAAGCTGAATAAATCATTCCGAGCATATTCTCTTTCTGCAAACCTCATTACAGTGGTACCTTGGTTCTCAAACTTAATCCGTTCCAAAACCAAAGCGTTCCAAAACCAAGGCGTGCTTTCCCATAGAAAGTAATGCAAAACGAAGAACTACCTATTCTGGAAGAATGGCAGACCAAGGTGACTGAATTTATGGGACTGGCAGAGATGACCGGCAGAATTCGTGACCAGAGGAGAGAGACAGTGGAAGAGGACTGGGAAAAATTTAAAATTTATCTTAAAAATTGTTGTAAAATTTCGGAATGTTAAGATGTCAAGGGATTTGATATAAAGAATTACAGCTGTAAAAATTTAAGCTTAAGAAAATTTTAAAGAGAATTAAATATAAAAATTGGATGAAGGATTGCTAAAAAATCTTAAAACAAGGATGCAGTGAAGGGGAGGCATGGGGAAGTCGTGTTATGTTTGTTTGTTTTTTGTTTGTGTTGTAAAATTAATAAAAATCATTAAAAAAAAAAAAGAAAGTAATGCAAAACGGATTAATCCGTTCCAGACTTTTGAAAACAACCCCTAAAACAGCAACTTAACATGAATTTTACTATCTAACGGGACCACGAAGGGGATGGCAGAGGACGAGATGGTTGGACAGTGTTCTCGAAGCTACCAGCATGAGTTTGACTGTGGGAGGCAGTGGAAGACAGCAGTGCCTGGCGTGCTCTGGTCCAGGGGGTCACGAAGAGTCGGACACGACTAAACAACTAAACAACAACAACGAGACAACTGATCCATAAAATGAAAGCAATAAACAATGTACTGCAGTCACACAATCAATCCACCAGTAGCTGAACTGGGTTCCACACAGTCACAAAAACAAAAAACAACAGAGCCACAAAAACACAAAATAAATAGCAAAAACAGACAGACCTCAACGTAATACTCAAAACGATGAAAGTGAAATGCAACAATCAAGGTAAAGGGAAAGGGACCCCTGACCATTAGGTCCAGTCGTGACCGACTCTGGGGTTGCGGCACTTATCTCGCTTTATTGGCCGAGGGAGCCGGCGTACAGCTTCCGGGTCATGTGGCCAGTATGACTAAGCCGCTTCTAGCGAACCAGAGCAGCACACGGAAGCGCCATTTACCTTCCCGCCGGAGCGGTACCTATTTATCTATTTGCACTTTGACATGCTTTCGAACTGCTAGGTTAGCAGGAGCTGGGACCAAGCAATGGGAGCTCACCCTGTCGTGGGGATTCGAACCGCTGACCTTCCGAGTGGCAAGCCCTAGGGCTCTGTGGTTTAGACCACAGCGTCACCCACATCCCTAATAATCAATGTACTGTACTATAAAATAAATAAGACAGTATTGTAGATGATAATGTTTTTTTTTAAAAAAAATCTTACGTGCACTGATGATAGTCATTGTTTGGTTGGGGGGCTTTTATCCATTTCTGCAGTCACACAATCAATCAGTCAATCAGTAGCTGAACTGGGTTCCACACAGTCACAAAAACAAGTCACGAAAATGAAGTCACAAGCCACAGTCACAAAAACGAAGACACAGTGACACGTCAGTCCCATATAACGTAGAACAAGTCACAGTCAAAAAAATGAAAAAGCCGAACAAACTAAAACGCAAAAATAAAATAAAATGCAAAAACTAAAGCTCCAAATATCACCTCTGCATTGCATGGGTGCTCAGGACTCAGCAGCTGACAGCCTCAACAAGAAGCCTCTGATTCACAGCTGTCAACTTTTCCCTTTTCTTGCAAGGAATCCTATTTGGAATAAGGGAATTTCCCTTAAAAAAGAGAAACGTTGACAGCTATTATGCTCTGATTAGCAATGGGGGGACTCAATTTAAAAATGGAACACACTCAACAGAAAGCAGAACATGTTCAGCTTCCAAGGCAGATGTTTGGGACTACAATTCCCATAATCCATGACTACTGGTCCTGTTAGCTAGGGATGATGGGAATTGTAGTCCCAAACATCTGGAGGGCCGGAGCTTGCCTATGCCTGTTCCAAGGCAAAGTTCACAAACCAGAACACCTACTTCCGGGTTTGCATCGTTCTATTTCAAAGTTGTTCACAAACTAAGCTGTTCTAAAACCAAGGTACCACTGTATATCAGGTGGCTTAAAGAAACACGCTCCAAATTTATGGGTGACTTACCTCTCTTTGTCGTCCCAGACGCCATAGCCATGTTTCTTGTCATTTTCCCAGTGCCCGGAGTACTTGAACGGCTGCTCAGCATCTGAAGCATTCTCCAAGATGCCAAACCCCTGGCGTACGTTGTCCTTGAAATACCCTTTGTAGACCATCTCGTCGCCATACCTGGGAAAATGCACGCAACATCTATTTTGGATGATATTTTGCAACTTTGGAACTCCCTGTCAATTGATTCTAGAGTTGTAACTGCTTCTGGTGCCAGCTAAAAGCTTAAGCAAGCCTAACCAGACATTTAAATGGGACGTGCATTTTAATACGTAAATTTCAATTCATAGTGTGCATTTTTGAAACTGCTGGTTTTATTTTGAAAAATTGGGAGGGGGTCAACTCGTCGTTAGCGTTTGATTCCACTGGGAATTTGCATGTATAGTTTCTATAAGATGCTTAAGGATTGTGATGATTATGCAGAATAAAATCATGGAATTGTAAAATTGGAAACAGCCAATCCACTTGCAGGTGTGAGCATGGAGGAGGTGGAAACAACCTCTTTTGCAAGGCTTAAAAAAGGTAAAGATGCTGTCTAGGTTTGTCATTGCTTTCCTCCCAAGAAACAGGCGTCTTTTAATTTTGTGGCTGCTGTCACCATCTGCAGTGATCATGGAGCCCAAGAAAGTAAAATTTCTCACTGCCTCCATTTCTTCCCCTTCTATTTGCCAGGAGGTGATGGGACCAGTGGCCATGATCTTAGTTTTGGGGGTTTTTTTTTGAAGTTCAACAATTACTTTGATAAAATACATATCTTGTTATGTGCAATCGGCTTTAGATACCTGTTAGGTTCATAAATTACCATATAGCATATATCCAACACAAAAAACAGCAACAATTTGTTGTTGACAAAGGACAGCTGGATGTATAAAGGGCCCCATTACCTTCAATAGCTTAAAGGTAAAGGGACTCCTGACCAATAGGTCCAGTAGTGGCTGACTCTGGGGTTGTGGCGCTCATCTCGCTTGATTGGCCGAGGGAGCCGGCGTACAGCTTCCGGGTCATGTGGCCAACATGACTAAGCCGCAAACCAGAGCATCGCGCGGAAACGCCATTTACCTTCCCACCAGAGTGGTACCTATTTAACTACTTGCACTGGTGTGCTTTCGAACTGCTAGGTGGGCAGGAGCAGGGACTGAGCAACGGGAGCTCACCCTGTTGCGGGGATTCGAACCGCCAACCTTCTAATCAGCAAGTCCTAGGCTCTGTGGTTTAACCCACAGCGCCACCTGTGAACCCCATAATCTTTGCAAAGCTTACTCACTCGCAAATCCCATAACCGCTCATCTTGCCTTCTCGCCAGTGACACTTGTAGCAGTCATAGCGGTCCTCGGAGGCGCGAGGGATGAGGCAGATGCCAAACCTACAGCCAGGAACAAGATGATCATAGAACCACAGAACTGTGGGGCCGGAAGGGACCCCCAAGGCTCATCTAGTCTAACCCCCCTACAATGCAGGAATGACAGCTCAAGAACCAACCCTTGAGATATTTCCATCCAACCTCTATTTTAAAACCTCGAAGGAAGGAGAGTCCACCATCTTTCAAAGGAGACCGTTCCACCGCTGAACAGCTCTCACCCTCAGAAAAGTTCTTCCTGATGTTTAGTTGGAATCCGGGTGGATAAAAATCAATGATTTAAAAAAACAAAACAAAAAATGGATTTTAAAAATATAAATTGGATATTTTTGATTTAAATCGGATTTTTAAAACAAAATGCTTTTGGAGGAAAAATCTTTCTATAAAGATAGTTTTCTATTTAAGTTAAATTATATTCCAAAGGCTATTCTTCAGGAAATAAGGATTTATTTTAAGTTTTTCATGTGTGCTACAACTCAGTCTAAGTTTTGTTTTTGTTTTTAAATTCTTTAACCACATCGGTTAACAAACATGGATACATATGCTATAACATTATTGTTTTAGTTAAATAAAATGTTTAAATTTTTATTAAGGAAATGATTGTTTTTCTCCTTCCAATAAAGTGCAGCCGAAAAGTTGTCCAAATATAAACACTAATTTCATAATTATCTATGTATTTCTGATAGTATAACCAAATCAGTAATTTTTGACACACCTGTAAAAACTACTCCGAAAATTTATTACTCCGAAAACGAAACCTTCATCTGGGTGTAAATATTAAGAAGATGCCAGCAAGGTTGAACCTTTATGTAAAAAATAATGATTTAAATCAAGTCTTACTGACTAGTGATTTAAATCAATTTGATTTAAATCAAATCCACCCTGGTTGGAATCTCCTTTCATTTAACTTGACTTGAGGCCATTTTTTCGAGTCCTACCTTCCAGAGAAAACAAGCTTGCTCTATCCTCTATGTGACAGCCCTTTCGATATTTGAAGATGTCAGTCCTATCTCCTCGCAGTCTCTCCTTTCCAGGACAAGCAAACCAGACACCCTCAACTGTTCTGCTTAGTTTCCAGACCCTCAATAATCTTCATCTCCCTCCTCTGCACACCTTCTAGCTTGTCAACCGCCTTCTTAAATTTTGGCGCCCAGAACTGGACTCAGGACTCTGGGTGGGGTGCGACCAAGGCAGAATAGAGCAGTACCATTTGCACACCGTCGAAATGTGCAATTCAGGGTGGACCAAAGCTCTTTCCCCTGCACACCTGACAGGTGAGCCCGGGAGCATCCTTACCCATGTTCCATGCCTTCCTGGAAGTCCCCGACATAATTCTGACCATCTGGCCATGTCAGAGTCCCCCTGTAAAGAAGATAAACCCATTATGGCAAGAGGAAAGCCAAGGTTTGACTCAGTCCAGGGAAGCAATCTCTGTGTATTGGAGCAGGGTCAGCAACTATCGGCCTGCAGGCCCAATTCCGCCCATTTAGCTGGCTTGTCTCTCTCCTCCCTTTTTTTTACAAGTTAAAAGTGGAAGTGGGGATTGGAGGGAGGGAGAGAGAACACAAACGGGGGCTATGGACTTACTTGCCATGGGGTTTACTCAGCCGCCACTCTCCCTCGTAGGTCGCACCCTTGAGCCTTCCTTCCTCCCGGAAAGTGAAGCTGGAGAAGCGGCAGACCGGTGGGTCTCTCCCTCGGCCAGCCTCGCCCCACAGAGGGAAGTCTCGCTTGCCGCTCAACGCCTGGCGCACGGCTTGGTTCACCTTCCACTGCCACACGGCCTGCGGGAGGGAAAGAGGAGGAGAGCAGGGGGGACGAGGGGATTATAATATAATAATAATAATTTATTATTTGTACCCCGCCCATCTGGCTGGGTTTCCCCCGCCACTCTGGGCGGCTTCCAACAAAGATGAAAAATACACTAAAATGTCACATATTAAAAACTTCCCTGAACAGGGCTGCCTTCAGATGTCTTCTGAATGTCAGGTAGTTGTTTATCGCTTTGACATTTGATGGGAGGGCGTTCCACAGGGCGGGCGCCACTACCGAGAAGGATTAAGCAAGCAAGCAGTGATGGAGGAGGGGGCTTCAGCTGCAAAGTTTGCATCAACCCATCGCTGGGAGGCACAAAAGTGCCCGCTTCACCTTCTCATTTTTCCAGCCTTGCATTCAGCTCTCTGCAGCTCCATGCCTGTTTGCCTGTCAAAACTCACCCTGCAGTTTGCCAAATTGCCAATGCAGACCCCTTGATCTCATTTATACAGTGGTACCTCGGGTTAAGTACTTAATTCGTTCCGGAGGTCCGTTCTTAACCTGAAACTGTTCTTAACCTGAAACACCACTTTAGCTAATGGGGCCTCCCGCTGCTGCCACGTGATTTCTGTTCCCATCCTGAAGCAAAGTTTTTAACCCGAGCTACTATTTCTGGGTTAGTGGTGTCTGTAACCTGAAGCGTCTGTAACCCAAGGTACCACTGCACAATCATACCTCAGGCTAAAGTACCTTCAGTTTAATTCTTTTCAGGTTGCGACCTGGAAGTAACGGAACGGGTTACTTCCGGGTTCCGCCGCTCGCGCATGCGCAAGCGCTCAAAATGACGTCACGCGCAGAAGCGGCGAATCACGACCCACACACGTGCAGTGTGGTGTAGTGGTTAAGAGCGGTAGACTCGTAATCTGGGGAACCGGGTTCGCTTCCCCGCTCCTCCACATGCAGCTGCTGGGTGACCTTGGGCCAGTCACACTTCTCTGAAGTCTCTCAGCCCCACTCACCTCACAGAGTGTTTGTTGTGGGGGAGGAAGGGAAAGGAGAATGTTAGCTGCTTTGAGACTCCTTCGGGTAGTGATAAAGCAGGATATCAAATCCAAACTACTACTACTCCTACTCTTCTTCTTCTTCTTCTTCTTCTTCTTCTTCTTCTTCTTCCTCTTCCTCTTCCTCTTCCTCTTCTTCTTCCTCTTCTTCTTCTTCTTCTATTCAGGATGCGAACAGGGCTCCAGAACAGATCCCATTCGCATCCAGAGGTACCACTGTAAAGGTAAAGGACCTCTGCATGGTTAAGTCCAGTCAAAGGCAACTACGGGGTTGCGGTGCTCATCTTGCTTTCAGGCCCAGGGAGCCGGTGTTTTTCTGCAGACAGCTTTCCGGGTCACGTGGCCAGCAGGACTAAACTGCTTCTGGCGCAACGGGACACCGTGATGGAAACCAGAGCGTATGGAAACGCTGTTTACCTTTCTGCCGCAGCGGTACCTATTTATCTACTTGCGCTGGTGTGCTTTCAAACTGCTAGGTTGGCAGGAGCAGGGACCAAGCAACAGGAGCTCACCCCGTCGTGGGGATTCAAACCACCAACCTTCTGATCAGCAAGCCCAAGAGGTTCAGTGGTTTAGACCACAGTGCCACCCGCATCCCATGCATTTGTGTACACATTCCTTGGCAGGAGAACTGCATTGCCAAATTTGGAGAAGTGTGAATCTCAAAGGACGACTGTGCTTCAGTTCATGTAAAAAGGTAAAGGGACCTCTGACCATTAGGTCCAGTCGTGGCCGACTCTGGGGTTGCGGCGCTCATCTCGTTTTATTGGCCGAGGGAGCCGGCATACAGCTTCCGGGTCATGTGGCCAGCAGGACTAAGCCGCTTCTGGCAAACCAGAGCAGCACACGGAAATGCCGTTTACCTTCCCACCAGAGCGGTACCTATTTATCTACTTGCACTTTGACATGTTTTCGAACTGCTGGGTGGGCAGGAGCAGGGACCGAGCAACGGGAGCTCACCCCATCGCGGGGATTCGAACTGCCGACCTTCTGATCGGCAAGTCCTAGGCTCTGTGGTTTAGATCACAGCGACACCCATGTCCCTTCAGTTCATGTAATTAGGTCCTTTAGAGCCAAATTTCTCCCTTGCATCCTAGACAGATTTGTTATGTACTGAAGTTCTCACCCTGGGCCAGCAGGGGGATACTATAGATAGTTATGCAAATGAAGGATCGAAAGTGACGTTCAGTGATTGGCTAGTTACAGAAAATGGTTACTGTTGGATTGTAGTGGAGCTCTATATAAGCAGGCTGACTGAGCTCCTCAGTTCAGTTCTGTTCCAGCTTACAAATAAAGAGCTGCTTTGGAAGAATTGCTGCGTCGTCTGATATGTTCGCCCACAACTTAACAAGATCCAACTTTTTTATATATATAAATATTTATTGAGATTTTTAACTACAAATGCAAAAATAGTAAACAATATAACATGTTTCATAACATAATTTCATAACTTCTTTGGACTCCCTCACGTCTCCCGCTCCCACTTACATCATTCTAAATTTTTGCCAGCAATTTATCAACTTGTTTGCATTCTTATGTCCCGCTCATTTAAATATAATTTAATAATTCTCCAGAAAGTTTATATTTTCCTCAGTCTCACTTATCATCCTAATTCCAACTATTTTAATGGTGCTCAATTGTTTGTGATCTAGCATCCTTATTAACATTCAACCAAATTACAATATTTTTGTAGATAAATCTTGAATTTCTTCCAGTCTTCTTCAACCCTCTCCTCTCCCAGGTCTCGGATTCTGCCGGTCATCTCAGCCAGTTCCATATAGTCTATCAGTTGCATCTGCCATTCTTCCAGTGTGGGTAGATCTTGGGTTTTCCAATATTTAGCGATGAGTATCCTTGCTGCCGTTGTTGCATACAAGAAAAAAGTTCTGTCCTTCTTTATCACCCTCTGGCCGACAATACCCAGAAGAAAGGCCTCTGGTTTCTTAAGGAAGGTATACTTAAATACCTTTTTCAACTCATTATATATCATTTCCCAGAAAGCCTTCACTCTAGGGCACGTCCACCAGAGGTGAAAGAATGTTCCTTCATTTTCTTTACATTTCCAACATTTATTATCAGACAGATGGTATATTTTGGCAAGTTTAACTGGGGTCATGTACCATCTATATATCATTATCATTACATTTTCCTTCAAAGCATTACAAGCAGTGAAGTTCAACCCAGTGGTCCACAACCTTTCCCAGTCTTCAAACATGATATTATACCCAATGTCCTGTGCCCACTTTATCATAGCCGATTTAACCGTTTCGTCTTGTGTGTTCCATTTTAACAGCAAGTTATACATTCTTGAAAGTACCTTAGTCTTAGGTTCTAACAGTTCTGTTTCCAATTTCGATTTCTCCACCTGGAACCCTAACTTTTTGTCATTTTTAAAGACTTCTTTAATCTGAGCGTAGTGTAACCAGTCTCGCACTTTATCCTTTAATTTCTCCAAACTCTGCAATTTCCAATTGTCTCCATCTTTTTCTAGTATTTCCCAATATTTTGGCCATTTGGCCTCCATATTGGGTCTTTTTCGGGCCTTAGCTTCCAGAGGTGAAAGCCACCTTGGAGTTTTGTTTTCCAATAAGTCTTTATATTTTGTCCAGACATTAAACTCTGCTTTTCTGACAATATGGTTCTTAAAGGACTTATTGATCTTAACCTTGTCATACCATAAGTATGCATGCCAACCAAAAGCGTTATTAAAACCTTCCAGGTCCAATACGTCAGTGTCTTCGAGAAGTAGCCAATCTTTTAGCCAGCAGAAAGCTGCGGCCTCATAATACAACTTTAGGTCTGGCAGGGCAAAGCCCCCTCTTTCTTTCGCATCAGTTAATATCTTAAACTTAATTCTGGGCTTTTTGCCCTGCCAGACAAACTTAGAAATATCTCTCTGCCACTTCCGAAGCACTCCGTCTTGTCCACAATCTGCAGTGTTTGGAACAAAAACAGCATTTTTGGCAATACATTCATCTTGATAGCAGCAATTCGGCCTAACAAAGAAAGTTTCAGCTTTGTCCAACTGTCTAAGTCTCTCTTAATTTCTGACCAACATTTTTCATAGTTATCCTTAAATAGACTCAGATTTTTTGCTGTTATGTTAACCCCTAGGTACTTTACTTTTTTAACCACTTTTAATTCTGTCTCTCTCTGAAACCGTTCTGACTCTGTATCTGTCAAATTTTTTTCCAATACCTTGGTTTTCTGTTTGTTTAATTTAAAACCCGCTACCCGACCAAAGTCTTGAATCAATTGTAATACTCTTTTCGTACTAGATTCTGGCTCCTGCAGGGTCAAAACTAGGTCATCTGCAAAAGCTTTAAGTTTATATTGTTTCGCTCCGACCTGAATTCCTTCCACCAACCGGTCCTCTCTAATCATATTCAAGAGCACCTCCAGGACCGAAATAAAAAGCAAAGGGGAAATGGGGCAGCCTTGTCGTGTTCCTTTTTCAATTTTAAACTCTTCTGTAACCACATTGTTAACTATCAATTTAGCCTTTTGTTCTGAATATATTGCATCAATCCCATTCTCAAAACCCCGTCCCACTCCCATTTCTTTTAAATTTCCCTTCATAAATTTCCAGGAAATATTATCAAAGGCCTTCTCTGCATCTATAAAAATTGGGACTGCTTTTGTATTTATATCTGTTTGCAAAAGTTCCAAGATGTCAATAATGTTCCTTGCATTAGCAAACAAATGTCTACCTGGGAGAAAGCCTGCCTGGTCCTTGTGGATTACTTCATTTAAAACTTTTTTGAGTCTACTTGCCAAAATGTCTGCAAATATTTTGTAATCCACATTTAAAAGAGAGATGGGACGATAGTTCTTAAGTTGTGTCTTTTCAGCTTCCGATTTTGGTATCAATGTGATAAAGGCTTCCTTCCACGATTCCGGCGCCCTCTTCCCCTCCATAATTTCATTGCTAACCTCCATCAGTGGTTGTATCAAGTAGTCTTTTAATGTCTTATAATACTTGGAGGTCAACCCATCTGGCCCTGGAGATTTGCCCAGTTGCATGTTCTGAATGGCTTGTTCAATCTCTTGTCGTGTTATTTTGCTGTTCAGGATTGATCTATTTTCTTGTGACAATTTTGATAGTCCATTTTTTCCCAAAAATTGTTTAATCTCAACCTCATCTTGCGGCCCTTGAGTGTATAATTTTTTGAAATATCTCTGGAAGCACTTTCTAATGTCCACAGGGTTCTGAATATTTCTTCCTTCAATCTCTAGATTTGTAACTGTATTTAGTTTTTGTCTCCTCTTCAACTGCCAACAAGATCCAACTTTTAACCACCAACATCTACCCCTGGGCAGTGAGTCCCACACAGCTACATACCCGTGACTCTGGTTCTTTGGCCAAGAGGAAGAACATGCCTTCTGGGGTGTTGATACGGAGGGTGTGCCTTGAGAAACAGCAAGCAAAACAGAGAGCGGAAGGAAAAATATTTCTAAAGATTTGTATTTAAGTTACATTATAGTGCAAAGGCTATTCATCAGGAAATAAGGATTTGTTTAAAGTTTTTCATGTGTGCTAAAACTCAGTCTAACCTTTTTTTTTTAATTGTTTAACCACATCAGTTAACAAACATGGATACAGATGTTATAATGTTATTGATTTAGTTAAATAAATTGTTTAAATTGTTATTAAGGAAATTATTATTTTTCTCCTTCCAATAAAGTACAGCAGAAAAGTTGCCAATATATAAACAATAATTTCACATTTACCTGTCTATGTATTTCTAGTAGTACAGTGGTGCCCCGCAAGACAAACGCCTTGCAAGACGGAAAACCCGCTAGACGAAAGGGTTTTCCGTTTTGGAGGTGATTCGCAAAATGAATTTCCTATGGGCTTGCTTCGCAAGACGAAATGTCTTGCGAGTTCCTGCGGGTTTTTTTCCCCTTCCCCCCTCTTTTCCTAAGCCGCTAAGCCGCTTATCAGCTGATCCGCTAAAAGCCGCTAAACCGCTAATAGCGCTAATCCACTAAGCTGTCAATGGGCTTGCTTCGCAAGATGAAAAAACCGCTATACAAAGAGCCTCACGGAACGGATTAATTTCGTCTTGCAAGGCACCACTGTATAATCAAAACAGTAATTTTTGATACAACTGTAAAAACTACTCTGAAAATCTATTATTCCAAAAATGAAACCGTCATCTGGTTGCAGATATTAAGATTATACCAGCAAAAATGAGTCTTTCTGTGAAAAAATGATTTAAACCAAGTCTTACTGACTAGTGATTGAAATCATGATTTAAGTCGTGATTTAAATCGATGGGATTTAAATCAAATATACCCTGTTTGGAAATACAATCATACCTTGGGTTGCAGACACTTCAGGTTACTCGTTTTCCTCATTTCGCACAGCACTGAACCCGGAAGTACCGGAACGCGTTACTTCCAGGTTTCGGCGCTCGCGCATGCAAAGCACTAAATTGCGCTTTGCGCATGCACAGAAGCAACGAATCGTGACCCGCGCGTGCACAGATGTGGCGCTGAGGGTTGCGAGCGTGCCTCCCGTACAGATCACAACCCGAGCATCCACTGTAAATCCACTTCCGAGCTAGGGAGGAGGTGGGGTTGCGGGCTTCACGCCCCTCCCCACACTCGCGGGGGGAGGCTCCAGCCCCACGCGATAGCAGGGAATCCTCAGCTGCGTCATACCCCGCGCCAGCCAATCGGCTGGCGCGGGGGGCGTGGCCTCGCCTACTTAGGTCTGGCGCGGCCGAGGACCTCTCTCTTTCCCACGCCGCAGCTGACCTGGTTTCCCCTTCCCTCCCACCCATTAGACTAGGTTCTTTGACGTTGCTATGAACCTCGGTTGGTCGCCATCAAGGGGCCTGGTAGGAATTTTTCCATCTGGCAGATTGGCTCCAGCCATTTGGAATTCGCCTACCTCATAGCAAACCGTCACAACTCCACGGTATTGGCAGTAGGCATTGGTGGGGGTACAGTCTATTGTTATGCAGATGAAGGGGGAGAAGGAGTGCCATCACCTTCTCCCAAATAAAGGGTAGTCCGGTAAAGGATTCCAGGGGGCGTGGCCTAAGGAGGTGTGGCCTAAGGAGGTGTGGGCCCACGGCACGCCCCCACACGGTGACCCCAGGGGAGGTCCTAGTTGACGTGCCTCAGCAGGACTCCTCCCACTGGTGGTTAACCCTCCCCGGCCAGGCCGGTTAGTTGTAGGACCAATGTCTAAGCCAACACTGCTCAATTCCTGTAATCAATAAAGATGTGGCCTAATTTGACCCATTAACTCGAATTCTTGTGTCCCGTGTCTTTATTTCTATGGGGGGAGGCGGGAACTCGCCACACAAACAATTTGCCAGCAGCAGAACACAAGGAGGGCCTTCTGGATCAGGCCAAGGGCCCACCTAGTACAGAATCCTGATCTCACATCGGCCAACCAGATGCCTTTGGGAAGACTGCAGGCTGGACATGAGTGCGAGAGTGCTCTGTTCCCCTGCGATTCCCGGCAACAGGAATTCAGAAGCATTTCTGCCTCTGAGAGCGAAGGCAGAGCCATTGTGGCTCGGGGTGTTATGTACTGAAGTTCTCACCCTGGGCCAGCAGGGGGATACTGTAGATAGTTATGCAAATAAGGGATCGAAAGTGACGTTCAGTGATTGGATAGTTTTAGAAAGTTGTTACAGTAACGTTGTACTGGAGCTCTACATAAGCAGGCTGACTGAACCCTTCAGTTCAGTTCTGTCCTGGCCTGTGAATGAACAAGAGCTGTTTGAAGAATCGCTGTGTCGTCTGATATGTTCACCCACAACTTAACACGGAGGAAGTCTACTTACTTTCCTGTTTCCTTGAAAGTCGCGTCCACCCAGGTGAGCTTCAGGTCAAAACTCTGGAAGGTGTTCCCCTAGAAAACGTTGAAATGCAGAATTAGATAAATTAACAGGAAGGATTCGAAACCTGCAGGACCAGAGATTTTTAGAGGACTGGAGTAAATATCTGAAATATTTGAAAAGTAATTGTAAAAAACAGATCACGCTAGTAGGACTGCAAGAGGTTCTGTAAGGGAGGACTATGCGAAATATTGCAAGGAAGACTATGAAGAGAATTAGTTACTGATAATTAAAAGTAACAGAGAAATTAAGAAATGCAGAATAAGTGATTAAGAATGGAAAATCTTCAGAGGTTGTTGATGGAAGTCCAAAATATTGTATCAGGTAAGAAAGTATGTTAAATGACTGTTGGAAATGACATGTTAAAAATCAATAAAAATGTATATAAAAAAAAGAAAGAAAGTGTTGAAATAATTTTCATTGTGGGGGTGGGGGAGACTGAGGACTTGCTCATAAATTTATTTACAGCTGCACAAATTATGATAGCTAGGAAGCGGAAGGGGCAAGCAGAATATAAGATGGAAGAATGGCATAAAGGGGTGTGGGATATAGCTACTAATGCTAAATCAACATGTATCATTAAGAAATAATTTTGAAGCAATATGGAGGGTGTTTGTAGAATTGGTACTGTTAAAACGGAAAGGGGTCAAACCATCGCAAGAGGTGTTGAAATTTTGGGAGGTTGGATAGTTACAATGGAACGGTCTCAGTGGTGGGGCACACATTTTCATTCTTATTTATGTATGATTATTCCTTTGTCAAAAATATAAATAAAGAAATAAATAATAAGGGGGGGGGGACCACAAGAGCAAAATGTTGCACAGCGTTGGTTTTGGAAAGGCGAAGGGCCAAAGAGATTTAAAGCATCAGTTCTTCAACACGCCCTCAGAAACATCAAGGGCGCTTTATAAATTTAATAAATGATAATAACGAGAGGCAAAGCTGGTGTTGTGTGTTGAACCATGGGCGATTTGTTCCAGGAGCTCTGCTGGATACTCAAGATAACCCACAACTGGTGGAACAGTCTCCCTTGAGGGGTTCCTTGGAGGTTTTTAAGCAGAAGATGGATGACTGTCTATCAGGGATGCTTTTAAGCTGAGATTCCTGCATTACAGGGAGTTGGAGCAAATGATCTTCCAATTCTATGAGAAATTGGAATTCCACCTAGCTGCCCTGAAAACAGCACACCAGAACGCAGGGAATGCAAAATAAGAATCCCATTGACCAGGCGAAGGATGCAGAATTGTTGGCCCTGTAGAAGTTGCTGAACTATAAAACGCAGGAAGTATCAACAGTGGAAGAATCATGGAATTCTTGGAGCTAGCCAACCTGACTGGAAGAGTCCGTGACCAGAAGGAGGAGGAGTATCAGGAAGAATGGACGAAATTCAACAACTATTTAGTTAAATATGTTAAGTTAAAGTAATTGGGGGGGGGGGACTTGCAAATACAGGATAGGCTTAGGATTTAAATATATAATACATGATGATTCAATATGTTGAATACTGAACTGGTTAGAAAGAAAGATGTTAAGTGATTAAGTAAATTTTATAAGAATACTGAATTGGAAAACCGTTAAAATGATATCCATTGAAACCCAAACATGGGGATACGAGGAAGTCACTTAACAATGTTCATTAGATTAAGGCTCAAAAAGGCTATGATTTATGTTTCTTTATTTGTTTATGTGTTTGTTTATCTGTTTGTGTGCTTAAATATTTGTGAAAAAAACCATATTTTTTTTCAAAAAAAAGAAAAGAAGTTGCTGAACTATAACTCCCATCAGCACCAACGGACATGGTCAATGGCCAGGGATAATGGGAGCTGTAGTTCAGGAATATCTGGAGGCCCAAAGATTCCCCATGCCTGGGTTAGGACCATCGTTCCCTCCATTTCCAACGTTCAAGTTGTGGGTGCGAATCCTTACAGAGAGGAAACAGCACCACATGAGCACAGGAAGAATCTCACTCAGGTTTGTAGGAGGGCAAAAAAGCATTAGCAAAAGCAACGTTAAGGAGAAGGAGGGCACCAAAACACTGGCAACAACCAGTGGCTTCAGAAATCTGACTGGGAGGGAATGGAAAAACAGAGGGAGGAGAAGGGAATGGGAATCCTGAATGGGGAACGCTCCAGACGGCAGCAATGTTTGGCACAGGTCAAAGTGCACCTGGACTCCTTACTTGAATCAGCACAAGGATGTCGTTGAAGAGCAGAACCCGGTCAGATCTTCCTGTGCTGGGATAGAGGGCAAGATTCCGGCTGTCTTCCAGCAGCCTCCTCTCAGGAACGCAAAGAACATCCTGGAATGACAGAGTTATTTCATCATTGCACGGTATACTTAAAGGAGCGTCTCCACCCCCATCGTCCAGCCCAGACACAGAGGTCCAGCTCCAAGGGCCTTCTGGCGGTTCCCTCATTGTGAGAAATTTCAGGGAACCAGGCAGAGGGCCTTCTTGGTAGTGGCGCCTGCGTTGTGGAACGCCCTCCCTGTTAGAATTCCTGCTCCGTGATTGCAGTCATGGGATTGTTGTCTATCACATGACGGTGTATGTTTTGACTCCACAGAGTGGGAAGTGACAGAGACAGGATGTTTGTGTTACTGTGTTCCTTGAAGTGGGACTATTGTCTTTTGTTCTTTTTCTCTTTGCTGTCTGATGCTAGAGAGAGAGGGAGCCATGTTGCAGTGCTCCGTGTGTGTTTGTATGTAAATAAAGTAGATTAGCCAAAATGCTGAGTTGCTGAGGTCTGTTGCGAAAGCTGTGAACACTCTGCGGATGCCTAAGTGTGCCGATGTCTGTTGGCGTCGGTCGCTGTGATGTTCCGGCTGAAGAAAGCTTTTGAAGTTCCCGAACGAACGACCAGGAGGGAGAGAACATGCCAGTCGGGTATGTGTTTCTGCCAGGGTCCTACTCGAGTGTAGGCTGATCTCCTGACACTCTCGTCAGATGTCAAAAATGCAGGACTAGTGGTGACATGTAAAATAGTAAAGGAATTCTGGGAAATGATATATAATGAATTGAAAAAAAAGTTTTTGAGCCGTTGAAACTTTGAAATGTTTTGTGTAGGGGAGCCCTTGGACCTCTCCCAACCGTTTCCCCCTCTGTGACGCACCGTGAACTTGTGGCCCAGGGACTTCCAGAGGTTCCGGGTGAGGTTGGCTTCATCCAAAGCTTGGCAAATGAACAAGTGAAGCTTTGCAAACCCTTCAGCAGCTTCGCTCACTTCTTTAACCAGGTTCTGTGAGGTGGGGATAAAACAACAACATAGCTCTTCAGAAATCTTTCCTTTAAAAAAAAAAAAAATCACCAAAAAGGCAGATCTACGCCCCCATAAAAGTGCATGCTATTATTATATTATATTTTTTATTATTGTTGTTGTTTTGTTTGCATAGTAGCATATAACTTCTATCACACTCCTTGGGAATCTAGCTCAGGAAAGATGCTGAGAATTGTTAGGAGACATTCTACCACCAGTCCTCCACTTTTGGCACCATGCATAAAATTGCAACCTATCCATTCCACACTTACAAGAAATCAATTTTTTTACCCTGTGGAACTCCCTGCCCATTGACATTAGGCAGGCATCTTTGCTATACTATTTCCCAGCACCTGCTGAAACCTTTTCTATTTTGGCAAGCTTACCCCGGAGGCATAAGCTAAATACAATTTAGTTTTTTACTGCTATTTCTAACTCCTTGTATTATTCATATTATGATTTTTCTTAGGCCACATCGTTTTTAACTTCTGGTTTCTGTCCAAAAAAAATGTACGTTGTGTAAACCATTTGGCAGTTTATTTACAAATACAGTGGTACCTCGGGTTACGTTACCAAACTAAACTAAACTAAACTAAACTAAACTAAACTAAACTAAACTAAACTAAACTAAACTAAACTAAAATAAAATAAAATAAAATAAAATAAAATCATCTGCACAGACAAGTCTAACAGCTTATTTTGTAATTATTTTTATATATCCTTTATTTATTTATTATTGAATTTCCTCCAAGGAGCTCAAGGTGATGTGACGTGGCTCTCCCCCTCCTCAATTAAGCCCCCAAACTGCAACGCTGACCCTGCGAGATGGGTAAGGCTGAGCGGTGGTGACCGAGCCAAGCTCACCCAGTGAGCTTCAGGGCCAAGTTGGACATGCGAACCCAGGTCCCCTGAATCCTAGGTCCCAGCGCTCTAACCACTATGCCACACTGCCTAGTGGAAGGCGTGCAGGATCCGCTACCTGGCCAGGAGCTTCCTTGAGCTGGGAGAAGACCAGGCTGTACTTCTGGAGGTGCTCCCAGAAGGGCTTGTGCAGCACAGTGTGGAGAGCGACAGCGATGGACGTCCCCGGGGAGAAGTCGGCGAGGAACTGCTGCAGCGACGGCTTGTGGCTCTTCCAGAAATCGCTGCAACGATTCAGAATTGGCAAGACAGAAACAAGCTGTGAGCGGTGTGGGATGTGAAACACAAGAACAGTCAAGTACAACATTCCTAGAGTGAACATGTTTACGCTTGGGGAGGAAGGTTTGTCCAGCCAGCAGGTAAACTTCCTGTTTCCTTCTGGGCTGGGACAGACTTCCTCTGCATGTGACTAGAGGTGGGCGTGGCCTCACCTGTGCAGGTAACGACAAAAGCACAGGGCAGGGCAGCCATCTCTCTCTCTCTTTGACTACATACATCGAAGAAGCAACATCTGCTTAGCCAAAGATGCTCTCTTGGCCTCCAGCCAAGAGAGGACACTGGGGACCTTCTCCTTATGAGATAGTTTCCAGGTGTATGTTACTTTTCTAAGCTAAGTCTGCCTTCTGGGATCCAACTGTGAACAGAATGATGTGTGAGTAAACCTTTTTATACTTTTATAGAAGACTGTGTCGTGTCTTATCTTTTATGAGGGAATAAGACGCCTGCTTCTTGGGAGAAAAGCAATGACAAACCTAGACAGCATCTTAAAAAGCAGAGACATCACCTTGCCAACAAAGGTCCGTATAGTAAAAGCTCCGGTTTTCCCATATATTACTTATACCCCGCCCATCTGGCTGTGCTTCCCCAGAAACTCTGGGTGGCTTCCAACAAAATATTAAAATACAGTAATGCATTAAGCATTAAAAGCTTCCCTAATTAGAATTAGAATTGACTAATTCTCTTTTAAAGTCATTTAAAGTGGAAAGAGAAAGGTCTTTCTCCCTCTTTCATTACCCTAGAACTTGTGGACATCCGATCAGGCTGAATGTAGGAATATTCAGGACAGATAAAAAGAAATTACTTCTTCGTGCAGTGCAGAGTTAAACTATGGAACTCCCTGCCACAGTGATGGGCTCCAACTCTTGCGCTCAAATCCTATTGGTGGGTTTCCCATAATGGGCATCTGGTTTACCATTGTGAAAACAGGATGCTGGACCAGATGGGCCATTGGCCTGATCCTGCAGGCTCTTCAAGCACACTACAAGCCGCACTCACCTTTTATTCCTGGCAGCATGGTCAAAGACTTGGGTCACGACACAACTGGCGAAAGTGGAGAAGTACCTGTTTAAAATAAATCGGGACAAGCATTAGACTGCGTGTCTGAGCTCCCCAGAACTGAAGGAACTTTGCAGATGTTTTGCAACGCTCTTTTACCAAATTTTGATGGGAAGGTCAGGGCAAGCGAACAGGTATCTAAAGCCATTTGCACATAACAAAACATGTATTTTATCAAAGTAATTGTTGAACTGAAATGCAACGAAGAAGTATATTAATAGTGAAATACAATGAAGAAGAAGTATATTAATACAGTGGTACCTCGGGTTACATACGCTTCAGGTTACAGACTCCACTAACCCAGAAATAGTACCTCGGGTTAAGAACTTTGCTTCAGGATGAGAACAGAAATCGTGCGGCAGCAGCAGCGAGAGGCCCCATTAGCTAAAGTGGTGCTTCAGGTTAAGAACAGTTTCAGGTTAAGAACGGACCTCCGGAACAAATTAAGTTCTTAACTTTAGGTACCACTGTAGTGAAATAATTATTAAGCTCTTATTTAAAATGATTTTTATTCATTGCAAACTTAATAATGCAAAGACATTGGCATTTGGCAATAACAAAAGTTATTTTGATAAAATATGTATTTTGTTATGTGCAAATGGCTTTAGATACCTGCTAGGTCCATAAATTACCATATAGCATATATTCTACACAAAAACCAGCGAGTTTGTTGTTGACAAAGGACAGCTGGACATATAAAGTGCCCTATTACCTTCAGTAGCTAAAGGCCTCATCAAACCTAAATCCGCCCTGGTCTCACAGGTCCTAGTCCGACACTCTTTACCCAGAACTTTCCAAACTCTGTGTCACGACACGTTAGTGTGTCGGCTGCGTGTGCAGTCGTGCAAACGCCCCTTGTGCACCTCCCGGGGCTGGAAAGAGAGCGGGCAGCCAGCCGGTTTGCTAGCCAAACTGAATTCCTGCGTTGCAAATTGATATACGTCTACAAAGTGTGTCGCCAACAGGAAAGGTTTGGAAAGCTCTGCTCTGACCACTATGCCACGCTGCCTCCACGGGTTTGCGGTTGTACTCACCGGATGTAAGCGTCAAGGAACAAGTCGGCTTTCTGGGCAAGGTACAAGTCCTGGATGCTGACGGATTCTGACACGCTGAAGGTTTGCTTCAGAGTTCTGTAGCTCTCCTCCGTCAGGTCCCAGATGACTTGGAAGCGGCCGTTCAGCTCGTCCAAGAGCTTCGCGTTCTCAAAAGACCCTTCAGCGCAAGCAGGGAAGGTAGGGCAAGGAGCAAACGTTAAATCAGGGGTCAGCAAACTTTTCCAGCAGGGGGCCGGTCCACTGTCCTTCAGACCTTGTGGGGGGCCGGACTATATTTTGAAGGGGGGGGGGAAATGAACGAATTCCTATGCACCACAGCTGCAATACCCTGCTGTCCATACGGCATACATGGCAGTGCACACGCAATATATTATTTTATTAAAACAATATATTATTTTATTAAGTTTTAACAATAACGAGGTTATAAAACAACAAATAAAAAAGACACAAGAAAAATACATAAACACAAAAATACAAAAATACAAACATTTAACACAGGAAAAAGAGGGGAAAAAACAAAAAACAAAAATCCCTCTTTTTAATTTCTCCTCTATAGTTAACTTATTTTCCTGACTTCCTCACGCCTCCCTTTTTTGTATTCCATTTAAAAATTGGTTCAGCAAATTCATATCCTGTTAGTTTATCCTTAATTATTTTTCTTCACATATTATAGCTTCAAGTTTTCATCTAATATCACTCCAATCTTACATTTTACCTTATTACTAGAACCCCTTCATTTCATTTCAATGTCATCAACATTCAAACATTTTACAATATTTCTGTAAGTAGATTTTAAATTTCTTCCAATCTTCTTCCACCAACTCTTCTCCCTGGTCTCGGATTCTGCCAGTCATTTCCGCCATTTCCATGAAATTTCAAGGCCAGGATGCCCATGCCACGTTCGCCCTCTGTGCTCACCTGACTGCAGGAGGGGCTGGAGGACGATGCTGTTGATCCGAGCAAGGCAGGCAGAGAAGGAATCCTCTGTCCTAAGCAGTGAGGCAGCGACGTCTGTGATGCTCATGTCCTGGCCAGGGATCAGGAAATAGGAGAGAACACAAAAGACTCCAAATTAGACCAGAGCTGCAAAATGAAAAGAAAAACCAGCCACCCAGCTTGCTGTTTATGAAGCCCCAATCCCAACCCAAGTAGTCTGAACCACGTTGAACAAATCAAATTTGCAAATCTTCATTGGCATATACAGTGGTACCTCGGGTTAAGTACTTAATTCGTTCTGGAGGTCCATTCTTAACCTGAAACTGTTCTTAACCTGAAGCACCACTTTAGCTAATGGGGTCTCCAGCTGCCGCCGGAGCACAATTTCTGTTCTCGTCCTGAAGCAAAGTTCTTAACCCGAGGTACTATTTCTGGGTTAGCGGAGTCTGTAAAATGAAGCGTATGTAACCCGAGGTACCACGGTATACCAGATTCCAGCAGGGTTCGGAGCAATAAAAGAACTCAGCATAATCTGCATTGGACACTTAAGTTAACGTTGTGTAACATTCACAAATCCTCATTGCGCGTTGCAGAAACCTCCATTTTTCAGAGACACGGTTGATGGACTCTTTCGAGGAGCTGGAGATGGCGTTTATAAGTGGTCCACGTTTCACAAGCATACAGTAAAGTTGGTAGTACAATAGCTTTGTAAACAAGCATTTTGGTTTCCCTGCGAATGTCCCGGTCCTCAAACACTCTGCACTTCAATCGGGAGAAAGATGCAGTCGCAGAGCTCAGGCCAGGCATAGGCAAACTTGGCCCTCCAGATGTTTTGGGACTACAACTCCCATGATCCCTAGCTAACAGGACCAGTGGTCACGGATGATGGGAACTGTAGTCCCAAAACATGTGGCGGGCCAAGTTTGCCTATGCCTGGCTCAGGTGATGATGGATTTCAGCATCAATGTCGGCCCTCGTGGAAAGCTAACTGCCCAACGAGTTGAGGAAGGGGGACCTTCACATTTTCCATCTGGCACAGAGCCACTTCCATTGTTACCTTAATAGCCCATTGCCCCACCAGGAAGCTAACCTGGCTATTCCAGGGATTTCTATCCCTGCTTAGATTTTAACACTTGCTGGATACAGGGATTAGAAGGAGCCCAAGCATACAACCTAAACCCCCTTTTTAAAAAAGAACAACAATAAGGACTGACAACACTTTTTCAGAAATGAATATTTTTCTATTTCAGTGTTATAAGCCTAGCTCCCCCAATTTGGTGCCCTCTGGGTAATGTTGACCCTTTGACCGTGCTTACTGACAGCTGATGGCAGTCATAGCTTGACAAAATCTGTAGGGGGGAAGCCTATTGCAAAACCCAGCTAAAGAAATACCGCTGATTCAGTGCCATTTTTAGAAAGCTTTTTCTCCAGAAGTGGTATGATTAATGTGGGAAACAGGAAGCCGCAGCTATGATGGTCAGCTGATAAATTAACTTTCATTCTCCCCCACGGTTTGCCACCCAAAGGATATCGGGAAGGCCTTTGGGGTGAGCGAAGGCAAATCTAACAGGATGGGAGGAGAGATATTTTTGCATATTTAGGGTACCAGTAAAGGAAATGAATTACAATGCCATGATTTCCCCCCTCCCTGCTTGCTTCTACTTAGTGGGTTCCCAAATTAGTCCTCAGTAGCTGCAGTTTCTGTGTGCAGAAACCTTTGACTGTGTTGACCACAGCAAACTATGGCAAGTTCTTAAAGAAATGGGAGTGCCTGATCACCCCATCTGTCTCCTGAGAAATCTCTATGTGGACAAGAAGCTACAGTTAGAACTAGATATGGAACAACCGATTGGTTCAAAATTGGGAAAGGAGTACGGCAAGGCTGTATATTGTCTCCCTGCTTATTTAACTTATATGCAGAATTCATCATGCGAAAGACTGGGCTGGATGAATCCCAAGCTGGAATTAAGATCGCCGGAAGAAGTATCAGCAACCTCAGATATGCAGATGACACAACCTTGATGGCAGAAAGTGAGGCGGAATTAAAGAAACTTTTAATGAGGGTGAAAGAGGAGAGCGCAAAATATGGTCTGAAGCTTAACATCAAAAAAACGAAGATCATGGCCACTGGTCCCATCACCTCCTGGCAAATAGAAAGGGCAGAAATGGAGGCAGTGAGAGATTTTACTTTCTTAGGCTCCATGATCACTGCAGATGGTGAAAGCAGTCACGAAATTAAAAGATGCCTGCTCCTTGGAAGAAAGGCGATGACAAACCTAGACAGCATCTTAAAAAGCAGAGACATCACCTTGCCAACAAAGGTCCGAATAGTTAAAGCTCTGGTTTTCCCAGTAGTGATGTATGGAAATGAGAGCTGGACCATAAAGAAGGCTGATCGCCGAAGAATGGATGTTTTTGAATTATGGTGCTGGAGGAGACTCTTGAGAGTCCCATGGACTGCAAGAAGATCAAACTTATCCATTCTGAAGCCCTGAATGCTCACTGGAAGGACAGTTCCTGAAGCTGAGGCTCCAATACTTTGGCCACCTCATGAGAAGAGAAGACTCCCTGGAAAAGACCCTGATGTTGGGAAAGATGGAGGGCACAAGGAGAAGGGGACGGCAGAGGACGAGATGGTTGGACAGTGTTCTCGAAGCTACAAACATGAGTCTGACCAAACTGCGGGAGGCAGTGGAAGACAGGAGTGCCTGGCGTGCTCTGGTTCAGGGGGTCACGAAGAAGCGGACACGACTAAACGACTAAACAATAACAGCTGCAGTTTCACCTGCCCTGCACCGAAAGGGTGTCGGAGAATTGCATCAGAAACAGGAGTGGAAATCACTTATGTTCCCTAACTCCTCCTATTTCTGGAATGCAAGTCAGTCCAACAGATCTGCTGATATCTCCTGCTTTTTTTTCTTCCCTTCTTTTTTGGTCTTGTTGACTTGTTAACAGAAGAAGTGTGCAAACGTTACAAAAAGAAACAGAAAACAAAGATTCGATATTTTAAACCAGAAAGCCCCACCGCCTGGAAGGACAAAGCAGAAGGGATAATGAAATATTGACTCATAACCATTTTTTGTTGTTGAAAAATTCTCCAAAGAGTGGGGTATTTGTAGAGTTCATGTAAAAGGAACACTGTCAAAAGATCAGTCCGTTGGCTGGTCTTGATTGAGCTGCGGTGTGTTAATAGGATAATGGTACAAAACAAAATTTATAGTAACTCAAATAATATGGAGAAAGCAAAGTTTAAGCGCGTGTTTAAGGAATTTAAATCGAGAATGCAAGGGGAAGATCAGAGGTCTTGACAAATTTAATTACAAATGGATGTACAAAGCAAGTATTAAATTAAAGCATGGGTAGGCAACCTAAGGCCCGGGGGCCGGATCCGGCCCAATTGCCTTCTAAATCTGGCCTGCGGACGGTCTGGGAATCAGCGTGTTTTTACATGAATAGAATGTGTCTTTTTATTTAAAATGCATCTCTGGGTTATTTGTGGGGCATAGGAATTTCTTTATTATTATTTTCAAAATATAGTCCGGCCCCCCACAAGGTCTGAGGGACAGTGGACTGGCCCCTTGCTGAAAAAGTTTGCTGGCCCTGAGTTAAAGAATGAATAACTGTTTATTTTTATTTCTCATTTTGCCTATAATATTTATTGTAAAGGGTAAAGGGACCCCTGACCATTAGGTCCATTCGTGGCCGACTCTGGGGTTGTGGAGCTCATCTCGCTTTATTGGCCGAGGGAGCCGGCGTACTAAGGACTAAGCCACTTCTGGCGAACAGAAACGCCGTTTACCTTCCCGCTGGAGCGGTACTTATTTATCTACTTGCACTTTGACGTGCTTTCGAACTGCTAGGTGGGCAGGAGCTGGGACCGAGCAACAGGAGCTCACCCCGTTGCGCGGATTCGAACCGCCGACCTTCTGATCGGCAAGTCCTAGGCTCTGTGGTTTAACCCACAGCGCCACCTGCGTCCCTTAATATCTATTGCACACTTCTGTTATAAAGTTTTCAATCAGTAAAGCACTCAAAAGACTCCTAACAAAGATTCCCTTTAAAAATAACCAAGATATAGAAAAAGAAAAGTCTCATCCACTTGTGAGTTCCATCATTCTTGAGAATAAAGCTTCTATATAGTCTTAAATGAGACAGACATTTGCTAATACTGGTGGCCTTGAACGACCAGAGGGGACCAGGTTGGTGATGCTAGGTTGGCTATTTTCCCCTCTCCCTTTTCCTGCTGGGGGGGGGGGGACATCACCCATTGTTAAGGCACAAGAGACTTCTCTTCCAGGAAAAATAAAACAAAAAACTCAACAGGTATTCAACCTCATTCAAGCCTGGTTTGAGTTTTAAACACAGGAAACCAAACAAAGCCAGGTGTGATGCAACAGGAAAAAATGTGCTTCAAGCCCATTCATAAGAAGCAGCTCAATGCGTACACCGGCCTTTCGCAAAATGGGGAACTTTCACAGCGGCCGTCATTTCATTCATTCACTTGTTCCATTCTTTCAGTCTTCCGCTAGCCGGTCCCAGTCAGATGTTGCTGGAGTACAACTCTCATCATCCCCAACTGTTGGGTCATGCTGTCTGGGAGCTAAACAGGGTCACTGACAGTCCCTGTCGGCAGGCTAGTCATCTAATAGATGCAGCACAAAAGGAAAACGGAACTGGGAGGGAAGAGGTGAGAAAGCGAATTCAGGTACGATGCCTGAAAAGCTAAAAGAAAAAAGAAAGGGAAATGATGGAAGGATGATCTGCATCTAAAGGACAGAAAGGGAGAAAGAACAAAGTCTTTTTAGGAAGAATGAGACCTTGGCATGGCGGAGCTGGAGGAGCGAATATTCTGGGCAGTGAGCTTAGCACGAAGTAAGTAAGTTTGCCTGCCATGTAAGGGATCTGGCTCCCTCTCGACTGTGCTGGACCACAAATCCCATTAGCCCTGACCATTGAGCATGCTGGCTGGGGGCTGGGGGGAGTGGGGACCCAAAATCTGGAGGACACCAGGTCAATGAATATTGAATATTTCAACACTCACTGTTCAAACTTGACAGCAGAAAGTCACCCCCAGTCCAGTATGTGACAATTTTTTTGGGGGGGGGGGATCTCGTGAGTCAAGTTTCAGGGGAATGATCATCAATTGCCATATTTCGAAAAGAAAAATTCCTGACACCTGCAAAGCGTTGAGCTTTTTGGGGAAGACCACCCCCCAATAGTACCCTTTTTACTTTTACTTTGGGAGCTGTTTTTGCTGCTTTTTTCCATTGCATTGCCATCCATCCGTGTTTCCCCTGACGTTTTGCCAGCAAGATTCCCCCCTGACCCCATTTACACACCCAAAACCCAGAACATTTTTCTTATTCTATACTAGACCCATAACAGGAAGGAATATTAAGTTGGCTCTTGTAACAGCCGTTGGCTAAAATCAGGAAACATGCCAGATGTTAACCATATCGCTGGAATTGGTGAGACCCATCTATTGTCCAGATCTTTATTTCTTTAACTTTTTTTGGGGGGGTGGAACCCTCAAGAAATTCACCTCTGCATCTCAACTAAAAGCAGCTTACAATAAATGGGTTTTCAAGGCCTGCTTTAAAACGTTAATAGTGATGGAACCAAATGGGTATCGCTTGGGAATCTGGAGCCAATACCACTGACCTTCAAATTGCAATCTTTACAACAACCCTGCAAGGTAGATGGGCATTCTTTTCTCCAGTGGTAGGCACAAGGCTGGGGGAAGCCACAACCTCACAGCCTAAGGCCGAAAAGCAACTTCATGGCAGAAGACAGATCTGCCATTGGGGAGCTCTTGAATCAGAACTAGCCTTGAACACCACTCCGGATGATATCTCCCTATATGCATAGAAATGTAAGGCTGTCGTCACGCAACACCCAATTGAGCATCTGTAGTGCATCTTCTGCACTACTCTGGCAAATAGAAGGGGAAGAAATGGAGGCAGTGAGAGATTTTACTTTCTTGGGCTCCATGAACACTGCAGATGGTGACAGCAGCCACAAAATTAAAAGACGCCTGCTTCTTGGGAGAAAAGCAATGACAAACCTAGACAGCATCTTAAAAAGCAGAGACATCACCTTGCCGACAAAGGTCCGTATAGTTAAAGCTATGGTTTTCCCAGTAGTGATGTATGGAAATGAGAGCTGGACCATAAAGAAGGCTGATCGCTGAAGAATGGATGCTTTTGAATTGTGGCGCTGGAGGAGACTCTTGAGAGTCCCATGGACTGCAAGAAGATCAAACCTCTCCATTCTGAAGGAAATCAGCCCTGAGTGCTCACTGGAAGGACAGATCCTGAAGCTGAGGCTCCAATACTTTGGCCACCTCATGAGAAGAGAAGACTCCCTGGAAAAGACCCTGATGTTGGGAAAGATGGAGGGCACAAGGAGAAGGGGACAACAGAGGATGAGATGGTTGGACAGTGTTCTCGAAGCTACCAGCATGAGTTTGACCAAACTGCGGGAGGCAGTGGAAGACAGGAGTGCCTGGAGTGCTCTGGTCCAGGGGGTCACAAAGAGTCCGACAAGACTAAACAACTGAACAACAACAACAGCATGTTCAGAAGACCGGACAGGAATGAACCCATGGAGGTTAGGAGACCGTGGCTGCCAATACGCTCCTGCTCACAGAACGTAAGTGTTGTACCGGATCAGGCCAGTACGGTTGGACAGATGGTTGGACAGTGTTCTCGAAGCTACCAGCATGAGTTTGACCAAGCTGCGGGAGGCAGTGGAAGACAGGAGTGCCTGGCGTGCTCTGGTCCAGGGGGTCACGAAGAGGCGGACACGACTAAACAACTAAACAACAACAACAAAGTGCATCTTTAGAATCCAGGATTTGCATGAAGTCAGGCAGGGGGAAGGAAAGGGGGGAAAGGCACGTTGCAAAGTGGGTTAATGTAGGGGAAAACATAGGGGGCTGGTGAATGGAGCAGACAGGGGTGTAGCCGTGTCTTTGTTTGTGTGTTTAGCTGCGGTTCCTGCATTGCTATGGGTTGGACTAGAATGGGGTCAGCAAACTTTTGCAGTAGGGGGCCGGTCCGCTGTCCCTCAGACCTTGTGGGGGGCTGGACTATATTTTGGGGAAAAAATGAACAAATTCCTATGCCCCATAAATAACCCAGAGATGCATTTTAAATAAAAGGACACATTCTACTTATGTAAAAACAAACTGATTCCTGCACCGTCTATGGACCGGATCGAGAAGGAGATTGGGTTGGATTTGGCCCCTGGGGCTTAGCTTGCCTACCCATGGACTAGATGACTTTCAGGGTTCCTTCCAGCTCTCGTTTTTATTACACATTTTGTATTTCTGTCTTGTATTTTTATGCTGCGAACTGCCCTGAGACAGAATCCTAGAGTTGCTGAAATAAATTTTCCCACTTTCCCACGATATTCTAATTTTTCGAGTTTCACCTATCGAAACCTTCACATACAGTGGTGCCCCACAAGATGAATGCCTCGCAAGACAAAAAACTCGCTAGACGAAAGGGTTTTCCGTTTTTCGAGGTGCTTCGCAAGACGAATTTCCCTATGGGCTTGCTTTGCAAGACGAAAACGTCTTGCGAGTCTTGCGATTTCCCCCCTTTCCCTCCCCTTTTTCTAAGCCGCTAAGCCGCTAATAGCGCTAAGCCGCTAAGCCGCTAATAGGGGTGCTTCGCAAGACGAAAAAACCGCAAGACGAAGAGACTTGCGGAACGAATTAATTTCGTCTTGCGAGGCACCACTGTACTCCTATCATACGGCTTGCAATCTTCAATCTAGGATCCCAGATATTATTTTTCCACTTGCTGGAAGTTTTATATAAGCATTAAGAAGTCGTTCTTCCATCCCCATGCAGTCTGACTTGGTACACTCCTCTGGGAGATTTCCACACACACACACACACCCCTCCACCTACAAGTATAGGCTAGTCCCCACTTATAACCCCAAAGTGAATCCTCAAGTCTCTGGCGAATGAGCAAGGCTTTCTCCCAGCCTTCCGGCTTAAGCCTCCCACCTGGTCCAGCCTTCCAGGGATGCCAGTCCCTCCCCATGACTAACTCTCCTGGCATCTGTTTACGCTGCAAGAGTTAAGGCTGGATTCCTTGGCCTAGCCGACCGCGGTAGGAAAGCTTCCATTCAAGCCCAAGGAAAGAAACGAAAGAGGCAAAAGGGAAGAAAAAGCAAGTTTCAGCACAGACAAAAACTGCCCCTTTCCGTTGCCAGGAAAACCTCAGAGTTCAAGCCCAAGGAGGGCGCCCCGCTGTCTCCCGGTTCTGAATGGGAGTTTCGCCGCTCCAGCACGATTCACATCGTAGGGAACGAAATGCAAAACACAGAGTTTCAGTCCTGCCACAGGTTTCCAGCAGAAACATTACTGCCTCCAACCTGGGCGGCACAATAGAAGCGATCGATAGCACTCTCCTCCTCCATTAATTTGTCTAAACCTCTTTTAAAGCCATTCAGGCCATCACTGTTTTCCAGTGGCAAGGAGTTCCATAGTTTGACTGCACTGCATTAAGAATGACTTTCAGTTCTCTGTCCTGAATCTTCCAACGCTCATTGTCCACAAGTCCTAGTGTTATGAGAGGGAGAAAAGAGTTTCTCTATACAGTGGTACCTGGGGTTACATACGCTTCAGGTTACATACGCTTCAGGTTACAGACTCTGCTAACCCAGAAATAGTGCTTCAGGTTAATTACTTTGCTTCAGGATGAGAACAGAAATCGTGCTCCGGCGGCACGGCAGCAGCGGGAGGCCCCATTAGCTAAAGTGGTGCTTCAGGTTAAGAACAGTTTCAGGTTAAGAACGGACCTCCGGAACGAATTAAGTACTTAACCCGAGGTACCACTGTATCCACTTTCTTTGTGCCATGCATAATTCTATAAACTTCCAGTACATCCCCTCTGACTCCAATCCCCCCCCCCAAAAAAAGCCGCAACTTTTTTCATAGAGGAAACCGCTTCGTCCCTATGATCGTTTGGGCTGCTCTTTTCTGAACAGAAAGCGTCGGTGCTCACCAGCTGAACCCAAACGTCACAGCAGCACACTTCCTATTTGTGATTCTCAGAAAGTACAGTCCAGAGGAACGCTGGCTTCAATTGACTGAGAGACTACTTCAATGTGCTCTACGTGAGGCTACCTTTGAAGGTGACCCGGAAACTGCAACTAATCCAGAATGCGGCAGCTAGACTGGTGACTGGGAGCGGCCGCCGAAACCACATAACACTGGTCTTGAAAGACCTACACTGGCTCCAAGTACATTTCTAAGCACAATTCAAAGTGTTGGTGCTGACCTTTAAAGTCCTAAATGGCTTCGGCCCAGTATACCTGAAGGAGCATCTCCACCCCCATCGTTCAGCCTGGACACTGAGGTCCAGCACCGAGGGCCTTCTGGCGGTTCCCTCCCTGCAAGAAGTGAGGTTACAGGGAACCAGGCAGAGGGCCTTTTCGGTGGCGGCACCCGCCCTGTGCAACGCCCTCCCGTCAGATGTCAAGGAAATAAACCACTACCTGACTTTTAGAAGACATCTGAAGGCAGCCCTGTTTAGGGAAGTTTTTAATGTTTGATGTTCTCTTGTGTTTTTATTATTCTGTTGGGAGCCGCCCAGAGTGGCTGGGGAAACCCAGACAGATGGGCAGGGTATAAATAATAAATTATTATTATTCCAAGGAAAAACACACAACAACAGTTCCACCCGACCTGTCAGGAATTGCTTTCTGACTTCAGATATTGGCGACCTCACACCAGAGAATCAGAGGAAAATCCACCCAACTGAATCATCTCAAAAGGAGAAACTTCCTAATGCAATGCCAAGCTGCTCAGTTCCTTGAATGCCGCTGTCCCTGATGCCTCAGAGGAAATGGGGGAAATCTATTTGGTGCTCCAGTAAGCAAGGCGCAAAATACTCGTCAAAACCAGGGTGTAAGGTGGGCGTACACAAGGGATCCTTGAAAAGGTTGTCAAGGCTAGCTTGTGAGGTTTTCTGCACGTATTTTGTTTTAGAATTTGTAGTTCTCACAGGCAGAAACCCAGACATACAACCAAGTTCCCACACTGCAAATACACATCCTTTGCTTCACCAACTCTGCATTACCCCATGTGTAAAGGTAAAGGTAAAGGGACCCCTGACCATTAGGTCCAGTCGTGGCCAACTCTGGGGTTGTGGCGCTCATCTCGCTTTATTGGCCGAGGGTGCCGGCGTACAGCTTCCGGGTCATGTGGCCAGCATGACTAAGCCACTTCTGCCGAACCAGAGCAGCACACGGAAACGGCGTTTACCTTCCCGCCGGAGCAGTACCTATTTATCTACTTGCACTTTGATGTGCTTTTGAACTGCTAGGTTGGCAGGAGCTGGGACCGAGCAAAGGGAGCTCACTCCGTCGCGGGGATTCGAACCGCCGACCTTCTGATCGGCAAGTCCTAGGCTGTGTGGTTTAACCCACAGCGCCAGATGGCCTTGAAATGGTGCTTTAGATGTCAATAAATTAATTGTAATAATAATAATAAATAACTACTACTACTACTACTTTACCACACATCAGGTGCAAATGTAGGCTGAATACATACCATATATTCAAAGCACATTTCTCACCCCCAATAATCTTGGGAACTGTAGTTTACCCCCACAAAGCTATAATTACCAGCACCCATGATTCTTTTTTGGGGGGGCGGGGGGTTGAAATGTATGGTGTAGATGCATCCACAGGGTTAGGGGAGGAAATCTGCCAATTTCCATTTCTTTTAGGTCCCCCCCCCATTTTTCCAGTCTTAAATTTAGTGTTCCACACTGCTGCAGCAGCTTGCAGATTTTTAAGCGCGTCAGCATTTTCCAAGCACACACATTTGTGCTAGCAATTTCCCCTCATACAATACATTTCTGCTTATTATTTTACCATACTCTCCCATAACTTATCCATTTTGGCACACATTTCCTGGCCAAAGAGCTGCACTGCAAAATGGAGAGGGAGGGCACCTGTAGTTTCATGTTACGGTGCAAACAGAATTGAATTTCGAGCCCCTATCCCCGTGCAGATGCCAGGCACAAGGTAGGGTGAAATATCACATGCTTCAAAAATAACAAAATCCAATAGCAATAGATGGAGAGCGTGTCCTTTTCTCCCAGAATCCTAGAAACTTAGCAAAGCTGATGTGCAGAAAAAAGTCAAGGACTCCTCTGCGCAATGCAGAATGTGCGGAACTCACTGCTACAAGGTGCACAGTTGGTGACGGCTACTAGCTTGGAATGCTACAAAAGGGGACGAGGCAGAATTCACAGAGGAGAGAGTATATTCCATCTCTATGCTCAAAGTCCACTGAATTCCAGGAAGTTTGTTGCCTTCATGTCCTGCCAAGGACATCAATAAGGTCTTGGTGGTAAAAATAAAAAAGTAAAGGACCCACAGACGGTTAATTCCAGCCAAAGGCAACTATGGGGTTGCGGCACTCATCTCTCTTTCAGGCCGAGGGAGCCGGTGTTTGTCCACAGACAGCTTTCTGGATCATGTGGCCAGCAAGACTAAACTGCTTCTGGCGCAACGGGACACCGTGACGGAAACCAGAGCGCACAGAAATGCTGTTTACCTTCCCGCTGGAGCGGTACCTAGTTATCTACTTGCACTGGTGTGCTTTCGAACTGCTAGGTTGGCAGGACAGAGCAACGGGAGCTCACCCCATCGCATGGATTTGAACCGCTGACCTTCTGATCGGCAAGCCCAAGAGGCTCAGTGGTTTAGACCACAGCGCCACAGTCTTGGTGGATGAGGCCAATGGCTCCTCTATTTCAGCATCCTGTTATTGCGGTACCCAACGAGATGCCCATTTACAAGAAGGCAGCAAGCGACAACCAGCTCTTTCTTCTTAATGCTTCGCTCCCTCTGGAATAGCCATACAGCTAGACTCCTCCTTTAACAATACAATCCTCTCTGTGAGTCTACTCAGGAGCAAGTCACCTGAATCCAATTGGAGGAGGTATACTCCCAAGTAATTATCCTTCTTGCCCTCGCAAGCACTGGTTAAACTGGGATACACATTTAAGCCAATTCGGTCAACCTAGACCGCATCATCCCACGCTTAAAAATAACAGGAAAACCGTCTTTGATTTGAAATAGCGCATTGTAAAAGTTTTTAAGAAAAGGAACCAGCTAGGCAAAGCAGCCTCCTTTGCGTCCACATCCTAGGTGGCTCCTATTTCAAGCAGTCTGCAGGCTGCCTGTTCATCAGAAAGCAGTCTGCGCATGCTCTACAGTCCTGTTACTTTGGAAGAAGACAGGCTTGAATCAAACTCGGGCTCCTTGCCTTTGAGAACAGAGGGCAGTCTAATTCACAGATGGCCCGATTTCACAGGCCGAGGCAGTGAGGGGTCTCAGTTGCTACTGAAAAATCCCAGCTGGTCAAAAGGGGGTTGGACTAGATATCCCCTGGGGTCCAACTCTACCATTCGAAAAAAGAAGACGGAAAAACAACTTGCCTTATATTGAAAGCAATATAGCTTGCGTGGTTCGTTGCCGGCGGCACCTCTGAGCAATTCCGGGCAGCTTTTCATGCCTGGCTGTTTAAGAACCTGCAATGCCACTCCCCGCCCGCCTCCCACTGCCAAATTTCCTTTTCTGTTCAGCTCCAGATCCTGCTTCCTGGATGACACACACACAACACACACCCGCCACAGCCCAGAGGTACGATTACAAAACCATCCCAGGCAGAAGGTTTCAAGCCAGCCGCACAATTCGTTTCCTCCTTCGTCCCGCCTGTTTACAAACAAGCCCTACTGCTTGCAGCCTGGCAAAGGGCAATGATTTAGTTTTAAAAGATCAGGAGCCTGGGAGGAAGATTTAGGCCAGGGGTGAGCAAACATTTTTTTAAAAAAGAAGAAGATTGGAACACGTTTATTGAATGTATGGGGATGGGGTTGTGTATACAGTATTTGAAAACATTGACAGCATTAAGATCAGTTCCGTGTACAGTGGTGCCTCGCAAGACGAAATTAATCCGTTCCGTGAGGCTCTTCGTATAGCGGTTTTTTCGTCTTGTGAAGCAAGCCCATTGACAGCTTAGCGGATTAGCGCTATTAGCGGTTTAGCGGCTTTTAGCGGATCAGCTGATAAGCGGCTTAGCGGCTTAGGAAAAGGGGGAAGGGAGGGGAAAAAACCCGCAGGAACTCGCAAGACATTTCGTCTTGCGAAGCAAGCCCATAGGGAAATTCGTTTTGCGAAGCGCCTCCAAAACGGAAAACCCTTTCGTCTAGCGGGTTTTCCGTCTTGCGAGGCGTTCGTCTTGCGGGGCACCACTGTAAAGAAGTTCTGATGGATGTAATAATGGAATACTGAATGGTTTAGTTTATGTAAAATATGCAGGGATTTATGTTATGCAAAACAAACCATGGAAAGAGAAGAAGGGAGATCATTTATATTTTAAGGTTGTTTAAATGAATACTCTAAATTGCAAAACAGAAAGGGAGCTAGTCCACTGTCCCTCAGAACTTGTAGGGGGCTGGGGGGGGGGATGAATGAATTCCTATGCTCCACAAATAACCCAGAGATGCATTTTTTTAAAAAGGACACATTCTACTCATATAAAAACACCAGGAGGCCCCACAAATAACCCAGAGGTGCATTTTAAATAAAAGGACACATTCTACTCATGTAAAAACACGCTGATTCCTGGACCATCCACAGGCTGGATTGAGAAGGCGATTGGGCCGGATCCAGCCCCCGGGCCTTAGTTTGCCTACCCATAATCTAGGCTGTGGCTAAACTGCCAAGCCAAGGCGACTGAGGAATTTACAGAGGGTTGCATCTCGAACAAAGGAGCTTTGAAAACAGAGGCTGGCATTTTTAAAAATGCCAGTGCGAAAAACGCTGAATTGAAACTTATCGAGAAGAGCAGTTTTGTCAACTCTGGCCAGGGAATCGGGCCAACGGCCCGTCTCGTCCAGCATTCTGTTCTCAGAAAGTCATCCAGAGAGGGAAACCCACAAGAAGAATCCCAAAACAAATGCACAGTCTCCTTCTGCAGTTTTCAGAAACTGGTACAGTGGTTCCTTGGTTCTCAAACGCCTTGGTACTCAAACAACTTAGAACCCAAACAATGCAAACACGGAAGTAAGTGTTCCGGTTTGCGAACTTTTTTCGGAACCTGAACATGCTCCGTTTTGAGTGTTTCGCTTCCAATTTGAGTGCCACACTTCTGTTTTGAATTCTTGTCTGTTTTTGCTATTTATTTTGCATTTTTGTTTTTGTGGCTCTTTTTTGTTTTGTTTTTGTGACTGTGTGGAATCCAGTTCAGCTACTGATGGATTGTTTGTATGCCTGCAGTACATTGTTTATTGCTTCCATTTTACGGATCCAGTGGTACCTTGGTTTTCAAACTGCAAACATGCATTTTATATCTAACGGGACCACTGATCCATAAAATGAAAGCAATAAACAATGTACTGCAGTCACACAATCAGCCCACCAGTAGCTGAACTGGGTTCCGCACAGTCACAAAAACAAAAAGCAAAAGAGCCGCAAAAACAGAAATGCAAAATAGATAGCAAAAGCAGACAGACCTCAGCGTAACACTCAAAACGGAAGCATAAGACTCAAAACAGAGCACGTTCGGCTTCCAAAAAAAGTTCGCAAACCAGAACACTTACTTGCTGGTTTGCAGTGTTTGGGTTCCAAGTTGTTTGAGTACCAAGGCGTTTGAGAACCAAGGTACCACTGTAGCCAAATTCGTGGGCTATCAAGAGCAAGAGAGGGCTATCAAGAGCAGGGGTCAGCAAACTTTTTCAGCTGGGGGCCATTCCACTGTCCCTCAGACCTTGGGGGGGGGAGACTATATTTTTTTGGGGGGGGGATGAATGAATTCCTATGCCCCACAAATCACCCAGAGATGCATTTTAAATAAAAGGACATATTCTACTCATGTAAAAACACTCTGATTCCCAGACCGTCCGTGGGCCGGATTGAGAAGGCGATTGGGCCGGATCCGGCCCTCGGGCCTTAGTTTGCCTACCCATGATTAAGAGCTACTAGCCTGGATGGCTGTTCTCTGTCTCCACAATTAGGGGCAGCAATGCTTTCGCTTGCGGGAAACTGCTGAAAGAAAGAGTGTTGAAGAACTAGGAGTTCCTTTGATCTCAGATTTTTATTTCTTCCAAGCCAGTTACGGTCCCACACAAATCCATTGCAGCTCCACAAACCCGAGGGCAAACCGTGTTCTGCAAAACTGTAGGCCAAATGTTTAAAATGACATTTGTAAAAAAAACCAGAAGCATTTTTGTTAGGGATTGTTGGACAAGACCTGCCAAGAAAAATAAAGGATTTGTTTACGTAAGCAACAACGGCGGCAAGAGTCTTGATAGCACAAGGATGGAAGAAGGAGAAAACCCCGACAAAAGAACAGCAGCAAGAGAAATTAACGAACTATGCAGAACTGGCGAAATTGACGCGTAAATTGCGAGATAAAGACAACTGTGACTTTAAAGAAGAATGGGAGCTTTTTACAACCTATTTAAAAAGACAACAAAATGAACTGGACTCCTTGGCAGGTTTTGAATAAACATACACAAATTTATTGGATTAATATGGTGGATAGATAATATAAGCATGTATACAATTTTTTAATATGCGGAGAACAATATGGGATAAGAAATCAGAGAGAGCAGCTGAAGGAAGTCCTGGGGGGTGGAGGAGGGGAAAAATGGGAGGGGGAAAACAATGAAGATGATTTCTATTGTTGATTTGTATTGTTGATTTGTTATGTTGAATTTGTTAATATATATTTTTTTAAGTAAAACTATAGGCCAAACCTATAGGGACACGGGTGGCGCTGTGGGTTAAACCACAGAGCCTAGAACTTGCTGATCAGAAGGTCGGAGGTTCAAATCCCCGCGACGGGGTAAGCTCCCGTTGCTCGGTCCCTGCTCCTGCCCACCTAGCAGTTCAAAAGCACGTCAAAGTGCAAGTAGATAAATAGGTACCACTCCGGTGGGAAGGTAAATGGCGTTTCCGTGCGCTGCTCTGGAAGCTGTACGCCGGCTCCCTCAACCAATAAAGCGAGATGAGCGCCGCAACCCCAGAGTTGGGCACGACTGGACCTAATGGTCAGGGGTCCCTTTACCTTTACCTTATAGGCCAAACCAGTTAGCCAAAGAATGCAAAACCCTCTCCTTACGCGCTGTAGCCGCCAGGCGTTTGGTCTCTGGCAAGAATGCAGCTCAGCAAAAGCATCCCACGGACTCCCTCTGCTTCAGGGAAGCGCTAAAGGAGTCCTAACAAAAGCCTCTTTGTATTCTCAGGCGCTCTTTGCTCTCTGTAGGCGAGGAGATGCCAAGCCGATCCTCCTTCGCTTAACGGACCAAGCCCAGCGACCTGGGACAGAACATTCCTGGCCCAGCCAGCCAGAACCGGAGCTTAGGTGGGAGACGGAGGAGGAAGAAATGATGCACACAATTTATTCTAGGGCTCGGAAACCTCCAGCAGCTCTCCATGGACATATAAGAGCATGGCGGCTAACAGATTGAGGTTGAATCCTGACAAGACAGAAGGACTGTTTTGGGGGGACAGGAGGCGGGCGGGTGTGGAGGACTCCCTGGTCCTGAATGGGGTAACTGTGCCCCTGAAGGACCAGATGCGCAGCCTGGGAGTCATTTTGGACTCACAGCTGTCCATGGAGGTTCAGGCGAGTTCTGTGTCCAGGGAAGCTGTTTACTGGCTCCATCTGGTACGCAGGCTGAGACCCTACCTGCCCGCGGACTGTCTCGCCAGAGTGGTGCATGCTCTGGTTATCTCCCGCTTGGACTACTGCAATGCGCTCTATGTGGGGCTACCTTTGAAGGTGACCCGGAAACTACAACTAATCCAGAATGTGGCAGCCAGACTGGTGACTGGGAGCAGCCGCCGAGACCACATAACACCGGTCTTGAAAGACCTACATTGGCTTCCAGTACGTTTCCGAGCACAATTCAAAGTGTTGGTGCTGACCTTTAAAGCCCTAAACGGCCTCGGTCCAGTATAACTGAAGGAGCGTCTCCACCCCCATCATTCAGCCGGACACTGAGATCCAGCGCCGAGGGCCTTCTGGCGGTTCCCTCCCTGCGAGAAGCCAAGTTACAGGGAACCAGGCAGAGGGCCTTCTCGGTGGTGGCGCCCGCCCTGTGGAACACCCTCCCATCAGGTGTCAAGGAAATAAACAACTATCTGACTTTTAGAAGACATCTGAAGGCAGCCCTGTTTAGGGAAGTTTTTAATGTTTGATGTTTTATTCAACAGTGGTACCTCAGGTTACAGATGCTTCAGGTTACAGACTCCGCTAACCCAGAAATAGTACCTACAATAGGTACCACTGTACTGGGAAAATGAATTAGATAGCGCGCTGTAAATTTTAAATTGCTTTTCCATAATTCCTCCCATTTTTGTAGCTCTATTGAGTATCCAAAATCCTGGTACACATCACCACGTCTATCAGCAAACCACAGATCTCTGGCATTCTCCCCAGAGCTCCAAAGCTGCTCTGTGTGGGGCACTTGGGTGAATGTGACACAGCTCAAAGCAGTCTTAAATTTTCCAGGCAGCAATGAGTGTCTTCTAACTTCCTGCTAGATGCACAGAATTGATGAGTGGCATGGCTTAGGAACTTCTGAGGTGGCCGTGTTTCGGTCAGTGACCAGGAACAGCTATTTAACTCGTGACAGGGAATAACCTTGAGAAGTTATGGAAACCTTAGATGCTCGGTGCACAACTGCCTGTTCTAATGGTAGCTTCTTGCAGCTGAAAATGGAGAACACCAACCGCAGGGTGTGGGGGGTTTTAGGGAAGGGGTAGTTCTTGGATAGGGGATGGGGGTGGCGCTGTGGGTTAAACCACAGAGCCTAGGACTTGCCGATCAGAAGATTGGTGGTTCGAATCCCCGCGACAGGGTGAGCTCCCATTGCTCGGTCCCTGCTCCTGCCAACCTAGCAATTTGAAAGCACGTCAAAGTGCAAGTAGATAAATAGGTACCAGTCTGGCGGGAAGGTAAACAGCATTTCCGTGCGCTGCTCTGGTTCGCCAGAAGCGGCTTAGTCATGCTGGCCACATGACCCGGAAGGTGTACGCCGGCTCCCTCGGCCAGTAAAGCGAGATGAGCGCTGCAACCCCAGAGTCGGTCACGACTGGACCTAATGGTCAGGGGTCCCTTTCCCTTTCCCTTTAGTACCTGGATAGGGGACACGTCGTGCTCCTTCTGGGGTAGTTTGTTCACTGTTGGTCCCCATCCTGCACTCAGCTCTCACCTGGGGCTCCTAGAAGCTGTCTGCATGTGACAGCGGCTACATTCCTGGGAAACGGCTTCAACTGGTTGGTTAATCCCAGCGCCGGATTTACGTATAAGCTAAAGAAGCTATAGCTTAGGGTCCCACTCTCTTGGGCCCCCCAAAAAATATTAAAGAAAAAAACAAGGTACCACTTTATGGGGTGCCTACATTATGCATGGGCAAATGGCTTGAGATACCTATTAGGTCCATAAATTACCATCTAGCATATTGTTAGAGCTTAATAATTATTTCACTATTAATATTCTACTACCTTTGAAGGTGACCTGGAAACTGCAATTAATCCAGAATGCGGCAGCTAGACTGGTGAGTGGGAGCGGCCGCCGAGACCATATAACACCAGTCCTGAAAGACCTGCATTGGCTCCCAGTACGTTTCCGAGCACAATTCAAAGTGTTGGTGCTGACCTTTAAAGCCCTAAATGGCCCTGGCCCTGTATTCCTGAAGGAGCGTCTCCACCCCCATCGTTCTGCCCGGACGCTGAGGTCCATCTCCGAGGGCCTTCTGGCTCTTCCCTCCCTGCGAGAAGCCAAGCTACAGGGAACCAGGCAGAGGGCCTTCTCGGTAGTGGCACCCGCCCTGTGGAACCCCCTCCCATCAGATGTCAAAGAGAAGAACAACTACCTGACATTTAGAAGTTTATAATGTGTGACATTTTAATGTATTCTTAATCTTTGTTGGAAGCCGCCAGAGTGGCTGGGAAAACCCAGCCAGATGGGCGGGGTACAAATTATTATTATCATCATCATCATCATCAGAGGTCATCCAATCCAGCTCAATGCAGGATGCAACTGCAGTCTTCAGTGGCAGGTGAGCACCAGCTGAACATCAATGTGTCCATTCAGGGAGGGCCCACAATCTCACAATTTCCACTTTCCTTCCCTGCTTTGGGGCCAAATCATCTGTTCTTTGCAGAGAACCACATTCTTGAGAAAACCATAATGGGGACACCTAGTGGCCAAATGGCACAACTACATCGGAGCATTGGAATCAGGCTTACCGACACACTTCAAGCCCTTTCCCCAGGGGTACCGTATTTTTCGCTCTATAAGACGCACCAGACCACAAGACGCACCTAGTTTTTGGAGGAGGAAAACAGCAAAAAAAATATTCTGAATCTCAGAAGCCAGAACAGCAAGAGGGATCGCTGCGCAGTGAAAGCAGCAATCCCTCTTGCTGTTCTGGCTTCTGGGATAGCTGCGCAGCCTGCATTCGCTCCATAAGACGCACACACATTTCCCCTTACTTTTTAGGAGGGAAAAAGTGAGTCTTATAGAGCAAAAAATACGGTAACTCTCATTTAGAGTTCCCAGGATATATATTTTTGTGGGGGGGGTGCTTTAAATGCATGGTGCGTACGCAGCTGGAGTCAGACTATCTAGCTTAGATTCACCAATAAAGAGCAAAACTCGGGATTCATAGGATTGCAAAATTGGAAGGGACCCAGTGGGTCATCTAGTCTAACCCTCTGCAAAGCAGGTGGGGCATTCGCAGCCCCACCTGGAGCTCCTGGGCTTGGGGTTTTTCCATGCAAAGCATTCCATGCCGCCTTAGAAAATGCACATGAAATGTGTTCTCATCACCAAACATGGCTGGCAAGCTTATTGCCAAAGGATTTTGCCCTTTCTCTCTTTTTTGCCTTGCTTGGACCATCCTCCTACCATTTTTAAAGTCTTAAGACTTGGCATCTGATCTTCCTTTTTTCCTCATCCCTCCCAGTTCTGCTTTCCTTTGCTGCTGCATCCCTTAGACTTCAAGTAGGGACTGACTCGTTTTTTTACTTGTCTGCACGCAGGCCGATCTGGGAGTCTTGTTTGGCTAAATAATAATAATTTATTATTTGTACCCCGCCCATCTGGCTGGGTTTCCCCAGCCACTCTGGGCGGCTTCCATAGAAACAAAAAATACAGTAAAATATCACAGATTAAAAACTTCCCTGAACAGGGCTGCCTTAAGATGTCTTCTGAATGTCAGGTAGTTATTTATCGCTTTGACATCTGGTGGGAGGGTGTTCCACAGGGAAGGCGCCGCCACCGAGAAGGCCCTCTGTCTGGTTCCCTGTAACCTCACTTCTCGCAATGAGGCAACTGACAGAAGGCCCTCGGTGCTGGATCTCAGTGTCCAGGCTGAACGATGGGGGTGGAGACGCTCCTTCAGGTATACAGGACTGAGGCCGTTTAGGGCTTTAAAGGGCAGCACCAGCACTTTGAATTGTGCTCGGAAACGTACTAAAGAGCAGGCTGCAATTGCAAATAAACAAATAAGTCAGCAGCAATGCCACCCCTCCGACTTCTCTCAAACAGCTCCTCGAAAGATCCATCTTTAACCTCAAGCCTTCCACGGGCAAACTCTCAGTCTCTATGTCCTACTGTAACTAAATACAACAAGGCATTGATTCCCTTGCCTCCACCCCCTGCCTTTCTCTGTTGTTGTCTTTCATGCTGTAATCTCCTGGGGATAAAAAAGCTTTTAAAAATTAAATGATCAAACCCAGCAGTTATTTCTCACTTTCGTCCTAACACAACTTTCTGCCCTAAAACGGCCATATCTACACAAAACATTTAAGGCGCATTACAATCCCCAGAAATCTTTTTGGTGTTTTTTTTTGGGGGGGGGGATGATTTACCCCCTGCAGAACTACCACTCCCAGCACCCTTAACAAACTACAATTCCCAGGATCCTGGGTGTGATGGGGGAGCCGTGCACTTTAAAATATGTTCTAAATGTACAGTGTGGATTTGACCACACAGGAAAACCAGTCCTTTGCTAACACAGTATCAAGTCGAGAAATTTCTGTACCTTTGACAAGAGTAAATCAAGAGCTCAACAGCCACATCCTCCGAAAGTTGCATCCCAGCAGATTGTGCATAGCACAGAGCTGACCCCTCTCTGTCTCTTTGCATGCTCTGTTCTTTCCCTGACACTTTTTGGACAGTGACGGGCAGGGGAGAAATTTATAGAGAACGTTACGATACGATAATCTTTATTGACATTGTCCCATACAGAACAACGAAATTGAAAAAATCTACATCGGACATTCAAAAACCAACAAGCCTGCTATCCCAGCCTGGTTAACCCCCTAAAAACTCTGACACCCCATAATTAAATACAATATACTCCCACAGAGACTAGCTTACACTGCATTTAAAACCAAAATTGCATTTGGATAGAAAATGTTTCTCAGGCGGCTATTCCTAGTCTTTATAACCCCGTATCTTCTTCCAGAGGGACGCAAGTGGCGCTGCGGTCCCTTGCCAATCAGAAGGTTGGCGGTTCGAATCCCTGCGACAGGGTGAGCTCCTGTTGCTCGGTCCCTGCTCCTGCCAACCTAGCACATCAAAAGCACATCAAAGTGCAAGTAGATAAATAGGTACCACTGTGGCGGGAAGGTAAACAGCATTTCCGTGCGCTGCTCTGGTTCGCCAGAAGTGGCTTAGTCATGCTGGCCACATGACCCGGAAGCTGTACGCCGGCTCCCTCGGCCAATAAAGCGAGATGAGCGCCACAGCCCCAGAGTCAGCCACGACTGGACCTAATGGTCAGAGGTCCCTTTACCTTTACCTTCTTCCAGAAGGCAGAAGCTGAAAGAGATCATTTCTGGGGTGCGCACTATCCTGCGCTATCTCTGCAGCTTTCTTATGATACCTGGAAGCATAGATTTGATCCAAGGTGGGAAGAGTGCACCCAATTATTCTCTCTGCAGTCTTTACAACCCTGGACAGCATTGTTTTCCCCCTGACCGTGCAGCTCCCAAACCACACACACCGACCATAAGTTAACACACTCTCCATAGTACAATGGTAAAATGCCATCAACAGGTCCTTTGAGAGGTTGTTTTTCCAGAGGATTCTCAGAAAATATAACCTCTGCTGTGCTCTCTTCATCAGGTCTTTACTGTTTTTCTCCCCAGGTTAGGTCACCTCTCAACTCCATCCCCAGAAATCGAAACACCGAGACCTGTTCCACACACTTCCCCTCAATAATGAGTTTCGGGTTTCGTTCAGTCGCCCACAACTCACCCGCAGGGAAGACAAAGACTCATTCTGCTAGAAGGTGGGGTCAGGCGATACCAGCAAGGCACGACCACAGGGCAAGGACCTCAGCTGAGCTGCGCATCGTTTTCCTCTGTGAAACACGGATGGCCTTTGCTCCCCTGTCTGGCCCTTCCCCAAAGTCCCAGCCCTTCAGGAGAATTCTCAGGCTCACATGCTCTCCTGTTGACGGAAGTCTTCCAGGCCAACCCTTTGGATTTGCTCTCCAAAGGAAGAAAAAAAAAAGAGAGAGGCACATCTCTGTCTCCCAGGATGCACTGCGAGCGCATTCCTGGTGCTCATGGAAACTGCTTGAACGGCAGCCAAGATCTGTACGCCTTGGCAGAAGGCCGCAGCAGCTAAGCTGGCAAGCATTTGAGAGAATTAAGCAGCAAGGATACATACATCACGGCTGACAGCTCTAAACTGGAAAGCTGACACCGGGTTCAGCATCCGGGACGGGAAAAACAAGTCATTGTTCTGCAGCAAGGATAGGAAGGGTCCTTGCCCCCAAAGAGCTTACAATCCGACTGGCAGGGGACAGGAAGTTTGGATGGTTACACAACCACACACTCAAACGTGACATTTTGAAATGTGAAATTTAATTGCGAGGGATCTGTTTGGCATCCACATTGTTCCCTAAACTGAGTTTGTGGCTTGCCCCGGAGAAATGCAAGGCAGAGGATATTACTGAGGGTGCAAAAGCGTTTATGGAGGAGTACATTTTGCTCTAGGGGCATGGGTGGCGCTGTGTGTTAAACCACAGAGCCTAGGACTTGCCAATCAGAAGGTCGGCGGTTCGAATCCCCGTGACGGGGTGAGCTCCCGTTGCTCGATCCCTGCTCCTGCCAACCTAGCAGTTCGAAAGCACGTCAAAGTGCAAGTAGATAAATAGGTACCACTCCTGCAGGAAGGTAAACGGCGTTTCCGTGCGCTGCTCTGGTTCGCCAGAAGCGGCTTAGTCATGCTGGCCACATGGCCCAGAAGCTGTATGCCGACTCCCTTGGCCAGTAAAGCGAGATGAGCGCCGCAACCCCAGAGTCGGTCACGACTGGACCTAATGGTCAGGGGTCCCTTTACCTTTACCTTTACCTTTTGATCTGCTCCTCAATGCAAATCAAAACTCAGCATCCAACCACGACTGGTCACCCCACCACCACCCCAGAGTTCTCTACCCTGGGGAAACCCAGACAGATGGGCGGGGTATAAATAAATAATAATTATTATTATTATTATTATTATTATTATTATTATTATTATTCCCTACCCTTTTTCAAAAGAGGGAAATTGGGTGGTGTTGGTGATGGGAGAGATAAGCAACCCTCTTCCAGCGTAAATCAGCTGCTGCGTCTGATCGCCTGGAGGACGTCGCTGCTCGTCATAGGCGAGCGGCCGTTCCACAGCTTGCACAGCCCAGGCAGGTGCCCTTCTCATCTACCCATCTGTGCAATCAGGAGGAGGAAACCAGGCAATTCAGACCCGGTTCCTCCGCCGGAGAGAAAGCAGGCCTGGGATAAGTTAATAAGCCGGGTCTCCGGGGAGCCGGGCAGAAGCAGCCAGCAATATCATCCCGCTGCCGACCTGGGAGATCGCACCCATCCACCCCGGCTGCTCCCCGGACCAAGGCTGCTGAGTGTAAACGAACCCAGCCTAATGAATTAATTAATGCCTCCCCAGGGCTGCCTTTGTGGCTGCGAGGGAAGCGGCCGCAGATTGCTGGAGGGTGCAGAGCCATCGCCGGCAGATGTTGGGGGGGTGGCTGGTGGCAAGCAGGCGATTGACAAGACAGCTAGCAGCCAGCTAGCCGGACCATCCATCAGCCGCCCTTCTCAGGCTCCGCTTCGCAGAGAGACAAGACGAGCAAGACACAGACAGGGGAAAAGATGGCGCTGGACCACCCCATGAGACCGACACTTTGTCCCTTCAGCGGGTCGCCCTCCTTGCTGTTATGCTACTCCCGAACCGCTCTGAGTCAGCTGATAGAGGTAAGGAGAAAGACCCCTCAGAAAAAAAAACCCTGCACAGAATGGAATTATTATCCTTTAACTGCGTCTGGCACCAGGGCAACCCAGAGACCCTGTTTGGGTTTCAGGTGGTAGCAGCAAGCCAGAGGGGCTTGGTTAAGTTAGTTTTCTTCCTATGATGATCCGGACTCTGAATTTTGTACCCCGAGAGAGACAGCTGGTTTGTCTGTACCGGGGGAGACCTAGGGGAGAAAAATCAAGTTTCTAGCTCTCATGGCCGAGGTATAATAATAATAATAATAATAATAATAATAATAATAATAATAATAATAATAATAATAATTTATTTATACCCTGCCCATCTGGGCGGCTTTCAACAGAACACCAAAATACAATAACCTATTAAACATTAAAAGCCTAAAGAGGGCTGCCTTCCGATGTCTTCTAAAAGTCTGGTAGTTGTTGTTCTCTTTGACATCTGGTGGGAGGGTGTTCCGCAGGGCGGGTGCCACCACCGAGAAGGCCCTCTGCCTGGTTCTCTGTAACTTGGCTTCTCGCAGCAAGGGAACCGCCAGAAGGCCCTCGGTGCTGGACCTCAGTGTCCGGGCAGAACAGTGGGGGTGGAGAAGCTCCTTCAGGTATACTGGACCGAGGCCGTTTAGGGCTTTCAAGGTCAGCACCAATACTTTGAATTGTGCTCAGAAACGTACTGGGAGCCAGTGTAGGTCTTTCAAGACCGGTGTTATATGGTTTGTAAGAAAGCTTGCCCAAGTCTGAGAAATGTGGCGCTGTCGTTTGTTTGGGGAATGCACAGCGCATGTAAGAGAGAACTTATTTTGAAAACGTGCAAAGAATACTTCTATCATCGCCATGTAACTACAGCTCCCCCCCCCCCACATAGAGGGTGAGCTGCCAAATCAGTGGGTATTTTCTTCCAGATAGGGTTAAGCCTCGGCGGTTGTGTATTTAAAGATTTGCCCTGGACCCCATAGAGAGGGCAGGTGCTGTCCTCCCTCTTTGTCCTGGGGCAAGTCTGTCTGTCTTGAACGGAAGGAAAAAGGAGGGGCGATCCTCAATAATTATATTTTCTTTCAAATTAGTGTGCTGTTCTCCAGGGGTGGAGATGCCCTGGTCATTAAGGCTGTATAGAAAAGAGGGCTATTAATGGATACTAGACGCAAATCAGTGTTAGAAACTGAGATAGAAAAGCTAATCGCCAAATAACACCTTAAACCTGGGTTACGGTCAGCACAACAGAATGTCTAGGTGCCTTTTCCCCTTCAATGAGAGTTGCTGTTGTTGTTAATTTTATATACTGTTTTGTATTTTAAAGAAAAAAATCTCAGTGCAGTTTACAACACATTAAAACATCAAATACAACAATCCAGAATTAAACAAATTCAAGCTTCAAATTCAAGCTTCAATTTCGGATCCTTCTCTAATAGACAATTGGCTTTCCCTTTACAGTGGTACCTTGGTTCTCAAACTTAATCCGGAAGTCCGTTTCAAAACCAAAACGTTCCAAAACCAAGGTGCGCTTTCCCATAGAAAGTAATGCAAAAGGGATTAATCCGTTCCAGACTTTTAAAAACAACGCCTAAAACAGCAATTTAACATGGATTTTAGTATCGAGACCATTGATCCATAAAATGAAAGTAATAATCACTGCACTGTAAATAAGACAGTATTGTACAGTGGTACCTTAGGTTACATACGCTTCAGGTTACAGACTCCGCTAACCCAGAAATAGTGCTTCAGGTTAAGAACTTTGCTTCAGGATGAGAACAGAAATTGTGCTCCAGCGGCACGGCAGCAGCAGGAGGCCCCATTAGCTAAAGTGGTGCTTCAGGTTAAGAACAGTTTCAGGTTGAGAACGGACCTCCGGAACGAATTAAGTACTTAACCTGAGGTACCACTGTAGATGATAAAAATTAAAACTATTTTTTTCCCCTTACCTGCACTGATGATAGTCCTTGTTTGGATGGGGGCTTTTATCCATTTCTGCAGTCACACAATCAATCAATCAATCAATCAGTAGTGGAACCGGGTTCCACACAGTCACAAAAACAAATTAATTGAAAAAGCCTCAAAAAACAAAAATGCAAAATAAAAAGTAAAGCGCTAAACTTTATCCGTTCCGGAAGTCCGTTTGACTTCTGAAATGTTTGAAAACCAAGGCGCAGCTTCTAATTGGTGCAGGCGCCCCGGAAACAATAGCCGACAGCCACATCGGACGATTGGCTTCCGAAAAACATTACAGTGGTACCTCGGGTTAAGTACTTAATTCGTTCCGGAGGTCCGTCCTTAACCTGAAACTGTTCTTAACCTGAAGCACCACTTTAGCTAATGGGGCCTCCTGCTGCAGCTGTGCCGCTGGAGCACAATTTCTGTTCTCATTCTGAAGCAAAGTTCTTAACCTGAGGTATTATTTCTGGGTTAGCGGTGTCTGTAACTTGAAGCGTATGTAACCCGAGGTACCACTGTACTTACTTCCAGATTTTCAGTGTTTGAGAACCAAAGCGTTTGAGCACCAAGGCATTTGAGAACCAAGGTACAACCGTATTTGTTTACCTGCTTAATTTTTAGAGCTGCCCTATAGCAGAAGAACTCTAGGGCGGAAGTGTGGTATAGTGGTTAGAGTGTTGGATTAGGACCAGGAAGATCAGCGTTCAAATCCCCACTCGGTCCTGAAGCTCACTGGATGACCTTGGAGTCAGTCCCAGTCTCTTCACCTACCTCGCAGGGTCGCTGTAGGGATTAACTGAGGAGGGGGGTGAATAAGGTGGGAGATAAAGGCAAAAAATGAGCTCTTCTGCTGACCTGCTTAAGAAAGCTGGAGGGGTCAGATGGAGGTGTCAGTCACAAACCAGGCATCCCGAGATCTCAGCCCTACTTTTGATGAACAGGTTCTCTCTCCAGCATATTGGCTTGGTTATGTACTGAAGTTCTCAGCCTGGGCCAGCAGGGGGATACTGTAGATAGTTTTCACTCAGGTCCACATATGCAAATAAGGAATTGAAAGTGACGTTCATTGATTGGATAGTTACAGAAAGATTGTTACTGTTGCCTTGTAAACGTAAAGGGACCCCTGACCATTAGGTCCAGTCGTGACCGACTCTGGGGTTGCGGCGCTTTATTGGCCGAGGGAGCCGGCGTACAGCTTCCGGGTCATGTGGCTAGCATGACTAAGCCACTTCTGGCGAACCAGAGCAGCGCACGGAAACGCCGTTTACCTTCCCGCTGGAGCGGTACCTATTTATCTACTTGCACTTTTGTGCTTTTGAACTGCTAGGTTGGCAGCAGCAAGGACCGAGCAATGGGAGCTCACCCCATCACGGGGATTCGAACCGCCGACCTTCTGAATGGCAAGTCCTAGGCTCTGTGGTTTAACCCACAGCGCCACCCGCGTCCCTACTGTTGCCTTGTAGTGGAGCTCTATATAAGCAGGCTGGCTGAACCCTTCAGTTCAGTTCTGTTCTGGCCCGTGAATAAACAAGAGTTGTTTGAAGAATCGCTGTCATCTAATATGTTCACCACAACCTAACAGGCTTCATGTTTTATTGTTGTTTTTGCCCACTTGTTGAATTTAAAATGAATTGATTTTAGAATGCTGTGTATTATTGTTGTTAGCCGCTCTGAGCCCGGTTTCAGCTGGGGAGGGCGGGATATAAATATTTTTTTATTATTATTTATTATTGCTTGCAGCCTTGATTTATTTTTTTCTTTTATGGGAAAAGGAGACAGCTGTTGAAAATAAGTAAAGGAATAACCAAACACGCATGTCTGAATTAGCTCTTGTCCAATTTTAAAACTCCCAGAACGCCAGTTCCCTTGTGCTCCCTAAGGGAAAAAAACAAGGACATTTTAGCAAATTCAAAAAACCTGCTAGAACAGAAAACGTACCCCTGAAAAAGAGTACATGTCCTGGAAAAAGAGGACGCATGGCAGCCCTAGGCCAACTTGCTCTTAACTCCGGGTGAATAAAAAGCTACAAATCTGCCCATGAGCTTGCCAACTTGGGCAGGTAAAGCCCATCAGTTATCTGAGGCAAATTCAGGCCAGTCATTAATCCAAGCATATCCCAAACTTCCCATCTCAGAAGCAAGTTTGCAAAACCTGCTCCAGATTCAGACCATCATTAACAGCAATTAGCTCCGCCCATCGGCTCACCATCGCTGAATATTTAAAGCAAGCACCAGTTGCAAACACAGAAGGGGAAATTGGAGGCACAGTGGTACCTCAGGTTAAGTAATTAATTCGTTTCGGAGGTCCATACTTAACCTGAAACTGTTCTTAACCTGAAGCACCACTTTAGCTAATGGGGCCTCCTGCTGCTGCCGTGCTGCCGGAGCCCAATTTCTGTTCTTAAACTGAAGCAAAGTTCTTAACCTGAAGCACTATTTCTGGGTTAGCAGAGTCTGTAACCTGAAACGTATGTAACCTGAAGCGTCTGTAAGCTGAAGTGTATGTAACCTGAGGTACCACTGTATTGTTCAAAATATCATTATCACCACCATTATTTCATAAAATTTATACACCTCTTGATGGTAAAAAAACAAACCGTTTACTAAAAGGAATAAAACAATATAGTTACCACTAAGTAATAATTTAAGACATTTGAAAAATTATAACAACAACACGCTAAAAAGAGATGAAAACTCACATCAACTTTCTAAACACCTGGCATATTTAACAAAAATGTTTTTGGCAGGTGCCGAAAACAGTATAGTGATATCAATAGGAAAGGAGTTCCAAAGTGCAGACGCTGCCACACTAAAAGACTGGATTCTTACAACCCATACAGCACTTTTTAAGAAGTTGCCCTCTGAATTTGTTTGCCGCAGACCTTTTGGCATGATTATTAAGACTCCCTGGTCCTGAATGGGGTAACTGTGCCCCTGAAGGACCAGGTGCGCAACCTGAGATTCATTTTGGAGGCGCAGGTCAGTTCTGTGTCCAGGGCAGCTGTTTATCAGCTCCGTCTGGTTCACAGGATGAGACCCTCCCTGCCCACAGACTGTCTCACCAGAGTGGTGCATGCTCTGGTTATCTCCCGCTTGGACTACTGCAATGCGCTCTATGTGGGGCTACCTTTGAAAGTGACCCGGAAACTACAACTAATCCAGAATGCGGCAGCTAGACTGCTGACATGGAGCGGCCGCCGAGACCACATAACACCGGTCTTGAAAGACCTAGATTGGCTCCCAGTACATTTCCGAGCACAATTCAAAATGTTGGTGTTGACCTTGAAAGACCTAAATGGCCTCGGCCCAGTGTACCTGAAGGAGTGTCTCCACCCCCATCGTTCTGCCCGGACACTGAGGTCCAGCTCTGAGGGCCTTCTGGCGGTTCCCTCCCTGCGAGAAGCCAAGTTACAGGGAACCAGGCAGAGGGCCTTCTCGGTGGTGGCGCCCGCCCTGTGGAACACCCTCCCACCAGATGTCAAAGAGAAAAATAACTACCAAACTTTTAGAAGACATCTAAAGGAAGCCCTGTTTAGGGAAGCTTTTAATGTTTAATAGGTTATTGTATTTTAGTGTTTTGTTGGAAGCCGCCCAGAGTGGCTTGGGGGACCCAGCCAGATGGGCAGGGTATAAATAATAAATTATTATTATTATATTATTATATTATTATATTATTATATTATTAGATGCAAAGCACCTCTGTCTACCAGGTCTTAAGAGGCAAACAGGGAAAGATGGGTTGCAACACACACTTCTTGACTCTGAGAGCAAATATTGTCTTAACCCATGTCCCAGATCTGACTCCCAGAGGCAGTGCTTAAGTAACACACAAGCTGCCTCCAATAGAACACATTTTAACCACAATTTTGCATGCAAGACATCTTCACATCTTGCTATCCAAGTGTCACACATCCTACCTGAGCTTTGTCCTGGGTCCCTGGTCAAATCTTGGTAGCCTCTTCTTTTCTAGGCCATTGTGTCCTTTTGAAAAGCTTGTTTCCCCCTTCCTTCCCTTTCCCTCTTTTTGCTTCTTCAAGAAAGACTTTGCTTCAATTTCCTCTTTTTATAAAGCTCCCATTTGGAGAGGAGGCGGGTCTAAAAAGCAGCAGCCCCGCCTCCTAGCCAAACCGACTGACAGGGGAACTTTGCAAAAGATGGAGGCCAGTGAATGGGGAGAGGAATTCTCTTGCATGAAGCTAGATGCCTACATTTACCTGGGAGTAAGTCCCATTCAACTATCTGGGGCTGAATGCTGAGTAGAAAGTGCAGTGTAAAGACTTCCTCGTGGGCTAGAGGTTCACTGGGGTTTGAGAAATGAAGAAGAAGAAAAGGAGAACTGTTTATTCCCACCCACCACCACCAAGATCTGCAGAAAAGAATGTGTGTTAAAGATTCCTGTAAAATTCCTAAGGTTGCATAACTAGCAATAGCAAGGTTGCCAGCTGCTTTTAACTGGAGAGCTCCTGTCCCTTTAATATTTGGACACTGGGAGGAAAAGCGGCTTTTCTAGTCAAAGGGCTGGGAAAGGACTATTGCACGCCTAAGGAAGATGAATGTTGGAAGATTCAGGCCAGAGAAAGAAATGATTTATTCACACAGTGCTTTGTTAAATCTGCAAGCGCAGCTTTTTCCCGATTGAAACGCAGAGTGTTTGAGGACCAAGGCATTCGCAGGGAAACCAAAATGCTTGTTTGCAAAGCTATTGTCCTACCAACCTTACTGTACGCTTGTGAAACATGGACCACTTATAAATGCCATCTCCAGCTCCTCGAAATATTCCATCAACGGTGCCTCCGAAAAATCTTACACATCACTTGGGAAGACAGGTGAACTAATACCAGTGTACTGGAAGAAGCAAAGATCACCAGTGTTGAAGCAATGATTCTTCAACATCAGCTTTGTTGGACTGGTCATGCTGTGCAGATGCCTGATGATCGTCTTCCAAAAGGAACTACTCTATTCCCAACTTAAGAATGGAAAGTGAAATACCGGTGGACAACGAAAGAGGTTTAAAGACGCTCTCAGGGCAAATCTTTTAAAATGTAGTATGAGCACTGATAACTGGGAAACACTGGCTTGCAAGTGCTCCAGTTGGAGAACAGTGTTCTCCAACAGTTGGAGAACGGTGTCATGGGTTTTGAAGACACTCGAACTCAGGACACAAGGGAGAAATGTGCTAAGAGGAAGGCATGCTTGGCAAATCCACACCGTGATCAACTGCTGCCTGGAAACCTATTGTCCCCACTGTGGAAGGATGTGTGGATCCAGAATTGGCCTCCACAGTCACTTACGGATTCACTGTTTAAACCGTGCTTATGGAAGACAATCTTACTCAGGTCCAGCTCCGAGGGCCTTCTGGCGGTTCCCTCCCTGCGAGAAGCCAAGTTACAGGGAACCAGGCAGAGGGCCTTCTCGGTGGTGGCGCCCGCCCTGTGGAACGCCCTCCCACCAGATGTCAAAGAGAACAACAACTACCAGACTTCTGAAGGCATCCCTGTTTAGGGAAGCTTTTAATGTTTGATGCATTACTGTATTTTAATATTCTGTTGGAAGCTGCCCAGAGTGGCTGGGGAAGCCCAGCCAGATGGGCGGGGTATAAATAATAAATTATTATTATTATTATTATTATTGATCGCCAAAGAAGAAACTGCAGAACTCCCTCCAACAGGTTGCAGTGATGCTACCAACCTAGATGGCTTTAGAAGGATCCCACAAATTCCTGAAGGAGAGAGGGCTATCGATGGCTGGCAACAGCTCTACCTGGAGCTACTAGGGCTTGAACCGGGGACATTTTGCGTGTAAAGCAGATGATCTGCCCCTGAGCTATGGCCCTGGGGCAGCGGGTTAACCCAGCCTGAAAACTCTCCTCTCCTTCTTTCCATTGCAGTCTGCTCTGCAGACATCTGGTGCTGGAGGAGACTCTTGAGAGTCCCATGGACTGCAAGAAGATCCAACCTCTCCATTCTTATGGAAATCAGCCCTGAGTGCTCACTGGAAGGACAGATCCTGAAGCTGAGACTCCAATAATTTGGCCACCTCCTGAGAAGAGAAGACTCCCTGGAAAAGGCCCTAATGTTGGGAAAGATGGAGGGCACAAGGAGAAGGGGACGACAGAGGACGAGATGGTGGGACAGTGTTCTCAAAGCTACCAGCATGAGTTTGATCAAACTGCGGGAGGCAGTGGAAGACAGGAGTGCCTGGCCTGCTCTGGTCCAGGGGGTCACAAAGAGGCAGACACGACTAAATGACTAAACAACAACAATAACTGCAGACACCAGGAAGCTTTTAGCAGTCTGCTGAGAAAACACACCATCTGCTAATAGCCAGAGATCAAGTTGCAGGCACCAGGCAGAAGGCACCAGGGATGAGAGCAGCCTGCGCTCTCATGGCAAAGGGGTGGATCCTGCAGCAAGATGTGTCCAGTTCTGGGGGATATTGGCAGGCTGGAACGCAGGCAGAGCTTTTTTCCTGCTGCTCCAGAGGATAGGACCTGAAACGATGGATTCGGATTCCCGGGAGATTCTGACGAAACATTTAAAGAATTTCCTGATGGTAAGAGATGTTTGACAGGGGAACGGACTCACTCGCAAGATGGTGGACTCTCCTTCGCTGGATGTTTTCCAGCAAAGGTCAGGTGGCCGTCTTATAAAATCACAGAGTTTCAAGGGACCTCTGAGGGCCATCCAAACCAACCCACTGCAATGCAGTCTGTTGGGGATTTTTGAGCTGTGATTCCTACATTGCAGGGGGTTGGACTAGATGATCGCTGGGGGTTCCCTTCCAAGTCTACGGTTCTGATTCTAGACACCGGGCTGGGAGGAGCGCTTATCTATTGTAATAAACAAAAATCTGCCCTTATGGGGGACACAGGAGCCCTTATAGAGTCCTTTGTAGGTTCTCCATCAGTCGGAGAAAATAACAGAGGCCAACCAGAGAATATTGAGAAGCAAAGCAGCTCGTAAGCCTGTTCTTTATTGAACTGTTGCAACAGGGTGCTCCTCTCACACGCAGGAAAGGAGGATGACCCAGAAAAATGGTGTACCTGTCCTTATATAGACATTTTAAATTGCCCGCCCTGGAGTCCAAGACCACCTCCAGAAACATCATACCTACATCACAGAAGAGGCAGTCTACAACAGAAATCTGAGTACGTTGTTTATCTCCTGTCTGGCAGGTGACCTGTTAATGGTTACTTGATTGGATACCCTGGGGATGATAAATACTTAGTTCCTGAGCCAGGTCACAGGCTCACCCTGTTCATACACAGACATACCCTTAAGACAGGATTTGTGAAGGAAAAGACAATGGGGAGGCCTTTCCATTTTCCTTCCACCTTGCAGAGAAATATTTGAGGTCAATTTGGGAGGGACAAAATGGTTTCAGGACTTTTTCTGTGGGGTTTCAAACATGTGGTTTATATATGCAGTTATGAATATTTATTACAGTGGTACTTCGGGTTAAGTACTTAATTCGTTCTGGAGGTCCGTTCTTAACCTGAAACTGTTCTTAACCTGAAGCACCACTTTAGCTAATGGGCCCTCCTGCTGCCACCGTGCCGCCGGAGCCCAATTTCTGTTCTCATCCTGAAGCAAAGTTCTTAACCTGAAGCACTATTTCTGGGTTAGCGGAGTCTGTAATCTGAAGAGTCTGTAACTCAAGATACCACTGTAGTTAAATAGTGCTATTTTTGCAAAACATAATAATAGGAATGTCATCACAAGCATAATAATCTCTAGAACTTGCAGAGATCCAATGAAGACGAATGTTGGGAGATTAAGATGGATAGAAGAAAGTTGTTCTTCACGCAGCACAGTTCTTAACCTGAAGCACTATTTCTGGGTTAGTGGAGTGTGTAACCTGAAGCGTATGTAACCTGAGGTACCACTGTAAAGATAAGACCTTAATATTTTTTATTTTAATATACTGAGGAATATGTAAATAATGTAACACAATTTGCATCTTTTTACGACTGGGTGTCCCATCTCTTGGGTCTTATTGAGATGTGATTCCTGCGCTCTTGCCCACCTGAAGAGTCACCCATCACTGGGAGGACATCAGGTGAACCTGGAGGGATAACAGCCCTACAAGGATGTGATAGGTAGGGCTGTGTTTCAGCAACCCCCCTGCACAGTGGCTGCTCACATGGATTCTGCCTTTTAACAGCAGACACACTGCCTTCCGAGGGGGAGACAGAAATGCAAGCCTCCCACAATGGATTGTCAAGGGAGTTTGTTTTGTGTGGATGCAGCGAGAGGCTGGGCATGGCTGAAAGATGGGCTTCTGCTGCCCAAAGATCCATCAGCTGTAACCCGAACCTTGCTAACCCTAGAAAGCAAGTCTGCCTAGCAGAACTGCAGCTAATCTTCTTCCCTCTGGTGTTGGTGCTCACCTTTCTAGCCCTAAATGGCCTCAGCCCTATATACCTGAAGGAGCATCTCCACCCCCATCATTCTGCCCGGACACTGAGGTCCAGCTCCAAGGGCCTTCTGGCGGTTCCCTCCCTGCGAGAAGTGAGGTTACAGGGAACCAAGCAGAGTGCCTTCTTGGTGGTGGCGCCCGCCCTGTGGAACGCCCTCTCGTCAGATGTCAAGGAAATAAACAACTATCTGACTTTTAGAAGACACCTGAAAGCAGCCCTGTTTAGGGAAGTTTTTAATGTTTGATGTTTTTAGCAGTCCGTGGGTGGCGCTGTGGGTTAAACCACAGAGCCTAGGACTTGCCAATCAGAAGGTCAGTGGTTCGAATCCCCGCGACGGGGTGAGCTCCCATTGCTCAGTCCCTGCTCCTGTCAAACTAGCAGTTCGAAAGCACATCAAAGTGCAAGTAGATAAATAGGTACCGCTCCAGCGGGAAGGTAAACGGCATTTCTGTGTGCTGCTCTGGTTCGCCAGAAGTGGCTTAGTCATGCTGGCCACATGACCCGGAAGCTGTACGCCGGCTCCCTCGGCCAGTAAAGCGAGATGAGCGCCGTAACCCCAGAGTCGGCCACGACTGGACCTAATGGTCAAGGGTCCCTTTATCTTTACCTTTTAAAACCCAGCCAGATGGGCGGGGTATAAATAATAAATTATTATTATTATATTTATATTATTAAAAGAAACAAAGCAAGCAAGTTCCTAGCCCTCATGGGTTTGCCAAGAAAGGGTTAAAACGGCTCCGCTGACCCCAGCAGAGGGCTGAAAAAGCAGAGGGAGCTGGTCACGTTTCGGCTATTTGGTGACATTACACAAGCCGGCTCCCAGTTTGTGTGTACGCAAATGCACATAGGGAGGTGCCAAACTGGGTCTTTGACCCGGGTGAAATACAGTGCTACCTTGGTTCTCAAACTTAATCCATTCCGGAAGTCCGTTCCAAAACCAAAGTGTTCCAAAACCAAGGCGCGCTTTCCCATAGAAAGTAATGCAAAAGGGAATAATCTGTTCCAGACTTTGAAAAACAACCCCTAAAACAGCAATTTAACATGAATTTTACTCTCTAACGAGACCATGGATCCATAAAATGAAAGTGATAAACAATGTGCTGCAGCCACACAGTCAATCCATCAGTAGCTGAACTGGGCTCCACACAGTCACAAAAACAAAACAAAAAGAGCTGCAAAAACAGAAACGCAAAATAAATAGCAAAAACAGACAGACCTCAGCGTAACACTCAAAATGAATGTGTGGCACTCAAAACGGAAGCGTAAGACTCAAAATGGAGCATGTTTGGCTTCCGAAAAAGGTTTGCAAACCGGAACACTTACTTCCGGGTTTGCAGTGTTTGAGTTCCAAGTTGTTTGAGAACCAAGGTACCACTGTAAAGCCTAATTTCGCCCCTGGCTTGATGTTTCTTTCTTTCTTTCTTTCTTTCTTTCTTTCTTTCTTAACGTTTTAATGAGCTTTTACTGGACTTTCTCCTCTTATCTTGTAATTTCATATTCAAATAAGAAAGGGGAGAGAGTAAAGCAATGCATTAAGTGTTTTGCAAAACCCTCACGTTCCTTTTGATCCCTTCGAGGACTGCACCAAGCGATTGCGATTTGCCTGCCAGTGGGAGTGGGAATTAAAATGCATTGTGGAGGGATTTCGGGGGGGGGGTGTTTAGGAATACCGTTTTGCTTTTTAATTATTCTTTGTATTTACAATTGCACCAAAAGTTCAGTCAGCTAGAAAGTAACTGTTTAAAAACAAAAGCGAAAATGCATCTTAAATTCCGATAACCTGCCCCTCCCAGTTTGCGTTTCCTCAGTTGCAGTACGCACTCTGAACAGCAAGCGGCGCTGCAACACAGTTTAATTGGCATCGCAGACTCTTGCCCGCAACATTATTTGCAAATGCAATCGCGTATTCCAGCAAGATACGGCTGGAAAAAATATTTTTATTAGCTTGCTCTGAGCTTGATTCTGTCATGAATCCTCACTTGTGCAAAGATCTAAGGGCAGCACAAACTTCCTTCAAAGGGTTTGCTGCCTTTGAAGTTGCTTTTTTAAAACATTAATTACGGGGCGCTCTAATCTTCCTAGGGATTGCCAACTTACTTGCTTTGCTCTCTTTTTTTCTGCTCCTCTGCTCTGCTTTTCCTAGCAGCTTCCTCTACCAGTCATGCTTACTTCCAGGGCGGGAGAGTTGCTGCTATTTAATTTGTAACCACTAAGTGCCCAGATTGACTCCGAAGCCGCTTTGTTGTTGTTGTTTAGTCGTTCAGTCGTGTCCGCCTCTTTGTGACCCCCTGGACCAGAGCACGCCAGGCACTCCTGTCTTCCACTGCCTCCTGCAGTTTGGTCAAACTCATGTTCGTAGCTTCGAGAACACTGTCCAACCATCTCGTTCTCTGTTGTCCCCTTCTCCTTGTGCCCTCCATCTTTCCCAACATCAGGGTCTTTTCCAGGGAGTCTTCTCCTCTCATGAGGTGGCCAAAGTATTGGAGCCCCAGCTTCCAGTGAGCACTCAGGGCTGATTTCCTTCAGAATGGATCGGTTTGATCTTCTTGCAGTCCATGGGACTCTCAAGAGTCTCCTCCAGCACCATAATTCAAAAGCATCCATTTTTTGGCGATCAGCCTTCTTTAAGGTCCAGCTCTCACTTCCATACATCACTACTGGGAAAACCAGAGCTTGAACTATACTGACCTTTGTCGGCAAGGTGATGTCTCTGCTTTTTATGATGCTGTCTAGGTTTGTCATTGCTTTTCTCCCAAGAAGCAGGCGTCCTTTAATTTCGTGACTGCTGTCACCATCTGCAGTGATCATGGAGCCCAAGAAAGTAAAATCTCTCACTGCCTCCATTTCTTCCCCTTCTGTTTGCTAGGAGGTTATGGGCCCAGTGGCCATGATCTTAGTTTTTTGGATGTTGAGCTTCAGCCCAACAGATACTTCATTTCCTCAGGGTCTTGTGAAAGAACAATGTTAAACATCAACTGATGAACTCCTTTTACCGGTCCACAATTGAAAGTGTCCTCTCGTATTGTATCACAGTGTGGTATGTTGGCTTGACAGCCATGGACAGAAAGTCTTTACAGAGGGTGGTGAACACAGCGCATGATATCATGGGCTGTCCCCTGAGCCCGCTAGATGACGTTGCAATGGATCCTTGCCTTAGGAGAGCAAGAAAAATTCTCAGGGACGATTCACACCCCCGCCAGCTCCTCTTTAATCTTCTACCCTCAGGCAGGAGATATAGAAGTATAATCAGTCGTACCAATGGGCTACAAAACAGTTTCTATCCGTGGGCTGTTAGGCTGCTGAACGGAAAATAATATAGTGCAACTGACTTTCGGGGTTGGTGTGTCGCGCAACAAGCACACAGAGTGCAATGAGATTGAGTATTTTTTTGGGGGGGGGGGAGGCTCGGTTAATTTCATTTTACACAGGTTGTACATTGACAATAAAGGTATTAGTTACAGGTAGGTAGCCGTGTTGGTCTGCCGTAGTCGAAACAAAATAAAAAAATTGCTTCCAGTAGCACCTTAGAGACCAACTAAATTTGTTATTGGTATGAGTTTTCGGGTGCATGGACACCTCTTCAGATAATAAAAGGTATTCTTATAACATTAATCATTAGCAATTAACTCCAGCAACGCTTCTGATGTTTGATCACACGACATTAGCCACAAGCCACGAGTATCCTGCATTCCTCAAGAAATACCACAGTTTCATCAACCAGCTTTCATCCAATATTAAAATATAAGTTGCAATTAAGCTGAGGTGTGTACGCCGAGGATAGTAATTGCACATGCCCAGAAGACAGGAGTTTGGTCCATCCGGCCCAGGCAGGAAGTTAAGACTATATCCTTCCACAGCGGTTAGTTGAGAACTATTTTTAACTTTTCTATATGGTTTGTATTATGCTTTTATTGCTGTAAACGGCTTTGGTCTATACCTTTAATGGCCTCAGCGGCCTATGTATGAGACTTGCGACCTGCAAGTGTAGGGCAGTATATCTTTATATTTATATATTTTTGTTGATTAAATTTATATACTTCCCTACACACACAGGTCGCAGATCTCATTCATAGGCCGCCTGGGCCATTAAAGGTATTGACCAAAGGTGTTTAAGTTGTTGTTGTTGTTGTTGTTGTTTAGTCATTTAGTTGTTTCCGACTCTTCGTGACCCCATGGACCAGAGCACGCCAGGCACTCCTGTCTTCCACTGCCTCCCACAGTTTAGTCAAACTCATGCTGGTAGCTTCGAGAACACTGTCCAACCATCTCGTCCTCTGTCGTCCCCTTCTCCTTGCACCCTCCATCTTTCCCAACATCAGGGTCTTTTCCAGGGAGTCTTCTCTTCTCAGGAGGTGGCCAAAGTATTGGAGCCTCAGCTTCAGGATCTGTCCTTCAATGGAGCACTCAGGGCTGATTTCCTTCAGAATGGAGAGGTTTGATCTTCTTGCAGTCCATGGGACTCTCAAGGGTCTCCTCCAGCACCATAATTCAAAAGCATCCGTTCTTCGGCGATCAGCCTTCTTTATGGTCCAGCTCTCACTTCCATACATCACTACTGGGAAAACCGTAGCTTGAACTATACGGACCTTTGTTTAAGTTAATGATATATTAATTCCAATGGGTCTACTCTGAGTAGGGCTTAGCTGCGTATGATCCCTTGACCCTTCCGCCTGTATGTGCTAACACTTCCTGTTCTTTTTTTTAGGCCACCACCGAGCCGCCAAAAAAGAAACCGGACCCCATCACATCGGAGACTGTGGTGATCTGGGGCTTGCGCCTCTGGCAAGTGGTTGGGATCTTTGCCCTATTTGTCATGAGTGTCAGTAAGTCTCACCTCTCTGCCTTCCATCCTAACCCTGAGAGCCTCATTCCAGCATTAGAAACTCAGATATACAGTGGTACCTTGGTTCTCAAACTTAATCCATTCTGGAAGTCCGTTCCAAAACCAAAGCGTTCCAAAACCGAGGCGTGCTTTACCATAGAAAGTGATGCAAAATTGATTAATCTGCTGCAGACTTTTGAAAGCAACCCCTATAACATAACTGTCAACTTTTCCCTTTTCTTGTGAGGAATCCTATTCGGAATAAGGGAATTTCCCTTTAAAAAAGGGAAAAGGTGACAGCTATGCCCTGAAACAGCAGTTTGACATGAATTTTACTATCTCATGAGGCCATGGATCCATAAAATGAAAGCAATAAACAATGTACTGCAGTCACACAATCAATCCATCAGCAGCTGAACTGGGTTCCACACAGTCACAGAAACAAAAAGTGTTAAGTTGTGGGTGAACGTATCAGACGACACAGCGATCCTTCAAACAGCTCTTGTTTATTCCCAGAACAGAACAGAACTGAACTGAAGGGTTCAGCCAGCCTGCTTATATAGAGCTCCACTACAACGCAACAGTAACCACTTTCTGTAACTATTCAATCACTGAACGTCACTTTCAATCCCTTATTTGCATGTGTGGACTTGAGTGAAAACTATCTACAGTGTCCCCCTGCTGGCCCAGGGTGAGAACTTCAGTACATAACAAAAAGAGCTGCAAAAACAAAAATGCAAAATAAATAGCAAAACCAGACAGACCTCAGCGTAACACTCAAATCGGAAGCGTAACACTCAAAACGGAGCATTTTCGGTTTGGAAAAATTTTGCAAACTGGAATGCTTACAGTGTTTGGGTTCCAAGTTGTTTGAGTACCAAGGCGTTTGAGAACCAAGGAACCACTGTATAAGCTAGGCGCCAAAGGACTCCTTAAACCAGGGTTACAGTCGCCAAAACGGAATGTCTGGTTGCCATTTTGGGGGACGGTGGCTTAAAATTTGTATTTTTCAATTTTTGGTGCCTGAAATTCATTCTGATGGCCTAGATAAAATAGAACAGATAGAATTCTGCAGGATGCGTTCCTAGTTTGTGAAAACAGCCAAGATCCCCAGGCTTGTTTCTCAAGATGGTGGAAATGTCAGGCGCTATCCTGGCACCTGGGCATCTTTACTTGGTTGCGAGTGGCCAATAGCCGGGTGCAAAATGCGCCTGGCGAATTTCGAAAGCTGAATGATTCACACAACAAGGTGTGAATGGTGCACAGAGAGGGGCGTGGTCTTGCTGGTGGATGGCCCCGCCCCTGGCCCCGCCCCTTGCTCATTCAGAAGCATAGCTGTCAACTTTTCCCTTTTTAAAATGGAAATTCCCTTATTCCGAATAGGATTCCTCGCAAGAAAAGGGAAAAGTTGACAGCAATGTTCAGAAGAAGCTATGGTTTTCCCAGTAGTGATGTATGGAAGTGAGAGCTGGACCATAAAGAAGGCTGATCGCCGAAGAATGGATGCTTTTGAATTGTGGCGCTGGAGGAGACCCTTGAGAGTCCCATGGACTGCAAGAAGACCAAACCTCTCCATTCTCAAGGAAATCAGCCCTGAGTGCTCACTGGAAGGAAAGATCCTGAAGCTGAGGCTCCAAGACTTTGGCCACCTCATGAGAAGAGAAGACTCCCTGGAAAAGACCCTGATGTTGGGAAAGATGGAGGGCACAAGGAGAAGGGGACGACAGAGGACGAGATGGTGGGACAGTGTTCTCGAAGCTACCAGCATGAGTTTGACCAAACTGCGGGAGGCAGTGGAAGACAGGAGTGCCTGGCATGCTCTGGTCCAGGGGGTCACGGAGAGTCCAACATGACTAAACGACTGAACAACAACAACAACAGCATGTTCAGAAGACCGGAGAGGAATGAACCCATAGGAGACTGTGGCTGCCGATACGATCCTGCTCACAGAGGCCCTCTCAGCAGAACGTAAGTGTCGTACTGGATCAGGCCCAGGGCTCAGCTAAGTCCTGATTGGCCGTCCAAAGTGGCCAATCAGAAGGCCAAAAGCAGTACCTGAGCGCAACAGCAACTCTCCCCCCATTGGCAGTTCTGAGATGCATGTTACTCATAAGTAATTCTCTGGTTTTAAGTGGCATTTGCTTCCCAAGCAACAGCTGCAGAACCGTAAACAAAACTTATTCTTCAGGTTAGCTCAGAAATCATCTCTGCTCTCAAGCGAGAAGGCTTAGGCCCCTTCAAGCAGCCAGCATAGGCAGGTCTACTCGGGAGTAGGTTTCCAAGATGCTCAAAGACCAGGGTTGCCTATCGCTCCCTTCTTCTGAGAGGTGATTCACGGACACACACAAATACTTCTTCATGTAGAAGTTTATAAAAATGCATGGCATGGGGAAAACACATACAGTGGTACCTTGGGTTAAGAACTTAATTCATTCCGGAGGTCCGTTTTTAACCTGAAACTGTTCTTAACCTGAAGCACCACTTTAGCTAATGGGGCCTCCTGCTGCCTCTGCGCCGCCGGAGCACAATTTCTGTTCTCATCCTGAAGCAAAGTTCTTAACCTGAAGCACTATTTCTGGGTTAGCGGAGTCTGTAACCTGAAGCGTCTGTAACTCGAGATACCACTGTAGTTAAATAGTGCTATTTTTGCAAAACACAATAATAGGAATGTCATCACAAGCATAATAATCTCTAGAACTTGCAGAGGTCCAATGAAGAGGAATGTTGGGAGATTCAAGATGGATAGAAGATAGTTGTTCTTCACGCAGCACGTTGTTAAACGGTGGAACTCCCTGCCACAAGAGGCAGTGATGGCCACGAAGCTGGAGAGGTTTAAAAGAGGACTAGAGGAGAGGGCTATCGATGGCTGCTAGCCAGGATGGCTGGGCCATGCCTCCACAGTTAGAGGCAGTGATGGTTCTAAATCCTAATTGCTGGGAACTACAGGAGGGAAGAGAAGAGAGAAGAGTTTGGATTTGATATCCCGCCTTTCACTCCCCTTCAGGAGTCTCAAAGCGGCTAACATTCTCCTTTCCCTTCCTCCCCCACAACAAACACTCTGTGAGGTGAGTGGGGCTGAGAGACTTCAGAGAAGTGTGACTGGCCCAAGGTCACCCAGCAGCTGCATGTGGAGGAGCGGGGAAGCGAACCCGGTTCCCCAGATTACGAGACTACCGCTCTTAACCACTACACCACACTGGCTCTGTGTGGGGCTCCTGTGTTCGAATCCTGCTTGCTGGTTTCCCATAATGTGCATCTGGTTGGCCGCTGTGAGAATAGATGGACTAGATGGGTCACTGGCCTGACCCAGAAGTTCTGTTTACATTCTTAAATTAGCTCAGAGGGCTGCCTATCACTCTTTTATTCTGAGAGCTGATTCACATTTTTAAGCACAATATTCAGAGTCCACTGGATCCCAGCAAAACTATACCAGAAGAAAATAACAAGGGCAGACAACTGCTGGAGATGTGGGAGTAAAAATGCGAACTTAGCACATATGATGATTAACTGCCTGATGATAAGATCATTTTGGTGCGAGGTGAGGATATTTACAGTAAGAGTAATAAAGAGAAATTGTTATTTAGGGGAATTGAATTTAATTCTAAATTATATTCCAGATACGTGGGAGATTTCAAGGGGTAAAATAAATAAATGGATGTACCGTGCTATATTAGAAGCAAAAAAACTTATTTTGATTAATTGGAAGAGCCACAAAAAGATTCCATTGAGCACATGGATTGCTAATATGGACAGATTAGCTACATATGAACGAATTGCATGTCGACGCAAATTAAGAATGGATAAATATGAAGAAATCTGGAAGGAATATTTAAGCGATAAGGCGGACAGTGGTGGGAGGAGAGAGAGGTGGGAAAATATTGTTAAAAGGGTGCAGTCATAGGTATATCAGTGTATTTAAATCTGAATTGTCAAATTATGTTATTGTTACTATGACTTTTGTTGTAGTGTTTTTTGCGGTTGTTGTTTGTATTGAAAAAATGATTAAATTTTTTTTAAAAAAGCATGCGTCACCCCAAAAGTAACATGGGTATAAGAGACAACCTCGCGTCTTTACTCATGTGCGAGGCAGATTTCGCTCTCAAGTCAGCAATCGTTTGTTGCAGCAAACAGAGTGGAAGGATCTTTCGGCTAATTTCATTTATTGTTTTCCCACCGACAATGCTATTTATCTCCAGGAGCAGAAAGGGAATCTATCATTTTTAGAACAAGCCTGCTGAAGGCTGACTTTGGAGAATACTTGTAATTGTTTTCAAAATAAACTGAGGTTTGTGTGTGATCTATTACCTCAAGGTAACAGCAATGGTATCCAAAAAGCCAAACTTCCATTAATTCATACCTCCCCACATTTCTCCTGTGAAAATAGGGATGTCCCATTCCATTGTGATTATTTTACTATTTATACCCCACACATCTTACTGGGTTGCCCCAACCACTCTGGGCAGCTTCCAACAGATGTAAAAACGTAATAAAATATAATAATAAAAAATAACATTCCCTATACAGGATTGCCTTCAGATGGTTCGGGAGATCAGATACGGTAACTCTATACCCTCTAACATTTCTCCGATGAAAATAGGGACGTCCTAAGGAAAAATGGGACATTCCAGGATCAAGGGGCTTCTCAAAATCCAGGACGACCCTGGAAAATAGGGATCCTTGGAGGGTCTGTTAATTTTGGCAGCCATAATGAAACACAAAGAGATACAATGGTACCTCGGGTTAAGTACTTAATTCGTTCCGGAGGTCTGTTCCTAACCTGAAACTGTTCTTAACCTGAAGCAGCACTTTAGCTAATGGGGCCTCCCGCTGCCACCACACCGCCGGAGCACGGTTTCTGTTCTTATCCTGAAGCAAAGTTCTTAACCTGAAGCACTATTTCTGGGTTAGCAGAGTCTGTAACCTGAAGCATATGCAACCCAAGGTACCACTGTAATTTTATCTTTATTTATTATTTTTTAAAATAATATTTATTCAAATTTTAAAGATTACAAAGAGAAACAATAAAAAATAAAAAATAAAAAATAAAAAAGACATAAGAAATACAAACAAACAATTAAAAAAAACCAGATCAAACCTTTACATAGCTTTCTTTCCTTTACTTATTTCCTTGACCTCCTCATACCTCCCTTTTTTGTATTCTAGTTCAGTTAGATGTTTCAGCAAATCCTTTCCAGCTTTGTTTTTATCCTAATAATTTATCTTAATATACTGTAATTCTCGTCTTTCACCAATTAATAAATCAATTTTAACCTAATCCTTTATATCATTTCTGCTAAAGCCACATTACTTCATTCCAACAACCTTCTAACATTCCTTAATTTTGCAATGTTTCTGTAAATAAACTTTAATTTTTTTCCAATCTTCTTCCACCGACTCTTCACCTTGGTCTCGGATTCTGCCAGTCATTTCCGCCAGTGTAATTTTATCTTTATCATCACCTCCCAAGGAACTAGTTGATGTAATTCAACAGCACAGCATTGAGTTCCCACTTGCACCCCAACTGACTTTGGAGGAGACCCCCGACTTGCAGGCCTGATGTGGCAACCCTGGCCAGGCCTTGGGTTTGACCCTGATGCCTTGCGATGATCAACCTACCATCTAGAACAGGGGTTGGCAAGGTTTACCAGCCATGGGCTGAGGGCCTTCTGGTGGTTCCATCGCTGCGAGAAGCCAAGTTGCAGGGAACCAGGCAGAGTGGCACCCGCCCTGTGGAACTCCCTCCCACCAGATGTCAAAGATAAAAACAACTACCAGACTTTTAGAAGACATCTGAAGGCAGCCCTGTTTAGGGAAGCTTTTAATGTTTAATAGGTTATTGTATTTTAATATTCTGCTGGAAGCCGCCCAGAGCTGGACCTCAGTGTCCGGGCAGAACGATGGGGGTGGAGATGCACCTTCAGATATACTGGACCGAGGCCGTTTAGGGCTTTAAAGGTCAGCACCAACACTTTGAATTGTGCTCGGAAACGCACTGGGAGCCAGTGTAGCTCTTTCAAGACTGGTGTTATGTGGTCTCGGCGATCGCTCCCAGTCACCAGTCTAGCTGCCGCATTCTGGATTAGTTGTAGTTTCCGGGTCACCTACAAAGGTAGCCCCACGTAGAGCGCATTGCAGTAGTCCAAGTGGGAGATAACCAGAGCATGCACCACTCTGGCAAGACAGTCTGTGGGCAGGTAGGGTCTCACCCTGCGTACCAGATGGAGCTGGTGAACAGCTGCCCTGGATACAGAATTGACCTGTGCCTCCATGGACAGCTGTGAGTCCAAAATGACTCCCAGGCTGCCCACCTGGTCCTTCAGGGGCACAGTTACCCCATTCAGGACCAGGGAGTCCTCCACACCTGCCCGCCTCCTGTCCCCCCAAAACAGTACTTCTGTCTTGTCAGGATTCGACCTCAATCTGTTAGCTGCCATCCATGCTCCAACTGCCTCCAGACACTCAAACAGGACCTTCACCGCCTTCACTGGTTCTGATTTGAAAGAGAGGTGGAGCTGGGTATCATCTGCATACGCAAAATAACTGAGCAAGTATTAGAAGTCACCCCAGAACTGGCCCTACTAAGATAATAGAACAAGGATGGGGAATTTATAGTCCTCCAGATGAAACTGGACTCCAACTCCCATCAACCCTGAGCATTAGCCATGCTGGCAGGGGCTCATGGGAATCGGAGTCCAAGGACGTCTGAAAGTCCACAGGTCCCCCGCCCCTGAATTTATGCAAAATTTGCATTACAGTATTGAGCCTCACAACTTACCACCTGTCCGCGCAGAGGAGGGGACCCCATCTTCTTAGCTCACCGTCCCCAGGAAGAAAGGTAAATAAATGGCAGGACTTTGTGGGTGAAAAAAGGTGGCTCTTTGGCTGAACGCAGAGTTCCTTCCTCCAGAATGCATAACCAGGATTTGCCCAGCATCAGATCTGGAGGGCTAAGAAATTCTTGAAACAGGCCTGTCTGGCCTGAGAGGTCCTGGTTTCAGTTCAGAGCAGGGAGATAAGGCAAGAAATTTCACGGCTTATCTTCATCCCTGAAATGCTTTGAAGTTTTCCTGAAGGCGGGATCCGAGAAAGGGGCTGTTCTTTGACCATTCATGGGATGACCAAACCCTAATTCTGGTGGAGGAGATCAAAGACCTCTGAAGGCAGCAGTAGAGGTGTAGATTCACAGAAAACCCAGCCAGGTAAAGGACCCCTTCCTGTGTTCCCCACCAAGCATTCCTATGAGGGTCTCTGAACACCTCAGAGCCTTGTTCGTTTTGCACCGTCCTTCAGGTAGTCTGTGCCTAAGCTTAAAGCAATAAAACCATGCGTAAAAAGAGTGGAAAACAGCTTTTTAAAGCATGCGAATGGCCGTTTAAATCAGCGATAAGCTAAGAGCAGCTTGAAACGCATGCAAATAGTCTACATATCTGGGTTGGTATGCAGAGATTGTCCTAAGACCTTTGCTCAGATAGGAAGAGGCAGGTCAAACATTGTTTAGGAGTGATTCATGCTGTTTTCTGAAGGATTTCAGGAAAGAAAGAATTTGATAATCCAGGGAACTTCCCGATCTCTGCAGCCTATGATGAAAAGAAGGAGTTGATAGGATCTGGATCATTTTAGAGTAAGGGTGGGCTGGCTTTTGCCTGTAGAATCATAGAATTGTAGAGTTGGAAGGGCACCCCCCAAAATCATCTAGTCCAAGCCCATCATCCACAAAGGCCGACATTGATGCTAAAATCCAGCATCGCCTGAGCTCTGTGAGTGCAGCTTTCTCCCGATTGAAGCGCAGAGTGTTTGAGGACTGGGACATTCGCAGGGAAACCAAAATGCTTGTTGACAAAGCTATTGTACTACCAACCTTACTGTATGCTTGTGAAACATGGACCACTTATAAACACCATCTCCAACTCCTCGAAAGATTGTGTCAACGGTGTCTCCGAAAAATTTTATGCATCACTTGGGAAGACAGACGAACTAATATCAGTGTACTGGTAGAAGCAAAGATCACCAGTGTGGAAGCAATGATTCTTCAACATCAACTTCGTTGGACTGGTCAGGTTGTGCGGATGCCTGATGATCGTCTTCCAAAGCAAACACTCTATTCTGAACTTAAAAATGGAAAGCGTAATGCTGGTGGTCAACAAAAGAGGTTTAAAGACTGTCTCAAGGCAAATCTTAAAAAAGGTATTATAAACACCAACAACTGGGAAACACTGGCCTGCGAGCGCTCCAGTTGGAGAACAGCCTTTCCCAAAGGTGTCATGGGCTTTGAAGACACTCGAACTCAGGACGCAAGGGAGAAACGTGCTAAGAGGAAGGCATGTTGGGCAAATCCACACCGTGATCAACTCTCACCCGGAAACCAATGTCCCCACTGTGGAAGGACGTGTGGATCCAGAATTGACCTCCACAGTCACTTACGGACTCATTGTTAAAACCGTGTTTATGGAAGACAATCTTACTCGGCTATGAGGGATCATCAAAGAAAGAAGAATGCAAGGCAGCCCTGTTTAGGGAAGCTTTTAAAGTTTGATGCATTACTGTATTTTAATATTTTGTTGGAAGCCACCCAGAGTGGCTGGAGAAGCCCAGCCAGATGGGTGGGGTATAAATAATTATTATTATTATCATTATCATTATCATTATCATTATCATTATCATCATCACAGCTAAAGAAACCCTGGCATTGATGCCATCCAACCTCTGCTTATAAACCTCCAGTGAAGGCGTATTATTATTATTACCTTTGAGTATTTTCCTTGTTTTACCACTCCCTGCATGTTTAGCTTGATGGGTTTTTACGTTTGTAAAGGAGCAGGGGATTCGATTCCTGGGGAGAGAAATGTGCGCTGTCACGGGCACTTTAAAATGGCAAACATTCAATTGCTCGGGCCATTAAATCCACGCTAGGATGCACTGTTCCAGCATTATGGCTCTAATTTCACCGCTGGCATCTGAAGTAGGAAGGAACAGAGCCTGTGTTTGGTGTGGAGAGGATTTGCACCGTTAAATAAGCACCACTGTTTTGGATGGTGAAAGTGACCAGAGCTTTCAAGCTTCTATCTGTTTGCCTGTCTATCTATCTATCATCTATCTATCTATCTATCTATCTATCTATCTATCTATCTATCTATCTATCTATCTATCATCTATCTAATCTAATCTAATCTAATCTAATCTAATCTAATCTAATCTAATCTAATCTTTCTATTTTAAAACCACCCTCTTGCCTAGCAGCTAGAAAGGGGGAGGGCTTCAATGTACTGTATTTTTTGCTCTATAAGACTCACTTTTTCCCTCCTAAAAAGTAAGGGGAAATGTGTGTGCGTCTTATGGAGCGAATGCAGGCTACGCAGCTATCCCAGAAGCCAGAACAGCAAGAGGGATTGCTGCTTTCACTGCACAGCGATCCCTCTTGCTGTTCTGGCTTCTGAGATTCAGAATATATTATTTCTTGTTTTCCTCCTCCCAAAACTAGGTGTGTCTTGTGGTCTGGTGCATCTTATAGAGCAAAAAATACGGTAGTCTTTTCCGTTTCATACGGCAGACAGACTGACAATTGCAAGGGAATTACAGTGGTACCTCGGGTGAAGAACTTAATTTGTTCCGGAGGTCTGTTCTTAACCTGAAACTGTTCTTAACCTGAAGAACCACTTTAGCTAATGCAGCCTCCAGCTGCCACCGTTCGCAAGAAGCACAACAGCCACCCAGGACACAAAACCCCGTCTCTGAACGGTGATTAAGCATCCAAGCTTTCTGAGAGGTTTTCAAACTACAGTGGTACTTCGGGTTAAGTACTTAATTCGTTCCGCAGGTCTGTACTTAACCTGAAACTGTTCTTAACCTGAAGCACCTGAAGCACCACTTTAGCTAATGGGGCCTCCTGCTGCCGCCGTGCCACCGGAGCCCGATTTCTGTTCTTATCCTGAAGCAAAGTTCTTAACCTGAAGCACTATTTCTGGCTTAGTGGAGTGTGTAACCTGAAGCGTATGTAACCTGAAGTGTATGTAACCCGAGGTACCACTGTGGTACCTTGGTTCTCAAACTTAATCCATTCCAAAACCAAAGCGTTCCAAAACCAAGGCGTCCTTTCCCGTAGAAAGTAATGCCAAAGGGATTACTCTGTTCCAGACTTTTAAAAACAACCCCTAAAACAGCAATTTAACATGGATTTTACTGTCTAACGTAGGGGTCAGCAAACTTTTTCAGCAGGGGGCCAGTCCACTGTCCCTCAGACCTTGTGAGGGGGCTGGACTATATTTTGAAAGGGGGGGGGGGAATGAACAAATTCCTATGTCCCACAAATAATCCAGAGATGCATTTTGAATAAAAGCACACATTCTACTCATGTAAAAACACCAGGCAGGCTCCACAAATAACCCAGAGATGCATTTTAAATAAAAAGACACATTATACTCATGTAAAAACATGCTGATTCTCGGACCGTCTGCGGGCTGGATTTAGAAAGCGATTGGGTCGGATCCGGCCCCCAGGCCTTAGTTTGCCTACCCATCTTCTAATGAGACCATTGATCCTTAAAATGAAAGCAATAGACAATGTATTGTAGGCACACAACCAATCCATCAGTAGCTGAACTGGGTTGCACACAGTCACAAAAACAAAAAAGAGCCGCAAAAATGAAAAATAAATAGCAAAAACAGACCTCAGTGTAACACTCAAACTTCGGAAAAAAGTTTGCAAACCGGAACACTTACTTCCGTGTTTGCAGCGTTCGGGTTCCAAGCTGTTTGAGTACCAAGGCGCTTGAGAACCAAGGTACCACTGTATAGCATGGGAATAGATCTGCAGAAATCACCCACTTAATTAATCATGGGATGACATTTTCATTTGTTAGGACAACCGCATCCTTCCTTAAAGGCTGATTAAATGCTTTGCTATCTTGTCTCCTCAGCTCGCAGCAAGGCTTTTAATTTTATTTTTAACTTCCTCTAATTTATGGTTTCCAATCCCATCGTTGCTGAACGATAGCAAATGCTCTATCATTTCCTTCCTGCCCGATCCGTTCCTCATTTTTCATCCTCTCCTGCCTCCTTCTTTTCACCTCCCAAGTTGAGGCTTCTCATTACCCCACACATCGGACACTGAGATCCTCCTTAACTTTCCTGGATATGTTAATCCCAGATGGGGCAGAGCTGCTTGGGGTTTCTCAGCCGTCGGCGAAAGGCACTCTGCACGTGCTCAGGGGATCTCTTCCCTCTGTTATCACGGTGTGCATTTCAGTGAAGGGAATCCTTAACATACACAGGCTCTGAAGCTTAAACAAGCTTTGCCAGAGAACTAAAGGAGGCAGTGATCGCCTTCAACACACTGAAAGATCTGTGCCCATAAAGGAGGGCTTGAAATAGATTTTCAGAAGGGAGAAATAAATGATTGTCCACTAACAGAAAGCTAGAACTGAGGGTTTTAATTTCTCTGGAGATGGTTCATGCCTCTTATCTGAGGAATGAGCCCTCATTTTCGTCTTGGTTGAAAGCTCAGTTTCATCCGGTCATAAAAGGGCAGCAGAGTATATTACTGCCAGAAGCTGTTTGATATATTTAGTTTTCTTAAATATGCTTGAACGCTGTTCACTAGGGGTTGAGGAAGAGTTCTCTGCAGAATGAGCATGTCAGGGGAACCTGGACTCCTCTCCCTGAGGTGCTAGATTTCTACCTGCAAGGAGGCTTTACAAAAAAATCTTCAAGGTGTATTTCTATAAACTGCCTTAGGAGGAGAAGCTTACCTTACACGCCCTGCTTGCTTTTTAAGTGCCTTCCTCTAAAGAATATCGGTGGAAAATGCATTGTGGGACAGTTCACGGGGTCAACACATTCCAGTTGCTTAAAATGCCTCTAGATTGCCTGGGTGGAAAATGGGCACAAGCCTGTCGAGAAACCTCTGGCTTTTGCATGGTTGTAAACCGTTTTGCAAAGGTAGAATTCGCACCCATAGCTCTGCTCCCTTTTGCCTCTGGCTCCTGAAATTCTGAATGCCTCTGAAAGAGGCTTTCCCACCCTTGATTTTAGAGTCATAGCACTGCAGACTCAGAAGAGAAGCGGTTTAGTCCTGCTGGCCACATGATCCGGAAAGCTGTCTGCGGACAAACACCAGCTCCCACGGCCTGAAAGCGGGATGAGCACTACAACCCCATAGTCACCTTTGACAGGACTTAACCATCTAGGGGTCCTTTAAAGGTAAAGGTAAAGGACCCCTGACAGTTAAGTCCAGTCGCGAACGACTCTGGGGTTGTGGCGCTCATCTCGCTTTACTGGCCGAGGGAGCCGGCGTTTGTTCGCAGACAGTTTTTCCGGGTCATGTGGCCAGCATGACTAAACCGCTTCTGGCGAAACAGAGCAGTGCACGGAAATGCCGTTTACCTTCCCACGGGAGTGGTACCTATTTATCTACTTGCGGGGCGAGTTCCCGCCCCCCCCCAGTGGAAATAAAGACACATGACACAATTATTTAAGGTTAATGGGCTAAATAAGGCCACACCTTTATTGGTTACAGGTGATGAGCAGTATTGGCTTAGGCATTGGTCCTAACAGACTATATTCAACTTCAGCCCGTGCACTTGAAGTCCGGGAAGGGTTAACCACCAGTAGGGGGAGTCCTGCTGATGCACATCAACTAGGAACTCCCCTGGGGGTCACCGATAGGGGGTATGCCTTAGGCCCTCACCTCCCCAGGCTTCGGACAGAGCCACACCCCCCGGAATCCTTTATCGGACTTCCCTTCAATATGTGGGGCAGGTGATGGCGCAACCTCTCCTCTTCTATCTACTGAACAATGCCAATGCCTAACCGCCAATACCGAGGAAGTTGTGACGATTTGCTACGAGGCAGCTGAAAACCAAGCGGCTGGTGCCAATTTGCCAAGTGGAAAAATTCCTACCAAGCCCCTCAATGGCGACCAACCGAGGTCCATAGCAAGGTCAAGGAACAACAACCTTAAAGGGCGGGAGGGTGGGAAACCGGAGCAGCTGGAAGCGGCAAAAGAGGGATATCCCTGGCTGCGCTTGCATTTAAAATTGGGCAGGCCACGTCCCCAAAGCCAGCCAATTGACTGGCCAGGGGGTGACGCAGCTGGGGATTCCCCCAATCGTGTGGGGGCTGGGCTTCAGCCGCCATGCACGTGTTGGGGCCATGATGCTCGCAATCCCACCTCCTCTGTAGGGTGGAAGTGACTTTGCACTGTGTGCTTTCGAACTGCTGGGTTGGCAGGAGCTGGGACTGAGCAATGGGAGCTCACCCCGTTGCAGGGATTCGAACTGCCAACCTTCCGATTGGCAAGCCCAAGAGGCTCAGTGGTTTAGACCACAGCGCCACCTGCGTCCCGAGGGGTCCTTTCCCTTTCCCTTTTCGAGAAGATTAGTTTGGCAGGTGAATCCCTTGCCCAGACTCTTTTGAGCTCTCCAAAAAGAGGCTAGATAGTCTTCTGTTGAGTGTGACCTACAGTCTTCCTCTCCCCACCAGCTGCTGTGCGGTTTTAACCCCTTGCAGCCCGTGCTAAACTCCCCCTTGTCTTTCTCGCTGCCTGCAGTCATCACTCTGTGCTGCATCTTCAAATGCCGTATTCCTCGGACCAAGAAGGAGATTGAGGCTCGCTACGCCAAACGCCAGGCTGCCAAGACCTACGCAGACAAGCTGGATACCGTGCCTCCACTCAATGAGCTCACCGAGATCCCAGGAGGTAGTTTATTATTAATATTATTATTATTATTTGGTTTTTCAGATTAAAATTTTACAGTCATCTATCATAGGTCATAAAGACAAGATCCCAAGGAATCTCGTGGACTTCCCTCCTCCCCTTTGTGGGTCCCAATGTTAACCCTTTCTTCCATCTTTAATCCAAATCTTTTACCTCTCCATTGGGTCCAAAATTCACCACTAAACTACATGTGTTATTCCTACACTTTGTAGAGATGGCGTTTATGTGTGTGATTTGGTGGGACTTGTCAGCGACACTTCCGTGCCTTTCCTTTCATAATTCAAACACTGTTGTGTGCAGGGTGTGTTGTGTGTATGTGTGTGTGTTCACCTGCTACATTCCATCCCCTTATTGGTTTGTTTTTGTTCTTGTTTTTGTCATGCATTTTGTGTGGTTTTTTTATCTTTTTTTTTGCATTGTGAACCGTATCGCTATCTGTGGCTGGAGAGCAGTACAGTGGTACCTCGGGTTAAGTACTTAATTTGTTCCGGAGGTCCGTTCTTAACCTGAAACTGTTCTTAACCTGAAGCACCACTTTAGCTAATGGGGCTTCCCACTGCCGCCGTGCAATTTCTGTTCTCGTCCTGAAGCAAAGTTCTTAACCCGAGGTACTATTTCTGGGTTAGCGGAGTCTGTAACCTGAAGTGTATGTAACCTGAAGCATATGTAACCCGAGGTACCACTGTATACAAATAATGGTGTTGATGGTAATAATAATATTTCAAGTCTAAGCATGTCGCTGGTCCTCAAAGGTTCTCCTTCATTTCCCTTCCCTTTGCTGTTGCACAGTTCTCTATCCCTCTCTCATTCTCTCTTATATCCTTTTCTGATTCTCTGCCCCTTTCAGGCTCCACTGAAAACCTCCCAACTCTCTCTGGGCAAGTCGACTCCCTTCCTCTAAGTTCTCTGTCGGTGGTGAAAGAGGAAGACGAAATAGCACTGCCGATCCACTAGGGGGCACCCTCTGCCTATGACTTCCCTTTGGCTTGTTCTCGTTTTTCTTTGGAGAAGGATTCTGCTGTAGAGACTTTTGAGATTCTGCCGCCTCCCTCTGCTTTCAACCTCCTCCTTCCAGATCTTCCTTCTCTGATTCTGCCGTTTTCCTCTTCCCGTTTCTCTCTTGCTCGCTACATAAAGAGGATATTCCAGCCACGGAAGCAGGCTGCGTAAATTTATTCAGCAATCCCGTAGCTCTATTGAACTCAGTGACGCTCCCTTCAGATTGCAGTCAATTTAATTTGCTTTAAAACAAAAAACCTGCCAAGCTTCAACAAAAGGTCTCCAGCCGTCTGGAACACTAGCATTAGCTTTTAACCGGAAATTCATCTTGCGAAAGGAAAGCATTCCCATTCAAATGGCTTGCATGAAGTAGGAACCTCACCAAAGAAAAGAAGAAGACGTACCTAGCCTCTGCTGGAATTAAAATCTTAATTTGCTCATTTAATTACAGTATCTAGTTTAAATATAAACTCTTACGAAACTGCAGGTTATTACAATAATCATGCCAATGTTTTTATCTGTTTACAATTGATCTGTAAATATTCAATAAATCATATATTCAACACAAGAAACAGTGACAATTTGTTGCTGACAAAGGACAGCTGGACATATAAAGGGCCCCATTACCTTCAGTAGCTTAAAGGTAAAGGGTAAAGGGACCCCTGACCATTAGGTCCAGTCGTGGCTGACTCTGGGGTTGCGGCGCTCATCTCGCTTTACTGGCCGAGAGAGCTGGCATACAGCTTCCGGGTCATGTGGCCAGCATGACTAAGCTAAGCCGCTTCTGGCGAACCAGAGCAGCGCACGGAAATGCCGTTTACCTTCCCGCCGGAGCGGTACCTATTTATCTACTTGCACTTCGTGCTTTTGAACTGCTAGGTTGGCAGGAGCAGGGACCGAGCAATGGGAGCTCACCCGTCGCAGGGATTTGAACCACCGACCTGCTGATCGGCAAGTCCTAGGCTCTGTGGTTTAATCCACAGCCCCACCCATGCCCCAATTTTACAATATGCAGAAATTAATATGGGTAGAGAAATCAGAGAGAGGAGCTGAAGGAAGTCTTAGGGGGAAGGGTTTGCTGGGGAGGTGGGAGGTGGGAAAAGGGGGGGGGATAATGAAGATGATTTGTTTTGATAATTTGTTATGTTGAAATTGTTAATAAAAATTAAAAAAAAAACAATTTAGGATTTAGGTGGGGGGTTGTTTGTTTTTTGTGTAAGAGTTTTCATTTTTGCTCTCTCTCTCTCTCTCTCTCTTTCTCTCTCTCTCTGGTCCTTCCTTGACAGCTGCGACTCCCGGGGAAAAGAAAGAGGAAGAGGAGGAGGTGCCCACGGTCTCTGGAAAGGTTGATGCTAAGAAGAAGAAGAAGGACGAGAAGAAGTCAAAGAAGAAGGAAGGAGAGGAGGGGGAGGAGTCCCAGAAGGAAGAGAAAGGGGGGAAAGAGGGGAAGAAGAAGGGGGGAAACAAGAAAGACGCGGAGAAGGAAGACGAGAAGAAGAAAGGGGAAGAGGAGGGTGGGGGCAAGGACAAGCCCAAGGGGGGCGGTGCCAAGGGAGGGGGGAAAGGGGCTGGGAACCCCAAGGGAGCTGGGGCCAAGGGAGGTGGGGGCCCCAGAGCTGGTGGTGCTGCCAAGGGAGGGGGGCAAGGGCCTGGGACCCCCAAAGCTGGTGGTGCCAAGGGAGGTAGGCAAGGACCTGGGACCCCCAAAGCTGGCGGTGCCAAGGGAGGGGGGCAAGGGCCTGGGACCCCCAAAGCTGGCGGTGCCAAGGGAGGGGGGCAAGGGCCTGGGACCCCCAAAGCTGGCGGTGCCAAGGGAGGGGGGCAAGGGCCTGGGACCCCCAAAGCTGGCGGTGCCAAGGGAGGGGGGCAAGGCAGTGGGACCCCCAAGCCTCCAGCCAAGAAGCCCCCACCGAAGAAGTGAGCTGGGGGGGGGCAAAAGAGGGATTTCCCCACCACCACCCAAAGGCAGGGTCTTCAAATACCGTTTTCGTCCTCTGCACATAGCTATGCAAACCTCATGCCTTTGCTTGACCCAAAAGAGTCAGACTCAGAAATTGAGCTAAGTGAAAGAGAGACTGACTCTGCAAATCAGAGCTGGCTGTTCAACCCCCCTTCTCAAGATAGACACTGTTAGCTCTCAAGAAGAGGAAGAGGTGGATGGCAGTCAGAGTGACGCTAGGCAACCAGCAGATAGGCAAAGGTCTGAGACTGTGTCAAGTGAAAATGGGGAGGGTGAAGGCCAGTCTCTCAGTCCCCGTTCTAGGAGACTGGATAAGATCAGAGGGCTATGGAAGGCCAAGAGGGGAAAGGTGGAAATTTGGCATCCTTCCTGCTGTGGGAGGGGCAAAGATTCAGACTGACCAACTATCGTCAATGTGAGGAGGCAGGAAGCCATGCTCTGGATGTGTTTGGTTGTAAATAAATGTACATAAAACGGCCAGAGAGTCAATACTTGCTTGGCTGCCAGAGATTATTACAGTTGTGCTCAGACGCAGCTTGAGACTGTGTAGCTAAGACCCTGCAGAGGAGGGGTCCTAGTGGACACAGGGACAGCAGGGATATTCAGTCCTTGCAACTGTTTTATTGGGGCGAGACCTCCTAGTCTCTGTCTCGCCTGTCTCGCCAGAGTGGTGCATGCTCTAGTTATCTCCCGCTTGGACTACTGCAGTGCGCTCTACGTGGGGCTAGCTTTGAAGGTGACCCGGAAACTACAACTAATCCAGAATGCAGCAGCTAGACAGGTGACTGGGAGTGGCTGCCGAGACCACATAACACCGGTTCTGATAGATCTGCATTGGCTCCCAGTACGTTTCCGAGCACAATTCAAAGTGTTGGTGCTGACCTTTCAAGCCCTAAACGGCCTCAAAGGTCCAGTATACCTGAAGGAGCATCTCCACCCCCATCGTTCTGCTCGGACGCTGAGGTCCAGCTCTGAGGGCCTTCTGGTGGTTCCCTCCCAGCGAGAAGCAAAGCTACGGGGAACCAGGCAGAGGGCCTTCTCGGTAGTGGCGCCTGCCCTGTGGAACGCCCTCCCATCAGATGTCAAAGCAATAAACAACTACCCGACATTCAGAAGACATCTTTAGGCAGCCCTGTTCAGGGAAGTTTTTAATGTGTGATATTTTAGTGTTTTTTTGGTTTCTGTGGAAGCCGCCCAGAGTGGCTGGGGAAACCCAGCCAGATGGGTGGGGTACAAATAATAAATTATTATTATTATTATTATTATTATTATTATTATTATTATCATCATCATCATCATCATCATCATCATCATCATCAGTGTTGCTGAGACCACCAGGCCTGAGCCGTTGTTTGTTTCCTTGAATAAAGATTTAATTTCCTTGGCCTCAAGTGATTTATTGTTTTTTCCTGCTGACCTACCCCTGATTCTAACTCTGACATCTGTAGAAGCTCCAATTTAAATGATGTCCTCTCCTTCTGAATATATCGCTAGCTCTTTGATTCTTTGAACTTGAGCAACTCTTTAGACATGTTAAAAGGATGCCTGATAGGCTATGGCCAGTAACTTAACAGAAAGAATGGTCCGTTCACTTCAGCCGGTTCTTTCTACCACGGATGCCCATCTTACAGACGTAAAACCACAGGCCTGAAGGGACCCCAATATATCATCAAACCCTACCCTATCCTATAGCAATATGTATGCCTTAATGCATCCATTTCATCCCCAAGTCTTCATACATTATTGATACAGCAAGAAAAAGAAAGAAAAAAAAACACAAATACCAAATTATACACAAGAATAACCATAGACACATAATTTTCTTAGCAAACAATAAAACATATACTGGTCTTAACACTAAAGACCCAACCTCCCGTCTATTCCATATTTCAATTTCATATTTCTTATTGCCAATACACACTTTCATCATAATTAAACTTATTCTGAATATATCTAATTTCTTATATCTACCTTGCAACTATTACTGAAGTTCCTTGAATGCTGCAACAGAATTTAAACTACGATATTTATTTTTCAGATATTCTTTGAAAACTTCCCATTTTGAAACAAATTCCTGTTTCAATTTATTCTTTATTTTTTTCTGATAGACCATCTAATTCGGCATATTCTGTCAGCTTTTGGATCCAATCTTGTATAGAGGGGATTTCATTACTCTTCATACATTCTCATTTCAGTTTCAAACGCTTTTTCTCTGTGTGTGAGATGCAGAAAAATAAAATAAAAATCCAGCTTTTTTTGTAGTTTGGAAAGTAATGAATATTCACATGTTTATCGCTGGTGAAAGCAGAACACCCATTTGGCGGGGGCGGGGGAGTAAGGCACCTGTTTGAGCTTTTTGGATGAAAATTGCAATTTCAAAGTTGCACATTCTCCTTAGAGGCAATCAAGATGTTGATCTGCGTTGTGGGAAGAGTGGGGGAGGAAGAGTATTGAAACCTCTACTTCTGGGACTTGTCAATCAATGTCTGCGATTAACGAGAGAGAATGCAGGGAAATGGAGGCGTGTTGCCAGTTAAATATTCCACCACAAGAAACTCAAAATTGTTTGTGATGCCAGGGGGAAACGAGTGGATTCTGATTGATTCGAACGCCGCCTTGTTGTTTAGTCGTTTAGTTGTGTCCAACTCTTCGTGACCCCCTGGACCAGAGCACGCCAGGCACTCCTGTCTTCCACTGCCTCCCGCAGTTTGGTCAAACTCATGCTGGTAGCTTCGAGAACACTGTCCAACCATCTCGTCCTCTGCCTTCCCCTTCTCCTTGTGCCCTCCATCTTTCCCAGCATCAGGGTCTTTTCCAGGGAGTCTTCTCTTCTCATGAGGTGGCCAGAGTATTGGAGCCTCAGCTTCAGGATCTGTCCTTCCATTGATCACTCAGGGCTGATTTCCTTAAGAATGGATAGGTTCCTTAAGAATGAATGCAACCTTAACACCAGCTAAAAGACTCGGTCATCAGAATGGAATGCACGTCATTTTCTCGGGGTGTGTGTGTGTGTGTGTGTGTGTGTGTGTGTGTGTGTGAAACCTACTAAGCATGACCCAACCAAATAAAGACGCTCTATTATTAAACAGAATGTAGTGAACTTCAACGTTCTGTCCCCATTTTCTACCCTGTTAGAACTCTCTGGGGACTCAGCTATACAGCTGCAAATAGAAAGTTTTAAGCCTGTTGCAAAGTGCATTATACAGATGTGCCACTGGGTGGCGATGGCGAGCTACGGAAAATGCAATATATTTTTCAAAACTTTTTTTTTTTTTTTAAGCATTTTCATAACTGTCAGGGAACTGCCATCAGAGACAGAGGCGGAGGGATGGCTCCAGAGGGATTCCGGAGAGGGTCCCAGCAGGGAGAGAGGCAGCCCAGCTGCCGGGGAAGGAAATCAACGTAACACCAGGAGAGAAGGGGGGCAGATGGGGGAATCGGAGAAAAGGCTCCAGGACTCTTCAACGGAGACCAGTGGGGAGAGCACGGGTCCTCCGCTGCCCACACCCTCCCTGCGCAGAAGACTTCCGCGCAGGGAGAGTAGGAGGAGACTTGGCGTCAAAGAGCTTTTTTGCTGGAAGAAGTTTAAGAAACGCCCACTGACGGATTCTGCCAGCGACTGAGACAGCCACGAAGAGAAGGGCTGTCCAGACAGAAAGGGTTCAACCAGGCAACCAAGCCAAGAGTGGCGGCAACTTACGCATGAGCAACCCCCTTAGAACCATTACAATAACTTTTTTTTATATGTGTCTTAATTCCATCTATGTCATAAAGGGTGAATAGAAGAATGACAACAGAAATTCTCCTAGTGTTCAGCCCAACCACTACAGCTTTTTTAAAATCTGAATCTGACAGCCCTGTCTGGAGTGCTCTGTTTGTCCTGGTCCAAGTCTGGCTTAAAGAACCCTTAAAAGGGGGGCGTTGAGGGGGTGCTGATTAGAAATTATCCGTCAACAGTGACAGGCAACCTAGTCACAATCTTATTCCCTACTAGGGTGAACGATCTGGCGTTTCTATTTAAATCATGGTAATTATTTCTAAAATTGCATCTGGACGTTCAGATAAATACATGCAAATGTTATGCAAATCCCTTTCGGGGATGCATCCTATTTCTTTGGGAGAGCCATCACATTTCTCTCTGGAATAAAAGACATGAAACTGCTATTCTAACTTTATCTCTATCCTTTCTGGACAGGGGTGTTTTCAACCTGTCAGTTTCAGGCAAATTGAAAGTACATTTTCTTTTGAAAAGTGACACAGCCAGGGCCGGATTTACGTTTGATGAGGCCCTAAGCTAACTGAAGGTAATGGGGCCCTTTATATGTCCAACTGTCCTTTGTCAACCAAAAATAATCAATATATTCTATGTGGTAATTTATGGACCTAAGAGTTATCTAGGGATGCGGGTGGCGCTGTGTGTTAAATCACAGAGCCTAGGGCTTGCCAATCAGAAGGTCAGCGGTTCGAATCCCTGCGGTGGGATGAGCTCCCGTTGCTTGGTCCCTGCTCCTGCCAACCTAGCAGTTTGAAAGCACACCAGTGCAAGTAGATAAATAGGTTCAGCTGTGGCAGGAAGGGAAACAGCGTTTCCATGCACTGCTCTGGTTCACCAGAAGCGGCTTAGTCATGCTGGCCACATGACCCAGAAGCTGTACGCCAACTCCCTTGGCCTATAGAGCGAGATGAGCGCCGCAACCCCAGAATCGTCCACGACTGGACCTAATGGTCAGGGGTCCCTTTCCCTTTCCCTTTAATAGTTTTATAGTTTGCACATAACAAAATATGTATTTTATCAAAGTAATTGCTGAACTGAAATAGTTAAATCTATGGTTTTCCCAGTAGTGATGTATGGAAGTGAGAGCTGGACCATAAAGAAGGCTGATCGCCGAAGAATGGATGCTTTTGAATTGTGGTGCTGGAGGAGACTCTTGAGAGTCCCATGGACTGCAAGAAGATCAAACCTCTCCATTCTGAAGGAAATCAGCCCTGAGTGCTCACTGGAAGGACAGATCCTGAAGCTGAGGCTCCAAGACTTTGGTCACCTCATGAGAAGAGAAGACTCCCTGGAAAAGACCCTGATGTTGGGAAAGATGGAGGGCACAAGGAGAAGGGACGGCAGATGACGGGATGCTTGGACAGTGTTCTGGAAGCTACTGTGGAAAAGACCCTGATGTTGGGAAAGATGGGGGGCACAAGGAGAAGGGACGGCAGATGACGAGATGGTTGGACAGTGTTCTCGAAGCTACCAGCATGAGTTTGACCAAACTGCGGGAGGCAGTGGAAGACAGAAGTGCCTGGTGTGCTCTGGTCCAGGGGGTCACGAAAAGTTGGATACGACTAAACAACTAAACGACAACAATATTAATAGTGAAATTGTGGGGGGGGGGTCCCAAGAGAGAGGGGCCCTAAGCTATAGCTTGTTTAGCTTATATGTAAATCTGGTACTTTTGAGTATGTCTCCAGTGCATTGGACTGGCATGGGATTCTGAAATGTTTTCCCATTCTGCTCCAAATTTAATTCAGGGAGTGGGAGAGTTGTGTACCTCCAAGTTTAGGAAACTGTGTATTAAGTTGCCTTTTGTTCCTTGACACTACTTGGAGGTAATGATAGACCTGTCGTCATCCGGATAATCACCATCTCACGGTCATAATCTAGGGATCCTTTTGATGTAAATGTGAACCTGCCTTTTCAATCACTGGGCATTTCTCTCTTAATGAGGCTTTGTAAGACTGTGATGAATTTCTCAAAAGGATAGGTTGATTGGGAGTGGGTGGAAACCCATTTGAGTTGGTTGGAAGGTAACATGCAAAGCTATTTGTGGTGCCATCGAGATATTGTGCTATTTTCTGAAAGACTGGAACAAATTCATGTTCTATTTGAAAGACAACTTGAAATATACTCGGAGTCCTGTAGTGATTTCATGCTCTTTCATGCGAAACGCAGGGCTGGATGAATCCCAAGCCGGAATTAAGATTGCCGGAAGAAATATCAACAACCTCAGATATGCAGATGACACAACCTTGATGGCAGAAAGTGAGGAGGAATTAAAGAACCTTTTAATGAGGGTGAAAGAGGAGAGCGCAAAATATGGTCTGAAGCTCAACATCAAAAAAACGAAGATCATGGCCACTGGTCCCATCACCTCCTGGCAAATAGAAGGGGAAGAAATGGAGGCAGTGAGAGATTTTACTTTCTTGGGCTCCATGATCACTGCAGATGGTGACAGCAGTCACGAAATTAAAAGACGCCTGCTTCTTGGGAGAAAAGCAATGACAAACCTAGACAGCATCTTAAAAATCAGAGACATCACCTTGCCAACAAAAGTCCGTATAGTTAAAGCTATGGTTTTCCCAGTAGTGATGTATGGAAGTGAGAGCTGGACCATAAAGAAGGCTGATCACCGAATAATTTATGCTTTTGAATTATGGTGCTGGAGGAGACTCTTGAGAGTCCCATGGACTGCAAGAAGATCAAACCTCTCCATTCTGAAGGAAATCAGCCCTGAGTGCTCACTGGGAGGACAGATCATGAAGCTGAGGCTCCAAGACTTTGGCCACCTCATGAGAAGAGAAGACTCCCTGGAAAAGACCCTGATGTTGGGAAAGATGGAGGGCACAAGGAGAAGGGGATGACAGAGGACGAGATGGTTGGACAGTGTCACGAAGAGCCGGACATGACTAAACGACTAAACAACAACAACATTACAGCTTGTAAATCAGTGATTGAATTGCCCCCCAAACACACTGTGGGCTCATGTTCAGCTCGTGGTCCACCGAGAGCCCTGGATCCTTTTAACATGTACTGCTGGCAAGCCACTTGTCCTGTGGCTGCCCAGGTAACATAGCACCTGAAGCACCAGGACTGATAATTCCCTTGCGATTGTCCATCTCCCATGAAGCACCACCACAGAAAAGACAACTTTGAAGCTACTTTTCCCCATGTCACAGCCTTGAGATATTTGAAGATGGTTCTCAAATCTCCTCTTGGCCTCCTCTTTTCCATGCAAACCATACCCAACTCCTTCAACCGTTCCTCACCAGGCTTGGTTTCCAGACTCTTGATCATCTTGGTCCCTCTCCTCTGTACCCATTGAATGTGGTTCAGAGGCTTCAGGCAGCTTTTTCTGGGCTAAGCTTATTTTTTTGGCCTAGATATTCTTTGGACAAGCCCCATTGTCCCCTTATCAGTATGTATCATTTGTTCATCTCCATTCCGAAAATCTACAACACAAGGACACTTGTGGGAATGCCCAGAGGTAAAGGAATTCTGGAATAAAATCCTAAAGGTTATTAATAAAAAATTTAAAGTGAAGCTTTCAATAGACTTTGATTTCATGACAATGGGTATACAGTGGTACCTCAGGTTACATACGCTTCAGGTTACAGACTTCGCTAACCCAGAAATAGTGCTTCAGGTTAAGAACTTTGCTTCAGGATGAGAACAGAAATAGTGCTCTGGAGGCGCGGCAGCAGCAGGAGGCCCCATTAGCTAAAGTGGTGCTTCAGGTTAAGAACAGTTTCAGGTTAAGTACAGACCTCCGGAACGAATTAAGTACTTAACCTGAGGTACCACTGTAGTTGGAAACACAGCTATAGAGAAAGGTGACTAGTTTACCTTCAAAGCTATGATATTAGCAGGAAAGACAACGATAGCTTTAGGTTGGAAAAATAGAGAAAAATGGACAGTAGAGGTATGGAATAGTTATTTGTTTGAATTTATTCAGTCGGACATTGTCGTAGTCACGTCACAGGAAACAACGTGGAAGGTCAGGTCCACCACGATAAGGAGCAGATGGAACCCCTATCTTCAATGGATAAAAACTATTGGAACAAAAGACATTTGGTGGAAACTAAAGATGCTATGCCCATGGCTGAGGATAATAGTTTGAACCCTTCCAATGGATATTGGGGCGGGGGGAGGGAAAGGAATAAATTGTACGGGAAATTTAAAATCGGAAGGAGATAATATAATGTATGTAAAAATCCCGAACTTGAATAAAACTTTTTTTTTTTTTAAGGACACTTCCGTCTATGTGCTTTGCTCAACCCCCGCAACACAGATTTTCCTGTGTGGGTCCAACCTCCCAAACCCACAGCCCATAACACATATCATGGAAGAAAGGAAATGATTAGCCAAACATCCCATTCACAAGCAACATTCAGTCAGAGCTCTGTTGCATAGGACTGGGTGTTTGTTTCATTCATAAAGTCAGCCTGTATGTGCATTTGAAAATGCTGTCCTCATTCATTCATTCATTCATTCATCCTGGTTCCTTCCTTCCAGATCCTTGCTACGTTAGCCACCCTGTCTGCAGTATTAACCTCCAGGGATGTTTAAAATATGGCTTGTAGGGAACCGGGAGAAGGAGAGGCAGTGTAAGAAGCTGGAGATGGGGTGATATAACAGGGAACTGATTAATTAGGTTCCCCTGCAAGACAAATTCATTAAATCCGTATCGTGAACACACTGTCTGCGATTCAAAGTCTGGGGCTGCTATAGCAAAATAATCATAATATAATTTTTATTACATTTTCTGTTTTACAATTTAGAATATTCATTTATGCAACCTTAAAATATCAATTACTCCCCTTCTTCCTTTCCGTGGTTCATTTTATATATCATAAATCCCTGCTGCATATTTTAGGTAAACTAAACCATTCAGTATTCCATTCTTACTTCCATCAAAACTTATTTACACTGTTGAATTTCTCTTAAGGCTGCCAACATTTTCAAGTGTACACAATTTCCCCCATATATTCAATAAACATTTTCCAATCTTCTTTAAACAAATGTTCCCTCTTGTTCTTTTATTCTGTAAGTTAGGTCTGCAAGCTGCGCATATTCCATCAGTTTAAGTTGCCATTCTTCTTTGGTTGGGACCTTGCTCGTTTTCCATTTGGGGGCTAACGAAACAGGGGCCGCCGTAGTGGCATACATAACTAACCTTTTTTGACACCTGGGAATTTCCATCTGAATTATCCCCGACAAAAAGGACTGGTCTTTTTGGAAAGGTGAATTTAAACAGTTTTTTCAATTCATTATAAATCATTTCCCAATACTCTCTTACCCTTTTGCAGGTCCACCACACATGAAAGAACGTACCCTCAACTTCATTGCGTCTCCAGCACTTATCTGATTCAGTCTTATACATCTTAGCAAGTCTAAAAGGTAAAGGTAAAGGACCCCTGACATTTACCGTATTTTTCACCCTATAGGGCGCACCTAGGTTTTTTTTTTTGGGGGGGGAATAAAGAAAAAAAATCCCCCCCAGGCGCGGAGCTTCCCTGACCCCAGCCCCCAGAACAGGCTGCTATCCGCAAACCTTGGGAGCCCGCGGGAACTCCTGCTGGGCTCCCCAGGCTTGCGGATATCTGCCCGAAGACCGGGGCATGCTCCGCTGCGCTCCTCGGGTTTCAGGCTGCAGGCTGCTGTCTGCAAGCCTTGGGAGCCCGGCGGGAACTCCCGCGGGCTCCCAAGGCTTGCGGATAGCTTCCTGAAGCCTGGAGAGCAAGAGGGGTCGGTGCGCACCGACCCCTCTCGCTCTCCAGGCTTCAGCGAAAGCCTGCATTTGCCCCATAGGACGCACACACATTTCCCCTTCATCTTTGGAGGGGAAAAAGTGAGTCCTATAGGGCGAAAAATACGGTATGTCTAGTCACGAACAACTCTGGGGTTGCGGCGCTCATCTCGCTTTACTGGCTGAGGGAGCCGATGTTTGTCCGCAGACAGTTTTTCCTGGTCATGTTGCCAGCATGACTAAGCCACTTCTGGTGAACCAGAGCAGCGCACGGAAACGCTGTTTACCTTCCTGCCAGAGCGGTATCTATTTATCTACTTGCACTTTGACGTGCTTTCGAACTGCTAGGTGGGCAGGAGCAGGGACCGAGCAACGGGAGCTCACCCCGTCGCGGGGATTCGAACCACCGACTTTCTGATTGGCAAGTCCTAGGCTCTGTGCTTTAACCCACAGCGCCACCCATCTCCCTTTCGTCTACTTGGTATTGAACGCCATCTGTGAATCATTTTCAAGTAGTTCTCCTTCAGGGAATAACATGCTGTGAACTTCAGATCGCTCTTCCAGAGTTTCCCCCAGAGATTAAAATCTATATTATGCCCTATAAAGCAATTTTTAAAGGATTGCCGTGTTTCGGTTCTCAGGTTCTTTCAGAACGTGTGAATGAGGTACATTTCCCTTTCAATGTGAAACTCCCTGCCCATACCTGTGACCGCCAGTTCCTTCTAAGTGGAGCTGCTGAAAGAACGCAATACATTCTACATGCAAGGCATGTGCTTTGTAACCCCTGAGCTGCAGTTCAGCTTGTGAGGTCAGAAGATCCTCTTGTACAAGCGCCCCTTTGAGCTATCTGCACATCAAAGCAAGTGCTCCTTCTGCAAATCCACCGTCAATAGCCTTTTGCTTTAAGAATATTTAAAGAGAAAGCCTGCCAAAAAAGGGGGGCCGGACCTCCAAATTCCAGTTATCCCGGTGGAACGGGCTAACCATATTCTAATTCCATTTTGCCGCACATTTAACAAGCTCTCCCCCTCTCTCTCAGGTGATCTTCTGCTTCCTCGTTATGAATGTTTACCTGTTTAATTCCAGGAAATTCTGCCCGCATCGCAGACCAATAAAACTGGGAAAGCAGGCAATCATTATGCAAAGATTTAACGAGGACTCCAACTCAAACCGGGCTCCAGGTGGAGACGCCGCTGTCCGCAAGGCAAAGGCTGTGCTGGGAAGCAGGCAGAGTTCCCTAAGCATATTAGGATTCAGGAGGAAAGATTTGGGTGGAGGAAAGGTTAAAATTCGAGTGGTCCAAGAGAAATGTTCAGTTGCGTGCCTGATGGGGGGAAAATAAGAGGAAAACTAAACTTATGGTGAAGAATTTGGACCAAAGTCTGATGGAAGAAGTGCAAAGAGAAACAGAGATGGAAGTGGCGAAAAAAGTAAAATATTTAGGAATATGGTTAACTCAAAAAAATATTGATTTATATCAAAACAATTATGTGACAACTTGGAACATTATTAAGAGAGACCTCGAAGTGTGGAGTAGGATGAAATTATCTTTTTGGGGAAGAATCTCTTCAATTAAGATGAGCGTGCTTCCAAAGATGTTGTTTTTATTTCAAATGATTCCAATAATCAAGGGGACAAAGATCTTCAGAGAGTGGCAAAGAATGATTTCCAAATATATCTGGCAGGGCAAAAAGCCACGAATACAATTTAAGTTACTAACCGATGCGAAAGAAAGAGGTGGCTTCGCCCTGCCAGATTTGAAACTTTATTATGAAGCATCTTGTCTCTGTTGGTTAAAGGACTGGATAACACTAAAAAATAACAAGTTATTGGACTTGGAAGGGTTTGACAACAGGTTTGGTTGGCACGCCTACTTATGGTTGGGAAAGAAGAAAGCTCACAAAAGTTTTGCCAATCATATTTTTAGAGGTGCCCTAATAGAAATATGGGATAGGTACCAAAATATTTTGGAACCAAATGTACCTCATTGGTTATCCCCACTGGAGGTCATGAGTGTTAAAAAGACAAACATGAGAGAGGATTGGATGACTTATGGAGATATTGTAATTAAAGAGGGGGGGAAATGGAAATTGAAGCAGTCAATGGAAATGGAAATGGCAGTCTTCATCAGGGTAGAGAATTGCATGGAAATTCCCTAATCAAGGCGCAGGAAGCAATACCACATGACTTGCAAAAGGGTAAAAGAGTATTGCGAACAGCTCTTACTGCCAGAAAGTTTTTTTCCGTATGCTTAGTTGGAATCTCCTTTCTTCTAACTTGGAGCAAGACGTGCTCAGGTCCTTCGACCGTTCCTCATAAGGCTTAGCTTCCAAACCCTTGATCTTCTTGGTCGCCCTCCTCTGCACACCTTCCAGAAATTTTTTTCGTGTGCTTAGTCAGAATCTCCTTTCTTGTAACTTGAAGTCATGGGTTCGAGTCCTGCCCTCCAGAGCAGGAGAAAACAAGCTTGTTCCCTCTTCCATGGGACAGCCCTTGAGGCATTCCAAGGTAGGGTTACCAGCCATCCCTGGTTCCCGGGGACAATTCCCAGATTTGCAAATCTGTCCCCGGGCAAATTCCGTCCCCAGGATGTCCCCAGATCTGCAAATATGTCCTCAGGAAATGTGGGAGCGGCAGCCTCAGCAGCTCGGAGCCAGCAGACTGTCTCGCCAGAGTGGTGCATGCTCTAGTTATCTCCCGCTTGGACTACTGCCATGCGCTCTACGTGGGGCTACCTTTGTAGGTGACCCAGAAACTGCAATTAATCCACAATGCGGCAGCTAGACTGGTGACTGGGAGCGGCCGCCGGGACCACATAACACCGGTCCTGAAAGATCTTCATTGGCTCCCAGTACGTTTCTTTTTTTTTTATATAAATATTTATTAAAGTTTTTGAATACAAATACACAAATAATAAACAATCTTACTTCCAACGCAACGTGGTTTCATCAATTCTTTGGACTCCCTCGCGTCTCCCGCTCCCATTTTCATCGTAAAAGGTTTTTCCAAGCAAATTATCAACTTGTTTACGGTCTTATATCCACTCATTTAAATATAATCTAGCAATTCTCCAAAAAATTTGTATTTTCTTTAATCTCACTTATCATCGAATTCTAATCTAGTTTAGTGGTGGCCAATTTTTTATAATCTAGCATCCTTCTTAACTTTCAACCGAATTACAATGTTTTTGTAAATACATCTTAAATTTCTTCCAATCTTCTTCAATCCTCTCTTCTCCCAGGTCTCGGATTCTGTCAGTCATCTCGGCCAGTTGCATATAGTCCATCAGCTGCATCTGCCACTCTTCCAGTGTGGGTAGATCTTGAGTTTTCCAGTTTTTAGCAATGAGTATCCTTGCTGCCGTTGTTGGCTCCCAGTACGTTTCTGAGCACAATTCAAAGTGTTGGTGCTGACCTTTCAAGCCCTAAATGGCCTTGGTCCTGTATACCTGAAGGAGCGTCTCCACCCCCATCGTTCTGCCTGGACACTGAGGTCCTGCTCCGAGGGCTTTCTGGCGGTTCCATCCCTGCGAAAAGTGAGGTTACAGGGAACCAGACAGAGGGCCTTCTCGGTGGTGGCGCCCGCCCTGTGGAACACCCTCCCTTCAGATATGAAGGAAATAAGCAGTTATCTTTCTTTAAAAGATATCTGAAGGCAGCCCTGTTTAGGGAAGTTTTTAATATTTAATGCTGTATTGTTTTTAATACTCAATTGAGAGCCGCCCAGAGTGGCTGGGGAAACTCAGCCAGATGGGCAGGGTCCATGGGGTCACGAAGAGTCGGACACGACTGAACGACTGTGTGACGCGGCCGCTAAAAAAGCCAATGCAATTCTGGGCTGCATCAATAGGAGTCTTGCATCTAGATCAAGGGAAGTAATAGTGCCACTGTATTCTGCTCTGGTCAGACCTCACCTGGAGTACTGTGTCCAGTTCTGGGCACCACAGTTCAAGAAGGACACGGACAAACTGGAACGTGTCCAGAGGAGGGCAACCAAAATGGTCAAAGGCCTGGAAACGATGCCTTATGAAGAACGGCTAAGGGAGCTGGGCATGTTTAGCCTGGAGAAGAGGAGGTTAAGGGGTGATATGATAGCCATGTTCAAATATATAAAAGGATGTCACATAGAGGAGGGAGAAAAGTTGTTTTCTGCTGCTCCAGAGAAGCGGACACGGAGCAATGGTTCCAAACTACAAGAAAGAAGATTCCACCTAAACATTAGGAAGAACTTCCTGACAGTAAGAGCTGTTTGACAGTGGAATTTGCTGCCAAGGAGTGTGGTGGAGTCTCCTTCTTTGGAGGTCTTTAAGCAGAGTCTTGACAACCATATGTCAGGAGTGCTCTGATGGTGTTTCCTGCTTGGCAGGGGGTTGGACTCGATGACCCTTGTGGTCTCTTCCAACTCTATGATTCTATGACTAAACAACACCACCACCTTGGTAGAAACAGCACAATTCTTTTTCCTTGAGTGAAACAGATGGCTTTGTGACAAAGGAAGTGCCTGTTTTTGCAAAGGCTGCAAAGAAGATTAGAGATAGATGCAAAGATATAGGGAATGAGGGACTTCCTTTGCAGGCTCTGGTGGACTGAGCAAACAAGACCAAGAGAGAGTCCAACGGTCTAGAAGGCAGTTTTGTCACTTGCAGTGAGGGTTAGATGGGGCTCGTCCATCTGGGAAGGGACCCCATTCAGGAGAAGGAAAATTCTGGTCCTAAACCTCCTCTCTGGATGACTGAGGGGTGGTCACTGCTTTAAGTAACCACCATCTACCTCAGAAGTAATAATAACAGCAACAATTTTATTATTTATACTCCAACGACCTGGCTGGGTTTCCCCAGTGATGCCAATTCATATCAGTCAAGGCCCTGCCCTCCAGGGCCGGATTTAGGTTTGATGCGGCCCTCAGCTTTGGAAACAACAAATTGTCACTGTTTTCGTGTTGAATATATGCTATATGGTAATTTATGGACCTAATAGGTATCTCAAGCCAGTTGCATATAACAAAATATGTATTTTATCAAAGTAATTGTTGAACTGAAATACAATTTTGAAGAAGTATATTAATAGTGAAATAATTATTAAGCCCTAACTTAAAATGATTTTTTATTCATAACAAACTTAATAATGCAAACACATTGGCATTTGGCAATTACGAAAGCTCCTTTAGAAACACAATTTACAAAAACTCAACTTGCTATAATATGAAATAATAATAGGTGTAAATATATGATGCAAACTACTAATAATTATAAATAGCAGAATGTAGGCACCCTATATGTAGAAATGAGCAAACCAGTGATATTTTAGGGAGCAGGCTAGCAGGCGGGACCCATGACTAACATCATAGGAGCCTACACAACACAAAACACTGTTGCTGTATTTTATTCGTTTTTTATCTTATATTTTGGAAATGTACATCCAGTTTTTTTCTCTAATTTTTTTTTTGGGGGGCCCAAGAGAGTGGGGCCCTAAGTTATAGCTTGTTTAGCTTATCCGTAAATCCGGCACAGCGTGTTTCTTGCCAACAGCCTCTTCCTTCGTGCTCCTCGAGAGTAAACCTTTGCATTGCTTCCATACCATACAGGCTGCGTTTCTGGATTCAACACTTCCATCCCTTCCTCCTTTAGCAAGGGATTTGCAAAGGCAGCAGCACAGGCAATTTATCTTCCTGCTTCCAGGCGCTGCAGATGTGGCAACCAGCATTGAAATAGCTTCACATCTCTTCTCCTGCTGCTCTGTTGCAGGGGTAATTTCTGATGCCAGCGTGTTTCTTCTTGCTTTCTCTCCAGAAAGCGGAGCCCCAGCCTCAGCCCTGCTGTTCTCCAAAAAGAAGAAATGAGTCACCCACCGAACTCAAATATTGGTGTGGATCAACAAGGCCGCGAAAGGAAAGTGTTTAATTAATTTCACGTTGCGAGTGGAGGCCTGCCGTTATCTTCCAGCGGTTCTAACTGCTTGTTCTTCTGTGAATGAATGAATTTATTAATACGGTCACAAACCAGCGTCAACACACACAATATCACAGATCATAAAAAATATCAGAAATACAAGGGACAGTATGAATAAAGCAAGGATTTAAATATAAAAATTAAAATTAATTGTTAGCATGCCCCCTGTAATTAGCAATTAGGGGTTTATGCATTATGGGATACCACTTCTTCCTGCGATTGATTGCAGACGCACAGAATTTAGCTACATTTAGTGTAGTCTTGGGATTCTTGTCCTCTAGCAGTAGTTTTAAACTATGGTATTGCGATTCTTTCCTGGACTTTTGCAAAACAGGTGTAATAAAAGTCAAACGTATATCCTCATAAAGACAGCAACGTAATAGAACATGTTCTTCTGTGTGCATCCATGGACTAGACTGGGGAAAACCATTTCCTAGGGCTGACCCAACCTGGATCCCTGGCGAAAGCAGGCGTAGCCAGACACACATCCCTCTCCGACCTCCTTCCAGACATGCAGAAGGTTTTATTTCAGGGACGCATACCAGGCAGGCAAAAATCAACTTTGAAAGCAGTGGCGTAACAATGACCGCTCCCCACATTAAACGGGGGGGCACTCTTTGCACGGTCGTGCACAGCCCCCTCGACGCTATGAGGCACTATTAGCACAGGCTTCACTTCGCCTTCCTCAGGTGGGATACCTGTTGGTTGTGATAGGAAGTTTGAGGTCTTAGATATATGTTAAATGTTCATAAGTGTACCAACCAAGCACGTACATAGATCAGCACAGGAAGACCGACCTGGAACCATTTTTGATTCTCAAACTGACCAAATGTTTTCTCTGCAAGGTCAAAGGAAAATGAAAACACCTCCCCATTGTCTTTTCCTTTACAAATCCTGTCTTAAGGGTATGTCTGTGTTTGAATAGGGTGAGCCTGTGACCTGATTCAGGAACTATTTATCATTGTTGTTGTTGTTTAGTCGTTTAGTCGTGTCCAACTCTTCATGACCCCCTGGACCAGAGCATGCCAGGCACTCCTGTCTTCCACTGCCTCCCACAGTTTGGTCAAACTCATGCTGGTACCTTCAAGGACACTGTCCAATGATCTCGTCCTCTGTCGTCCCCTTCTCCTTGTGCCCTCCATCTTTCCCTACCAAGTTATTTGTTATGTACTGAAGTTCTCACCCTGGGCCAGCAGGGGGATACTGTAGATCGTTTTCACTCAGGTCCACATATGCAAGTAAGGAATTGAAAGTGACATTCAGTGATTGGATAGTTACAGAAAGTTGTTACTGTTGCTTTGTAGTTGAGCTCTATATAAGCAGGATGGCTGAACTCTTCAGCCCAGTTCTGTTCTGGGCCTGTGAATGATATGTTCACCCACAACCAGTGGCGTAGCGTGGGGATGCAGGGGGGGCCAACCGCACCGGGTGCAACATCTGGGTGTTAGGGTTAGGGGGCGCAAATCCACGGGTTAGGGGGTGCAAATTACTTACCTTGCCCCGGGTGCTGACAACCCACGCTACGCCACTGCCCACAACTTAACAGTATTCCTTCTGTGTGTCAACAGAGATTTCAGAAATCTCTCTTGGATCGCTGTATAAAGGCAAATTAGCAGACGGGGAAAATGTCTTCTGCATGATATTGGCCACAAGTACAGAATCTGCCTTTCGTAAGTGACCTTGTTATCAGGGCTGTCTTAAGCATGTCCGGCGCCGTGGTGCAAAGATTCCTTTCCCAGAGTTGTCGACCTTTTTCTAGGGCTGGAGGAGATGGGCAACGGCTGGAGGGCGGCTCCTCTGGCGGCGAAGAGGCCGAGGCTGGACGTGGCGCTTCCCGACTCAGCTGGCAGCACACCAAGTGAGCGACTCGGTTTTTCCCCTTTTAGTTTTCTGGCACCCCACAAAATTCAGCCCCTGCAGGCTAAAAGGGGGGAAAACTCAGCAGCGGGAGAGGCGCATGCACACCCTCACTCAGTGCGCTCGCTCGGTGTTCCCCAGACTCTCGCCTGGCACCCTCCAGAGCTTGGCGCCCGAGTGCCCAGCACTACTATCCTCTATGCTTGTCATAGCAACCATCCAGGACTGCATTTAATAGAATCATAGAACTGTACAGTTGAAAGGGACCTAAGGGTCATCTAGACCAACCCCCTGCTTCTGGGTTTCTTTAAAAAAACAAAAGCATTTTTAAACATTTTCTTTAGTTCATTATATATCAGTTCCCAGAAAGCCTTTACCAGTGTACATGTCCACCACATCCCCCAACCCCACTGGCTACTTTCAACTGGTTTAGCCAACCAGTCGGAGCCGTTCCAAGGATTGAGGCTGCTGTGGCATGTAGACAGCTTTTAGGAGCCCCAGGTGAGACCTGAGCACAGAGTGGAGAGCAAAGGAGGACAAACTACCCCAGAAGGAGCACGACAATATTTCCCCACCAGAGGTTCTTCTCCTCTCCTAACACCCCACACACCCCAGGAACTCAGTTGTAAAAAAAGGTGTTTTTAAAAAATAGAGTTGCTATTGTTTTCTGCTTCGAAATGTGAAAATAGGTAGCACTATAATAATGTCCGCAAGGGACATGGGTGGCACTGTGGGATAAACCACAGATCCTAGGGCTTGCCGATCAAAAGGTCGGCGGTTCGAATCCCCGCGACGGGGTGAGCTCCCGTTGCTCAGTCCCTGCTCCTGCCAACCTAGCAGTTCGAAAGCACGTCAAAGTGCAAGTAGATAAATAGGTACCGCTCTGGTGGGAAGGTAAACGGCATTTCCGTGCGCTGCTCTGATTCGCCAGAAGCAACTTAGTCATGCTGGCCACATGACCCGGAAGCTGTACGCCAGCTCCTTCAGCCTATAGAGCGAGATGAGCGCCACAACCCCAGAGTCGGTCACGACTGGACCTAATGGTCAGGGGTCCCTTTACCTTATAATAATATCGGAGAACCCCATTTCTTTTATGCATCTATTATCCTAGATATCAAATTAGCTGCCACTCTTGCTGTCAACAGCAGAACCGACAAAGCATTTTAACAAGCCTCCTCATGGACCAGAGGCAAAACGAGCCTCTGCTACAAATCATCTTTATTATCCCTTTTCCCCCAGATTTAATTAGAAAACAAACTGTGCTTTTAGTGGAGGCAGCAGCAGGGGCCCAGATCTTTATTTACACATCAGCAGATTTGGCGTCCTGTCACTCGGAATGGGAACTTTACGAGATTGCACAAATCCCAAGTTTCCATCCCGATGCAAATCCTGAAAGGCATAAAAGTCTTTCCAGATTGATCGCAGCTAGTCAGTTTTTGTGGACTGGGAAGCTTTCTCTGGGCAAAAAGCAATAAATCGGCGAGTCTTTAAGGTGCCAGGCGAGTCTGATAGGGAACCAGCAAGGTTGTTGCTGTGGGATTTGAATTTCTTTTGGGACTTCAGAAAATCCACATCATTGTTTATACACTGAAAATCAATAAAACGTCTTATATGGAAATTCACATCACTGACCACTCCTATCCAGGGTCAGATTTAGAATAATAGAATTGTACAGTTGGAAGGGACCCCAACGGTCATCTAGTCCACCCCTCTGCAATGCAGGAATTTAGTCAAATAATAATAATAATAATAATAATAATAATAATAATAATAATATACTATTTATACCCCACCCATCTGGCTGGGCCTCCCCAGCCACTCTGGGCGGCTTCCAACAAAATATTAAAATACAGTAATGCATCAAACATTAAAAGCTTCCCTAAACAGGGCTGCCTTCAGATGTCTTCTAAATGTCAGGTAGTTGTTGTTCTCTTTGACATCTGGTGGGGGGGCGTTCCACAGGGCGGGTGCCACCACCGAGAAGGCCCTCTGCCTGGTTCCCTGTAACTTGGCCTCTCGCAGTGAGGGAACCGCCAGAAGGCCCTCGGCGCTGGACCTCAGTGCCTGGGCAGAACAATGGGGGTGGAGACGCTCCTTCAGGTCTGCAGGGCCGAGGCCGTTTAGGGCTTTAAAGGTCAGCACCAACACTTTGAATTGTGCTCGGAAACATACTGGGAGCCAATGTAGGTCTTTCAAGACCGGTGTTATATGGTCTCGGCAGCCGCTCCCAGTCCTCAGTCTAGCTGCCGCATTCTGGATTAGTTGTAGTTTCCGGGTCACCTTCAAAGGTGGCCCCACGTAGAGCGCATTGCAGTAGTCCAAGCGGGACATAACCAGAGCATGCACCACTCTGGCAAGACAGTCTGTGGGCAGGGAGGGTCTCATCCTGCGTACCAGATGGAGCTGGTAAACAGCTGCCCTGGACACAGAATGGACCTGCGCCTCCATGGACAGCTGTGAGTACAAAATGACTCCCAGGCTGCACACCTTGTCCTTCAAGGGCACAGTTGTCCCATTCAGGACCAGGGAGTCCTCCACACCTGCCCGCCTCCTATCCCCCCAAAACAGTACTTCTGTCTTGTCAGGATTCAACCTCAATCTAGGAGTCCATAACCAAGAGAGTGGGGCCCTAAGCTATAGCTTCTTTAGCTTATATGTAAATATTGCACTGTTGCAGGGAGCAGGTCTTTAAGGACTCACAAACAAGGTTGACTTGTAAGTGTAGCAGATAGAATATCACTTCCCCACTAACCTTTGTCCATAACAGGGACTCTCGGTCCTTAGTACCCAGGCAAGGAGAGAAACATTTCTACGGCAATTGACCCCAATACCAATGTCAGTAAGTGGTTTTGTATTTACAGCCTTGCAATTTGTGGGAAGAAAGGCAATCTATTTGCAGCAGGGAAGGAAATGCAGAAAGCAAATCTTAGGAAGTGATGGGAAATTAGTGCTCCTCTCGATTTTTCCTCCCTCCTACGTTCTTCTAAAAATAAAATAAATCAATCTGAATATGTGATGAGGAAGCAAAATGTAATTTTGAGGTTGCAGCAACGTTTACCAAATGCTGCCATGACTGCTTGCAAATGTTAACCTTTCTCAGAGGTAAGTAAATGGAGCGAAATGAATCTGCAAAGGGTCAGTCTCCCCTCTAATCAAAATCCGGCAGAAACACATTCATGTCAACCTGTCATGCAACTTCACTTCACAGAAAAGGAAACTGCTGTTCAGCGAAGAGGAGAGCAACCTGTGGCCAATTTGTATATTTATGTGTCATTAGCGTAATGTGCCCAATAACTTACAGGTCAGGTGTGAGAGGGAACAGCGAAATGTAATAGAAAAACAGGAACTAAGGGCGTTTTCAGAATGTCAATATTTGGCGGGAGGCATTCAAGAATATTTAGAAATTTAGATTTATGCATGATGATTCGTTCACCCTAGGGCAACAAACCCACTTAAAGACAAACAAACAAACCCCTTTTGTGATTAGAAAAATGGCAAGAAAATGTACGGGAAAGTGTGGGGTGAAGTTGGGGTTAATGGGAAAACATATAAACACAAGCAAATCCGGTAGGATGTTCATTGTGATATAACTTGCCCTGCAAAAATATCAGAACCAATGCTCAATAAAGATAGTCTAACCTCTGCAAAAGCTTTGTGCAAGCAAATTGAGATGAATGCTCCAGAAACAGGTCATCTTGAGGAACCCGAAGGCCAGAGATCCCACAAATGCCTGCAAAATTTGGAAAAGACGGGGGAAATGTGAGAAAGCAACCGCTGTCTGAGCTGGAGAAAGTCAAAATTGAGATAAAATGTAGCAGCCGTCAAACTGGGAAAGAGGATAACAAGATCTTGACTTGAGCCTGGTAGATACTTTCAGTTGTTCTGAGAACATCAGGAGAGTCTTTTGGATCAGGCCAAAGGCAGACAAAACTCTCAAGCAGACAGTATTCGATTGATTGAAATTGTCTGCAAAGCCTCTAACCTTTCAAAGACGGTTTCAAACACGGCCAATTTAGTGGCAGAAAAGCTTAGCGGGTTTCATGTTTTGGACTCGCCGTCGACAATTTGCTGAAACCGATGCAAAGCGTGAAATAATACTCCAGAGACCCAGCGTGTGCCTCTGGTGTCAAATTCCCTGTCGAGAGCAAGATTTCTTCCCACTAGTTACAGGTAGGTGGCCGTGTTGGTCTCTTAGTTGGTCTCTAAGGTGTTAATGGAAGGGATTTTTTTATTTTATTTCTTCCCACTGTTATAAAGCTCTCCTACTTCTCAGCAAAGCGACGGTCAAAAGCAAACTCGCATCTTAGAAGTTTCACGCGGAAACATTTCAAAGGCATGTAAAGGGCATCTCTTTGCCGCCGTTCTCTCTCAAAACATCAGCCGAAACCGAGAAGCCCTTTCACCCTAGTGGGAGTGTTACTTGCTTGGCATTCATTAAAATGGGCTTTATTGACAGATGTGTGTTCTTAAAAAGATCTCGCTTCGTAGATTTCGCTGTAAAGCTCGAATCAAACAGTGGAAATAACATTAAGAGACATCTGAGAGGGCTGGTTTCTTTTTTTCAAGCCGGGAGGAAGGGAGAAACAGGCTGACTTTTTTGTACAACATCAACACAGCATCTTTAAATTCACTTCCACTCTTGAAGTTTAGCAGCTGAAGTTTAGACTGAACTTCATAATCTCGTGCCCCCTTTGTTCTGAATGAATGAATCTTCATTTGCACCAGCCACAGCAATAAAACAATCAAAATGCAGTATACAGAGGATAAAGGTAAAAAGTCAATTATATAAAATGCATTTTGGGGGTTTGGGGCAATAGTCAAATAATGGATCTTATTCCAATTTCCCCGGCTAAGAACCTTGCAACCTTTGCTGTCAGCTGCTCATCTTGATCTGCCAAGAGAAAGGACACTGGCAGTGGTTGGGTGACCCAGAATGGACAATAATAGAGAGGTGATAACTTCATTCCTCAAATCTTTATAAAGAGTGCAAGCCAGAAGGATATGAGCCACAGATTCAGTACAGCCAGCTCCACAGGGACATAACTGTTTTTTGAGTGGAGTTTTTTTGGAATCGTCCCTTGAGTACAGTCGAAGGCAGTACAGTGGTACCTTGGTTCTCAAACGCCTTGGTACTCAAACAACTTGGAACCCAAACGCTGCAAACCAGGAAGTAAGTGTTCCGGTTTGCGATCGTTTTTCCGAAGCCGGACGTCTGACATGGCTTCTGTGGCTTCCGACTGAGTGCAGGAAGCTCCTGCAGCCAATCAGAAGCCGTGCTTTGGTTTTCGAACGTTTTTGGAAGCTGAAAGGACTTCCGGAAGGGATTCCATTTGAGAAGCAAGGTGCGACTGTACTGCTTGTGAGGGCTTGAGTCAGGCATAGGTCAGCAACAAAAAAACAGCAAATCCCCTGAGAGCGGCAAAGTTAAATCTTTATTAAAAGAAATAGCTCAGGCTGAGTGGTCTCAGCAACTCTTCCTAGGACTGAAGTTGCCCTTTCCCACCCCTCTCTAAGGCTCCACCTCTCCTGGGTTTTCCCCATGCAATCTCAAACTGTACTTGCACACAACTCATCTCTGTTCTTCTCTTTCCATTTATCTTTGGGTTCTAGGAGACCTGGAGGGAAGGGAGGTGGTCACGGCAGGTGGGGGAGACTCCCTGGATTCTCCAGCTGCTTCTTGACCCCTGTCCTCTTCAGCCTCCTCTTCTATCTCTGTCTTTGGAATTCTCTCTGCCACAGACTCATCCTGCTCACTAAACCCTGTTGCCTCTTCAGCTTCTGACACTGCCTCCTCCCAGTCTTCTCCCTCTGACCACATCATTGTACCACCACCACTCCCTGGGCTCTGAGTCTTCTTTCCACCGCTTCTTGGCATCCAGCCCAGTCCGTAACACTGCTTAACTAAATGGAGGCAGTGAGAGATTTTATTTTCTTGGGCTCCATGATCACTGCAGATGGTGACAGCAGTCACAAAATTAAAAGCTCCTGCTTCTTGGGAGAAAAGCAATGAGGAACCTAGACAGCATCTTAAAAAGCAGAGACAGCACCTTGCCAACAAAGGCCCGTATAGTTAAAGCTGTGGTTTTCCCAGTAGTGATGTATGGAAGTGAGAGCTGGACCATAAAGAAGGCTGGTCGCTGAAGAATGGATGCTTTTGAATTCTGGTGCTGGAGGAGACTCTTGAGAGTCCCATGGACTGCAAGAAGATCAAACCTCTCCATTCTGAAGGAAATCAGCCCTGAGTGCTCACTGGAAGGACAGATCCTGAAGCTGAGGCTCCAAGACTTTGGCCACCTCAGGAGAAGAGAAGACTCCCTGGAAAAGACCCTGATGTTGGGAAAGATGGAGGGCACAAGGAGAAGGGGACGACAGAGGACGAGATGGTTGGACAGTGTTCTCAAAGCTACCAGCATGAGTTTGACCAAACTGCGGGAGGCAGTGGAAGACAAGAGTGCCTGGCATGCTCTGGTCCAGGGGGTCACGAAGAGTCGGACACGACTAAACGACTAAACAACAACAACAAAGCAGTTTACAATGATACAATACACACATAATCACACACAAATTCTATTAAAACTATAAAATCAATTAAAATGCCTTCTGGGATATAAAAGAAAGTCTTCAGGAGGTGCTGGAAGCTCAGCTGGAAAGGAGGTCCATAAAATTGGGCCCACAATACTAAAACACACATTTGCTGGTAGATGTGAGCCATGCATTCGAGCCTGAAATGGAAACTGATAGATTCGCTTATCCTGGGTCCAAATTCTTAACACCGGTCTTGAAAGACCTACATTGGCTCCCAGTACGTTTCCGAGCACAATTCAAAGTGTTGGTGCTGACCTTTAAAGCCCTAAACGGCCTCGGTCCAGTATACCTGAAGGAGTTAATATTGTATTTAAAAAGTGTTCCTGCTTGCCCTGAACCTCATGGTGAAGGGTGGCTAAGAATTATAGTTAACTTATTTTAGTTCTTATTCTCATTATGTTTTGTAGTTTATTGTGTTTTATCATGTCTTGATATGTGTTGGAAGCTGCCCAGAATATACCGCACATGTATTATTATTATTATTATTATTATTATTATTATTATTATTATAATACAGAATGCATTTTGAAGAGATAGTTGCAGGGACTAATTCTCTATTTAAAGCATCCTCAATCTGAAGGGATGGGCAGCCTAAGTGCAATTCAGAAATAATGGTCCCATCTGCACTACACATTGAAAGCAAGTTAAGGTAAGGCACAGTAAGGTAAAGGACCCCTGGATGGCTAAGTCCAGTCAAAGGTGACTATGAGGTTGCAGCGCTCATAAGCAAGTCAGTGGTTCGAATCCCCATGACAGAGTGAGCTCCCATTGTTTGGTCCTTCCTCCTGCCAACCTAGCAGTTCGAAAGCACACCAGTGCAAGTAGATAAATAGGTACCGCTGTGCCAGGAAGGTAAATGGTGTTTCCGTGTGCTCTGGTTTCAATCACAGTGTCCCATTCTGCCAGAAGCGGTTTCGGCATGCTGGCCACAGGACCTGGAAAGCTGTCTGTACACAAAGAGCCTGAAAGTGAGATGAGCGCCACAACCCCATGATATTCTTGTAAAGAAGCTGGTAAAATGCGGTCTTGACCATGCTACCACTCGGTGGATTTGTAACTGGCTGACTGACCAAACCCAAAGGGTGCTCATCAATGGTTCCTCTTCATCCTGGAGAAGAGTGACTAGTGGGGTGCCACAGGGTTCTGTCTTGGGCCCGGTCTTATTCAACATCTTTATCAACGACTTGGATGATGGACTCAAGGGCATCCTGATCGAATTTGCAGGTGACACCAAACTGGGAGAGGTGGCTAACACCCCAGAGGACAGGATCACACTTCAAAACGACCTTGACAGATTAGAGAACTGGGCCAAAACAAACAAAATGAATTTTAACAGGGAAAAATGTAAAGTATTGCACTTGGGCAAAAAAAATGAGAGGCACAAATACAAGATGGGTGACACCTGGCTTGAGAGCAGTACATGTGAAAAGGATCTAGGAGTCTTGGTTGACCACAAACTTGACATGAGCCAACAGTGTGACGTGGCAGCTAAAAAAGCCAATGCAATTCTGGGCTGCATCAATAGGAGTATAGCATCTAGATCAAGGGAAGTAATAGTGCCACTGTATTCTGCTCTGGTCAGACCTCACCTGGAGTACTGTGTCCAGTTCTGGGCACCACAGTTCAAGAAGGACACTGACAAACTGGAACGTGTCCAGAGGAGGGCAACCAAAATGGTCAAAGGCCTGGAAACGATGCCTTATGAGGAACGGCTAAGGGAGCTGGGCATGTTTAGCCTGGAGAAGAGGAGGTTAAGGGGTGATATGATAGCCATGTTCAAATATATAAAAGGATGTCACATAGAGGAGGGAGAAAGGTTGTTTTCTGCTGCTCCAGAGAAGCGGAAACGGAGCAATGGATCCAAACTACAAGAAAGAAGATTCCACCTAAACATTAGGAAAAACTTCCTAACAGTAAGAGCTGTTTGACAGTGGAATTTGCTGCCAAGGAGTGTGGTGGAGTCTCCTTTTTTGGAGGTCTTTAAGCAGAGGCTTGACAACCATATGTCAGGAGTGCTCTGATGATGTTTCCTGCTTGGCAGGGAGTTGGACTCGATGACCCTTGTGGTCTCTTCCAACTCTATGATTCTATGATTCTAACCCCATAGTCACCTTTGACTGGACTTAACCATCCAGGGGTCCTTTACCTTTATTACGTTTACATACACTGAAAGCAGTATGATACCCCTCTAAACAGCCATGGATTCCTTGCAAAACATCATGGGAAGTGTGGTTTGCAAAGGGTGTTTTGTTGTCGTTTAATCGTGTCCGACTCTTCGTGACCCCATGGACCAGAGCAGGCCAGGCACTCCTGTCTTCCACTGCCTCCCGCAGTTTGGTCAAACTCATGCTGGTAGCTTCAAGAACACTGTCCAACCATCTCGTCCTCTGTCATCCCCTTCTCCTAATGCCCTACATCTTTCCCAACATCAGGGTCTTTTCCAGGGAGTCTTCTCTTCTCATGATGTGGCCAAAGTATTGGAGCCTCAGCTTCAGGATCTGTCCTTCCAGTGAGCACTCAGGGCTGATTTCCTTCAGAATGGATAGGTTTGATCTTCTTGCAGTCCATGGGACTCTCAAGAGTCTCCTCCAGCACCATAATTCAAAAGCATCCATTCTGTGGAGATCAGCCTTCTTTATGGTCCAGCTCTCACTTCCATACATCACTACTGGGAAAACCACAGCTTTAACTATACGGACCTTTGTTGGCAAGGTGATGTCTCTGCTTTTTAAGATGCTGTCTAGGTTTGTCATCGCCTTTCTCCCAAGAAGCAGGCGCTTTTAATTTTGTGACTGCTATCACCATCTGCAGTGATCATGGAGCCCAAGAAAGTAAAATCTCTCACTGCCTCCATTTCTTCCCCTTCTATTTGCCAGGAGGTGATGGGACCAGTGGCCATGATCTTCGGGGGGTTTTTTTGTTACAGTGTTAAAGGGTGTTACAAAAGCCCTATTCCCCTCACAGATATACTTTAAAATGCATCTATTAGGAACTTTACAAAACAGACGACGGCAACATTATTAACCAGCTAACACGGGATTTATCTGACAATTTGAAGCAGAAGCGGGCTTTATTCAGCAACTGAACAACAGCAAAAAAAAAAGCAGTGTGCAGGCATCAAAGGCAGACGACTAATGAATTTATGAACCATCGCCCAGATCCAAATATTTGGAAAGCCTTCAGCAGGATTTGTCATATTCTTAGTAATCGTGGTAATTAAGCTCACTATCACTCTCTCTCTCTGTGTGTATAGAGAAGATATCATTTTCGACAATGCCAGGCAAACTTCCAGGTGCAGAATAACTGAACAACAAAATAGGCGAGATTTTATGCAATCATCTCCTGAAGTGGCTGGCAACCTGATATCATAAGCTCAGGAATAAAGCTGTAATGGGAGAGGGTTTTTCCATTTTCTGTGGGATGACTATATTCTGCGGGATGATATGAGAACCAAAAACACAGTTGTCCTTTGACATTCGCATTTTTCCTAATTTTGCAATGCAGATCTCCAGCTGGATAATGTGTATAAAAAAATGCATAAACTGGGATAAAGGGTCCATAAAAATTAATACGGTTGTGAAAATAACATGCCAGAATGCACTAAATAACAGCCAGAATGTGGGGGATTGAATTGCAAAAATATCTATCTGTATTAGGCAAAACTGCTTATTTTGATATACAGTGGTACCTCGGGTTCAGTACTTAATTCATTCCCGAGGTCTGTACTTAACCTGAAACTGTTCTTAACCTGAAGCACGACTTTAGCTAATGGGGCCTCCTGCTGCTGTTGCGCCGCCAGAACATGATTTCTGTTCTTATCCTGAAGCAAAGTTCTTAACCCGAGGTACTATTTCTGGGTTAGCGGAGTCTGTAACCTGAAGCGTATGTAACCTGAAGCCTATGTAACCTGAAGCCTATGTAACCCGAGGTACCACTGAATATTAGGAGCAATTCACACTAAAACGCTGAACAATTTTCATGGGGATTTTTTTTTAAAAAAATTGCAGATGGTAGCAGAAATGTGGAGATGTGAATTTAATATGGGAAAATTGAGAAACAGGGAGAACAATTTGCCCATCGCTGGTTGACGGTCAAGATCAGATAGTCAACAGATAGCACATATCTGATAGATTGCTCCAAGGAAGAATGGATCATAGTGTGATCACTATGGTTACCTCCGGGTTTCGGTGCTCACGCATGCACAGAACTGCAAAATGACATCACATGTATGCACAGAAATGCCGAATCATGCCACATGCATGCGCAGATGTGAAGCTTCAGGCTGCGAACGCTGCAGGTTGCGAACATGCCTCCCGCACGGATCACATTCGCAACCACAGGTATGACTGTATATTGTTTATTAATATGCTTCCTAACTTGCGCTAGCAAGTTCTATAACTTAGCAGAGTTTTAAAGATTCCCCTTTAAATGTATAGCTGGTACTTGGTTGTAAGCTTGTTTAAGCTTCTCAATATAGAATCCTAGTAAGATCCCTTATTTTCCCTCTTAAAAGAATGAACATGCCACAAACTTATTAACATATATAAAAGTAGTTTACTCACAGCATCATCAGTGCACAACTGGATCCCTGAAGGCAGACTTAGTTACAGATATATACATGTGAGTCTATCCCATATGGAGATAACCTCTTTGTCCTCTGTTGGCTGAAAGCCAACAGGGTATCTCAAGCTAAAAAGCTGCTCCAACGAAGAGAGAAAGTCAAAGAAGAAGAGAGGTGTTGCATGCCTTGTGCTTTTGTGTTACCTGCACAGAGGAAGGATGCTCCAGGCCAGGAGGAGACAGGAAGTTTTCTTTCTTTCTTTCTTTCTTTCTTTCTTTCTTTCTTTCTTTCTTTCTTTCTTTCTTTCTTTTTAAAAAGTTTTTATTTCATTTTAATACACCACATAATATACCACAGAAAATATGAAGATACACAAATATCCATCACCTCCTAACAGCTAAAGAAGAAGAAGAAAATAAAAACAAACAACAACAATACATTAAATATTACTCACAGTACGTTTAACATAAAAATGACTTTTCCCTATATAGCTGACTTCCCTTCTACTCCTCACTTCTACTTCTCATCCATTATTCACTGCCATATCATAGCATATTTTGGCTTTAATGTTATTTATTCTATCCTAGGTTTTCCATCAGATTTAAAACTCCTACTGAAGTTGTTCAAACGCTGCTACAGACTTCAAACTGTCATTGCTATGGACTTCCGGAGGCGGCGCCTCCGACAATGGCGGATTCCCTCTGATTCAGAGGGAGACAGCTCCCCAGAAATCGGGTCTCACCGCTGCAGCGAAGCGGGGACCCTTTCGAAAACCGCAGGCGGAAGAAGCCTGCGACCGTGGGACTCGGCGGGCACCGTTTGCGCCCCCCCGTTTGGCAAAGGGACCCTACAAAGGGCTCCGGAGTGAGACGGGGGCTGGCGCGGTGCTGAGAGTCAATCGCTACTTCTGCGGAGCGAAGCTGCACAGCCGATGTCGGAGAGCGCTGTCCTTTTTCCTGTGACAATTCGGACTCTAAACAACAACCCGTGAGTAGGATAATTGAAACTTTTGGATCTAAAACATATTTTTGAATTTGAGCCGAGACAGGAAGGTGTAAACAGGAAGTCCGCCTCCCGTTCCTTGTATGAAGAACAAAGCAAAGATTTTACAAGCTAAAAGCTGGATAAATTGACAGCCTGGAATTTCCTGCATTTTTAACCATCAACCCCCCTAGCCAGCAGGAGGAAAGGGGGAGAAATTTGACTTTTAATCCTGTAGAGAGTGTGCTAAGAAAGTAAGTCTCCACTGTCCCTAACCTGGGGACGGAATGACAGGAAAGAAACTGCCGGTGATGCCTACAACTTGAATATAGAAAAATTGACAGATAGAATCGGAAAAGGGGAAAAAATAATTCCAATGCTCTCCTCTGCCTGTTTGTTTTACGTTGAAAGGAAACAAAATGTCTGAAAATCGAAAGTAACTTTCTCCTTGCTGGTTACTGTTTAAAAATGGATGCTAAAAAGTAACTACACCCCCTAGAGGAAGCCTGCCAGTGTGCTTGTCACAATTTACAAAGAGAACATTGTAACTGGGAGACTGTGGGACTAGCTCCCTGACCTTGACAGAAATGACTAGGAAGGAAGTCTTATCTGTCCTGGACAAAATATATGATGTGCTGCTGCAGCTGGATGAGAAAGTCTCTCTGATGAATCAAAAGATGGGCTATATAACAGTTGCAGTTAGTAAGGAGGTGCCAATGGGAAATGAAGTTACAGAAATTGTACAACAATCCACTCAGGAAGCTGGCCTAATAGAGCAAGTGCGAGGGCAGAGAAAGATGGAAGAGGTTGCGAATGCACCTCAAAAGACAAAGAGACATCAAGTCCTACATGATCAAAAGCTGCAACATTGGGAAATGGAACTTGGAGGACACTGGCTAAATTTTGGATTCAAGAAAATTTGGATCTCTAGTGGGGCTGTGAAACAGGTGAAAGATCATTTCTGGAATAATTGCTTTCTGGATTACAAACTAAATGATGGGGAGTGCATCACCGGGGAATGGGACAACTGGATAAAAGGAAATGAGGAATACTACTGTACGGAACTCCCCGGAGATTGGCTCCCAAAAGAGAAAGAGAAGAAAATGCGAAAGAACCCAACAGGGAATAAGGACGTATGTAACTACAAACAGAAACAAGAAAACCCGCAGAGGGGGCTTAGAAGTGACTTGAGGGCCTCCGATATCAGAACACCGGACTGAGGAGGACATAATGATATAAGGACTGACATTATCCGGAACCAGGAAAAGGGACGTTTGGACAAACTTAGAATGAGAAATGCTTTTTGTAATAAACTTATATTTATGGAATTAGTGTAATACTAATGAAATTTTAAGAGATGCTGGAAAGGAATAATTGGCTCTAGCAGAAAAGTTAAATATGGCATAAATTTAATAATTTTAAAGACTAAGAGGATAAGACAAAATTAATGAGATTAATGTAAAAAATGAAGTGGTTTTGAATAATAATGGTGAATTTGCTGAATTAATTTTTTAAATGGAATACAAAGAGGCAGGTGGGAGGAAGTCAAGAAAATAAGTGAAAGAATGTCGAAAAATTTGAAAGGAGGGATTTTGTTTTTCTTTTCTCTTTTTTTCTTTTTTTGTCGTGTTTTTAAGTTGATTTTTTGGCTTTTGTATTTTTCTTGTGTTTATTTTCCTTTGTTGTCTTTGTAATCTTCTTTTTTGTTGAAATTTAATAAAATATCATTTTAAGAAAAACAAACAAACAAACTGTCATTGCTATTTTTCAAATAAATTTTAAAGACTTCCCATTTTGTGGTAAATACTTCCTTTGATTTGTTTCTTTAAAAATATAAAGAATAAAAAAAGGAAACAGGAAGTTTTTGACTGGCCGGAACAAACATCCCCTTTGCATGTCCACTCTAGGCAAACAAGGAATGTTGTACTTGACTGCTATTTGTGTATCACATCCCACAGGGAGGTCAAGAGGCAGAGATAAGTCCAGAATCAGAGGCAGAATCTGAAGCAGGAGAGATCAAGAGACAGAGATGGTCAGGCTGGTGTGTCTCTGTCCCCTCCCTCTTTGTTTCCCAGAACCAGGAGAGGCATGAATGTGGGATGTAACATAAGCAGTCAAGTACAACATTTCCTGTTTGCCCAGAGTGGACATGCAGAGTGAAATATACTCAGAGTCGAGAGTGGATTTCATGCTCTTTATCCAGCTCATAGTGGTGAGGAGGAATGAAAGTCCCCCAAAGTATCTGCTTTATATACATTATTTACACAATGGGCTGCACGTGATTGGCTAATTCCAGAATTCTCCTGTAGGCCAATCAGGTTGTGGATTCACTTCCATCTGAAGCTGGATTGGGTGGCTCCTGCAGACCAATCATACTGCTGCATTGTTCTAGGACCAATCTGACTGCTGCATTCTGGATCCTATTGTTCTAGGACCAATCAGACTGCTGCATTTTGGATCCTATTCAACTCAGTACATAACACAGAGGAATGTTGCTCCAGCCAGGAGGACTTCCTGTCACACCTGGTCTGAGGCATCCTCCCTCTGCGTGTGACCAGGTAGATGTGCGTGACTGTGGCAGATCCCATAAAAAGGTTGGTCATAGAGCCATCTTCCTCTTCTTGCTCTTCAACTGTTGCTGCTCTTTGGCTATCTGCCAGCTCTCAGCCAGCAGCACATGGGCTCAATCCCCATATAGGATGAACTCAAACTCCCTTGTGTAACTACAAGCTAAAGCCTGCCTTCAGGGAACCTACTGTGAACTGAAAGTAAGTAAACTTCTTGTTACTTTTAATAGAAGACGGTTGTGTCTTTATTCTTTTTAAGAGGGAGTAAGAAGGGAAGTTAAGGGACACAGGTGGCGCGGTGGTCTAAACCACTGAGCTAGGGCTTGCCGATCAGAAGGACGGCGGTTCGAATCCCCGTGACGGGGTGAGCTCCCGTTGCTTGGTCCCAGCTCCTGTTAACCTAGCAGTTTGAAAGCAGGAAGGTAAATGGTGTTTCTGTGCGCTGCTCTGAGAGCCAGTGTGGTATACTGGTTAAGAGCGGTGGACTCGTAATCTGGTGAACAGGGTTTGCGTCTCCGCTCCTCCACATGCAGCTGCTGGGTGACCTTGGGCTAGTCACACTTCTCTGAAGTCTCTCAGCCCCACTCACCTCACAGAGTGTTTGTTGTGAGGGAGGAAAGGAAAGGAGAAATTAGCCGCTTTGAGACTCCTTAGGGTAGTGATAAAGCGGGATATCAAATCCAAACTCTTCTTCTTCTTCTCTTCTCTGGTTTCGCCAGAAGCGGCTTAGTCATGCTGGCCACATGACCCAGAAACACTGTCTGCGGACAAATGCCGGCTCCCTCGGCCTGTAAAGCGAGATGAGCGCCGCAACCCCAGAGTCATCTGCGACTGGACTTAACTGTCAGGGGTCCTTTACCCTTTTTTTTTTTAAGAGGTGGGTGTGACCTTACCTATCCAGGTAACAAAAGGACAAGTCACACAGCACCCTCTCTCTCTTTTTCACTTCCTCCTTCGTTGGACTGCTGTGCTAGCTCTTCGTTGGACTGCTGTGCTAGCTCTTTAGCTAGGACTGCTGTGCTAGCTCTCAGATAGCAGAAGCACTGGGATTATTCCCCCATATGGGGTAGATCCACATGTAACTAATTTGTAACTAAAATTTGTAACTAAAATTTGTAACTAAATCTGCCTTCAGGAATGCAATTGTGAACTGATGTGAGTAAACTTCTTTTATGGACTTTAAATAAGATTGTCGTGTCTTTATTCTTTTAAGAGGGATAAAAGGGAACTTACCAGGAACATACAATTCAATAATGAATGGTATAATAGTGAGAGGCTTGCACGAGCCTGCAACCAGCGATCTGCTGTGCATGTATGAAAGGGGAATGCAAACTCTGCTAAGCAAAGAAACTTGCCAGCACAAGTTTGGTAGGATATTAATAAACAATATATCCTCTCCTGCCACCCTGAACATTCCCACAGAAACATCCCCACTCAATTTCAATGCTCTCTCTTGGGCTCAGCCGGGAGCACACAGACCCACAGCCCTCAAAAAAAAAGATCATCATATTTTAAACATTAATAAATGCCGACGGAGGGTGTTGTTTGCTTTCTCTGGTTAGTCATTTCGAGCATCCTCGTCCTTCTCTCTTTTTCTGGGAAATATATATACATCCCACATGAACCCCACAATTAAATTCCAGACAGGCGGTGGGTCCACCCTCCCGGCAGGCAGAGGGACCGTTAGCATAATGATTGCATCTATTATGGAAGGAGAGGAGCCAGAAATAACACACAAGTACCCACCTCTCCCCAGTGGGGGTAAAAGAGGACAGAGGACCACCCAAAAAGGCCTTGTTTTAATAGACAGGGCTGGCCTTCCCTTCCAGTTAGAAGGAAAAATCAAAGGCCATTGTGGGAGATGAAATGATTAATTTGTTCAAACTCATCCACCTTTCTCTCTGCAGCCCAAATTATAGAGAAAGGTCTACGTGTAAAGGTGAGGCAGCTGTTCTTGCTTTTACACCCTCCCGAGGGACCCGTTAAATGGTTTCCCCTTTTTTCCAACTAAATGTGAAATAAAGGGAGCTCTTCAGAGGATGTTTGCCAGCAAAAGGCTGAGTTTGAAAGGACGATTGGCCAAGGTACGAGGAATGAACTAACATACCCTCCAACATTTCTCCTGATCTCTTATTTTCAAATCTGAAAATCTGCTGATCCCTTATTTTCAAATCTGAAAGTTGACATGACAGCTATGGATAGAGGAGGTGTGGCACTTTGGGCTCTGGCCCCGCCCACCACAACCTCTGGCCCTGCCCACCAACATAAAGGGCCCTGCCCACCACGAACATGTGATCCCTGGCAGGCTGTTCTCAGGAGAGTGCAGCACTAAACTGGAAAAAGGGTTCTTTAGGACTGCTTTAGGAGAGGAATACAGTATTTTTCGCCCTATAGGACGCACCGTCCCATAAGGCGCACCTAGTTTTTTGGGGGGGGGGAATAAAGGGGGGGTTATTTTTCCCCCAGGCGTGGGGCTGGGGCGGGGGAAGCCCGAGCTTCCCCTGACCCCTGACCCCAGCCCCCAGAACAGGCAACTCTCTGCAAGCCGTGGGAGCCCGGCGCAGCGTTCCCACGCCTTGCGGAGAGCTGCGCGAAGCCTGGGCGCGCTGAGCTCAGTGCGCCCTGGCTTCAGCATGCAGGCAACTATCCGCAAGCCGTGGGAGCCTGGTGCGGGCTCCCATGGCTTGCAGAGAGCTGTGTAAAGCCTGGAGAGCGAGAGGGGTCAGTGCGCACCGACCCCTCTCACTCTCCAGGCTTCAGCGAAAGCCTGCATTCACCCCATAGGACGTACACACATTTCCCCTTCATTTTTGGAGGGGGAAAAGTGCGCCCTATAGGGCGAAAAATACAGTAATTCTTCCTATTTTATCCACCAGGGCAGATCTACCTAATGTCAGCTCTTCCCCTGATAAGCTTCCAAGGAGACCCTGTTCCTAAGGGCACAGCTTTAAAAATAACCTGTAAATGGTACCCTGTAATAAGGCAGAGGTTAGATGAGCGGCTCGGCTATTATTTCTAATTCTGCATTCTGTAGGAACGGGGCACTGCAGTCAATTTTCAATTGCTAGCATCTAAATCAGCAGGCCGTTTGGGTCTCAGGAAATTAGAGGCTGCGCAATGATGCATTTGTGGGATTTTTACAGCTGGGAACCAGCGAGCAAAACAAAGGGCATTCGCCTGTTGCATGTCTTGCGGTGCATGTGAAAGACTCCGTTTCCGCGCAAGACCTAAAAGCACTGCAGGGAAAGGTGGTCTTTAGGGGGCCCCATTTCTGTCTGTGGGTTCAGTAATGAGGCCAGGCTTTTGCAGACGGCTTCCTGCTAACCATGAATGGTGATGGGAGAGGGAAATAATTAGGCCTTGCTTCAGGATGGCGCTGATGTTTGGCAGCTTCGCCGGTGATTAGCAATGGAAAAGCACGGAGAAAACTCGATGGGAAGGCTGGAGTTAATGTGGAAATGCGGAGAGCTGAGTTTAAGAGTGGAAAAACCCGAAACTGAAATGGGCAGTTTCTCCCATCCCTAGTTCAGAGCAGACGTGTACCTGGGTTCCCTTTTGCCCTTGGCAAGGAGCTGTATCAACGCCAGGAAAGACCATGGACAAGAATCTCAAACAAAATGGCTTTTTGTGCCCTTTTGTGCTCTGCCAGTGACTTCCTCTGCGCAGGGGCGTACGAAGGGGGCTGCGGGGGTGCAGTCCATCCCAGGTGTCACCCAGGCACTCACCCAGGACCTTCACCACCTTCACTGGTTCTGATTTAAAAGAAAGGTAGAGCTGGGTATCATCCACCTATTGATGAACACCCAGCTCAAACTCCCTGATGATCTCTCCCAGCGGCTTCATATATATATATTAAAAAGCATGGGGGAGAGGATGGAACCCTGAGGCACCCCACAAGTGAGAGCTCAGGGGTTTGAACACTCATCCCCCAACACCTGGGACGCGGGTGGCGCTGTGGGTTAAACCATAGAGCCTAGGACTTGCCAATCAGAAGGTCGGCGGTTTGAATCCCCGTTCCTCGGTCCCTGCTCCTGCCAACCTAGCAGTTCGAAAGCATGTCAAAGTGCAAGTAGATAAATAGGTACCGCTCCGGTGGGAAGGTAAATGGCATTTCTGTGTGCTGCTCTGGTTCTCCAGAAGCGGCTTAGTCATGCTGGCCACATGACCCAGAAGCTGTATGCCGGCTCCCTCGGCCAATAAAGCGAGATGAGCACCGCAACCCCAGAGTCGGTCACGACTGGACCTAATGGTCAGGGGTCCCTTTACCTTTACCTTTACCCCCAACACTACTTTCTGGACATGGCCCAGGAGGAAGGAGCGGAACCACTGTATGACAATGCCCCCAGCTCCCAGCTCCTCTAGATGGTCCAGAAGGATGTCATGGTCGATGGTATCAAAGAGCACTGAGAGATCCAGCAGAACTAGGAAACAGCTCTTACCTTTGTCCCTAGCCTGCCAGAGATCACCAACCAGCGCGACCAAGGCAGTTTCAGTCCCATGATGAGGCCTGAATCCCGACTGGAAGGGATCCAAATGGTCCGCATCCTCCAGGAGTGCCTGGAGTTGTTCAGCAACCACCCGCTCAATCACTTTGCCAAGAATGGAAGATTTGAGACAGGGCGATAGTTGGTCATACTGGCCGGGTCTAAAGATGTTTCTTAAGAAGCGGTTTAACGACTGCCTCTTTCAGCAGGTCTGGGAATGATCCCTCTCAGAGGGAAGCATTCACCACCCCGCAGAGCCCATTGCCCAGCCCTTCCCGGCTTGCTTTTATTAGCCAGGATGGACAAGGATCAAGGAGACAGGTGGTTGGTTTCACGCGTCCAAACAGCCTGTCCACATCCTCGGGTGTAACGGAATGAAATTGATTCCATGCAACTTGACCAGACAGGGCTCTAGCACTCTCCCGCCCCAGCCCTGCTCCCACGGTGGTGTCTGTTGTTCTTTAGTCGTTTATTCGTGTCTGACTCTTCGTGACCCCCTGGACCAGAGCACGCCAGGCACTCCTGTCTTCCACTGCCTCCCACAGTGTGGTCAAACTCATGCTGGTCTCTTCGAGAACACTGTCCAACCACCTCGCCCTCTGTCATCCCCTTCTCCTTATGCCCTCCATCTTTCCCAACATCAGGGTCTTTTCCAAGGAGTCTTCTCTTCTCATGAGGTGGCCAAAGTATTGGAGCCTCAGTTTCAGGATCTGTCCTTCCAGTGAGCACTCAGGGCTGATTTCCTTCAGAATGGAGAGGTTGGATCTTCTTGCAGTCCATGGGACTCTCAAGAGTCTCCTCCAGCACCAGAATTCAAAAGCATCCATTCTTTGGCGATCAGCCTTCTTTATGGTCCAGCTCTCACTTCCATACATCGCTACTGGGAAAACCATAGCTTTCACTATACGGACCTTTGTTGGCAAGGTGGTGTCTCTGCTTTTTAAGATGCTGTCTAGGTTTGTCATTGCTTTTCTCCCAAGAAGCAGGTGTCTTGTAATTTCGTGACTGCTGTCACCATCTGCAGTGATCATGGAGCCCAAGAAAGTAAAATTTCTCAGAAAGCGGTGTCTACCTCCTTCCTAATATGAGCGACTTTATCTGCAAAAAGCACTGCAAAATTGTTGCACGAGATTTCGGCTGATGGTAAAGGTGGTTCCGTTAAATTGTGAACTACCTGTTGGGTGGCTGAGGCTCTGCTGCATGCCCCCGTCTCGTCCTGTATGGGCGCCGTGCCCTGCCTCTATGGGCAGTTCGCCCCATCCCTGGGCACGCCGCCCCAGGCGCCTGAGAGCCTTCCTCCACCACAGCCTCTGTGGCCATTGGGATTGGCTCGCACTCTGCTCTGCCTTCGCTCCTCCTTCTCATTCTGCCCGGACACTGAGGTCCAGCGCCGAGGGCCTTCTGGTGGTTCCCTCATTGCGAGAAGCCAAGCTACAGGGAACCAGGCAGAGGGCCTTCTCGGTGGTGGCGCCTGCCCTGTGGAACGCCCTCCTATCAGATGTCAAAGCAATAAACAACTACCTGACATTCTTAAGACATCTTAAGGCAGCCCTGTTCAGGGAAGTTTTTAACGTGTGATATTTTACTGTATTTTTGGTTTCTATGGAAGCCGCCCAGAGTGGCTGGGGAGGCCCAGCCAGATGGGCAGGGTATAAATAATAAATTATTATTATTATTATTATTATTATTATTATTATTATTATTATTATTATTATTCTCCTCCTCCATCCCTCTGCCTTCCTGCCCCCTTACTCTGCTCGCTGTTTCCCCTTCTCTCTTCTCCCTCCTTCCTTCCTTTTTCCTTCACCTGCAATTCTTGGCCTCATTCCCTATCTTTCCTCTCTCTGAGCCCACCTTGTAGCCCAAGACTACCCCCCTAAAACATCACACATACATCACAGCAGAAATCCTCCCAGGATACCTGATAATGGTCACTGATTGCATTACCTGGGCAGCCTGGCCATTCTTTTGTGATGGCTAATACTTTAGTTCCTGAGTCCAGGTCACAGGCTCACCCTAATCATACACAAATACGCCCGTAAGACAGGATTTGCAAGCAAAAAGACAATTTGAAGGCTTTCCCCATTTGCCTCCCTTACTGCAGAGGAATATTTGAGGTCATTGGGAGAGTCAAGATGGCTTCAGGATTGCTCTCCCGTACTATTTCAGACACATGGTTCATATATTTAGAAATGTGTGCATTTATGAATGTTTATTCTGTATTTGAGACCTTAAAATTCTTATAACACTGCGTCCAACTACGGCAACAGAGCCTAGCCATCGTGGCTGGCAACTATCAATAGCCCTCCTCTCCATGAATTTATCTCACCCTCTGAAAGTCACCCAGATTGGTGGCCCTCCCTTCCTGCAGGACTCCTGGCAATTTCCAGGAACTGAGTTCGATTTCAGCGTGAGAGAACCAGGACCGAGAAAGGGGGACATTCTTCTTACTGAGACCTAGTAACTTGAGATTCCAACCTGCCTGTGAGTTCCCTCAACAGGAAAAGCTGAGAGCGTAACGTCCTGTTTCTCACAGAAATGATAAGAGCCTGGCCCACATGGAACTTTTGTGATCTGACCTAACAAGGCAATCATTAAGTCTTCCTCTCTCTCTTTGCACTAAATTAAGAGAAGGTGCATAAAATTAATGCTGTGGGCCATGACGCTAATGGAATTGGCTTTTAATGCAGTATTAGCGACAGTTAATTGCAAACCCTGCTGTGCCAAACACTGTATTTAACCCACCAGGAAAAAACTAATGAAAGTGAAACTTTGGCTGCTTCTCTATGCTGTGTCTTTGACCTCTGGCTCTGGGGTTATACAGATGCTTTTAGGGTGCTTTTTTCTTTTCTTTTCTGGTTTTCGCATTTCTGAGCTTCATGGTTTCAGAAACATTTTCTTCTTAGATATCCATTTTAAATTGAAAAGCACATTCATTCATTCCTCAGCGCAGGGGCTGCCAACTTCCGGGAGACCAGTGGCCACATTTGGAACTTTTTATTATTTCTATTTATTTAGAATAAAAAAAATTATGGACAGATGGAGGCTATATGATTCTGAGTACCAGTTACTGGAAACTTCAGAAGGTGAGAGTAGGGTCTTGTGTTCGATTCTTGCTTGCTGGTTTCCCATAATGAGCATCTGGTTGGCCCCTGGGAGAACAGGATGGTGGACTCAATGGGCCACTGACCCAGCAGGCCTCTTCATATTCTTAGAGATTTAGGGAGGACCCCCCCTAAACCCTAGAAATTCATAAATGCTAGGATTCTGATTAATTGGGATATAGATTAAAGTACAAGCTGCAGAGCTATTCTACACAGGGAATTCTTGGGCTGGCTTATCCAAACCTGGCTGGCTTAAAGGTAAAGGGACCCCTGACTATTAGGTCCAGTTGCAGACGACTCTGGGGTTGCGGCGCTCATCTCACTTTACTGGCCGAGGGAACCGGCGTACAGCTTCCAGGTCATGTGGCCAGCATGACTAAGCCGCTTCTGGCGAACCAGAGCAGCACACGGAAATGCCGTTTACCTTCCTGCCGCAGTGGTACCTATTTATCTACTTGCACTTTGAGTGCTTTCGAACTGCTAGGTTGGCAGGAGCAGGGACCGAGCAACGGGAGCTCACCCCATCGCGGGGATTCGAACTGCTGACCTTCTGATCGGCAAGTCCTAGGCTCTGTGGTTTAACCCACAGCGCCACCCGCGTCCCTTCCTGGCTGGCTTAGTGAAGAGGTAAAAAAGGTAAAGGTAAAGGACCCCTGGACTGTTAAGTCCATTCAAAGGTGACTATGGGGTTGTCGCATTCATCTCGCTTTCAGGCCAAGGGAGCCGGCATTTGTCCACAGACAGCTTTCCTGGTCATGTGGCCAGCAGGACTAAACCGCTTCTGGCACAACGGGACACCGTGACAGAAACCAGAGCGCATGGAAATGCTGTTTACCTTCCCGGCACAGCGGTACCTATTTATCTACTTGCCCTGGTGTGCTTTCGAACTGCCAGGTTGGCAGGAGCTGGGGAAAAGCAACAGGAGCTCACCCCATCGCGGGGATTTGAACCGCCGACCTTCCGATCAGCAAGCCCAAGAGGTTCAGTGGTTTAGACCACAGCGCCACCCACGTCCCCTTCTTAGTGAAGAGCAAACGCGTTAACCTGACAAAAGGTGTTGATGGGACACTGTGCAGGGGTGCCCAAACTTTTTTCAAAGAGGGCCAGATTTGGGCAGACCAAAGTTGTTGAACTTTTTTTTGGATTTAAGTTGTTGAGCTTGTTTTGGGATTTTACTCCAGGAAATAAACTACCACAGGGGCTGGATTAAACCAATCAGCAACAAATCCCTGATAGGGACTTTGGACATGCCTGGTTGAGAGGAATAATCCTTTTGGCCTGAGTAATGAGATGTTACCAAGGTGATGAATGTGTGTGTTTGAGGGAGGGGAGAGGAAAAAACTTTGACACTTTCATTAAGGCAGCCTTTAAGTTTCTAACTCTATATCCACATTAGGGTTGCTGCTGTTTTTTGTTTTGTTTTGTTTTGTTTTGATGCACAAGAGACAAGATGTTTGAGGACAGGTTTTCAAATTAAACTCCCAATTCCGCACTTTCATTAAGAACTCTGGCTGAGTGCTCTCGTCTCGCTGGATAATTGCCGGTGCTAGCTTGCAGGCTGTCATTTGTGGAGGACTGAAAGATATATTTACCCAGTGGAAATGGGACATGGAAGAATTCATATTTCATGCTCTGCTTCAACTGTTCCAATAAAACAAACGAACAGAAAAGTATATTCATAATAGAGGTTTGGAGATGTTTGCAAGGGGTTCTCCCTGGGCTGCACTTTTGCAGAGCAACCCTGAGCAAAGTTTTGGTGGGGTTAAGAGGAACTCAAGTAATTTTCTCGAGCGGACATCTGTGAATAGGCATGCATGCAACTGGACCACAAATGTGCACACGGACACACACACACTTGAAATCTGGACAAATGACAGGAAAGATTTCATCCTGCAGGCCTTTGGGTTAATCCAGCAAGGCTTATCTTAGGTCTTTGAGATGTTTCTTTCTTTTTTATATAAAAAGATTTTTATTGATACAATAAGAAAAAAGAAAAAAACACAAATACCAAATTACACACAAGAATAACCATAGACACATAATTTTCTTAGCAAACAAAAAAACATATATTGGTCTTAACACTAAAGACCCAACCTCCTGTTTATTCCATATTTCAATTTCATATTACTTATTGCCAATACACACTTTCATCATAATTAAACTTATTCTTAATAAATCTAATTTCTTATATCTACCTTGCAACTATTACTGAAATTCCTTGAATGCTGCAACAGAATTTAAACTACTATATTTATTTTTCAGATATTCTTTGAAAACCTCCCATTTTGAAACAAATTCCTGTTTTGATTTATTCTTTATTTTTTCTGATAGACCATCTAATTCAGCATATTCTGCCAGCTTTTGGATCCAATCTTGTATAGAGGGGATTTCATTACTCTTCCATTTTATGGCTTAGCTTTCAGAAAGTCTTGGACAAATTTGTGGAGAATGCTTCTTTCTACGGGAATCCCATGGCCGTGATTCATGGCTCTAATTTTCGGGAAGGGCTGCAGCTTGGTGGTAGAGCAAGAGAAGATCCCAGGTTTAATAATGATAATACTACTACTAATAATAATATCCTGCCCATCTGAGTGGGTTGCCCAAGCCTCTCTCAGCAGCTTCCAATAGAATATTCAAAAACAGGACTATTCATCACACATTAAAAGCATCTCGATACAGGGCTGCCTTCAGATGTCTATGGAAGGTTGGGTAATTATCTATGTCAGTTGATGGAAGGGCATTCCACAGGGTGGGTGCCACTGCCGAGAAGGCCCTCTGCCTGGTTCCCTGTAACGTCACTTCTTGCAATGAGACAACAGCCAGAAGGCCCTCAGAGGAGGACCTCAATTTTTGGGCTGAATGATGTGGTTGGAAACACCCCTTCGGGTATACAGAGCTCAGGCCATTTAGGACTTTAAAGGTCAGCACCAACACTTTGAATTGTGCTCAGAAACGTACTGAGAGCCAATGAAGGTCTTTTAGGACCAGTGTTATATGGCAGCTGTATCCTGGCTTAGTTGTAGTTTCTGAGTAGCTTCCCACCTCCCAAAGTAATATTTCTCCACAGTTTTTATGGGCAAGAGTTCCTCCACATGCAGAATCTGATATCCTCTTATTTTACGTGACGTTGACATATATAAATGGCTCTAGACAAAGCTTTAATGATGTATGGAAGTGAGAGCTGGACCATCAAGAAGGCTGATCGCAGAAGAATTGATGCTTTTGAATTATGGTGCTGGAGGAGACTCTCCCATGGACTGCAAGAAGATCAAACGCATCCATTCTTAGGGAAATTAGCCCTGAGTGCTCACTGGAAGGGCAGATCGTGAAGCTGAGGCTCCAATATTTTGGCCACCTCATGAGAAGAGAAGACTCCCTGGAAAAGACCCTGATGTTGGGAAAGATTGAGGGCACAAGGAGAAGGGGACGACAGAGGACGAGATGGTTGGACAGTGTTCTCGAAGCTACAAACATGAGTCTGACCAAACTGCGGGAGACAGTGGAAGACAGGAGTGCCTGGCGGGCTCCAGTCCATGGGGTCACGAAGAGTCGGAAACGACTAAACGACTAAACAACAACAAGACAAAGCTTGGGTTTGGCTGTGTGACAGCAACTGGGGAGCTGGTTTCTGCTGAGGGCTTTAGTTCCTGGTTGTTCCTGAGAGATGCTTCCCCTACGGAGAGCCGCTGTTCTTTTGTAAACCCAACAGAAAGAAGAAGAGAGGAATTGTTCTCAAAACAAACAGCGCTGCTGGAAAGTCCCCTGTGTGCAATGTTTCCCTTGTTGATTCCCAGGAGAGACGGATGATCAGTAGTCTGTGTGCAGCTGAAATCTGTTCAAGGATGCCACTCCTGCCTCGATGTCATGGGACACCTTAGCAATTGTGTCACTTATGAGTCGCCTTTCTGTGCACTTCCAAAGGAGGCTTTGAATATCCTCGAGGCTGTCAGTCGTTGCATTAGTTTAGGAAAAGCCATGTTCTGTTGCAAGTGGCATGGGACCATTGTAAACGCATGAAACCACTGAGCCTCTTGGGCATTTCCATGCGCTTTGGCTTCCGTCACAGTGTCCCATTGTGCCAGAAGCAGTTTAGTCCTGCTGGCCACATGACCCAGAAAGCTGTGTGTGGACAAACGCCGGCTCCCTCAGCCTGAAAGCTCATGTTATCACTTTTATGGATCAATTCATGTTCTCATTCAATTGGCAAGAGGATTCTGATAATGGATTGCCTCTCCCAGTGCCAAAGTGCTCTGTTCAGGGACCGTGAGTGATTTTCTGCCTTCAGACTGGCCCTCCTGAAGCCTTTCACCATCTGAAAGGATCCTTTCGACCCTCCAGGCTTTCTCAACCACTAGGAATAGAAGAAAAAAATGCCTTATTAAAGAGCTTGCAGATCAGCAAAGAAGATACTCGTTCCCAATTTCATGCCTGGATAGAATTACAATGGTAACTTGGTTCTCAAATGCCTTGATACTTGTTAGGGTACCAAGGGGTTGCTCGAGAGCAAGCAGGCAAATGCCTCCCTACTCAGCTGTGAAGCCTTGCTTTTGATGCCAAAATAAACTTTCTCTGTGCAGAGCGCCACTCTGCCGTGGCTGCCTCATTCACTGGCAGAATCTGTGAGTGGGCGGTCCTTAAGCCTTCCCCAGCAAAGTAGTTTCTTGACGCCCAGTCTGCGCCTCCCCTCTCGACGCAGAAGCTTACTGCGCAGGGAGGGCGTGGGTAACGGAGGACCTCTCTCCTCCCCTCTTTGCCCAGGCATGGTGTCCTGGCACAGCCTCGCCTCGCCTCCGAGCCCTGAAGCTCCTCTCCACTGGAGGTGTGGTTACTCTCCTCCGCTGAGGAGGAGCTGCTTCCCACGATCTTTGGGGGATCTCTGTAATCCATCTGGCTTCCCCCCTCTCGCCCCTGAGCCGATGGCAGTTCCCTGACAGTACTCAAACAACTTGGAACCCAAACACTGCAAACCAGGAAGTAAGTGTTCTGGTTTGCAAACTTTTTTCGGAAGCCGAACGTTCTCCGTTTTGAGTGTTACGCTGAGGTCTGTCTGTTTTTGCTATTTAGTTTGCATTTTTGTTTTTGCAGCTCTTTTTTGTTTTTGTGACTGTGTGGAACCCAGTCCAGCTACTGATGGATTGATTGTGTGACAGCAGTACATTGTTTATTGCTTTCATCTTATGGATCAATGGTCTCGCTACAGAGAAAAATCCATGTTAAATTGCTGTTTTAGGAGTTGTTTTTCAAAGTCTGGAATGGACTAATCCATTTTGTACTACTTTCTTTGGGAAAGCGCACCTTGGTTTTGGAACGCTTTGGCTTTGGAACGGACTTCCGGAATGGATTAAGTCTGAGAACCAAGGTACCACTGTACTCAAAACATTACCACACTGCTGACAACCAAACAGAATTTGAACTCCTGTACAGGGTTGTGGAAGGCACTCTGTGGATGTAAGTTATCCTCATGGTTCCAGAGTTCTTAGCCCCATTTCTTGTTTTGATTTTCAATCATAGAATTGTAGCGTTGGAAGGGACCCTAGGGCAGTGTTTCCCAACCGGTGTTCCGCGGCACACTAGTGTGCCGCGAGAGGTTGCCGGGTGTGCCGTGGGTGGGAGGCGGGCAAGTCGGGCTGCTTTAGCCCCGTGCGTGCTCTCCCAGCTGGAGAGGTGACGCGCGCCTATGGAGGCTCCTGCCATAGGCGCGCGTCACCTCTCCAGCTGGGAGAGCACGCAGGGGGCTAAAGCAGCCCCCCGCGACCCTCTCCCCGCTGGAGAGGTGACGCGCGCCTATGGCAGGAGCCTCCATAGGCGCGCGTCACCTCTCCAGCTGGGAGAGCACGCAGGGGGCTAAAGCAGCCCCCAGCGACCCTCTCCCCGCTGGAGAGGTGACGCGCGCCTATGGCAGGAGCCTCCATAGGCGCGCGTCACCTCTCCAGCGGGGAGAGGGTCGCGCGGGGCTAAAGCAGCCCCCCGCGACCCTCTCCCCGCTGGAGAGGTGACGCGCGCCTATGGCAGGAGCCTCCATAGGCGCGCGTCACCTCTCCAGCTGGGAGAGCACGCAGGGGGCTAAAGCAGCCCCCCGCGACCCTCTCCCCGCTGGAGAGGTGACGCGCGCCTATGGCAGGAGCCTCCATAGGCGCGCGTCACCTCTCCAGCTGGGAGAGCACGCACGGGGCTAAAGCGCGACCGTCTCCCGGCTGGAGACGCGGGGCTGGGGCTGGGGAAGCCCGAGCTTCCCCCTCCCCCAGAACGGGACCCAGAGCTCTGGGAGCTTGCGGGGCTGGGGGAGGAGGAAGCCCTCCGCCAGCCTCCAAACCATGTCGGGAGACAGCGGGTGGGCGCGCTACGCCTCTCCCGCTGTCTCCCGAGTTTGCGGGGCTGGCGACGGGGAGGAGCAGGCTTCTCCCCCCCGCCAGCCTTCTAACCAAGTCGAGGGACAGCGGGATGGCGGCGTTCCTTCGGAGGACGCCCGTGCTCCGCGCTGGTGTTGGCCAGCCTTGCGCACCCGGGGGATCTCCCCCCAGGAGCGCAAGGCTTGCGGGCGGCGCAGAGCACGGGGCGCCCTTCAGAGGACGCCCCGTGCTCCGCGCTGTGTTGGCAAGCCTTGCGCACGGGGGGCGCGTGGGGCGCCCTGAAACAGAGGGTTCCCCATGCTGCGGACTGTAGCCTGCCGCCCGATGCGCGGGGCGCCCTGAAGCAGAGCGCCCCTCGTGCCAGGCAGACATGGGCCAGCCCCACAAGCTCGGGGGACAGTGGGGAGGCGCAGCACCGCCATCCCACTGTTCCCCGACCTGGTTTTGGGGGGGGGAAAATAAAGGAAATTTTTTTTTCCTTTATTTCCCCCCCCCCCCAAAAAAGTAGGTGCGTCCTATGGGACGGAGCGTCCTAAAAATACGGTACTTACTATTTCATAATAAAGTAATTATAAAATACCGGTACTTTCTTTGTGTTTATTTGATGCCTATTAAAGAGAGTTACTTTATATATAGTCAATATAGGCACAGAGTTAATTTTTTAAACATTTTCTAATGGTGGTGTGCCTCGAGATTTTTTTCATGAAACAAGTGTGCCTTTGCCCAAAAAAGGTTGGGAAACACTGCCCTAGGGTCATCTAGTCCAACCCCCTGCAATGACTCTGTGTCGCTGTGATCTGTTGGCTTGGCTGGTTGATCATGGGGGTGTGCAGTCGTGGGGCTCTGCAGATTTAAGCAGCAGTACTGAGCTAGGGGTTATTGAACACTTTTCCTTCTTGGGCTATTGGTTTATTTGCAATTCGAACCCACACCCCAGTGTCCCATTTCTCCATGGGTGGAGAATCTGGCTGCACCTTACAGAACCAGAATGCCGGGGGATCGAATAACAACAATGAACTCTACTTCGGGGTTGTCATCTTTGATATATTAAAATCATTTATGTAGGCACGCTGCTTTGAAAGCAGTTTTGAAGTGGGCGTACTGCACAATACCTTAAAGAGATCCAGTAAAACAGAAGTAATGTCACTAAGTTATTCTCACTCTTTGCTCGCCCCAGATGATATTGATAGAACAGTTTTGCAAGGTTCGTATAAGCCGCATGCTCTCATTCACAAGCCCATCTCTCCACAGCTCAGCCTGAAATATGGGCCTAATAATGGAGGGCTTTGGCTGCATTTGCATTGCATTAGCACAGCAATATCTCTGTATTTGAAAGCTGGGTATTGAAACAGGCATTTGAAAGGCATGAACGCTGGCTGTTAGAATTCCTGCTCCACGATTGCAGTCATGGGATTATTGTTTTTAACATGACGGTCTATGTTTTCATTCCACAGAGTGGGAAGTGATGAAGACAGGATGTTTGTGTTCCTGTGTTCCGTGAAGTGGCACTATTGTCTTTTGTTCTTTCTCTCTTTGCTGTCTGATGCTAGAGAGAGAGGGAGCCATGTTGCAGTGCTCCGGGTGTGTTTATATATAAATAAAGTAGATTAGCCAAAATGCTGAGTTGCTGAGGTCTGGTACGCATGCTGCACAAACTCTGCAGATCCCTAAGTGTGCCGTTGTTGGTTGGCATTGGTCGCTGTGATGTTTGGGCTGAAGAAAGCTTTTGAAGCTCCCAAACGATCGACCAGGAGGGAGGGAACATGCCAGTCGGGCATGTGTCTCTGCCAGGGTCCTACTCGAGTGTAGGCTGAGCTCCTGACACTGGCATCTGCATTGGCTCAGTCTGTTAAAAGCTATATTGTAATTCTGGCTCCTCCCCTTTGTGCTACTTGCAAAGCCGTTCCTTCCTCAATTGCCAGCTTAGTGTCTGCCGTGTGTGATGTAGTGGTTAACAGCAATAGACTCGTAATCTGGGGAACCGGGTTCGCGTCTCCACTCCTCCACATGCAGCTGCTGGGTGACCTTGGGCTAGTCACACTTCTTTGAAGTCTCTCAGCCTCACTCACCTCACAGAGTGTTTGTTGTGGGGAAGGAAGGGAAAGGAGAATGTTAGCCACTTTGAGACTCCTTAGTAATAATAATAATAATAATAATAATAATAATAATAATAATAATAATTTATTTGTACCCCGCCCATCTGGCTGGGCTTCCCCAGCCACTCTGGGCGGCTTCCATAGAAACCAAAAATACAGTAAAATATCACAGATTAAAAACTTCCCTGAACAGGGCTGCCTTTAAGATGTCTTCTGAATGTCAGGTAGTTATTTATCGCTTTGACATCTGATGGGAGGGCGTTCCACAGGACGGGCGCCACTACCGAGAAGGCCCTCTGCTGGTTCCCTGTAGCTTTGCTTCTCGCAATGAGGGAACCGTCAGAAGGCCCTCGGCGCTGGACCTCAGCGTCCGGGCAGAACGATGGGAGTGGAGACGCTCCTTCAGGTATACAGGGCCGAGGCCGTTTAGGGCTTTAAAGGTCAACACCAGCACTTTGAATTGTGCTCGGAAACGTACTGGGAGCCAATGTAGGTCTTTCAAGACCGGTGTTATGTGGTCTCGGCGGCCGCCCCCAGTCACCAGTCTGGCTGCCACATTCTGGATTAGTTGTAGTTTCCGAGTCACCTTCAAAGGTAGCCCCACGTAGAGCGCATTGCAGTAGTCCAAGCAGGAGATAACTAGAGCATGCCTAAACCTGCCTCCTCGGTAATGACATGGTCTGGTCTTAGCGTAACTCCGCCTCCTGCCCATGATCACCGAGATCTTAGGGATAAAGCGGGATATCAAATCCAAACTCTTGTTGTTGTTGTTGTTGTTGTTGTTGTTGTTGTTGACAGGGCCATCTTAAGCATATCTGGCGCCATGGTGCAAAGCTCCCCTCCATTTCCCAGAGTTTTTTAGGGAGGACGGCGCCACAGGCGGGGATGGAGGAGGCGGGCGGCAGCTGGAGGGCAGCTCCTCCGGCAGGGAAGAGGCGGAGGCTGGAAGCGGTGCCTCCCGGCTCAGCTGGACGCTTCGTGCCACGGTGGTCACGGCAGACGGAGGCTCCGGGAGCGGCGCTGCTTCAGCACAGCAAGACGAAGGCAGGCAAGGGCGGCGAGCTGATGCCGGGAGGTGCCACGTCCAGCTTCCGCCTCTTCCCTGGCGCCCTCCAGAACTTGGCGCCCTGGCGTCCTGCGCCACTAGCCTCTGTGGGTAAGACGGCCCTGGTTGTTGGCATCTGTCTGTCTTGAGAGACAATGGAGTGCGCCTCCTGGGGCGAAGTCAAACCACTGTGTTAGCAGCACTAAAGTGACTTCCCCGGGGCACAAGCCTGGGCAGTGTGTCTGGAGGTCCTGAGCTGCCCAGAAAACAAGACCCCCCCCCCTCAGCCTCGCTGTGATGGCCTGGGAATCTGATTCAGAGGCTGAACCTGAGGAATCCCAGCCTGCACAGGAGTCCCCGCCTCCAGGGCCGGCTGAGCTGGGGCAGGGGCTTGAACCTGAAGGGTCCTCACCTGTGCTGGGTCCTCAGGTGCAGGCACCAGCTGAGTCTGCTCTGGCCCCTGAGGTGATGGAGGACCCATTGCCTGCAGGTGCTCCACTCTCAGCCCCGTCAGAGGAAGCTGAGGTTGCCTCTGGGTCTGGTAACCCTCCAGCCTCTCCTGAGCTGCAGAGGCTCCGGGCAGAGAGGAGGAGGGAACTACGTTCCTGCAGGAGGAGTGCTCGCCTCCAGGCCAGGAGGGGCGAGTCACCTGTGGACCAGGGCCGCCCTATGTCTCGGGGCAGATAAAAGCCAGTCAGCCCCAGTCCCAGGTTGCGGGAGCAACATTGTTGGTAGCCTGTTCCTGCCGGCACCCCGTCCTGCTCTTCTGCCAGAGTTCCTGACCCCACTCGACTCCCTGCTTTGGACCCCGCTTCAGCCTCGGACTGGACATGGACCACGCCGCACGGTAACCCTCCCCCCGGACCAGCACACTCACTAATGTGATCCCAAGGAAAGCAGAGCAAGACGTTGGGCACCAGGTTGGCTGCAGGAATTGCTAGACAAGGCCTTAGGGACTCAACTCCAGATTTCTGTAGGGCTTGCTGTAGAGCCTTTTCTTCTCCTGAAGATGTCCTGCAAAGCAGTGGAGTTTTGGGATCAGAGTTTTCCTTCTTCTAGATAGGCTTCCTTCCCAAGTGGATGAGCCCCGCCTGCCCCTCGCTTCCCTTTATGGCACATGTAGAAACCACCTTCTTGACCGCTGGACCCATTATTGATCTCACCCGCCGGAGCCTGTCTTTGTATGCAAGGGAAGCCCCTAACTCACCGAGGGCTTGAAACCCATTGGCTACCCTCACCTGGTTTAGCCTGCTGATCAAGGCCGTTTCCTGGGATTGTGGCCTCTGTCACATGCGAACAGCTTCTAGGAGCCGCAGGTGAGAGCTGAGTGCATGTGCACAGACACACATGTATATAGACCACTTCTTCGGGGTGTACATTTACAGGAGAGACAGGCCCTGCTTATAGAAAGCTAGGTGCTCAGGGTCTAGAAAGCATGCACTTTTTCTTCTTCTTCTTTTTTGGCGATCACTTGTAGCCCAGTAAGATTGTCGTCCATTAACATGCTTTTAACAATGAGTCCGTAAGTGACTGTGGAGGCCAGTTCTGGATCCACACATCCTTCCACAGTGGGGACATTGGTTTCCGGGCAGCAGTTGATCAAGGTGTGGATTTACCAAGCGTGCTTTCCTCTTAAGCACGTTTCTCCCTTGTGTCCTGAGTTTGAGTGTCTTCAAAGCCCAAGACACCTTTGGTAAAGGCTGTTCTCCAATTGGAGCGCTCGCTGGCCAGTGTTTCCCAGTTGTCGGTGTTTATACTACATTTTTTTAGCTAGATGTACCAATACAGTCATACCTCTTGTTGTGTTTGCTTCACGTTGTGGCTTTTTGGGTTGTGAACGAGGCAAACCTGGAAGTGTATACTTCTGGGTTTCAGCACACACGCACGTGTAGAAGCATTCTGCATGCTTCGCACATGCACAGAAGCATTCTGCGTGCTTCACGCATGTGGAGAAGCGCTCTATCGCGCTCTGCGCTTGTGCAGAAGCACCACTCTAGTTGCAGATTTTTCAGGGTGCGAACAGTACCCCAGAACGGATCGTGTCTGCAACTAGAGATACCACTGCAGTCAGTAATATGTGGTGCTTTTTCAGAGGGCCTAATCGCCTTAATGATAGCAGTATTCTTTCTTTGCTCAAATTTGGGGCACTTGTGACAAATTGAGGCAATGGCCTCCTGCTGCTACAAGTGCTTCTTTTGTTCAGAAACCAGGCAAGCTGTGTATGTCATTATTACTCATTAGCTGCCCATGTCTCTCCTTCAAACACATCAGCAAAGACTTTAGCAACAATTTCTGCAGGCAGACGGGTACCATTTTAGCTATCTGTCCAACAGACACATCCATCCATTTATCCGTTGCCCAACGAGAAGCGTCTCTGAGCGATACGCCAAATAAAATGTATTTAAGAACCCCGGTTCCAATTAAACTACCATGATTCCACGGCAGAATTCTGCAGGTTAAAGACATCACAGCGACAACCATTTGACACAAGAAGCCATCAGGCAAATGAAAAAGGCTAATGCAGACATCAATGATTATGGGTTAGTGCCACCAGATTTGCATGTAATTGGGTCCATGCTGACGACGTTGCCAAGCCGGTTGAGACAGGCTCAATAATCAGCAGCCCAGCTTTTGTGTGCAGTGAATACCTGGCTCAATAATAATAATAATAAGAAGAAGAAGAAGAAGAAGAAGAAGCTGGATTTTGAAGGGGCAGAGGAACCAGAGACCAAATTGCAAACATGCGCTGGATTATGGAGAAAGCTAGAAAGTTCCTGCTTCATTGACTATGCAAAAGCCTATGACTGTGTCAACCACAGCAAACTATGGCAAGTTCTTAAAGAAATGGGAGTGCCTGATCACCTCATCTGTCTCCTGAGAAATCTCTATGTGGGACAAGAAGCTACAGTTAGAACTGGATATGGAACAACTGATTGGTTCAAAATTGGGAAAGGAGTACGTCAAGGCTGTATATTGTCTCCCTGCTTATTTAACTTATATGCAGAATTTATCATGCGAAAGGCTGGGCTGGAGGAATCCCTAGCCGGAATTAAGATTGCTGGAAGAAATATCAACAACCTCAGATATGCAGATGACACAACTTTGATGGCAGAAAGTGAGGAGGAATTAAAGAAGCTTTTAATGAGGGTGAAAGAGGAGAGCGCAAAATATGGTTTGAACCTCAACATCAAAAAAAATAAGATCATGGCCACTGGGCTCATAAACCTCCTGGCAAATAGAAGTGGAAGAAATGGAGGCAGTGAGAGATTTTACTTTCTTGGGCTCCATGATCACTGCAGATGGTGACAGCAGTCACAAAATTAAAAGACGCCTGCTTCTTGGGAGAAAAGCAATGACAAACCTAGACAGCATCTTAAAAAGCAGAGACATCACCTTGCCGACAAAGGTCCGTATAGTTAAAGCCATGGTTTTTCCAGTAGTGATGTATGAGCTGGACCATAGAGAGAGAGAGCTGGACCATAAAGAAGGCTGATCGCTGAAGAATGGATGCTTTTGAATTCTGGTGCTGAAAGAGACTCTTTAGAGTCCCATGGACTGCAATAAGATCAAACCTCTCCGTTCTGAAGGAAATCAGCCTTGAGTGCTAACTGGAAGGACAGATCCTGAAGCTGAGGCTCCAGTACTTTGGCCGCCTCATGAGAAGAGAAGACTCCCTGGAAAAGACCCTGATGTTGGGGAAGATGGAGGGCACAAGGAGAAGGGGATGACAGATGACGAGATGGTTGGACAGTGTTCTCGAAGCTACGAACATGAGTTTGACCAAGCTGTGGGAGGCAGTGGAAGACAGGAGTGCCTGGCGTGCTCTGGTCCATGGGGTCGCGAAGAGGCGGACACGACTAAACGACTAAACGACAACACCCTGCTTATCTGGCTGGGTTTCCCCAGCCACTCTGGGCAGCTCACAATAGAAAATTAAAAACACGATAAAAACATCAAACATTATAAACTTCCCTAATCATGGCTGCCTTCAGATGGCGTCTAAAAGTCAGGTAGTTTTTTATTTCCTTGACATCTGGTGGGAGGGCATTCCACAGGTTGGGCGCCACCACCAAGAAGCATCAATTCTTCGGCAATCAGCCTTCTTTATGGTCCAGCTCTCACTTCCAGTCGTGCATTTGCCCAATACCCTTGCCAAGCCATCCGAGTTGATGGCTGTCACTGCTTGCTGTGGCAGTGAGTTCCATAGTCCAACTGTGCACTGCATGAAGAAGCGCTTTCTTTTGTTCTTCCAACATTCAGCTTCCTTGGCCATTCACAAGTTAAAGAGTTATGAGAGAGATAGGAGAAAACTCTTCTCTATCCGTTTTTTTGGGGGGGAGGGAAAGACCAGCTCTGGGATAGAGGAGAAAGGCAGAGTGGACTGTGAGTGTCCCTTGTAGCTTTCTAGTGCCACCTGTAGCCGAGAGGCCGTTTTGCACCGTGTCAAATTCCTTGCCTGAGTGGCAGTTTCCATCATTCGACTGATGGGCAGCCAAAGTGACTCACTTATTCTTAGCTCAGCAGTTTCCAGCCAATACCCCTTTCTGGAGGCTGGCATTGGCTGCGACGTCGCCCTGTCCTTCGCCTGTGTACCTTGGCCGTCAGGGTGAATGCAGAGTGGTAAAGTGTTGGCCAAAATATGCCAAACCCTCTCTCCCTCCACACACACCCAATTTTGCCAAAGAGCCCAGTGGGCATCCCTGCCAGGAGCTTCCCAGAATAATGACTAATTCGAGCGAATGGGCACACCTAGCTCCTGTCATTGCGGCCAATTAGAGAATGTTACAGGCTGGCTTTGGAGGGACAGAGGGAGAATCTCGCTTCAGCACCCACCAAACAACCTGGGCTTTCATATAATCTTGGTTATCGGGACGTGGGTGGCGCTGTGGGTTAAACCACAGAGCCTAGGACTTGCCAATCAGAAGGTCAGCAGTTCGAATCCCCGCAACGGGGTGAGCTCCTGTTGTTCGGTCCCTGCTCCTGCCAACCTAGCAGTTCGAAAGCACATCAAAGTGCAAGTAGATAAATAGGTACCGCTCCGGCGGGAAGGTAAACGGTGTTTCCGTGCACTGCTCTGGTTCACCAGAAGTGGCTTAGTCATGCTGGCCACATGATCCAGAAGCTGTACGCCGGCTCCCTTGGCCAATAAAGCGAGATGAGCACCGCAACCCCAGAGTCGGCCACGACTGGACCTAATGGCCAGGGGTCCCTTTATCTTTTTACCTTGGTTCTCAAATGACTTGGTAATCAAACAACTTGGAACCCAAACACTGCAAACCAGGAAGTACGTGTTCTGGTTTGCGAACTTTTTTTGGAAGCCAAACGTGCTCCAAGCCAGAGTGTTTCGCTGAAGTCTGTCTGTTTTTGCTATTTATTTTGCTTTTTTGTTTTTGCGGCTCTTTTTTGTTTTATTTTCTGACTGTGTCTTCAGCTACTGATTGATTGTGTGACTGCAGTACATTTTTTTTTGCTTTCATTTTATCGATCAATGGTCTCGTTAGAGAGTAAAATTCATGTTAATTTGTTGTTTTAGGGTTTGTTTTTCAAAGTCTGGAATGGATTAATCCCTTTTGCATTACTTTCTATGGGAAAGCGCACCTTGGTTTTGGAATGCTTTGGTTATGGAACAGAGTTCCAGAACCGATTAGGTTTGAAAACCAAGGTACCACTGTGTGTGTGTGTGTGTGTGTGTGTGTAATTTATACTTTTCAAGTTCATACATTTCACTAGTTTTATACATTTCACAAATTTTACATTCATTTTGACATTTCAAAACTTGACTTCCACGGTGACACCATCTTGCGCTATCAGGATGGTGGAGGAGTTGGACTGGGAACCTGAATAAGCACATGAAAGAATAAAATTGTCTCACATACTGGAAGTCCGGTGAGAAATGGCATCTGTCCATTCTGCAGATTCCATCCTTGTTTCTTTTGGGTGCTCCTTCCATGGCTCATCTCCGAGTCTGGCAGCGCCTGCTTCTCCTCAACCCAGCCACACCTCTGATTCTTTCCCAGAACAGCTTGTCTAGCTACAGGTGGTCTTCTGGCGTATCACAAAAGACAAACCTTCTTCTCTGGTTTTAGCAATCATGAACATAATGTGATGGCCTGGCACTCAGGCTCAGACTCGAAGCCAGAGGAGTCTCAGTCCGCACCGGTTCTCAGGTTATCCCTGGGCCCAGCACACCTTGGAGGTTTCTAAGCAGAGGTCGGCAAGCCATCTGCCATGAATGCTGTAACTGAGATTTCTGCATAGAAGGCGGGTTAGACTAGAGAACCCTTGGGTGTCCCACAGAACTCTACTATTCTGCGATTCTATAAACCGGCAGCCCCATCTTCTGGGGGCTCCGGAATCGGGAATCCTATAACGTGTGTGGGGCCCTGGTTTTTGCAGATGCTTGAGCCTGCCCTGGCTCCAGATGCGGGGATGACCTCGTTGCCTCCAGCTGGGCCATCACTTACAGCTGCTCCACTACTGGTTGGGTCATGGGAGGCTGAGGCGGCTTCTGGGTCTAGTAACCCACCGACGTCTGCCAAGCTGCAGAGACAGGGCTTTTTTGGCTGTGGCCCCAATCTGGTGGAACGCTCTGTCCCAAGAGACTAGGGCCCTGCGGGACTTGACATCTTTCCGCAGGGCCTGCAAGACGGAGCTGTTCCACCAGGCCTTTGGCCAAGGCACAGCCTGACCCCCTCTCTCCTTCTGTAATCCTCATAGAACTCTAGCCCAATGGTTGCCATTAATTTGATTGTGAATTGATTTTAGAATGAATTGATTTTAGAATGTATTTCAATTAATTGACTGTGATTTTATGTAAACCGTGCTATTTTTACTGTTGTTAGCTGCTCTGAGCTCTGCTCTTTGGCTTGGGAGGGTGGGATAAAAATATTGTTGTTGTTGTTGTTGTTGTTATTATTATTATTATTATTATTATTATTATTATTATTATTATTATTATTACAGTTCTATGACTCTGTGATTCCTTGATCCTGTCCCTTTTCCCTCTGAACAGCTCTACCAAAAATGGAGGCCTCGTCTTCAGATCTACAGGAACCTCCCCATTTATGCGGGTTGAAATTCTGAGTGAAATCGCGTGTATCTGAAACACCGTTGGAAAACTCTGCAAACACTCCATTCCAGCCCAGCCTAGCCCACCCAGACCCAGCCCTTTTTGTGACTTTTTGGGGGGTCACTTCCGGGTTCATGTAAAGGGGGGGGGGGAGGTTGCCTGTATGAGAACCTAAGCACTGTGGGCATCAAACATCAGTGTCTTTCCGAGGGAAAGGAATTTGTCGAGGAGGATGCGAGTTTGATCCCAACATGTGTCTATTTATAAACTCCCAAGTTTTATTTTTGAATGCAAAACAAGACCCGAAGAGGTGTTGGGGGCAGAGAAAAAGCCTTATTTTTGTGGAGGTTCCCGCTGCCCTGGAACATTTGAGTGGGGCTTGCCAGTGGCCGAAAGAGCTGTGTGTAGCTCTGAGATGAAAGCCGTATTAAAAGTCAAGTTGTGATGAATTTTCTGTTGCCCTTGGCAGAGGCCCTTGGACGCGGAAAACCTTCTGCCCGCGAGCCAGGAGGAAATCTCACGCAGATGATGGCTTGGCTTCCAGTACCTTGAAGAAACTCAGTCTCCCTTTCCCCTTCTTTCCCCTTTAAGTGTTTTCACAAATTTCAAGATGTGAAACCGGAGCTCTGCTCTGTGTGAACGAAATGGGCTACTGGCTGGCTTTCTTGGCAAGGGCGAAGAGGAAATAATTCACTTTCTTTATTGTTTGTTAACTCTCTCCCACTCTGACCCCCAACTCCACCTAGACTGACCTGGGAAGAACTTTAGCTGTGATTTTGCTCGCCATCTGCACAAGCAGGAATTTAATTTAATTCCACATGCCTCGTATGGAAGCTGGGTTTCATCAAACGCCGTTTTCACCTTCCAGCGCCGCAAGCATTTGACTGTCCTGTTTGCCGCAGTGGGGGAGCAGCGAGGAGGAGAATGGAGGGGTGAGGATCGGGGGGCGGGTGCTCAAATGGAGGCTAAATAAAAGGTTGAGAGAAATGTGCGTAATTAACTTGGACAACTGATTGCCTCTTGACGTGGTGACAGCCACCGGGGTCAGGCAGCTTTAGAAAAGGATTTGATGAATTTCATGGAGCAGAAGGTTCTGAATGACTCTTCTGTTCTCTTCTACGTGCAATTCAACCTGTCTCTTGCTTCTTTAGGAGAAAAGGAGAATATATAAATGATCCTTTTTTCCACACCGGTTATAATCGTAAACATTTCCATCATGTTACTATCCCAGTCCTCATCTCCTCCCTCCTAAACTAAAAATTCCAGAATTCTTTAATGCAGTGGTTCTCTAAGTAGGCAATACTGCCATTGTGTGTGTGTGTGTGTGTGTGTGTGTGTGTGTGTGTGTGTGTGTGTTTTGGGGGGTACTGATTTGAATTTTATTGTGTTGCTATCTTCCTGAGTGGGTTGTGCAACCCACTGCAGTGGTGCCTCGGGTTAAGAACTTAATTCGTTCTGGAAGTCCGTTCTTAACCTGAAACTGTTCTTAACCTGAGACACCGCTTTAGCTAATGGGGCCTCCCGCTGCTGCCATGCCGCCGCCACGCGATTTCTGTTCTCATCCTGAAGCAAAGTTCTTAACACAAGGTACTATTTCTGAGTTAGCAGAGTCTGTAACCTGAAGCATTTGTAACCTGACGTACCACTGTATTCTGAATAATGCATTTTATAGTGCAGAAGAGGGATTCTTCAGTTGCTTCTTGACCTCCCTCCTCTGCTTCAGCCTCGGAGTCTGAACAGCTCCCTGTCACCAGCTCTTCCTGCTCACTAAACCCTGTCGTTCTTTAAGCATCCAAACCCTCTTTCTAATCTTCTCCCTCTGACCTCTCCTCTGTGTCCCACCACCAATCCCCTGGCTCTGAGCCTTCCTTCTCTGGGGGTCTCCCCTGAGAGTTCCCCCCAGAACTGGGGTAAGAGACAACTGCCACCCCAATTGCCTTCTGCATGCGCTTTTAGGGAGGGTGACATCTTGAGCTTTGTCTTAGATAGCAAAATGTCTTGCAATAGCCCTGTTCCTTAGTCTCAGATTTGCTGCTAGGAGCTCAGCAGGACAGTGACCAACTGAGTTGGCTCCACCGACCGTTAGCTCTGTCACCACCTACTTTTGACCTCCCTACCTCCCACCCTACCAGTCCTAAGGGGCACTCCCGTGGCCATCACTACATCCCATGACAATGAATTTCATAATTATATGGTGTTCTTTTCGACTGTTCTGACTGTTCTGTTCTGACTGTTTCTGGTGACCATTGGGTGACCACAGGCTTTGGTGCTAGGGGACCAGGGGTAGCTGCTTTTTCTATAACCAAGAGAATGAAGAAATTCACTTCAGCCCCAAGCCATGCTTTTGACAGCCTGCTTTTGGACTTACGAAAGCCTAAACCACAAGCGCCACCAAAAATAGCTTTCATCATAGGTCCCCCCCTCCCTTCTTAACCAACATGAGCTGGAAAATTTCCAAGGTCAGGTGGTGTTAAGCCATGCCTTTAAGCTATCGGCCAGCTCCGATTGCAGGCTCGCTTCTGATATCCGTAATTACGTTTTCCCACTCGGAATCAACTCTCTTGCCAGCATTTAGCAAAGACTGAAGTCACCAAAAGCAACAGGCAGGTTTGAGAAGCTGACATCTTCTGTGTTCGGGCCAGAAGTGGGGAAGCTCAAAACTGAGAGCTAAATGTGGCCCTTCATGCTTTTCTATCCGGCCCTCAGGGCTCACTTGCTTTGATTGAGGCATCTCTTGACATTTCATGCAGTTTGGAGAGGTCCTTTTGGAGCTCTTTGCAATCTCTGTTCCTTTTAGCAACCCTGAAGGATTTAGTATCACCAGCACACTTGACCGACCCATTGCTAACCCCTAATGCTAGATCGTTTAGGAAAAATGCAGCTCCCAGTAAGTTCGCATTCATTCTTATGGGGTATATGAAGCAATGGTCACTGACCAGGAATGAGTGGATAGCTGAATGAAGGCGTTGACGCCGTGAAAAGGGAACATTTCATGCCTGCAGTCCTTAGGAAAGAAATTTAGAATAACGCTGGCAATATCATAATGCAGCTATACAAATCTATGGTGCAACAGTGTTTGGAAGACTGCATACCGTTCTGGCTGCCTCACTGCAAAAAGGTTATTGTGGAGTGAGAAAAGGTTCAAAAAAAGGGAAATCAAATGTTCAAGAGGATGATTCCCTTGTGAAGAAATGTTGAGCATCTGGTACTTTTTGGATGAGAGTAAGAGGTAGGTGGTCGGGACCCAGGTGGCGCTATGGTGTAAACCACAGAGCCTAGGGCTTGCCGATCAGAAGGTCGGCGGTTCGAATCCCCGCGACGGGGTGAGCTCCCATTGCTCAGTCCCTGCTTCTGCCAACCTAGCAGTTCAAAAGCATGTCAAAGTGCAAGTAGATAAATAGGTACTGCTCCAGCGGGAAGGTAAACGGCGTTTCCGTGTGCTTCTGTGGTTTCGCCAAAAGCGGCTTAGTCATGCTGGTCACATGACCTGGAAAAACGGTCTGTGGAAGTGGACAAACGCTGGCTCCCTTGGCCTGTAAAGTGAGATGAGCGCCGCAACCCCAGAGTCATCTGCGACTGGACTTAACTGTCAGGGGTCCTTTACCTTTACCTTTCTAAGAGGTAAAGGTAAAGGGACCCCTGACCATTAGGTGCTGGGCTAGGCACTTAGCTTCCTCCTGATGATGCGTATGTGTCATGCGTCTGACATCATATATGTGCGACATGCAATGTGCGCATGACATCAAGCATGTGATGCAACACTGCCCCATGCTCAGTCTTAGGCCCAAGCCAGTGCCTCTGGTGAATAATAATAATAATAATAATAATAATAATAATAATAATAATAGTCTATTTATTTATTTCTACCCTGCCCATCTGGCTGGGTTTCCCCAGGCACTCTGGGTGGCTTCCAACAAAAGATTAAAAATACATTAAAACATCAGTCATTAAAAACTTCCCTAAACAGGGCTGCCTTCAGATGTCTTCTAGAAGACAGATATTTATGTTTATTTCCTTGACATCTAAAGGGAGGCGTTCCACAGGGCAGATGCCATCACTGAGAAGGCCCTCTGCCTGGTTCCCTGTAACCTCACTTCTTGTAATGAGGGAACCGCCAGAAGGCCCTCAGAGCTGGACCTCAGTGTCCGGGTTGAACGATGGAGGTGGAGACGCTCCTTCAGATATACTGGACCGAGACGGTTTAGAAACACCCTATTTCATTCAGCTCTCTTAAGTGGATGAGAGCTGAATGATAACAGACTTTTGTCCCTTTGTCCCATGGGCTCAGCATAAGTCGTTCCCTGATGGGTTTCTCTCAAGCAAAATACAAACAATTAGAGTAATGACAGGGAAAGCACACTAATTGGCTAGACCAAAGGCGCTTGTTTCAACACCCACTCTCTCATCTCCCTCCTGTGCCCTGCGGGAAGCTTTTAAAATGGTGGATCTGAAAGGAAAGGAATGAAAGTAGTTCTCCTCCAGGTCTGAAGACATAAACCAGCTTCACTTTTTCCTCTTGGCAGTGCGCATTGTGATGTGCAAAGTGTTATAAATACGTCTTTGTTGATACATGCCGGAGGACAAAGAGGCAGCAACCCACTGAGCAAGATCTGAATGCAAAAAGGGACATCTGCAGCTCTACCTCTCTTTCAAATCAGAACCAGTGAAGGTGGTGAAGGTCCTGTGTGAGTGTCTGGGGGCAGTTGGAGGATGGATGGCGGCTAGCAGATTGAGGCTGGATCCTGACAAGACAGAAGTACTGTTTTGGGGGGACAGGAGGCGGACAGGTGTGGAGGATTCCCTGGTCCTGAATGGGGAAACTGTGCCCCTGAAGGACCAGGTGCGCAGCCTGGGAGTCATTTTGGACTCACAACTGTCCATGGAGGCACAGGTCAGTTCTGTGTCCAGGGCAGCTGTCTACCAGTTCCATCTGGTACGCAGGATGAGACCCTCCCTGTCTGCAGACTATCTCGCCAGAGTGGTGCATGTTCTGATTATCTCCCGCCTGGAATACTGCAATGCGCTCTACGTGGGGCTACCTTTGAAGGTGACTCAGAAACTACAACTAATTCAGAATGCGGCAGCTAGACTGCGGACTGGGAGCGGCTGCCGAGACCACATAACACCAGTTTTGAAAGACCTACATTGGTTCCTAATACGTTTCCAAACACAATTCAAAGTGTTGGCGCTGACCTTTCAAGCCCTAAACGGCCTCTACTCTGGAAGCCGCCCAGAGTGGCTGGGGAAGCCCAGCCAGATGGGTGAGGTATAAATAATAAATTAGTAGTAGAAGAAGAAGTAGTAGTATTTGCATGGGGAAACATTATGCATTTTTTTTCCAGTTAATGAAAAATAAGCTTGGACTGTAGAGAGTGTGGTTTGCCAACAGCACAATACCGCAAGATATTTTCTCTTCCCTTGGGACTTGCTTCTTTCTTGAACATGTCCAGCCAATTAGGGATCACATAGTTAAAAGCAATTACGTAACATCACCATGGGTGAAGGTTTGAGCCCTGCTTTCTGTACCACTGTGGCAACCTTCGTTTTGTTTTTTACTTGACCTCCCATTTTCCATGGTGTTTTTAATTTATCCTCCTTGCTGCACCCTATCTCCTCTTTTCTTATATCATAACTACCGCACAATAATCTCTAATTTCTTCTGTTGCTCATACTTCGAATGATGCTCGCGGATTCATCATACTATAATATTTCTTTAAATATTCTGAAAATGGCTTCCACTCTTCCACAAAACAATCCTCATTAGGTTCTCTTATGAGCCATAATCATGTTACCTGGAGAGATGCTTAATAAAAATAAAAAATAAAATGCACACATTCATGAAAATAACCTCCCAGACAAAACATGCATATTAGGGGAAATCATTTCTGAAAATGGATACAGTGAGCAAAATCTCATACAAAAGCATTTGCATGAGGAGTAATGATCGGTAAAATGCTGATAAACAGTTGTTGTTGTTGTTGTTGTTGTTTTAAAAAGTAGTTGCTAAGTGAGGCATGAATGTTGCAAACTGAGCTCAAGAATGGAAAATGGCAAGAAACGAAAACTTGAATGATTTATTCATCCCTTCCTGAATGCACATACATTTATTCAAAGAACACAATACCCAGAGCCAGTCAATTTATTTTTACACTTCTCTCCCTCTCTGGCAGTGAAAATACCAGGATTATAAATCAAATGACGAACCATTTGCTTCCCTTTCCTGACAATCAAAATCTGCCGCTCGAGGCAGCCACCTCATTCTGCCCAAAGGTACTGGGCATGTATTGGACATGCAGCCGACCAGGGAGCCCATTCAAGAAACAGCGCACCACCTTTCCCCGCAGTCGACTGGATTAGCCCTGTCGTCTGTACAAAACAACACAATCAGCTGTTCTTTCAACTCGCTTTCCCTGTTCATTCTGCTGCCAAAAATTATGATTGCTATTTAACAGAAACAACAGATCGAAAGAAAGGAAGAGGGTGTGTGTGTTTGCAGTTTAATAAAAAATTGATTTCCAACCTGTCGAAAATGAATGTTTTTCTTTTAAGAAAAAGCTCCTGCAGTCTCCAAATTAAGTCCAAGCCTTGGCCAATAAAGCTCCTGAGGTCATGAATGGATGAAAGAACATGAAGAATATGCTTGTGCCAATCCACACAATAAGACACTCGAGAGCTAAAGTTAAGACGCAGGGTGCATTGCATATAGATCCAGGATTCACCACACCTCGTTCTCTCTCTTCCAAAGAGAAACAGTTTCCCAGGCCCTGAAGACCCACCAATATTCCCATCACCTGGAATGGAATTGGACATTCCAGTTTCAGCGGTGAACCTCTGGAGTTTGGCAGGATCGGTATAAAATCATTCCTCTGCTCAAACTCAAAGGAGCAAAACCTGGTGATTCTGCCTATCCTTATTAAGCACCTGATTTCCTATGGTCCAGATGCCTCTGTTTATTTCTGGAGTGGTACTGAAACCCAATGAATGAAAATCTGAGACAGAGAAGAAATTCCACAAGTGGGAGAGACAGTCAGAGCCTCTCTCTCTCTCTCTCTCTCTGGTTTCATCCCATCAACACAGACATAGCAGGCTGGACCCCAGCTCTGTGATCGTATTGTGTTAGGAATGGACTGTCAGTCACGCTATGAAGGATGCTAATATCAAACAATGTATGGAAGTGAGAGCTGGACCATAAAGAAGGCTGATCGTGAAGAATTGATGCTTTTGAATTCTGGTACCGGAGGAGACTCTTGAGAGTCCCATGGACTGCAAGAAGATCAAACCTCTCCATTCTGAAGGAAATCAGCCCTGAGTGCTCACTGGAAGGACAGATCCTGAAGCTGAGGCTCCAAGACTTTGGCCACCTCATGACAAGAGAAGACTCCCTGGAAAAGACCCTGATGTTGGGAAAGATGGAGGGCACAAGGAGAAGGGGACGACAGAGGACGAGATGGTTGGACAGTGTTCTTGAAGCTGCTAGCATGAGTTTGACCAAACTGCGGGAAGCAGTGGAAGACAGGAGTGCCTGGCGTGCTTTGGTCCATGGGGTCACGAAGAGTTGGACATGACTAAACGACTAAACAACAACAACAACAAAATGTCAAACAAAGGTCAAAAATGTGCATGTTGTCAATGGCCCCAAATATTAAAGATGGGTCTTAGGAGGACAAAGTTTGCTTAACCCCTCACCATTTCTGCAAACATTATTCAGATATTTATTCCAGATTTCACTGGTGAAACTGTATCCATAGTCTCTCTTAAGATCATTAAAGACTCAGCACTCATTGTTCCTCTGCCCCATCTATCCCTTGCTCTTTCCGGCTCATATGTTATTTATGGCGCTGATGCTTTGCTGAAAATAATAAGCGTTATTTGAGAAGATTTTATTCTGTTCAACAAAAAGCTTCAGCACAATGCAGCTTCTCTGAGAGCATTAAACTTGGGGAGATGAACTGGCAGAAGAAATGTGGGAGCTTTATGAGAAAAAGTTGGTTTTGAAAAGAATTTCACAGCTCTGAAACGTGAAGTCCGGTTTATGTCCCGAGAGTGTAAGAACAGTCCTGCAGAGATTTAAATAAACTCCACGGCTTCCTTCTTCAACCCCAACTACTCCTGAGGGATTTGTGGAAATCCCAAATTAAGGAACATACCATCCTTTGGTTGACGTGGTACCGAATTAGAAAATGTATACAGTACAACCAAACCACATCATGGAACTGGAACTGAGAGATCTTTGGTTGTTGTTTAGTCATGTCTGACTCTTCATGACCCCATGGACCAGAGCATGCCAGGCACTCCTGTCTTCCACTGCCTCTTGCAGTTTGGTCAAACTCATGCTGGTAGCTTCAAGAACACTGTCCAACCATCTCGTCCTCTGTCGTCCCCATCTCCTTGTGCCCTCCATCTTTCCCAACATCAGGGTCTTTTCCAGGGAGTCTTCTCTTCTCATGAGGTGGCCAAAGTCTTGGAGCCTCAGCTTCAGGATCTGTCCTTCCAGTGAGCGCTCAGGGCTGATTTCCTTCAGAATGGAGAGGTTTGATCTTCTTGCAGTCCATGGGACTCTCAAGAGTCTCCTCCAGCACCAGAATTCAAAAGCATCCATTATTCGGCGATCAGCCTTCTTTATGGTCCAGCTCTCACTTCCATACATCACTACTGGGAAAACCATAGCTTTTACTATACGGGCCTTTGTTGGCAAGGTGATGTCTCTACTTTTTAAGATGCTGTCTAGGTTTATCATTGCTTTTCTCCCAAGAAGCAGGCATGCTTCTTTCAATTTTGCGACTGCTGTCACCATCTGCAGTGATCATGGAGCCCAAGAAAGTAAAATCTCTCACTTCCTCCATTTCTTCCCCTTCTATTTGCCAGGAGGTGATGGGACCAGTGGCCATGATCTTCGTTTTTTTGATCTTACCCCTTTTGAATTATTGCTGGATTCTCCCAATAAGATAGAACAAGGTCTGGTGTATAGGCTGCAGAAGAAAATATTGCAGAACTGTTTAACCTCCTATTCACCAAAGTGCTGGAGAGAATGTGGAGCATTAGGCTCTAATCAACATTGCAAGGGGTTGAACATTTCAATTCTGTGATTCTATGGACATGGATGGTGGACATGAAGCCTAGCTGTCCTGGCTAGTAAGTCATCAATAGTCCTCTCCTCCATGAATTCATCTAATCCTCCTTTAAAGCCATCTAGGCTGGTGGCCTCCTGGGGGAGCAAGTTCCATAATTTGACTAGGCATTGTGTGAATAATGACTTTCTTTCATCTGTCCTGAATTTTCCAATATTCAACTTTATTAGATGTTCATCTCTCAAATCACTGCAGCTCCTGAATCCCAGATCACCAATGAACTGGAAAGAATTGTCTCTCTTCCTTCCACTGTCTGCATAAGCCTGACGATCGTCTTCCAAAGCAACTCCTGTATTCCGAACTTAAAAATGGAAAGTGTAATGCTGGTAGTCAAAAAAAGAGGTTTAAAGACACACACTCTCTCTCTCGCTCTCTCTCTGTGTGTGTGTGTGACCACAAGGGCTGACACTGATGCCAAAATCCAGCATCGCCTTAGCTCTGCGAGTGTGACTTTCTCCTGATTGAAGTGCAGAGTGTTTGAGGACCAGGACATTTGCAGAGAAACCAAAATGCTTGTTTGCAAAGCTATGGTACTACCAACCTTGCTGTAGGCTTGTGAAACATGGACCACTTAAAAACGCCACCTCCAACTCCTTGAAAGATTCCATCAACATGCGTGGGGAGGGTGTGGGCCCTCAAACCCACCTCGTCGCCAGTTCAGAAGTGGCTTTCTTCAACATCAACTTCGTTGGACTGGTCATGTTGTGCAGATGCCTGATGATCGTCTTCCAAAGCAACTACTCTATTCCGAACTTAAAAATGGAAAGCGTCATGCTGGTGGTCAACAAAAGAGCTTCAAAGACTGTCTCAAGGCAAATCTTTAAAAATGTGTTATAAAAAATTGACAACTGGGAAACACTGGCCTGAGAGCGCTCCAGTTGGAGAACAGCCTTTCCCAAAGGTGTCATGGGCTTTGAAGACACTTGAACCCAGGACGCAAGGGAGAAACGTGCTAAGAGGAAGGTATGCTTGGCAAACTCTCACCGTGATCAACTCCCACCCAGAAACCAATGTCCCCACGTGGAAGGATGTGTGGATCCAGAATTGGCCTCACAGGCACTTATGGACTCATTGTTAAAACTGTGTTTATGGAAGACAATCTTACTCGGCTACGAGGGATCGCTGAAGAAGAAGGAGGAGGAGGAGGAGGAGGAGAAGGAAGAGGAAGAGGAGGTAGCCCCGAAGAGCGTTCCACAAATGTTTTAGAAGTAACACCAAAAGCGGTCCCTGCTGAATCCCTGTTGCATGAGAATTGTGATACTGCAGCGAATTCTTGCTGACATCAGATGAGTCTCACAAACCCGGGGGGGTTGAGTAGGAGAAATTTGCCTTCGGGGTCATAGTGCAGAGCCTCACGTCACACTCCCAATTGGTCAGACTCCATTCAGTATTGCATTAGAGGGCAGAGTCCAGTGAGTCTGCAAGAGCTTTCCATTAGGAGACACACTATATAGGAAAAATATGTCATCTTGGCTGTTTTCATCCACTCCCCAACCACCTCCCCCAATCCTATTACCCCACCATCTCTCATCCAACCACAGTCCTTGAAAACTGTATGCATTAGAACCCTCCTTGCGCCTTATCTGGATTCAGTTTCCATTTTAACATTCAGCCATTAGGTTCCTCCGTAATTGGTTCTTACCGCTCTTGTGGTCAGGCTGTATTCTTGTGTACATGAAGCTGGCTTCCCTGAGGATGGGTTTGACCGAAATTCTGTGTCAGGGGACAACCAGTGACACTCCTTAAAACAAGTTCAGCGATTCAGCTTGCATAGGCTTGGGGGGAAAATGTTATTTTTTGAGCAAAGCTGTCGGTCTCGTTCCATGTGCTGCAGTGGTGCGATCTGATCCTGGATCTTATCGCAAGGCATCCATGCATGGTGCTATTTTTCTGAATAAAGAAGTGCCAGAACTCACCGTGAATGCCTCCCCTTTCTCTTATACAGTCATACCTCGTGTTACAGATCCTTCAGGTTGCATTTTTTTGGGTTGCGGACCGCTGAAACCTGGAAGTTAGCCACCAAACTGGGAGGGGTGGCTAACACCCCAGAGGACAGGATCACACTTCAAAACGACCTTGACAGATTAGAGAACTGAGCCAAAACAAACAAGATGAATTTTAACAGGAAGAAATGTAAAGTATTGCAAAAAAAATGAGAGGCGCAAATACAAGATGGGTGACACCTGGCTTGAGAGCAGTACATGTGAAAAGGATCTAGGAGTCTTGGTTGACCACAAACTTGACATGAGCCAACAGTGTGACGCAGCAGCTAAAAAAGCCAATGCAATTCTGGGCTGCATCAATAGGAGTATAGCATCTAGATCAAGGGAAGTAATAGTGCCACTGTATTCTGCTCTGGTCAGACCTCACCTGGAGTACTGTGTCCAGTTCTGGGCACCACAGTTCAAGAAGGACACTGACAAACTGGAACGTGTCCAGAGGAGGGCAACCAAAATGGTCAAAGGCCTGGAAACGATGCCTTATGAGGAACGTTTAAGGAAGCTGGGCATGTCTAGCCTGGAGAAGAGGAGGTTAAGGGGTGATATGATAGCCATGTTCAAATATATAAAAGGATGTCCCATAGAGGAGGGAGAAAGGTTGTTTTCTGCTGCTCCAGAGAAGCGGACACGGAGCAATGGTTCCAAACTACACGAAAGAAGATTCCACCTAAACATTAGGAAGAACTTCCTGACAGTAAGAGCTGTTCGACAGTGGAATTTGCTGCCAAGGAGTGTGGTGGAGTCTCCTTCTTTGGAGGTCTTTAAGCAGAGGCTTGACAACCATATGTCAGGAGTGCTCTGATGGTGTTTTCTGCTTGGCAGCGGGTTCGACTCGATGGCCCTTGTGGTCTCTTCCAACTCTATGATTCTATGATTCTATGATTCTATGATTCTAAGTACCAGAAGTGGTTACTTCCGGGTTTCGGCGGTCGTGCATGTGCAGAAGCACCGAATCGCTACCCGCGCATGCACAGACGCGCCGCTGCAGGTTGCGGATGTGCATCCAGCACGGATCATGTTCGCAACCTAAGTGTCCACTGTAATGGCAATGGCGCCCACCTGTCTATGTATCCAAATCTTGCAAGTTGCAGACTAGCAGATCAGATGAGATATACCGTATTTTTCGCTCTATAAGACTCACCAGACCACAAGACGCACCTAGTTTTTGGAGGAGGAAAACAAGAAAGAAAAAAAATTCTGAATCTCAGAAGCCAGAACAGCAAGAGGGATTGCTGCGCAGTGAAAGCAGCAATCCCTCTTGCTGTTCTGGCTTCTGGGATAGCTGCGCAGCCTGCATTCACTCCATAAGACGCACACACATTTCCCCTTACTTTTTAGGAGGGAAAAAGTGAGTCTTATAGAGCAAAAAATACGGTATGTGTTTGGTTAGAGTTGGGGGTCATGATTTCAAGTCACAGGTGTTTTCACTCTGGTGTAAGCTCTGACCTATCACTGCATATTTATTCCTTAATTTTGAAGATCTTGTGAACAGCCTCTTCACTCAGTCACAGTTACAGTTATGGAGCCTTTTATTCTCTTTTTACTGAGCTATACATCCTATTGACTTTTTGCAGCTGTGTTTACTGAAATCAATAAACACAGTTTTAGTTTTATTTTTAAAGTTGCATGTGAATCTCTCACGTCACATTGAAATACTGCCCAGCTACGTTTCGGAGGCAGGAGCGAGAAGCTATCGCCAGCAACAGAATCTTGACTGAGCTTCATTAATATGCACCCAAGTGTGGAAATGGAGCACTCGTAAATTAGATTCCATTCTCTCCCAGCCTCTGCAAATACTGTCTTCTGGCTACAGCTTCATTCTGTACTAATTTCCATTTGAAGCTCGTATGGCATACCAGATGTCAAATGTGAGCTGGTAGGCCTTGGTTAGATGTGTCCTCTGGTGTGACAGGCAGTTTAGGCTAGTGGTTAGAGTGCTTGATTGAGATCCTGGGGTCAAATCCTTGCCCAGGCACAGCAGCGGAGGAAGCCACACAGGTGCCTGGGGTGACACGCCCAGGGGAGAGATAATAATAATAATAATAATAATAATAATAATAATAATAATAATAATAATAAATTTTATTTATACCCCATCCTACCCGACCAGAGCCAGACTCAGGGTGGCTAACAACAGTAAGATTATAGTAAAAACATAATAGGGGAAAAAACAAATTAAAATACAGGTTAAAATGCAATTTAAAATGCAGCCTCATCAAAACCATAAGGGGAGGGCAACATAAGGGTCACACTGAGTCTAAACCAAAGGCCAGGCGGAACAGCTCTGTCTTGCAGGCCCTGCGGAAAGATGTCAAGTCCCGCAGTCTCTTGTGACAGAGCGTTCCACCAAGTCGGGGCCAGTACTGAAAAGGCCCTGGCCCTAGTTGAGAGCAGTCTAACCACCTTGTGACCAGGGACCTCCAAAGTGTTGTTGTTTGTGGACCTTAAGGTCCTTCGCGGGGCATACCAGGAGAGGCGGTCCCGTAGGTACATGGGTCCTAGGCGGCATATGGGCAAGCTGCCCATAGGGGTGGGGCGAGGGCAGGGCAAGCCGCCCATAGGGGCAAGGCTCACCACAAGGCCTCTGGAGTCTGTCTGCTTCCTCCTATTCAGCCACCCTATAGCTGGGGGGGGGGGAGGCAGCGGGCGGACTATTTGAGCAGTACAGAATCTGTGCGTGCCCAAGCCACCGCGTCTATCCCAGGAGAGATGTGTGGCCTGGGAGTGCTGCAGGCCCCATGGTGAGTGCTGCCGGGCATTTTGTCACCCCCCTCAGCGGTGACACCTGGGGGTGGACCGCACCCACCACACCACACCCCTTTCCTCTGCCCCTGCCCCTGCCCAGGCACAGACTTGTTCTCTGTTGCTCCAGAGCAGGGGTCAGCAACCTTTTTCAGCCGTGGGCTGGTCCACCGTCCCTCAGACCATGTGGTGGGCCGGACTATATTTTGAAGAAAAAATATATATGAATGAATTCCTATGCCCCACAAATAACCCAGAGATGCGTTTTATATAAAAGGACACATTCTACTTGTTAAGTTGTGGGTGAACATATCAGACGACACAGCGATTCTTCAAACAGCTCTTGTTTATTCACAGGCCAGAACTGAACTGAAGGGTTCAGCCAGCCTGCTTATATAGAGCTTCACTAGAACGCAACTGTAACCACTTCTGTAACTATCCAATCACTGAACGTCACTTTCAATCCCCTATTTGCATATGTGGACCTGAGTGAAAACTATCTACAGTATCTCCCTGCTGGCCCAGGGTGAGAACTTCAGTACATAACACCACTCGTGTGAAAACACCAAGCAGGCCCCACAAATAACCCAGAGATGCATTTTAAATAAAAGGACACATTCTACTCATGTAAAAACACGCTGATTCCCCGACCGTCCGCGGTCCGGATTGAGAAGGCGATTGGGCCGCATCCGGCCCCCGGGCCTGAGATTGCCTACCATTGTTCTAGAGGGCAGAACAAGACCAACATGCCTGCTCAAAAAGAACATTTTTTCCCCAGCATATGCCAGCTGAATCACTGAAATTGTTTTAAGGAGTTTCACTGGTTGTCCCCTGACATGGAATTTCGGTTAAACCCATTATCATCACATACACAAGAATACATAGCCCAGAGTTGGGCTGCACTTTAGGTGAGAGCCTAGTAGCAAAAGCTGTTCAGCAATGGGACAGACTGCTTCAGCAGGACTCTCCTTTACCAGAGGTATTTAAGCAGAGGAGGGGTGGCCTTCTGGACCGAAGCTATAGTTGCAAATCCTGCATTGAACAGGATAGAGATGGGGAGCAGAAGCCTCGTTCCATCAGCTTTGCTGAAAGACCAATTCCATCAATCATCTCTAATGACTTGTCATTAGAAGAACAGCTGTTTAGAAAAGGGTGCTTTTATTTTCCTCTTCCCTCCCTTTCCCCTTTTCCTTGTGTGCTGGTTTTTTTATAGATTGGTCTAAGGCAGATGTAAAAGGGACATGGGTGGCACTGTGGGTTAAACCACAGAGACTAGGATTTGCCGATCGGAAAGTCGTTGGTTCGAATCCCCGCGACGGAGTGAGCTCCCGTTGCTCTGTCCCTGCTCCTGCCAACCTAGCAGTTCGAAAGCACATCAAAGTGCAAGTAGATAAATAGATGCCGCTCTGGCGGGAAGGGAAACGGCGTTTCCGTGCGCTGCTCTGGTTCGCCAGATGCGGCTTAGTCGTGCTGGTCACATGACCCGGAACCTGTACGCCGGCTCCCTCGGCCAATAAAGTGAGATGAGCGCCGCAACCCCCATAGTCGTCCATGACTGGACCTAATGGTCAGGGGTCCCTTTACCTTTACCTTTAAGGCAGATGTAGAAGGTTGATTGGCAGATTGCTAGCAGTGAGGAGGTCTGGACTTCAATATGGAGAACTGCATCACAAAATTTGTATGGTTCCAGGAAGTACAGATTAAGCAAATTTGGCTTTGAACGATAACTGAACTAAATTTTGACCCATATCCCTGATTATGCAGGACTGAACCTGCATAGCCTGATATTAAATGGGGGCTACCAATTATTTTCCATAACTAGCTACCTGAAACTTACAGCTGCATCAGGTCTGCAGTATTTCTTCTTACGTGTGTGTGTGTGTGTGTGTGTGTGTGTGTGTGTGTGTGTGTGTTGTCTTAGAACTGAGCAGTATATATAATATTTTCGGTCCAAATTTACATGTCTGGTGAGAGAAAGAGCCTTTCATCTCAAACAACTGAGAGACCAAACTGATCAAAAGTGTTTCTCTTTTCATCAAAGTCCTAGGCGTGAATCACAACGCAGACTAGATGAGCAAGCTCACTCATGCTTGCCTCAGAAATCTTGCTTATTTCTCCCTCAAGCTTCCTCAAGACTTAAAGTTCACCTGTTTGTTTGATATTTATTTTAAGTGGGGGGACGGGGACGGGACGCATAGTCCTATTCACCCGCCCACTTCACAAGCAGCAATAAAAACCTTTTTTCTTTTGAGAAGAGAAAGGGGGGTGACCCCCCCCCCCGGAGGGAGGATTTGCTTGAGGTAGATCTTTCATGCTTTCCCCTAGCTGGTTGTGCACAGGAGCACAATTTCCTGATGGTGCTCATCAGTGGCGTAGCGTGGGTTGTCAGCACCCGGGGCAAGGCAAGTAATTTGCGCCCCCTAACCTGTGGATTTGCGCCCCCTAACCCGTGGATTTGCGCCCCTAACCCGTGGATTTGCGCCACCTAACCCGTGGATTTGCCTTAACCCCAGATGTTGCGCCCAGTGCGGCCGCCCCCCCCTACACCCCCACGCTACGCCACTGGTGCTCATGGAATGTAGATTTTCCTCTGTCTCCTGAACTGAATTGGGAGGCAGGGGAAACTACAACCCCCTGCTTCCTGGAAAGAAATCTATCCATTTTCTTTTTTAAAAAAACTTCTTTTTATTCATTTTCTATAACCAAACAACAGCAAAGAAAGGGAAAAAAATAGCCAACATATACCCCAAAAAAAAGGAAAAAAAAGAAAGGAAGACATCAACCAAATCAAAACACCTAAACCAACCAAAAAACAAACATTAATTAACAATAAATAACGTTTGACTTCCCTCCATCTCGGTTTTGGGTTATGTGAATATTAAATCCATTCTGCAGTTTTTCATTTTTTAACGTAAACACATCACAAGGGTTATATTAAACCTACTGTGATTTTTATATCTCTAGAATTTGTTTCCATATATGTTATGAATTTAGACCAATTGTCGATAAACTTTATACCTTTTTGTTTTGTTTTTTTTTATAAATATTTATTAAGGTTTTTTAATATAAAACATAATAAACAATCTTACTTCTTTCACAACAATTTCATCACTTCTTTGGGCTCCCTCACGTCTCCCGCTCCCATTTACATCGTTAAAAAAATTTTTCCAAACAAATTATCAACTTGTTTACAATCTCATGTCCACTCACACATATAATCTAGCGCTTCTTCCAAAAAGTTTTATATTTTCTTTAGTCTCGCTTATCATCAAATTTAAATCTAGTTTAGTGGTGACCAGTTTTTTATAATCTAGCATCCTTCTTAACATTCAACCAAATTACAATGTTTTTGTAAATACATCTTGAATTTCTCCCAGTCTTCCTCCAACTTCTCTTCTCCCAGATCACGGATTCTGCCGGTCATCTCGGCCAGTTGCATATAGTCCATCAGCTGCATCTGCCACTCTTCCAGTGTGGGTAGATCTTGAGTTTTCCAGTTTTTTGCGATGAGAATCCTTGCTGCCGTTGTTGCATACATGAAAAAACTTTATACCTTTTTGCTGTCTAATGTTCTGCATCATTTTTGCCAGATCCATATACTCAAATAATTTAATTTGCCAATCTTTAACAGTCGGGGTATTTGGGGTTTTCCAATTTTGTGCTAACAGAATCCTGGCAGCTACAGTTGCATATTGAAACATTATATAATCTTCTTTCTTAATCTCCTCTCCGATCATTCCCAGAAGGAAGGCTTCGGGCTTTTTGACAAAGGTGTAAGAAATCTATCCATTTTCGAAACTGCATTCCAGGAGGAAACAGGACAGGGCTCCCGCATCTTTAAGAGCCTTTTAGATTAGGGAATCCCAGCAGGGTTCTTCTTATTGTTAGAATTCCTGCTCCGTGATTGCAGTCATGGGATTGTCGTCTATCACATGATGGTGTGTGTTTTGACTCCACAGAGTCGGAAGTGACGGAGACAGGATGTTTGTGTTACTGTGTTCCGTGAAGTGGGACTATTGTCCTTTGTTCTTTTTTCTCTTTGCTGTCTGATGTTAGAGAGAGAAGGAGCCATGTTGCAGTGCTCCGGGTGTGTTTATATGTAAATAAAGTAGATTAGCCAAAATGCTGAGTTGCTGAGGTCTGTCACGCAAACTGCGAACACTCTGTGGATCCCTAAGTGTGCCGGTGTCTGTTGGCATCGGTCGCTGTGATGTTCAGGTTGAAGAAAGCTTTTGAAGCTCCCGAACGATCGACCAGGAGGGAGAGAACATGCCAGTTGGGTCCTACTCGAGTGTAGGATGAGCTCCTGACACTTATGTCATTAGAACTGTAGAATCATAGAATTGCAGAGTTGAGAGAGGGGTACAAAACGGTCATCTAGTTCAACCCCGCTCAATGCAAGTATCACAGTTGAATCAGCTCCAAGTTACAGCAAGACAAACCTGTCAGTTTGGGGGCCCCTCAGTTTCTTTCCCCACCCAACAAATCTTAAATCCTGTTCCCCACATCTCCACAGCAGTTTGATACTACTATTTTTTTTAAAAAAAAAAAAATATTGCAAAAAAATTTACATATAACAACACATCGTCTAACATCACACACACTTTTGACTTCCGATTCACCTCATTGTGCTTTCTACACATTCTTAACCTTTATTCATTTCCTGTTATATCTGTTACATATCCTGAAAATTTTCTACATTTATAATTTTCCTTAATATTCAAGATATTACTGGAACTGTCAAGAGATTTGCAGATTTTTTATATGTTATCCATTCTTTACACACTTTCTGGTTTGAATTTCCTCTTATTTAAGGTTACCAGATTTTTTTTCAAAGAATCCGGGGACACTTCTTTTTTTTTTGAAAAGAGAAAAAAAAATTAAAATTAAGAAGTAATATCTTCTCTTCTGTGATCTTTGCTTCTTCCAGTACACTGGCATTAGTTTGCCTGTGATGTGTAAATTTTTTTGCACACACAAAGGAGGACTAAAGGAAGATTGGTTTACTACTGATATTAGTAAGAAAGCACATACAATTGCCAATCCTTTGGGAGTATTGTTTTTTAATCTGCAGCAAGTGGAATGGAGCACGATTATAAACAAATACAGTGGTACCTCAGGTTACATATGCTTCAGGTTACATACGCTTCAGGTTACAGACTCCGCTAACCCAGAAATAGTGCTTCAGGTTAAGAGCTTTGCTTCAGGATGAGAATAGAAATCGTGCTCCGGTGGCACGGCGGCAGCAGGAGGCCCCATTAGCTAAAGTGGTGCTTCAGGTTAAGAACAGTTTCAGGTTAAGAACGGACCTCTGGAATGAATTAAGTACTTAACCTGAGGTACCACTGTATCTGCAAACTGAGATGCGATAGATACATCCTTCCTTGTGCCTTCTGGAGGGATCCCCAATATGGTCTCGGCAGGATAGGCTCCATCTGGGGGGGGGCTGAGGGCCCCCTCAAATTTTCAAGCAGAGTGCACCCCCACAAAAAAAAAATACAGCGGTTCTGCCTGGCACTGGCTGCCTCTATTGCGGGGACCCTGCAAGTTCTAGAAGAAACTGCCGTTGGCGGCAGAAGATGGAAAACCTAACGCTTGGTTCAAATTTGTATCTCGTCCACCCATTTCTAGCAAACAGAATGTTTTTCATATATAGGAACCAGTTCGGTCTTCCATAGCATTTAATTAGCAAAACGTTAACCATCTGCCTCGCAGTGCAACATAAACTTCAATAGAATTTTCCTCAAACGAGAAGGGCTTTTTTGTCATCATTTCTTTCGCTTCGTGCATCGTTTGATCATCAAACGTACTGATCACTGCTTCTCAGCTTATTATTCAAAATCTTTTGCTTTCAGTTAAAGGGTTCTAGCAACCCACACTCTCTTTCCTAACGAACTCCACATCAGATTGGCGATGCGGGGTGTGTTTTTGCACGAGGTGGGCTTCGAGGTTCAGTGATGTAGTTGGTGAGGACCCCAGACGGGGTCAACTCAAGACATTTTGATGCAAACAAAAACATCTGGCCTAGTGGCTCCTTCATCACAAGAGAGGGCATCCAGCACCTTCATTTTACTTTTGAAGGCCACTCCAATCTCCTAGTGGTGCAAAATTCCAGGGATCTCAGGGACTTATCCAGAGTTTGGTTTCCTCAGGATGAGGCACAACAGAGACTGTTGGTGTCTTTAAGATATATGGTTTATTTACACACATATATAACCTGAGCCTGTTGTCTTTGTCCATGGAGTTTTCTTGGCAGGGATACTGGAGTGGCTTGCCGGTTCCTGCTCCAGGTGGATCACGTTTGGTCAAAACTCTCCACTATGACCTGTCCATCTTGGGTGCACCTTGCCGACAAAGGTCTGTATAGTTCAAGCTATGGTTTTCCCAGTAGTGATGTATGGAAGTGAGAGCTGGACCATAAAGAAGGCTGATCGCCAAAGAATTGATGCTTTTGAATTCTGGTGCTGGAGGAGACTCTTGAGAGTCCCATGGACTGCAAGAAGATCAAACCTCTCCATTCTGAAGGAAATCAGCCCTGAGTGCTCACTGGAAGGACAGATCCTGAAGCTGAGGCTCCAATACTTTGACCACCTCATGTGAAGAGAAGACTCCCTGGAAAAAGACCCTGATGCTGGGAAAGATGGAGGGCGCAAGGAGAAGGGGACGACAGAGGACGAGATGGTTGGACAGTGTTCTCGAAGCTACCAGCATGAGTTTGACCAAACTGTGGGAGGCAGTAGAAGACAGGAGTGCCTGGCATGCTCTGGTCCATGGGGTCATGAAGAGTCGGACACAACTAAACGATGAAACAACAATAACAACATAACCTGAGCCTAAGATGGAGGGGCTCATTTCAGTAACATCTCAAGAAGGTCTTGCTTCTCCCATAGCCACAGCTTCGGTTTCCAGCAGAAAGCAAGCATCTCTGTCTGTGTGTCTCTCTGGCTTCTGCCTGCTCTTAGCTCTCTGAGACACCTCACCTCTCCTTTTCGCCCCCCTAACTATCAACCAGTTGAGGGAGCCATTTGCCCTCCACCGCTAAGCCACTTCCTTCGTTACCCTCAACTGTTTTCACTTCCGTATTTAAAATAGTCGTGAGCCACCTTCACAGCTTCAAAAGCTGTGGCTCGAATGACTTGTTCCCCTATTGCAGCAGGTTGGAGCAGATGACACATTTTCCACTCGACCATTCTATATTACAGGGATGTCCAACAGGTTGATCACGATCGACTAGTCGATCCTCTGGAGGTTTTGGTAGATCGTGGTCAATTGCTGACTCCTCCATCCAGCCCCAGCCCCTCGCCCCGTCCTCTAGATCAGTGTTTCCCAACCTTGTGCCTCCAGCTGTTTTTGGACTACAATTCCCATCATCCCTTGCCACTGGTCTTGCTAGTCAGGGATGATGGGAGTTGTAGTTCAAAAACAGCTGGAGGCACAAGGTTGGGAAACACTGCTATAGATAGCTAGAATGGAAGTTGGAGCCTTACTGTTTCATTAGCGATTTCTAGGTGAGTGACTTTTTTCATTTATTCCCTTGCCCTGCTCCCCCCCCCCAAAAACGGTAGATCACTGCCAGTTTTTAATTGTGTGAGTAGATCATAGTCTCTTGGAACTATATACAGTGGTACCTCGGGTTAAGTACTTAATTCGTTCCGGAGGTCCGTTCTTAACCTGAAACTGCTCTTAACCTGAAACACCACTTTAGCTAATGGGGCCTCCCGCTGCCGCCGCACCGCCGGAGCACGATTTCTGTTCTCATCCTGAAGCAAAGTTCTTAACCCGAGGTACTATTTCTGGGTTAGCGGAGTCTGTAACCTGAAGCGTATGTAACCTGAAGCATATGTAACCTGAGGTACCAGTGTATATATAGTTTTCAGGTTGCGGACCGGAGGAAACCCGGAAGTAACGGAAAGGGTTACTTCTGGGTTTCACCGCGCGCACATGCGCAGAAGCCCTAAATTGCGCTTTGCACATGTACAGAAGCACCAAATCGCATCACGTGCATACACAGACGCGGCGCTGCAAATTATGAACGTTGCTGATTGCAGATGTGCCTCCCCCACAGATTACATCCACAACCCGAGGTTCCACTGTACTCATTTAAACATCCTTAAAGTATTAATATGAGTCTGACCAAACTGCGGGAGGCAGTGGAAGACAGGAGTGCCTGGCGTGCTCTGGTCCATGGGGTCACGAAGAATCGGACACGACTAAACGACTAAACAACAACAACAAAGTATTAATGACTCTCCTTCTTCTCTTTCCATGGTTCATTGTGCATGTCATAAATCCCTGCATATTTTACAAGGAGTATACCATCGAGGATTCCATTACTGCATTACATCAAAACTTATATGCACTCTTGAATTTATCTTAATGCTGCCAATGTTTTCAAGTGTACACAATTCCCCCCATATATTCAATAAGCATGTCCCAATATTCTCCAAATGTATGCTGTTCTTGTCCTCTTATTCTATATGTTAAGTCTGCAAGCTGCGCATACAGTGGTACCTCGGGTTACATACGCTTCAGGTTACAGCCTCCACTAACCCAGAAATAGTGCTTCAGGTTAAGAACTTTGCTTCAGGATAAGAACAGAAATCGTGCTCTGGCAGTGCAGCGGCAGCAGGAGGCCCCATTAGCTAAAGTGGTGCTTCAGGTTAAGAACAGTTTCAGGTTAAGTATGGACCTCCAGAACGAATTAAGTACTTAACCCGAGGTACCACTGTATTCCGTCAACTTAGGTTGTCATTCTTCTTTGGTTGGGACCTCACTCATTTTTCCATTTCTGGGCTAACAAAACACAGGCCACAGGAGTGGCAAACAGAAAAAAACCTTTTTTTGGAATTTCCGTCTGAATTATACCCCAAAAAAGTACTCTGGGTTTCTTTTAAAGGTGTGTTTAAACATTTTTTTCCAATTCATTATAAATTATTTCCCAATACTCTTTTATTCTTTTACAGGCCCACCACATACGAAAGAACATTATTCCAACTTGACTATTCTATAACTGTGCTGTGGCATTTGAAGCCTCTTGAATCCACTGGGCCCAATTCCATCTGCAGAAGTTCTCCTTTCTGATCTCTGCCAGATTTCAAGTCTCTCCTCATTACGCCCTTGAAACTTCTCTTTCCCACACCTGTTACCTATTAAACTGAAAGAGGGAGCTTTCGCCCAGCAGACGTTGAGAATGTCGGAAAACTTTGCTCTCCAACGAACTTCCCGCCTCGTTAACTTTTACGAGTGGGCAGTGCCCTTTGTACTTTAGTGTCAACTAAAGGGGGAACAAAATGCATTCTCCAGTTGTGGGGCCCATTATGAGTCTAAAAAGGGACGTCCCGTAGTCCAGGGACCAGGAATCTGGAACACTGCTCTGAAAAACAGTTGTTCTTTTATAATTGGAATTGGTTTGGCCAATTGTGTAACTCTGTGTGTGTGTGTGTCTGTGACCACAAGGGCTGACATTGATGCTGAAATCCAGCATCGCCTGAGCTCCGAGAGTATAGCTTTCTCCCAATTGAAGTGCAGAGTGTTTGAAGACCGGGTCATTTGCAAGGAAACCAAAATGTTGTTTACAAAACTATGGTACTACCAACCTTACTGTATGCTTGTGAAACATGGACCACTTAAAAACGCCATCTCCAACTCCTCGAAAGATTCCATCAATTGTGTCTCTGAGAAATTTTACACATCACATGGGAAGGCAGGCAAACTAATACCAGAGTACTGGAAGAAGCAAAGATTACCAGTGCGGAAGCAATGATTCTTCAACATCAACTTTGTTGGACTGGTCATGTTGTGCGGATGCCTGATGATCGTCTTCCAAAGCAACTGCTCTATTCCAAACTTAAAAATGGAAAGCGTAATGCTGGTGGTCAACAAAAGAGGTTTAAAAACTGTCTCAAGGCAAATCTTAAAAAAATGTAATATAAACACCAACAATTGGGAAACACTGGCCTGCGAGCGCTCCAGTTGGAGAACAGCCTTTCCCAAAGGTGTCGTGGGCTTTGAAGACACTCGAACTCAGGACGCAAGGGAGAAACGTGCTAAGAGGAAGGCACGCTTGGCAAACCCTCACCGTGATCAACTCCTGCCTGGAAACCAATGTCCCCACTGTGGAAGAACGTGTGGATCCATAATTGGCCTCCACAGTCACTTACAGACTCACTGTTAAAACCGTGTTCGTGGAAGACAATCTTATTCGGCTACAAGGGATCGCCAAAGAAGAAGCAGAAGTGGCAGAAGCAGCAGGAGAAGGAGGAGGAGGAGATGAAGAAGGAGGAGGAGGAGGAGGAGGAGGAGGAGGAGGAGGAGGAGTGTGTGACAACCCAGGACATAAAAGGTGTAATTAAAACCAAGGAAAGAACTAAAATGTTAGCAATCAAGATTGCAGGTGGATGTTTTCACCAAATCAGCCTACCGGCACACAGGAATCTGTTTAATACCAAGTTAGACCATTCCCCTAGCTAGCTCAATACTGTCTGCCTCAGGGATAGCCAACAAGGCGCCCTCGATCTGTTGTTGGACTTCAGCTTCCATGATGCCTGGTGTCTGATCTTGTTGGTTGGTGTTGATGGGACTTGGAGTCCAACAACATCTGAAGGACACCATCTTTGCTGTCTCTGGTCTACATTAACTAGCAACACCTCTCCATTTTTTCAGACAAGTGTCTACAGCTGAGCTACAGCCCTTTCCCGGTTGTTAGAGGCTTTGAAAATATGCGCTGGATTATGGAGTTCCAGAAAGACATCTACTTCTGCTTCATTGACTATGCAAAAGCCGTTGACTGTGTCTACCACAGCAAACTATGGCAAGTTCTTAAAGAAATGGGAGTGCCTGATCACCTCATCTGTCTCCTGAGAAATCTCTATGTGGGACAAGAAGCCACAGTTAGAACTGGATATGGAACAACTGATTGGTCCAAAATTGGGAAAGGAGTACGTCAAGGCTGTATATTGTCTCCCTGCTTATTTAACTTATATGCAGAATTTATCATGCGAAAGGCTGGGCTGGATGAATCCCTAGCCGGAATTAAGATTGCCGGAAGAAATATCAACAACCTCAGATATGCAGATGATACAACCTTGATGGCAGAAACTGAGGAGGAATTAAAGAACCTTTTAATGAGGGTGAAAGAGGAGAGCGCAAAATATGGTTTGAAGCTCAACATCAAAAAAACGAAGATCATGGCCACTGGTCCCATCACCTCCTGGCAAATAGAAGGGGAAGAAATGGAGGCAGGGAGAGATTTTACTTTCTTGGGCTCCATGATCACTGCAGATGGTGACAGCAGTCACGAAATTAAAAGACGCCTGTTTCTTGGGAGAAAAGCAATGACAAACCTAGATAGCATCTTAAAAAGTAGAGACATCACCTTGCCAACAAAGGCCCGTATAGTAAAAGCTATGGTTTTCCCAGTAGTGATGTATTGAAGTGAGAGCTGGACCATAAAGAAGGCTGATCACCGAAGAATGGATGCTTTAGAATTATGGTGCTGGAGGAGACTCCAGCACCATAATTCAAAGAAGATCCAACCTCTCCATTCTGAAGGAAATCAGCCCTGAGTGCTCACTGGAAGGACAGATCCTGAAGCTGAGGCTCCAAGACTTTGGCCACCTCATGAGAAGAGAAGACTCCCTGGAAAAGACCCTGATGTTGGGAAAGATGGAGGGCACAAGGAGAAGGGGACGACAGAGGACGAGATGGTTGGACAGTGTTCTCAAAGATACCAGCATGAGTCTGACCAAACTGTGGGAGGCAGTGGAAAATAGGAGTGCCTGGCATGCTCTGGTCCAGGGGGTCACGAAGAGTCGGACACGACTAAACAACAACAAAAGATCTCTCAGTTCCAGTTCCATGATGTGGTTTGGTTGTACTGTATACATTTTCTAATTCGGTACCACGTCAACCAAAGGATGGTATGTTCCTTAAATTGGGATTTCCACAAATCCCTCGGGAGTAGTTGGGGTTGAAGAAGGAAGCCGTGGAGCACGAAGAGTCGGACACGACTAAACAACTAAACAACAACAACAAAGATGCTTTCTTGCTACCCTGGTTTCTTTGCCTGCAGTTCCCTTCTTTGCCCAGAGCTTGGTGGGGGCGTACTAGCTACACCTCTGTTTGACATTAAGTCCCAAATTCAGGACCTGCTCCAAACTCCAGTCCTGATATTTTGCTGCTATCACAGCACTGGAATGTTGACTATGTTTCTGGGGTCATTCAAATCGACCCTCTTTCATTTTCTTCAGTCTTCTTGTGCCGAACTCCTAAAATCTGGATTCTTGGGTTGCAGGATTTTGATCGTGGTTTTGTGGCAAGCAGTGAGTGCAAATGTTATACTAGCAGAGGGACGTTGAGCCTGCACAAATCACATTTTGTACATTTTGAAGAAGGGTCGATTCACACACAGACAGGTTGCTCACAGGTAACAGCAGCAGCTCCTCCTTGTGAGCAAACTTGCATGTGTGAAACAGCTGCCAGACTTGTGAGGATAGCTCTGTCTTTTTTTATTTTTTTAATCATTTTTAATTGGAAATTTTATTTACAACCTAACATAAAACCCCCACCCCCAATACAGAAATCCACCCTCGTTAAACGTGACACCACATACAATGAGCATAACATACAACAATACAAACCACCAAATAAAAGACTTCCTTTATCCTGTATTTGGCCTCCTTATTTACTTCTTATAAAATGTTTCCTTTATGAATAATTATTAAGATTTTTCTAATTATAACTTAAATATCCACAAACTCTCCTGCAGACATTAATCGAAACAAGTCTAGGTATGTATTTTAGGGCACTGTTTTGTGAAGGATTCTCTGCGTTTCCCCCATGCTTTTTGAAACTCTTGTCTAGTGTGATCTCTAATTTCCTCTGTTAATCTAGCCAGTTCAATATACTCTAACAGTTTATCTTGCCATTCCTTTTTTGTTGGCACAGTTTCTTTTTTCCACTTTTTAGCAATTAGGAGAGGATAGCTCTGTCTTTACCTCCATGGGAATAAGATTACATTTTTTTATATAAAAAACTTACTTATTAATGCAGCATAAAGCAGTGCTTATTCGCATATCATTTCCAGAAGATTGAGAACAAAGAATACTTTTGTACTGTCTGGAAACCATAAGGTTGAATGTTATCATGAACATTCTCTTTTATTATTATTATTTAAAGAATTATTTAGTTTTTCAGTTTAAAGTGTTACAGTCAATCATCGAACAACCAACATGAAAAAAAGATTTCAAAGAATCTCCTGAATTTCCCTCCTCCCCTTTGTGGGTCCTTTTGTTAACCATTTCCTCCTGCATCTTTTATAATAATCCAAATCTTTTAGATCTCCACTATATCCAAAATTCAACTATAAGTGTTATTCTTATCCTCCTAATGATTTTAGCTATTTACAATGGTTTTTAAGATAAATTATAAAATTTCCAAATTTAATTCCTTGTCTTCCTGATTTCTGATTCTTCCAGTCATTTTGGCAATTTCTCCATAATCCATCAAATTAATCTGCTATTCTTTTTTGGTAGGGACTTTGTCTTCTTTCCATCCCTGGGCCATTAACATCCAAGCAGCTGTGGTCACAGGTTATCGTGAAAATTCTCATTCCCAAAGTTAATAAAGAGTCACTGCTTTTCTATAAATCTGTCAGCTTGGGATTTAGAAGAACCTCTTGTGGAATAAATTGGTTTTCTTAATAGTGCGATTTCCGCTTTTTCAAAAAGCCACTAATCTATGGTCCATGCTTCCAAGATGGGGAATGGTTATAGCTCAGTGGTACAACATCTGCTCTGAATTCAGAAGATCTGAAGTTCAACAGCACCTCCAGGTAAGCCAGGAGCGCAGCTGCCAGTCAGTGTAGAGAACATTGAGGTAGATGGACCAGTGGTCTGACGCAGCTAATAATAATAATAATAATAATAATAATAATAATAATAATAATAATATCCCGCCCTCCCCAGCCAAAGCCGGGCTCAGAGCAGCTAACAACAATAAAAGTAACACAGCATTCTAAAATCAATTCATTCTAAAATCAATTCAGAATCAGATTAATGGCAACCATGGGGTAGAGTTCTGTGAGGATTACCAAAGGAGGGGTTCCGACTGTGCCTTGGCCAAAGGCCTGGTGGAACAGATCTGTCTTGCAGGCCCCGCGGAAACATATCAAGTCCCGCAGGGCCCTAGTCTCTTGTGACAGAGCGTTCCACCAGATCGGGGCCACAGCAGAAAAAGCCCTGGCTCTGGTTGAGTCCAGCCTAACCTCTCTGTGGCCTGGGACCTCCAAGATGTTTTTATTTGAAGACTGTAAGGTCCTCCGTGGGACATACCAGGAGAGGCGGTCCCATAAGTACGAGGGTCCTAGGCCGTATAGGGGTTTAAAGGTTAAAACCAGCACCTTGAACCTGATCCTGTACTCCACCAGGAGCCAGCAGCTGGTATAGCACCAAGTGAATGTGATCCTGCGGTGAGGACTCCATAAGGTGTCTCGCCACGGCATTCTGCACCCCCTGGAATTTCTGGGTCAGTCTCAAGGGCAGCCCCACGTAGAGTTAGCTTACTGTGGTTCTAGCGCAAGAAAAGACACGTTCTGGCAGCACTTAATAAGTTTAATACTAATTGTCAGTCCCCCGTTTTTATTTTCTCTCTTGGAAGACACAATGAGGTTATTTTGGGAGTATGTAGGCAGATGGCTGCCTGTTCTCCATTGAATAATCGTCAAAATATTGTTTCAGAATTGGCTGGTATTAGGATAGGTCCCAAAATGATATGAAATCAGCTAGAGGGAAGTTATTACAATTAGGAATGCTGGTGTAGGTACGGCGTATTATTGCCGTCAAACCAACGATTCATGTTTTGCCAGACAGGCACAAGAAGCTCACAGAGCTTTCTGATAAAACTTGCTAGAGAGAACTCTGTGAGATCACTTCCTTTGTCCGCCTTGGCAGGAAGCTGTACATACTTCCTTCCTGCCTGGGCAGCATTCTCTTTCTTCATCATGCCTCTAAGCTGACCACATGTGCAGCTCAGACACCATTTATGAACTTACATTTTGAACTTTTGTAGCTTAGATATTAGTTAGAAACCTGCCCTCATTTTGCTACTGTAATTGCTACTTCAAGACCTAGATTATGTAAGTAAATCCTACTTTTACTTCTTCACAAATCAATGCCTGTGTGATTGTAATTTTTAAGAGGGAGAAAAGAGGTAAAAAATCAGTCTGCCTTAAAGCATCCTGGATTATCCTTTCTAGAAAGTTAAATCAACCTTGTCATAGCTTTCAAGTTTACAGCTGAAAAGGATGGTAATCTGCTGATCTCACTCACGTGAGCAAGGAAGGATAATTAAATAATACACCCTCTTCTAGTGCCTAAATGCATTCCTACAGTGGAGAGAGCAAAGGCAGTCCACCAAACTCACATTCTAAACCTCCCAATGGAATCATCTGACTTAGCTCAGTTGATTAGAGCGTGGTGATTATAATGCCAAGGTTGCAGGTTCGAGCCCCGTGTGGGACAGCTGCATATTCCTACATTGCAGGAGGTTGGACTAGATGATTGTCAGGGTCTCTTCCAACTCTAAAATTATGGAATCATTTCGTGGAGACGAATCAGCGTATAGAGGGGAGGTCCAAAAAATATCTACATGGTGCCTAGGGAACAACTTGCACCTTAATATCAGCAAGACAAAGGAGATGGTGTTGGACTTTCGGAGGAAGAGAGGAGAACTAGCCCCGCTGTACATCGGGGAGGGTTGTGTGGAGAGAGTCTCTTTAAATTCCTAGGAGTTTATCTCAGTGAAGACCTTACCTGGAAAATCAATACAACCCAGGTGGTTAAGAAAGCCCAACAGAGACTCCCTCTCCTCAGATTATTGCGGAAGAACGATGTCAATCAACATCTGATGATCTCCTTCTACTGGTCCACAATGAAAGTGTCCTTTCCTACTGCATCACGGTGTGGGACGCTGGTTTGACATCATCTGATAGGAAGTGCCTACAGAGGGTGGTGAATACAGCACAAGATATTATGGGCTGTCCCGTGAATCCGCTGGATGAAATAGCGGAAGAACGTTGCCCCAGGAGAGTGAGGAAAATTCTCAGGGATGATTCACACCCTGGCCGGCACTTTCTTGATCTCGTGCCCTCGGGTAGAAGATATAGAAGCAGGATTAGTCGCACCGACAGGGTAAAGAACAGCTTCTATCCATGGGCTGTTAGGCTGCTGGATGAAAAGATAACAACAGGGCAACTGACTTTCAGGTTTGGTGGGTGTGCGTCAGCAAACGAGGGGAATTAAGATGAAGAGAGCTGAGTGGCGGGTGCTCGTGTAATTTCACTGTATACAAGTTGTGCAAGTGACAATAAAGTATTTCAATTTCAATTATATGATTCAGTGAATCATGACTGAAGTAAAACAGAGCCTTCATGCTGCACAATTTTAAATTATGGCATTTGCTTCTGCGACGGCTGCCAGCTTGGATGATTTTAACAGAGGATTGGATAAATTCATGGAGGCAGTGGCGTAGCGTGGGGGGTGCAGGGGGGGCCGGCCGCACCGGGTGCAACATCTGGGGTTAGGGCAAATCCACGGGTTAGGGGGCGCAAATCCACGGGTTGGGGGCGCAAATCCATGGGTTAGGGGGCGCAAATTACTTGCCTTGCCCCGGGTGCTGACAACCCACGCTACGCCACTGCATGGAGGAGAGGATTATTGATGACGACTAGCCATGACGGCTCTGTTCTGCTCCCACAGTCAGAGCCAGCAATGCTTTTGAAGACCAGTTGCAGGAAACCATCGGAGGAGAAGGTGTTCTTGCGCTTGAATCCTGCTTGCTGGTTTTCCACAGGCACCTGGTCGGCCATTTTAAGAAGAGGATGCAGGACTAGATGGGCCATTGGCCAGAATCAGCAGGTTCCTCTTGTGTTCTTATGTCCCCTGTGTATTTTATCTTCTGGGTGTGATGGCCTGGGAATCTGATTCAGAGGCTGAACCTGAGGAATCCCAGCCTGCACAGGAGTCCCCGCCTCCAGGACCAGGTGAGCCGGGGCTGGGACTTGAACCTGAAGGGCCCTCACCTGTGCCAGAGGACGAAAGTTAGGAGGACGAAAGGGAGAGGTGAGGTGTCTCAGAGAGCTAGGAGCAGGCAGAAGCCACAGAGAGAGAGAGAGAGAGAGAGAGAGAGAGAGAGAGAGAGAGAGATATGCTTGCTTTCTGCTGGAAACCAAAGCTGTGGCTATAGGAGAAGCAAGACCTTCTTGAGATGTTACTGCAATAAGCCCCTCCATCTTAGGCTCAGGTTATGTGATGGCCTGGGATTCGAACTCTGAGGCTGAACCTGAGGAATCCCAGCCTGCACAGGATTCCCCGCCTCCAGAACCAGCTGAGCCGGGGCTGGGGCTTGAGCCTGAAGGGTCCTCACCTGTGCTGGGTCCTCAGGTGCAGGTACCAGCTGAATCCGCTCTGGCTCCGGAGGTGATGGAGGACCCATTGCCTGCAGGTGCTCCACTCTCAGCCCCGTCAGGGGAAGCTGAGGTTGCCTCTGGGTCCGGTAACCCTCCAGCCTCTCCTGAGCTGCAGAGGCTCAGGGCAGAGAGGCGGAGGGAACTAAGTTCTTGCAGGAGGAGTGCTCGCCTCCAGGCCAGGAGAGGCGAGTCACCTGTGGATCGGGGCTGCCCTATGCCTCAGGGCAGATAAAAGCCAGTCTGCCACAGTCCCAAGTTGTGGGAGCAACGTTGTTGGTAGCCAGTTCCTGCCGGCACCCTGTCCTGCTCTTCTGCCAGAGTTCCTGACCACACCCGACTCCTTGCCTTGGACCCCGCTTCAGCCTTGAGGGACAGCCTCCATACCACACCCTCAACCTCGGACTGGACTCGGACCACGCCACACGGTAACCCCCGGGGACCAGCATGCTGGAACTTTGAAGGAGCTCTGGAGCTCTGGAGGAAAATGTCCTTCTGGACCTGCTAAAGGCGGATGCAGGCAGCGGGAATTTGACCACCAGGTGGGGATCACTGTGTCCCTAAGGAATGCTTAAGGGGGCTGGGCCAATGCAAACAGGAACTGAGCAGGAAGAGCAAACAGTTTCTTGCTGCATTGTGGATGTTTACTGAGGCCTTTTGCAGGCACCATAGGAGGTGCTGGCAGATGCAAAATATCCAGGGTTGGGGTTGATCACACCTAGAGGAGTTCATATAAGGCTGAAACGAATGTATTCCAAAAGGGGCCTCTCAAAATTCTCATCTGCTGTTGACTATTTGGTGGATAGCCTCCAATATTTAGCCATTTGCAGAATATTCGCAGGATGTTTGCTGTCCATATTTGAGAGCCCATCATTTGAGAGCAGCCGATATTTCACGCTGATATTTGAATCCAGCAGCTGAGATATCACGTCCTTTGGACACTATTTGATGAGCTAAAATACAGCGGTTGCCACACTTGGAGTTGTCTCAGGTATCAGGACAGGGGATGTGAGACCTTGGACAGTTGCTGCCAGCCAGGGTTGGCTATACTGAGCTCAATGGACCAACAGCTTGTGAGCCATCTTCTTATTCCTAGGGCCTTGGAGTTTGCAAACTGTTCCAGGCTCGCATTCCTAGACCTTCAGAGTGCAGCCTTGTGCAAATCAATACCGTTCCCCCCAGTGATGGCCTCTCTAATTAGTCTCAAATGTGTATTTAGTTAAGGAAATGTCTAGGGAGCCCAGCAGTAAAGTTAATTGCTTGCAAAGGTTTTAATGGTGATCTGATTGCATTAGCTTTTGACTGTTGCTGACTTTGGCAGCGGGCTCTATAATTTTCACCGAATTTATTCTACCTTTGACCCTAGACCTTCCTGCCCCCCTTTGAAACCTGCTGCGGAAAATACAGCCAATGAATTTGACTTTTTAGTGCGCCTCGGTCTATTTTTAGGTATGGGTGTTTGGTGGGGAATCTGTATAATTTCAAATATTCTAGCCTGGATAATCGTATGGAGACTGTGGTTCTGTATGAATTTCATAAGGGTTTGCTTTTAATTCGTTTTAGGGAAATCTGCAGTGAATTCTTGGGAATGACGAAAGGAGAGTGGTTTAATGGCTCAATGCAGTTGACTGTGAACCAGGAGGTTGGTGGTTCGAGCCCATCCAGGGATGGCTGTGAGCAGAATTCCTGCATTGCAGGGGGTTGGACTAGATGACCCTCGGGTCCCTTCCAGCTCTGCAATTCTATGATTCTATGGTTGACTTGCTCACTGTCAGTGGCGTAGCGTGGGTTGCGAGCGCCTGGGGCCATGTGAAGGGGATGGCTGGGAAACAGACGGAGAGCACATGCACATTCAACTGCCTAACCACGTCCACATCAACGCATCAAACCAACTTGTTGGTTTGACCAGTTAAAGACGAGGAAGTTAAATCTGTAATGATTCAATAGGTGAGAGATTTTGGATATCTTCTTCTTTGGCAATCCCTCGTAGCCAAGTAAGATTGTCTTCCATAAACACGGTTTTAACAGTGAGTCCGTAAGCGACTGTGGAGGCCAATTCTGGATCCACACGTCCTTCCACAGTGGGGACATAGGTTTCTGGGAGGGAGCTGATCACAGTGAGGGTTTGCCAAGCATGCCTTCCTCTTAGCACATTTTCCCCTACATCCTGAGTTCAAGTGTCTTCAAAGCCCATGACACCTTTTGTTTCACAAAGCATACAGTAAGGTTGGTGTTATGTACTGAAGTTCTCACCCTGGGCCAGCAGGGGGATACTGTAGATAATTATGCAAATAAGGGATCGAAAGTGACATTCAGTGATTGGATAGTTTTAGAAAATTGTTACAGTTACATTGTACTGGAGCTCTATATAAGCAGGCTGACTGAACCCTTCAGTTCAGTTCTGTCCTGGCCTGTGAATAAACAAGAGCTGTTTGAAGAATCGCTGTGTCGTCTGATATGGCCACCCACAACTTAACAGTTGGTAGTACCATAGCTTTGTAAACAACATTTTGGTTTCCCTGTGAATATCCCAGTCCTCAGACACTCTGTGGGAAAAACTATGGAAAAAGGATTTAAAATTTACAGCATGTTACATGCTGAAAGAAAACTACATGAAGATGATGTACCATTGGTATTTAACACCCAGTAAGTAAGCGAAAGTGGGATGCAGGTGGGGCTGTGGTATAAACCACTGAGCCTAGGGCTTGCCAATCGGAAGGTCAGCGGTTCGAATCCCTGCAACAGGGTGAGCTCTCATTGCTTGGTCCCAACTCCTGCCAACCTAGCAGTTCAAAAGCACGTCAAAGTGCAAGTAGATAAATAGGTACCGCTCCAGCAGGAAGGTAAACAGCGTTTCCGTGCGCTGCTCTGGTTCGCCAGAAGCAGCTTAGTTATGCTGGCCACATGACCCGGAAAAACTGTCTGTGGACAAACGCCGGCTCCCTCAGCCAGTAAAGAGATGAGCGCCGCAACTCCAGAGTTGTCCGCGACTGGACTTAAGTGTCAGGGGTCCTTTACCTTTCTTAAGTAAGTGAAAATGTATAGGACTAGCTCAAATGTATGTTGGAGATGTAAGGAAAAGGAAAACCTGTTATCACATGTGGTGGAACTGTAAAAAGATAAAGGAATTCTGGGAAATGATATATAATGAATTAAAGAAAATATTTAAAATAACATTTGTCAAAAGACCAGAAGCCTTTCTCTTAGGAATTCTAGGTGCAGACATACCGAAGGATATGAGAAAACTATTCATGTACAGCTGCAAGGATGCTACTTGCCCAGCTATGGAAAGAGAAGATGCCATCAAAAACGGACTGGCAGATGAAATTATTAGACCATGCAAAGATGGCGAGATTGACCGGGAAAATCAGAAATCAGGAGCATCAAAACTTCAACAGGGAATGGGACAAATACAGACTGTATCTAAAGGAACACTGTACTCACTTGAGCTCTTTGGCAGGCTTTCAGTAACTCCTGCAATGTTACAGAGACTTTGGATATTGTGGAGAACTTCAATGTGGAGAAATTATAATATGCAGTTGACTTAGATATACTAAGGACCCATGGAGGGGGTCCTAAGATTCAGAAGAATCTTGTTCAATTCTAAAAGTTGAATGTGTTAAATGTGAGATTTATTTTGTAAAACCAATAAAATTATTTCCACAAAAAAAAAGTTGTTGGTTTGACTGGGATTGTGAATCTCACAGGACATAACTGCAGAATGTGAAGAGGAAGAGGAAGAGGAAGAGGAAGAGGAAGAGGAAGAGGAAGAGGAAGAGGAAGAGGAGAAGAAGAAGAAGAAGAAGAAGAAGAAGAAGAAGAAGAAGAAGAAGAAGAAGAAGAAGAAGAAGAAGAAGATCCAAGGGCGCTTGCTAGGCCGAATTGCTGTGATAAAGATGAATGTATTGCCAAGGATGTTGTTTTTGTTTCAAACATTGCAAATTTTGGACAAAGTGGACTGTTTCAAGAAGTGGCAGAGAGATATTTCTAGATTTGTCTGGCAGGGCAAGAAGCCTCAAATAAAATTTAAGATATTAACTGATGCTAAAGAAAGAGGTGGATTTGCCCTGCCAGACCTTAGGCTTTATTATGAATCAGCTGCATTTTGTTGGCTGAAAGAATGGCTGCTTCTCGAAAACACAGACATTTTGGACTTGGAAGGTTTTAATAATGTTTTTGGATGGCATGCATACTTGTGGTATGATAAGGTCAAAGCACATAAAGCGTTTAAAAACCATATTGTAAGGAAAGCACTGTTTAATGTCTGGATAAGATATAAGGATTTGCTTGAAAACAAAACTCCAAGGTGGTTGTTACCAATGGAAGCAAAGGCTCAGAAAAAGCTCAGTATGGAGGCCAAATGGCCGAAATATTGGGAAATTTTGGAACAAGAAGGAGACAGATTAAAACTGCAGAGTTTTGAAAAACTAAAAAACAAAGTGCGGGATTGGCTTCATTATTATCAAATAATGGAGGCTTACAATTTGGATAAGAAAATTGGTTTTCAGGTGGAAAAATCAAAATTGGAAATAGAACTGTTAGAACCTAAAACTAAGAATTTGTCAAGAATGTATAACTTGCTGTTGAAATGGAATACTCAGGATGAAACGGTTAAATCTGCTATGATTAAATGGGCACAAGATGTTGGACATAACATTATGATGGCTGACTGGGAACAGTTATGGACCACAGGTATGAAGTTTACGGCATGTAATGCCTTAAGAGAGAATATAATGAAAATGATATACAGGTGGTACATGACACCAGTCAAGCTTGCAAATATCTATCATTTGCCCGATAATAAATGTTGGAAATGTAAAGAGACCGAAGGTACATTCTTTCACCTTTGGTGATCATGCCCAAGGATTAAGACTTTCTGGGAGATGATTTAATAACGAAATGAAAAAGGTACTTAAATATACCTTTCAGAAGAAACCAGAGGCCTTTCTCCTGGGCATGGTCGGCCAATTGGTGTCAAAGAAGGATAGAACTTTCTTTATGTATGCTACAACAGCAGCAAGAATACTTATTGCAAAGTACTGGAAGACACAAGATCTACCCACCCAGGAAGAATGGCAGATGAAGGTGATGGACGATATGGAACTGGCGGAAATGACTGGCAGAATCCGAGACCAGGGAGAAGAGTTGGTGGAAGAAGATTGGAAGAAATTTAAAGTTTATCTACAGAAATATTGTAAAATTAAGGAATGTTAGAAGGATGTTGGAATGAGGTTCTGTGGTTTTAGCAGAAATGATATAAAGGATTAAGTAAAAATGGATTGGTAATTAGTGAAAGAGGAGAATGTAAAATTATAGTATATCAAGGTAAAAAAAAATTTAGGATGGAAAGGATTTGCTGAAATATCTAATTGAACTAGAATACAAAAAAGGGAGGTGTGAGGAAGTCAAGAAAATAAGCAAAGGAAAGAAAGTTATGTAAAGGTTGGATTTGTGTGTTTTTTCTTTTCCTTTTTTTTCTCTTGGATTGTTTGTCTTTTTTGTAATCTTCAAAATTGGAATAAATATTATTAAAAAAAAAAAAAAAGATCCAAGGGCGCGAGGAAGCTATGAGAAATGGGTCCCAGTGGCTTAAAAACTGAGAGGAAGAGTGTAGCAATTGTTTTATGGGATGAAACTTAATTTTTGAAAATGTCTTCAATGAGGGGTCATGAAAATATGTTTTGGGGCGTGTGGAATTCACATCTGCTATTATTTTTGTGACTGGGCAGAATTTAGCTTGGTAAGTCTCCATTTGATGATGAAACACATAAACTGCTTTCAGAAAACAAAACAAACAAATTTCTCTTGAAAATGACAGGTAATTCTAAATAATAATAGTAAATAAAATAATATTAGTATATATAGTATAACTGCAAGTACTTGGAATCCTTTTTAATGATACCTCTGCCAGTTTACATGCGTTTTACTTACCAAACAAAGCTGAATTATATTGATTTAACCAAAATCTCTTCTAAATTCCCAAGTCAGGTTACAACTTTTTAGCACCTCTATTTTTTTATTATTATTTTTTTTGGCATTTGAAAGTTGAAAAATTCAACATGCCCTGGACTGTGGCATAGAATAATAATAATAATAATAATAATAATAATAATAATAATTTATTTATTCCCCCACCCATCTGGCTGAGTTTCCCCAGCCACTTTGGGCAGCTCCCAAATGAGTGTTAAAAACAATACAGCATTAAATTTTAAAAACCTCCCCAAACAGGGCTGCCTTCAGATGTCTTTTAAAGAGAAGATAGCGGCTTATTTCCTTGGCGTCTGATGGGAGGGCGTTCCACAGGGTGGGCAACAATACCAAGAAGGCCCTCTGATTGGTTCCCTTCTTGCAATGAGGGAACCACCAGAAGGCCCTCGGAGCTGGACCTCAGTGTCCGGGCTGAACAATGGGGATGGAAACATTCCTTCAGGTATACAGGACCGAGGCCGTTTAGGGCTTTAAAGGTCAACAGCAACACTTTGAATTGTGCTCGGAAACGTACTGGGACCCAATGTAGGTCTTTCAAGACTGGTGTTATGTGTTCTCGGCGGCCGCTCCCAGTCACAAGTCTAGCTGCCGCATTCTGGATTAGTTGTAGTTTTTGGGTCACCTTCAAAGGTAGCCCCACGTAGAGCGCCTTGCAGTAGTCCAAGCGGGAGATAGCTAGAGCATGCACCACTCTGGCGAGACAGTCCACGGGCAGGTGGGATCTCATCCTGCGTACCAGGTGGAGCTGGTAGACAGCCGCCCTGGACACAGAATTGACCTGCGCCTCCATGGACAGCTGCGCCTCCATGGACAGCTGTGAATCCGAAATGACTCCCAGGCTGCTCACCTGGTCCTTCAGGGGCACAGTTACCCCATTCAGGACCAGGGAGTCCTCCACACCTGCCCGCCCCCTGTCCCCCCCAAAAGCAGTACTTCTGTCTTGTCTAGCATTTCCTGGTAGGGCTGGGAAAGAACCATGGGTTGCTGCTGCTTGTCAGTGTGGACATTATGGAGCTAAATGGACCGATGGTTTGACTCAGTATAAAGCAGGGGAACGTTCCACCAGTTGATGGTAGGCATCCCAGTTTGGGTAGGCATCATGCCCCGTGGATGCCCTAGGCAGGCTAGGACACTCCCTATCCCATCTGGGCCAGCTAAAGAATACGTATTCGTCAGCAAAGCCCCGCAGGCTGTGTTGGAGCTCCCCCATCTATAAAAAGACAGGATATTTTGTTTCCAGCGAGATATTAAATCCCCCATTCTGTCACACCTCTGAATGGTTTCTCGCTAGGGGTAGAAAAATAATACTATGAAATTACCCTTTTAATAGATGGTTATATATACATATAGAATAATTTTAGAATTCCTTCCTTTCAGGGCCGTTATTCTTGGTCAGTGGCCAACCATGTCTGGAAAAACATTGGCAGAGACTTTTGCGGGGGTGGCGCAGAGGGCAGGGAGTTAAGGGGGCAGGGAGGAGGGGAAAAATATGAATCGAGGGGAGAAATGGAATCATGCTGGTGGGGGAATAAAGTCTTTATGTGGTCCAGTCTTTGGGCCTTGGCTCATTTCTGGGGCTTGGGATGAGGAGCAGCAGAGAAGCAGTTTTATAAATGTGGGATTGCATGTGGAAGTCAAACTCTCCATAGAAAAGTCGGCTGTGTGCTGGGCTCAGGGGTAACCCAAGCAACGTGGTCCAGGTCCTGTTCTGAATCCAAGGGTTCTGCGAGGAGTCAGTCCGACAGGGCCAAGGCAGGAAACCAGGCAAGGTCAGACACAGGGTCTCAGGCAGGTTCTGGCAAACAGCAATGTTGCTCCCGCAACCTGGGGCAGGGTCCGACAGCCTTTTATCTCTGTCGGGGTAACGGCCAGTCCTGATCCCCCGGTGACTCACCTCCCTGTCTCGCCAGAAGGTGAGCACTCCTCCTGCGAGTACTCAGGTCTCTCCTTCTCTCAGACCTCAGTCTCTGCAGCTTGGGAGATGTCGGTGGGTTACTAGACCCAGAGGCCGCCGAAAAGCATGTCAAAGTGCAAGTAGATAAATAGGTACCACTCTGGTGGGAAGGTAAACAGCATTTCCGTGCGCTGCTCTGGTTCACCAGAAGCGGCTTAGTCCTGCTGGGCACATGACCCGGAAGCTGTACGCCGGCTCCCTTGGGCAACAAAGTGAGATGAGCACCGCAACCCCAGAGTAGGCCACGACTGGACCTAATAGTCAGGGGTCCCTTTACCTATAAGGGAGCCTGCCCTCTGCCTGCCCATCAGAGCCGGTGCGACATGTGGGGCTGGGCTTCGGTGGTGGCACCCTCTCTTCCTCCTCTCCCGTGGCCGCTACAAGCAGCCCAAGGGAGGAGACCGACAACAACTGCTCCCACTTGGGACAAGCTCCAGCTTATTCTCCTCTCCGAGCTCGGTGGCAGCAGCACTGGAAGGGGAAATAGGGACATTCTGGGATCAAATCAGAAGCCGGGATGGCTTTCATAATTCCAGGTCTGCTCCTGGAAAAATCTGGACACTTGGGGGGTATGGGAAAACAATTTATTTTATTTTTATTTTATTTTATTTTATTTTATTGGGTGAAAAAAATCTTTATTGAAATTCATTAATGTCATTGCATACACATACATACTCTCTCTCTCTCTCTATATATATATATATTCTTAAATTATGTTAACTTAGAATGTTAATTTAACCTTCTAATTCCACTTAGATATCAGCTAAGCTAAAATCATATAATGGTACATAAAATAAAATAAAACAACAACAAACTGAAGTAAAATAAATATAGACATCCCATCATTTCCTGATATAGTTGACATTTGTGATTTTGAGTGTACTTATAATTATTACCTGACATTTAATATACTTTCTTACAACCTAGCGTACCAATTTTCCTTTATTTCTTAATATTTTATGTACACAAGGGTCATTCAAATGCTACCCTAGATAATATGTCGCTGTTATTTTTTTGTAAACATTTCCCATTTTTGAGAAAATAATTGTTTGGTGTTACCTCTTAAGCTCCTTGTTAGTTGAGCCATTTCCACATAATGTAATAATTTATTTTGCCATTCTGTTAGCGATGAGGAAACAATTTAAGCACAATAAAACTGCGCCTTGCTCATTAGTGTTAGACCAATGTTTTCTCTCTTCCCTTTTTTGAATCCCGTTTCTTTTCTCATCAGTTGCTGGAGGGTGATTGGGAAGAAAGTGCGCAGGGGCGAAGTTTTATTTTCCGCACAGCGCCAGCTTAAGTGGCCTCATCTCTCCGGGTTCTTAGCGTAGCAGCCACAGCAGCAGCAGCCAGGTGTTCCTTGTTAACAGCGCGGCTGAGCAAAGAGGAGATGAATGAAAGGCCTTTCGAAGAACACGGACTAGAAATAGCTCTTCAGTCTTCCCTCCTGCCAAATCTATCTTCCCACACTCAGATGCTGTGATTTGCACACATCTGAAGTCCGCAGACAAAGCTAGCAGCACTTTGCTCTGCGGAAAGCAAGGAGACTTTAGCCATCAGGGTCTACTGATGCCAAGATGCACACAGCATCTTAAAATAGGAGGGGAGGCTCTTTCGATCTTGCCAAACTTTCTTGCTAACCTGCCACCCTCACCCATTTTGCTTCAGCTCCGTGCTTTGCGGTCCTTTTTTTTAAAAAAATCATTCATTCATTCATTTAGATAATTTATAAATTTTACAATTTAAAATACTTATTTTTACATCTTTAATATATCAATGACTTCCTTGCTTCTCTTTCCATGGTTCGTTTTACATACATATCATAAATCCCTGCATATTTTACAAATTCTATACCAGTCAGTACAGGTAAAAAAAGTAAAGGAGCCCTGGATGGTTAAGTCCAGTCAAAGGCGACTCTGGGGTTGCAGAGCTCATCTCGCTTTCAGGCCGAGGGGGTCGGCCTTTGTCCACAGACAGCTTTCCGGGTCCTGTGGCCAGCTTGACTAAACCGCTTCTGGCGCAACAAGACACCGTGACGGAAACCAGAGTGCATGGAAACGACGTTTACCTTCCCGCCGCAGCGGTACCTATTTTTCTACTTGCACTGGTGTGCTTTCGAACTGCTAGGTTGGCAGGAGCTGGGACCGAGCAACGGGAGCTCACTCTGTCGCAGGGATTCGAACCGCTGACCTTCTGATCGGCATGCCCAAGAGGCTCGGTGGTTTAGACCACAGCGCTACCCGTGTCCCATGCCACACTCAGGAGGAGCTGGCCACTGAAACTGCACCGCACTTGGCCTCCTCAACATTGAGGGGGTGTGGATCCTTCCCAACAGATATTGAGGGGGCCGAAGACACCTTGACCCCATAGAGTTGGTGCACCTGATCAGAGTAAAGGTGAAGGTAAAGGGACCCCTGACCATTAGGTCCAGTCATGGCCGACTCTGGGGTTGTGGCGCTCATCTCGCTTTATTGGCTGAGGGAGCCAGCGTACAGCTTCTGGGTCATGTGGCCAGCATGACTAAGCTGCTTCTGGTGAACCAGAGCAGCGCATGGAAACGGCGTTTACCTTCCCGCTGGAGCGGTACCTATTTATCTACTTGAACTTTGACATGCTTTCGAACTGCTAGGTTGGCAGGAGCAGGGACCGAGAAACGGGAGCTCACCCCGTTGCGGGGATTTGAACTGCCGACCTTCTGATCGGCAAGTCCTAGGCTCTGTGGTTTAACCCACAGTGCCACCCGCAACCCAAATAAATTATCATTATCGTTATCGTTATCGTTATCGTTATCGTTATCGTTATCGTTATCGTTATCGTTATCGTTATCGTTATCGTTATCGTTATCGTTATCGTTATCATTGCAATTGACTTGACCAAAGTCAGAAAGGAGCATCCTTCTCCTAACCGTGAACCCCCCCCCCTTTTAAGAATTGTTTGGAAGGTGCCAATCTCAACAAAATGGCCAAGTTGCCCACAGTGAGAAAGGAAATAACCAATGCAGACAGCGTTTTATGGGAGCGAGTAGCCACAACGCCCATTTCCTTGCCCGTGACCTGAAGCACTACTAGACATGATGTAAACGCTCAATCATTGTTCCTGGGATTTGGGTTATGGTGAGTTGGGCTGTTTGTGTATCTGTGGGCGAGGGAGAGAGAGAAAGAGAGAGTTCGCCAGGCGGCTGCAGGATGGATATTGGAAATGACAAGCAGTTGGGTGAGGTTTCTCCAGATGATTTATGATACGCAAGATGGTTTCATGGTCATGCACTGAGGTCGCTTTGCAGCACAAGTTATTCATAGATGCAAGATCATCGGAAAGTAAAGTTTCAGAAAACAAAACTTTCGCTAATGGGTTCAGAGGCTGCGCTTGGTTCTACATAGATCAGCCTTCCCCAAGCTGGTTCTCTCCAGATTTTGTTGGACTACAGCTCCCATCATCCCTGACATGGTGGCTGGGGCAGATGGGAATTGGAGTCCCATACCATTTGAGCCCCACCCCCAAATTATTAACTGATATATAAATCTTAGAATCACAGAGTTGTAGAGTTGGAAGAGCTCCAAAGCATCATTTAGTTCGTCCCCCAGCAATGCAAGAATAATTTGTTAAATTCAACTAATTATTTTGTTAATTCCTGGTTGTCAATCTGTTCCACCACCATCAACCACTTTTGAGATTTTGGTGCTCTTTCAGGAGGCATGTCCACCATCAGATCAGAGGTTTTGTTCCTTAAGGCTACTAGCCATTGTGGATTTATTGAAGGCAACTGGTTGGACACTTTGAGAACAGGATGGTGGACTAAATGAGCCATTGGCCTGATCCAGTAGGCTCTATTTTCTTAGGATCTAAGGTCCCCACAAGAGGGTGGAGCCTGGGAAAGGTAGTATGAGAGGCAAAAGCTTTCTAAGGCCCTGTTTGCTTTCCACATTTGTTGGAGCAGGTCTCTCACTTGGAGCTCTCCATGGTGCTGAAATGCCCTGTGGACTCCAGTACGAGGACATTACAGTGGTACCTCAGGTTACATACGCTTCAGGTTACATACTGCGCTAACCCAGAAATAGTGCTTCAGGTTAAGAACTTTGCTTCAGGATAAGAACAGAAATCATGCTTCGGCGGCACGGCAGCAACAGGAGGCCCCATTAGCTAAAGTGGTGCTTCAGGTTAAGAACAGTTTCAGGTTAAGTACGGACCTCCGGAACGAATTAAGTACTTAACCTGAGGTACCACTGTACTTTGTTGTGCATTGCTCAAGATTGCCAGAAAACAGGGCTGGCATCAAGGGTCTTTACCCCAGCCAAGGGCCTGCTGAAAAGATCAACAACAGCAGTGGTGGGGAGTAGTTAGAGCACCTGGCAGGACCTGTTTGCTCATTGGCTCTGCCCGGCATGAGCAAGCAGGTGGCAGTAACAGGTAGAGGAGAGGGAGTGCAGTTGGCAACCATGGCAGGAGAGCAGGGATTGGGAACCCAAGAGTCATATGCACCCACCCATTTTTTGGCCCTTTGTGCTCTGCACCCCATTTGAGTGCTTGTGCCTGGCTGGAATGTGTCCTTCAAAGGTATGAATGCGTTGCAGAATGCAGAATGTAGAATGTAGATGTGTGGCTTGTGTACCAGTTCCATCTGGTATGCAGGCTGAGACCCTACCTGCCCATGGACTGCCTCACCAGAGTGGTGCATGCTCTGGTTATCTCCTGCTTGGACTACTGCAATGCGCTCTACGTGGGGCTACCTTTGAAGGTGACCCGGAAACTACAACTAATCCAGAATGTGGCAGCCAGACTGGTGACTGGGAGCGGCCGCCGGGACCACATAACACCGGTCTTGAAAGGCCCACATTGGCTTCCAGTACGGTTCTGAGCACAATTCAAAGTGTTGGTGCTGAGCTTTAAAGCCCTAAACAGTCTCAGTCCAGTATACCTGAAGGAGCGTCTTCACCCCCATCGTTCAGCCTGGACACTGAGGTCCAGCGCCAAGGGCCTTCTGGCGGTTCCCTCCCTGCGAGAAGCCAAGTTACAGGGAACCATGCAGAGGGCCTTCTCGGTGGTGGCACCTGCCCTGTGGAACACCCTCCCACCAGATGTCAAAGAGAAAAATAACTACCAAACTTTTAGAAGACATCTGAAGGCAGCCCTGTTTAGGGAAGCTTCTAATGTTTAATAGCTAATTGTATTTTAGTGTTTTGTTGGAAGCCGCCCAGAGTGGCTGGGGAAATCCAGCCAGATGGGCGGGGTATAAATAAATTATTATTATTATTATTATTATTATTATTATTATTATTATTATTCAAGAAAGGAGGATGGGGGCAACCATACTGTACTCTACTGCCACAATGGCAGGCAGGCATCAGGGGCCTTGACAGCCAATATGGCGTCACAATATAAATTATCATCATCATCATCATTACAGTGGTACCTTGGGTTACATACGCTTCAGGTTACAGACTCCGCTAACCCAGAAAATGCACCTCGGGTTAAGATATTTGCTTCAGGATGAGAACAGAAATCGTGCTCCGGCGGCAGCAGGAGGCCCCATTAGCTAAAGTGGTGCTTCAGGTTAAGAACAGTTTCAGGTTAAGAGCGGACCTCCGGAACGAATTAAGTACTTAACCCGAGGTACCACTGTATTATCATCACCATGCTCACAATGTTCAGTAAATAAACCAGAAAATAAGACTTGCGCCTGTATTTCATGGGGGGGGGGGGTGAGGAGAAATCTTCCGCACCTGGTACCACCTGACATTTCTTTGCCTTGGATGGAGAGGAAGAGATCAGCTCGAAGCATCTTTGAGATTATACCCCAATTGGGGCTCTCGAGATGCATTTGTGACATTTGAGATGTCCAGAGATCCCCTCTCCCCATATGCACCCAGTCAATTGTCTTCAGGACTTGAAAGGCGATGTCCCAGGGTAGCGTTTGGCTCACAGATCTGGCGATTATTTTTAGCTTCTTGGAAGAGCAACTGTGTCCAGGACAATTCCTCCTCTGGAGAGTCCTTTGTTCTGGAGAGAGAGGCATGAATTGATTGCTTGGGACAGTTGCGGCTTCCTGAACTTTAGCACTGGCAGGGCACTCTGTTCCTGTTCCTGTCAGTCATGAGTTCGAAACACCTGTGCGGTTTGGCGATTTGGGGGGCAGCTCATGCTATGGGCTTTGTTTCCTTGTGAAGAAGTCGTGGTTTTCTTTGGGGCAGCCGGACAGGTGTTGTGTCATAAAATACACAAAGACTGACAAAGACAAAAGGCAATTCTGGGAGAGAGATATGCTCCCCCCCCCCCCCAGAACAAAGGAGCTCTAAATAGCTCAGAAATAGCCGGGTGAAGAAACTGATATGGCCCCATCGTGCTCTCCAGAGATGTCCTGCGGGCATAAATTTATGTCTTCTCAGGTTACTAGCCCATAAGGGTCTGAGAATGCAAATAAGGCTTCCATGAGATGGGGGGGGGGGAATTAAAATAAACGAAACGCAGATAGGTCTGATCTGAGCTGAAACAGGCCATTTGTTAAAAAAAGTGTTCTCCCAATTTAAATCTGCTTGCAAACATCTTGGCTAGCTAAATATAGGCTGCATTCATTGCCTTTCCTTAAGCTTTCCCTAACAGTTAATTTCCTCATTCTTTGAGTTTTCACACAATGTAAAATCCACTTCCAGAAATATAGCAGAATACAGTCTTCTACAGAATCATTTCCAAGCTCTTTGCAAACAGTTTTTTGGTTTTTTTCCTGGAAGCAGATAACAAGAGCTAAACTTGTGCTATGTTCTGCTTTATTTCCAGAAGTATACGTAATAGACAATCTTTATAGAATTCCTTTAAATCATAAAAAGTTCAAAATGAAATCTTTAGTCTCAAAGTCTCTGGAAATCTTTAAATGAAGCGAGGTACCAAACTTAGTACGGTGGAAGACAAGCTGTGAAGCTTTGTGTATTCAACAATGATGTCCAACAGTGAACAGTAATTCCGGATATTGACTACTGTTTCGTAGAATACTTCATCAGCGTGGTGGGTGGATATAGAATTGCTTCATAAACCCATTTTATTTTGAATGAATGTATATAAATGAAAATATCAAATGCTGTGGAACAGTGCTCATTCAAAATAAGATGGGTTTATGAAGCATTCTATATCCACCCACCACGCTGAGGAAGAATTCATTTTGAACTTTTTATGATTTGAAGGAATTCTATAAAGATTGTCTATTACATATACATATGGTCATCGTGTTGCCTAGACATTGTTGACGTTCTCTTTGCAAAACAGGGGCTTGTTTGGATACTTATTTCCAGAAGTGGCTTTTGCGTCACATGAAAGCTCGGGTATAATGTGGAAATAAACAGTACGGGAAACCTCAGGAAAATGGAATAGACTGATGTGTGGGTACAGCCACAGAGTAGCGATCATATGATCATATGATCATAGAATCATAGAGTTCGAAGGGACCCAGAGGATCATCTAGTCCAACCCTGTACAAAGTAGGAACATGCAACTGTCCCATATGAGAATCGAACCCGCAACATTGGCGTTATCATGCTCAATATATATAATATATAATAATTCAGCTCCCCATTCTTCTCCCAAGCAGCTGACCATTGTATCACTGTCTATTTTATTGTGTTCTAAATATATGGCAAACCTCCTCGAAAACTTTGAGTAAAGCATTCTGGGAAACGATCTATAATGAGTTGAAAAAAATATTTAAAATAACATTTGTAAAAACTAACAAACCCAGAGGCTTTTTTTTCTTATTAGGAATCTTAGGTGCAGAGATACCAAAGGAGCAGAAACGATTATTTGTGTATGCAATGACAGAAGTGTGAATACTAGTGGCCCAGAGATGGAAAGAAAATAAAGTCCCGACCAGTGACAAATGGTTGATGGAGTTGATGGACTATGCCAAAATGGCGAAAATGATGGGGAAAATCAGAAACCAGGAATGCAGGAAATTTACAACGTACTTAAGAGAACACTGTAAACAACTAAAAACGTTGGCAGGCTTTGAGTAACGCTTGTAATGTACAAAAAATTATGGTTAAAATGGACTATTTAAAAAAAAATAGAGAAAATAAGAGAAGCAGTTGAAAAAAGATTGATAATGGTAACCAGGGAAGGGCAGTGGGGAGTCGAAGAAATCAGGGAATCCTAAAACATGGGGAGGCAAACTAATGCCTGGGGCCAGATCTGGCCCAATCGCCTTCTAAATCGGCCTGCGGACGATCCAGGAATTGGTGTGTTTTTACATGACTAGAATGTGTCCTTTTATTTAAAATGCATCTCTGGGTTATTTGTGGGGCATAAGAATTCGTTCATTCTCCCCTCCCCCCAAAAAATATAGTTTGGCCCCCCACTAGGTCTGAGGGACAGTGGACTGGCCCCCTGCTGGAAAAGTTTGCTGACCCCTGTCCTAAATGATGATCTTTGAATTTTAATTTGCGACGTAAAGCTTAATAAAAAAAAAAGATTTGACGACAGAAAGAGAGAAACCTTTGAGTAGTAGTCAGGGTATAAATACTCCTAAGTAAGTCAGTAAGCAAATAAATAAACAAATGAAGATGCAAATATTTATTATCCAGGTACCAGGCTGCAAAAATGGACAACTGTTAGTCATCAACAGATCGCTCGACGGAGGGGACTTTTCTCCTTCTGTTCCCAGGTTCCCAGACAGACAAGGAGAAAGTGTGAAGGTGTTTGTTTGATGTCTTCTTCTTCTTTACCTGCAGGAAGTGTGAGGTTAGATCCTCGGTGGCAACTCCTGGTGGGTCTCTGGAATCCCTCGATTGAAGCCCAGGAGAGCCACTGTTTATGTTCAGTAGGGACAACACTGAGCTAGATAGAGAAATGGCGTGACTCAGTATAAAAGCAGAGTCTTTTTCTTTCTGGCAAGCTTCCTTTGGCTTTGTTGAGGTTTGGCTTTGTTGAGGTTGAATCCTGACAAGACAGAAGTACTGTTTTGGGGGGACAGGAGGTGGGCGGATGTGGAGGACTCCCTGGTCCTGAATGGGGTAAATGTGCCCCTGAAGGACCAGGGGTGCAGCCTGGGAGACATTTCGGACTCACAGCTGTCCATGGAGGCGCAGGTCAAATCTGTGTCCAGGGCAGCTGTTTCCCAGCTCCATCTGGTACGCAGGATGAGACCCTACCTGCCCGCGGACTGTCTTGCCGGAGTGGTGTATGCTCTGGTTATCTCCCGCTTGGACTACTGCAATGCGCTCTATGTGGGGCTACCTTTGAAGGTGACCCGGAAACTACAACTAATCCAGAATGCGGCAGCTAGACTAGTGACCTGGAGTGGCCGCCGGGACCATATAACACCGCTTCTGAGAGATCTGCATTGGCTCCCAGTACGTTTCCAAGCACGATTCAAAGTGTCGGTGCTGACCTTGAAAGCCCTAAACAGCCTCGGCCCAGTATACCTGAAGGAGCATCTCCACCACCATCGTTCTGCCCGGACACTGAGGTCCAGCTGCGAGGGCCTTCTGGCGGTTCCCTCCCTGTGAGAAGCCAAGTTACAGGGAACCAGGTACAGGGCCTTCTCGGTGGTGGCGCCCGCCCCGTGGAATGCCCTCCCACCAGATTGTAAGGAAATAAACAGCTATCTGACTTTTAGAAGACATCTGAAGGCAGCCCTGTATAGGGAAGTTTTTAATGTTTGATGTTTTATTGTAATTTTAATATTCTGTTGGGAGCTGCCCAGAGTTGCTGGGGAAACCCAGCCGGATGGGTGGGGTACAAATAATAAATCATCATCATCATCATCATTGTTATTATTATTATTATACATCCCAATAACCATTTTTGTGAAATGACTAACTTCTCTGGAACATGAGGTAGCTTCGCTAGATATAACCATTTTAGCACAGCTACATACAGGAGCCAAAGATTAATGCTTTTTTTGTGTGTCAGTAAGAGAGGCCTAGTAGTGTTTAGTTGCCAGGACTATCTATAATAGTAGTAAATTACTAATGTGTTACTACTAGTAGTAAATTACTATTGTGTTACTACTAGTGGTAGAGGAGGACTACAATTTCAAGCTAATCGAGTGCCACCATTAGTCTTTGCCTAGAACAATGAATCGCAGCATCCGAGCTCAGGGATCTGTAGTCTTTATTACAGGATAAAGACAGGGATAAGGTGGAGATGCCCCAAAGATTTAAGGGGATGGAGAGAAACCAGTGGAAGTGGGTCTGTGGAGAGGGTTGGGCTCATTCAGGAGAAGGAAGTGGAGGTGGCTGTTCCAAGCAGAGGGAACGACATAGCGGAAGATGTAAGGAGCAGGGTAGCCAGTGGCCAGACAGAGTGAAAAAGAGCCCATTCCAGAGGGACAGAGACAAACACAAAACGGTTAATGGAATCTGAGCATCGATTCCAACTAGAAATACTAATTCCATTCCACGGGTTCGGTTGAAATCCAATCTCGGTATCCAGTTCTGGTTGAGGTGGCCTGAAAACAAAGTTGGAAACAAAGTTTTATTCATTTGTTACTGCAGTTTGGAAACACCTGGGGATAGTTTGCAAAAAAAAAAGAAAAGAAATTAAAACAAGATGGGGGAGGAGGATTGATCAATCAATAGATAGATGACATAGATAGATGATAGATAGATAGATAGATAGATAGATAGATAGATAGATAGATGATAGATAGATGGATGGATAGATAGATGATAGATAGATGATAGCTAGGATAGATGATAGATAGGTAGGTAGATGATAGATAGATAGATAGATAGATAGATAGATAGATAGATAGATAGATAGATATAGATAGATGATAGATATAGATAGATAGATAGATGATAGATAGATAGATATAGATAGATGATAGATATAGATAGATAGATGATAGATAGATGGATGGATAGATAGATGATAGATAGATGATAGCTAGGATAGATGATAGATAGGTAGGTAGATGATGATAGATAGATAGATAGATAGATAGATAGATAGATAGATAGATAGATAGATATAGATGATAGATATAGATAGATAGATGATAGATGGATGGATGGATAGATAGATGATAGATAGATGATAGCTAGGATAGATGATAGGTAGGTAGATGATAGATAGATAGATAGATAGATAGATAGATAGATAGATAGATAGATAGATATAGATAGATAGATATAGATAGATGATAGATATAGATAGATAGATGATAGATAGATAGATAGATATAGATATAGATAGATAGACAGATGATAGATAACTTGATAGATAGATAGTTAACTTGGATTTTGGAAGTAATGACTGTTTTTTTCTGTTGTTGTTTTTTCCTTTTAGTATTGTAAGATGTTTTGCTTTGTGTTTTTCATATGTTATATTTGTTATAAATGTGGGAAATCAATAAAAAAAATTGGGGGGAAAAAGACATCAACTCCCCGAGGGAGATATATAGATAGATATAGATAGATATAGATATAGATATAGATATAGATATAGATATAGATATAGATATAGATATAGATATAGATATAGATATAGATATAGATATAGATATAGATGCAATGGGCAGCCTTGGCTACAACTTCGCTGAATTACTCAAGGCAAGAAGTCGCAGAAGAAGGAATCTGGGAAAAGTGCCTATATAGGAGCTGTAAGTTATCTGACAAGAGCGGGCCGCGAGCCAGGCAAGTACTTGACCCCCGGGGGTCAAAAAAATAAGCTGCGGCCGGATGTAACAAATTGCTCCAGATTATCGAGATTTTGCAGCCTCTGCAAGAAAGGGAGCCAGCAAAGGAGTCTGCTCTGTGTGTGGGCTGAGAATTAAACAAAATCCCACATGGGAAAAGACGGAAGAGACGGAGAGTGACTCACGAGCTCTGGGATAAGGAAGGAGCAAAGGTTTCCACGTGGTGGGTTTTGCTGCTGCCTGGCGAGATGGGGGCTTGGATGGTTTTAGACAGGCCGGGTGAGCCCCCGTTGCTCGGTCCCTGCTCCTGCCAACCTAGCAGTTCAAAAGCAAGTCAAAGTGCAAGTAGATAAATAGGTACCACTCCGGCGGGAAGGTAAACAGCGTTTCCGTGCGCTGCTCTGGTTCGCCAGAAGCGGCTTAGTCATGCTGGCCACATGACCCAGAAGCTGTACGCCGGCTCTCTCAGCCAGTAAAGCGAGATGAGTACCGCAACCCCAGAGTCAACCATGACTGGACCTAATGGTCAGGGGTCCCTTTATCTTTAACAGCAGCTACCAATTAGCAGAACTTCCATATTCAGGGGCAGTATATGTCCATCAGTACCAGCTGCTGGGATTGGCTATCTGCTTTATGCCCTGCTTGTGAGCTTCCCATTTTGGACTCACAGCTGTCCATGGAGGCGCAGGTCCATTCTGTGTCCAGGGCAGCTGTCTACCACCACCATCTGGTACGCAGGATGAGACCCTACCTGCCCGCAGACTGTCTCGCCAGAGTGGTGCATGCTCTGGTTATCTCCCGCTTGGACTGCTGCAATGCGCTCTACATGGGGCTACCTTTGAAGGTGTCCTGGAAACTACAACTAATCCAGAATGCGGCAGCTAGACTGGGGACTGGGAGCGGCCGCCGAGACCACATAACACCGGTCTTGAAAGATCTACATTGGCTCTCAGTACATTTCCGAGCACAATTCAAAGTGTTGGTGCTGACCTTTAAAGCCCTAAACGGCCTCGGTCCAGGATACCTGAAGGAGCGTCTCCACCTCCATCATCCAGCCAGGACACTGAGGTCCAGTACTGAGGGCCTTCTGGAGGTTTCCTCCCTGTGAGAAGCCAAGCTACAGGGAACCAGGCAGAGGGCCTTCTCGGTGGTGGCGCCCACCCTGTGGAACGCCCTTCCAGCAGATGTCAAAGCGATAAATAACTACCTGACATTCAGAAGACATCTTAAGGCAGCCTTGTTTAGGGAAGTTTTTAATGACTGATGTTTTAATGTATTTTTAATCTTTTGTTAGAAGCCTAGCCAGATGGGCAGGGTATAAATAAATTATTATTATTATTATTATTATTATTATTATTATTATTATTATTCCCCAAAGCAACATTTTTTTAAAAAAATCATAATTGAGGAACCGCCCACATCAGGAAGTCCCCCATATTTTCCTTAATACAGTGGTACCTTGGTTCTCAAAGGCCTTGGTTCCCAAATGCCTAAAACCCAGAAGTAAGTGTTCCGGTTTGCGAACGTTTTTCGGAACCCAAACGTCCGATGTGGCTGTTGGCTATTGTTTCCAGGAGACCTGCACCAATCAGAAGCCCTGCCTTGGTTTTTGAACATTTCGGAAGTCAAACGGACTTCCAGAATGGATTAAGTTCAAGAACAAAAGTATCACTGTATTTGACACTTTTGTTTTTGCTATTTGTTTTGCGTTTTTGTTTTTGAGGCTTTTTCAGTTAATTTGTTTTTGTGACTGTGTGGAACCCAGTTCAGCTACTGATTGATTGATTGATTGATTGTGTGACTGCGGAAATGGATAAAAGCCCCCCATCCAAACAAGGACTATCATCAGTGCAGCTGAGAAAAAAAAATAATTTTAATTTTTATCATCTACTGTCTTATTTATTTTATAGTAAATTGCTGTTTTAGGGGTTGATTTAAAAAATCTGGAATGGAGTAATCCCTTTTGCATTACTTTCTATGGGAAAGCGCGCCTTGGTTTTGAAATGCTTTGGTTTTGGAACGGACATCTGGAATGAACCAAGTTTGAGAACCAAGGTACACCATAAGTGAGTCTGTCTGAGCCACTCAGCTCACAAGGAGGGATGGACTGTAAAGATCCCCAGAGAGGGGACAGGGATCCAGCAGGTTCCTTCACAAATTACTTGCTGTTGTCTACTCTGTGGAGTCCATATACTAGAGATGGGACAGAGTAGCCAATTCTGTCCTGTTTCATTCCACTGGAACTCACTTGTAGATCTGTTCCTTTGCGTGCAGATTCTGTGATTTTTTTAAAAAAAGATGTGCGCAAGCAAAAGTTGTGCACACATTTAAAATGTGCTCGTTTGCAATGTAAACTACACATTTCTAAAAATGTAAAATAAGAATCCTTCGGTGATTTTCAACTCTTTCATCTAGAAAACATACTTTTCCCATTAGATTTTAACACAAAATATATATTTTCTGTGTTCATCTTTTGCACACTACCAACCGCTTCATTAAATCCCATGCTGTTTCAGCAAATCCAGAGAAATGTGCATCTCACAGGGACCTGAGCAAGTTTGGAAGCCTCAGATATGATTGGTCCACTGTGGAAAGCAGACCAAACCATTTTTTCTGGTCTCTATCACGTACTTCCAAAAGGAAGATCAGAATAACACAGTGATTTGCTGTGATGAAAGGAAAAGAAGTAAGGACGAGGGAAAACATTTTTGTTTTCTTTCTGCTCCTTATTTTTCCAGCCTTAGGTTCAGTCCAAATTTCCACATCAGTTTCTGATATTTAAAAAAAGGCCTTTTGAGTAATTTTCAATTCAGCATCATGCAGCAATTTTCTCCTTATACACACATTCTTGTATGCCATTTTGTCCAGAGTACACAGCTTGCCAGCAAATAGCCCCAATTGGCGATGCATTTTGTATATTCTTCTGCATGCTTTACCCTAGTACAGTGGTACCTCAGGTTAAGTACTTAGTTCATTCTGGAGGTCCGTTCTTAACCTGAAACTGTTCTTAACCTGAAGCACCACTTTAGCTAATGGGGCCTCCTGCTGCGCCATTGGAGCCCGATTTCTGTTCTCATCCTGAAGCAAAGTTCTTAACCCGAGGTACTATTTCTGGGTTAGCGGAGGCTGTAACCTGAAGCGTCTGTAGCCCGAGGTACCACTGTATAGACATTTTTTGGAGGTAGGTGTTCCTTAGCCAGAAAACAACCTTGCAAAATTCAGGGAAGTGCTTTTTTTTTTTTTTTTTTTAGTTTATGGTTTGTGTATTGTTTTTGAGGAGGTAGGTGTGCCTTCAGGTGTGAACAGAACCAAATTTCTCCCCCCACATTCATCCCAGGGAAGGTGGGGGGGTTGAGACAGGAAAGCCGATACAAACAGAAAAGAATATGCTTTGACGATGGATTAGCTATTGCAGGGCAAAGAGTCTAAGAACATCAGTGGGATGGCCTGGGACTCGGGCTCAGACTCGGAACCAGAGGGATCTCAGTCCACACTGTATTCAGAAGGATTTCCTGGCTCTGTGAAAGCTCAACATAGCCATCCTGGCTTCAAGCCATCGGTGGCCCTCTCCTCTTCTGCAAATTTCTCCAATCCTCTTTTCAAGCCACCCACGTTGGCAGCCGTCCCTGACTCCTGAGGGAGTTCCACAGCTTAACTCTGTGGAACATGAATAAGTCCATCGTTTATCTGTCCCAAATCTTCCAACTCTCAGCTGTGTTGCATGCCCTTGAGTTCCAGCGTTAGGAGCGAGGGAGGAAAACTGTCCCCCTGTCCCCTTTCTCCTTGCCATTCACTCGAACTCAGCATCCTGACTTTATCTTCTCCTATGGTTTGCTCTCTCCCTGGGGTTTTGCTGACCGGATGAAAGCCCATGTTTTAAAGGACTTCGGCCCCACAAGCTGGGATAATTTCAGATCTCCCTAAGCAAACAAGATCAGGAGGCAACGACAGATAAATAAACCAGAGCAGCGGGAAAACAGGAACTGATAGTACAGAGTTTGGATTGTTTTCTAATTTATCTAAGACACACAGATTGTTTTTTCCCCTTTTGCCCACAAAGTTGTGGTTGCATCCTAGGTCACCCCCCCCCCAAAGAGCCTAAAAGATATCAGCAGAGGTTCTGAGAACAGATGTTTCTGTTGTTGTTCTGTGTGTGTTTTTCTTCCAGGAAGAAATATGGACTCCGTGACTGTGGAAGAGCTGATCGGAGCTCCTTTGCAATGGCAAAATCGGCTGCGTTATACATTTAAGGCTCTAGGATACCACTTTAAACAGCTTTTGTTTGCCCCAAAGAATCCTGGGAGCTGTAGTTTGTTCAGGGTGCTGAGAGTTGTTTGGAGGTCCCTATTCCCTGCCCACAATGACAAACCAAGACAGCATCTTAAAAAGCAGAGACATCACCTTGCCAACAAAGGTCCATATAGTTCAAGCTATGGTTTTCCCAGTAGTGATGTATGGAAGCGAGAGCTGGACCATAAAGAAGGCTGATCGCCAAAGAATGGATGCTTTTGAATTCTGGTGCTGGAGGAGACTCTTGAGAGTCCCATGGACTGCAAGAAGATCAAACCTCTCCATTCTAAAGGAAATCAGCCCAGAGTGCTCACTGGAAGGACAGATCCTGAAGCTGAGGCTCCAGTACTTTGGCCACCTCATGAGAAGAGAACACTCCCTGGAAAAGACCCTGATGTTGGGAAAGATGGAGGGCACAAGGAGACAGGGACAACAGAGGAAGAGATAGTTGGACAGTGTTTTCGAAGCTACCAGCATGAGTTTGACCAAACTGCGGGAGGCAGTGGAAGACAGGGGTGCCTGGCGTGCTCTGGTCCAGGGAGTCATGAAGAGGCGGACACGACTAAACAACAACAACAATTCTCTGCCCAAAGCCACAATTCCCAGAGTTCCCTAGGAACAGGGATTGATAGTTAAACCACTCTGAGAACGGCAGCTCTTTGAGGGGTACAGGGTAATCAAGTCCAACCACCAGCAATGCAGGCATCACAGCTCAAGAATCCATGGCAAATTATGTGGGGGACTCCCTGGTCCTGAATGGGGTAACTGTGCCCCTGAAGGATAAGGTGCACAGCTTGGGAGTCATTTTGGACTCACAGCTGTCCATGGAAGCACAGGTCAATTCTGTGTCCAGGGTGGCTGTTTATCAGCTCCGTCTGGTACGCAGGATGAGACCCTACCTGACCGCGAACTGTCTTGCCAGAGTGGTGCATGCTTTAGTTATCTCCCGCTTGGACTACTGCGATGCACTCTACATGGGGCTACCTTTGAAGGTGACCCGGAAACTGCAATTAATCCAGAATGCGGCAGCTAGACTGGTGACTGGGAGTGGCCGCTGAGACCATATAACATCACTCTTGAAAGACCTACACTGACAGTATGTTTCCGAGCACAATTCAAAGTGTTGGTGCTGACCTTTAAAGCCCTAAACAGCCTCGGTCCGGTAGATCTGAAGGAGTGTCTCCACCCCCATCGTTCAGTTCCAGTGCCGAGGGCCTTCTGGCGGTTCCCTCCCTGCGAGAAGCCAAGTTACAGGGAACCAGGCAGAGGGCCTTCTCGGTAGTGGCGCCTGCCCTGTGGAACACCCTCCCACCAGATGTCAAAGAGAACAACAACTACCAGACTTTTAGAAGACATTTGAAGGCAGCCCTGTTTAGGGAAACTTTTAATGTTTAACAGACTATTGTATTTTAATATTTTGTTGGAAGCTGCCCAGAGTGGCTGGGGAAACCCAGCCAGATGGGAGGGGTATAAATAATAAATATTAAATTATTATTATTGTTGTTGTTATCGTCGTCATCATCATCATCCAACCTATGTTGAAAAATCTCCAAGGAAGGAGAGTCCACCAACTTTCAAAGAAATCTGTTCTGCTGTTGAACTGTTCTTACTGTCAGGAAGTTTCTTCTAATGTGTACTTGAAACCCAAACCACTTGATTCTTGTCATTTGAATCAATTGGTTTGGTTCCTACCCTCAGGAGCAGCAGAAAACAAGCTTGCTCCATCTTCCATGGGCAGCCCTTCCAGATATTGGAAGATGGCCATCATATCTCCTCTTCTCCAGGCTACACATATCCATCTCACTCAACCGTTCCTCAAAAGTTTTGGTTTCCAGACCTTTGATGGTCTTGGTCTTCTTCCTTTGCACCCATTCCAACTTGTCAAATAAAGCCCTTCATTTTGGATAATCAACAAGGGCCCTTCATTGAAATTATCTAATAATGGAAAGCTATATAAATATAGTCCAGTTCATCCCAAAACCAACCCGTTTGTGAATAACTATAGCTATCCAGATGTTCTAGATGCAAGCCAAGCCCATCAGTTCACAACATCTGGAGAATCACAGTTTCCTCACCCTTTTGCTGTATATGGATCGATCTATTGAAGATCTCTTTCAGCTTCTGCCTTCTGGAAGAAGGTACAGAGTTATAAAGACTAGGACTAGCCGCCTGAGAAACAGTTTCTATCCAAATGTGATTTTGGTTTTAAATGTAGTGTAATGTAGTCTCCATGTGAGTATATTGTATTCAATTGTGGGGTATCAGAGTTTTTAGGGGCTAACCAGGTTGGGATAGTTGGGATAGCAGGCTTGTTGGTTTTTGAATGTAGATTTTTCAATTTCATTGTTCTGTATGGGACAATGACAATAAACATTTTTGTATCGTATCTGGGGTGGTGGGTGGGGTGGGGTTTCAAAAACAAAAGAATGATGACCTTGTTTGGCTTACCTGCCATTCAACTTGCCATTATATGCTTCACAAACGCTGAAAAAAAAAGGAAGAGAGTCATTACTGTCTTAGAGGTAGTGTTGTGTAATGGTTAGAGTGTTGGGCTAGAGCTTGGGATATGAGAGTCTGAATCCTGACTCAGTCATGAATCTCACTGGGTGTCAGAGACCAGGCTGAGGAGTACTGCTCTGATGAGGAATGGTGGGAACCTCTCCCTCCCGCTGCTCGTGACCAGGATCCTGATATTGCCCAGGAACAGTGGAGCAGTATAGACATGGAGCAGTGGTTTGCAGAGGGGCATAGTTCTGAAGGCAAAAGTTGAGACTGTGGGATGTGATACATAAGTAGCAGTCAAGTACAACATTCCTTGTTTTCCTAGAGTGGACATGCTGGGGAATGTTTGGTCCAGCCAGTCGAAAACTTCCTGTTTCCTCCTGGCTGGGACTTACTTCCTTTGCATGTGACTAGAGGTGGACGTGACCTCACCTGTCCAGGTAACAAAAAGACAGGGCACGCAGCACTCTCTCTCTCTCTCTCTCTCTCTCTCTCTCTCTGACTTCCTCCATTGTGGGAGCAGCTTTTTAGCTAGAGACGCTCTGTTAGCTTCCAGCCAATAGAGGAAACTGGGATTATCCCCATATGGCAGCCTTTCTCAACCTGTGGGTCCCCAGATGTTGTTGAACTACAACTCCCATCACCCCTAGCGAGCAAGGCCAGAGCTCAGGGATGAAGGGAGTTGTAGTTCAACAACATCTGGGGACCCACAGGTTGAGAACCGCTGCTTATGGGATAGCTCCACATGTATATACTATGTAACTAAGTCTGCCTTCAGGGATCCATCTGATGTTGTACGTAAACTTCTTTTATTGACTTTACACAAGATTGTGGCATCTTTTTTGGCACCCCCATATTTTCCTTAATACAGTGGTACCTTGGTTCTCAAACACCTCGGTACCCAAACGCCAAAAACCCGGAAGTAAGTGTTCTGGTTTTGGAATGTTTTTTCAGAACCCGAACGTCCGACGCAGCTGTCAGCTATTGTTTCCGGGGCACCTCCACCAATCAGAAGCTGCACCTTGGTTTTCAAACATTTCGGAAGTCAAATGGACTTCCGGAACGGATTAAGTTCGGTGTTTTTGGTTTTTTGCTATTTATTTTGCGTTTTTGTTTTTGAGGCCTTTTCGGTTACCGTATTTTCCAGTGTATAAGATGACTGGGCGTATAAGACGACTCCCAACTTTTCCAGTTAAAATATAGAGTTTGGAATATACTCGCCGTATAAGACTACCCCTCTTCCAACGCACACCAAAAAAATTAAAAAAAACAGTCTCCAGTCCAGCTCAGAAATCCGCTCCACTTCCCAGTAGCCAGGGACTTCTGGGGCCAATTTTCAAGTGTATTTCTGCTTCATCTAGAGAGCTTGGTGTTCTCTGATTTAATTTGCTGTCGTTTTATCCTTTGGTGAGGAGTTGCTGCAGGAGCTGCTTCTGTAGCCGGCGTAAAAGACGACCCCCGACTTTTGGGAAGATTTTCCTGGGTTAAAAAGTAGTCTTACACACCAGAAAATACAGTAATTTGTTTTTGTGACTGTGCTCAGCTACCAATTGATTGATTCTGTGACTGCGGAAATGGATAAAAGCCCCCCATCCAAACAATAACTATCATCACTTCCGGTAAGGAAAAAAAATGTAGTTTTAATTTTTATCATCTACAATTCTGTCTTATTTTTATAGTACAGTACATTGATTGTTGCTTTCATTTTATGGATCAATGGTCTCGTTAGATAGTGAAATTCATGTTAAATTGCTGTTTTAGGGGTGGTTTTTTAAAGTCTGGAACGGATTAATTCATTTTTCATTACTTTCTATGGGAAAGCGCACCTTGGTTTTGGAACGCTTTGGTTTTGGAATGGACTTCTGGAACGGATTAAGTTTGAGAACCAAGGTACCACTGTACCTTCGTAGCTGATGCAACCATTGGAGTCTTCCTGGCCAGCCATTAGCTTATCGACCTCCTCCTCAGTCAACCTTTCGCCTGAAACAGAAAAAAATGAAAGAAAAGAAAATAACAGGAAAAAAATATACATAAGTTGACTCAAATTTTCAGGGTTAAGAACCTAAAGCAAATTACAAGTAGGGCTAGGTAATTTGATCAAAGCTCGAATCGCTAACTGATTTGAAGGGGCAAGATTCCAGTTTTGGCCGAGTCAGGCCAAAGCAGTTGGTTAAAATGTTTCTGTATATTATGTCTGCAGCCAGAATTCAGTATTCCCAGAAATGGAAAGAAGTTGTTGTTCCAACAAGAAAGGAATGGACTTTAAAAACTATTGGATTATATGGAGATAGTGAAATTAACGTCAAAAACAAGAGACCAAAAAGATAAAATGTTTGTGGAAGAGCGGAGATCCTTTTTGGAGATAATATTATAGTCAAATGAAATTGCAGGTAGGACATAAAATATAAGCAAAGGAATGAGAATGATAAAGGAATGTAATATGGAAAGAAGTTCCAGCAAAGGAGGAATAGATGCAAAAACTTGTGGAATATGCAGAAATGGCAAAACTTACCGGAAGAATAAGAAATCAAGATAACAAACTTTTTATAAAACAATGGAAATTGTTTGTTGAATATTTACAGATGAATTGTAAACAGATAAGAACATTGGCATGATTATGGTAATATATTTAAAGTACATATTTAAAGTAGATGAATAAATGAGCAAATTAAGTTAATTCGGATATGCAGAAGATATTAAAAATAAATTTAGAGAGGGGAGGAAGTCAAGTTTTGAAATGTCAAAAATGCTTGTAAAATCAGTGAAATGTAGAAACCTGAAAAGTATAAATATTTTTTAGAAAGATAAAGGAATGTAATATGAATGTTACAGAAATCAGTATTACGTTTAAGGCAGTAGAGAAAGGATTTGAAGAGAAACATCATGAAAGGAAGGATGGATGTCAAAATGGCTCAGAGACTTTTTATCTGTCTACCATGGCATTCCCTTTTCAACCAAGTTGAGGAATTTCAAGGTGCTTAGAGCAACATCTTCCAGCTCACAGTCTTTGGTCCCTCAAGATTAACTGTGATCTCCAAGCAGAAACAAAGCCGAAAATTTCATAAACCCTGAAGTCATCATTTGTCCCGCTCGACTTTGATCACAGCATCGGGCTAGAGAATTCCTTATCCCAATAACTTCATTTTTTGCAAAGAAAAGGGAAATGAAGGACAAGTTTTTCTAGCCCTCCAGACTGCACAGAGAGCTGTTTGCATATATTTTATTTTTAACCAACTAAACTTTTTATTGCACTAGCCGTAGGCCATGGCATCATTCAGAAGGAGAACAAAAAGGGGAGGAAGGGAAAAAACAACAATAACCATAAAAATAATCAGGCACAGACATACAATAAAACCACGGTCACGGCTACTAAAATTATTTGTTGCATTAAATAGAATAGAATAGCAGAAGATTCTCAGGGGAGATGTGCCAAATTAAATATCCAAATCCCTTTTGCAGTTGACCGCTATTCTGTCTAGTTCCTTCCTCCTCATCTTCTTAGCTGCCGGCGCATAGAGTGCCGCTTTATAAATAACAAAGTCCTTGGTGTCACTCAGTAGCCTTTCCACCCATCCCTATGCACGATCAAATCCATAATCTTTCAATGTGGGTGAGGGACATGTGACCCCCTCCTCTCAAATGTTGGAACAAAGTGGATAAGGTGTTGTGGCAGTCCTGCCCCTCCATCGTTACACTGTAATTCGCAGCGCCACCTGTCTGTGGCCAAGTGAACTTCAGCGTGACGACACCCTTACATGCTTGTTATACGTTACGATTAGATTGATCGATATAGATATAGATCACAAAATGTATACAGCTAGTTTACATTGTGACCTGCCCTGAGATCTTGTGTTGAATGGCGGTAAATAAATCTGAATGAGAATTGCTGAAACAATTAATGGAAGTGGAATACAAAGAGGGAGGTGAGAGGAGGTCGATGATACAAGGGAATGAAAGATAGAATATGGAAAAGGTATGGTGTATGTTTTTAAATTGTTTTTGTTTGGTTTGATTTAGTTTATTGTGTTAGTTTATTGTGTTAAGGTTGTGTTTTGTATTGTTTATATTGTATTGTACTGTTCTTTTTTTCTTTTTTTTCCTTTTTTTCCCTTTTTCTCTCTCTTGTCTTCTTTTCTCCCCCCCCCTTTTTTGTAAGTTTTTAAAGTAATAAATATTATTTTTAAAAAAATAAATCTTGATGATGATGATGATGATCCTTCCAACTCTATTTATTTATTTTATTTATTAAATCTATATACCACCCTTCATCTGAAAATCTCAAGGCAGTTCACAAGATAAAAAATACAGGACAAAAGCCACAGTTCTGTGAGTCTATGATTCCAGCAAAATCGGCTTAGAGGGCCGTGTTGTAGGACTGTAGATCCACTCACCAAGAGTGGCCAAAACATGGCGAAGTTCGGCTCCCATGACCTTGCCGTTCCCTTCCTTGTCGAAAACCCGCAGGCCTTCCACGAAATCCTCGTAGGTCCCGGTGTCTTTGGCTTTGGAGATGTGCTGGAGCATGGGCAGGAAGGTGTCGAAGTCTAACATCTTGTTGTTCATTTCTGGACAAACAAGAAATCAGGTTAGAGCTGGCCATCCGTTTAGCATGCAAGTTAAGGATGTAAACATTAAGGAACAAGGGGAACACCCAAAATATAACATGAAGGCTCTGAGATCATGGTAAGGGATACATCGCCGCCACCACCACCACCATCTTATTTTATTATTTATACCCCGCCCATCTGGCTGGGTTTCCCCAGCCCCTCTGGGAAGCTCCCAACAGAATATTAAAAACACGATAACACATCAAACATTAAAAACTTCCCTAAGCAGGGCTGCCTTCAGATGTCTTCTAAAAGTCTGGTAGTTGCTTTTCTCCTTGACATCTGACGGGAGGGCGTTCCACAGGGCGGGTGCCACCACCGAGAAGGCCCTGTGCCTGGTTCCCTGTAACCTTACTTCTCCCAGGGAGGGAACTGCCAGAAGGCCCTCAGAGTTGGACCTCAGTGCATAACTGACAACTTTTCCCTTTTTTAAGGGAAATTCCCTTATTCCGAATAGGATTCCTCGCAAGAAAGGGAAAAAGTTGACAGCTATGCCTCAATGTCCAGGCGTTCCACAAGGCAAGCGCCACCACTGAGAAGGCCCTCTGCCTGGTTCCCTGTAACCTCACTCATCTCAGGGAGGGAACCGCCAGAAGGCCCTTGGAGCTGGACCTCAGTGTCCGGGCAGAATGATGGGGGTGGAGACGCTCCTTCAGGTCTACTGGGCCAAGGCCATTTAGGGCTTTCAATGTCAGCACCAACACTTTGAATTGTGCTCAGAAACATACTGGGAGCCAATGAAGGTCTTTCAGAACCGGTGTTACACATAGATGGTGTGTGATGGAATAAAATGTCAGAGTGAGACCCCTCCTCAATAACCTGTAGCTCATTGGCACCAACACTCCTAAGACAGATCTAGAAGTGAAACCTGTCCGGTGAAGTTGCCGTCACCAAAACAGGACAAGAAGTCTCTCACCATCAGGTTTGGGCCGGCCGAGGACCTTGAGAACTTCCGCCTGGGTGGGATTTGTCCCGCAAGCCCTCAAGACGTCTCCGCACTGCGCGTACGTGATTTTCCCTTCCCCTTTCGGGGTTCGGTCGAAAAGCATGAAGACTTCCTTGAATTCTGTATAGGAGAGGAGAAAAACACAAAATGCTTGTTGAGGAAGTGGGAGAGATGGCTCAGGAAGTCAGGAGAGAAGAAAGGAAGGGAAAGGTAACAAGGAATGGATGCGATTGCAGAAGAAGTTTCACTTGTTTATGAAAAAGACAAGCCTTCATTAGCATTATTATTTTCATGGGATCCTGACCCCCTGTGTTTTGCTTTGGTTTTTATTTTTATTTTTATGAACTTCGCTGTTGATCTGGATATCAGAGATGTTTACATTCCATCTCCTGTGGACATCCTGGAGGAAATGCAACAGAGAAAAAACCAGGTCAGGAGGCTAGGAAATATCGGGAATTGCTCAGAAACCCATGTCAGAGATTGACCTCTGAGGCGTTCCAGGGCAGGACAGCAGTCCTCAGTGCAAACTAAAAATATGAAAACACCACAAGCACATCCCACTTTGTCTCTATAATTAAATAGGCATTGTGGGCATCTATGGCAATGAGGATTCATTAGCTAACGGCTAGTGAGGTGGCGCTGTGGGTTAAACCACAGAGCCTGGGACTTGCCGATCAGAAGGTCGGCGGTTCGAATCCCCGTGTCAGGGTGAGCTCCCATTGCTCGGTCCCTGCTCCTGCCAACCTAGCAGTTCGAAAGCACGTCAGAGTGCAAGTAGATAAATAGGTACCGCTCTGGCAGGAAGGTAAACGGAATTTCCGTGCGCTGCTCTGGTTCGCCAGAGGCGGCTTAGTCCTGCTGGCCACATGACCCGGAAGCTGTATGCCGGCTCCCTCGGCCAGTAAAGCGAGATGAGCGCCGCAACCCCAGAGTCGGTCATGACTGGACCTAATGGTCAGGGGTCCCTTTACCTTTACCTAGTGAGGTGGTCTGTCTGTGTCTGGGTTTTATCACTTCATGCCACAACATTTCTGAATGTCCTCCCACCAAAAAACAAAATCACCGCACATAGAAATATAGCACATAACAGTAAAGGGTTCAAGCTAGCCTTTGCCTTCCTTGCTACTTTTTTTAAAGCAGGGAATGATTCATAGCAGAAGTCTTTGAGAGGCTGCATATTCACTCTGAAGTTCCCAGATCATCTGGGAACCTGGATGCAATTCTAGGTTGGGCTTACAGGATTGGAGGTTCCTTATCTCGTATGTCAGTTGGTTAGAGCATGGTGCTGATACAGTGGAACCTCAGGTTGCGGATGGAGGCAAGTCCACAACCCGCAGCATTCGTATTCTGAAGCACCGTGTGTGCGCCGTGCAATTTGGTGCTTCTGCGCATGGGCAAGCAGCGAAACCCGGAAGTAACCTGTTCTGGTCCACAACCCTTAAACACATAACCTGAAGCATCGGTAAATGCGGAATGACTGTAATGCCAAAGTTGTTGTTGTTGTTAATGCTACTACTACTACTACTACAGTCATACTTCGGGGTACAGACACTTCGGGTTGTGTGATTTTGGGTTGCGCACCGTGCCGAACAGGTTACTTCCGGGTTTCGGTGCTTGCACATGCACAGAAGCAATAATTGCACTTTGCGCATGCACATGAGGAACGGCTAAAGGAGCTGGGCATGTTTAGCCTGGAGAAGAGGAGGTTAAGGGGTGATATGATAGCCATGTTCAAATATATAAAAGGATGTCACATAGAGGAGGGAGAAAGGTTGTTTTCTGCTGCTCCAGAGAAGCGGACATGGAGCAATGGATCCAAACTACAAGAAAGAAGATTCCACCTAAACATTAGGAAGAACTTCCTGACAGTAAGAGCTGTTCGACAGTGGAATTTGCTGCCAAGGAGTGTGGTGGAGTCTCCTTCTTTGGAGGTCTTTAAGCAGAGGCTTGACAACCATATGTCAGGAGTGCTCTGATGGTGTTTCCTGCTTGGCAGGGGGTTGGACTCGATGGCCCTTGTGGTCTCTTCCAACTCTAGGATTCTATGATTCTATGATTCTATGAAGTGCCGAATTGCAACCCGCACGTGCGAAGACTTGATGCTGCGGGTTGCAAACATGCTTCCCACACGGATCATGTTCGCAACCCGAGCGTCCACTGTATTAGTATTTATAAGCTGTTTGTCCCCTTCATGGATCACTGCCTTGCCGTGGCGAAGGGGCTTAAATAACTCAGAGAAGCTATGAACTATGCTGTGTAGGGCACCCAAGACAGACATGTCATAGTGGAGAGTTTTGACCGTGATCCACCTGGAGCAGGAACCGGCAAGCCACTCCAGTGTCCCTGCCAAGAAAACTCCATGGACAAAGACAACAGGCATATAAAAGTTATGACGATGGAAGATGAGCCCCTCAGGTCAGAAGGCGTCCAACATGCTACTGAGGAAGAGCGGAGGACAAGTACAAATAGATTCAGAGCTGATGAAGCGGCTGGGCCAAAGCTGAAAGGTTGCTCAGTTCGAGAGCTGGACCAATAATAATAATAATAATAATAATAATAATAATAATAATAATAATAATAATAATAAAATTATTTATATCCCGCCCTCCCCAGCCGAAGCCGGGCTCAGGGCGGCTAACAACACTAAAGTAGTGCAACATTATAAAAACATTATAAAAATTAATTAAAATCAAAATTGATGGCAACCATAAACCAAAGTTTTGTAAAGATTGCCAGAGGAGGGAGTCAGGCTGCGCCCTGACCAAAGGCTTGGTGGAACAGCTCTGTCTTGCAGGCCCTGCGGAAAGATGTCAAGTCCTGCAGGGCCCTTGTCTCTTGTGACAGAGCGTTCCACCAGGTTGGAGCCGCAGCCGAAAAAGCCCTGGCTCTAGTTGAGGCCAGCCTAACCTCTCTGTGGCCTGGGACCTTCAAGATGTTTTTATTTGAAGACCGTAAGTTCCTCTGTGGGGCATACCAGGAGAGGCGGTCCCGTAGGTACAAGGGTCCTAGGCTGTATAGGGCTTTGAAGGTTAAAACCAGAACCTTAAACCTGATCCTGTACCCCACCGGGAGCCAGTGCAGCTGGTATAGCACCGGATGAATGTGATCTCGCAGAGAAGACCCCGTAAGGAGTCTCGCTGCGGCATTCTGCACCCGCTGGAGTTTTTGGGTCAGTCTCAAGGGCAGCCCCATGTAGAGCAAGTTACAATAATCCAGTCTGGAGGTGACCGTCGCGTGGATCACAGTGGCTAGGTCAGGGCGAGAAAGGTAAGGAGCCAACTACTTAGCTTGGCGGAGATGAGAAAATGCCGCTGTCAGGGAACTGCCATCGGAGGAACAGGTGGTGGAAAGGCTCCAGGAGAATAGGAGAGATTCTGCAGCAGAAGAAGGAACCAGTAGGGGAAGAGCAGGAGCTCCAGCGGAGGGGGAGTCGGAGGGGAGGCTCTGGGATACTTCCAGTGAGAATAGTGAAGAGGTAACAGGACCCCCCTTGGGAACTCCCACCCTTCGCCGGAAGCTGTCACGCAGAGAGTCACGGAGGCGCATGTCCGTCAAACAACTTTTATGCTGGCGTAAGTTCCGTAGACGCCCACTGTCAGATTCTACCAGCGACTGACGGAGTCATGCTTTGGGGGCTCCGTTAGTGACTCGGTTTGGTTGACCAGCCAAATACCAGAGGGATCAAGCTTTTACGCACAAGCAGCTCATTATCCCATCACAGCCGCCTTTGTAATAGCTGCAATCTGGGACTTCCGGCGGAGCGCGGAACCAGGTACAGGCGAGGGTTTCTCCTGCGGAGGAAGCCCAAGCTTTTTCGCCAGATTTTGGGGGGTTTAAGGGCGCAAAAGCCCCCCCTTTAATCCTCTGGTGGGTGTCCAGAGGTCCAGGAACCCGGCAGTGCCAAGCAACGGTTCGCGGCGTCGTCAGGTAGCCTCAATGAGGCGAAGAGAACGACGGTGCGGGCGGTAGGCAGTCGGGCGACCATTACAGCGGCGTTCCCAGGCGATTTAGCAAAGCCCCGAACCTGTTGGGTATAGCGCTCCGTTCTCAAATTGAAGAACCTCGGACTCATTTATGAGTGGATACAATAAATAATTAACAACAAGGAAGTCTCCGAGTCCTAAGAGAGAAAGTTTGAGTTCAGCGGCGTTTTTGACTTCATTGGAAAAGGCACAGAGTTACGAGCAGAGCCTAAAGAGAAAGTAAGTTACCACCAACGGATACTGTTACTGTCTCCTCTGAGTTATAAATAGACAAATTAGAAAGGACCCCCCTAAAGGGGGAACGTTACGAGGAGCAGGAATAACTGTGAATGACTGGAAAACCAGTCAGCGGGGGTTTGTTTAATTGAAGTAAAGATAGAACTGTTGTTAAGATTTCCCGGAAGAGTAAGACAGCGAGAAAAGCTCGGACGCCATCTTCGAGAGGGGAGAAAAGGAGAAGCGCCGCCCAGCTATCAGAAAGAAAGCGACCTAGTGCTTTAGCCGCTTTAAATTATAGTGTTAAAGTTGCTAAAAAGTATCAAAAGAGAAGGACACTGGCGGCTTATTAAAGTGGTTTAAAGTGACATTGTTTTTGGTCCCCGTCGGTAGCTACGCTCTGAGCGCCTACTTTAGATAAATCAGCTTGAGAAAGCAGAAAATAAACGGACCAGACAGCCACCTATTTAGGTGTGTCCCAGCTATCTACAACGATTTATACGACCCCAACTTCAAAGGAAATTACCGCGACCCCCCTGTATAACTCTGCGGGCTACGGACATCATCCGGGCTTTGGACTTTAGGAAACCTCAGTGGCGCCCCCTGGTGGTTGTGGAACTTTTACCACTTATTGTGATCACTGCATTCAGACCGAAGAGACTAAGGTATTAAAAATTTGATTTCTGGACGTTGATTATCGGTCTGACATAGCTTAAACAGCACAAATAACCCGAAGGAAGGAACATTATAAACTAGTGCTCTGGACAATCAAAGGGTAAACTTCCACTTCCGAGGTTTGGGGGGGGAAGAGATAATAACGAAGTTATTTTGTGGAGAGGAATTGCGGATGAAGTGACAAAAAGTCTCTCTACTGATAGTTAGGAATTGGTGTATCTATCGGTATCCAGGAATTGATGTTTTGTGTTCAATGACTCTATCTTAGTTATAGGTATTGGGTACCTTTTCACTCGAGTTTCTATGTATACTGTTACTACTAAATCTGCATACATTGTTTTATAACTTTGAATAGATTAATCGAATTGTGGTCAGGGCCCCGGAGAACACTGCTGAGTGAGAAAGAAGCATAAAACAAAGAAAGAACTATAAAAGAGAGATAGAAAGGACAGACAGGTACGAGACTGTGGTGTATAAAGAAAACTTATATAAAGAATATTGAAAATGTCATATAACCAGAAAAAAGGGGCGGAGGGAAGTACTCCAATAGAAAGGAAATCTTCAAAACAGGAAACAGAGTTCAGAACAGAAATACTAAGGATGTTTGCAGAAATAAAGCAAAGTGAGAAGAACTTAGAAACGAAACTAGAGCAAGTAGATAATAAAATAGGGAAAATGGACAAAAAGATTGAAGAGACAGTAAGTGAGCTAAAAGGACAGATTAAGGAGGTGTCAAAAAGAGTGGATGAGGGGTTTAAAAAGACAAAGTATGAATTGAAGGAAATGAAACGGGAAGAAGAAAAAATGAAAGATGAGATAGTAGAGCTGCGCAAAACACAAGAAGAGCTAAAAGACTCGATAGCGATGAATGAACTAAAACAAAGAGAAGTGAACCTAAGAATGAGACAGATCCCAGAATTACAAAACGAAAATATAAGAGAAAAAATAATAAAAGAATTAACACAATGGATGGGGTTACCAGAGGAGGAGATAGCAGGAACAATACAAAATGTATACAGATTGAAATCCAAAGCAAGTAGAGTTAAGAAACAACCAGGTGATTGTTTAGTTACATTTAAAGATAAGGAGATGAGGAACCTGATCTTGCAAAGGAATAGAGAGAAGAGACTATATATAGATGGAAATTATATAATTATATTTAAAGATATACCGATCAGACTTTTGAAACGGAGAGAGACATATAAACCACTGGTGCAGTTGTTAAAGAAAAACAGAATCGATTTTCGTTGGGAATTTCCGGAGGGTGTCTCATTCTTCTATAAAGGAATTAAAAGAAAACTGACAAATCCCGAGGAAATAGGAAAATTTACAAGGAGATACAAAGAACTTCAACAAGGGGAGGAGGAACTGAAAGGTGCCGAAGGAGGAGGAAATCTGAGAGCGGATTTACTGCCGGGTGAAGAAGAGAAACGAAGGGAAAGAAAACAGGAAGAAGAGGAAGAGGAAGAAGACGAAGAAGAAGAAGAACTAGGAAACCCTTAAGTAAAAAAAAAAAAAAAAAAAAAAAAAAAAAAAAAACTTAAATTAAATAAAAATGTCATTAAAACTCTGCAGCTGGAATGTAAACGGGATGAATGATAAGAAAAAACGGAATGGAATTGAACGCATTTTAAAGAAAAAGAACTTAGACGTAATATGTTTGCAGGAAACACATATTGCAAAGAAACACAGGAAAATGCTGATTAATAAGAGACTAGGGAATGAATTCATTTCCTCGGATAAAAAGAAAAAAAGAGGCGTGGTACTATATATTAAAAATGGAATTGAGGCACAACAACTATTTAAAGATGAAGAGGGGAGATCAATTGCAGTGCGAATAAACTGGCAGGGAGAAACACTGATTCTAGTAGGGATATATGCCCCTAATGGTAACAAAACAGAATTCTTTAGTTCCCTGGAAGGGAAGCTATTTGACTATATAGATCAGAAAATTATCCTAATGGGAGACCTAAACGATGTCGTTTCAATTGATATGGACAGATTAAGAAAATCAAAGAATAGAGAAGGTAAATTACCCAAGACTTTTTTCACAATGACCAAAAACTGCAATCTTATCGATATCTGGAGACTGAAGCATCCTCTAGAGAAACAATTTACATACCACTCAGAACCGAACCAATCATTCTCAAGAATAGATCAAATCTGGGTATCGAATGAATTATCACCAAGAATTAAAACGATAGAAATCCAGGCTAAAGTTATCTCAGATCATAATCGAATCGAAATGGAAATGAAAGGATTAGATGAACGTACTTTTAGGTGGAGATTAGATGACAGTCTATGGGATGATCAAAATTTTGTCGTAAGAATTAGGAAAAAATTAGAGGAGTACTTCATAGACAATATGGGTAAAGGGGTTAAAACAAGCATGGTCTGGGACGCCAGTAAGGCGGTAATGAGGGGCCTACTTATCCAACAAAATGTCTGGAAAAAAAAGAATAAGGAAAAGAGATTAAATGAGATCATGAGACAGATTACAGAGAACGAGCAGAAATTAATCCAAAAGCCGAATAATGAAAGGGTAAAACAAGAGATAAAATATCTGCAAACACAAGTCGCAATTATAATAAATAAGGAGATTGAATGGAACATCAGAAGGCTAAGACAGAAGAGCTTTGAATTTGCCAACAAGTCAGGTAAATGGCTAGCGTGGCAAGTCAAAAAAAGAAAAGAACAAAACACAATTAACAAAATAGTAGTAAATGGAGAAGAAACAACCAATCCGAAAGAAATCAGAAAAGGCTTTTCAGACTTCTTTGAACATCTGTACAGCCATAAGGAAAAGAATAATAGGAAAAAGATAGAAAGATATTTAAACGAAAAGATGGTAAAGAAAATATCGACAGAGGAAAAAGAACACCTAAATGCCCCAATATCTAGATTAGAAATAGAAGAAGTGATCAAGGACCTGAAAAGAGGGAAAGCTCCAGGCCCGGACGGGTTTACATCGAGTTATTATAAAGAAATGAAAGATATCTTGACTACGCCACTGATGGAAGTAATGAATAACATCTTAAAAGAAAGAGAAATGCCCGGGTCGTGGAAAGAGGCCCTCATTACAATTATTCCCAAACAAGATACGGATTTGACCTCAGTCAAGAATTATAGACCCATTTCCCTACTGAACATAGATTATAAGATCTTCGCCGGAATCCTAGCCAAAAGACTTAAAAAGATATTAATAAGGATGATACACGAAGATCAGACAGGCTTCCTCCCGGGAAGGTCAATAAGGAATAACACTAGAAATATAATCAATCTTATTGAATTCTTATCTGATAGGTGTGACAAACCTGCGAGTTTAATATTCATAGACGCGGAGAAAGCCTTCGATAATGTAAACTGGGATTTTATGCTTAAAAATTTAGAAAGTATGGATATGGGCCGAGAATTCTTAAATGGTATAGGGGCAATCTACACAGAGCAGAAGGCGAAATTAATAGTTAATGGAGTCATCACGGAAGACATAAAAATTAGTAAAGGAACCCGTCAGGGCTGCCCACTTTCTCCGCTACTTTTTATAACAGTTTTGGAAGTACTACTAAATGTAATAAGAGAAAGTAAAAAAATCAAGGGGGTAACATTAGGTGCAAATGAATATAAAATCAAAGCGTATGCGGATGATGTGGTTATCACGGTGGAAGAACCTTTAGAGAGTATAAAAGCTTTTCTGGTCGAGACAGAGGAATTCGGTAAACTTGCAGGCTTTAAATTGAACAAGAATAAGACAAAAATGATTGTAAAAAACATGGATCAGGATAAGGCTATAATAATACAACAATCAACCGGAATCGAAGTTGTCAAAAAGATAAAATACTTAGGGATTTGGATTACCAACAAAAATATTGACTTATATCAAAATAATTACGTTCCGGTTTGGAACAAAATCAAAAAAGATTTAGAGATTTGGGCCAGACTGAAATTATCGTTTTGGGGTAGAATATCCATGGTGAAGATGATGCTGTTACCTAAACTGCTGTTTCTATTTCAAACAATCCCCATTTTAAAGGGAACAAAGAATTTTAAAGATTGGCAAAGAACTATCTCAAGATATGTCTGGGAAGGGAGGAAGCCCAGAATTAAATATAAGTTGTTAACGGACGCTAAAGAAAGAGGGGGCTTCGCCCTCCCAGACATGAGACTTTACTACGAAGCGACATGCCTTTGTTGGATAAAAGACTGGGTGAGGCTGGAAAATGGAGGGTTGTTAGATTTGGAAGGCTATAACAACAAATTCGGGTGGCATGCGTACCTGTGGAAGGACAAAAAGAGGGTTCATAAGGGGTTTACCAGTCATATTTTTAAGGGTCCACTAATAGAGGTCTGGGACAGATATAAAAACATATTGGAGCCAAAAACACCACACTGGCTCTCCCTACAAGAGTTAATGAGTGTTAAAAAAGTTAATATGGAAGAAAAGTGGGGGAAGCTTGAAGATATGGTTATAAAGGAAGGGGGAAAGTGGAAAGTAAAACCTTACGATCAGATAAAATCATTTACTCAGGGTTGGCTTCACTACTTTCAGATAAACGAACTTTTTAAGTCGGAGATGAAAGAAAGGGGATATGAGGAAAAAGAATCTACATTTCAAAAGGAGATAGTAAGTAGTGAAGTTAAGAATCTTTCCAGAATGTATAAAATACTACTAGAGTGGCATACGAAGGACGAGGAGGTGAAATCAGTGATGGTGGAATGGGCAAGAGATCTTGGGCGCAATATATTAATGGAAGACTGGGAAAGACTCTGGAAAGTTAATATAAAATTCACGGCTTGTATGTTACTTAAGGAAAATGTGATGAAGATGCAATACAGGTGGTACATTACTCCCGTGAAACTGGGTAAGATGTTTAAAGTAGATAACAAATGCTGGAAATGCAAACAAAAGGAGGGGACATTCTACCATCAATGGTGGGAGTGTAAAAAGGTTAAAAATTTCTGGGAAGAAATATATAATGAATTAAAAAAGATGTTAGGCTACACCTTTGTGAAAAAACCAGAGGCCTTCCTACTTTGTATCATTGGAAAGGACATTAGGAAAAAGGATCATAAACTCTTCCAATATGCGGTTACGGCAGCTAGAATTGTGATAGCTCAGAGATGGAAACAGGAAGAAATCCCAACGGTGGCAGATTGGAGAACAAAACTAACAGAATATGCCGAGTTAGATAAATTAACAGGGAAAATAAGATATTTAAAAGATCAGACGTTTATTGAAGATTGGGGAAAATTTGTAAGATACCTGGAAAATAAATGTTTAGTAAACACAACGTTAGTGGGGTTTAAAGAGGCTGTGTGAAAGACCAACAAGTATTGTTTAAGCTCAAATAATATTTAAAGGAGGTACAAATGGCAATATAAAAGAGGAAATGTGATATGAAGATTCAAATGCGAATGAATGTCAATACCGCTGAAGGAAGTTCAAACTGTACAAGAAAGGATAAACTTCGAATACATTGTATATATAACTGAATTTAATAAAGCTTTTTTTTTTTGAAAAAAAAAAAAAAAAAAAAAAAAAATAATAGCTGCAATCTGCACCTCCATGGAGAGGGAGGTATCGAAGATTACACCCAAACTCTTAACAGACGGTGCTGGCACTAATTGCACCCCCGCAAGAGATGGGAGTTGCCCCCTCAATCCCATATCGTCCCGTCCCAGCCAGAGGACCTCTGTCTTCGAAGGATTTAACTTTAACCGGCTCCCACGTAACCATCCAGCCACAGCTTCCAGACATCTCATCAGTGTGTCTGGGGCCGAGTCAGGATGGCCATCCATCAACAGATAGAGTTGGGTGTCATCAGCATACTGATGGCAGCCCAGCCCAAAACTCTGGACAAGACCCTGATGCTGGGAAAGATGGAGGGCACAAGGAGAAGGGGACGACAGAGGACGAGATGGTGGGACAGTGTTCTTGAGGCTACCAGCATGAGTTTGACCAAACTGCGGGAGGCAGTGGAAGACAGGAGTGCCTGGCGTGCTCTGGTCCAGGGGGTCATGAAGTGCCGGACACCACTAAACAACAACAACAACAACAACAACAACAAAGGTGTTTGTAGAGCCATCTCCCAGCACACCATAAAACCCGCTGAATAACTTTGGGTTCATTATTGGGCGGTTGGGTTTGTTTTGTTTCGAAGGTTAGCCTACCTCACAAGATTGTTGCACAGAGTGGGTGAGTAGAGAAACAAAAGGACTCGAAGCTCATTCTAACACCTCAGTTGCCTGGAGCGTGGTGCTGGTAATGCCAAGGTTATGGGGTTGGATTCCCTTAAGGGACAGATGTATATTCCTGCATTGCAGGGGACTGGACTAGATGATCGCCAGGAGCCCCTTCCAACTCTATGATTCTATGGCCTACTGGTGTCTAGAGATGGGGGAAAAATCCTAATTCACACTCCCTGAAATAAAATACGATTAGCTTGCAGCTGCTGCTCTTTGTTAATTGCTACGCACTGCTGTGCCTTGAATATCTTTTGGAGGGGTATTATGTTACAGATTTATACTTTAATCATATGTTTTGGTAAACCATCCCATGGCTTGTGCAAAGGGGCAGTCTATGAATCGCCTCTAATTCAAGTTTCCCCAACCCGGCACTTTCCAAATGACTACAGCTCCGAGCCAGTTTGTACCGAGGGAACAAATTTGTGAACTGAAGCAGGGCTGTCCTTTGAAACCTGATCTTCCCCAAATTCTGTGATGCAATTTTCCAATCTAAACTGTACGTGTAAAATGCGAATGCAAAATGTGTGTGCAAAAATGCATATACATTACTGTATTATTGTATTGTATTATTGTATTTTAATATTCTGATGGAAGCCACCCAGAGTGGCTGAGGAAACCCAGCCAGATGGGTGGGATATAAATATGTTGTTGTTGTTGTTGTTGTTGTTGTTGTTGTTGTTGTTGTTGTTGTTGTTTGGTCAAACTCATGTTGGTCAAACTCATGCTGGTAGCTTCGAGAACACTGTCCAACCATCTCGTCTTCTGCGTCCCCTTCTCCTTGTGCCCTCCATCTTTCCCAACATCAGGGTCTTTTCCAGGGAGTCTTCTCTTCTCATGAGGTGGCCAAAGTCTTGGAGCCTCAGCTTCAGGACCTGTCCTTCCAGTGAGCACTCAGGGCTGATTTCCTTCAGAATGGAGAGGTTTGATCTTCTTGCAGTCCATGGGACTCTCAAGAGTCTCCTCCAGCACCAGAATTCAAAAGCACCAATTCTTCGGCGATCAGCTTTCTTTATGGTCCAGCTTTCACTTCCATACATCACTACTAGGAAAATAATAATCTATTATTATTATTATTATTATTATTATTATTATTATTATTATTATTTGAAAAGTGTGCATTCAAATGCACATAATGGTGAAAATAAGCCCAAACGCACTGTTTGTTGGAATAGCTTTGTGTGTTAGGTGAAACTGCATGCAGGAATATTGGGAGAAGTGCAAACTAAGACGCTGATGAAATTTTTATGAGAACCTCTTTGTAAAAAATCAGAAATCAATGATGAAATGCAATGAACTCAACTTAGCCTGGAAAAAATGAGGAACTGAAAGCAAAAATTGACAGGCCCTCTCATCACGATGCGTGTTGAAGATCTATTTTTTGATGTGTTTTGCTTCTTGAAATCTGTTCAGCAAGCATCTGCTTGACATCTGTTGAAAGCTTTTCCTGTCTATTTTTTCACATGCAAAATACGCATTTCAAATTCATTTCTGCTGAGACGAAATGCAACGTATCGTTTTGCTGATAGCTTGACAGACAAGGCTTAAACTGCAGAGTGTGTGTGCGGCAGCAATGATTTTTCTTCCTTTCCCGACATTTTCCCCACAGTATTTTGCACAGCCCTGGCTTACACTCGCAGAGCCAGTGTGGTGTAGTGGTTAAGAGCGGTAGACTCGTAATCTGGTGAACCGGGTTCGCGTCTCCGCTCCTCCACATGCAGCTGCTGGGTGACCTTGGGCCAGTCACACTTCTCTGAAGTCTCTCAGCCCCACTCACCTCACAGAGTGTTTGTTGTGGGGGAGGAAGGGAAAGGAGAATGTTAACCACTTTGAGACTCCTTTGGGTAGTGATAAAGCGGGATATCAAATCCAAACTCTTCTTCTTCTTCTTAATGGACTTCCCTTGCAGCCACTAACGTCATCATGCTGAAAGACTTTGACAGAATTACAAGCCTGGTAGATGAAGGGAACGCAGTGGATGTAGCCTACCTTGATTTCAGCAAGGCATTTGACAAGGTGCCCCATGATATTCTTGTAAAGAAGCTGGTAAAATGCGGACTTGACTATGCTACCACTCAGTGGATTTGTAACTGGCTGACTGACTGACCGAACCCAAAGGGTGCTCATCAATGGTTCCTCTTCATCCTGGAGAAGAGTGACTAGTGGGGTGCCACAGGGTTCTGTCTTGGGCCCGGTCTTATTCAGCATCTTTATCAACGACTTGGATGATGGACTCAAGGGCATCCTGATCAAATTTGCAGATGACACCAAACTGGGAGGGGTGGCTAACACCCCAGAGGACAGGATCACACTTCAAAACGACCTTGACAGATTAGAGGACTGGGCCAAAACAAACAAGATGAATTTTAACAGGGAGAAATGTAAAGTATTGCACTTGGGGGAAAAAATGAGAGGCACAAATACAAGATGGGTGACACCTGGCTTGAGAGCAGTACATGTGAAAAGGATCTAGGAGTCTTGGTTGACCACAAACTTGACATGAGCCAACAGTGTGACATGGCAGCTAAAAAAGCCAATGCAATTCTGGGCTGCATCAATAGGAGTATAGCATCTAGATCAAGGGAAGTAATAGTGCCACTGTATTCTGCTCTGGTCAGACCTCACCTGGAGTACTGTGTCCAGTTCTGGGCACCACAGTTCAAGAAGGACACTGACAAACTGGAACGTGTCCAGAGGAGGGCAACCAAAATGGTCAAAGTCCTGGAAACGATGCCTTATGAGGAACAGCTAAGGGAGCTGGGCATGTTTAGCCTGGAGAAGAGGAGGTTAAGGGGTGATATGATAGCCATGTTCAAATATATAAAAGGATCTCACATAGAGGAGGGAGAAAGGTTGTTTTCTGCTGCTCCAGAGAAGCGGACACGGAGCAACGGTTCCAAACTACAAGAAAGAAGATTCCACCTAAACATTAGGAAGAACTTCCTGACAGTAAGAGCTGTTCGACAGTGGGATTTGCTGCCAAGGAGTGTGGTGGAGTCTCCTTCTTTGGAGGTCTTTAAGCAGAGGCTTGACAACCATATGTCAGGAGTGCTCTGATGGTGTTTCCTGCTTGGCAGGGGGTTGGACTCGATGGCCCTTGTGGTCTCTTCCAACTCTAGGATTCTATGATTCTATGATTCTATGACACCATTGTGGTGTAATCCTACTCAATACGAGACCCTCGTTGTCTGGGCTCACCTATCTGACTGCTCCGAGAAAGAGAAAGGAATAGCAGCCGGGGGCCAGTGGGAGAATGATGCACAACAGCCGCCGCCACCAATTGAAACAGGGACAAATCGTAGAATCGTAATAATATTAATAATAATAATATTTTATTTATACCCTGCCCTTCTCGGTTCAGAAAACCAGGCTCAGGTTGGCTAATAACAAATTTAAAACACTTAATTGATGCAACAGAAAAACAATTAAAGGTAAAGGGACCCCTGACCTTTAGGTCCAGTCGTGGCCGACTCTGGGGTTGCGGTGCTCATCTCGCTTTATTGGCCGAAGGAGCTGGCATACAGCTTCCGGGTCATGTGGCCAGCATGACTAAGCCGCTTCTGGCGAGTCAGAGCAGCGCACGGAAACTCTGTTTACCTTCCTGCCGGAGTGGTACCTATTTATCTACTTGCACTTTTGACGTGCTTTCAAACTGCTAGGTTGGCAGGAGCAGGGACCGGGCAACGGGAGCTCACCCCGTCGCAGGGATTTGAACTGCCAACCTTCTGATCAGCAAGTCCTAGGCTCTGTGGTTTAACCCACAGCGCCACCCATGTCCCCACTAATAAATCTACAACACTTAAAATACAAATCCGGGGACATTAAATGAAATCCGGGGACATTCCCGGGACGGATTTTGTCCAGGGACAGATTTGTAGATCTGGGGACTGTCCCTAGCAAAACGGGGACATCTGGTAACCATACCATACAGTTCAATGTTGTCTATCCTGCTTGGCTGGATGGGAGATTTTTTAAGCAGAGGTTGGATGGCCATCTGTCATGCATGCTTCAGCTGAGATTCCTGAATTGCAGGAGGTTGAATGCGATAACCCTTGGAATCCCTCCCAACTCTTCAATTCAATGATTCTGTGATTTCTACCCACCACAATTGCCATTTTGACCCAGAAATCGCAACACCAGACTCTTTGATCCAGCCTCCCTCTCAGAGTTTGCCCAGTGAAAGCTTCTATTCTCACCCTGTTGTCTGCAAAGAATCCCGGATGCAAGGCCTGTTATTTCATTTTTTTAACAAGGGAACACGATGGCAGCGGCGGCGGCAGCTCCCACTCTGTGGCAGCTGAACAAACATGGAAACTTTTCAAAAGAATAATAATGAAAAATAAAAATATCAGCCTCTTCTTCTGCTTTCGCTTGGGCCTATCATTATCTAAACTCCTCGTCAGCAGGATCCACTGGGTTCATGGAGGAGCCATTGAGAAAAAGCTCTGGCTTTGCTGACCACAGACAGTGGGATTGGGGTTGTGGGGAACAGCTTCCCAAGAGAAGGAGAAAAGGCTTCAGGAAGGCAATTTGGGTCAAATCCCCCAGAAGCCCCAGAGCAATGATCATATCCAATTTGTCTTGCCTAGAGAGCTGGACCATAAAGAAGGCTGATCGCCGAAGAATGGATGCTTTTGAATTCTGGTGCTGGAGGAAACTCTTGAGTCCCATGGATTGCAAGAAGACCAAACCTCTCCATTCTGAAGGAAATCAGCCCTGAGTGCTCACTGGAAGGACAGATCCTGAAGCTGAGGCTCCAAGACTTTGGCCACCTCATGAGAAGAGAAGACTCCCTGGAAAAGACCCTGATGTTGGGAAAGATGGAGGGCGCAAGGAGAAGGGGACGACAGAGGACGAGATGGTGGGACAGTGTTCTCGAAGCTACCAGCATGAGTTTGACCAAACTGCGGGAGGCAGTGGAAGACAGGAGTGCCTGGCGTGCTCTGGTCCATGGGGTCACGAAGAGTCGGACACGACTAAACGACCAAACCACAACAACAACAACCAGTTGTTGGAAGCCACAGGAAGGAAGAGTGGTTCTTCAGCTTAAATCCTGCTTGCATGTTCCCCAAAGGCATTTGCTTGGCTACTGTGGGAACAGGATACTGGGATAAAGTGGTCCTTGGCCTGTGGGAAACCCACAAGCAGGACACGAATTGAAGATCCTTCTCCCTTCCCGTGGCTTCTGATGTGTTAAGCACATTTGCCACATGCCAGACCACCCCTGTTATGTACAGCTTTCCTCCCCAGCGTTTGACAGCCCAAACAACAACCTCATCTGTTTCCATACGCTCTTTAGATTAAAATATTTTGGCTCCCCCTCCCCTCGCTACTTTGCAAAATCTGGCATGGGTGTGTCGCAAGGATGCAGCTCCTCTCAAAAGACTCCTATTTTCTTTCTCCTGTTTTTGGGTCATTGCAAAGGCAGACCTTCCGTGGAGGAGAAGTCTCTCAATGACCAATAGGCATGAAGGGTCTGTAAACGAAGCCTGATGAGGAATAGTTGAAGGAATTGGGTATGTTCAGCCTGGAGAAGAGGCAACTGAGCGGAGATATAAGAGCCATCTTCAAATATCGCAAAGGGTGTCTCATGGAAGATGGAGCAAACATCTCTATGATTTGCGCGCGCTCTCTCTGAAATATACTGTTAATGTTGCTTCAGAGAACAGGTGGATTTGTGAAAGACAGCAAAGTTACTAACCTTCAAGCTGTTCATTGCTGAATTCAACCTGAAAGCAAAGAGAGAGAGAGAGATTATTCACTATGAGGATTCTCCCTGATGTCCCATGACATTGACAAGGCTGACACTTTTTGGTGCGCTCATTTTGTTTCTCTTACTTGAAACGAGTGCTGTGTTGCTTATGCATTAACGACTCCCAGGCTGCGCACCTGGTCCTTCAGGGGCACAGTTACCCCATTCAGGAGCAGGGAGTCCTCCACACCTGCCCGCCTCCTTTCCCCCCAAAACAGTACTTCTGTCTCGTCAGGATTCCACCACCATCCATCCTCCAACTGCCTCCAGACACTCATACAGGATTAAAATGCAGGGGCTAAAATGAAGGCGCTTGAAATATACTCAGAGTCGAGAGTGGATTTCATGCTCTTTATTCAGCTCATAGTGGTAAGGAGGAATGGAAGTCCCCCCAGAATGTCTGCCTTATATACATTATTTACACAATGGGCCCCACGTGATTGGCTAATTCCAGGATTCTCCTGTAGGCCAATCAGGTTGCAGATTCCCTTCTACCTGAAGCTGGATTGGGTGGCTCCTGTGGACCAATCAACTGCTTCATTCTGGATCCTATTGTTCTAGGACCAATCAGACTGCTGCATTCTGGATCCTATTGTTCTAGGACCAATCAGACTGCTGCATTCTGGATCCTATTCAGACTGCTGCCTTTTGGATCCCATTCAACTCAGTACATGACAGGGCTGCAACCAATATTTCCTTTTTAATGCCTTGTAACCTGTGGGGGTTTTTGGCATTTGTAATAAACTGTGGAAGGGCCCAAACTATGCCTCTTTCCTGCACTGAATATCTTGTTCCATTATCTCAGTGGATGGAGGCAATAAGCTCAACTTTGGAAAAGGAGTTGAGGACTCCACTCTTTAGGGATTTTGACACAAAGGCAGCATGTTTGCACGCCCAGGCACACACACAAAGAAAACCTCGTCTCATAAAGACACCACAGTCTCCGCTGTGCCTCATTATCCTAAAAGGGAACAGAGACCTTGTAAAGTGTGTCCTCAAACCCTTAAATCTTGCTCCGGAGGTCTTGTGTAACGTTTATTTGTCTCAGCAGTTTAAGCAGGTTTCCTCAGGAGGTGGAGTTTTAATTTCATTTTACAAACAGCAGCAGGTTTTATATTTTTTTTACAAACAATACTCAGGAGAAATGCGGTTCCTTTTGCTAGGACGATTTCCTGGCACAACACCAAGCGAAGAGAATGGGACCCTGGCATTCCCAAATGTTCCTGGTGCTATTGCAACATGTTTTTGGGAGTCTAATGAGGACTGGCACCTTGAGCGTGTGGTTGTCTGTCTTGTTCCTTTTGACTCCTAAACTGAGTTGATGCAAAGCCTCCATCCTTTGATGGAGAACATGCCTCCATCCTCTTCCACAGCCTGGCGGGAATTAGTGCAAAGCACTGGCAAAGGAGAGGTGCAGACTTTTCGGAGAAATGACATGGTCTTTTGGCAAGTGCCACAGCCAAAAATATAAAGCATTTCACAGACTGGTTGTCCCTCCTGCTAATGAACTTCAGAAACATGATTTCAGATTCCATGTTGTGCTGGTCCAGGGGGGAGGTTAACGTGGGGCGAGGTCCAGGACGTGAGTTGAGGGTCGGCAGCCAGTCCTCCTTGGGCAAAGTGGGGTCCACAGCGGGAAGCCAGGCAAGGACAGGAACTCTGGGGGAAACAGGAGTGGATGCTGGCCGAAACAGCTCATCAATGACGTTGCTCCCGCAACCTGGGACCGGGCTGACTGGCCTTTATCTTCTCTGAGGCCAGAGGCGGCCCCGGCCCCCAGGAGACCCGCCTCTCCTGGCCTTAAGGCGAGCACTCCTCCTGGGAGAAACCAGTTCCCTTCGCCTCTCTGCCCTGAGCCTCTGCAGTTCAGGAGAGGCTGAAGGGTTACTGGGCCCAGGGGGAGACTCACCTGTAGGCACTGAGTCCTCAACCACCTCTGGAGCCAGAGTGGAATCACCTGGTGCCTGCTCCTGAGGATCCGGCACAGGTGCAGGCGCTTCAGAATCAAGGCCCTGCCCCAGTTCAGCCGGCCCTGGAGGCGGGGACTCATGTGCAGGATGGGATTCCTCCCGTTCAGCCTCTGAATCAGATTCCCAGCCTATCACACATGCCCTCCCTCATTTCTCTGATGAAAATAGGGATGTCCCATTCCATAATGAAAATTTTACTATTTATACCCCACCCACCCGACTGGGCACTCTGGGCAGCTTCCAACATACCGTATTTTTCGCTCTATAAGACGCACTTTTCCCCTCCTAAAAAGTAAGGGGAAATGTGTGTGCGTCTTATGGAGAGAATGCAGGCTGCACAGTTATCCCTGAATCCAGGAGAGGGAGAGGGATCGGTGCGCACCGATCCCTCTTCTAGATTCAGGGATAGCCGCGCGAAGCCTCTTCAGCGAAAGATGCATAGTGATCCCTGTTGCTGTTCTGACTTCGCTTCACTGGAGAGGCGCTGCGCAGCTTTCCCTCTCTGCGCAGCGCCCCTTCAGCAAACCGGCGGAAGAAATGGAGCCCCTTCTCCCACCGCACCACTATGTGATTTCTGTTCTCATCCTGAAGCAAAGTTCTTAACCCGAGGTACTATTTCTGGGTTAGCGGAGTCTGTAACACGAAGCATCTGTAACCTGAAGCATCTGTAGCCCGAGGTACCACTGTAGTGATGTATGGAAGTGAGAGCTGGAGCATCAAGAAGGCTGATTGCCGAAGAATGGATGCTTTTGAATTCTGGTGCTGGAGGAGACTCTTGAGAGTCCCATGGACTGCAAGAAGATCAAACCTCGCCATTCTGAAGGAAATCAGCCCTGAGTGCTCACTGGAAGGACAGATCCTGGAGCTGAGGCTCCAATACTTTGGCCACCTCATGAGAAGAGAAGACTCCCTGGAAAAGACCCTGATGTTGGGAAAGATGGAGGGCACAAGGAGAAGGGGACGACGGAGGCCGAGATGGTGGGACAGTGTTCTCGAAGCGACCAGCATGAGTTTGACCAAACTGCGGGAGGCAGTGGAAGACAGGAGTGCCTGGCGTGCTCTGGTCCAGGGGGTCACGAAGAGTCGGACACGACTAAACGACTAAACAACAACACACCGCTTATCTGGCTGAGCTTCCCCAGCCACTCTGGGCATCTCACAACAGAAAATTAAAAACATGACTAAACGACTAAACAACAACAACAATCTAGCTCAATACTGCCTGCAGCCTTCCAGGGTTTCAGGCAGGGGGTCTCTCCTAGCCCTACGTGAAGATGCCCTAGAGGGCTGAAACACTATCTTTGTAGGCAGAAACCCTTTCCTGGCAGGACAGATGCAGCGGCGGAAGAAGAATTTCTCTCTGCCGTCCTTTCCTTGAGCCTGACAGCTGCAAAAGGCGATGGGAATTGAGCCAGGAAAAAGCATGCTCGGCGCTCACTGTCCTCCTTCCTTTTACGTTCGCAAACAACTGGTTCTATTTTGGACGGTGACAAAGGGTGAGCTCAACAGGAGCCAGGTAAATGGGAGAGGAGGCAGGCGCAGTTGTCCGGCTATTAAAAGCCTGATGGATCATCCCCGTTCCCTCTACCTCTGCCCTTCTCAAGCCCAGGCAAAGAACAAACTGTGCTCATCGCATGAAATAAAAGCAAGAGGTAGAGCACAGTGAGAAACCCCAAACCCCTCACTTATTATTGCTTTATATGTTTGTTGCACAATCACGGGACAACTCAACTCTGTATTAGTTAGAATCACTGTACGCAGCATTTTTTCAAAATAATGTAAGAAAGGGGCATGTAGATGTGAAATATGGGGAGATCTGCCTTGGTAGCTCAGTCGGTAGAGCATGAGACTCTTAATCTTCAGATCATGGGTTTGAGCCCCATGTTGGGCAAAAGATTCCTGCATTGCAGAAATGACACTTGGCCCTTCTGATACTACAATTCATTGATTCTCTGATAAGAGAAAGGAAGGGATTAGGGTGAAGCTACTCAATGAAAGGGACGCAGGTGGCACTGTGGGTTAAACCACAGAGCCTAGGACTTGCCGATCAGAAGGTCAGCAGTTCGAATCCCTGCGACGGGGTGAGCTCCTGTTGCTCAGTCCCTGCTCCTGCCAACCTAGCAGTTTGAAAGCACATCAAAGTGCAAGTAGATAAATAGGTACCACTCCAGTGGGGAGGAAAACAGCATTTCCATGCATTGCTCTGGTTCACCGGAAGCGGCTTAGTCATGCTGGCCACATGACCCAGAAGCTGTACGCCAGCTCCCTCAGCCAATAAAGCGAGATGAGCGCTGCAACCCCAGAGTCGGACACGACTGGACCAGGGGTCCCTTTACCCTTTACCTTTTTTACTCAATGAAACAGACATACATTTAATGTGCAAACTTCACAATCGTCCCTCGCTGAGGTCCCCAAAGGAACGGGGCGTTGTTCTTAAAAGTCTGAGATGGCTTAACCATGTAAACAAACCACTGTTGCTGTTCTTTGTGGGCAGGAAATGGCCGTCTTTAATATTTTCTTTCTCATCAAATTTAGAAACACAGAATACAGACGATCCTTTTTACTGCGAGAATGTTAAAGGGACCTGCAGGATGAGGCCAAGAGCCCATTAGGGCACGTTGAATTTCCAACTTTCAAATTCCAAACATGAGGGGTGCTAAAATGTTGGCACATGACTTGGGAATCCAAGAGACATTTTGGTTAAATTAATATAGTTTAGTTTTGCTTGGTAAGTAAAATGGGTGTGAAATTGCATAGAAACCATTCAAAGTGATTTCTAAGTACTTGCAGATTGTGTGTGTGAGAGAGAGAGGGGGGGGGGAGAGAGAGAGAGATTAGCATTACCTGATATTTTCGGAAGGTAAAATTAAAATTCTTTAGTTTTCCAAAAGCCGTCTTTCATCAAAGGCAGACTTACGGAGATAAACATTGTGCAGTCACAACAATAATAGCAGATTCCTCGCACCCCAAAACATATTTCAAAGACTGCTCACTTAAGAAATTTGCAAAAGTTCACCTCTGAAAATGACACACCCTAATGGCCTCTTAGCACCCTGTTCTCCCAGCAGCCTGCGGGAAACCTGCAAGCAAAATTCGAACACAGGACCAACTCTCCCTACCAGCAATTCCTGCTATTCAATAACCCAACGCAGCCAAAATGGCTCAAAATGTATGCAGAGAGAGAAATCCACAACCATTTGCCTCCACTATGTCAGCGGGGTGGTAATTGCATAGTGAATTCCTGCCCTCTCCCAGTGGAAATAAAGACACCTGACACAATTATTAAGGTTAATGGGCTAAATAAGGCCACAACTTTATTGGTTACAGGTGATGAGTGGTTTTGGCTTAGGCATTGGTCCTAACCGACTATATCCGGCTTCAGCCCATCCGCTAGAAGTCCGGGAAGGGTTAACCACCAGTAGGGGGAGTCCTGCCGATGCACATCAACTAGGAACTACCCCGGGGTCACCGATAGGAATTTCCTGGGAATTTCCATCTGAATTATCCTGGGTGGATTCTGGGTGTTTGTATGTGTTTTTTGGGCGGGTGTGCTATTAAACATTATTTTCAATTCATTATAAATCATTTCCCAATACTCTTTTACCATTTTACAGGCTTGAGATCCTTAATCTTAAGGAAAGGAGCAGATAAGAACATAAGTAGAACTCTGCTGGATGAGGCCAATGGCCTGTCTTGCCCAGCATCCTGCTCTCACAGCAGCCAATCAGGATTCGAACACAAGACCACATCTCCTCTCCTGTGCTTTCCAGCAACTGGCTTTCAGAAGCACTGCTGCCTCCAGCTGTGGAAGCAGAGCAGAGGCAGCACAACTAGGAGGCGTCCGTAATCCTCATCTGCATGCATTTGTATCATCTTCTTTTAAAGCCATCTAAGTGGGTGGCCATCATTGCCTCCTGTTGGAGGGAGTTTCACAGTTTAACTACCGTATATTTCACTCCATAAGGCGCACTTTTTTTCTTCCTAAAAAGTAAGGGGAGATGTCTGCGTCTTATGGAGCAAATGTGTGGTCCCTGGATCCGAATTGCCCAGGGGCAAAAAGCAGATCATACTTTTGTTTTTGAAAGAGGGAAGTGGGTGTTGAAACAAAGCCACTGATCCGCAAGCGATTGGGGAGAGAGATAAGGGACGCTAGAGATAAAGGAGAAGACAGGAAGACTAGAGAAATTAGAAGAAAAGGAGGAGCAAAAAACTGCTCCAGGAGAGAAGACAGGAAGACTAGAGAAATTAGAAGAAAAGGAGGAGCAAAAAACTGCTCCAGCTAAGGAAAAGTCACTAAGGCAAACAAGAGGGAAGGGAGTGTTGAAGGGAAGCAGCTGATCGGTGGGATTGGAAGAGAGATAAGGGACCCTAGTGGAGGCTGCCTGAGAGGGGGAGGTAAAAGCCCATGGATCCTCAGGATTTTTGCATTGGGTCACCCCAAATTCACCATCAGGTCACAGAGCATGTCCATGGCTACAGCCTGAACCAAAAAAATCACGCACCCACTGTTTTGTGGGGCCTCAATGGCACAAAAACGTGGTTACAAAGCCTGGATCCACATGGATCCTCAGGATTTTTGCATTGGGTAACCCCAAATTCACCATCAGATCACATAGCATGTCCATGGCTACAGCCTGCACCACAAAAATCATACATCCACTGTTTCGTTCAGAATATTTTTTTTTTCTTGTTTTCCTCCTCTAAAAACTAGCTGCGTCTTATGGTCAGGTGCATCTTATGGAGCGAAAAATACAGTATGTGCTGCATTGATCTACCTGCTCTGGGCGTCGTACTCCATTCTCTGTGTGGTGGAAGAAGCTTCTTGGACACCTGGGACGGCTTCTTGGGCACCTTGGGTGAACCGCCCATAGGGGCAGGGTGCAGGGCACCCATAGGGACGGAACAGGGCACTCGGTGCCCATAGGGGTGGGACGGAACAGGGCACTCGGTGCCAATAGGGGTGGGATGGGACGGGGAGTGTGGGGCCCATAGGGACAGCACAGCATAGTGCCCATATGGATGGGGCGTGCCGCAAGGCCTCAGCCGCCCTACAGCTGGGTGGTGAGGCAGCAGACATGTGCAGAGCAGAGGAGGGCAACCAAAATGGTCAAAGGCCTGGAAACGATGCCTTATGAGGAACGGCTAAGGGAGCTGGGCATGTTTAGCCTGGAGAAGAGGAGGTTAAGGGGTGATATGATAGCCATGTTCAAATATATAAAAGGATGTCACATAGAGGAGGGAGAAAGGTTGTTTTCTGCTGCTCCAGAGAAGCGGACACGGAGCAATGGATCCAAACTACAAGAAAGAAGATTCCACCTAAACATTAGGAAGAACTTCCTGACAGTAAGAGCTGTTCGACAGTGGAATTTGCTGCCAAGGAGTGTGGTGGAGTCTCCTTCTTTGGAGGTCTTTAAGCAGAGGCTTGACAACCATATGTCAGGAGTGCTCTGATGGTGTTTCCTGCTTGGCAGGGGGTTGGACTCGATGGCCCTTGTGGTCTCTTCCAACTCTATGATTCTATGATTCTATGATTCTATGACAGCGTGGAGCCTGCGGGCACCGAGACACATGGTTCATGCGCACTGCAGGCCCCACAGTGAGTACCGCCCAGCATTTTGTCACCCCCCTGTCAGGGTGACACCTGGGGCAAACCGCCCCTCCTAACTATCCTACCAGATTTGCTCTGCCTAGCGAAGTACAGACATCATCCAGTATCACGCCAGCACTGTGCAAACTTGAGAAGCTCGGAGACACAGAGGTGGGCTGTCAAGTTGAGACGGGTCAAGCCTTCATAACCTAGAAGAGTTTGGACTTGATATCCCGCCTTTCACTCCCCTTAAGGTAAAGGTAAAGGGACCCCTGACCATTAGGTCCAGTCGTGGCCGACTCTGGGGTTGCGGCGCTCATCTCGCTTTACTGGCCGAGGGAGCCAATTATTTCAACTTCCTAAGCAGCTGGGTACGCTTTCCTAAACAAGAATGCTTTTAGCAGGTGTCTGAAAAGAGTCTAGCAAAGACACGTGCTTTATTGCAATAAGCGGGGAGTTCCAAAGTGCAGCTGCTGCCACACTAAACAATACAGTACAGTTATTATGCGGAACCTATAGCAGTGCTTGAAACTACTGAAAGGGAGGTTTAATTTATTGTGATTTCATCATGTTCTGTATTATCTGAAAAGGAAAACATTGATTTAAAAAGCAGGACTGCAAAGCAGCAATCTGCTCGCCTGAGTCTCATCGTGATCAGCGGGACTTATTCCCAAGCTGACGGTGCATAAAATTGGTTGCAATTCTATGCACCCCTTGCATCCAAAAAAGGTAATGGTACCCCTCACTGTTAGGTCCAGTAGTGGATGACTCTGGGGTTGCGGCGCTCATCTCGCTCTATAAGCCAAGGGAGCTGACGTTTGTCCGCAGACAGTTTTTCAGGGTCATGTGGCCAGCAGGACTAAGCCGCTTCTGGCAAACCAGAGCAGCGCACGGAAACGCTGTTTACCTTCCTGCCGGAGCAGTACCTATTTATCTACTTGCACTTTTACGTGCTTTCAAACTGCTTGGTTGGCAGGAGCAGGGACTGAGCAACGGGAGCTCACCCCGTTGCAGGGATTTGAACCGCCAACCTTCTGATCGGCAAGTCCTAGGCTCTGTGGTTTAACCCACAGCGAATCTCAAAGCGGCTCACAATCTCCTTTCCCTTCCTCCCCCACAACAAACACTCTGTGAGGTGAGTGAGGCTGAGAGACTTCAGAGAAGTGTGACTGGCCCAAGGTCACCCAGCAGCTGCATGTGGAGGAGCAGGGAAGCAAACCTGGTTCACCAGATTACGAGTCCCCCACTCTTAACCACGCTGGCTCCCTCGGGACATGATTCATGATGCTGGGTTTCATTCCCTGGACGTCCTCCAGATGTCAGCATTCCTCGGGGAGACAAACTCAGATTCATTCCACTGCAAAGACCTTGCTGGCCCAAAATTGGAAATCGCAAGAAGTTCCTACGATTGCGGAGTGGCAGTCGAAGATGATGGACTATGCGGAGCTAGCCAAACTGACCGGAAGGATTCAGGACGATCGGAGATTCCAGGATAATTGGAGTAAATTTATTGAATACTTAAAGGACAGTCATAAAAACTTAAAAACACTAGCAGGACTGAAGTAATTCCTACAATGTAGATAAGATGTGAAAAGGTAAAATACGCAAATGGATTTAATAAAGGATACCATCTGAAGGGAGGAAGGGAAGTCACAAGCTCGGCAGAGCAAAAAGGTGTATATGTTGTTTAAAGTGTGATAAGAAAGAATATGTAAAGAAAACAATTAAAATAGGTGCTGGTAGGTTCTCGAAGCTACCAGCATGAGTTTGACCAAACTGCGGGAGGCAGTGGAAGACAGAAGTGCCTGGCATGCTCTGGTCCATGGGGTCACGAAGAGTCAGACACGACTAAACGACTAAACAACAACATCTGCAACCTGGGCATAGGATAAAGGGGATCACAGCAGTAACACCACAGCAGATTTCACTTCTTCATTTGTCACAACTTTGGATGGAGCACAGAGCAAGTAGGTCTCTGTGTCTCCAGCTTCCAGCCTGCTTCTAGCTCAGCTCACACCCAAAACTCTGTTTCTCCTATTTAGCAGCTAGGTGAAGCAGAGAGAGGTTCATCCATTAGCCTGCAGGGTACCACCCCTTAGCTGTGGCTCCTACAACTGAGCTTATTCTTTTGGGATGCGAACGAGGGTACTTAAAAGTGACCAGCTGAGCTCCTTGTCTTACAAATAAACTTGTCTGAGCAGTTCTGCAACCGTTTAGATTCCAACTCTTGCTGGGCACAGGAACCCAAGACTTGGAAGGGACTCATCATCCAAACTGACACCCCCCCAAAAAAAAACTCACAACACTGTCCTTAGCTCCGGTTGATTTACAAGTGCTGCTTTCAAAGCTATTGTACTTGTTTTTGTGTCAATCACCTTGTAGCGAAGAAGAAGAAGAGGAGGAGGAGGAGGAGGGTGAGGAAGAAGAAGAAGAGGTGGAGGAGGAGGAGAAAGGAGAAGGAGAAGAAGAGGAAGAGGAGAAGGAAGAGGAGGAGGAGGAGGAGGAAGGAGAAGAAGAGGAGGAGGAGGAGGAGGAGGAAGGAGAAGAAGGAGAAGAAGAAGAGGAGGAGGAGGAAGAAGAAGAAGAAGGAGAAGAAGAAGAGGAGGAAGAGGAAGGAGAAGGAGGAAGAGGAAGGAGGAAGGAGAAGGAGGAAGAGGAAGGTGAAGGAGAAGGAGGAGGAGGAGGAGGAGGCGCAGTGGCGTAGCATGGGTTGTCAGCACCCGGGGCAAAGCAAGTAATTTGCGCCCCCTAACCCGTGGATTTTAGCATTCGAGTGCGAGCGCGCGCCCCCCCAGATGTTGCGCCCGGTGCCGCCGGCCCCCCCTGCACCCCCCACGCTATGTCACTGGGAGGAGGAGGAGGAGGAGGAGGAGGAGGAGGAAAAAGAAGAAACTTCACCCGGTACCCAAGGAAGGAACAGTCCTCCCCTGCCCTGTTAATGCACAATTTAAGGATGTCAAAAAAGACACTTACTTTGATGTTTGCCGGGTTAAACTCCACTTCCTTGTGGACTTCTGGCTCGGGTGGGGGTGCTGGTTTAGGGGCTGCTTTGGGCTCCTCTTTCTTAGGTTCTGCTTTCTTGGGGTCTGGTTTCTTGGGGGCCATGGTGGTGGTTCTGCACCGGGATGAAGGAGACGCTGGCCGCTCAGGGGGTGATCCAACAGAGCGAAGGATGCTCCTCCTGGCAGAGGCCTTTATCCACCTCCCGGTCCTTGGGTGTCACACGCCGTGTCACTTGGCTTCCAAATCAACCCCCACCCCCACCTCAGCCATCGCCCCCTCCCCAGCCACACATACCAGGTCTCACAATAGGGCCATTCCTATAAAAGGAGAAGATATCTGGCCCGGCTATTTTGGAGCGTCCGCTTAGGGCATTGTTCTGAATTAGCGTTGAAATGGAATGATGGTTGGAGGGTATCGGATACAGAGCCTGGAGAGAGAGGTCAGAACAGCCCATCTTGGGGGGGCAGGAACGTGGCCAGCTGTATCGATTTCATCCCCCGAGGTACAGGGAGGACGGCTGTTCCCCAATGGCACTCCAGGCTCAACATTTGCATCCGAGGGAAAAAGGAGGGAGGCTGGAGCTGGTTTCATCGCAAAGCCGCCCGGAACGAATTGGTTTGGAGGAAATTAACCAGTGAGGAGTGATCAAAGAAAAGCTGGCAGGTTGGAGTTGAGTTTCATAGAATTGTAGAGTTGAAAGGGAGTCTTCTAGTCCAACCCCTGCAGCAATTATTACTATTATTACTATTATGCCACCCATCTGACTGGGTTACCCCTGCCACTCTGGGCAGTTTCCAACAAATTAAAACCCAATAAGATATCAAACATAAAAAACTTCCCTATACAGCGCTGCCTTCAGATGTCTTCTAAAAGTCAGACAGGACCAGTGCTTTTTTCCTGGGGGGATGCAGGGGTACACATACACCTAAACATTTTGGGGGGGAAAGGATGTGGTCTAAACAACTGAGCCTCTTGGGCTTGCCAAGCGGAAGGTCGGCAGTTCGAATCCCCGCGACGGAGTGAGCTCCCGTTGCTCTGTCCCAGCTCCTGCAAACCTAGCAGTTCGAAAGCACGCCAGTGCAAGTAGATAAATAGGTACCACTGCGGCGGGAAGGTAAACAGCATTTCTGTGCACTCTGGTTTCCGTCAGGGTCACCCGTTGTGCCGGAAGTGGTTTAGTCCTGCTGGCCACATGACCCAGTAAGCTGTCTGTGGACGAACACCGGCTCCCTCGGCCTGAAAGCGAGATGAGCGCCACAACCCCATAGCCGCCTTTGACTGGACTTAACCCGTCCAGGGGTCCTTTACGAAGTTTGGCCTCATTGAGGGGCAGTATTTCAATATGAGTAGGAAAATGATAGTACCCCTAAACATATTTTTAGGGGGAAAGTGCTGGGCAGGATTAAATCAGGGCAACTTCCATTTGAATCCCCTCTAAAACATGCGGCTCAAGTTGACTTCCCTATGAAGAAATGTTGCATTGTTTGGGACTTTCCAGTTTGGAGACTAGGCAAGCAATGCCTGTTGCATGGTGTTTGTTGCTTTCCTTCGGACAGCTAGGCACTTCAGAGGCAGAAATGTTTGGCAAAGCCTCGGCGATTTTCTGCTGCACAGTATATTCTTCAGACTCGAGCGAGAGTCTCAGATTCCAGCAGGGCAGGGATGGACAGGGGACATTTAGCCTGAAATATCCTCTGACTTTTCTTTTCAATGGAACTCCTGAGATTTAAGATCTGCTTCGCTCCTTTCCCTCTCCTCTAGCTCACCCCCCCCCATTTAAATCCCCACCATAATATATTTTAAACTTTTAAATGTTAGAGCCGCAGCACTACTGTCCTTTTAATTCTGCCTTATGTGGACAGCATTGTTCTACTGAGGCCCGCCGTGCTTCGCAGACCGCAAATCTCTGGGAAATGTACATATATAAATAAGTCGGCTGTGACTGACAGCTATTTATATCCTGCTCTCTGGTTGGCGGAACGGCTTACAAATGCCAGCGATGAGACAGTCTTTGTGCTCGGGCTCACCTGTCTAAAAGACATGGCAGAAAAGGAAAAGGCGTCTGGAGGGAAGAAAAGAAAAGCAAGCTCGGGCGCTAGTCCTCCGTTGCAAAGTTCTTGTAATGTAGGGTTGCCATATTTTGAAGAGCAAAAAAGAGGCTCTCATTCTAAATGCCCCAACTATATAGAAGCTGTGATATATTGCTGAGGGCGGCAGGAGAAGAGAAAAGGAAAGCTGGATGTCAGGGGCTCAGGAGCAGAGGCACAGGGAAGATGGGAGATGGAGAGCGAGGGCGAGGAATCAGAGGGCAGTGTAGGAGGAGACAGTGGTCCGAGGGATTCCATAAGCCTCTCCAGCGAATCGGAAGATTCACAGAAGGGAGCGCCAGTGGCCAGGGGTAGGGGGGTCCCAAGGGGAACGCCCCAGGAGCAAGGGGGCAGCAGGGACTCCCAGAACAGTAGTTGGAGATCAGGACCAGCTTCCCCACCAGAGCAGAGTGGGGGGGAAGGGTCCAAGGCATCGGGGCCAGTACTTCCCCCACCAGGGAGAGAAGACGAGGCAGAGCTGACCACACCTTCCTCGGAGAGTCGTACAACGGAGGGGAGGTCAGATCCGGCCAGTGTCACGGAAGAGGGAAGCAGTGATAGAAGCAGTGTAACGGTTAGGAGAAAGGTCACTGGGTTGGCGCGAGAAGCAAGTTCAAATGTACAGGAGCGCGGGACAGCAGAGAGTGAGGATTGGGAACCGGGTCCTAAAGCACGCCGGAGGCAGGGGGAGGAGTCAGGCGACTCAGCGTCAGAAGAGTCCAGAAAGGGCAATGCCCCAGAGGGCAGGAGGACCCAGAGGAGAAGAGAGCAGCGCAGGAGGTGGAGCAGGGCTAGGATCTTAAACTGGTGCGGAAGGGGAAGTGATTCAGATAGGACTTCGCCGATCTAGAGTCTAGACGTAGGGTTGCACGCTCTGGCTTTAAAATGGAAACTATACTTCAATAAAGACTTTTGTACATAATATCAGCCTGGCGTTGGTTCTCTGTGAGCTGGGACCTAGAGGCAGCCCTGACACAAGTCTTCACCACCAGTTATGTCTATGTCGTATCCAGAAAGTATAGCCAGTTTGGCAGCTTTTAAAAATCCACCTGGACAGAAATTTAACCCTGAAAAAGAGGACATGTCCTGGAAATAGAGGACGCATGGCAAGCCTACAATGACTGGAGCTGTGGCCGAATCACAGATCCTAAACCCAGGCAGGCTGATTCAGGTAGCCCAGGATTTCCCCAGGTTAGTTTGGGTCCACTTTGGGGCTCTCAAAAGGTGTGGGGGGGGGGCGACAAGGCAATCGGGGAGGAAGGAGACAGACAGGTAGCCGGCCGATTGTGTCTCCTTCTCTCCCTTCCTGACCGCATGTTTCATTAGGGATTCAGTCCCTAATTAAATACTATTCAATGCCCACAAATCAGTCTGGGAACCAGACCAGGGTGAGGTCAGCCCCAGAACATCCTGGGTCAATTTGGAGGTGCTCTGTGTGGGAATGTTCAGGGATGCAGGAGAGGATATATTGTTTGATTATAGCCTTTCCAACTTGTGTAAACAAGTTCACAATTTAGCAGAGTAACATTCCCCTTTTTAAACTCACAGTGGATGCGTTTGCTCAGGCTCGCTAAAGCCTCTAGAATAACTGGTATTTCCCCCTTATTCCCTCATAAAAGATAAGGCACGGCACAGTCTTCTATAAAAGTATAAAAAGAGTTTACTCACTCACATTCTGTTCACAATCGGATCCCAGAAGGCAGACTTAGCTGAGAAAAATAACATACACCTGGAAACTATCTCATAAGGAGACAGTCCTTTTGTCCTCTCTTGGCTGGAGGCCAAGAGAGCATCTTTGGCTAAGCAGATGTTGCTTCTTTGATGCATGTAGTCAAAGAGAGAGAGATGGCTGCCCTTCCCTGTGCTTTTGTCGTTACCTGCACAGGTGAGGCCACACCCACCTCTAGTCACATGCAGAGGAAGTCTGTCCCAGCCCAGAAGGAAACAGGAAGTTTACCTGCTGGCTGGACAAACATTCCTCCCCATGTGTAAACATGTTCACTCTAGGAATGTTGTACAGTGGTACCTCGGGTTAAGTACTTAATTCATTCCAGAGGTCTGTTCTTAACCTGAAACTGGTCGTAACCTGAAGCTCCACTTTAGCTAATGGGGCCTCCCACTGCTGTCGCGCCACCAGAGCACAATTTCTGTTCTCATCCTGAAGCAAAGTTCTTAACCCGAAGTACTATTTCTGGTTACAGATAGGTAGCCGTGTTGGTCTGCCATAGTCAAAATAAAAAAATTCTGAAGAAGTGTGCATGCACACGAAAGCTCATACCTAGAACTAACTTAGTTGGTCTTTATGATACTATTTCTGGGTTAGCAGAGTCTGTAACCTGAAGCGTATGTAACCTGAAGCGTATGTAACCCGACATACCACTGTACTTGACTGCTCGTGTTTCACATCCCACACTATGAAGCATTGGATCAGGCCCCCAATTGCAGCCAAGTAATGGACCGGTGTATTTATCAGATTTCTACCCCATTTAGAATAAGCAGCCTGGCTTATTCTTGTGGCCATCTGAGGTTGCTTGCTGCCTTGCAAATAAACTTGTCTGACAAGCAACAGAATCCTCTGTTTAGTTTCTCACTGGGTAAAGGATCCCGGGAATTGGAGGGGACCCCAGAGATCATCCAGACTGACCCCAACCTGTACCCCAAACCTACAGCAATATATATAAAAAGGAGCCTTCTGGATTTCAGACCGAACTCTATAGCCTGTGTCCAAGTGTAGCTAGCTTGATGTCCTTGACACACTTCCAAATTATTTATTTAGTTCTTACATTTATATATCACTTTTTTTCTCCCCAGAAGCTCAAGCTGCCATAACATGGTTCTCCTCCTCACTATTTCATCCTCACAACAACCTTGCGAGGTAGGTTACGCTAAGAGACGGTGCCTGGCCCTAGGTCACCCAGTGAGCTTCACGGCCGTGGGGATTCGAACCCTGGTCTCCCAGGTCCTAGTCCAACACTCTTAACCACTAGGCAGCGACCTCCTGTTGCTTGTCCCTAGTATCTCATCCCCTCCAACATTTCTCAGGTGGGAACAGGGACATCCTATTACCAAACCCCTCCATTTCTCTTGATGAGATGGCCGACATCCTATTCTATCTCCTCCAACGTTTCTCCGGTGAGAAATTCCAAAAGTGGAATCGAGTCAGATACCAGGATGGTTTCTGTAATTCCAGGACTGTACCTAGAAAATCAGGACACTTGGAGGGTATCTGGTATCTCTCACTCAGAGGTAGAGTTCCTCGGGCTATGGAGGCTCTCTTCTGAGCTCCTTGTAGCTCCTAGCTTGACTGCATCCCTGGGTGAGCCTTGCCATAGTGTTTCATAATAACATTATTATTATTATTATTATTATTATTATTATTATTATTATTACTACTACTACAACAACAACAACAACAACAACAACAACAACAATAATAATTTATTTTAAATACCCCACCCATCTGGCTGGGTTTCCCCAGCCACTATGGGCGGCTTCCAACAGAACACCAAAATACAATAACCTATTAAACATTAAAAGCTTCCCTAAACAGGGCTGCCTTCGGATGTCTTCTAAAAGTCGGGTAGTTGTTGTTCTCTTTGACATCTGGTGGGAGGGCGTTCCACAGGGCGGGTGCCACCACCGAGAAGGCCCTCTGCCTGGTTCCCTGTAACTTGGCTTCTCTCAGTGAGGGAACCGCCAGAAGGCCCTTGGCGCTGGACCTCAGTGTCCGGGCTGAATGATGGGGGTTAAGACGCTCCTTCAGGTATACTGGGCCGAGGCCGTTTAGGGCTTTCAAGGTCAGCACCAACACTTTGATTGATTGAAATATTCTGGGAGCCAATGTAGGTCTTTCAGGACTGGTGTTATGTGTTCTCAGCAGCCGCTCCCAGTCACCAGTCTATCTGCCGCATTCTGGATTAGTTGTAGTTTCCGGGTCACCTTCAAAGGTAGCCCCACATAGAGCACATTGCAGTAGTCCAAGTGAACAGTGAACCAGTGAACAGCTTCTTTTGTTAAGGCTGGCAGCCTGCGGGCACGTTGCATTCCTTTTTAAAGTGCAACTTTCCACCAGAGCTTGGCACCCTGAGCCAGAATCTTGCCCCGTGATGTCATGCGTATATAGTAAAGCCACTTCCCAAAAATACCACCTCCCTTTTCGCATTTGGCGGAATTCGGCGGGGAAACCCGATCTGGCTTTTGAGCACTGAAATGCAACACCCCGGCGAGACCTTAGAACAATACTTGGGAGGTGAAGTTTTGCCTGCGCAGACGTTCTCCTGCCCACCGGCTCAGCGAGGGAATATGGAGTGAAGCCAGCGGTGTCTCGCTCCAGGGAACAGCACAAAACCTTCCTAAAGTCTGAGGATCTGGGGTTAACCGCGTGGCTGGCCATTGCCTTAAAGGCTCATGTTGAAATGGAGAGACACCCTCTCCAGATTCTGCCGTCCCGTTTAAAGTGTTGAAAATCCACGATGAAATCTGTACATCCATCCAAGCGGGAGTGTGCGTGTTCCCCCTTCAAAAAATGTGGACTCCCCTATTCCAGATGGAAAATGGTCCCTGCAATCTCTTTTTATTTTTAGGGGGGGGGCTGCTGGCATTTGAGGAGGCTAAGAAAGTGAGGCCTGAGCCCAGGGACTTTGCTAGGTCTGATCAGCATCTTTTTTTATTTTTAAATAATATTTATTAAGAGTTTAAAGATTACAAAAAGAAAGAAAAAGAATTAAACAAATCAACATAATAAGATACAAAAACAGAAACAAAAACACTACATAAAACATTGAATTAACAAAACAAAAACAATTAAAAACACTTCCAATATTTTCAATCTTAACTTTCATTCACGTGTTTCATTGACTTCCTCACGCCTCCCTTTTTGTATTCCACTTCAATTAACTGTTTCAGCAATTCCTTTGCATCTTCATCTATTTTCTGTCCTGTAATTAATCTTAACATATTCTAACCTTGCTTTTCCCCTTTAATACATTAACAATCTATCTGTACCTAGTTCCTTATAACATTTCTGCCAAAGCCATATAAATTCATTCCACCATTTTTCTATAGCTCATTAATTTTACAATATTTCTGTAAATAATCTTTAAATTTTTTCCAATCTTCTTCCACCGACTCTTCTCCCTGATCTCGGATTCTGCCAGTCATTTCCACCAATTCCATATAGTCCATCAACTTCATCTGCCATTCTTCCCGGGTGGGTAAATCTTGTGTCTTCCAATACTTCGTGATGAGCTGATCAGCATCATACAGCTTTCTCCAATTGAAGCGCAGAGTGTTTGAGGACCGGGACATTCGCAGGGAAATCAAAATGCTTGTTTACAAAGTTATTGTACCACCAACCTTACTGCATGCTTATGAAACGTTTACCACTTATAAACGCCATCTCCAACTCCTCGAAGGATTCCATCAATGGTGTCTCCGAAAATTTTTACACATCACTTGGGAAGACAGGAGAACTAATATCAGTGTACTGGCAGAAGCAAAGATCACCAGTGTTGAAGCTATGATTCTTCAACATCAGCTTTGTTGGACAGGTCATGTTGTGCGGATGCCTGATGATTGTCTTCCAAAGCAACTACTCTATTCTCAACTTAAAAATGGAAAGCGTAATGCTGGTGGTCAACAAAAGAGGTTCAAAGACTGTCTCAAGGCAAATCTTTAAAAATGTAGTATAAACACGGACAACTGGGAAACACTGGCCTGAGAGCGCTCCAGTTGGAGAACAGCCTTTACCAAAGGTGTCATGGGCTTTGAACAAAACAAATTCCTTCCAGTAGCACCTTAAAGACCAACTAAGTCAGTTCTTGGTATGAGCTTTCGTGTGCATGCACACTTCTGAAGAAGTGTGCATGCACACGAAAGCTCATACCAAGAACTGACTTAGTTGGTCTTTAAGGTGCTACTGGAAGGAATTTGTTTTGTTTTGACTATGGCAGACCAACACGGCTACCTATCTGTAAATGGGCTTTGAAGACACTCGAACTCAGGACGCAAGGAAGAAACATGCTAAGAGGAAGGCACACTTGGCATGACCAACTCCCGCCCGGAAACCAATGTCCCCAACGGTGGAAGGACATGTGGATCCAGATTTGGCCTCCACAGTCACTTACGGACTCAGTGTTAAAACCGTGTTTATGGAAGACAATCTTACTCGGCTACGAAGGATCGCCAAAGAAGACATTTAAAGCTCAGTTAGACCTCTTTAAATCACCACGAGTTCACCCAAAGGAATCCTGGGAATTGTAGTTTATAAAGAGCACTGAGCGTGGTTAGGAGATCTCCCATTCCCCTGGCAGAGCGACAATTCTCAGAGTGGTTTAGCAACCAATCCCTTCTCCTCAGGGAACAGGGGCAAATCTCAGCAATGCTAGAGGCATCACATGAAAGCCTTACCTGGCGCCCTCATTAATTTTTTAAAGGAAAAACAAAGGCAACTTCTTATGTCTCAGTTTGGTGGGATTTTATTGAAGACATTTAAAAAAAATGCATTCACCTATTCCACAGCTCTTTCAAGATATTTGGGGTAGGCAACATCTAATTGGTTGAAAAAATATTTGATGTCAGATGGAGCCTTTTATTATTGCTGCTCCTTGTGCCTCTGATATTTTCAGCTTATGTTTCTGTATACATTAGAATCACAGAATTGTGGAGTTCAAAGGACCCAGGGGTCATCTAGTCTAACCCCGCACAAGGCAGGAATTTTAACCCACAGTACCCCATCCGATCTGAAACCATACCAGATCCGGCTTAGCTTTGAAAATGTTCTCACAGTTTTATTGCCGCACCACTAGGTAAAATACACCTCTATTTTATTTTATTTTATTTTATTTTATTTTATTTTTCTCTCTCATTTCTTATGATGGTACTCTCCACTTACCTGCCTTTATCATATTTCAAGTATCCTGATAACCAGCTCTATCTTATGAATGTAGCTTCCCAAGTCAACCTGGGTTCAATTTGGTTTATTCTTTAGGTGTTGGTCTCTGGAAGTTCTGTTTTGCTATTCAGGTTAGATGGGTAAAATATAATATAATAATAATAATAATAATAATAATAATAATAATAATAATAATAAAAAATTTTATTTATACCCCGCCCTCCCCAGCCGAAGCTGGGCTCGGGGCGGCTAACAACAATCAAAATAATCCAACATTCTAGAAACCTTTCATTATAAAAATTAATTAAAATCAAATCGATGGCAACCATTAAGCAAAATTCTGTGCAGATTGCCAGAGGAGGGGGTCAGACTGAGTCCACACCAAAGGCCAGGTGGAACAGCTCTGTCTTACAGGCCCTGCGGAAAGATGTCAGGTCCCGCAGGGCCCTAGTCTCTTGGGACAGAGCGTTCCTTTTTTTAAAAAAAAAAGGGGGGGGGAGCAGGGAGAAATTCCAGACGCCAAGGCAAAACAGTGGGAGACAGCCACTTGGCCACGGCCAGTAGAACTGTAGAGTTGTAAGGGACCCCAAAGTCCTCTAGTCCAACCCCCAGTGATAACGGAATGCCCTGCCTGTAAACTTGGGGTGACCAACCTGCCACCCTCCAGATATTGCTAGCCACAACTCTCCTGCTCCCTAACTATTGGTCACACAGGGTAGGGCTGGCAGGAGTCAGGAACCCCAGAAAACTTGAAGGGGAGGCAGTGGCGTAGGAATATCAGGTGGTACCCCCCACATTGAAATAAGAAGAAGAAGAAGAAGAAGAAGAAGAAGAAGAAGAAGAAGAAGAAGAAGAAGAAGAAGAAGAATAAGAATTCCCCTCCACATTGTCGCCCCCACATTGAAATTATTATTATTATTATTATTATTATTATTATTATTATTATTATTATTTGCCAGCAAAAATTGTTTGACTTTACAGTGGTACCTCAGGTTACATACGCTTCAGGTTACATACGCTTCAGGTTAGACTCCGCTAACCCAGAAATAGTGCTTCAGGTTAAGAACTTTGCTTCAGGATGAGAACAGAAATCAGGCTGTGGCGGCGAATAAAGTACTTAACCTGAGGTACCACTGTATTTCATATTCTCTTACAAAGGAATGTGGATTCTGGGCCCCTGATAACGTGGATTCTGGGCCTCTGATAACAAGTAGGCGACTGCGGACAGATGCTTAAATCTACAGGATGGATTGTGTTTTGGCCTGTGCTATTTTATTTATATTTATCGTTTGCTTATTTAATAAAAATTATTTCAAAAACAACAACCTGCAAAGTGGTTTACCAAAACAAACAAAACACCGCAGCAGTAAAATCAAGAAAAATTAACAGCCCTACGTTAAAACATACAAAAGCTAAAATATTAAAACAGATTACCGTGCTTCAACTTCCTAAGCATCTGAGTATGCATGCCTAAACAAGAATGCTTTTAGCAGGTGCCTGAAAAGAGTCTAGCAAAGACACGTGTTTCATTGCAATAAGCGGGGAGTTCTAAAGTGCAGCTGCTGCCACGCTAAACAATGCAGTACAGATATTATGTGGAACCTGTAGTAGTGCTTGAAACCACTGAAAGGGAGGTTTAATTTATTGTGATTTCACCATGCTTTGTATTATCTGAAAAGGAAAACACTGATTTAAAAAGCAGGACTGCAAAGTAGCAATCTGCTCGCCTGAGAGTCTCATCGTGATCAGCGGGACTTATTCCCGAGCCAACGGTGCATAAGATGGGCTGCAATCCTATGCAGCGCTTGCATCCAAAAAAGGTAAAGGTACCCCTGACTATTAGGTCCAGTCGCGGACAACTCTGGGGTTGCGTGCTTATCTCACTCTATAGGCTAAGGGAGCCGGTGTTTGTCCGCAGACAGTATTTCCGGTCATGTGGCCAGCATGACTAAGCCGCTTCTGGCGAACCAGAGCAGCGCATGGAAACGCCGTTTACCTTCCCGCTGGAGCAGTACCTATTTATCTACTTGCACTTTGATGTGCTTTCGAACTGCTAGGTTGGCAGGAGCAGGGACCGAGCAACGGGAGCTCAGCCCGTCGCGGGGATTCGAACCACCGAACGTCAAATCTTCACCAAGGCCAACTATTCAGAATGGTCCTACATGGGCCAGAAAAAAGCCAGGGAAGTCCCCAAATAGGAGTTCCATCACAGAAGGAGAAAGGAAAAAAGAAAGAAAGAAGGGGAGGGAATCAATTTGATTCCAAGCCAAAGGCCAGGCGGAACAACTCTGTCTTACAGGCCCTGCGGAAAGAAATCAGATCCTGCAGGGCCCTGGTCTCACGAGACAGAGCGTTCCACCAGGCCAGGGCCAGTGTTGAAAAGGCCCTGTCCCTGGTTAATCTGACTTCCTTAGGGCCCAGCACCTCTAGAGTGTTGCTATTTATGGACCTTAAGGTCCTCCGTGGGGCATACTGGGAGAGGCGGTCCCGTAGGTACGAGGGTCCTAGGCCGTGAAGGGCTTTAAAGGTCAAAACCTTTATGATACCCAGGGCAGCCCACCCCCCTTCCTGCGCCACTGCAGAGGAGGCACCCCTAGCATAAATCTTTGGCAGGCATCTGGATGGCTCCCTGGCAGAATTCGAATCTTGGCCTCATACTGCAAAAGCAGTTCATCTCTTCTCCTGCTCCTAGCTGACTCCTCCCTTTGAACAAAACAGAACTCACACAATGAGACACTGTTTCTCATATATATAATCTCACACAGCTGCAGAGACTGGCTTTTACTTCTTTATTTAGACGTTCCCCCCCCCCCCGACCCACCCGTCAGTCTCACTCACTTAATTTACTTTTTTAACAGAATGCTCCAAAACACAATGGGGACTGCGTATAAATAGCAGAAGCTGGTCTTAGTTAAAACATCCAAAGTCTGCACGTGCCTTTAAGAGCTCTCGCTCGCACTGCGTTTTTGGGGGGGCGAGCTACGATTCCCCCTTTCTCCCTCACTCCCCCACCTTCCTTCCTTCCTTCCTTCCTTCCTTCCTTCCTTCCTTCCTTTCTTTCTTTCTTTCTTTCTTTCTTTCTTTCTTTCTTTCTTTCTTTCTTTCTCATTTCCCTAAATTAATCCATTCCCTGATGGGGCAAGGTCTAAATGCATTCCAGACATATTTATTTTTCTGCTGACAGCCAATGTTTTGGGGGGGAAGAGGGGAGGGGGGGTTTTAAGAGAGCCACGTGATACCCTGGGTGGAAGTTTGGCAAGAACTGCAACTCAGATCGAATTCTCCAGCGGGAATCGGGGATTGAAGCCCTAATGCAAAGCAGAATGGCATTGTGAAAAACGTCTCCTCAGCTGAAGTAATATCGGATGCTTAGCAAGCTGGAATGAAGGCTGTTGCGCAAATTCAACTGGTTTCATTTTGTGGAAACCACTCCCCCCCCCCAAGGTGGTGAAGATCACTTCAGACAAAATACTCACCTTCCTCCTTTGCTGCCCACTTTCCAGAACCTCTCCCCCTCCCCCAGCAGTTTTCCAAGGGGCAGCGAAAATGGGCGAAGCCATTGCTCTGCATGACAAACCTAGACAGCATCTTAAAAAGCAGAGACATCACCTTGCCAACAAAGGTCCGTATGGTTAAAGCTCTGGTTTTCCCAGTAGTGATGTATGGAAGTGAGAGCTGGACCATAAAGAAGGCTGATCGCCAAAGAATGGATGCTTTGGAATTATGGTGCTGGAGGAGACTCTTGAGAGTCCCATGGACTGCAAGAAGATCAAACCTCTCCATTCTGAAGGAAATCAGCCCTGAGTGCTCACTGGAAGGACAGATCCTGAAGCTGAGACTCCAATACTTTGGCCACCTCATGAGAAGAGAAGACTCCCTGGAAAATACCCTGATGTTGGGAAAGATGGAGGGCACAAGGAGAAGGGGACGACAGAGGACGAGATGGTTGGACAGTGCTCTCGAAGCTACCAGCATGAGTTTGACTAAACTGCGGGAGGCAGTGGAAGACAGAAGTACCTGGCGTGCTGTGGTCCAGGGGGTCACGAAGAGTTGGTCACGACTAAACGGCTAAACAACACTCAGACGATATCAGAAAGTGGAGGGCAGGGAGCCTTGTGGCCCTCACTCCTCACTCCCTGTAACAGGTGTGGGGCAGGTGGGTGTGGCTTGGGGGAGGCAGTGGCATATGAAACCCATTCTGGGCCTAAGGAGGCATGGGGTCCAGAACCTGCCCGCTCTTTCTCTTGAGGTTGCCGCCAGACAATTCCCTCCCCTGCTCTTTCTTGGAGCCGAGTGTGAAATCACACAACGCAGAGAGGCTCACGCAAAGACCTGCTGGGCTTTGGAAAAGCAGGGGAACTTTTGAACTCAGAGTGCACTTTCAGTATCCCAGATCGACAGCGGGGGGATGCTATAAAGGTTTTTATTGCTGTTTATTTGGGAAATGACCGGCTAGGAGGGCGAGAGGCCATGTTGCCTGTAAACGGGTCATATTGTTGATCCCAAACTCCCAGCCAAACTTTATGGCTCTCAGCATCATCGTAATCGACTAGACCGGGGAAGGTTATTGGGAAGCCAGGAGTGAAATCGGCTGTGGCAGGCGGGAAGGCTGCCGAGGAAACAAGCAGCAGGGGTTTATTCTGCGACCTTCCGCACCTAAAGCATATGCTGAGCTATATGGACTTCTACATGCCAAGCATGTGCTCCACCACTGAACTATGTGGCCCTTCGCACACTGACCTGCGCCGGCCCACAAGGAAGCATCGCAGAGCAGCAAGAAGGTTTTATTGCTGCATTTTGGGGAGGGATGACTCGATGGGTGAGTGTGAAGCCAAATTGCAGGAGGCAAGAGAGGTTGTTGCTCCCAGACTCCTATCATAGGAGATATGATACCTATCTTCCAATACAGTGGTACCTCCAGTGCGGTAGCGTGGGGGTGCAGGGGGGGTGCAGGGGGGGGTCAGCCGCACCGAAGAGCCTCGGGCGCAGGCTGTAGCAGAGCCCCATGTCTCGCGGAACCGCCGTGGCTACCTTACCGTAAATACCCCAGCCCAGGCAGCAGCTAGAAGAAGCTGGCAGCGGCAGCAGGTTAGGGGTTAGGGGCGCAAATTACTTGCCTTGCCCCGGGTTCAGGGGCGCAAATTACTTGCCTTGCCCCGGGTGCTGACAACCCACGCTATGCCGCTGGGTACCTCAGGTTAAGTACTTAATTCGTTCCGGAGGTCCGTACTTAACCTGAATCTGTTCTTAACCTGAAGCACCACTCCTGCTGCCACCGCGCCGCCAAAGCACGATTAACCTGAAGCACTATTTCTGGGTTAGCGGAGTCTGTAACCTGAAGCGTATGTAACCTGAGGTACCACTGTATCTAAATGGCTGTCACAGGGAAGATGGAGCGAGCTTGTTTTCTCCCGATTTTACAGGACCACAAGTTTCACATGAGTCCACAGTGTGATGCTGCAGTGAAAAAGGCCAGTGCTATTCTAGGCTGCATCAAGAGAAGTCTAGTGTCTAGATCAAGGGGAGAAATAGGATCACTGCTTTGGTCAGAACACGCCTGGAATACTGTGTTAAATTCTGGGCACCACAATTTAAAAAGGGTGTTGACAAGCTGGAACATGTGCAGAGGAGGGTGACCAAGATGGTCAAGGGTCTGGAAACCAAGCCTGATGAGGAACGGTTGAAGGAGCTGGGTATGTTTAGCCTGGAAAAGAGGAGACTGAGAGGAGATGGGAGAGGCATTTTCAAATATCTCAAGGACTGTCACATGGAGGTTGGAGCATGCTTGTTTTCTGCTGCTGTGGAGGGAATGGATTCAAGTTACACACAAAAAAGGAGATTCTGACAAAACACCAGGAAGGACTATGGTAGCAAGAGCTGTTTGGCAGTGAAATAGACTCCCAGCAGAGATGGTGGACTCTCCTTCCTTTTACAGCACAGGCTGGGTAGCCATCTGGCATGTATGAGTAAGTTGAGATTCCTGCATTGAAGGGGTTTGGACTGGATGAAACCTTGGGGTTCGTTCTCTGGTTGCGACAGCTGCTACAGGCAACCAGAGAAAGCTTGATTCCAGGTCTCTCTCAGCGTCACCCACCAGTGATTCATTCTCTGGCAGTGTTCAGTGGAAACCAAATTCGGGAGAAAACAAGCCCATTGAAGGGCACAGCTAGGGGCAAAGTCTACAACCTGCCATCAGTGCTGGCGACCTCTTCAATCCCAGCCAACGCAGGCAACCCGAGGCTTTATCAGGCCTATGATTAAAACTGATTGCAGAGCCAAGCTTGGCTCAAAGAAAGGCACGGGCCCTGGAATCTTAATCGAAGCCTTATGTACATTCTCCAAAGCACTTCAAGACCCACAGCATCATAGGGTTGGAATCCAGCGTTCCCTGGCAATAACTTAAAAAAAAAAAAATTCTCATTCCCTAACCCCTGCTTGGCAGCTTCTTTGAAATAAACCAATTGCTGTGAGCCACACGATTGGGTAGCCACATCAAAACGAAACCGCAGGTACTGTAAGCAACCTCAATCGCAGCTGCGGAACACTGAAATTCAGAAAATATTAATGCCGTTCACAGAGGTAGCAGACAGTCAGGGTTTTCATTTGCTTGTTGAAGTTCGTAAAGCAACCGGAGCTCCAATCGGGAGATCAACAGCCCAGCATTGTCCCCCTGCGCTGCAATGGTTGCTCGCCAGAAGAGGACGCTGCTGGCTTGGTGTTCGCTGCACCTGAGTGCCCCCAGTGCAGGTGGCCAGAAGGAGCATTGCACCTTATTGACTCGATAGTTGTCAGGTGAAGCAAAAGGGGGCATGGCAACCGAACCTCCTTACACAATGGTACCTTGGTTCTCAAACCTAATCTGTTCCGAAAGTCCGTTCCAAAACCAAAGCATTCCAAAACCAAGGCGCGCTTTCCCATAGAAAGTACTGCAAAACGGATTAATCCGTTCCAGGCTTTTAAAAACAACCCCTAAAGCAGCAATTTAACATGGATTTAATGATCTTACGAGACCATTGATCCATAAAATGAAAGCAATAAACAATGTACTGTACAGTGGTACCTCTGGTTACGAACTTAATTCGTTCCAGAGGTCCGTTCTTAACCCGAAACCGTTCTTAACCTAAGGCGCGCCTTCGCTAATGGGGCCTTCCGCTGCCGCCGCGCCGCTAGCACACGACTTCCGCTCGCACTCTGGGGCAAAGTTCGCTACCAGGAGTAGCTACTTCCGGGTTAGTGGGTTAGCTTTTGTTTTTGCTATTTATTTTGTGTTTTTTTCTTTTGAGGCTCTTTCAGTTAACTTCTTTTTGTGACTGTGTGGAACCCCGTTCAGCTACTGACTGTTTGATTGTGTGACTGTGGAAATGGATAAAAGCCCCCCATCCAAACAAGGACTATCATCAGTGCAGGTAAGAAAAAATAATAATTTTATTTTTTATCATCTACAATACTGTCTTATTTATTTTATAGTACACTGCATTGATTATTGCTTTCATTTTATGGATCCCTGGTCTCGTTAGATAGTAAACTTCATGTTAAATTGTTGTTTTATGGGTTATTTTTAAAAGTCTGGAACGGATTAATCCGACTATGCATTACTTTCTACGGGAAAGCGCACCTTGGTTTTGGAACGCTTTGGTTTTGGAACGGATTTCCGGAACGGATTAAGTTTGAGAGCCAAGGTACCACTGTAGAAGAAAGGCTGTATGTGAAAAGCTCTGCATAGAAACATGCAAGCATTAAGTGCAGAATTCCCCAAACCCTGAAAGTCAAGTTATATTTTTAAAAAAGACAAGGGGAAAAAATAGCATGTTAGAAAAAGAAAACACTTAAGTAACTGTTTGGCTCCATCCTACTTGAGAGTAGGACCCTGGCAGAGACACATGCCCGACTGGCATGTTCTATTCCTCCTGGTCGATTGTTCGGGAGCTTCAAAAGCTTTCTTCAGCCCGAACATCACAGCAACTGATGCCAACAGACACCGGCACACTTAGGGATCTGCAGAGTCTTCGCAGCTCGCGTAACAGACCTCAGCAACTCAGCATTTTGGCTAATCTACTTTATTTACATATAAACACACACGGAGCACTGTAACATGGCTCCTTCTCTCTTTAGCCTCAGACAGCAAAGAGAGAAAGAACAAAGGACAATAGTCCTACTTCACAGAACACAGTAATGCAAACATCCTGTCTCCGTCACTTCCCACTCTGTGGAATGAAAACATACACCATCATGTGATAGACAACAATCCCAGGACTGCAATCACGGAGCAGGAATTCTAACAGTAGAAACACCTTTGCAGTTTTAAATGCAGAAATATTTGATGGAGCGATTTGCAGAGGAGTTTTTGCTATCCTAAAAAGCACCAGCAATTCCGTCCCTCGCTCATTCCGGCCCTCAAGGGCCAAAATGTACTCAGTTATGGTTTCTGTAATTTGTCCCCGCCTTACTGGTTGTGGTCATATTCTTAAAACAAAGAATTGTCCTTGGGGAAGCTGAAGCAACAATGCAAGAGTCTTTCGTATCTCAGAGCAAGTTGAGAATCTGAGCGGAACATGAGAAGAGCCTGCCTGGATGTTATTAAGGATTTGCCAGACCCAATATCAGATTTCCACAGAGGCCATCTAAATGCCCATAGGAGGAATGGAAGAGGATGCAAGAACTTAAGCATTTGTCCCCAGCGTCTTAGGAACTCGGTGTTCTGGCCAAGTAAGAAGATCAGCTATGGGGAGTCATTGTTGTTTAGTCGTTTAGTCGTGTCTGACTCTTCGTGACCCCATGGACCAGAGCATGCCAGGCCCTCCTGTCTTCCACTGCCTCCCGCAGTTTGGTCAAACTCATGCTGGTAGCTTTGAGAACACTCTCCAACCATCTCGTCCTCTGTCGTCCCCTTCTCCTTGTGCCCTCCATCTTTCCCAACATCAGAGTCTTTTCCAGGGAGTCTTCTCTTCTCATGAGGTGGCCAAAGTCTTGGAGCCTCAGCTTCAGGATCTGTCCTTCCAGTGAGCACTCAGGGCTGATTTCCTTCAGAATGGAGAGGTTTGATCTTCTTGCAGTCCATGGGACACTCAAGAGTCTCCTCCAGCACCACAATTCAAAAGCATCCATTCTTTGGCGATCAGCCTTCTTTATGGTCCAGCTCTCACTTCCATACATCACTACTGGGAAAACCATAGTTTTAACTATATGGACCTTTGTTGGCAAGGTGATGTCTCTGCTTTTTAAGATTCTGTCTAGGTTTGTCATTGCTTTTCTCCCAAGAAGCAGGCGTCTTGCTCCACAAGTAGGGCTGAATCTCTCCCTAGAGACTAGGCAGCCATGCATCTTAAGAACTTAAGAAGATCAGGCCAATGGCTCTTCTAGCTCAACATCTGTTCTTCCAGGGCCCAGACAGTGGCCTGTGGGAAACCCGCAAGCAGGATTCGAACACAAGACCCCCTCCCCTCCTGTTGTTTCCAGCAACTTGTCTTCAGAAGCATTGCTTTTTAGTCAATTATTTTCTATTGATTTTCCAAATTGAAACCCAATTACAGTGGTACCTTGGTTCTCAAACTTAATCTGTTCCAGAAGTCCATTCCAAAACCAAAGCGTTCCTAAACCAAGGCACGCTTTGTCAGGTGATGTTGTCAGGTGATGCAAAAGGGGGTGTGGCAACTGAACTTCCTTACACAATGGTACCTTGGTTCTGAAACCTAATCCGTTCCGGAGGTCCGTTCCAAAACCAAAGCGTTCCAAAACCAAGGCACACTTTCCCATAGAAAGCAATGCAAAAGGGATTAATCCGTTCCAGACTTTTAAAAATAACCCCTAAAACAGCGATTTAACGTGAATTTTACTATCTAACGAGACCATCGGTCCATAAAATGAAAGCAATAAACAATGTACTGCAGTCATACAATCAATCAATCAATCAATCAGTAGCTGAACTGGGTTCCACACAGTCACAAAAACAATAAAAAGAGCCACAAAAACGCAAAATAAATAGCAAAAACAGACAGGCCTCAGCAAAACACTCAAATCGGAAGTGTAACACTCAAAATGGAGCACGTTCGGCTTCTGAAAAAAGTTCGCCAACCGGGACACTTACTTCCGGGTTTGCAGTGTTTGGGTTCCAAGTTGTTTGAGTATCAAGGCGTTTGAGAACCAAGGTACCACTGTATACAAATTAATTCCAAATGAATGAAATTGTGTATAAGTGGTCTCCCGCACGCCGATCTTGATGCGTCCTTGCCATCTGATATTACCGTGTCCCATATTCTTACTTCCTTCCAGTTACATTCCATTTTACAAAATGATCACTTAGCCAACAGCTGCATTCCTAGTGATTTCTGATTGTGCTATTATATTATCTGACATTTCGTAAAACGTCAAGCGAGGAACCAAAATTCTTTTCTTTTCAGTCTGCGTGGGCCCAATCTGATAAATCCAGTTGTTGACTTCATTAGCCTAATATTTCTGCCGCTGATGGTTTTTCCTACGGTGACCTTGGACTGCATTCTTCTCTCAGTGTTGTTCCTCCAGTGTGGTTCGGGGTGGAGCTGAAGTATCAAGATTTAACCCCATCCTCCTCAATTTCAGAAGCATTGCTGCCAACAATTTTGGGGGCAAAGCATAGGCCATCGAGTCTAGTAGCCTCAATGAATCTGTCTTATCCTCTTTTTGTTGTTGTTGTTTAGTCGTTTAGTCATGTCCAACTCTTCATGACCCCCTGGACCAGAGCACGCCAGGCACTCCTGTCTTCCACTGCCTCCCGCAGTTTGGTCAGACTCATGTTGGTAGCTTCAAGGACACTGTCCAACCATCTCGTCCTCTGTCGTCCCCTTCTCCTTGTGCCCTCCATCTTTCCCAACATCAGGGTCTTTTCCAGGGAGTCTTCTCTTCTCATGAGGTGGCCAAAGTCTTGGAGCCTCAGCTTCACGATCTGTCCTTCCAGTGAGCACTCAGGGCTGATTTCCTTCAGAATGGAGAGGTTTGATCTTCTTGCAGTCCATGGGACTCTCAAGAGTCTCCTCCAGCACCATAATTCAAAAGCATCCATTCTTTGGCGATCAGCCTTCTTTATGGTCCAGCTCTCACTTCCATACATCACTACTGGGAAAACCAGAGATTTTACTATACGGACCTTTGTTGGCAAGGTGATGTCTCTACTTTTTAAGACATCCAAATTGGCGGTTATCCTGTGGCAATGAGTTCCATAGGTTAACTCTGCACTGAATGAAGGACTTGATTTCCTCTGGCCTGAATCTGCTTCATTGGATGTCCACAAGTTCTAATTTTAAGAGAAAGGGTGGAGAAATTGAAATTGAAATACTTTATTGTCACTTGTACAACTTGTATACAGTGAGATTACATGAGTACCCCGCACTCAGCTCTCTAATAATAATAATAATAATAATGGCCAAGGCACAGCTTGACTCCCTCCTTTGGTAATCCTCACAGAACTCTAGCCCAATGGTTGCCATTAATTTGATTTGAATTGATTTCATAATGAATTGATTTTAGAATGCTGTATTATTTTCTGTTGTTAGCCGCTCTAAGCCCAGCTTCGGCTGGGGAGGGCGGGCTATAAATAAAATTATTATTATTATTACCCTGCCCATCTGGCTGGGCTTCCCCAACCACTCTGGGCGGCTTCCAACACAATATTAAAACACAGTAATGCATTAAACAAAATGCTTCCCTAAACAGGGCTGCCTTCAGATGTCGTCTAAAAGTTTTGTATTTTGTATAGTCTTAATTCCCCTCATTTACTGATGCACACCCACCAAACCTGAAAGTCAGTTGCCCTGTTGTTATCTTTTCCTTCAGCAGCCTAACAGCCCACGGATAGAAGCTGTTCTTTACCCTGTTGGTGCGACTAATCCTGCTTCTATATCTTCTGCCTGAGGGCAGGAGATCAAGAAAGTGCCGGCCAGGGAGGAGGGAGGCTCCAACTGTGTTGCTTGGCTGCGTTGCTCACCCAATAAGGAGTCTAAGAACGACTGGGGGGTGGAGCTTGCATGCCTTGTGCCGATCAAATCGGCCGCGTTGCCTGGGGACTCGCCTTTGCTCAGCGCTTCCCAGCGGAGAGGTGACGGTGGTTTTCCTTGCTGCATCCCCTTTGCCGGGTTGCTGCGCTGTGGGAACCACCGCTTGAGGCTTCGTTTGGCTGCTGGCTGGGCTTTCTGCCTTTGGCTCGGAGGGGCTCAGAAGTTGAACATACCTGTGCTCTGAAAATCCCTTATTTTGGCTGCTGGTCCCTTATTTTTGAGGCTGCTGGTCCCTTATTTTCAAATCTGTAAGTTGACAGCTATGATCCAGGGGCATTTTGGATAGCTCAGACAGAAACGCATGAGACTGTCCATTTCAGGGCTGTGGGTTCAAATCACATATTGGGCAAAAGATTCCTGCATTGCAGGGGGTTGGACTAGATGACCCTCAGGGTCCCTTCCAACTTTCCAATTCTATGATTTATGGACCTGTTCTTTCGGAGGGAGCCCAACGCTGTCTAGAAGAGGAAGCTACCCAATCTCCTGGACACAGGAACCACCCACCCACCGATTCTTAAGGTTGAGTAACTGAGTGACAGGCTTGTAGCCTGATTTGGCACCCAAAGAAGGAGCGGAGGGGGAACATATTGCCTTTGGAGTTCTTTGGCATCGGTGTGACGGCCAAGATCATATTCTCTGTTTGCGCCTTGCCAAAAGTCTGGCATGGCTGGGCATCAGGGAGCTCAAAATATCAGAGTGGATTTCTCTGTGTGTAGACAGGAGCCGTGCCAGCTACTTGGCAGGAAAGTCAACAGTTTCTTCTTTTCTTTTTCTTGTGCCCACTTTTGGTTCTGCTGAAATGCTCAATTCCCGGAAGATGGTGCTGGGAGGCAAGTCTTCCCCTTCAGAAACCTGTCTTGCTCTTTAAGGTACGAAATTTGGAGCATTTACATCTCAGTTAAGGAATGACAGCTCTGCTCAGAACACATAGGAGTAAAAAAATCTGCCCTGAATCTGCCAACACTCAGTTCATCACGCAGCCTGGAAACTAACATAGGAACGCAAGAAAAGCCTGCTGGATGAGGCCAATGGCCCATCTCGTCCGGCATCCTCACAGTGGCCAACTGTATGCTTGGGTAGAACCCGCAAGCAGGATTCGAACCCAAGAGCAACTCAACCCTCCTGCCGTTTCTTTTTTTAAAAAAATAAATAAAATAATATTTATTAAAATTTTAAAGGTTACAAAAATAAAAAATAAAAATACCACATTAAACAAAATTAAAACAAAAATAAAACAACACATCACAATATGTAAAAACAGAAAAATAAGATCCATTAAACAGAAACAAAAACACAAAGAAAAATACAGCAAATCTTCTCATTACTTATCTTTCATTAGCTTATTTCCTTGACCTCCTGACACCTCCCTTTTTGTATTCTAGATCAAATATCCATTTCAGCAAATCCTTTCCCTCTTTTAAAATTTTAGTCCTGTAAATTATCTTAATATGATGTAACTTTACTTTTCCTCCTTTCACCAATTAACAGTCAGTTATTCCCAAATCCTTTATATCATTCCTGCTAAAATCATATAATATTATTCCAACATCCTTCTAACAGTTATTAATTTTACAATGTTTCTAGAAATAGTCTTTAAATTTCTTCCAATCTTCCTCCACCGACTCTTCTCCCTGGTCTCGGATTCTGCCAGTCATTTCCGCAAGTTCCATGTAGTCCATCACCTTCATCTGCCATTCTCTCCGGGTGGGTATATCTTGTGTCTTCCATCACCCCTCCTGCCGTTTCAAGCAACCTGCATTTAGAATCCTTGCTGCCTTCAGCTCAGAAGCGCACTGTTGTCTGCCAGCCCTTTTAAGAGAGGACTGTCTTCTGAAAAACACAACACGTTTCAGCAAAGGGCAACCGAAATGCCCAGGTGAAGGAATGATGTGCGGCAGCGTTCGGGACGTCTCAGAAAAGACGAGTAAGGGGGTGATATGGTAGAAGATATTTGGAGAGAGTCTCTTCCTTTAAATTCCTAGGAGTTTATCTCGGTGAAGATCTTACTTGAAAAATCAATACAACCCAGGTGGTTAAGAATGCCCAACAGAGACTTTATCTCCTCAGAATACAGTGGTACCTCGGGTTAAGAACTTAATTCATTCCAGAGGTCCGTTCTTAACCTAAAACTGTTCTTAACCTGAAGCACCGCTTTAGCTAATGGGGCCTCGCGCTGCCACCATGCAATTTCTGTTCTCATCCTGAAGCAAAGTTCTTAACCCAAGGTACTATTTCTGGGTTAGCGGAGTCTGTAACCTGAAGCGTGTGTAACCTGAAGCGTATGTAACCCAAGGTACCACTGTAACTGAAAAAGCCTCAAAAACAAAAATGCAAAATAAATAGCAAAAACAAGAGCACCAAACCTAATCCGTTCTGGAAGTCCGTTTGACTTCTGAAATGTTCGAAAACCAAGGCGCAGCTTCTGTTTGGTGCAGGTGCCCCAGAAACAATAGCCAACAGCTGCATCAGACATTCAGCTTCCAAAAAAACTTTCAATAACCAGAACACTTACTTCCGGGTTTTCAGCATTTGGGAACCAAGGTGTTTGAGTAACAAGGCGTTTGAGAACCAAGGTACCACTGTACAAGATAGTAAAATTCATGTCAAATTGCTGTTCTAGCAGTGGTTTTTTAAAGTTTGGAACAGATTAATCTGTTTTTCATTTCTATGGGAAAGTGCACCTTAGTTTAGGAACGCTTTGGTTTTGGAACGGACTTCCGGAACGGATTAAGTTTGAGAACCAAGGTACCACTGTACGTTGATGCTGCAACTGCAGATGACCCTGATTTCTCTCTCTTCCTCTGAGAGAATCCTCCAGTCTCCAAAACGTTTCCCCACCAGACTCCAGAATTCCGAGGGAAATCCAGATTTTCGAAAGCTGACCCCTTTCCAGCGGACAAGTTATCGCTGTCTCTCCCCCGGCACCCTCCCCACCATGGCGACGTGCACCATCCTTTTTAATTTCCTGCAATCCAATTAAGACGGGGACCTGCGTTCGTTCGCAGCTTTATCTGCTCTGTAGCTCTTTATGTGGCCGAGTCCATGGGAGTGAATGGAGGGTCTGTGGCCGCTCCGTGGGATTCCAAAATAACCTGTCTTTCAGGCGGCATCCCTGGGTTTTGCTAAACAAACAGTCGTGGCTACCCCCATGCCAGCCCTAGATCCTTCGGGGCCTGTGCTCCTTATGAAAGATGGGTTTATTCTGAGGTCAAACGGTACAGTATGAGTGGCGGGGGAGAGGACCTAATTAGCCATTGCTGCTCCGGACGGTGTGTGCTATTTTGTGGACGGCTCCCAATTATGCATTGATTATATTTTTGCAAAATGGCACAAGGCTCCTTCAAAGCCTCTATTTAGGGCCAGAACACACGATGAGGTCAACATTCTTGCCTGCCACTAACTACCACTTAGACGGAGCTCTCGACCACACCTTCGAAATAGCCCCAGAAAGCAAAGGCGTTATTCTCTCTTTGGGAATGTGTCATGGGAACACAGGAAGGTGCCTTGGGACACAACGCTGGCCCAGCCGTCTCAATATCGTCCGCACTGACTCGCAGAATCTATTTCTCCCCCCCCCCCCGGCCAATAATATTTTTATTGAATTTTTTTTTTACAAATTAACTTCAAATTATTGTTGTTTCATGTATCGACTTCCCACCGCCACCTCCACAGTGTTTTTATTCAAACCCTTAGCTACCGCATTATATATTAAATTTCCATCTATTACCTAAATCCCTCTAATAGAATTATTTTGCATCTGTGCAGGGTTTCAGGTGGGGGATAATTCCTGCCCTTGATGAATACAGTGGTACCTTGGTTCTCAAACTTAATCCCTTAAGGAAGTCTGTTCCAAAACCAAAGCGTTCCAAAACCAAGGCACACTTTCTCATAGAAAGTAATGCAAAAGGGATTAATCTGCTCCAGGCTTTTAAAAACAACCCCTAGAACTGCAATTTAACATGAATTTTATTATCTAACTTAGAGACCATGCATCCATAAAATTAAAGCAATAAACAATGTACTGCAGTCACACAATCAATCAATCAGGAGCTGAACTGGGTTCCACACAGTCACAAAAACAAAACAAAAAAGAGCCGCAAAAACAAAAATGCCAAATAGTTAGCCAAAACAGACAGACATCAGCGTAACACTCAAAACGGAGCATTTTTGGCTTCCCAAAAAGGTTTGCAAACCAGAACACTTACTTCCTGGTTTGCAGTGTTTGGGTTCCAAGTTGTTTGAGTACCAAGGCGTTTGAGAACCAAGGAACCACTGTACTTGATATATGAACCTTGGGTCTCATCATGGAATAATTTTATGATAGTCATTCCTCGTTAAGATGATGATGATTACCATTTTGGATTTCTATTCCTCTTGCCTTTAAGATGCATTTCAATTTGACGTCTTGCTTGTTGTGTTTGCGAATCTTATTCCGAAAATTATACTTTAAATGAAGAAGAAATTTGGGGGGATAGATTCTGGACAGTGTCAGATTTACATATAAGCTAAACAAGCTATAGCTTAGGGCCCCACTCTCTTGGGGGGCCCAAAAAAAATTAAAGGATAAAAAACTGGACGTACATTTCCAAAATATAAGATAAAAAAACAAATAAAATAAAACCTACATACAGCAACAGTGTTTTGTGTTGTGTAGGCTCCTAGGATGTAAGTCATGGGCCCCACCTGCTAGCCTGCTCCCTAAAATATTACTAAACATTTCTCTATGCAGTCATACCTTGGAAGTTGAACGGAATCTGTTCCAGAAGTCTATTTGACTTCCAAAGTGTTCGAAAACCAAAGCATGGCTTCTGGCTGGATACCTGATAATGGTCACTGATTGCATTACCTGGGGAGCCTGGCCATTCTTTTGTGATGGCTAATACTTTAGTTCCTGAGTCCAGGTCACAGGCTCACCCTAATCATACACAAATACACCCTTAAGACAGGATTTGCAAGCAAAAAGACAATGGGAAGGCTTTCCCCATTTGCCTCCCTTACTGCAGAGGAATATTTGAGGTGACTGGGATAGTCAAGATGGCTTCAGGATTGCTCCCCCGTTCTATTTCAGACACATGGTTCATATATTTAGATATGTGTGCATTTATGTATATTTATTCTATAACTGAGACCTTAAAATTCTTATAACAGCGCCCATCTGAGAGCTGCCGGAATTGAGTTCTGGTGAGTTCCAGCTGTAAAAAAAGCCTTGCTGATGGTCCCTTGCCAGGTGTAACTTTCAACCACTTCTGCTTCATTGCCTAGGGTCTGCTGCAGATGTGACCGAGGTACCGCAGGCACCACCGAGCAACTGCTGTCTTTGGGTTCAGAGTGGAATTTCCGCTGTAAGAAACTTGCTGATGGACCCTGGGAAATGTGCGATAAGCCTCTGGATTGCTCGATAAATAAAATAAAAATGCTGGAATGAAGCTGAACAGAGATGCCAGGGGGAAGCTATGGTTGCCATATTTTGAAAAGCAAAAAAGAGGACACATTTGCCAACGCCAATTTTGAATTATTTTTGAATTATGGTGCTGGAGGAGACTCTTGAGAGTCCCATGGACTGCAAGAAGATCAAACCTCTCCATTCTGAAGGAAATCAGCCCTGAGTGCTCACTGGAAGGACAGATCCTGAAGCTGAGGGTCCAATACTTGGGCCACCTCAAGAGAAGAGAAGACTCCCTTGAAAAGACCCTGATGTTGGGAAAGATGGAGGGCACAAGAAGAAGGGGGCGACAGAGGATGAGATGGTTGGAGAGTGTTCTCAAAGCTACCAAACTGTGAGAGGCAGTGGAAGACAGGAGTGCCTGGCGTGCTCTGGTCCAGGGGGTCACGAAGAGTCGGACACGACTAAACAACAACAACAACTTTTAACTATGCATTGCTATGACGACTTTCATTTTACATACCCTTAAAAAGGAGGATGTGTCCTGGAAAAGGAGGGCATATGGCAAACCTAGGAAAGCCCTATTCCATACTCCCCAGCAACTTTCCCTCCTAAATAGGCACAGAGGTGGAGCATATATCTCATATGCTCACAACCTGGGTTTGGTTTTTTCTTTTTTAACATTCCTCCCCTCCAGGCTTCTTATAGAGGACAGATCAACCCCCTTCTCTTTCTGTCCATACATCCAGGATAAGCAATTTGGGAAGAACAGAGAATTTTGGAAGCTTCTTTTAAAAATAAAAATCCGCAAAACCACAAGGGCCGTCGCTATTTCTTGGAACGCCTTGCAAAAATCCTGGGTTTGGCCATGGTCAAATAAAGCCCAAATATTGGATTCACCTGATGTCCTGCTGGGTTGGCCTGTGTGGTTTGTGGGAAAGAGAGATGGGAGGCACAGGCTGAGCTCACACACAGGTCCCTTTTGAGTCTCTGGAAACGAAATTGGAAAAGAGGACACAACCGGGGGGAAAGGCTGGTATACGTGGTTTGGAGGAGCGGCTGGAAGGCCATGATGGTTCATTTGGGGCAGCTGTTCCTCTGTCCCTCCTGATCTCAGCAGACATGCAGCTTTCCAAAGCTTCCGATATCCTTCCAGCTCTCTAGCAGAATTGCCACGAGGGCGCAATGCAGCAGAGCTCTACTGGAATCTAGGTAAAGGGACCCCTGACCATTAGGTCCAGTCGCAGACGACTCTGGGGTTGCGGCGCTCATCTTGCTTTACTGGCCAAGGGAGCCGGCATACAGCTTCCGGGTCATGTGGCCAGCATGACTAAGCCGCTTTTGGTGAACCACAGCAGCACACGGAAATGCCGTTTACCTTCCCGCTGGAGCGGTACCTATTTATCTACTTGCACTTTGACATGTTTTCAAACTGCTAGGTTGGCAGGAGCAGGGACTGAGCAATGGAAGCTCACTCCATCGTGAGGATTTGAACCACAGACCTTCTGATCAGCAAGTCCTAGAGACTCAGTGGTTTAGACCACAGCACCACCCGCGTCCCCTACCGGAATCTACCCCACCCTAATATCTTTTTCATTTAAATTATGATTTTCTAAATAAGATTCGCAAACACAACAAGCAAGATATCAAATTAAAATGCATCTTAAAGGCAAGAGGAATAGAAATCCAAGATGGTAATCATCACAATCATCATCTTAACAAGGAATGACTAGCATAAAATTATTCCATGATGAGCAGGGCTGGATTTAGGTATGATGAGGCCCTAAGCTAGTGAAGGTAATAGGGCCCTTTATATGTCCAGCTGTCCTTTGTCAACAACAAATTGTTGCTGTTTTTTGTGTTGAATATATGCTATATGGTAATTTATGGACCTCATAGGTATCTCAAGCCATTTGCACATGCAGAATGTAGGCACCCTATATATAGAAAGGAGCAAACCCATGATATTTTAGGGAGCAGGCTAGCAGGTGGGGCCCGTGACTTACATCCTAGGAGCTTACACAGCACCAAACATTGTTGCTGTATGTAGGTTTTGTTTCATTTGTTTTTTATCTAATATTTTGGAAATGTACATCCAGTTGTTATTTTCTTCACATTTTCAGAGGGGCCCCATGAGAGTGGGGCCATAAGCTATAGCTTCTTCAGCTTATACGTAAATCCGGCACTGGCTTGGTGCCTAACTAACCTTCCAAAATCTAGCCTCTTCGGATGTCCGCGATTTCTACATTTGCTACAAAATATGCCCGTGCTCTCAATAAACAAGTGATGCAGGCCCAGCTGAAGGATGTGACCAGCCAACATCTCTCCCCACAACCTCACCTGTGCAAACAGCAAAGCCATCCCTGTGGGAACCCGGGTGGGGTCTGTGTGTTCGAGTTAAAAACAGAGGCTGCAATTTGGAGACATCTGGCCTTCCAGCTGGCAGGTAAAGGTGGTGTCGTGGGTTACAGAAATAACCCCCCCCCCCCGGCCTTGTACGAAACAGACGCTTGATGCTCTCTGTTCCTGGTTTGGCTTGACAGGGCTCCAAAGCCTAATATGAAACCCCTCAGAAAGAGACCATGGCCGCTGGGGAAGATCTGGCAAGAAACAAGGCAAGCAGAGAATGCAGGCTATTGACGGCGTTCTGAAATAGAAGGCTGTGGAAGTTGAGGCCGTTGGTTGGAGAGGGGACCATCCCAACTCAGAGCACACAAACGGTGCTTTAAAAAAGATCATTGTTGTTGTTGTTTAGTCGTTTAGTCGTGTCCAACTCTTCGTGACCCCATGGACCAGAGCATGCCACGCCCTCCTGTCTTCCACTGCCTCCCGCAGTTTGGTCAAATTCATGCTGGTAGCTTCCAGAACACGGTCCAACCATCACGTCCTCTGTTGTCCCCTTCTCCTTGTACCCTCCATCTTTCCCAACATCAGGGTCTTTTCCAGGGAGTCTTCTCTTCTCATGAGGTGGCCCAAGTATTGGAGCCTCAGCTTCAGGATCTGTCCTTCCAGTGAGCCCTCAGGGCTGATTTCCTTCATAATGGAGAGGTTTGATCTTCTTGCAGTCCATGGGACTCTCAAGAGTCTCCTCCAGCACCATAAATCCAAAGCATCCATTCTTTGGCGATCAGCCTTCTTTATGGTCCAGCTCTCACTTCCATACATCACTACTGGGAAAACCATAGCTTTAACTAGACGGACCTTTGTTGGCAAGATGATGTCTCTACTTTTTAAGATGCTGTGTAGGTTTCTCATTGCTTTTAAAAAAAACAAAGAGAACAGGCATATAAAACTCCATGGACAAAAAAGATCATTAGAACCCTAGATTCCTCCCCCGCCCCCAATGGAACGTTTTTCTGTTGAAAAATGGTGGTGAAAAATGGTGGTAAAACTGAAAAACATCTCCATGTATGCGACAACGGCCACAAGTGTTTTAATAGCACAAGGATGGAAGACTGAAGAAACCCCAACGAAAGATTCATGGCAAGAAAAATTGATGGACTATGCAGAACTGGCAAAACTGACATACAAGCTACGGGACAAGGATAACTGTAATTTTAAAGATGAATGGGAACCCTTTACAAAGTATTGGAAGATGCAACAAAGCGAACTGGACTCCTTGGCTGGCTTTGAATAAACATTCACAAACTTTTTATTGATAATAATCAGCTAAATAGATTGAGGATCTATATAACTGTGTAACATGCAGAAAACAGCAATTTTAGAGAAATAAAAGACTGGAACTGAGTGGGTTTTGTGTGGGAGGGTGGGGGAGGGAGGAAAAATGGGGGGCAAATAAGGATGATATGTTTCTGGATAATATGTTTTGTTTTAATTTTGAATAAAAAAGTTATTAAAAAAAGAAAAATGGTGGTTAAGAAGCTAAACTAGATGTAACACGAAAGTGAATGGAGGAGAAATTCAAATTCCTTTGCGTTTGACAGAATCATAGGATTGGGAGAGGGGAAAACCTTAAATGGCTCAGGACCGCAATACCTCAAGGACTGCCTCTTCCCATATGAACCTACCCAGACCCTGAGATCATCTTCTCAGGCCCTCCTTTGTGTGCCACCTCCTTGAGAGGTCAGGAGGGTGGCAACACGAGAGCGGGGCCTTCTCTGCAGTGGCTCCCTGTCTGTGGAATGCTCTCCCCAGGGAAGTTTACCTGGCGCCTTCATTATACACCTTTAGGCACCAGGCAAAGATGTTCCTCCTTAACCAGGCCTTTTTTTTTTTTTAAAGATATTTATTTTGATTTTATATAATGAAACAGATGTTACAATCAAACCAAACAACAGAGAAATACAATAAAAAACAACATAATAAAAAACACAGTATAAAAACATATGACAAAAAATAAAAAAGAACAAAGAATAAAGAAAAAATAGTTTTTAAATTCTTGTCTTCATCACCCTCTTTCCTGACTTCCTCACGTCTCCCTTTCCTGCATTCCCCTTTACACAATCAAATTTAGCAGCTCCTTACCCTCTTTCAAATCTTAATCAATATTGTCTATTCCAACCTATTATGTCTTCTAGTTTCCCCTTTCTTTTTAAATACATTCTTGCATGTTCTTTATAACTTAATCCCTTATATCATTTTATTTAATTTCGACATGATATTAATCAGCCTTAACACCCTTTTCTTTTGAAACATTCTTGCAGTCCCTGATGCCATGTTATCTTTATTATCCAACATCATTTTAACATTCAAACATTTTACAATGTTTTTGTAAGTATTCTTTGAACTTCTTCCATTCCTCTTCCACCGACTCTTCTCCCAGGTCTCGGATTCTGCCAGTCATTTCCGCCAATTCCATATAGTCCATCACTTGCATCCTCCATTCTTCCAAAGTGGGCAAATCTTGTGTCTTCCAGTACTTTGCGATGAGTATTCTTGCTGCGGTTGTTGCATACATAAAGAATGTTCTATCTTTCTTTGGCCCCAATTGGCCGACAATGCCCAAAAGGAAGGCCTCTGGTTTCTTAGGAAAGGTAAACTTAAATACCTTTTTTTAGTTCATTATAGATCATTTCCCAGAATGCCTTAACCCTTGGGCATGTCCACCAAAGGTAAAAGAATGTTCCCTCGGTTTCTTTACATTTCCAACATTTGTTATCAGGCAGGTGATAAATTTTTGCTAGCTTGACTGGGGTCATGTACCATCTATAGATCATTTTCATAATATTTTCTCTTAAGGCATTACATGCCGTAAACTTCATATCAGTGGTCCACAACTTTTCGCAGTCAGCAAACATAATGTTATGACCAATGTCCTGTGCCCATTTAATCATAGCTGATTTAACTGTTTCATCCTGAGTGTTCCTCCTTAACCAGGCCTTTGGTTGACGTGATGGACATATGTCCTTTTAAAATTCTTTTTTTTGGGGGTGGGGGTTGTTGCAGGGGTCGGCAGCCTAAGGCCCATGGCCCACAAGCAGCCCACAGGGGTCATTTAAGCGGCCCCCAAACCGCCCCCGAACCGAGTTGCCCGGTCGGCGAGTCCCTGCGCGCTGCGGTAAACCGGCGCAGCGCAGCACAGGGACTCACTTCCTCAGCACCGGAAATTGCCCATCTAAGGCCATCTTCCCAGATCTGAAAGTCTGATGCAAGACGCCTCTTTCATTCTCTCCCAGGTTTCCCATAAATCCACATTTGCAGTCCTGATAAATCGCTTTAGCTTTCTGATAAAGGGGGGGATTAAGTAAAACCCACGCCGCTCACCAAGCTGCCATTTGCTGAGTAAACGAGAGAAAAGGCTCCCAAGTCTTCGGAATAATGGAATCAACGCTCCATCTGCTCATTTGAGGCGATATTAATAGGCTTCAGTTTTAGCTCGCAAAGCAGAATCAGGCGGGGGGCGAGAGAGAAAATATGTGCTTTAGAATAATAATTCCCGGGAAATTGCCTTTATCATAAAACTTGAGGATCACGGACACATTGTTAATCTTTAATAGCTAGATTAGAAGGGAAAGGGAAAGAGTTGGGGGAAAAAAGTCATGTGCATTTGAAAGTTTGCAGTAATAGTTTGGGGGCGGGGGGGGTCTGGATTTCGAGTTATTGGCTAATTGAGGAAGGTTGAAGAATGTGATTCCTTTGTGGCAGGCTGCAAGATTTGCTTTATCTATTCACACACACACACACCCCACCACCATATCATACAAAAATATCAAAATGCTTAATAGTCTATAGCCTATTTTAGTCCATAGTATTCTTCCTGCAATCCCTCTACGGTTGTACCAGTTACTCAAAGCCCCATATATTATCTTTCTATAGGTTCTATCTATTTAAATCAGATTCATTCAAATTGATTTACAGAACAAAGGAGGCTCTCGTGACAATAAAGAGTCTCATTTACATAATAAATTATTGAGAACATTTTTCCCCCATTTCCATTTTCATAAGTGTCTGCAGTGGAACGTCTAGTCTAGCAAGAGCGTGACTCAATTTTAGCTGAAATGCTAATTTTCCCTTGGAGGCACCAAGAATGACTGGCAAATGAGCTCTCCGAAATACCCTGCTGAGCAATTTTCAGCCAAAGAATCATAAGTTATATAGGCCCGAGCCACACACAAAGCTAAGTCATGTTTTATGAAACTATAAATTGTGGTTTAGCTTTATGGGTGAACCCTGACCAGTGTCTCAACTATGGTTTGTTACTGCCATGGTTTGCTGTTGGCTTACAGACCATGATTTTCTTTTTTTAACCATGGTTTGGCATTATGTGAGTCCCACCCCCTTCCTTAACCATGGTTTCTTTCTCCATCCCAATCCCAGATCATCACCCAGCTACTGGAAAACAAACCAAGTTTCAGAAGAACAAACCATGGTTTCTTGGATACAAACCATGGTTTCTTGGAGAACTGGGCCAAAACAAACAAGATGAATTTTAACAGGGAGAAATGTAAAGTATTGCACTTGGGCAAAAAAAATGAGAGGCACAAATACAAGATGGGTGACACCTGGCTTGAGAGCAGTACATGTGAAAAGGATCTAGGAGTCTTGGTTGACCACAAACTTGACATGAGCCAACAGTGTGACGCGGCAGCTAAAAAAGCCAATGCAATTCTGGGCTGCATCAATAGAAGTATAGCATCTAGATCAAGGGAAGTAATAGTGCCACTGTATTCTGCTCTGGTCAGACCTCACCTGGAGTACTGTGTCCAGTTCTGGGCACCACAGTTCAAGAAGGACACGGACAAACTGGAACGTGTCCAGAGGAGGGCAACCAAAATGGTCAAAGGCCTGGAAACGATGCCTTATGAGGAACGGCTAAGAGAGCTGGGCATGTTTAGCCTGGAGAAGAGGAGGTTAAGGGGTGATATGATAGCCATGTTCAAATATATAAAAGGATGTCACATAGAGGAGGGAGAAAGGTTGTTTTCTGCTGCTCCAGAGAAGCGGACACGGAGCAATGGATCCAAACTACAAGAAAGAAGATTCCACCTAAACATTAGGAAGAACTTCCTGACAGTAAGAGCTGTTTGACAGTGGAATTTGCTGCCAAGGAGTGTGGTGGAGTCTCCTTCTTTGGAGGTCTTTAAGCAGAGGCTTGACAACCATATGTCAGGAGTGCTCTGATGGTGTTTCCTGCTTGGCAGGGGGTTGGACTCGATGGCCCTTGTGGTCTCTTCCAACTCTAGGATTCTATGATTCTTGGATGGTCTCTGGAACAACTCAAAGTTATGTTTATTATGTTTAATAGTTTGTTGTGTTTTATCCTGTTTTGATATGTGCTGGAAGCTGCCCAGAGTCTACCACCCAGGTATTATCATTATCATTATTATTATTATTATCATCATCATCATCAACAACAACCTATGGTTTCTCTTTGTGACCCCCTGGACCAGAGCATGCCAGGCCCTCCTGTCTTCCACTGCCTCCCGCAGCTTGGTCAAACTCACGCTGGTAGCTTTGAGAACAGTTATTGTATGTAGGTTTTATTTTATTTGTTTTTTATCTTATATTTTGGAAATGTACATCCAGGTTTTTTCCTTTAAATTCCCCCCCCCCCCCCAAGGGAGCAGGGCCCTAAGCTATAGCTTCTTTAGCTTATACGTATATCCGGCACTGCGACTCACAGCCGGGCGATGATGCCAGGCCATAATGGAGACAGGACAGAACAGCAGCCTGATTGACACATGGAGTCAAGAACAGAGGCCTTACATAACCGACTGCCCAACACCGCCACCTATGGCCGGAACAGCAGCATTACAACGAAGGCTCCCCATAACATCAGCATCCTCTCGTTCCATTATCTCCAGACCAATTCACAAACGAATCTCCCATCTCCCCTGCAGGAACACTTTCCCCGTCTCTCCCTTTTCGCAAAACTTAATTAAACATTTTGACACTTTCAATGATCTGGCCGTAATAACTGTGAGCCTTTAGAAAAGCTATTAAAGGGAAAGGGATTTTTGTGTGTGTGTTTTTGCATTGGCATTGCACACACACAAAAGGCAGAGGGGGCGGGAGGTGAAACTTTTGTTAATTACAACTTTTTGGAAACTGGATGGGAAAAATGCTTTGGCACTGTCCTCCCATCTGAAAGGGGTACAGCGTTGCCTCCATCTGAGTGTCCTCAATTGACACAGCTGTTAACAAGTTGTTCAGCCAGAAACCACGGTAATTTAACACATCGCTGTTCGCATTCCATGCTGAGACATTTATTAACTTCTCTCAAGTCAAGGCACTCAGCGATGTTCTTTCTTTCCCTCCTGCCTGGGCTAACCGGCTTCTGTTAATAAGGCAGAAGGCGCTTGCTTTGCTTCCATTAAGGAATGTTTTAGGGTGATGATGGAATGCACATAGAACCATAGACTTGGAAGGGACGGCATGGTTCATCTAGTCTGACCCTCTGCAGTGCACAAATCACGGCTGAGGAATCCCTGGCAGATGGCCATCCATTCTGACAATTCGATGGAGGGCAGTCCACCACCTTCTGAGGAAGTCTTTTCTTACCATCAGGAAGTGCTTCCTTAGCTCTTCTCTTAAGGTCTGTACAGTTAAAGCTATGGTTTTCCCAGTACTGATGTATGGAAGTGAGAGCTGGACCATAAAGAAGGCTGGTCGCCGAAGAATGGATGCTTTTGGATTCTGGTGCTGGAGGAGACTCTTGAGAGTCCCATGGACTGCAAGAAGATCAAACCTCTCCATTCTCAAGGAAATCAGCCCTGAGTGCTCACTGGAAGGACAGTTCCTGAAGCTGAGGCTCCAATACTTTGGCCACCTCAGGAGAAGAGAAGACTCTCTGGAAAAGACCCTGATGTTGGGAAAGATGGAGGGCACCAGGAGAAGGGGACAACAGAGGACGAGATGGTTGGACAGTGTTCTGGAAGCTACCAGCATGAGTTTGACCAAACTGCGGGAGGCAGTGGAAGACAGGAGTGCCTGGCGTGCTCTGGTCCAGGGGGTCATGAAGAGTCGGACATGACTAAACAACTAAACAACAACATTTGAATCCATTAGTTCAGATCATGCCCTCCAGAGCAGCGGAAAACAAGCTTGCTCCATCTTCCACCGGACATCTCTTCAGATATTTGAAGATGGCTGTCATATCTCCTCTCAGCCTCCTCTTTTTTGGGCTAAACATGCCCAGATCCTTCAACCATTTCTCATCAGGTTTGGTTTCTATACCCTTGACCATCTTGGTCACCCTCCTCTGCACACCTTCCAGCTAATAATAATAATAATAATAATAATAATAATAATAATAATATATTTATACCCCGCCCATCTTGCTGGGCTTCCCCGGTCACTCTGGGTGGCTTCCAACAGAACACTAAAATACAATAACCTATTGAACATTGTCAAGCTTGTCGACATCCTTTTTAAACTGAGGTGCCCAGAATTAGACACAGTATTCCAGGTGTGGTCTGACCAAGGCAGAATAGAGTAGGACTATGACTTTCCTTGATCTGGATCAGGGCCGGATTTAGGTTTGATGAGGCCCTAAGCTACTGAAAGTAATGGGGCCCTTTGTATGTCCAGCTGTCCTTTGTTAACAACAAATCGTTGCTGTTTTTTGTGTTGAATATATGCTATATGGAAATTTATGGACCTAACAGGTATCTAAAGCCATTTGCACATAACAGTCCATGCAGAATGTAGGCACCCTATATATAGAAATGAGCAAACCAGTGATATTTTAGGGAGCAGGCTAGCAGGCGGGGCCCATGACTTACATCATAGGAGCCTACACAACACAAAACACTGTTGCTGTATGTAGGTTTTATTTTATTTGGTTTTTTTCTTATATTTTGGAAATGTGGCCCCCAAGAGAGTGGGGCCCTAGCTTATATGTAAGTCTGGCTCTGATCTGGGTGCTATACTTCTGTTGATGCAGCCTAGATTCACATTTGCTGTTTTTGCTGCTGCATCACACTGTGGACTCTTGTTAATCTTGTTGTCTACCAAGACCCCTAGACCCTTTTCACTTGTAGCCAGGTGTCCCCCGTCCTAAATTTGTGCATATGGGGCTCTCTGGATGTTGGACTACAACTCCCCTAAACCTAAACCCTGACCATCAGCCATGACGGCAAGGACTGATGTCCGACAAGATAGGGACCCCTGACCATTAGGTCCAGTCGTGGCCGACTCTGGGGTTGCGGCGCTCATCTCGCTTTATTGGCCGAGGGAGCCTGTGTACAGCTTCCGGGTCATGTGGCCAGCATGAGTAAGCCGCTTCTGGCGAACCAGAGCAGCGCACGGAAACGCTGTTTGCCTTCCCACCGGGGGGGGGGGGGGGTACGTATTTATCTACTTGCACTTTGACGTGCTTTTGAACTGCTAGGTTGGCAGGAGCAGGGACCGAGCAACAGGAGCTCACCCTGTCGCGGGGATTCAAACCACCAACCTTGTGGTCGGTAAGTCCTAGGCTCTGTGGTTTAACCCACAGTGCCACCTGCGTCCCTTGTCCGACAACATACACAGGAAGATGCTAAGCTAAGCTGATTTTGTAGGAAGATGTTGCCCGTATTCTTGAAATTCTGGGCTCCTCTGAAATCACTGAAGGTCCATCGTCCAACATCTTACATCCCACAATTGGTTGGCCAGATACTTCTTGGAAGTCCCAGAACAGAGACGGGAAGAAATGGACCTCCCACTTTGTGTATTCCCAGAAACAGCCTTCAGTTAGAAGTTCCACATTAGAGGCATCGATGGACCTCTCCTCTCTCAATGTGTCGAATCCCCTTTTAAAGCCATCTAAGATATCGGCCGTCACTGCGTCTCGTGGCAGCTAATTCAATAAAAGAATAATGTATTTTGTGAGAGAGGCCCTTTTCTTTTTGCTTGCTCGAGAATCTGCTGTTGATCAATTCCGCTGGATGCCTTCCCCACCCAGGAAGAACTTCCAGTTCTTCGTTAGGGTGAGATAATAACGCAAACAGACAGAGAAATTATTAGACTTTTATTGGGACTCTTCTGTCAACTCTTGAAAATCCTTGGGGGGGAAACTCCACATTTGCTTTGCATTTCGACTGAAGGACAAGTCAGTGGGAAGGCAGCATGGTGCAATGGTTAGAGTGTTGGACTAGAATCTGGGAGTAAGGTAAAGGTAAAGGGACCCCTGACCATTAGGTCCAGTCATGGCCCTCTGGGGTTGCGGCGCTCATCTCGCTTTACTGACCGAGGGAGCCGGCGTACAGCTTCCGGGTCATGTGGGCAGCATGACTAAGCCGCTTCTGGTGAACCAGAGCAGTGCACAGAAACGCCGTTTACCTTCCCACCGGAGCGGTACCTATTTATCTACTTGCACTGGTGTGCTTTTGAACTGCTAGTTTGGCAGGAGCAGGGACCGAGCAACGGGAGCTCACCCCATCATGGGGATTCGAACCGCCGACCTTCCGATCAGCAAGTCCTAGGCTCTGTGGTTTAACCCACAGCGCCACCCGAACCTGGGTTCAAATCCTCACTCAGTGATCTTGGGTCAATCGCTGTCTCTCCACCCAGGCTGCCTTGCAGGGTTGGCGTGAGGGATTAAATGGGGACAGGGAGAGTCATGTACACTCCCCTCAACTCCTTGGTGAGAGAGATATATATGCAGTGAGTGAACAAATAAATAAAATAATTCACTTCAGCCTGAACAGAACTCTGAGAAATATTGCTAATGTTCTCGAAACATCATTTGGCTTCCCTCAAGGAGGATTGCGGGGGGAGCCACAAATTTATTTCACATTTCACATTGGGCTACATTTTGGTGGCAACTGCTGTGGTGTGGACGGTCCTCAGAGATGGTGACAATTTCTTGGCTCAGAACACCCCTAACCTCAGTTCATGCATTGCTGACTGGCAGGCAGGCCATCCCCATGAGAACAGAATGTTCCCTGCCTAACACAAACCAGAAAAATGTCTGAAGAGGACTTTAATTAAACCAGAATTCGGGAGGAGTGGAATGCCCAGCAAAGGCATTGCATGCAGAAATGTAGCATCTCAAGGAGAAGGCTAAATTAGATTCTTTATCCTTTTTTAATTTTATTTTTATTGGAAATTTTATTTACAACATAACATAAACCCCCCACCCCCAACACAGAACTCCACCCTCATTAAACCCGAACATAATAAACAATAATCATAACATACAACAATACAAACAACCAAATAAAAGACTTCCTTTATCCTGTATCTGGCCCCCTTATTTACTTCTTCTAAGCTGTTTCCTTTATGAATAATTATTAAGATTTTCTTAATTATAACTGAAATATCCACAAAGTCTCCTGCAGATATTAATCGAAACAAGTCCAGGTATGTATTTCAGGGCACGGTTTTGTGAAGTATTCTCCGCATTTTCCCCATGCTTTTTGAAACTCTTGTCTGTTGTGATCTCTAATTGCCTCTGCTAATTGAGCCAGTTCAATATACTCTAACAGTTTGTCTTGCCATTCCTTTTTTGTTGGCACAGTTTCTTTTCCCCCAGTTTTTAGCAATTAGGATCCTTGCTGCTCCTGTGGCATAGAGGAATATTTTCTGATTTTCTCTTGCTATACCTGTGTCCATTATTCCTAGTAGAAAAGCTTCTGTATTTTTTTTAAAAAAATTATACTTAAACATTTTTTTAAGCTTGTCATAAACTACCGTATTTTTCGTCCTATAGGGCGCACCGGCCCATAGGACGCACCTCATTTTTTCGGGGGGGGAAATGAATAAAAGAAAATTATTTTTCCCCCAGCCGCGGCTGCCGCCCCAAGCCTTACGCACACCTGCCCGAAGCATGGGGAGCTCTCCGGAGGGCTCTGCGTGCTTCGGGCGGCAGGCTGCTGCCCCAAGCCTCTCGCGCCCGGCGGGACCTCCTGCCGGGCGCGCAAGGCTTGCAGACGCTCGTCCGAAGCACGGGGAGCTCTCCAGAGGGCTCTGCGTCCTTCGGGCAGCAGGCTGCCGCCCCAAGCCTCCCACCGGGCACGCAAGGCTTACGGACACTCGCCGGGGCTGCAGGCTACTGCCCGCAAGCCTTGTGAGCCCGCGGGAACTCCCGCCGGGCTTCCAAGGCTTGCGGATAGCTTCCTGAAGCCTGGAGAGCGAGAGGGGTTGGTGCGCACCGATGCCTCCCTCTTGCTCTCCAGGCTTCAGCGAAAGCCTGCATTCGCCCCATAGGACGCACAGACATTTCCCCTTCATTTTTGGAGGGGAAAAAGTGCGTCCTATGGGGCGAAAAATACGGTATGTTCCATAGAACATAGATTCCATATCCTTGACATGCTAGCTTTTCACAGACAGGGCTTGTTAAAAATGTGTAGGGAGAGCGTTCAGACATGCATCCCCCGCCCCCGATCTTCTTTCTGAAGTCTTCCTGTCCAGTTAAGACTTTACCTGACCATGTAGCTCAACCATCAATATGAACTTAAAGAGTTAAATCCCGTTCAATAAGATTTCAACTACGCCTAGTAAACAGAGGAAAGTGTTTCTGAGGAAAAGAAAAAAAAGGGGGGTTGTGTGAGATTCTTCTGGCCCACAACGTTCAGCTTCCTAATAGCCTCACCAGCTTTCATTTATGAAAACAAACTAAGTTTCTAGACCTTATGACATGGAATATATTATTAATTTGTTCATTTATGAATTGCCTTTTATTTATGTCACAAATGCAAACAGCTAAAAAATATTTTTTAAACAGCTGAACATCGCAAAATGGAGAACAGAAACTTGCTGAAACAAAAATGGTAGTAAACGCCAGCTGAATTCTTTTTTTATTATTATTAATGATTTTTATTGAAATTTACAATCACCAACCAACCCCCACCACCCACCACCAAAACATCACATCTTGTTACATGTATCCTACTTTGTGTTTCATAGATCCATTAGTTTCTGTCCTTCCCTTCCACCAGTTTTCCTATTCCATTCTATAGTTTACAGATTCTTTAATTATAAATTATACCATTTCAATCCTGCCAACGCTTTCCTATTTGTACAATTCTCACTTATATAAACTGTTATGTACTGAGTCGAATAGGATCCAAACTGCAGCAGTCTGATTGGTCCTAGAACAATAGGATCCAAAAGGCAATAGGATTCAGAATGCAGCAGTCTGATTGGTCCTAGAACAATGCAGCAGTATGATTGGTTGGCAGGAACCACCCAATCATGCTCCAGATAGAAGTGAATCCACAACCTGATTGGCTTACAGTAGAATTCCGGAATTAGCTAATCATGTGCAGCCCATTGTTTAAATAATGTATATAAAGCAGATACTTTGAGGGGACTTTCATCCATTCCTCCTCACCACTATGAGCTGAATAAAGAGCATGAAATCACTTTGCGACTCTGAGTATATTTCATAAACCATAAATTTACTCCATTCTTTTTGGTACTTTGTCTCCTCCTGATTGCGAATTCTGTGTGTCAATTTCTGCTGAATTCTTAAAAGGGAAGCTGTACACAGAAAACCCTGAGTTATTTGAAATGATGTGTAGACGATGGCTGCAGAAATCTCAAAAACCAGAGAGGTGGCTGACTGAGATTTTCATGGTAGTTTCTTCTGTTCCCTGCTAACCTCCTTTCTCCCTTCCCATCACTTGCAAGCAAGATAATTTTTGCAACTTTTCTGAAATGCATTTCTTCTTCCTTTCCTTTTCTGTTTAAAAGAGGCAGCACCATGCAAAATAAGGGACGTGTATCTGTTCCGTTTGCATAACACACGCAGGTTTCAAAACCATTGCGTGCCTCTGTTCTTGCTGAAACTTTCGCCTCAGCACGGTAGTTGTGCAACCTTGGGGCGAAAACTGGACCAGTTTTCAGTCCAGAGAAACTGAGCAGCAGCAAATGCCAGCGCTGGAAAGTTTTCCCCTTGGCGAGGGAGGTGTCTAAATATTTTGCTGCCCATCAGTAATGACTGAATCGTTCACTGTTGGAATCAAGGTTGCCCAGGAACATTGAAACGGTGGTGAAGGGAGAGGGGAAGAGACAAACTAAGAAGAAGGGTAAAGGGAGGAATTTGGTTGGGTTGCTTTGCTATGTGAGCTTACTGAATTGGTACATCGAGAAAAAGAGGAAGGCTAAAAAAGAGGAGACTGAGAGGAGATAGAATCATAGAATCATAGAATCATAGAGTTGGAAGAGACCACAAGGGCCATCGAGTCCAACCCCCTGCCAAGCAGGAAACACCATCAGAGCACTCCTGACATATGGTTGCCAAGCCTCTGCTTAAAGACCTCCAAAGAAGGAGACTCCACCACACTCCTTGGCAGCAAATTCCACTGTCGAACAGCTCTTACTGTCAGGAAGTTCTTCCTAATGTTTAGGTGGAATCTTCTTTCTTGTAGTTTGGAACCATTGCTCCGTGTCCGCTTCTCTGGAGCAGCAGAAAACAACTGTCTCCCTCCTCTATGTGACATCCTTTTATATATTTGAACATGGCTATCATATCACCCCTTAACCTCCTCTTCTCCAGGCTAAACACGCCCAGCTCCCTTAGCCGTTCCTCATAAGGCCTCGTTTCTAGGCCTTTGACCATTTTGGTTGCCCTCCTCTGGACACGTTCCAGTTTGTCAGTGTCCTTCTTGAACTGTGGTGCCCAGAACTGGACACAGTACTCCAGGTGAGGTCTGACCAGAGCAGAATACAGTGGCACTATTACTTCCCTTGATCTAGATGCTATACTCCTATTGATGCAGCCCAGAATTGCATTGGCTTTTTTAGCTGCCACATCACACTGTTGGCTCATGTCAAGTTTGTGGTCAACCAAGACTCCTAGATCCTTTTCACATGTACTGCTCTCAAGCCAGGTGTCACCCATCTTGTATTTGTGCCTCTCATTTTTTTTGCCCAAGTGCAATACTTTACATTTCTCCCTATTAAAATTCATCTTGTTTGTTTTGGCCCAGGTCTCTAATCTGTCAAGGTCGTTTTGAGATATAAGAGCCATCTCAAGGGCTGCCGAATGGAAGATGGAGCAAACTTGTTTACTCCTGCTCTGGAGAGTAGAACCTGACTCAATAGATTCGAATGAAAAGAAAGGAGATTATGACTAAACATTGTAATAAAAAAACAAGGTCTTATATACAGTGGTACCTCAGGTTACATACGTTTCAGGTTACAGACGCTTCAGGTTACAGACTCCGCTAACCCAGAAATAGTACCTCGGGTTAAGAACTTTGCTTCAGGATGAGAACAGAAATTATGTTCTGGCGGCACGGCGGCAGCAGGAGGCCCCGTTAGCTAAAGTGGTGCTTCAGGTTAAGAACAGTTTCAGGTTAAGAACGGACCTCTGGAACGAATTAAGTACTTAACCCGAGGTACCACTGTATATAATAAATGTACCAACCAAGCACAAACATAGATATGTGGACCACATGTCTGGAGCAGCACAGGAAGACAGCCCTTAAACCATTTTGACTCCCCAACTGACCAAATGTTTTATCCGCAAGGCGGGAGGGGGTGAGGGAACCTTCCCATTGTCTCAGGAATAGGGAAATCACAATCTCAGAGGAATGGCCAGACTACCAGGAAAGGCAATCAGATAAGGCATTATCAGATACCTGGCAGACAGGAAAAAAACCAACATTCAAATTTCTGTTGTAGACCACCTTTTCCGTGATGTAGGTATGATGTTTGTGGGGGGTGGTCTTGGGTTACACCCCTTCTGTGATGTATGTATGATGTATGGAGGGGTGGTCTGGAGCTCCAGGGCAGGGAATTAAAAATGTCTATATAAGGGCAGGCACACCTTTGTTCTGGGTCCTCCTCCTTTCCTGCGTGTGAGGGGAACACCCTGTTGCAACAGCTTTAATAAAGATCAGGCTTACTAGCTGCTTTGCTTCTCAATATTCTCTGGTTGGCCTCTGTTATTTTCTCCTACCAATAGGGAACCTACGTAAGGACTCTATATGGGCTCTTGGATACCCCATAAGGGAAAAGGGACCGATTTTGTTTACAACAGCATCAATAAGTACTTTCTGACAGTAAGAGCTGTTCAGCAGTGGAACAGTCTCACTTGGGAGGTGGAGAGATATACAGTGGTACCTCGGGTTAAGTACTTAATTCATTCCAGAGGTCCTTTCTTAACCTGAAACTGTTCTTAACCTGAAGCACCACTTTAGCTAATGGGGCCTCCTGCTGCTGCTGCGCCGCCGGAGCCCGATTTCTGTTCTCATCCTGAAGCAAAGTTCTTAACCTGAAGCACTATTTCTGGGTTAGCGGAGTCTGTAACCTGAAGTGAATGTAACCTGAAGCATATGTAACCTGAGGTACCACTGTATTGTTATGTTTTATTAGTAGTATTAGTGTGGGTTTGCGGGGTTCCATCTAGATCAGGGGTCGGCAAGGTTTACCGGCCATGGACCAGGTCACTCCCACAGAGATCGTCCGTGGGCCGGACTGGCGGAGTGCGACACCGGAAATTGTGTCTGCGCACGTCTGAGTGCCGGAAATCAATCCTGCACACGTCCAGATGCCAGAAATCGTGCCTGTGCAGAAGCAATTTTCAGCATCTGGACATGCGCAGAAGCGATTTTCAGCATCTGGACATGCACAGATGTGATTTCTGGCACCACTCAGCAGTGGCATAGCGTGGGGGTGCGGGGGGGCGGCCGCACTGGGCGCAACATCTGGGGGTTAGGGTTAGGGGGCGCAAATCCACGGGTTAGGGGGCGCAAATCCACGGGTTAGGGGGCGCAAATTACTTGCCTTGCCCCGGGTGCTGACAACCCACGCTACGCCACTGCCACTCAGCGAGTCCCCGCACCACACCGTGCCGGTTTAATGCAGGGTGCGGGGGATTCACCGAGGGGGCGGCTTGGTTCAGGGGCGGCTCAGCGGCCGGTAAAATGGTCGTCGTGGGCCGCATCTGGCCCATGGGTTGCACGTTGCCGACCCCTGATCTAGATGATGCCCTGAATCCCTTCCAATTTGGGGGGGGGGGTTTCCTGTGCCCAGGGACCATAAGAATCTAACACAGGATTCTGTTGCTGAACTGGTCAGACAAGTTTCTTTGTAAAGCAATGACCTTAGCTGGCCATCCAAGTGTCCTCATTAGCATCCCAAAAGAATGAACTCGGTTGCAAGAGCTACAGCTAAGTTATGGTGTCATCCAGGGTAAAGTGTGGACCTTTCCTCCACTCCGCCCCCCACCTAGCTGCTATGTAGGAAGGAGAACAATTGCCAGAAAGTTGTGTGTAAGCCAAGCTGGTAGCGGGTGGAAGTTGGAGACACAGAGACCTGCTTGCTTTGACTAATGGAGAAGCGAGATCTGCTGGGGTTGGTAATGCACTGAGACTCTCCATCCTACAGTCAGGCTGTTGTTGTTTTTTAGTCATTTAGTCATGTCTGACTCTTCGTGACCCCCTGGACCAGAGCACGCCAGGCACTCCTGTCTTCCACTGCCTCTCACAGTTTGGTCAAACTCATGTACACTTCTTTCGTTTCCTTCTTGGCAGGGGGTTGGACTCGATGGCCCTTGTGGTCTCTTCCAACTCTATGATTCTATGATTCTATGATTCTTCTCCTATCTGAAGAAGTGTGCATGCACACAAAAGCTCATACCAATAACAAACTTAGTTGGTCTCTAAGGTGCTACTAAGGGACACGGGTGGCGCTCTGGGTTAAACCACAGAGCCTTGACTTGCTGATCAGAAAGTTGGTGCCAGTAAAGCGAGATGAGCACCGCAACCCCAGAGTCGGTCACGACTGGACCTAATGGTCAGGGGTCCCTTTATCTTTTTTAAGGTGCTACTGGAAGGAATTTTTTTATTTTTTATTTTGTTTTGACTACGGCAGACCAACACGGCTACCTACCTGTAAAGGGAAACTAGTGGTGCAGAGAGATATCTATGCAGATTTCAGGTATTCTTAACTAAGAAGCTTTTGCCTGTGGGTCGAATTTTCACCAGACGGGGGCCCTGTACAGAGAGCCAGCAGTCTTTGGCAGTATCCTGTACCACTAGTTGTGGAGATGAAGCAATGCACAGCATTGTTACAAGGAAGAGCATCAAAGCCTGTTGGCCTCTCTCTATCTCTTTGCTGAGCCCTAAACAAATCTGTGTGGGATTAGGTAACACGATTAACTTATTATACACAATATGATAACCGCTTTTATGGAACAGACATTTGCAGTCTGGAGTCAACATTTACATCTCCCCAATTCCCAGGCAATGATTGTGTAACTAACAGATTGGGAACACACTGCCAAGGATCAAAAACAACACAATCAGCCCTCTCTCACAAAAGCTCTCTTGGTATGCAGTTGGGAAGCAAGCTTTCAGTTGCTAAACCTTGTGTAGGGGGGGGCTACAATGATGGATAGCTTTATCAATACTGGATAATCAAATGGTGCAGCTTTTCCCGAACTACTTCAAGCAGATAGGAGGTGTGCGTTGAGGTCTAAAAGTTCTCCTATGTGAAAATAAAAATGGGGACACAACTAGAATCCATCGACTCTTGTCTGGCGCCACCTACTGTTGGACTCCCTGCCTGTGCTCCTATCCCTAGTCTTTCCCACCTGGAATCGTAAAATTGTAGAGCTGGAAGGGACCTTGAGTTCTTCTTGATGTTTAGTCAGAATCTTCTTTCTTGAAGCTTGATGCTGTTGCTTCAAGTATGAGGGAGTTGGGTATGTATAACTTTGAAAAGAGGAGAATGAGAGGAGATATGATAGCTATCTTCAGCTTGTTTTCTCCTGCTCTGGTCTCCTCTTTTCCAGGCTAAACGTGCCCAACTCCCTCATAAGGCTTAGTTTCCAGACCCTCGATCATCTTGGTTTCCCACCTCTACACACCTTCCAGCTGGTCAATATCCTTCTTAAATTGTGGTGCCTGGAATTAGACACAGTATTCCAGATGTGGTCTGACCAAGGCAGAAGAGAAAAGTATTATTATTATTATTATTATTATTATTAAAATTTATACACTGCCCTATACTCATAGGTCTCAGGGCGGTTCACAGGATAAAAGTACTATTACTTCCGTTGATTTGGGACACTACATAGTGGTACCTCGGGTTAGGTACTTAATTCGTTCCAGAGGTCCATTCTTAACCTGAAACTGTTCTTAACCTGAGGTACCACTTTAGCTAATGGGGCCTCCAGCTGCCGCCGCACAATTTCTGTTCTCATCCTGAGGTAAAGTTCTTTACCCAGGGTACTACTTCCGAGTTAGCGGCGTCTGTAACCTGAAGCATTTGTAACCTGAGGTACCACTGTACTTTGGTTGATGCAGCCTAGAATAGCATTAGCTTTCTGTTTTTGCTGCTCCATCACACTGTGGACACATTTATTACTGTCCTCTGGGGTGTTAGCCACCCCTCCCAGTTTGGTGTCATCTGCAAATTTAATCAGGATGCCCTTGAGTCCATCATCCAAGTCGTTGATAAAGATGTTGAATAAGACCGGGCCCAAGACAGAACCCTGTGGCACCCCACAGGGTTGAGTAAGTTCAGTAAGTTGGGACATGATCGGAGAGTATTGTTATGGGTTAGTGGGGGAACAGGGATCCCCCAGATCCCTGGGGGCAAGATTCCCATACCCTCCAACATTTTCTGTCCCTGCACCCACCCCTCAACTGCCCAGGCTGCCTTGGCCCACTGCCACCACTGCCATGCACTGCCTCTACTGACCGCTGTGGTCTAAACCACTGAGCCTCTTGGGCTTGCCGATCAGAAGGTCGGTGGTTCGAATCCCTGTGACGGGGTGAGCTCCCGTTGCTCTGTCCCTGCTCCTGCCAACCTAGCAGTTCAAAAGCACGTCTAAGTGCAAGTAGATAAATAGGTACCACTCCGGCGGGAAGGTAAATGGCGTTTCTGTGTGCTCTGTTTCTCGAATCCCTGCCTTCACTGGCACTGGCTACATTTCCCATCTTGGTGTCCTAGTTTGTTGTCATCTGTGTGTGATCCCAGGATTGTACAAACAAGAGTACCACTGGGGGGAAAGTAAGGAGATCTTTTTTTCAGTCTCAATTCAATTCATTCTGATTTGTACAGAAAACGGAGCATATACTAAGGAACATCTTCTCCGTTGTAGAGCATCCATTTGTGAGAAACAGAAGTCCAACTCATAGCTGGTCTCTTGGGATAAGGCTCTCTGGTCACCGGCTCGAAACCTCTTTTGACAATCTATACTGCCACCTTGTGTGGTTTTAACTTTTTTTAAAAAAGAGCAAAGCCAATCTCATCACACTGATTTCATCTCTGCTGTTTTTAAAAGATAGGGCTTGGCTCACTGGCAGACGATATGTGAAAGGCCTGTGGTGGCAAAGACTAGCCACCATGGTTAAAGGGAAAGGTAAAGGGACCCCTGACCATTAATAATAATAATAATAATAATAATAATAATAATAATAATAATAATTTATTTGTACCCCACCCACCTGGCTGGGATTCCCCAGCCACTCTGGATGGCTTCCAACAAAGATTAAAAATACATTAGAATGTCACACATTAAAAACTTCCCTGAACAGGGCTGTCTTCAGATGTCTTCAGATGTTCAGGTCCAGTCGCAGTCGACTCTGGGGTTGCGGCGCTCATCTCGCTTTACTGGCCGAGGGAGCCGGCGTACAGCTTCTGGGTCATGTGGCCAGCATGACTAAGCCACTTCTGGAAAACCAGAGCACCGCACGGAAACGCCGTTTACCTTCCCGCTAGAGCGGTACCTATTTATCTACTTTGACATGCTTTTGAACTGCTAGGTTGGCAGGAGCTGGGACTGAGCAATGGGAGCTCACCCCGTCGCGGGGATTCGAACCACCGACCTTCTGATGACTGACAAGCCCTAGGCTCTGTGGTTTACCCACGGCACTGCCATCCACAGTTCCCTCTTGCATGAATTTGTCCAATCCTTTTTGAAAGCCATCTCAGTCGGTGGTCATCATGTGGCAGCGAGTTCCATAGTTTAATGACGTGGTGCATGAAGGAGGGTCTTGCTCTATCAGTCCTGAATCTCCCAACATTCACACTTCTCTGAAGTGCACTCCTCCAGGCAAAATAATAGTAGATAAACATGCAGCGAAATGTGACTTATTAGGGGAAAGTATGTCTAAAAATTCCTTGCATGTGGGAGCCGCATGTCTGAGCAATGCAGAAGAGGCTCAGATACTGTGTCCTCTAAGCCACAATTACTCAACTTTAAGAAGGGGCAATGTGAAGAAATATTCAGCAAGGGAGGCCTGCAATGTTCAGGCTGACCCCAGAGAATTCGCCTTCCCCAAAAGGCTGTAGCTTGTCATTCAAAAGGAACTCGGAAACTTTTCTGACATCTTTGTCAACATGCCCCTCGATTTCCCAATGCTAAGGTACCTCGGTTTCTTCCACCACCCCGTACGCAAGAAACTGGATCTCCTGCTTCCACTCGCGTTTCCTTTCTGTGCTCACATATCTCTTGCTACATGGACCCCAGTGAATTCTGCGCTCTCGTATTGCAACAGTGACAGCAGTCCTCGAACATCCTTTCTCATCAGCCGGCAAGATGTTTCTGCCAGGGTTGGTGACCAATGGAAAGACTGTATCTCAGTGGCAAGGCATGTGATTTGAACACGTAAAGTCCCCAGTCCAAGTTGAAAGGAGAGGGTGAAAGGTGCTATTTTTCTAGAGGAAAAGTGCCAAAACTTACCCTAAACGCCTTTCTCTTTTTCTTAGAATGGCGCACACCTGAAAGGTGCCAGAACGCAAGTGAGAGGGGCTAGAACAGCCTGCCCCTGATGGGAGGGATGCGGGTGGCGTCGTTTACCTTCCCATCACAGTGGTACCTACTTATCTACTTGCACTGGCGTGCTTTCGAACTGCTAGGTTGGCAGGAGCTGGGACAGAGCAACACTCCGTCGCGGGGATTCGAACTTCCAACCTTCCGACCGGCAAGCCTTAGGCTCTGTGGTTTAGACCACAGTGCCACCCACGTCCCATAAAACCATATAGTGGTAAGGTATCCCAGAATGCCATCCAGTCCAACTTGCAATGCAGAGAATGGCAGTTTCATCAGTGTAACACAAGTCAACTGAGATTTTTTCCCCAACTTCTGTTTGTTTCCAGTCTCCTCCAACAGCTCACAAAGTTAATGGCGCCAATCTAAGATGCAACGGTTTCTTCTTCCCACATTCCTGTGCCTGTTTTAGCTCTGCAAAGGAAACATTTAATTAAAAATAACTTTTACTATGGATTTATGCAGCACATTTATTCATTTGGTGATGACCCAGATAGTGAGATTATCTCTCCTCTCACCCACCGCAAGTCTAAAAATCTGATTTGTGTTTCCTAGAATTACTTCCAACTGCCTCACAGTGACTCTTAGGTTTTCTTTTGACTTTCTCGGAATCATATCCATTTGGTGGTCTCTTCAAATTTAGATTGATTTCCTTTCTGGTTCCCGCCAGAGATATCTCAAAAGGTCAGAGCGAAAGGGTCTAACTCAAGGTTTCCATTATGTGGATGCTGTCTCGACCTCTGAAGTTTTGAAAGCCTGCCAGTCTCTGTCAAAATTGGCCAGGAAGTGTCTTTCAGTGGTGTAACTTTTGTAAGCTCAATAGTCATACAGAAATTTCATCACCTAAGAAACATGATCAAAAATACATACAGTAGAGGAAACTGTGAATGAAAATGCATCAATTTGTGAATATAGCATACAAAAATGCATCGTATTAGGGAGAATTGCTTGCAAAAAATATATGTGTATATTGGGAGATGCATGAATTAAAATGCTAACAAGTTATCATGAGGAGATAGATGATAGATAGATAGATAGATAGATAGATAGATAGATAGATAGATAGATATAGATTAGATAGATAGATAGATAGATAGATAGATAGATAGATATATGATAGATATAGATGATAGATAGATAGATAGATAGATAGATAGATGATAGATAGATGATGATGATGATAGATAGATAGATAGATAGATAGATAGATAGATAGATAGATAGATGATAGATTAGATAGATAGATAGATAGATAGATAGATAGATAGATAGATAGATGATAGATAGAGATAGAGAGATAGATAGATGATAGATAGATAGATAGATAGATAGATAGATAGATAGATAGATGATAGATAGATAGATGATAGATAGATAGATAGATAGATAGATAGATAGATAGATGATAGATAGATAGATAAATAGGTAGATAGATAGATATAGAGATAGATGATAGATAGATAGATAGATAGATAGATAGATAGAGAGAGAGAGAGAGATAGATAGATAGATAGATAGATAGATAGATAGATAGATAGATGATAGATAGATAGATGAGAGATAGATAGATAGATAGATGAGAGAGAGAGAGAGAGAGAGATGAGAGATGAGAGATAGATAGATGATGATGATAGATAGATGATAGATAGATGATAGAGAGATAGAGAGATAGAAATGTACATATATATGTACATATATGGGACGCGGGTGGCGCTGTGGGTTAAACCACAGAGCCTAGGACTTGCTGATCGAAAGGTCGGCGGTTCGAATCCCCGCGGTGGGGTGAGCTCCCGTCGTTCGGTCCCAGCTCCTGCCCACCTAGCAGTTCGAAAGCACCCCTAAGTGCAAGTACATAAATAGGGACCGCTTTCTAGCAGGAAGGTAAACGGTGTTTCCATGTGCGGCGCTGGTGCTGGCTCGCCAGATGCAGCTTCGTCACGCTGGCCATGTGACCCGGAAGTGTCTTCGGACAGCGCCGACTCCCGGCCTCTTGAGCGAGATGAGCGCGCAACCCTAGAGTCGGTCACGACTGGCCCTGACGGGCAGGGGTTACCTTTACCTTTATGTATATATATATCCTCATATATAAAAAATCATGAGGATATATAATTCCACAGCAATTCATGAACTCTCTCTCTCTCTCTCTCTGTATTTCATGAATTGCTGTGGAATTGTGGAGAACTGAATTTAAGAGGGGAAATATGAAAAGCTGAAAGAAACCAAAATTGTCAGGTCCGTCCATCCTTAATTAGATTATTCAGCAGGCATTGGGTCATACAGAAAATGTATTTCTTTGGACTTAGAATGATAGAATCACAGAATTGTAAAGTTGGAAGGGAGCGTAAGAGTCTTCTAGTCCAACCCCTTGCAATATGGGACTCTCAGCTAAAGCATCCATGACAGACAGCCAACCAACCTCTCAGTGCTTTTTTTTCTGGTGGGACGCAGGGGTACGCCTACCCCTAAACATTTTGTGAATCTTTGTACTTTTGTCCATTTATTGTATTTATTTTCCCCAGATCTGAACTGTAAAATGGTGATTTTCTAGAGTCAAAGTGAGAGTACCCCTAAACATATATTATTATTATTATTATTATTATTATTATTAGGGGGAAAAAGCACTGCAAATGACTGGCAGAATCCGAGACCAGGGAGAAGAGTTGGTGGAAGAAGATTGGAGGAAATTTAAAATCTACTTACAGAAACATTGTAAAATTTTTGAATGTTGATGACATTGAAATGAAATGAAGGGGTTCTAGTAACAAAGTAAAGATTATGTAAGAATTGGACTGATGTTAGAAGAAGGTTTGAAATTAATGAATTTGCTGAATAAATTTTTAAGTGGAATACAAAAAACAGAGGCGTGAGGAAGTCAGGAAAATAAGTTAACCAAACAGGAGAAGATAAAAAAGAGGGACTTTTGTTTTTCTGTTTTCTTTTGTCCTTATGTTAATTGTTTGTATTTTCTGTATTTTTGTATTTTTGTGTTTTTGTATTTTTTCTTGTGTTTTTTCTATTGTTTGTTTTACAACTTTTTTATTGTTAAAATGTAATAAAATATCATTTAAAAAAGAAAAAGGAAAAAAAGCACTTCAACCTCTTCTTAAAAACCTCCAGTGGAGGAGAGGCCACCGTCTTCTGAGGGAATCCATTCCACTGTCAAACAGCTCTTGAGGAAACTGATTTTGGATGGGGAATTTCGCTTTGTTTCATACTTGCCTGGGAACCTTCTGGTGGCACTTTGTGCCTAGTTCCAAATGGAGACCTTCAGTTGCCAGGGTGGATTATAAATACTGCTACGCATCACGTCAATCTCTGAGCAGCGAGACATCCCAAGGGTCCCTGGCACTTACCCAGGCTCAGATTCCTTGGTCAGCAGAGACTGCGGTGTCTTCAGGATATATGGTTTTATTTACACATATCTACAGCCTGTATGTATGGAAATGAGAATGTATGGAAGTGAGAGCTGGATCATGAAGAAGGCTGATCGCCAAAGAATTGATACTTATACTCGGCCCATCTGGCTGGCTTTCCCCAGCCACTCAGGGTGGATCCCAACAGGATATTAAAAACACGATAAAACACCAAACATTAAAAACATTCCCTAAACAGGGCTGCCTTCAGATGTCTTCTAAAAGTCAGGTAGTTGTTTATTTCCTTGACATCTGATGGGAGGGTGTTCCACAGGGTGGGCGCCACCACCGAGAAGGCCCTCATTGGCGACCACCTTCTATCAGAGCCTCACTTTGCCCTTATTAAGACACAAGGGACATGGAGATCAGTATGTGAGAAGTAAGGAAAGGGACGCTGTGTGACTAATAGCGGATGAGCTTTTCTGCACAGCCAATAAAAAAGAAAAAGAAACAGTCCTGAAGAAAAGGAAGGTGGCAATGCCTTTTTATATATATATAATGAACCCAGCTCATTCTAGGTCTTCTGGGTTAAGATTAACCAGACCGGATGAGTTGTGGTTAAAGGAAAACATAATGAGCACTGGGCTGTGTGACTTGGCACCAAAACATCTTGCCGGATATGGTCTCCCCTGCAAGCTAATGGTTGACTACTTTGGGGGGTGGCGGCGCAGAGTTAACCATTTTGAAAAGCCTTGGGTGCATTTCTTCCTGGGCAAAGTCCAGCAGCCGTAGAACAGAATAATGAGCAAAAAAAAAACCCAAAACCCACAAAACCCACATCTCATGAGGTCAGCAGGATGTTTAGCACCACGAGTCCCAGGACTCGCTTCCCCCGATGTCGTATTTTCAAGAAGGAAGCTCAAGTCTTGGGCAAGATCCTGCAGAGACCCAACGATTCTCACACAACCAAAGAGGAAGTCAGGAAGCCAACGGAAGAGGGGCGAGAGATAGAATTCGATTGTTATTATTTCTTAGAAGTATTAGTGTGGGCTGGGGGTGTTCCATCTAGATGATGCCCTGAATCCCTTCCAATTTGGGGGGCCCTGTGCCCAGGGACCGTTAGAATCTAACACAGGATTCTGTTGCTGAGCTGGTCAGACAAGTTTCTTTCTGAGGAAATGACCTTAGCTGACCATCCAAGTGTCCTCATCAGTGTCCCAAAAGAATGAACTCGGTTGCAAGAGCTACAGCTAAGTTATGGTGTCATCCAGGGTAATGTGTGGACCTTTCCTCCCCACCCAACCCCCCAATACCTAGCTGCTAGGTAAAAAGGAGAACAGTTGCCTGAAAGTTGTGTGTAAGCCAAGCTGGTAGCAGGTGGAAGCTGGAGACACAGAGACCTGCTTGCTTTGACTAATGGAGAAGCAAGATCTTCTGGGGTGGGGGTGGTTAATGCACTGAGACTCTCCATCCTGTTGTCGTCATTTAGTCGTGTCCGACTCTTGGTAAACCCATGAACCAGAGCACACCAGGCACTCCTGTCTTCCACTGCCTCCCGCAATTTGGTCAAACTCATGCTGGTAGCTTTGAGAACACTGTCCAACCATATCGTCCTCTGTCTTCCCCTTCTCCTTGCGCCCTCCATCTTTCCCAACATCAGGGTCTTTTCCAGGGAGTCTTCTCTTCTCATGAGGTGGCCAAAGTCTTGGAGCCTCAGCTTCAGGATCTGTCCTTCCAGTGAGCACTCAGGGCTGATTTCCTTCAGAATGGAGAGGTTTGATCTTCTTGCAGTCCATGGGACTCTCAAGAGTCTCCTCCAGCACCAGAATTCAAAAGCATCCATTCTTTGGCGATCAGCCTTCTTTACGGTCCAGCTCTCACTTCCATACATCACTACTGGGAAAACCATAGCTTTAACTATACGGACCTTTGTTGGCAAGGTGATGTCTCTGCTTTTTAAGATGCTGTCTAGGTTTGTCATGGCTTTTCTCCCAAGAAGCAGGCGTCTTTTAATTTTGTGACTGCTGTCACCATCTGCAGTGATCACCTCTTACTCACCTTTTATTCAAACTAAAAAGTCCCAGACGCCACGACCTTTCTTCACAAGGGAGGCGCTCCATCCTCCACCAAGTATTTCGGTTGCCCTTTCCCGAACACTTTCCAGCTCTTATTTATGCGTATACAAGCCCAGCACACCGGCAGGTATTAAATTCCTTGCAAGGTGAGGAACATTAATCAAGGAGAGCCAGCCTTTCCCAGCTGCATTCATGCCACAATCTCTTATTACACAGAATCTCAACACAATTGTTTCCCGGTGAGTCCAACCTTGATATCTGTTGAGATAGCAGAGTAGGGAGAAAAAGACAGACACCTTCATTGTTCCGATGGCATGTTTTGCAGACTCTAAATTCCTCCCCAGGTGACAAACTGGCAACGCTTTCTGCCAAGGCAGCACTTGATGAGTTTCCAATTTATCTTGGCTGTCCTGTTCTGTGTTTTTCCTCCTTTGTCCACTCTGAATATGTTTGTTTCTTTTGTCCTTTGCGGTGTTGATTCTTTGCAAGAGGTGGAACGGTGATAGCCATTATTATTATCATTATTGCTAATATTGTTATTATTCTTGTATGATTGGGCCTTTCGACCATTGAGGCGTATCAGGTACAATCAACAATGTTATCTGCAGCCGTCTGTTTGCATAAATAAAAGCCCCGCTGTTCATTTCTGGAAAATTGCCAGTGGATTCATTTGGCGAGCTGAACCAGTGACCTGTCATATCATGGAACGCGTTAGATTCGCAAAAGGATTTCCTTGGCATCTGCTTCCTATCGATCACCCTTGAGAGGTCTGCATGATGGGTGTTATGTACTGAGTTGAATAGGATCCAGAATGCAGCAGTCTGATTGGTCCACAGGAGTCACCCAATCCAGCTCCAGGTGGAAGTGAATCCACAACCTGATTGGCCTACGGGAGAATCCCGGAATTAGCCAATCACGTGGGGCCCATTGTGTAAATAATGTATATAAAGCAGACATTCTGGGGGAACTTCCATTCCTCCTCACCACTATGAGCTGAATAAAGAGCATGAAATCCACTCTCAACTTCGAGTATATTTCAATGGATATCTATCTTTGCAACTGGGAAAGGCTTGGGGCATTGCAAAACATGCTTTGAACAGAAAGTCTGCGTGAAAACGAGCGAGGGAAAGGCAGGCAAGAACCATGGGGGCAGTGCAGGGCAAGTAGTAGGAGAGTTGTGAAGGTATGGTTCAGTCATAATCTTAAAGACTGACATAAAAACATCGGAAGAGACCTGCTGAATCAAGACAAGACCCATCGAGTCCAGCATCCTGTTCTCACAGTGGCCAGCCTGTGGGAAGCATGCAAGGGGGACATGGGCGCAAGAGCATTCTCCCTGCTTGTGATTCCCAGCATTTGGAAACTCACTGCTTCCAGCAGTGGAGATGGAACATCGCCACCCTTTCTTCTTAGAATCATAGAATCCTAGAGTTGGAAGAGACCACAAGGGCCATCGAGTCCAACCCCCTGCCAAGCAGGAAACACCATCAGAGCACTCCTGACATATGGTTGTCAAGCCTCTGCTTAAAGACCTCCAAAGAAGGAGACTCCACCACACTCCTTGGCAGCAAATTCCACTGTCAAACAGCTCTTACTGTCAGGAAGTTCTTCCTAATGTTTAGGTGGAATCTTTTTTCTTGTAGTTTGGAACCATTGCTCCGTGTCCGCTTCTCTGGAGCAGCAGAAAACAACCTTTCTCCCTCCTCTATGTGACATCCTTTTATATATTTGAACATGGCTATCATATCACCCCTTAACTTCCTCTTCTCCAGGCTAAACATGGCCAGCTCCCTTAGCCGTTCCTCATAAGGCATCGTTTCCAGGCCTTTGACCATTTTGTTTGCCCTCCTCTGGACACGTTCCAGTTTGTCAGTGTCCTTCTTGAACTGTGGTGCCCAGAACTGGACACAGTACTCCAGGTGAGGTCTGACCAGAGCAGAATACAGTGGCACTATTACTTCCCTTGATCTTCTTCTTTGGCGATCCTTCGTAGTCGGGTAAGATTGTATTCTATAAACACGGTTTTAACAATGAGTCCGTAAGTGACCCCTTCCACAGTGGGGATACTGGTTCTCGGGCAGGAGTTGATCACGGTGTGGATTTGCCAAGCGTGCCTTCCTCTTAGCACGTTTCTCCCTTGCGTCCTGAGTTCGAGTGTCTTCCAAGCCCATGACACCTTTGGTAAAGGCTGTTCTCCAACTGGGGCGCTCGCAGGCCAGTGTTTCCCAGTTGTCGGTGTTTATACTACATTTTTAAAGATTTGCCTTGAGACAGTCTTTAAACCTCTTTTGATGACCACCAGCATTATGCTTCCCATTTTAAGTTCGGAATAGAGTACAGTGATACCTCAGATTATGAACTTAATTCGTTCCAGAGGTCCGTACTTAACCCGAAACTGTTCTTAACCTGAGGTGTGCTTTCGCTAATGGGGCCTCCCGCTGCTGCCGTGCCACTGGCGCGTGATTTCCATTCTGGGGCAAAGTTCGTAACCCGAGGTACTACTTATGTGTTAGCGGAGTTTGTAACCCGAAGCATTTGTAACTCCAGGTACCACTGTAGTTGCTTTGGAAGACAATAAACAAGCATCTGCACATGACAGGTCCAATGAAGTTGATGTTGAAGAATCATTGCTTTGACACTGGTGATCTTTGCTTCTTCCAGTCAGAGGCGTAGGAAGGTCAGCATGCCTGACCTGATTGGCCTACAGGTGAATCCCGGAATTAGCCAATCACGTGGGGCCCATTGTGTAAATAATGTATATAAGGCAGACATTCTGGGGGAACTTCCATTCCTCCTCACCACTATGAGCTGAATAAAGAGCATGAAATCCACTCTCGTCTCCGAGTATATTCCATTTAGACAAATTCATGGAGGAGAGGGCGATCTCAGTGGCTACTAGAAATGATGCCTGGGCTGGGCCTCCATGGCTGAAGACAGCAATGCTTCTGAACACCAGTTTCTGGAAACCACAGAAGGGAAGAGCTGAACTTGTTTTTGAATCCTGCTTGCTGGTTGGGGTTGTGAGAAGACAATGCCAGACTAGATGAGCCATTGGTCCGATCCACCAGCCTCTTCTGACATTCCTGTGTCCCTGGCCTGCCCGTTTCCTCGTTGTAGCTGTTGTGCATCAGATAAGCCGGCTTCTCTGTTCTCTCACTTCGCTCTCTCACCCGAGAGCGACCTACCAGCAAACGGACTCCAACATTCCCACGGGCTCTCTGTGTAAACATTTCTCCGCTGTCAGCAGTGACGGGCCTGGGATGGTGATGGAAGAGATAACAGCTAAGCTGTGCCAGGCCTGGAGATCGGAACCAGCTGCCTCTCGCTGTGTGTTTCCGTGGTTGTTGTTTTTTTTAAATGTAGAAATCAGTAAATGGATCAAAAGCCAAGGTGCCTCGAGGCGAGAAGCCACTCCGACTAAGCCAAAGGACAATAAGAAGAAGGATGTGGGCAAGCCAGCCAAGAAGGACAAGAGAGAAGTACTGTTTTGGGGGGACAGGGAGCGGGTGGGTGTGGAGGACTCCCTGGTCCTGAATGGGGCAACTGTGCCCCTGAAGGACCAGGTGCGCAGCCTGGGAGTCATTTTGGACTCACAGCTGTCCATGGAGGCGCAGGTCAGTTCTGTGTCCAGGGCAGCTGTCTACCAGCTCCATCTGGTACGCAGGCTGAGACCCTTTGTCTCGCCAGAGTGGTGCATGCTCTGGTTATCTCCCACCTGGCCTACCGCAATGCGCTCTACGTGGGGCTGCCTTTGAAGATGACGCGGAAACCGCAACTAATCCAGAATGCAGCAGCTAGACTGGTGACTGGGAGCGGCCGCCGAGACCACATAACACCGGTCCTGAGAGATCTGCATTGGCTCCCAGTATGTTTCCGAGCACAATTCAAGTGTTAGTGCTGACCTTTAAAGCCCTAAACGGCCTCAGTCCAGTATACCAGAAGGAGTGTCTCCACCCCCATCGTTCAGCCCGGACACTGAGGTCCAGCACCGAGAGCCTTCTGGCGGTTCCCTCATTGCGAGAAGTGAGGTTACAGGGAACCAGGCAGAGGGCCTTTTCGGTGGTGGTGCCTGCCCAGTCGAACGCCCTCCCGTCAGATGTCAAGGCAATAAACAACTATTTTACTTTTAAAAGACAACTGAAAGCGGTCCTGTTTAGTGGAGTTTGTAATGTTTGATGTTTTATCGTGTTTTTAATATTCTGTTGGGAGCCACCCAGAGTGGCTGGGGAAACTCAGCCAGATGGGCGGGGTATAAATAATAAGGTGTTGTTGTTGTTGTTGTTGTTGTTGTTGTTGTTGTTGTTGTTGTTGTTGTTCCAGTGAACAACCTGCTGGGCCCATAAGCTGACCACTGAATTCTGCGCCAGTTGTCTTCAGAGGCAGCCGTACATATAAGGCATTGCAGTAATGTAGATGCAGACATGCACTTTTGGAAACAATGACTATTGTTTAATTAGAAATGCGTCTATCTTTCCGCAGAGAGAAAGGCTGTGATGCAGTGAGCAGTGTGCCTGCAGAGTCTGCTCACTCGGCGCTCGCTGTCGGTGCTCTCCAAGCAAACAGGACAGGGATGGGGAAACCTCTGGCGCTGCCGAACTATAACTCCCATCAGCACCAGCCAGCATGCTCAGTGGTTGGGGATGGTGGACGATGCAGCCCAGCAATAGCTAAAGAGCCACAGATTCCCCAATCCCTAAAAGATTGCTCTCTGTAAAGTAGGGTCCTAGCAGCTGGCAAACCCCAACTGACGTCAGAGTCAAAATGAATGGAAATAGGATCTTACTATCATATGTGGTGGACACAGGTGGCGCTGTGGGTTAAACCACAGAGCCTAGGGCTTGCTGATCAGAAGGTCGGCAGTTCGAATCCCCGCGGCAGGGTGAGCTCCTGTTGCTCAGTCCCTGCTCCTGCCAACCTAGCAGTTCGAAAGCATGTCAAAGTGCAAGTAGATAAATAGGTACCATTCCAGCGGGAAGGTAAACGGTGTTTCCGTGCGCTGCTCTGGTTCGCCAGAAGCGGATTAGTCATGCTGGCCACATGACCCGGAAGCTGTACGCCGGCTCCCTCGGCCAATAAAGCGAGATGAGCACTGCAACCCCAGAGTCGGCCATGACTGGACCTAATGGTCAGGGGTCCCCTTACCCTTTACCTTATCATGTGTGGTGGACTTGTATAGTGATGAGCGAGTTTTGGAATAAAATATATGATGAATTCCAGAAATTATTTAACCTTACTTTTTAAAAAAGGCCAGAGATTTTCCTTCTAGGAATACTGCCAATAGAAATAAAGCAAAATACAAGACCACTGCTTATGTATGCAATTATGGCTGCAAGAATACTGATAGCCAGAAGTTGGAAATGGGAAACAACACCTAAAATAATAGATAGGCAATCACTCCTGCTAGAGTGCTTTCAATTAGCAAAGCTGACCGGAAAAGTAGGAGGAACCCCAAATCAAAAAATATTCAGAGAATGGAGACTATTCAAAGAATATATAAGATTATAGTGTAATAATGACGTTATCCTAGCAGAACTGAATGATACTTGTATATAATAAACAAATGGAATAAATATACTAGATGAATATACAGGAAAAGTTATAAAACAAACTGTGCGATATAATTAAGACAATAGAAAAAGTACAACGAGAACGACTGGAAGTTTCTTTCAGAAGACTTTATTAGAAAAGACAGGATGTTATAATCAATATTCATTTCTTATTAACTCTTTTTTGCTTTTTATTTTTATTTTCTTTATCTTTTTTCTATTATATTTTTGTGTTTAATTTTGATGTAACTATCTGTAATATATACTGTATTTTTCGCTCTATAAGACACACCAGACCATAAGATGCACCTAGTTTTTGGAGGAGGAAAACAAGAAAAAAAATATTCTGACTCTCAGAAGCCAGAACAGCAAGACGCATCGCTGCGCAGCGATCCCTCTTGCTGTTCTGGCTTCTGGGATAGCTGCACAGCCTGCATTCGCTCCATAAGACGCACACACATTTCCCCTTACTTCTTAGGAGGGAAAAGGTGAGTCTTATAGAGCAAAAAATATGGTATGTAAGATGATATTTTAAATCAATAAAGATGAATTTAAAAAAAACAGAGTCAAAATGAATGGTGTTGGATGGCCATCTGTCATGGACGCTTGAGTTGAGATCCCTGAATTGCAGAGGGTGGTCTGGATGACCTTTGAGGTCCCCTGCCGACTCTGCAATTCTATAATTCTAGGACCTCAAAATCCACTCTGCACCAGGCTTCTCCCTATTCTCCAGAATGAAATGTTCCACCAGGAATTTCCTTTCTGCTGCGGTTTTATCCCTAAGAACATGACTTTCTTCCTTATTCTTACTTCTTTCTTTCAGTCTCCTCGCTTAAATTTCGGAGTTTCTCACTCAAGGCCCTAAGTCCCACCCACGCAGTTCATTAAACAATTTTGGCAAAGTTTCAAGCCTCCAAGAAGCAAGAAGTGAGTTTGGTGCAGACTCTGTGCCCTTCAAAACCGCCCTTCCCCAAACTCCACCCCTAGTCTATAATCGCTGGGACGTTTGAGGATAACTGAGAATATTTGTGTACTTTGAAAATATCCCTGAATCTTCCAGCGCTTTTCAGCGTAATTATAGAGTGGGAGCAGGCAGAACATCGTGTGGCCACAGTTTGTGCTTCTGACTGCATTTTTTTTATATCTCCTTTCCCCCCCTTAATTGTAATTTTGTTTTCTGGGCTACGCTCTATTTTGGAAACTTTCCCTCGCAAGTAACTTTAGCCTTGTGGTTTGAGTCCATCGGGGACTTGGTTTCAGGCTTGCAAAGCACAGCTGTGTCCCACAAATATCCAAAGAGCTGGCAAAATCTGAGTCTGATGGAGACTGGTCCATCAGACTCAGGCATGTGGGGCACTGCCCCACCAACCTCAGCCAGATCCATGACAGTCTTCTTACTTACAACTGGTCCAGGAGGGCAGCCATGGCTGTTAGCTTAGTGTTATGTACTGAGTTGAATGGTATCCAAAATGCAGCTGTCTGATTGGTCCTAGAACAATAGGATCCAGAATGCAGCAGTCTGATTGGTCCTAGAACAATAGGACCCAGAATTCAGCAGTCTGATTGGTCCACAGGAGCCACCCAATCCAGCTCCAGGTGGAAGTGAATCCGCAACCTGATTGGCCTACAGGTGAATCCCGGAATTAGCCAATCACGTGAGGACCATCGTGTAAATAATGTATATAAGGCAGACATTCTGAGGGAACTTCCATTCCTCCTCACCACTATGAGCTGAATAAAGAGCATGAAATCCACTCTCGACTCCGAGTATATTTCAAATTCCTTAAGAAGTAAGGGGTGTGTGGGAGAGAGAGACTGTTTTCATGGAATGAAGCCTCTGAATGCAGACATTAATTGCAAGTCTGAAGTACAAAAATCCTACGCCTGATGCCCAAACCACGTTTCCCTTCCCTTCTTCCCTCCCCTCCTCTCAGATACCTAACTGTGTGAAGATGCATGAAACTGACGGGAACATTTTCTCCCAATAAAAAGGTAAAATGAGTCAACCCTCAGACTTGTCTCTCTCATTCATCCTTCCTTTCCTATCAAAAGATCGATCTTGCCTACTTTGTCAGCAACAGAACTCCCATCCTCCCGGGAACCGTTTCTGAAATGTGGAGCATTTGAACAATGAAACGATGGACGGGTGAGGAGAATGCAAAATAACAAGGAGCTGCGATCACGAAAGCTGATGTTTTTCATGTTCCATCTCTCCTTCGTACCCCCCGCAACCGTTCCATTTCGTCTTCTGCTAATTCATCAGTCTTTCCCCTCGAGTCTGGGTTCCTTTCATAGGCCGTAATGAGCCGTCTCTTCGTGGAATCCTTGGGGTCTTAAAAGCAGCTGCCTGGCTTTAGTGGAAATGTAAATAATAAGGGCCTTTTTTAGCGGAGAAGAAAATGGTTCGTGGCATTCTGTGTTACCAGCTAATCCCACATCGCTGGCCCAGGATCCTCACAAGCTCCTTTGATCGCTCCAGCCAGACCGCAACGTTCTCGGCCTGCCACAAAACCCCATTCCATCACGACGTATTATTTTACAGTAAACTCTGCAGCCATGATCCAAGACGATGTTTTACTCCATCTGCCCATGAGGCCCGCTAGAAACAACCTTCTGGACAAACTAGCAGTGAGCGCTAAGCTCACTTGTCACTTGTGGGACTTTGCCAAGGCTGCCTTCAGATGTCTTCTAAAAGTCAGATAGTTGTTTATTCCTTGACATCTGATAGGAGGGTGCCACCACCGAGAAGGCCCTCTGCCTGGTTCCCTGTAACTCACAGCAAGGGAACCACCTTGGCCTTCTGTGTCCGGGTAGAACAATGGGGGTGGGGATGCTCCTTCAGATATACTGGACCGAGACCATTTAGGGCTTTAAAGGTCAGCACCAACACTTTGAACTGTGCTCGGAAACATACTGGGAGCCAATGTAGGTCTTTCAGGACCGGTGTTATGTGGTGTCAGTGGCCGCTCCCAGTCACCAGTCTAGCTGCTGCATTCTGGATTAGTTGCAGTTTCCGGGTCACCTTCAAAGGTAGCCCCACATAGAGTGCATTGCAGTAGTCCATGCGGAAGATAACCAGAGCATGCACCACTCTGGCGAGACAGTCTGCGGGCAGATAGGGTTTCAGTCTGCACACCAGATGGATGTGCAGAAACATACTGGGAGCCAATGAAGGTCTTTCAGGACCGGTGTTACGAGCCAAGCAGGATTATTTGCAAGCCAATCCATTTTTAGCTGCATTAGACAGTGGGCTCTGGAGGAAGGTATTGACTAGCCCCAGGATGCCCAGCAAACATTGTGGCAAAGCTTGTCCCATCACCTCCGGGCAAATAGAAGCGGAAGAAATGGAGGCAGTGAGAGATTTTACTTTCTTGGGCTCCATGATCACTGCAGATGGTGACAGCAGTCACAAAATTAAAAGACGCCTGCTCCTTGGGAGAAAAGCAATGACAAACCTAGACAGCATCTTTAAAAGCAGAGACATCACCTTGCCAACAAAGGTCCGTATAGTTAAAGCCATGGTTTTCCCAGTAGTGATGTATGGAAGTGAGAGCTGGACCATAAAGAAGGCTGATCGCCAAAGAATTGATGCTTTTGAATTCTGGTGATGGGGGAGACTCTTGAGAGTCCCATGGACTGCAAGAAGATCAAACCGATCCATTCTGAAGGAAATCAGCCCTGAGTGCTCACTGGAAGGACAGATCCTGAAGCTGAGGCTCCAAGACTTTGGCCACCTCATGAGAAGAGAAGACTCCCTGGAAAAGACCCTGATGTTCGGAAAGATTGAGGGCACAAGGAGAAGGGGACAACAGAGGGCGAAGTGGTTGGACAGTGTTCTCGAAGAGACCAACATGAGTTTGACCAAACTGCGGGAGGCAGTGGAAGACAGGAGTGCCTGGCGTGCTCTGGTCCAGGGGGTCACAAAGAGTCGGACACGACTAAACGACTAAACAACAACAACAACAACAAGGGATTCAAACTCCCTTTTCACAGACTGCAGCCCAGCGCTCCAACCACTGGGCTTGCAAAATGAAGTTGACATCCTCCAGCATAATTTGTCTGGATGTAGCATCACCAGTTGCAGTCTCCATTCAGAATAGCAGGCTTCGAAACTGTGGAAAATGCGCATAGGCCTACTATTTGGCCACACAGTTTGGCAGGACACACGAGTGGTTGAGAGAGTGAGAGAGAGATTGGCTGGGAGTGGAGGGTGGAACCAGGAAGGCAGGTCTCAGATGTCAATGGCTGCAGTCTAAAAGCTGGCCTAGTGGGGCATTTTCCATTTTCTGGCTTACTCCACTGTCAATCTTTAAGAACCTGCCCGGGTGCTAAGATCCTTAGGTGAGCACCTCCTCTGTGTCCCGTCACCATCAGAGGCACAGCTGATGATGGCTTGAGATAGACCTCATTCCCCATGGCTGCACCCAGATTATGGAATTCCGCTCCCAAGAGAAGCTATGCTGGCTCCTTCCATGTTTTCTTTCCACTAGAAAGCTAAGACCTTTCTGTTCAGGAAGGACTTTGAAAGCAAAGGTACAGACAACACAGATCACAGGGCAAACTCTATTTCAATTGCTGGCTCTGAATGGGTTTTAGCTACAGCGGTACCTTGGTTCTCAAACTTAATCCGTGTGATGGCCTGGGAATCTGATTCAGAAGCTGAACCTGAGGAGTCCCAGCCTGCACAGGAGTCCCAGCCTGCACAGGAGTCCCTGCCTCCAGGGCCGGCTGAGCTGGGGCAGGGCCTTGGATCTGAAGCGCCTGCTCCTGTGCCGGATCCTCAGGAGCAGGCACCAGATGCATCCACTCGGGCTCCGGAGGTGATTGAGGATCCATTGCCTACAGGTGTGCCTCTCCCAGCCCCGTCAGGGGAAGGTGAGTCTCCCCCTGGGTCCAGTAACCCTCCAGCCTCTCCTGAGCTGCAGAGGCTCAGGACAGAGAGGCGGAAGGAACTGGGTTCTCTCAGGAGGAGTGCTCGCCTTAAGGCCAGGAGAGGCGGGTCACCTGTGGGCCGGGACCGCCCCTGGCCTCAGAGAAGATAAAGGCCAGTCAGCCTGGTCCCAGGTTGCGGGAGCAACGACGTTGGAAACCTGCTTCTGCCAGCACCCAGACCTGTTGTTCCAGAGTTCCCGACCACGCCTGGCTTCTTGCTTCGGACCTTGCTTCCCCCTTGGTGGACAGTCTCCAGACCCTCGACCCAGGACCGGACTCTGGCCACGCCTCACGGTAACCTCCCCCCGGGACCAGCACAATCCGTTCCGTAAGTCCATTCCAAAACCAAAGCTTTCCAAAACCAAGGCACACTATCCCATAGAAAGTACCATATTTTTCGCTCTATAAGACGCACCAGACCATAAGACGCACCTAGTTTTTGGAAGAGGAAAACAAGAAAAAAAAATATTCTGAATCTCAGAAGCCAGAACAGCAAGAGGGATTGCTGCGCAGTGAAAGCAGCAATCCCTCTTGCTGTTCTGGCTTCTGGGATAGCTGCGCAGCCTGCATTTGCTCCATAAGACGCACACACATTTCCCCTTACTTTTTAGGAGGGAAAAAGTGTGTCTTATAGAGCAAAAAATACGGTAATGCAAAATGCATTCCTCCATTCCAAACTTTTAAAAACAACCCTTAAAACAGAAATTTAAAATGAATTTTACTACCTAACGAGACCATTGATCCATAAAATGAAAGCAATAAACAATGTACTGCAGTCACACAATCAATCGAACAGGAGCTGAACTGGGTTCCACACAGTCGCAGAAACAAACAAAAAAGCCGAAAAAACGAAAACACAAAATAAATAGCAGAAACAGACAGACCTCAGCATCACACTCAAAACGAAAATGTGGCACTCAAATCAGAAGCATAACACTCAAATCGTCAGCGTAACACTCAAAACAGAGCATGTCCAGGCTTATGAAAAAAGTTCACAAACCGGAACACTTACTTCCAGGTTTGCAGTGTCTGGATTCCAAGTTGTTTGAGTAGCAAGGCGTTTGAGAACCAAGGTACCACTGCACTGTGTTTGTACTTTGCATTGCACAATTGATGCCTTAAAATGTTGGAAGCCATCTCAAATATCAGCTTGGGAGAAAGGTGAGATACAAATACATTAAATAAAAGCAAAAGCAACAGCTCTCTGTCCAATGGGCCCCATCTTCCTGCATCAAAAAATCACAAGCTGGTTTCTCGGACTGCCGAGGTAGACTGGTTGGACACAGAGGAATTGAGAAAGGACTAAGGGCATTGATGGCCAAGTTTGGCTTCCAAGGTCACGGGCAGCAGTGCTTCTGAATCTCAGTTGCTGGAATCCGCTCCAGAGGGCAGAGAGCTTTTGTGCTCGAATCCTGTTTCATAGAATCATAGAGTTGGAAGGAACCCTTTTAAAATGGTTTAAATTAAATGAAAATAAGGTTTGTAAACATAAATTGAGGAAATGGAAGAAAGAAGAAAAGTAAAATAATAACAGGTTAGAATAAATTATTAAGTCAAAATGGAGAAATAAGTTAAGGACTTGCTGAGCTAATAACTTAAACTGGAATACAAGAAGGGGAGGTGTGAGGAGGTCTGAGAAACAAGTTAAAAGAAAATAAGTATTTGAATTTTTATGTGTTTTTAATTGTTTTTAAGTTTTGGTTTTTTGTATTTTTGTTATTTTTTGTTTATTTTTGTTTTTGATTTTATATGTATTTTGAAAACGCTAATAAATATTTATTAAAAAAAAAAGAGTTGGAAGGAACCCAAACATCATCTAGTCCAACCCCCTGCAATGCAGGAATCTCAGCTAAAGCATCCATGACAGATGACCATTCACCCTCTGCTTAAAAACCTCCAAGTAATAATAATAATAACTTATTATTTGTACCCTGCGCATCTGGCTGGGTCACCCCAGCCACTCTTGGCGGCTTCCAACAAAGACATTAAAAAATTCCCTGAACAGGACTGCCTTCAGATGTCTTCTCAAAGTCTGGTAGTTGTTCTTCTCTGACATCTGGTGGGAGGGTGTTCCACAGGGAGGGTGCCACCACCGAGAAGGCCCTCTGCCTGGTTCCCTGTAACTTGGCTTCTCGCAGGGAGGGAACCACCAGAAGGCCCTCGGCACTGGACCTCAGTGTGCGGGCAGAACGATGGGGGTGGAGATGCTCCTTCAGGTTTACTGGACCGAGGCCATTTAGGGCTTTAAAGAAGGGTCCACAACCTCCTGAGGGAGATCGTTCCACTGCTGAACAGCTCTTACTGTTCAACTTTTTCCATATGTTTAGTCAAAATCTCCTTTCTTGCAACTTGGAGCAAGACATACTCAGGTGCTTCAACCGTTCCTCATAAGGCTTGGTTTCCAAACCCATGATCGTCTTGGTTGCCCTACTCTGCACCCGTTCGAAATGGTCAACATCCTTCTTAAGTTGTGGTGCCCACAACTGGACACAACTGGTGGTTCTTCTGGTGTCATGGGCTGGCTGGACACTGAGGAATGCTGGGAGGAGCCAGTCTCCCCTCTGTATTGGGGAGGAGCTTCCATAACTGCTTATCTATTGAACTTAACAATTAAACCCCTGTGTTGCAAACAATTATCAGTGATATGCAAGGCAACACGGTGACCAAGTACAACGATGCAATATCATATCAATGTAAACTCTTTATATAGTCTATACGGAACATAGAACAATATGAGAAACCAAATAAACAGAAATCTTACAAATCTCTGAAAGTCACTAAGTGTGCACTCTTGATGGATTCTCTTGAAAACATAATAAACATAAGTTTTATAAGTCTTTGTAGACTATGCAAGTCTCTGAAAGAAGCAATGAAAGAAGCAATGGGGCAGATTCTTATCTGATGAAAACAAGCCGTAAAGCTTTGTTTTATGATGTCCAGCACTGCCGAAGTGGTCCGCAAATGGACGTAGTGAACAGTGATTCCAGATATACCCACTGTTTCATATAATTCTTCTTCAGCGCAGCAGGAGGATACAGAAATGCTTCATAAACCCATCTATATGGTGAATGGAATTGTATACCAACAATATCTATGGAGCAGTGGTCATAATGTTCCTTCCTACTATCTATTTAACTTAGGCAGGCAAGAAAGATGTCCTAGACTGAGTCAGTTCATTGGTCTATACTGATGGACAGCAGTTCTCCAGGGAAGGGGCTCGACTCCGTTTTCCTCAGAGTAGACCCACTGAAATAAATAAAAATGGCGAAGTTCATTAATTTCAAAACGGTCTACTTTAAATCTTAAGTGAAAACCAACACCCAGGATTTCAAGATCCCTCTGAGTGTTAGCCCCTGGGAAATCAGAAATGGGTTTCAAAAACAATTCTTTTCCCACACGTGATGCACTTCCGTGACCCCGTGGACCAGAGCACGCCAGGCACTCCTGTCTTCCACTGCCTCCCGCAGTTGGGTCAAACTCATGCTGGTAGCTTCGAGAACACTGTCCCACCATCTCGTCCTCTGTCGTCCCCTTCTCCTTGTGCCCTCCATCTTTCCCAACATCAGGGTCTTTTCCAGGGAGTCTTCTCTTCTCATGAGGTGGCCAAAGTCTTGGAGCCTCAGCTTCAGGATCTGTCCTTCCAGTGAGCACTCAGGGCTGATTTCCTTCAGAATGGAGAGGTTGGATCTTCTTGCAGTCCACAGGACTCTCAAGAGTCTCCTCCAGCACCAGAATTCAAAAGCATCAATTCTTTGGCGATCAGCCTTCTTTATGGTCCAGCTCTCACTACACTAGACTAATTTGACCCTCCACTCTGAGTCTCTGCACGCTGCCCATCTTTGCTGAGGACAATGCTTTTCTTAAGTGTAAACCTCTCATAATTCGTTTGCTTGCCACTGCTCACCTAACCATTGCGCAGGGATTCAGTTGAGTTCTAGGACTGCTCTGTTGTGCTTCTGTAGAATCATGATCTTATTATTCTTACCATTGTTCACATCTCTCTGCAATCACCAATCCTCAACTCTGCACTATTTTCTTTCTTAAGTGGCGGACCACACGATGTCAAACGGGCAAACCGTTGTTTGTTTGTTTCTGTATCTTTCAAACATTTGTATGGTTATATGTAACCCAAAAAATATGATGATTTTTAATTTTTAAAAAAAACCATTGAGAGGGAAGGCTCACTCGCAGGGAAAACCTGCTCTTTACAGACCCTCTAAGTGTCCCTATTTTCCAGGGACAGTCCTGGACTTACATAAGCCGTCCTAGTTTCTGATTTGAATGTCCCACTTTTCTTGAGGACGTCCCTGTTTCCACTGGTGAAAACTTGGAGGATATGGAGTTATGCAACCCCCGAGCCAAAGAGATAAGTAACTAGACAACCTTTAGAAGACATCTGAAGGCAGCCCTGTATAGGGAAGTTTTTAAAAATGTTTAATGTTTTATGTTTTTATATACATTGGAAGCCACACAGAGTGGTTGGGGCAACCCAGTCAGATGTGTGAGAAACACATACAGTGGTACCTCGGGTAAAGTACTTAATTCGTTCCGGAGGTCCGTTCTTAACCTGAAACTGTTCTTAACCTGAAGCACCACTTTAGCTAATGGGGTCTCCTGCTGCCACTGCGCCACCAGAGTACAATTTCTGTTCTCATCCTGAAGCAAAGTTCTTAACCCAAGGTACTATTTCTGGGTTAGCGGAGTCTGTAACCTGAAGCGTATGTAACCTGAAGCGTATGTAACCCGAGGTACCACTGTAATAAAATTGTTGTTGTTATGGAATAAAAAGGTAAAGTAAAGGACCCCTGACAGTTAAGTCCAGTCGCGAACGATTCTGGGGTTGCGGCGCTCATCTCGCTTTACTGGCCGAGGGAGCCGGCGTTTGTTCGCAGACAGTTTTTCCAGGTCATGTGGCCAGCAGCACTAAGCCGCTTCTGGTGAACCAGAGCAGCGCACGGAAACACTGTTTACCTTCCCGCCGGAGCGGCACCTATTTAACTACTTGCACTTTGATGTGCTTTCAAACTGCTAGGTTGGCAGGAGCTGGGACCAAGCAACGGGAGCTCACCCCATCACGGGGATTTGAACCGCCGACCTTCCGATCGGCAAGCCCTAGGCTCTGTGGTTTAACCCACAGTGCCACCTGCATCCCTTGTTATGGAATAGGACGTTCCTATTTTCATCGGAGGAATGTTGGAGGGTATGTCTTTAGCGCTACATTGGAGCAAATGTCTATCTGGAGACATTTGATGTTTTGATTCAGAGGTGAAAATTGGGTTTCCACCTGCGGGGGAAAGTCACAGGATAAGCATAGATGAGCCCGGAGAGAAGGAGATTAATCCCATTTTTTCAACCGGATGAAATACTCCTTTGGTGAAGTAGAACTGAAAAGCCCAGCCTGGAACGCACAGAGGCCTGGGATATAAGAGAAGCCTGCTTCCTCCTCATTCATCATTAAGGACAAGAAAGCAGCTGTTTTGCACAGTGCTGGCAGGCTGACCACTCAGCGCCTTGACGTTTGCTACTCCATAACCGCCGGTCGGTGACTCACATCACAATGTACGGGCAGCCTCTCGCCCCCCCCTTTTTCACAGAGCTTTGCATAATTTACAGCCGCCTCCTTGATGTGGTCCAAGCGGAATATTATTCCAAGGCATATTACAAATCTCAGCTAGCTTTAAGGAAAGGAAACGTTTGCCTTGGCCAAACCTCTGGAATAATAAATCAGAAACTCAACAATCTGTTTAAAACAATATCGATGGGAACCTGAAGGAGGGCTGGCCGGGTTGCGGCAGGACGGGGGGTGGGTAGGGGGGGTAATTCCACGGCGATTGGCTCTTATTTATGGCGCGAGGAAATCTGCCTCGAGAGAAGGACAAGGAAGAAAGCTCAGGAACATAATTACGTTACTTGTTTTTGAGGATGGCTTGCGAAGGAGGGCGGAAAGGAGAGATTGGGGGTTGCCAAACCTACTGTGCAGCTGTAGAGATGGAGAGAGGCCGAGCCAAAAGGGATTTACGTACTCAAGGCATGTATGATTTCTGCAGGTCTCGCCCATCAGGGGCAGAGCCTGCCTTACCAGCTGCCTCCTCTAGGGGGCTGTGGAGAAGATGATTTACACCAGCGATGGCCCAACCTGGCCCTCCAGCTGTTTCCGGACTGCAACTCCCATCATCCCTAGCTAACATGTCCACACGTCCTTCCACAGTGAGGACATTGGTTCCCGGGCGGGAGTTGATCACGGTGTGGATTTGCCAAGCGTGCCTTCCTCTTAGCACATTTCTCCCTTGCATCCTGAGTTTGAGTGTCTTCAAAGCCCATGACACCTTTGGTAAAGCAACAGGAGCACTCGCAGGCCAGTGTTTCTCGGTTGTCAGTGTATATACTACTTTTTTTAGATTTGCCTTGAGAGAGTCGTTAAACCTCTTTTATTGACCATACGATTTCCATTTTTAAGTTGGGAATAAAGTAGTTGCTTTGGAAGACGATCATCAGGCATCCGTACAAAGAGATCATAGCTTGGACCGAAATCTTCTTTCTTCTTCTTCTTTGGCAATCACTCGTAGTCAAGTAAGATTGTCTTCATAAGTGACAGTCCATAAGTGACTGTGGAGGCCAATTCTGGATCCACAGTGGGGACATTGGTTTCCCGGTGGGAGTTGATCATGGTAAGGGTTTGCCAAGCGTGCCTTCCTCTTAGCACGCTTCTCCCTTGCGCTCTGAGTTTGAATGTCTTCAAAGCCCATTACACCTTCAGTAAAGGCTGTTCTCCAATTGGAGCACTTGCAAGCCAGTGTTTCCCAATTGTTAGTGTTTATACGTTTTTTTAGATTTGCCTTGACAGTCTTTGATCCTCTTTTGTTGACCACCAGCATTACGCTTTCCATTTTTAAGTTTGGAATAGAGTAGTTGCTTTGGAAGACGATCATCCGGCATCCGCACAACATGACCAGTCCAATGAAGTTGATGTTGAAGAATCCTTGCTTCCACACTGGTGATCTTTGCTTCTTTCAGTACACTGATATTAGTTCGCCTGTCTTCCGAAGTGATGTGTAAAATTTTCCAGAGACAGCATTGATGGACTCTTTCAAGGATTCTACTCCCGGAATGGATTAAATTCAAGAACTAAGGTGAAATATACTCGGAGTCGAGAGTGGATTTCATTTTCTTTATTCAGCTCATAGTGGTGAGGAGGAATGGAAGTTCCCCCAGAATGTTTGCCTTATATACATTATTTACACAATGGGCCCCACGTGATTGGTTAATTCCGGGATTCTCCTGTAGGCCAATCAGGTTGCGGATTCCCTTCCACCTGGAGCTGGATTGGGTGGCTCCTCTGGACCAATCAGACTGCTGCATTCTGAGTCATATTGTTCTAGGACCAATCAGACCGCTGCATTTTGGATCCTATTCAACTCAGTACATAACATAAGGTATGACTATATAGGGAAATTAAAAAAAAAATGTTTAATGTTTTGTTATGCTTTTCTATGTGTTGGAAGCTGCCCAGAGTGGCTGGGGCAAACCAATAAGATGTGTGGGGTATAAATAGTAAAATTATCATTACGGAATGGGACGTCCCTATTTTCATCGGAGAACGGGAACCTGGATTCGATGGGCCTTTGGCCTGATCTTGCGAGGCTCTTCAAATGTTCTGATCACCTCCTGCAGTTTCTGGCCTCCTCATTCCCCACAGTGTGTTATTCTGAGCGCCTGAAAAGCACTGCATTAACATCAGTGATTCGTTTTAGTCCAAATGCAATAAAATACTTCATTATGTTCCCTTTTGCTCCCAATGAAACCCTTCGGTCTTAATTGAAGCATCACGCAAAGGGGAAGCCATTAAAAAAGTCGCTGGATATATAGAAGCTGCTCAGCAGAAGGGGAAAGATGAATGTTGCCAAAGACTAATTTGTGGAAGTGTGCATGGGAGAAGGTCAATTGAAGGCAAAATTAATGATGTCGCAAAATTGATTTCATCTCCTGCTTTATTTTATTTCTCATAACTCTACTTTCTCCACCACACTCCAACAAGAGAAAGGAGGATCTGTCCATTTTTGTTCGCTTCCATGTTGCCCATCTTAAAATTCAGTTCTCCCCATTTCTGCAGCCATTTGCATTAACGAAAAAGCTTCCTGAAAATTCATCGGAATTTTAGTGTAATTCCCCCCCCCCCAATACAGCGGTACCTTGGTTCTCAAATGCCTTGGTACTCGAACAACTTAGAACCCAAACACTGCAAACCGGGAAATAAGTGTTCCTGTTTGTGAAAGCCACTTCCGAGCTGGGGAGGAGGTGGGGTTGCAGGCCCACCCCCTCCCCATGCACGCGGGGCTGGCTCACAGCCCTGCGAGAGCAGGGGAGTCCTCGGGCATGTCACCGACCCGGCCAGCCAATCGGTGGGCCGGGGAGGCGTGGCCTAGCACACTTAAGGCTGGCACGTCTGGGGACTTCCCTCTCTTCCCCGTTCCAGCTGCTGCGGTTTCCCATCCCACCCACCCTTAGTTTTAGTTAGCCCTGACCTTGCTATGGACTCTGATTGGTCGCCGCAAGGGGCCTGGTAGGAATTCTTCCATTTTGGCAAATTTCTAGCCATTTGGTTTTTTCGCCTACCTCGTAGCAAACGTCACAACTTTCCCGGTATTGGCAGTTAGGCATTGGCAGGGGTAATTGTTATGCAAATGAAGGGGGAAGGAAGTGCCATCACCTTCCCCCAAAGTGAAGGGTAGTCCGGTAAAGGACTCTGGGGGGTGTTGCCCTGTCCGAAGCCTATGGAAGTGTGGGCCTAAGGCACGCCCCCAAGCGGTGACACCCAGGGGATCCTAGCTGGCGTACTTTAGCAGGACTCCCCCGGCTAGTGGTTAACCCTTCCCGGTCTCCATGCTGGGTAGTCGATAGGAGCCAATGCCTAAGGCCAATACCTCTCAATTCCTGTAATCAATAAAGTTGTGGCCTTTTACGCCCATTAACCTTAAATAATGTGCCCTGTGTATTCATTTCACAAGGGGGGAAGGGACTTGCCACGCAACGTTTTTCGAAAGCCGAACATGCTCCATTTTGAGTGCTACGCTTCCGATTTGAGTGCCACACTTCTGTTATATAAATTGTGGTATATAGATTTATATAAAGTGGTATATAAATTCAATGAATGAATGAATGAAAAGTTTCTGACAGTACGACAAGGTTGCAGGACTTGATAGCCCATTGACCTAATCTAGCCAGTTCTTCTTAGGTTCTTGTGTTGGTTGGTTGGTTGAAGAATTGCATTGCAAACTGTGCCGGATTTAGGTTTGATGAGGCCCTAAGATACTGAAGGTAATGGTGCCCTTTGTATGTCCAGCTGTCCTTTGTCAACAACAAATTGCCGCTGCTTTTTGTGTTGAATATATGCTATATGGAAATTTATGGACCTAACAGGTATCTGAAGCCGTTTGCACATGTTGCCGTGCAACCAGTCCATGCAGAATGTAGGCACCCTATACAGTGGTACCTCAGGTTACAGACGCTTCAGGTTACAGACTCCACTAACCCAGAAATAGTACCTCGGGTTAAGAACTTTGCTTCAGGATGAGAACAGAAATCATGCTGCAGCGGCAGTGGGAGACCCCATTAGCTAAAGTGGTACCTCGGGTTAAGAACAGTTTCAGGTTAAGAACGGACCTCCGGAACAAATTAAGTTCTTAACCCGAGTGTCAGGGAACTGCCATCGGAGAGTCAGGTGGTGGAAGGGCTCAAGGAGGCTAGGAGACCCTCGGATGCTGAGGAAGGAACCAGTAGGGGGAGAGAGAGAGTTCCTGCAGAAACTCAGTCGGAGGGATGGCTCCAAGATACTTCCAGTGAGAACAGCGGAGAGGTCTCAGGACCTCCGCTGGGGACGCCTACTCCGCGCAGGAAACTGTCACGCAGAGAATCCAGAAGGAGAGTTTCCGTTAAGGAACTCTTATGTTGGCGTAAATTCCGGAAGCGCCCACTGACGGATTCTGCCAGCGATTGAGGTAGCCATGCATCCATGGCTCCGCGGACTGGGAGAGTTTAGAAACTGATTGCAAAGCCTTGAGGGCTTAACCGCTTACGCACAAGTAGCCCCCTTATCCCATTACACTGAGGTACCACTGTATATAGAAATGAGCAAACCAGTGATATTTGAGGGAGCAGGCTAGCAGGCGGGGCTCATGACTTACATCATAGGAGCCTACATAAACAAAACACTGTTGCTGTATAGAGGTTTTATTTTACTTGTTTTTTATCTTATATTTTGGAAATCTACATCCAGTTGTTTTTTTCTTTAATTTTTTTGGGGGGCCCAAGAGAGTGGGACCCTAAGCAATAGCTTGTGTAGCTTATACGTAAATCTGGCACTGATTGCAGACTGTGTAGAACTGAGAATTTAGAAAGATGGCTGCGTTTTGCTTCTTTTGGAAATTGCAAATGCGAACTGAGTCCAGTTTCCCCTCCGCTCCCTAGCTGACATCCGAAATATCAGAAGGGAACAAGGTTGCCGAAGGCGGTCTTCCGGCAGCGACAGCCACCCCAGGGTGGAAGTGGCCGAATGATGACAAACGAACAGGCAAACATTTGCTGCAGATCTTTTCGAGTTAATGAGGTAGGTGATGAATGAAAAGGCCAATCAATTCTCCATGAATGTGCTGGATGTAAATGTCTCTTGTGCGGCCAAAAGACACCAGCTATCAAAATGCTGCTTCCCTCCGAAGTCCAGCTTCTTTCTCATAAACTTTGCCTTAGATGTGTTTACGGCTCAAGCACCATAGAGCCTGACCTGAAACTGACATTGCACAAAGCCTCCCAGCTCTGTAAAAACATAGATTTTGCTCGGAAAGCCCGAAGAGCAAGATAAAGCCTGCAACCAGTTGATCTAAGTGCCATCTGTGCACACTGCAAACAGAAAATGGGTTGTTTTTGAGTTGCAGCCAAGTGTTAACTAACAAGAAAGGCAATTTGTAGCAAAATATCAGCTACTCGGTTGGGGACATATTGTATTGTTACATGCCAGCCCAATCTCTGAGTGGTGAAAGATTCTGGGGGTTGCAGCATTTGCCCAGAGTTTGGTTTCCATAGAATGAAGGTCTGTGGAGCCTGTGGGGAACCTTTAGGATATATGGTATTACCGTATTTTTCGCCCCATAGGACGCACCGGCCCATAGGACGCACCAAGTTTTTTGGGGGGGAAATAAAGGGGGAAAAAATTATTTCCCTCCCAGGCGCTTGTGGGGCCGGCAGCGGGGAGAAGCGCTCTTCTCCCCGCCACCCGCCTGCAGGTCAGGTCCGGGGACAGCGGGAGGACGCGCTGCGCCTCCCCGCTGTCCCCAGAGCTTGCGGGGCTGGTGGCCGGGAGAAGCACGCATCTCCCCGCCGTCAGCCTCCAAACCACATCGGGAGACAGCGGGATGGCAGCGTTCCGCCTCCCCGCTGTCCCCCGACCTTGTGGGACTGGCGCTGCGGCTCTCCTGAAGCCTGGAGAGCGAGAGGGGTCGGTGCGCACTGACCCCTCTCGCTCTCCAGGCTTCAGCAAAAGCCTGCATTCGCCCCATAGGATGCACACGCATTTCCCCTTCATTTTTGGAGGGGAAAAAGTGCGTCCTATAGGGCGAAAAATACGGTATATACAAATACAGTGGTACCTCTAGTTACGGACTTGATCTGTTCCGGGGAGCCGCTCGCACCCAAAAAGTCCACAACTAGAGCGCCGCTTCTGCGCACGCATGCAGCGCGATAGAGCAATTCTGCATACGTGTGAGGTGCGCAGAGCGCTTCTCCACATGCACATGCAGCAAAACCCAGAAGTATCCTGGAAAAACGCAATCGGAGACTGACGTAACAAGAGGTACGACTGTATATAAGAACATAAGATGTGGGTGGCGCTGTGGTCTAAACCACTGAGCCTCTTGGGCTTGCCGATCGGAAGGTCGCAGTTCGAATCCCTGTGACGGGGCGAGCTCCCATTGCTCTGTCTCAGTTCCTGCCAACCTAGCAGTTTGAAAGCACACCAGTGCAAGTAGATATAAATAGGTACCACTCCGGTGGGAAGGTAAACGGCGTTTCCATGCACTCTGGTTTCCATCACAGTGTTCTGTTGTGCCAGAAATGGTTTATTTATTTATTTTTTTAAATAATGTTTATTCAAATTTTAAAGATTACAAAGAGAAACAATAAAAAAGAAAAAGAAGAAAAAACATAAGAAATACAAACAATTAAAAAAGAAAACAAATCAGACCTTTACATAACTTTCTTTCCTTTACTTATTTCCTTGACCTCCTCACACCTCCCTTTTTTGTATTCTAGTTCAGTTAGATGTTTCAGCAAATCCTTTCCAGCTTTGTTTTTATCCTAATAATATATCTTAATATACTATAATTCTCGTCTTTCACCAATTAATAAATCAATTTTAACCTAATCCTTTATAACATTTCTGCTAAAACCACATTACTTCATTCCAACAACCTTCTAACATTCCTTAATTTTACAATGTTTCTGTAAATAAACTTTAAATTTTTTCCAATCTTCTTCCACCAACTCTTCACCTTGGTCTCGGATTCTGCCAGTCATTTCCGCCAGTTCCATATAGTCCATCACTTTCATCTGCCATTCTTCCCTGGTGGGTAAATCTTGTGTCTTCCAATACTTTGCGATGAGTATTCTTGCTGCTGTTGTTGCATACATAAAAAAAGTTCTGTCCTTCTTTGACACCAATTGGCCGACCATGCCCAGGAGAAAGGCCTTCTGAAAGGTATATTTAAATACCTTTTTCATTTCGTTATAGAGCATCTCCCAGAAGGTCTTAATCCTTGGGCACGTCCTGTTGTGCCAGAAACGGTTTAGTCCTGCTGGCCACATGATCCGGAAAGCTGTCTGTGGACAAACGCTGGCTCCCTCGCCCTGAAAGCGAAATGAGCGCCACAACCACATAGTCACATTTGGCTGGACTTAACCATCCAGGGGTCCTTTATCTTTTATCTTTTTTATATATAAGAATAGCCAGCTGGATCAGCCAGATGGGAAAAGGCCTGCAGTGCAGGGGAAAGATCTCCCAGGACTCAGAAGATGGAGATGTTTTGAACTACATTTCCTATCAGTTTTCAGGCTCTCCTGGCAACTCATGCAAAGTCTTGACCAAGCAAGTTCCCTCGCATTTGCCAATAATTCTGCCCCGGATCAATAAGACTTTATATCCATGCCCTGTTAACTTTGAGGCTGGATTACTACAATGTCCTTTAAGTGGGGCTGCAATGAAGACAGTTCGGAAACTGCAGCTTGTCGAGAAGACTGCCGCTATGTTGCCAACAGGGATTGGACAAAGAGATCATAGCTTGGGCCGAAATCTTCTTTCTTCTTCTTCTTTGGCAATCACTCGTAGTCAAGTAAGATTGTCTTCATAAGTGACAGTCCATAAGTGACTGTGGAGGCCAGTTCTGGACCCACATGTCCTTCCACAGTGGGGACATTGGTTTCCTGGTGGGAGTTGATCATGGTAAGGGTTTGCCAAGCGTGCCTTCCTCTTAGCATGCTTCTCCCTTGTGCTCTGAGTTCAAATGTCTTCAAAGCCCATTACACCTTCAGTAAAGGCTGTTCTCCAATTGGAGCACTTGCAGGCCAGTGTTTCCCAATTGTTAGTGTTTATACATTTTTTTAGATTTGCCTTGACAGTCTTTGAACCTCTTTTGTTGACCACCAGCATTACGCTTTCCATTTTTAAGTTTGGAATAGAGTAGTTGCTTTGGAAGACGATAATCAGGCAGCCTCACAACATGACCAGTCCAATGAAGCTGTTGTTGAAGAATCATTGCTTCCACACTGGTGATCTTTGCTTCTTCCAGTACACTGATATTAATTCGCCTGTCTTCCCAAGTGATGTGTAAAATTTTCCAGAGACAGCGTTGATGGAATCTTTTGAGGTGTTGGAGATGGCGTTTATAAGTGGTCCATGTTTCACAAGCATACAGTAAAGTTAGTAGTACAATAGCTTTATAAATAAGCATTTTGGTTTCCCTGCGAATGTCTTGGTCCTCAAACACTCTGCACTTCGATCAGGAGAAAGCCGCACTCTCAGAGCTTAGGCGATGCTGGATTTCAGCATCAATGCCGGCCCACGTGGAAAGATAACTGCCCAGGTAGGAGAAGTGAGCGACATTTTCCAACATTACACCCTTGAGTTGGATTTGTGGTGCTGCAGAGGGGTGATTTTGTACTTGTTGGTGTAGCACTTTGGTTTTAAGGATGTTGAGCGATTGTTGTTTGTTGTTTAGTCATTTAGTTGTGTCCAACTCTTCATGACCCCCTGGACCAGAGCACGTCAGGCACTCCTGTCTTCCTCTTCCTCCCACAGTTTGGTCAAACTCATGCTGGTAGCTTCGAGAACACTGTCCAACCATCTCGTCCTCTGTCGTCCCCTTCTCCTTGTGCCCTCCATCTATCCCAACATCAGGGTCTTTTCCAGGGAGTCTTCTCTTCTCATGAGGTGGCCCAAGTATTGGAGCCTCACCTTTAGGGTCTGTCCTTCCAGTGAGCACTCAGGGCTGATTTCCTTAAGAATGGAGAGGTTTAATCTTTTTGCAGTCCATGGGACTCTCCAGAGTCTCTTCCAGCACCAGAATTCAAAAGCATCAATTCTTCGGCGATCAGCCTTCTTTATGGTCCAGCTCTCACTTCCATACATCACTACTGGGAAAACCATAGCTTTGAGCGATAGGTCAAGATTTTTTACCTTTATCTGGACTGAAATAACTCCACAGTCTCCCAAAATGTTCCTGATCTCAGTTGAAAGTGCTGTTCCTAACCTTTGAAAACCAACATGGTTGTGGAGGATAGCTGACAGCTTTCTACTCCATGTGTTTTCTGTCAGATTAAGGGACACATTCGCGATATTTTCCGCACATGGCCTTTCTAGGAGAGGACACTAAACTCTGAACCCACCTTATCTGATGGCTCCAGCTACTGAGATCTCACCATTCATGCCCATATAATTTCCAAGTTCAACTTCCACTCATAAGGACTAGAAACCTTACCCCACCTTTATAAATGAAAGCACAGGTTCTCAGGCAGGGGGGTTTCTACTCAAGCAGATGCTCGATCTGGAAGAAAATGTCCAGAGTTGGTGGATGGTGTTTGCAAAAGCAGCCAGAGCCTCCTTGAACGTAAGTGGATGGCCTCTTTGACACCGTCTGCCTTCTCGTCTGAGTCCAGCTATTACCAAGGCAGATAATAAATTGTTCCACAGCATACATTTCTCAGATAAGGATATTTTTATAGCCCTGGTAGCATCTCAGCCTGACCTTCTGGAATCATATAATGCTACTGTAGCACATACATATATATATATCAGAAACTGCCTCCCACTAGTTGACAAGCAAGATTTATTTTCTGCAGGAGGTGAAGGAATTCCTTGCACTTTTTGCACTATACATCTCCGAGCTGTGTTATGCAGATCTCAAACTTCACAACAGGAGCTCACCCCATCGCGGGGATTCGAACTGCCGACCTTCTGATCGGCAAGCCCTAGGCTCTGTGGTTTAACCCACAGCACCACCCGTGTCCCTCAATGGAGCTTACTCCCAGGTAAATGGGTCGAGACGGGGCCCAAAGCATTTTTACTCAGAACTAAGTCCTACTGAGTTCAATAGGATTTACTTGCCGATCAGAAGGTCGGCGGTTCGAATCCCCGCGACGGGGTGAGCTCCCGTTGCTCGGTCCCTGCTTCTGCCAACCTAGCAGTTTGAAAGCACGTCAAAGTGCAAGTAGATAAATAGGTACCGCTCCGGCGGGAAGGTAAAGGGCGTTTCCGTGCGCTGCTCTGGTTTGCCAGAAGCAGCTTACTCATGCTGGCCACATGACCCCAAAGCTGTACGCCGGCTCCCTCGGCCAGTAAAGCGAGATGAGCGCCGCAACCCCAGAATCGTTCACGACTGGACCTAATGGTCAGGGGTCCCTTTACCTTTACAGGCTTACAATATGAAAAGACACGACACAAAAGGAAAGAGGGATTGGAATGGAAGAGGTGAAAAACAAACTTAGGCCCTATTTCTTAAGCTACAGATTTCTTGTGCTCTCCCACTTGGTGGTGCAAAAAGCCGAAGCAGGAGTCTGTCTGTCAGCAGAATGGGGTAGGGACGTCAAAGCAATAATAATTTCAGACCTCAAGCAGCAATCTCCATTTCACACAAGACTTTGGAATCTGCCTTTGAAGTGCAAGTGCAAAGCAATAAAGCGGTCAGGGTGAGATTGAAGGGAAGCAGTGTCGTCCCCCCCAGTTCTGCCCGATTAATTATTGTTTAAAAATAGGGGAGGGAATTGTCCTCTGGGCATAAGTCACTTCTGTAACGAATGATCAGATTTGCTCAACTGTAACACCTTGCCGGTTGCAGGAAAACAGCTAGACCTTGTTCGGTGAGAGAGACCATGTTTTGCATTCAAAAGGTCTCAGCTTCAGCCTTGGCGGCTTCAGGTCGGGCTGGAAAGAGGTTTGAAACCCCGGAGAGCCACGGCCAATCAGTGTGGACGATACTGAACTAGCTGGACCAATGTGCTGACACTGTATGAAGACAGCTTCTTATGTGATAGTAATAAGGCAGAATACATAAGGAACCTTCAAAAAAAGCATAGAATTATTGAGTTGGAAGAAGCCACCAGTCAACCATGCATTCCATCCTTCTATCCCATGATCCTTCTGGTCAAGAGCCAGCAGGAGATCTTCCAAGAATTGCTATATTAATTATTATTATTATTATAATTTATAATTTATACCCCGCCCATTTGGCTGGTTTTCCCCAGCCGCTCTGGGCGGCTTCCAACAAAAGATTAAAAATACATTAAAACATCAGTCATTAAAAACTTCCCTAAATGGGGTGAGCTCCCGTTGCTCGGTCCCTGCTCCTCCAACCTAGCAGTTCAAAAACACTTCAAAGTGCAAGTAGATAAATAGGTACCGCTCTGGCGGGAAGGTAAACGGCGTTTCTATGCGCTGCTCTGATTCGCCAGAAGCAGCTTAGTCCTGCTGGCCACATGACCCGGAAGCTGTACGCCGGCTCCCTCAGCCAGTAAAGCAAGATGAGCGCTGCAACCCCAGAGTCGGTCACGACTGGACCTAATGGTCAGGGGTCCCTTTACCTTTAAACAGGGCTGCCTTCAGATGTCTTCTAAATATCAGATAGTTGTTAATTTCCTTGACATCTGATGTCAATTTCCTTGATATCTAATGGGAGGGCGTTCCACAGGGCGGGCGCCACCACCGAGAAGACCCTCTGCCTGGTTCCCTGTAACCTCACTTCTCACAGGGAGGGAACCGCCAGAAGGCCCTCGGCACTGGACCTCAGTGTCCAGGCAGAACGATGGGGGTGGAGACGCTCCTTCAGGTATACTGGGCCGAGTCCGTTTAGGGCTTTCAAGGTCAGCACCAAGAGTAGCAACAGGCAGAGACAAGGTAGGCTTTCACTTCTATTCTCGTTCCCACACTCTGGTGTGAGCCAATTGACTCATGCCACAGCACGGAATGAAAATTGTCCACCTTTTGATCCCACATTCTGGCGTGTCCAGAGTGTGGGAGCCAAATTGGGACATCTGGGATTGGGATCAGAAGTCGGGATAGCTTCTTTCAATCCAGGGTGTTCTGCTTGAAAAGGGACAGCTGTGCCTTATTTTTGTAACTGTGAGTTGTTTAAAATAGTTTTTCTATGGCGTTTTAATGCTATAACCTGCCCCGCTGGGACCTTAGGGTGAAGGACAGCTGATAGCTAGATATGTTTGTCCTGGTCTACCATTCCAACAGTGCTTGCAGGAAGTTTGCATGCAGAACATGAAGGCAACAGCTGTATCTTATTTTGTCCAGACCTCCAGGTATTCGGGAGTTCTAAACACAGAGGTTCCAGTTACCTACCGCGGCTTAAGCTCTCCAGCTTGACATCACCCCACTAACACATATACAACCGGCACAAATTAAAAACCTCTTCTTAGCGCAGCCACTGTTTGCCGTCACCCGCATGCGCCCAAATTAGAAGCGGGCGAATATATATCCCCTCTTTTGCGCAATTAGGGCTCTGTTTATCCCGACTCCTGCTGTTTTGAAAGGCAGATTGTGTTCCTCGGATCTCATGCATGGCTTAAATAAAATAAAAGTTTGTTTTCCCAGGACAGAAAAGCTATAATCATGGTGTGACAGGGTTCGCAAACACAAAGGTCCTTTTTCGGACCAGGGTATAAAAAGGAAAAAAAGGAAGAGGGGGGGAAAAAGTGGGGAAGGATAGGATAAAATTAGAACATCTGATTTGAACAGTCAAATTCCTCTGCCGTGTCTTTCTTTGCCCCAAGTTTTTCTACATAAGAACATTAGGAGAGTTTGCAGGATCAGGCCAGTGGCTGTTCAGACCAGCATTCTGATCTCACGGGGGCCTGTGGGAATTCTGCAAGTACAGGATCCAAACCCTCTCCCCTCCTGTGCTTTATAGAAACTAGCATTCAGAAACTTCTTCTTCTTCTTCTTTGGCGGTCCCTCGTAGCCGAGTAAGATTGTCTTCCACGAACACGGTTTTAACAGTGAGTCCGTAAGTGGCTGTGGAGGCCAATTCTGGATCCACACGTGGGGACATTGGTTTCTGGGTGAGAGTTGATCACGGTGTGGATTTGCCCAACATGCCTTCCTCTTAGCATGTTTCTCCCTTGCGTCCTGAGTTCGAGTGTCTTCAAAGCCCATGACACCTTTGGGAAAGGCTGTTCTCCAACTGCAGCGCTCGCAGGCCAGTGTTTCCCGGTTGTCGGTTTTTATACTACATTTTTTCAGATTTGCCTTGAGACAGTCTTTAAACCTCTTTTGTTGACCACCAGCATTACACTTTCCATTTTTAAGTTCAGAATATTTCTGTGTCCGATCTGGGAAGCAGAGCAAAACCCTCATAGGACCGCCCTATGGGACCGCCTCTCCTGGTATGCCTTGCGGAGGACCTTAAGGTCCACAAATGACAATACTTTGGAGATCCCAAGCTGCAAGGTGGTTAGAGTGGTCTCAACTAGGGCCAGGGCCTTTTCAGTACTGGCCCCGACTTGGTGGAACGCTCTGTCACAAGAGACCAGGGCCCTGCGGGACTTGACATCTTTCTGCAGGGCCTGCAAGATGGAGCTTTTCTGCCTGGCCTTTGCTTTGGACTCGGTCTGACCCTTATGTTTCCCTCCCCTTATGGTCTTGATCTATGGGCTACTTTTAAAATGAGGCTGCATTTTGAATTGCATTTTAACCTGTATTTTAAATTGGTCCCCCCCCCCCATTATGTTTTTACTGTGATTTTATTGGTGTTAGCCGCCCTGAGCGCGGCTCTGGCCGGGAAGGGTGGGGTATAAATAAAATTTATTATTATGGCTTGTAGCCGTCAAAAGCCTTCTTGTCGGTAAATCTGTCCGATTCTCTTTGAAAGCCATCTAGATTGGGGACCATCACTGCCTTCAGTGGGGGCAAATTCCTTTGGTTGTCCACTGTGAGAACAGTATATTGGATCAGATGGGTCATTGCTCTGATACAATGGGCTCTCTCTATGGTTTCAGCTCTCTGTTACAACTTGTTCCAAAGATCACATGACACAGAGTCCTTTCTTAACTTTTCGCCAATTTCTTAATGGGAAGAAATAAACTGCTGGAGGCAGCATGGGAGGGGACTGAGGGTCTGATGTCACTTGCGGATGCCACGGTGGGACCGAGGCACTCACCTCTCACCAGTTGGATGACAGCCTTCTTACCAGCAGGGAAAGAAGAATGGGGGGGGAGCAGTCAGTGTGGTGCAGCTTATTTTAATGCTGAAGACTTATCGCACATTTTCAAAGTGATGGATCAGCAGTTAACGAGAAAAGAAAATTCATCTGGAAATTATCCAAGGGGAGAGAAGAAATCAGTTCAATTTTCATGGGTGCAGGTTGCAGGTTTTCTGCGGCACTTTTGAACTGGCTGAGCGGTGCTTGTAACTGCGCTTTCATTCTACGAATTATTTCACTAGTGGCCTGCGTTCCTCAGCCTCCTGCGTGTCCATGGTTCAATTAAAGCCCATAGGAGGACGTTGTTGTTTAGTCGTTTAGTTGTGTCTGCCTCTTCGTGACCCCATGAACCAGAGCACACCAGGCACTCCTCTCTTCCACTGTCTCCCGCAGTTTGGTCAAACTCATGCTGGTAGCTTCAAGAACACTGTCCAACCAAAAGCATCATTAGCTAAAGTGGTGCTTCAGGTTAAGAACAATTTCAGGTTAAGAATGGACCTCCAGAACGAATTAAGTTCTTAACCCGAGGTACCACTCTATAGATTTGTTTAGATCAGGGGTTGGCAAACTTTTCAGCAAACTGACCCTCAGACCTTGTGGGGGGCTGGACTATATATTTTTTAAAAATAGAAATGAACAAATTCCTATGCCCCCAAAATAACCCAGAGATGCATTTTAAATAAAAGGACACATTCTACTCATGTAAAAACACACTGATTCCCAGCCCGTCCATGGGCCAGATTTAGAATGTGATTGGGCCAGATCTGAGCCCCGGGCCCTAGTTTGCCTACCCATGGTTTAGCTCTTTTTTAAAGCCATACAAACCAGTGGCCATCGCTACCCCTTGAGGGAAGTGAATCCAATAGTTTAACTCAGATAAGAGGAGCAAGCTGGCTGGATCAGGCCAAAGGCCATCTGATCTAGGAGCCTGATCTCACAGCGACCCTACCCAATTCCCCAATGGGAATTCCCCTTGGGGACCCAAGTAAATGTTTGACCTCTCCGCAATATGGAGCCAATCTTGTTTCTAATGTTTTTAGAGGGGAAGGTTCTCGCTGTTTTCTAAAGCACGAACTGCCTTCCTCTCCCTCACCCCTGTTACAGGGTCATTTGCCTTGGTCCGTTAATCCTCAAGACTTACTTTGAACCCAAGAACAAGTTTCTCCACGCAATCATAAATCACAGCCTGCCATCTTGCTTGAAAAACACAGGCCAAAGGTCTCCCCGCTATCATCTTCCCGGGGCTCATTTATTACACTGGACTTCAGACATCTAGTCAATGTGCAGAGTCTTTATCTTTCCTCTCTCCCAGATGGCCAGGTGACTACAGGTTGAGAACCTTCCCATTGAATGGACTTCCTGGGGATCAATTGTGTGGCTGAATGTTTCCCCATGTTAAAGAGAGATAGGACCAAAAATAAGTGGAGACCCAGGTTGAAATATACTCGGAGTCGAGAGTGGATTTCATGCTCTTTATTCAGCTCATAGTGGTGAGGAGGAATGGAAGTTCCCCCAGAATGTCTGCTTTATATACATTATTTACACAATGGGCCCCATGTGACTGGCTAATTATGGGATTCACCTGTAGGCCAATCAGGTTGCAGATTCACTTCCACCTGGAGCTGGATTGGGTGGCTCCTGTGGACCAATCAGACTGCTGAATTCTGGGTCCTATTGTTCTAGGACCAATCAGACTGCTGCCTTTTGGATCCTATTCAACTCAGTACATAACACAGGTCAAGGGAAATAATACAAAATTACTGTCGAAAATGTACAAATTGTTCTTGGAAAGGCATACAAAAGATGAACAAGTTAAATCTGTAATGATACACTGGGCGAGAGATTTGGGGCATAATATTCAACGCGGGTGGCACTGTGGGGACGTGGGTAGCGCTGTGGGTTAAACCACTGAGCCTAAGGCTTGCTGACCGAAAGGTCGGCAGTTCAAATCCCTGCGACAGGGTGAGCTCTCGTTGCTCTGTCCCAGCTCTTGCCAACCCAGCAGTTCAAAAGCACACCAGTGCAAGTAAATAAATAGGTAGTGCTCTGGCAGGAAGGTGAACGGCATTTCCGTGCGCTGCCCCGATTTTTGGGTTTGCTTGCTGAAGATCCAGGACAATGTGCCACCTTTCGGAAATTCCCCCAGGATAATATTAGGCAGCCCTAATATTATTGTGAGTCACAATGATATCAAAGAATCTTCACTTGTTCTCAAAACACATACTATAATGATAAAAAAATTCCTTCTAGTGGCACCTTAGAGACCAACTAAGTTTGTATTGGTATGAGCTTTCATGTGCAGGCACACTTCTTCAGATATCTTCTTCATGTGCCTGCACACGAAAGCTCATACCAAGAACAAACTTAGTTGGTCTCTAAGGTGCTACTGGAAGGAATTTTTTTATTTTGTTTCAACTATGGCAGAACAACGCGGATACCTACCTGTAACTGTAATGACAAACAGATATCTGAATACTAAACAGTAAGTATGCACTTCTGCAACTGTTATATAGCCATAGACTCATGCACCATGTATTTCATGTTACTAAACAACAGGACCCAGATAATGAAATCTGCCTCTCTCTTTTTGGGAAGAGGCTGAGATTCCCCCCCCCCTTAGTTTAAGAGGTTGCAGACAACTCATCCTATATGCAAATCTGCCACTGCTCCTAGGGAAATTGCTGCATTAATGAGCAATTACTTGCTGAGTTAATGAGCTCTGATGGCAGAGTTCAACATAGCCACTTCCGAACTAGAGAGGAGTTGGGGTTGGGGGCTTCACACCCACCCCACGTGTGTGGGGGCTGGTTTGCAGCCTCCGCGCGACTGAGGGAACTCCCGGCCGCGTCATCGCCCGGCCAGCCAATCGGCTGGCCGGGTGGGTGTGGCTAGCGCTATTTAGCGCTGGCACGGCAGGGGGATCTCCCTCTTTTGCCGCTTCCAGCTGCTCCGGTTTCCCGCCCTATAAGGTTTTCGTCTTTGACCTTGCTATGGACCTTGCCTGGTCGCCGCTGAGGGGCCTGGTAGGAATTTTTCCACTTGGCAAATTGGCACCAGCCACTTGGTTCTCACCTACCTCGTAGCAAATCATCACAACTTCCTCGGTATTGGCGGTTAGGCATTGGTATTGTTCTGTAGATGGAAGAGGGGAGGGAGCGCCATCACCTGCCCCACATATAGAAAGGTAGTCCGATAAAGGATTCCGGGGGTCGTGGCCCTGTCCAAAGCCTATGGAGGTGAGGGCCTAAGGCACGCCCCCTATCGGTGACCCTGGGGGAGCTCCTAGTTGATGTCCATCAGCAGGACTCCCCCAACTGGTGGTTAACCCTTCCCGGACTTCAAGCGGATGGGCTGAAGTTGGATATAGTCAGTTAGGACCAATGCCTAAGCCAATACCGCTCATTACCTGTAACCGATAAAGTTGTGGCCATTTTTAGCCCATTAACCTTAATAATGGTGTCATGTGTCTTTATTTCCACTGGGGGGGGGGACGGGAACTCGCCACGCAATTAATATTAAGAGCGGCAACGTATCTTGGAAAGGACACCAAGGGTCATCTAGTCTAACCCCCTGAAATGCAGGAATCACCGCTGAAGAATCCCTAATATGCAGTTGTCCAACCTCCCCGGAAGGAGATTCCATAGCCTCCCGAGGGAGACCTTTCCATCGTCGAACAGTTCTTATTGTCAGAAAGTTCTTCCTGATCCTGAGTCAAGATCTCCTTTCTTATACAGTGGTGCCTCGCAAGACGAAAAGAATCCGTTCCGCGAGTCTCTTCGTCTAGCGGTTTTTTCGTCTTGCGAAGCAAGCCCATTAGCAGCTTAGCGGCTTAGCGCTATTAGCGGCTTAGTGGCTTTTAGCGGCTTATCGGCTTAGCGGATAAGCGGCTTAGAAAAAGGGGGGGATTCGCTCTGCCAGATCTGAAGTTATACTATGAGGCAGCGTGCCTCTGCTGGGTGAAAACATGGATAAAATTGGAAAATAAGGAACTATTAGACCTGGAGGGGTTCGACAATAGAGCAGGATGGCATGCGTACTTATGGCAGGGGAAGAGGAAGCACAAGGGTTTCGCAACACATATTTTTAAAGGCCCTTTATTGGAAGTTTGGGAGAGGAATAGATTTCTACTAGAACCTAAAGTACCACACTGGCTATCCCCATTGGAAGTTATGAGCGTGAAAAAAGTAAACATGAGAGGTGATTGGATAACTTATGAACAATTGTTAACAAAAGTAGGGGGGACATGGAAATTGAAACCATATGACCAGGTTAAAGGAAAAGTCTATGATTGGTTACACTATTTCCAAATAAACGAAATGTTTAGACAAGACGTTAAAGAGAGAGGATATGCGGATAAAGAATCTAAATTCCAGACTGAAATAATAAACAATGACTACAAAATTCTTTCTAAAACGTATAATATGCTATTAGAGTATAACCTGATAGATGAGGAAGTGAAGTCTGTGATGATTCATTGGGCAAGGGACATCGGCCATAATATATACTATGAAGAATGGGAGAAACTCTGGAAAAAAAACCTTAAATTTACAGCTTGCATAACGTTAAAAGAGAACCTCATGAAGATGTTCTACCGTTGGTATATAACACCTGCAAAATTAGCAAAAATATATAAAACTTGCAATAAATGCTGGAAATGCAGGGAAAAAGAGGGATCCTTCTTCCATATGTGGTGGGACTGCAGAAAGGTCAAAGGCTTTTGGGAAAGTGTATATAATGAAATGAAAAGTATATTAAGATATAACTTTGGGAAAAAGCCGGAGGCTTTTCTGTTAGGCCTAGCAGGAAGTGATATAAAGAGCAATGACAGTAAATTCTTCCAATATGCAACAACGGCTGCAAGGGTCTTATTGGCTCAAAATTGGAAACAACAGAACATACCGACGCTTGAGGAATGGAGAGCAAAACTACTAGAATACGCGGAGATGGACAGATTGACGGGGAAAATTAGATATTTAAAAGACCAAAGGTTCATTGAGGACTGGGGGAAATTTGTGGAATATCTGGAAAATATAAGTGAAGGTCAGATAACGCTAGTCGGGTTTAAAAAAGCTCTGTGAAAAGGTTGGAATATTGTCTAAAGAGAAAAAGAAGGAAAGAGAAAATAATGTCAATATAAGCTAGGATTTGTGTGAATTTGTTAAATTAGGGTATGGATGATTTCAGGGGAAGCTGAAGGAAGTCTTATAGAAAGAAATCTGTGACAACAAGGTGTAAACTGTTTTATTTTCTTGTTTGTTATGATTTAAAAACAATAAAAATTATGCGAGGAAAAAAAAAGGGGGGGAAGGGGGGGGAAGTCGGAAAAACTTGCAAGACATTTTCGTCTTGCGAAGCAAGCCCATAGGGAAATTCGTCTTGCGAAGCGCCTCCAAAATGGAAAACCCTTTCGTCTAGCGGGTTTTTCATCTTGCGAGGCGTTCGTCTTGCGGGGCACCACTGTAATTTGAAGCCATTGGTGGAAGGGATGCTTTTAGAAGACCTCTGAAGGCAGTCCTGTTTAGGGAAGTTTTTAATGTTTAATGCTGTATCATGTTTTCAGTATTTGGTTGGAAGCCACCCAAAGTGGCTAGGGAAACCCAGCTAGATGGGCGGGGTATAAATTAAATATTGTTATTATTATTATTATTACAGTGGACGCTCAGGTTGTGAACGTGATCTGTGTGGGAGGCACATTCACAACCGGCCGTGCCGCATCTGCACAGACACGGGTTGCAATTCGGCACTTCTCTGCATGCGCAACTGCCGAAACCCAGAAGTAACTCGTTCCGGTACTTCTGGGTTTCGGCACATCTGTAACCCAAAAAAATGCAACCTGAAGTGTCTTTAACCCGAGGTATGACTGTATTATTATGCCTAATTCAGGGGCAATTCATTACTGTTCCCCAGCAGCAAACAGGAAGCTTTTAACGAACACTGCAAAGGAGACAGGCAGTGCAATTCTGTACATGTTAACTCAAAAATAAGCCCCACTCGGTCGATGGGACTTGCTTCCTGGCTGCACCCCCCCCACACACACACCTTTAAGCAAATCCTCACCACCTCCAAGAATCCTATACTTGTTTAAAATGCTGGAAATTGTAATAATAATTTATTATTTATACCCCGCCCATCTGGCTGGGCTTCCCCAGCCACTCTGGAGCTCTGTAGAGGGTAAACTATAGTTCCTATTATCTTTGGGGGGGTGAGTGTGCTTTAAAAGTCAAGTTTGTACTCAGCCCCAGGTGTGTCTAGGATTGCAACCTTCCTTGTGTAGCTAGATTTTGTGCAATAGGCACAAGTTGAAGAAAGGCCAGGTCACTATTGAATAGCTCTTACTGTCAGAAGGTTCGTTCAGCTGTTGCTTTTCTGTGGCGCTGCCTTTCAAAGTTCTTTCAGAGCAACCTCTTAACTATTTCTCTTCCCAAAGGCTAGGACACATGCTTTTCTTTGTATTTAGCTATCTTCTCTTCCTGATTTCTAATCGCTTTTGCTGCTGTACACTGAGCATCCCTGAGTTCGGCGATGTGACGTCGTTCTTCGAATCACCAAATCCCAAATGCAAACTTGTTCACTCAGCTGTCGCCTAACCAGTGCTGAGGACAGCAAGATTTTAATTTCCTGTGTGTTACAAGTTGGGCCTTTGGTTAACTGCAGGAGTCAGCAAACTTTTTCGGTCCACTGTCCCTCAGACCTTGTGGAGGGGCCGTACTATATTTTGGAAAAAAATAATGCACGAATTCCTATGCCCCACAAATAACCCAGAGATGCATTTTAAATAAAAGCACACATTCTGCTCATGTAAAAACACCAGGCAGGCCCCACAAATAACCCAGAGATGCATTTTAAATTAAAGGACACATTCTACTCATGTAAAAACACGCTGATTCCTGGACCGTCTGTGGGCCGGATTTAGAAGGCAGTTGGGCCGGATCCGGCCCCCGGGCCTTAGTTTGCCTAAAGTAAAGGTAAAGGGACCCCAGTCAGTCATGACTGACTCTGGGGTTGCGGTGCGCATCTCGCTTTACTGGCCGAGGGAGCCAGCGTACAGCTTCTGGGTCATGTGGCCAGCATGACCAAGCCGCTTCTGGTGAACCAGAGCAGCACACAGAAACGCCGTTTACCTTCCCACTGGAGCGGTACCTATTTATCTACTTGCACTTTGAAGCGCTTTTGAACTGCTAGGTTGGCAGAAGCAAGGACTGAGCAATGGGAGCTCACCCCATTGCGGGGATTCGAACTGCCGACCTTCTGATCGGCAAGTCCTAGGCTCTGTGGTTTAACCCACAGCGCCACCCGCGTCCCTGTTTGCCTACCCATGGGTTAACGCAACCGAATATCATAATCTATTGTTCTTCTGCCCTCTTTAAAGGAGATGGGTATCTTTCTCCCCCTTTCATTACACATTCCTTCAGAGATACTAACAATAACATGATCACTGCCAGAGGGAGGTTTTGCATTCTGCTGGTGTCCATGCAATAGAGACTTGCGAAGACAGCATAGCAGCCACTCGAGACTCGCATAATGTCGAGTTTATGATCACGAATGTTCCATTTTAATCTTCTATTTTGGAGTGATGTAAACAATGAATAATCACCACACTCCTACAACAGCAGCGAGAAACATCAGAAGATGTAGTCGTCCTTGCACGCCGCCGCAGCAACTTGTGTTGAATTTCTAGCGTGGGTTCCTGCCTCATATCCTCCGACATTTCACAGGTGAAAACAAGAACTTCCCAGTGTGCTCAGCAAAACCTTGTTTCCGTTTATACACTGCTTGGCCTCTCCCTCTACAACGAGGACATGAAGTCAGTAGCCTATCCGGGTTACACTGGGCAAAGTACTCGGACGTCATTGGATCTCAGATTTTATGGACATCCAATAGAGCTGAACTTTGGAAGGTAAAGGGACCCCTGACCGTTAGGTCCAGTCGTGATCAACTCTGGGCTTGCGGCACTCATCTCGCTTTACTGGCCAAGGGAGCCGTCATTTGTCCGCTTCCTCAGACAGTTTTTCCGGGTCATGTGGCCAGCATGACTAAGCCGCTTCTGGCGAACCAGAGCAGCGCACAGAAACGCTGTTTACCTTCCCGCCAGAGCGGTACCTATTTATCTACTTGCACTTAGGGGTGCTTTCGAACTGCTAGGTTGGCAGGAGCAGGGACCGAGCAACGGGAGCTCACCTCGTCGCGGGGATTCAAACCGCCGACCTTCTGATCAGCAAGTCCTAGGCTCTGTGGTCTAACCCACAGCGCCACCCGCGTCCTGAACTTTGGAAGATTTGGGACAAATATAAGAAAATGCTTCTTCATGCAGTGTATAGTTAAACTACAGAACGCCCTCTCACAAGAGGCAGCGAAAGCCACCAAGCTAAATGGCTTAAAAAGTGTAGAAGCCAAGCTTTATGAGGAACAGTTGAAGGAGCTGGGTATGTTGAACCTGAAAAAGAGGAGATTGAACTGAGATATAATAGCCATCTTCAAATATCTCAAGGGCTGTGCCATGGAAGATGGAGCAAGCTTGTTTTCTCCTGCTCTGGAGGGCTTGAACCCATGGCTTCTGGTTACAAGATTCTGCCTAAGCATTAGGAAGAGGTTCAGCATTAGGAGCTGTTCAACAGGGGGACAGTCTCCCTCAGGAGATTGTAGACCAGGCATAGGCAAACTCCAGCCCTCCAGATGTTTGGGACTACAATTCCCATCATCCCTAACTAACAGGACCAGTGGTCATGGGTAATGGGAATTGTAGTACCAAACATCTGGAGGGCCGGTCTATGCCTGTTGTAGATTCCTCTTCTCTGGAGGATTTTAAGCAGAGATTGGATGGCCATCTGTCATCGCTGCTTTAGCTGAGATTCTTGCCTTGTGGGGGGGGGGGTTTGGACTAGATACGGTCCGTTCCAACTGCTTGAAATCTGGAGAGCTACAACACCAGTTAGGGAAAATATAGAAAACTAGTTCGAATATATGTTGGAAGTGTACGGAAAAGGAGGGGACATTTCACCATATGTGGTGGGATTGTAAGGTAATTCAAAAAATTTGGGAAATGATATACAACGAATTGAAGAAAATGTTCCATTTAACATTTGTTTATAAACCCAAGGCATTTTTCTTGGGGATTATAGGGAAAGACCTGCCAAAAAAGCTGAAAAACATCTTCATGTATGTGACAACGGCCGCGAGAGTTCTGGTGGCAGAAGGATGGAAGACTGAAGAAACCCCAACTAAAGAATCACGGCAAGAAAAATTGATGGACTATGCAGAACTGGCAAAACTGACATATAAACTACGGGACAAGGATAACTGTGACTTTAAGGATGAATGGGAACCCTTTACAAAGTATCTGAAGACGCAACAAAGCGAACTGGACTCCTTGGCAGGTTTTGAATAAACATTCACAAACCTTTTATTGATAATAATCAGCTAAATAGTTTGAGGATCTATACAACTGTGTAACATGCGGAAAACAGCATTCTTAGAGAAACCAAAGATTGGAACTGAGGGAAGTCGGGGGGTGGGGTGGGGGTTGTGTGGGAGGGTGGGGGAGGGAGGAAAAATGGGGGGGAGACAAGGATGATATGTTTTTGGATAATATGTCTTGTTATAATTTTGAATAAAAAAAAAGAAAGAAAAGAAAACATAATAAAACATTAAGCATTTAATAATAATAAAAGAAATATGGAGAGCTGCTTCCCATCGGTGTAGACAACATGGAGCTATATGAAACAACTGTATGATTTGCTATAAGGCATTGTGCTCTATTTCTGTATGCTTACTAGTCCGCCCTGGGCAGGGTTTCTTCTTCCACTTCTGCACTTAGTTAGCTCCTCTGGTCCAGATCTGACCCTTCTCCCTACTTCAAAAAATAACCTGTCTCCATCTACCAGAGCCTTTCCCTATCTCCTTCCATCTACCTCTACCTCTCTTTCAAATCAGAACCAGTGAAAGCGGCGAAGGTCCTGTGTGAGTGCCTGGAGGCGGTTGGAGGATGGATGGCGGCTAACAGATTGAGGTTGAATCCTGACAAGACAGAAGTACTGTTTTGGGGGGACAGGGGGCAGGCAGGTGTGGAGGACTCCCTGGTCCTGAATGGGGTACCTGTGCCCCTGAAGGACCAGGTGTGCAGCCTGGGAGTCATTCTGGACTCACAGCTGTCCATGGAAGCACAGGTCAAATCTGTGTCCAGGGCAGCTGTTTACCAGCTCCATCTGGTACGAAGGCTGAGACCCTACCTGCCCGCGGACTGTCTCACCAGAGTGGTGCATGCTCTAGTTATCTCTCGCTTGGACTACTGCAATGCGCTCTATGTGGGGCTACCTTTGAAGGTGACCCAGAAACTACAACTAATCCAGAATGCGGCAGCTAGACTGGTGACTGGGAGTGGCCGCCGAGACCACATAACACCAGTCCTGAAAGACCTAGATTGGCTCCCAGTACGTTTCCTAGCACAATTCAAAGTGTTGGTGTTGACCTTTAAAGCCCTAAACGGCCTCAGCCCAGTATACCTGAAGGAGCGTCTCCACCCCCATCGTTCAGCCCAGACACTGAGGTCCAGCTCTGAAGGCCATCTGCATTCCCTCACTGCAAGAAGCAAAACTACAGGGAACCAGGCAGAGGGCCTTCTCGGTGGTGGCGCCCGCCCTGTGGAACGCCCTCCCATCAGATGTCAAAGAGAAAAAAAACTACCTGACATTTAGAAGACATCTGAAGGCAGCCCTGTTCAGGGAAGTTTTTAATGTGTGACATTTTAGCGTATTTTTGGTCTCTGTGGAAGCTGCCCAGAGTGGCTGGGGAAACCCAGCCAGATGGGCGGGGTACAAATAAATTATTATTATTATTATTATTATTATTATTATTATTATTATTATTATTATTCTCTAGAGATATCACTTTCTGATCGGCTGCCCAAATCTTTGTTTGTGATAACTTTTCACCCACTACCTTGCCTTGGTGTTCCAGCCCGATCAGCAGATCCGGTCACCGCATTCTGACCCTAGATTCCTCATTTAGACATTTGGCACACAATCCTTCTCCAAAACCCTCGTGTTCTATTTAAAACTCTTGCCCAACTTGTGCCTTGCTCTACTTCTGCTTATCTTTTAAGTTCCCATCTACACTGAGCTATGCTGGGCAGTTAAGCCTCGTGATTCCATAGCCACATCATGAGAAAAAGATATCTTCCTATATACAGAAAAACGGAAGGCTGTCATCACGCAGCTTCTGGGGGGCTATTTGTAATGCTGCAAATCACCATCCTGAAGGATCTGTGAGGATACCGGGGGCTGGGTAAGGCATAAAGGTAGGGGTTAGTGGGATGAGTGAGTGACACAAGAAGAAGAAGAATTTATTACCGTATTTTTCGCTCTATAAGATGCACCAGACCACAAGACGCACCTAGTTTTTGGAGGAGGAAAACAAGAAAAAAAAAAAATCTGAATCTCAGAAGCCAGAACAGCAAGAGGGATCACTGCACAGTGAAAGCAGCAATCCCTCTTGCTGTTCTGGCTTCTGGGATAGCTGCGCAGCCTGCATTCGCTCCATAAGACGCACACACATTTCCCCTTACTTTTTAGGAGGGTAAGAGTGAGTCTTATAGAGCAAAAAATATGGTATTTATACCCCGCCCATCTGGCTGGGTTTCCCCAGCCACTCTGGGCAGCTTCCAACCAGTGGCGTAGCGTGGGGGGTGCAGGGGGGGCCGGCCGCACCGGGCGCAACATCTGGGGTTAGGGCAAATCCACGGGTTAGGGGGCGCAAATCCACGGGTTACGGGGCGCAAATTATTTGCCTTGCCCCGGGTGCTGACAACCCACGCTACGCCACTGCTTCCAACAAGACACTAAAATACAATAACCTATTAAACATTAAAACTTCCCTAAACAGGGCTGCCTTCAGATGTCTTCTAAAAGTCAGATAGTTGTTTATTTCTTTGACATTTGATGGGAGGGTGTTCCACAGGGTGGGCGCCACCACCAAGAAGGCCCTCTGCCTGGTTCCCTGCAACCTCGCTTCTCGCATGGAGGAACCCACCAGAAGGCCCTTGGCACTGGACCTCAGTGTCCAGGCTGACCGGTGGGTGTGGAGACGCTCCTTTAAATGTCAGCACACGATAAAACCAGCTCTTGGCATATCGTGTGACTCACCTGGCAGTGTGATTTGGCTCCTGTCCAATGCAGCCACTAAAACAGGGCTGGATAAGCTTTTGCTGCAGCTTCCTTTCCAGCCAGTGTGATTTGAGACATGCTTTCATAAGGTCTTATCGCAACTGAACTATGAACCCCCTTCCCCGCTCCCTGGAATCTTATTGGTGGCCAACTGATAACACCTGAAGCCAGCATGGTCGTGCCCACCTCTCTTGGCCTCTGCCAACCCAGTGGAAAGAAGGCAGAGGAGACAGAGATAAGGCTTTGAGAAGCTGGCTGGCGACGATACCTGCACCTGCAATTGAAAGGTATAATGATTTCGCTTGCCGTGTTTCTTCAGACGCAGCAGGAGGCTTTCCTGCAGAGGGAGATAACACAAAATGACACACACACACCCCACCCAGTTCTTAAGAAAAGAAAAGCACAGTTGGAGAAGTGGAAATTGGCTCAGCGGAGGCAATCGAGTCTGTTAGTTCCAACTCAGGTAGCATGAAAGCCCATCCACGATACGGTACCCCGGAAACTGACTAAGCGCTTCTTTGAAGTGGGCAACGCACAATTAATATTTACCCCTGCCAACGGTCGCTGGTGCTCTAATCATTGATTTCTTTTACTTTACAAGGGGTTGCAATGTATAAGAGGCGTAAGGTTCGGAGAAGCTGAAACAATGGAAGGATCACTGAAGTAGAACTCAGAGCTCTTTGGCCCAGAAAGGAGGGTGCTGAAATAAATAAATAAAAGTCTTTAGATTAGATAGATAGATAGATAGATAGATAGATAGATAGATAGATAGATAGAGATATGGATAGATAGATAGATAATTTATTACAGTCAGAGACCAACTTATAAAACACACTTGGGGGGTACAATCCCAGAAGGAAAACAAACAGTTAAAACAATGTACAACAATAAATTTAAAATTTATAAATGCAATAAGTGTATAGACACTTAAAACTTTAAGAGAAGCTACCACATAGATATGACCCAGAGTCACCCATGGAACTAAGTTTGGGGATTTTCTTCATGAACTAGTTTGAGTTGGGGGGATGGTTTTCGCCTACCGATCTGTACACAGAATCTGGCGGCCATCCGAGTCGTCTTATGATCTTTGCCTAACAGGAAAAGGTCGAATTTTTGCTTTTCTGGGAGGTCAGCGAGCCTCGCCAGCAGGGGATCAATGGTCTCACTACGTGCCTCTTCGTAAAAGGGACATCTAAAGAACAAGTGCTCTGGGCTTCCTATCTCCCTCAATGAACAGGCGCAAAGTCTCTGAGCATATGGGACTTTTTTAAAGGCTCCTTCCAGGACCGGCGAGGGCAGAGCTGAGCTTCTGGCGAGTGTAAAGTCCCTTCTAGCATTTTTGGATATGAGAAAGAAGAGATATGCTGCCATAGATCCCTGCTGGCGAGGCTCACAGACCTCCTGGAAAAGCAAAAATTTGACCTTTTCCTGTTAGGCAAAGATCATAAGACAACCCGGATGGTCGCCAGATTCTGTGTACAGATCGGTAGGCTAAAACCATCCCCCAACTCAAACTCGATTTCTCCAATTTTATATTCGGGACACCTTGAGCAGTTCTATTGTCTCTCGGTGTCTATGATTCTTTGCCTGACCGTAGCTTTTGCCTGGCCCAACCCCAGACTTAGAAGGGCTTGAGGGGCAAAACCCAGTTTCTGAAGGGTGTTCAGGACTGCTGTCAGCCAGAGTCTTATATATATCTATAATAAATGTTCATAAATGTACAACCAAGCACGTACATAGATATGTGGAATACATCTCTGGAGCAGCACAGGAAGACCGCCCTGAAACCATTTTGACTCCCAAACTGACCAAATGTTTTCTCTGCAAGGAGGGGAGGGCAGGAATTGAGTAATCACCATCTCAGAGGAATGGGCAGACTACCAGGAAAGGCAATCAGATAAGGCATTATCAGATAACCTGGCAGACAGGAAAAACAACAACATTCAAATTTCTGTTGTAGACCACCTTTTCTGTGGTGTAGGTATGATGTTTGTGGGGGTGGTCTTGGGTTACACCCCTTCTGTGATGGATGGATGATGTATGGAGGGGTGGTCTGGAGCTCCAGGGCAGGGAATTTAAAATGTCTATATACGGGCAGGCATACCTTTGCTCGGGGTCCTCCTCCTTTCCTGCGTGTGAGGGGAACACCCTGTTGCAACAGATCAATAAAGATCAGGCTTACGAGCTGCTTTGCTTCTCAATACAGTCATACCTCATGTTACAATTGCTTCAGGTTGAGCATTTTCAGGTTGTGTCCCGCGGCGACCTGGAAGTACCGGAAAGGGTTACTTCCAGGTTTCTCAGCTCGCACATGCGCAGACACACAAAATGATGTCACGCGCATGCGCAGAAGCAGCAAATCGCAACCTGCGCACACGCAGACATGGGTTGCATTCTGCTCATGTTGTGAACGGGGCTCCAGAACGGATCCCGTTTGCAACCAGGGGTACCACTGTATTCTCTGGTTGGCCTCTGTTATTTTTGCCAACTGACTGAGAACCTACAAAGGACTCTATAAGGGGTCTTGTGTCCCCCATAAGGGAATAAGGGCAGATTTTGCTTATTACAGTGCGCTGACATTATATACCTGGCATTTTGCAGAGTGGCCTATGAGAAAAGAGAGTCCCTGCCCGCAAAGGCCCTACATTCACATTCTAATTCTGTGATGCTGTGGGGGTTCTCAAGTATACATGAGATAGGTCCCCAAATGTCATGTCTCGGCCAGTGGAGTCAAAGAACCGTAGAATTGAGAGCTGGAGGGCACCCCAGGGGCCATCTAGTCTGACCCCCCCTGCAATGCCAGAAGCAGAGCTAAAGAATCCCTAACAGATGGCCAACCAGCCTCTGCTTAGAAACTTCCACTGAAGGAGAGTCCGCCATCTTTTGAGCTAGTTTGTTCCACATCTGAACAGCTCTTATCATCAGAAAGTTCTTCTAAATGTTTAGTCGGAATCTCCTTCCTTTTTTTCAGCAGCCTCTGCTCCAGGGCTTCATCAGCTGAGTGATTTGGGGAGATGCAAAAGGGCACATTCACATTCCTGATCTCTAACAGGTTGCAGCAGCCCCGGTTGCCAAAGTCCAACGTCCCAGACAACGCCCGAAACATGTCATCAAAATCAAATCTGCCGGCCGCCTCGGGAAGCTTTCCTCCCCGTGGTTTGCATTTTAGAGCCTTTTCCTCCAGCTTGGAAGTGGGAGATGGAGGCAGCAGCTCAACATATGTGAGGCCCCATCATCCTGGAGGTCTCTTGTCTCCGAGAAGCGAGACAGTGCAGCAGTGAACTATTCCCAGAGCCACCGGTCCACCGCAGAGCATCTCTGCCTGTTTCCCGCCCTTCCCTCGGCCTCCACCCGACGCCTCCCTCCTTGGGGCCTTCTGCCGCTTCAGGTTCCTTGCCATTAACTGTCTAAAAATATACGAGTAAACACGTCCCAGATGCAGCGAAGGCCCCAGTGAGAGTGCGCGCGGCTCGTTTGCTACTGGAAAAATAAAAATTTTCAAAACGCTATTTGCCATAAAGGACTTATTGCTTTCAGCAGGATACTAGGATACAGTTCTATTTTTTATTTTTTTACTTCTTTCCCCTTTTAAAATAGCTCTCTCGTTCCTGCTGTGCCCCCCAACTCTGCAAGGTGCATAGTTGGAGGGTCTAGAAATCAATGTGTATATATGGGGCTACTGGGCTTTGGCGCCGAGATGAACGAAGCGGGGGTTGGTCTGGATGACCCTCAGGGTCCCTCCCAACTATGCAAACAGGGGGGGATGCGGACCCCTTTGACTTTGCTTCAGTTTGGAGGCCGTTTGTGATTTATATGCCCGAATTATCTCACGGTTGGCCCATTCCCACTAAATGTGAGTTTATTTGGCAACATTCGCAAATATTCATTCTTATTTGATTTGATTTATATACCCTTATCCAAGGATCCCAGGGTGGTGTACAACATGAAGAAGGTAATTTACGCAACATCGGAACACACAGCATAATAAAATAATAATAAATGACGAGTCCCTCCTCCCCACCACACATTTAACAGGCCATAGATTGTTTAATGGCTGGGTAAAGAAGGATTTTGCCTAGTGCCTAAAGACATGTAATGATGGGACCAGGCGAGTCTCTCTGCAGAAAGCATTGCACAAATGAGGAGCCACCACAGAAAAGGCCCTCACCCCTAAAAGGACCTGGGAAGCCACGTTCTGAACCATTTAACCATCCGGTTGGCATCTGTGGGAAACAGGACACGGGATTCTTCGGCCTGATCCTACAACACGCTTCTTGATGTTCATATGTCCATGATGCTGTCCGGCCTGTTGTTGTGCAGCACCCCTTGTCCGTTACACACACACATGATAGCAAAACCTAATCTGCCGTCCCACTTGGTGGAGGACGGCTAGTTCTGTGCCTGAAGCTTTGAGGTCAATAGACCTACTCGAGAGCAAGTGGTTTGGAAGTCTGGGACACAGATCTATATCCCAGGTCTCTTATCTGAAGGAGCACTGGGTTCTTAAGTACATATTTATTTAGGTTGACCCATCCTAAAATAGGCATGTTTGTGGTCATTCAGGCGAAGCCAACACCCCCTCCGTCCGATGAATTCAGGACTCTGCAAAAAAATATGTTGGTTTATAAATACCCTGCTATCGATTTCAAAGCAAGCTAGCTTTAAAGGAAAAGGGGAGGAAAGTCCCCAGACATATAGATATAGATCCCACTTTCCTTTGCATTCTGGTTGGGAGTTTTTATGCCTTGAATGAATGAATTGATTTATTTTGGTCACCGACCAGAGTGCCTTTTATGCCTCAAATATACATATATCCCCATTCTCATCCAAAGTGTGATGTCTTCCAGAACTTATCAAATGTTCCAAAGGACGGCTAGGCTAGAGGGACCAGCTTCTTTGGCGGTTTCCATCCAGCCCCCCAAAATTCCCACCCTGTTTTGCAACACAGACAAATCTCAGGTTGTTTTATATTTATTAATTTTATACCCTGCCTTTCTTCCCACAAGGCAGCTTGAACAAATTAAAACAAGACGTCTGAGCTCACCAGCTGCTACGAACTCAATGACCTTGCACACCCACACTGATGTTTATTAAATGTAGAGTTCTGTGTGCCTATAATTCATGTACAAGCTTCCGGCCATTGCAGAGCTGAAACACAATAACCGAATCATAAAATTTCGACAAGGGTCATCTAGTCCAACCCCCTGAGATTAGGAGTCTCATTCTAATCCATTTTTATTTTGTTCTGGAGCAAGATTCCATGTGAATAGGAATAATTATTGGCTTCTACCATATGTGTCAAGGGACGTGGGTGGCGCTGTGGGTTAAACCACAGAGCCTAGGACTTGCCGATCAGAAGGTCGGCAGTTCGAATCCTCGTGACGGGGTGAGCTCCCTGCTCCTGCCAACCTAGTAGTTCGAAAACACATCAAAGTGCAAGTAGATAAATAGGTACCGCTCTGGTAGGAAGGTAAACGGCATTTCCGTGCGCTGCTCTGGTTCGCCAGAAGTGGCTTAGTCATGCTGGCCACATGACCTGGAAGGTCCCTCGACCAATAAAGCGAGATGAGCACCGCAACCCCAGAGTCGGTCATGACTGGACCTAATGGTCAGGGGTCCCTTTACCTTTACCATATGTGTCGGACGTGCAAGATAACTAAAGCATTCTGGGAAATGATATACAATGAGTTAAAAAAAATGTTTAAAATAACATTTGTGGAAAAACCAGGGGCTTTTTGGTTACAGAGATTCCAAGGGAGCAGAAACTACTTTTCATGTATGTGACAACAGCAGCGAGGACACTACTGGCCCAGAAATGGAAAGAAGACAAAATTTCAGAGAGGAATGGATGATGAAGATGATAGATTACGCCAAAATGGCGAAACCGACTGGGAAAACCAGAAACCAGGAAGAGAAGAATTTTAAGAAGGAATGGGCAAAATTCACAATGTATTTAAGAGAACACTGTAAACAACTAAAAACTTTGGCAGGATTTGAGTAATGCTTGTAATGCACGAAAAACTATGGACAAATGGATTACTATTTTTTACAAAACAGAGAATATAAGTGGGTGAAAAGAACGATTAATGATGGTAACCATGGAAGGGCAGGGGAAGATCAAGGGATTCAGAGAATCCTAAATGTGGAGGGGAATGATATGCTTGAATTTAAACTTGTTTTGTAAAACTTAATAAAAATACATTTTTTAAAAAAGGAATAATTATTGGCAGTACTTTGAGTTTCTATGACTTTATGGCATCGCATCACTTGTTTTGATGAATTTGCTGCTGCTGTTTGCTTTATCTGCTATCGTGCTTCATATTATAGCATTGCAATATTTGCTGCTGCTTCTTTTTAATGCCACGGCGATGACCGAAAGCTGCTCCGAGCTCCCCATTTGTTGTCGGAAAAAGCAGGGGGGATACAAATATTACACCGACTCAACTCACGAGTTCGAAAAGCTGAAAGCATAGAAGAGGTCAAGTAACACCAGACAGCAATTAAACTTCAATAGGAATGAAACAATTGTGGAATTGCATTGTTGGGGAAGTTTGATGAAGCCCTCAGCTACTGAAGGTAATGGGGTCCTTTATATGTCCAGCTGTCCTTTGTCAACAACAAATTGTCACTGTTTTTTGTGTTGAATATGCTATGTGGAAATTTATGGACCTAACGGGTATCTAAAGCCATTTGCACATAACAAAATACAGTCATACCTCAGGTTGAATGCGCTTCGGCTTGAGCGCGTTTGAGTTGCACTGCACGGCAACCCGGAAGTAACGGAGCGCGTTACTTCTGGGTTTCACCGCTTGCACATGCGCAGATGGTCAAAATGACGTCACATGCATGCGCGGAAGCGGCGAAATGTGACGCGTGCGCGCGCAGACGTGCCGTTGCTAGTTACGTTTGCTTCTAGATACGAACGGAGCTCCGGAATGGATCCCGTTCATATCCAGAGGTACCACTGTATGTAGGTTTTATTTTTTATCTCATATTTTGGAAATGTACATCCAGGTTGTTGCTTTCCTTTATTTTGGGGGGGGGGCACTCCCTAAGTTATACAGTGGTACCTTGGTTTAAGTACTTAATTCATTCCAGAGGTCCATTCTTAACCTGAAACTGTTCTCAACCTGAAGCACCACTTTAGCTAATGGGGCCTCCCGCTGCTGCCGCGCCGCCAGAGCACAATTTCTGTTCTCATCCTGAAGCAAAGTTCTTAACCCCAGGTACTATTTCTGGGTTAGTGGAGTCTGTAACCTGAAGCGTCTGTAACCCAAGGTACCACTGTACCTTGTTTAGCTTATATGTAAATCCGGCCCTGGTCCAGTCCAACCGCCTGCAATGCAGGAATTCAATATATTTCTCCCCACGCCAATCCAAGGATTTGAGTTTGCTGAGATTCTGGAGCCACGGGCAAAAGCTGAAACTTCCAGCAGCAGCAACCGCTGGAAGAGGAGGAGGAGGAGGAGGAGGGGAGGGGGTGGGTGAGGGGTGTGGCCATTCCAGCCTTGCGGTTGCCTGCCTGCGGGTCACGTGGTGGGCGCAGGCCGCCAATGGGGGCCATCTCCACCGGCTGGGGGCTTTTATAGCTGGCTCCTGGTTGCGCACACACATCTCTTCCTTGAGAGCCTCAGAGAAGGAGGTTGTGTTCGCAGCCGTCCTCTCTCCCTCTTTTACAGGAAGTCTTGGAGAGAGACCCTTTTCATAAAGTCTGCTGAAGGCGCCCCATTCAAGACGATCTGGAGCTATTTAAACTCTCAATAATAATTTTGCTTTCTCAAGATGGACTTAGGGTGGCGTCCAACTCTGCTTAAAAAAAAAAAAAACCAACCTAGAGTAGACCCATTGAAAATGAAGGGGCCTATTCAGTGAGCCGTGGCCGTTGATGTCAATGGGTCTACTCTGAGGAAGATACCAGCCTTGGAGATTCTTGCAGAGCTCATGTGGTGCTCAATCCTGTCTCGCCCATTCTCAAAAATGCTAAGTCCCCCCTCCCCCGAAAAAAAAGATAACGGAGAGTTTTCAACGCATCATTGCCAAATCCCATGCGTTCACTTTCTGGGAGTAAGTCCCGCTGCAAACGGCCGGGGCTTCCTTCCGAGTAGACGCGCTTAAAGTTGCCAGCTCGTATGCACTGCAGTTAAGCTGGAAACCAGCCCCTGCTGAATTTAGTGGTGCTTACGTCTGAGTAAACGCACTATGAGACCCGGGCTATAACGCTCCGGTTCCATTGATGCAATTACTTGCGAGGAAGCCCCCCTCCCCATGCAGTCCCGAGTAAGCATGCATAGGTAGGAATACAGATGTCCAACTGCACACACTCTGTGCACGCTTACCTCGTAGTAAACCCCGTCGGATCCGGCGAGACTTACTCCCGAGTGAAAGCGCACAGCCTCGGGCCATTTTAAGCGCACTGCGTCCGGCAAAAAGTCCATCCACTGTGCGCGGCGGAGAATAACTTTCCCTCGGGTTCAGTTTCTGAAGCCACATTAGCAATTTTTCTTGTAATGTTGGGCTGCCGGAAAAAGACTGTAACGCACTCCTTGGCACGACTCTGCAATCCCTAAGCACGCTTACATGAGCGCGGGGCTTACTCCCGCGTAAACCTGCACGGGATCGGGACCCTCCCCTGCCGCCCCTTCCCCTCCCCAACACAGGGGCTCCCCTCGGCCTGCGTTGGAGAAATCGATTTGGGTCTGGCGGATTTTACGCATCCCGCTGGATAGAATTTGACAAGCGCTGTTGCTCGAGGGAGCGGACGAAGCTGGTCAGTTCCAACAGAGGGGAGCAGAAGGGGCGTGGGGAGAGAGAGAGAGAGAGAGAGAGAGAGAGAGAGAGAGAGAGGCTTGAATTGCATGCCTGGGATCTTTCTCCGCAGGAAAACAAGGAGCGCACGGCGGCCTCTGAAGAGTTTCTCGCGACCTCCGGAGCTTTTCCTTGGGCAAAGATGCGCCCTGGCTGGCGCGGACGCCGTGCGCTTTTGCCCGCCGCTGCCTAATGGAAACGGGCTCTCGGCTTTCCGCAAAAAAAAGGAGAGAAATGCACACCTCCCCTTCTCTGTGGATGTGGAAGTAAACATACTGTCAGCGTGTTCATTTCGAAAAAGGAGGCTGCAAGTCGATCCAGCAGCCAGCGGCAGCGGCAGGCGAGGCGAGGCGAGGAGCGAGCAGGAACGCGAGAGCCACCACTTTTTCTATCTCTCTCTCCACGTTAACAGCCTTTTTCCGCTTCTTCCCTCGTCGCCGATTGCGCTGCTGAGCGACGCCGGAGGAACCGGTTCGGAGTTCTTGCAGGTTTGTGGATCGCGGGGCAGAGAGAAGGTCTGGAGGGATTTCTGCCCCCCTTCTTTTCTGCTGCCCACCCCCAGCCAGAAAAAGGAAAGGGGAAAAAGCTGCAAGACCGCCAGGCGCCTTTTAAAAGGAAACCCTTCAGCCTGCTCCACGTTTCCACGCTTCATTCAATCGGCGGCGGGTTTCACCCCCTTTTTTTTTAATTTTGGAAGCTCTGCAAAGTAAAGAGAGGAGATGGAGAAGGAGAAGGCACGAAGGTATTTATGATTAAGAGACTCGGGAGCCAGGCGAGGCGCATCGGAGCTGTTCCTCAACAAAGCTACCCGGGCTTGTTTGCTTTTGGAAACAGCAAGTAATTCTGAACTGGGAGCGGGAAAAGCAAAAGATTTCAGGCTCCCTTACGGAAACCGAGCTTACTTTTTGTGCTTGTTTTCTGCAAAAACTCCAGAAGAGATTATCCCCCCCCCCCTATTTAACAGACTTTAGAGACCTGCTCGACAAAATCACTGCTGCTAAAAATAAACCTAGTGGTTTCAAGCTCTTTCCCTCCTCCTTCCCCCCCCACCCCACTTTACAACTCCCCCAACCCCTCCCCTCCACCCCTTTCCCCCCGCCCCTTCTGAGAGAGTGTGTTTGTGTTTGACAAAGAAATGGTTTGAACTTCCCACTGCCTCTTGAGAGGAAAAAAAAAGAAAAGGGAAACGGAATAGCAGTTTTGACATATGGATGTGATTTGTCAGCCAGGGGACAGATGTGTTCAGGCAGAAGGCCCTGCCACCAGGGACTGAGGCTGTGTCTTCTTGGGGCGCTCAGCGCCCCCGTTCCATGCACTGCTCCTCGCTTTGCCTCTTCCGACCCCTTTGAAACTCTTCAGTCATGAGAAAGCGAGGCAAAGAGCTGTTCTTCCTCGCCTCCTGCCTTTGGGGCTAACTCTGCCACCTCGCCCCACCTTTTCCCCCTAAACCCTGAAACCCCCATCAACAAACTGGGGTCTGCCTGTAACTCAAGGAACACGGCGACAGGATTACCGGACAATCCAGTCTTTTGGAGACTTCTTGGATGTTGCAAAGTGTCTCTCTTTGGCTATGGGATCCTATCTGATGTATCACAGCTTGGGTCTGGTCATATGCTGCACGGTGCTTAGTTCCGTCTTCGGGCTGGTAAGTCACACAGGTTTAAGGTTTCTTTCTATGTTTTCTTCCTCTTTTGGCAGGCTCCCTTTTTGAGCAATTGTTTCCAACGACAGGAGCAATTTCCTTTCTGACTAACGACGTGAGCTGTGTAAAAAACAACAACAACTTTGCGCTGCCTTTAAACAACGAAAAAAAACCCCAAACTCTGCTAAATGCATATTTTTGTTGGTTGCTATTTACAAGCGTGTCTGAATTGCTTGGCGTCGGTGGTTTCCACTGTGAAATAACAGAACCGTTATTTCCTCCCAAACAGCTTCCATACACACATGCCCAGCACCACCCTTTAAAAAGTAGTAGTAATAATAAAACAACTTTTGTGAGTAAGCTGCTATCAAACAGGACACCTTTGGTTCCTCATACCTGCATTTTTGCACCTCTTTCCTTCTGTCCGGCGTCACTTGAAAGTCTGTGCATAGCTGAAGCTTTTCCGGCAGGAGACACCAGCTGTAAATGTTTCGTGTTTCCTACCCTAGAAGCAATTGACAGCAGCAAGTTTCATAGAGATGGAAAAGGAGGCTTATTTCGCTTTTCAGTTTTAAAAGTTGCAATGGTAGCGGTAGCTGAATCTGGGGGTAGAAACTTGACTTTCAGGGCTCCATCCTTGCCTTCTGCTGAGAACCACCAGCTGCCCCTTTAAAGTTCACTAAACTTTGGGAAAGATGGAGAAATGCTTGCGGGATTTGCCTGGCCTTGCCATTCATGGTACATTTCGAAAGACTTTAAGGGTCTGTTTGCTGTCCAGAACAAAAGTCCATCGCGAATATGTGTTAAATGTGTATTTTGCTGTTCCCGTGTCTGACAGCCAAAGGGTTTTGATCTTCTCAATAATTTTACGTTTTTTAAAAAGCACATTATGGCCGGTCTTCACAACCCCCCTGCAAGGCTGGTTTGTTTTGCAGATGGGAGAGACCTGGTACTCAGCCTGCAGCCTGAAAGGCATTTCCTGGGGAGTAAATCTCCCTGAACACCATAGGACATAGTCCTGAGTAACCACGTGTAGGGTAGGAATTGTACAGAAAATAAGTCCCACTGGATCCAACGGAACATGCTAAATAGGATCAGGTTGCAAGAGCAAGTCAACCTTGAAGGGTTGCAGACAGGCCGTAGTTCAGCGGTAGAGAACACACTCTGCAAACGGGTTTAATCCGTGGTGTCACTTCTTCAAAAAAGACCTCAGGCAGTGAATATGTTGCTCATCTGCCTTCCCAGGTTGGTGGGATTTCTGCCACGCATCTGCACTGGATCTGAAAGCTGGAGAAGGAAGCAGGAGGGTTGTAAGAATTCTGCTACAGCTGAAAAATTCACCAAGTGCTTAACAGCATACGTTAGGAATCTAGCCCGTATCGCAAAGCCACCAGTAGGTTATCCCCTGGTATCAACCTGCTAAGCAGTGAAAATGTCATTACCACTCATCAAGTATAGATACTTAATGCAATGTACCCCTCTACTGTTAAAGGTGGAAAGGGGAAAAAACACACCTGGGTACTGTTTTGCAAAGAAGCATCTTCTCCCTAGTGTTAAACTCAAGTTCTGCTCCAGAATCCTTCTGACCTGTATGGTTGCAGGGGTAGAAATCAATGCTTCTGGGTTTGCTTCATTCGATCTCGTCTCCCTAACCAGGACATCCTAGACCTGTGTCTGAAAAGAGGCAATGGGATTTTATATATATATATAAAGGGCATATTTGAAGATCTTAGGGAGAATTGTTGTCCATAGTCTTAGCATGCTCATCCTGATGTTACCTCTGACAGGCAGTTATTGTAGGGGACTGTATTTTAAATACCAGTTTGCTCCAGAATTTACAGGTAAATTAAATGTGTTTATATTTGTGGGAAGCAGGAGCTCTGTATGTTTGGGTCAATGATGTCTCTGCATATAGTCTGGGGCAATGATGCTTGGTTGCACCCCTACATTCAGAACTTCCTCGCCCAGCAAAAGTTAACACATTTGGGCAGCTCCGGAAGGTTAGCCCCAAACAATCCATTTTGAAGAAGGCTTTTGTTTTGAGAAAACCTTTATACCGGCAGGAAAATGCTCTGCAAATCGCTGGTTTTAATGATGGCTTATTTTATATCGCAGGAGATGTTTTGCAAGCACCTTTGGGTGAATGGCCAGGAAGCAAACTAGAAACCCAATGAATAATAATTTTAAAAAGACAATCACTTTCGGCTCTCTGAAAAAAATGATGGCCTTACCTCTCACCTGAAACTTTCCCAAGAGAAAGCTGTGCCCACCTTTTTCTGAGAAAAGATATTGCATAGCCTCTGGGGCTTTATCTGTCTGGTGTTTGAAATCCTCGCTTCACAGTATGCCCTCCTCTTTGCAAAGAATAGGAAATGCATTTTTCATAGGTGCTGATAACCTTTGTCAGCATTCACGAAATATCAGACTTTGACTAACATGTGTCTTAATATATACATTCACACATGCAGCTAGAACATATTATTGCCTGCCGCTCCAATCTCCAAGCAGTTTGGGATGTCAGGAGTTCCAGGTGAACTTACTCAGGACCTGTGTTTCCTTTTGGAAATGGGGCAGAGTGGAGTTTGTGGTGTCTTTTTGATACGTGGTTTATTTACACACATGTGCGCCCTGAGCCTACGATGGAAGGCTGCACAGGAGAGTCTTGGGTCTCCCACAGACACAGCCCTGGATTCAGACAAGCACCAGCCCTTGTGCTTTCTGATTTTTTCTGCAGCTTGCTACTTTACCTCTGTGTTAGTAAAGGTAAAGGGACCCCTGACCATTAGGTCCAGTTGTGACCGACTCTGGGGTTGCAGCGCTCATCTCGCTTTACTGGCCCAGGGAGCTGGCCAGCATGACTAAGCCGCTTCTGCTGAACCAGAGCAGTGCACGGAAACGCCTTTTACCTTCCCGCCAGAGCAGTACCTATTTATCTACTTGCACTTTGACATGCTTTTGAACTGCTAGGTTGGCAGGAGCAGGGACTGAGCAACAGGAGCTCACCCCGTCGTGGGGATTCGAACCGCTGACCTTCTGATCAGCAAGTCCTAGGCTCTGTGGTTTAACCACCCGTGTTGCTTACCTCTGTGTTACATCGCTCCTAAACTCTCTAAGCTTCTAGCTGACAATGCTTCTCATGCTCTCTACTGTAAGCTGTTGGTCCTGCTCATTTGCCATAATTCCTTTGATCCTCTGTTGTGCTAATGGCACATTACCACAGGCTATCACCTTACACTGGCTTAATTAGCTATAAACACAAGCTGATTCCAGAGGATTTAGAAGTGTCTAGTACACAGATTAGTACAGTTTTAACACCCGAAGGCTTAATAAAATTCTAACACCTTTTAGACCCAGGAATTTAGGGTGCCCAGCACCCACCAACTCATCACGCTATTGATGGTGCGGACCTTTAATCTCCAGCCTCTTTCGTCAGAAACCTTTCTAGGTCCTATGCACATTTAACATGGGACTAGGTCTCAATGTACATAACAGGGTTTATTTTTAAGCAGGCATGTACAGGACCGCGTTGTTAACGTAGCAAAATTCTTCCTGGTGTGTGACTTATAAACTAGTGCAGAAGATGTAAAAGAGCGTATGATGTTTTGAATGATAAAAAAATTGCACCGAGTGCCATCAAAATTTATCCAGCCATCATCAGAAAGGAGATCTGGATTAATTACCCATAAATATATATATTTAATTGTGTAAATGTGTGGGGGGGAAACCTGCTGCATACTTCGCTGTTTGAAGGGAAATCTTATTTAATCCTCCCCCCCCCCCAAAAAAAAAAACCTGCAGGACTCTCCATATCTAGAGGCTAGGAATGCAAGGCATATACAGTATCCCTGAGAGCATGTGTGATTCATATTAGAATCCTTTTAAAACTAATTTTAAATGTTTCCTGCTTGGCAGGGGGTTGGACTCGATGGCCCTTGTGGTCTCTTCCAACTCTATGATTCTATGATTCTATGATTCCTTTCAATTCAGGCCGGTGTCCTTTCGCCAGAATAGGACCTTGCGATACTTACTGTTTGGAGAGGTGCGCAGATGTGCGAAAGATTTGGCTACTCCCTGTGGAACAGTGGGAACTAAGCTTGGGAAATGGTAGCAGTTTGTGGAGAGAAAGGGGAGACCAATTTGGGATGAGCGGTGTGAGCCACAGAGGAAGGAGCACAGGGCTGGGAGCGAAGAAAACGCAGGAAACAGAGAGAGCAAGGAAACTACAAGTTGCACACAAAATCGTTTCGCCCTTGTAGACATGGGAAAGGTGCAGAAAAAGGACAAGCATCTTCTCCCTCTGAGCAACGGCTGAAACACTCAAGGCTTTTGCAGCAAAGAAAAGAGACGGTTATGATAGAAGTGTATGCAACTGTGTCTGGGGATGAGAGCTGTTTGTACACAATTTTGCCCGATGCAGAGAAAAGTGGAGTTTTTCTCCAGCTCTCAGGGAAGGAAGGCAGCCAGCGAAGCTGTGATGGTTGTGAGATTCTGGACAGACAAAAGGAAGCACATTCCCGCCACATTGGAGAATAGAATTATGACATTCGTCCACAGCAAGATGTACAGTAGTTATGGAAACCAAGTGAGATGGCTTTATTTGTTTTTTTATAATATTTTTATTCATTTTAAAAAACAATTTTATACAATCAATTCACATTTTGTCACGCATTCATCTATTTTTTTGACTTCCCTCAGTTTCTCTGCCAATCTTTCATTTAAATTTATATTATTAACGCATTTCTAAACTTAGTACTGCCTTTAAGAATCACTTCTCCCCTCTTATTCTCTTTTTTACAATATTTCTTAGTTTTTCACAGAGTCTCTTGAAAACCAACAAGCATTATCTGTTCATCACATATGCTTTTCAGATAATCTGTAAATCTCCCCCAGTCCTCGATGAACTTTTGGTCTCGCTGATATCGAATCTTCCCTGTTAGTTTATCGAATTCTGCATATTCAGTCAATTTAATTCTCCATTCTTCCACCGTTGGTATTTCTTCCTGTTTCCATCTTTGGGCCAGAAGTATTCTCGCTGCTGTTACTGCGTATTGGAAAAGTTTACAGTCTTTCTTATTTATTTCATTACCTACCAATCCTAGTAGGAAGGTGAGATGGCTTTAAGAAGGACAGAGTGCCTATGTTCTTCCCCACTGCGGACACCAGTTTCTGGGGCTCACAAGTGGGGATAGTTGCTGTCCTGCTGAGGTTCGGCTTGTGGGCTTTATCTAGACATCTAGCTGACCACTGGGGACAAAATGTCGGGTTGGAGGGGCTGTAGGACAGGGCGATGTATCCGTACGTCATCCAAAACCTGTTTGAAGTCCATATCGTGATACCCGTTCCATCATTTTTGATCCGGCAATATATATTTAAAAATGGTGCATGTGTGTGTTGTGCAAAAATCAGTGTGGGGAGAACGGTGAGGCCAGCCAGTGTCTCTACATAGCCCCATCCTTATTTCAGACATTGTGATTTATCGGTATATTGTGATGTTTAGCTGGTGATACGGTGGTACCTCGGGTTAAGTACTTAATTCGTTCCAGAGGTCCGTTCTTAACCTGAAACTGTTCTTAACCTGAAGCACCACTTTAGCTAATGGGGCCTCCTGCTGCTGCCGCGCCACCGGAGCACGATTTCTGTTCTCATCCTGAAACAAAGTTCTTAACCCAAGGTACTATTTCTGGGTTAGCAGAGTCTGTAACCTGAAGCATATGTAACCGGAGGTACCACTGTATATCACAACGTTGAAAACCAAATAACACCCAGTCCTAATAGGTCATTCGCTTGATCTAGCAGCCGGGCTCATGATTATTATTACAGTGGTACCTCGGGTTAAGTACTTAATTCGTTCCAGAGGTCCCTACTTAACCTGAAACTGTTCTTAACCTGAAGCACCACTTTAGCTAATGGGGCCTCCTGCTGCCGCCAGTGCACAATTTCTGTTCTTAACCTGAAGCACTATTTCTGGGTTAGCGGAGTGTGTAACCTGAAGCGTGTGTAACCTGAAGCGTATGTAACCCGAGGTACCACTGTATTTTCCAGGCAGTTGTGCTATGTAGTCCAGAGGGGTTCTTTCACAATTGATTAGAGAGACAGGGATACAATCCTTGGATTCCTAAAACTTTCTGGGGCCACAAGGAGCAGCCTGGTTTGCAGCGAAACTGGTTACAAAAGCAAGAGAAGGGTGATGATCTATGAACTCAACTATTGTAGTGGTGAAGAGACATTGTGCTGCCCCATTGAATTTACGTGCATTGCTTTCCTCCTCCCACACTTACAATCACACATTTTTTATATTCTACAACTGCATGCTTGGCGCGTTTCAATTATGGTTTACTGCTGTTCCTTTGTTGTGGAAAGTGGCGGTCATTACAAGGGGGGTTATTTTCCTCCCAAATACCCTAGAAATGGTCTGGGTTGGTCTTCTTTAATTTTTCAAGGACCTGCAGAAAGATTCCAGTCAAGTTGGGCCAGGGGCAGAGTATTGGAGGGGTTTATAACACTTGTCGGTGTTTATAAACATTGACAACTGGGAAACACTGGCCTGCGAGCGCTCCAGTTGGAGAACAGCCTTTACTGAAGGTGTCATGGGCTTTGAAGACACTTGAACTCAGGACGCAAAGGAGAAACGTGCTAAGAGGAAGGCACGCTTGGCAAATCCACACCATGATCAACTCCTGCCTAGAAACCAATGTCCCCACTGTGGAAGGACGTGTGGATCCAGAACTGGCCTCCACAGTCACTTACAGACTCACTGTTAAAACTGTGTTTATGGAAGACAATCTTACTCGGCTGTGAGGGATTGCCAAAGAAGAAGAAGAAGATTGAGGGGCGTAGCCCAGGATGCACAATTTTGGGGGGGCTGAACACAAGGTTTGAGTAAATATATACAGTGGTACCTCGGGTTACAGACGCTTCAGGTTACAGACGCCTCAGGTTACAGACTCCGCTAACCCAGAAATAGTACCTCGGGTTAAGAACTTTGCTTCAGGATGAGAACAGAAATCGTGCAGCGGCAGCAGGAGGCCCCATTAGCTAAAGTGGTACCTCAGGTTAAGAACAGTTTCAGGTTAAGAACGGACCTCCAGAACGAATTAAGGTATTAACCCAAGGTACCACTGTATAGGGACATGGGTGGCGCTGTGGGTTAAACCACAGAGCCTAGGACTTGCCGATCAGAAGGTCGGCGGTTCGAATCCCCGCGACGGGGTGAGCGCCCGTTGCTCAGTCCCTGCTCCTGCCAACCTAGCAGTTTGAAAGCACATCAAAGTGCAAGTAGATAAATAGGTACCACTGCAGCGGGAAGGTAAATGGCGTTTCTGTGCGCTGCTCTGGTTCACCAGAAGCGGCTTAGTCCTGCTGGCCACATGACCCGGAAGCTGTACGCCGGCTCCCTTGGCCAATAAAGCGAGATGAGCGCCGCAACCCCAGAGTCGGCCACGACTGGACCTAATGGTCAGGGGTCCCTTTACCTTTACCACTGTATAGGATCAAGCTGGTCAGCTGTGATCTCCCAGGAAGAAGTCACATGAACATAGGAATTTGCCCTGTTAGTCTCTCAATAGTGTCTGCACTGACTGGCAGAGGCTTGCCAGGTTTTCAGGGTAAGAGGTTTTCCCAGCCCTACCTGAAGATGCTAGGAATTCAACCTGGTATCTTCTGCATGTAACACTTAAACAGCAACAACCTCTGCCTGCAGACAGAGTCAATCCTAGCATCTCACACTTCATGGTTCTAATACCGGAGGCTGTAGTTTGTCTGCGGCATTCTGCCAGCCAGGCTTTCTGCTCTGGCTGTGATATTTTACGAGCATTGTCTCTGGAAACTCTCCACCTGTTTTCCTCAATGTCAGGGAGGGGAAACTTCCAGAGTGGTTTATAAAACAGAACTCGGAGGTGGTGCTGCCAGCGCGTGCATTGATGGGAAGCTTTCGATGCAATCCTAAGGCAGTCGACTCGGAAGGGGATCCCGATGAGATGAATGGGGCTGCGTTTCTAGCAAGCAGGCTCTGAGATTTTTTTCAGACTTTGTAGCTAAGAGGATGGCCAGAAGGCAGTAGCATCTAATTAAATTTTGAGGGGTGTTGCCCCCAGCTAAGAATATGTAGCAAGAGGGGGGGCAGGGTTACAGCGCGGGAGGTGCAAAAATATCGATTTCAGTTTTTCTGATTATCATTTTTCCATTCTTGAGTTCAGCACTCCATATTAGTTTGTGATGATGGTGATGATTACTATGCAACCCATTCGACTGGGTGGCTCCCGACAAAATATAAAAAACACAAAAAATAAAGGCCTAGCATTTTAGCGCATGTTTATGTTAAAGGTAAAGGGACCCCTGACCGTTAGGTCCAGTTGTGGCCGATTCTGGGGTTGCGGCGCTCATCTCGCTTTACAGGCTTTCTGGGTCATGTGGCCAGCATGACTAAGCTGCTTCTGGCGAACCAGAGCAGTGCACAGAAACACCGTTTACCTTCTCGCCAGGGTGGTACCTATTTATCTACTTGCACTTTGACATGGTTTCGAACTGCTAGGTTGGCAGGAGCAGGGACCAAGCGACAGGAGCTCACCCTGTTGCGGGGATTTGAACCGCCGACCTTTTCATCGGCAAGTCCTAGCCTCTGTGGTTTAACCCACAGCGCCACCCGTGTCCTCTATGTTTATGTTAGGGTTGCCATATTTCAAAAAGTGAAAATCCACAGTAGTTTTGCCCAAAGTTGTTGAGCTACACTTCCGGCGTCAGATTCCAGATTTTCCCAGACTCTGCTTCTGACTGCAGTACAGTGGTACCTCGCAAGATGAATGCCTCGTAAGACGAAAAATTCGCAAGACGAAAGAGTTTTTCGTTTTTTGAGTTGCTTCGCAAGACGAATTTCCCTATGGGCTTGCTTCGCAAGACGAAAACGTCTTGCAAGTTTGTTTCCTTTGTCTTGCAAGTTTGTTTCCTTTTTCTTAAAACCGTGTATTCAGGGGGTGCAGTTGCGACTTGACTTCGAGGAGCAACTCATAGCACACGTGTAGTAGCCTTTTTTGAGGTTTTTGAAGACTTTGGTGATTTTTGAAGCTTTTCCAAAATCCGTGCTTCGCAAGACGAAAAAATTGCAAGACAAAAAAACCTCGCAGAATGAATTAATTTCGTCTTGCGAGGTACCACTGTATTCCAGCTATGTCCGGGAAATTGGCAGCCCTACTTTATGGTGGTGATGTTGTTGTTAATATTAATATTATTTAAATATGCACAAATTCGTATGCAATTTGGCCTACTATATACATTGTTGCATTCATTCGGCCTTTGTTGGCATACAGTGGTATCTTGGTTCTCAAACATAATCCATTCTGGAAGTCCGTTCCAAAACCAAGTCGCGCTTTCCCATAGAAAGTGATGCAAAATGGATTAATCCGTTACAGACTTTTAAAAACTCTCTAGTCTTTAGATTTCTGTACATGTTAATTGGCTGGAAAACTGCATTGCAAAATTTGGGGAGGTGAGAAATTGGAAGGTTCAGGTAGCGTTTTGAAAGTGCAGATCAGGGAGGTTCACCTTGAAATCAAAACTGGATTGAATTTATCCCTCCACCCCTAGTTGCAGCCTTCATTTTCCATCCAGAATCCCTGTGTGTTCACTATGGACAACCCAGCCTTGCAAACCATGCAGATCTGCTGGTCCTCTTGGGCTGCTGGTGAAATAGGAAGCAATCAAGAGCTCTACTGTTGTGTCCTCTGCACATCAGATGCATTGAAACTGGCATCTCGGCTCGATTCTCCTCAAAGGATGCAGCCCACAAGCCAGATATTTCTTGCAGAACTATTTAAACTGCCCCCGCTTTAAATAATATAAACTGAAAACAGAATGCCAAGCCCAGACTGTCATTATTTTGCAAGCAGCATGCGAGCAAGTGCCATAAATTTGTTGTTGTTGTTTAGTTGTTTAGCCATGTCCGCCTCTTTGTGACCCCCTGGACCAGAGCACGCCAGGCACTCCTGTCTTCCACTGCCTCCCGCAGTTTGGTCAAACTCATGCTGGTAGCTTCGAGAACACTGTCCCACCATCTCATCCTCTGTCGTCCCCTTCTCCTTGTGCCCTCCATCTTTCCCAGCATCAGGGTCTTTTCCAGGGAGTCTTCTCTTCTCATGAGGTGGCCAAAGTATTGGAGTCTCAGCTTCACGATCTGTCCTTCCAGTGAGCACTCAGGGCTGATTTCCTTCAGAATGGAGAGGTTTGATCTTCTTGCCGTCCATGGGACTCTCCAGAGTCTCCTCCAGCACCATAATTCAAAAGAATCCATTCTTCGGCGATCAGCCTTCTTTATGGTCCAGCTCTCACTTCCATACATCACTACTGGGAAAACCATAGCTTTTACTATACGGACCTTTGTTAGCATGGTGATGTCCCTACTTTTTAAGATGCTGTAAGCTTGCACAATGAAAGTGCTCTGTTCCGCTAGTGCAACAAATCAGCTTCAAAAGAGGAGGGGGACTTTTTACAGCTTAGAAAGCGATGGGAAATTTTATTATTATTTTTTTAAAGGAAAATATATTGAAAAGTGTGAGGTGAACAAATGATGGCCGGAAAGATGAATGACCCCAGTGCAAGGAAAACCAGGGCGAAGGCCTCTTGTTTAATCTTCCTGCAAACAAATCAGAATGAATGTTCAATGAAGAAAGGAAATAATCTAACCTCTGCATAAGCCTTCTGCAAGTAAATCAGGAAGAACGTTCAATAAACAGCTCATCTGCAGGAGCGTTTAGTTTGTTTAGAAATCAAGTCATATTTTCCACTTCTTTTTGCCTAATATAAATAGTTTATTGGCGGGTAGGTGTGGGGAAGAGACCTAAAAGGAAATGCAGTTTTTGACTGACACCATCCTGGATTTCATATGCAGAGACTGCTGGGGGTTTTGCTAGTGTTGCCGCGATCAGTTTTTCAGCACTAATCTCTGCCCCAAATGCGAGATTGCAAATAACGTTTTCCATATTTTTCAATTTTTTTTTATGAAGGATGCCCTGGTTTTGTTCTGCCTGTCTTTCGGCTGAAGATGCTCTAATAATAGCAATAATAATAATAATAATAATAATAATAATAATAATAATAATAGGCAAATGAATGGGGATCAACTCAGAGGGAAAGGTTCAAGAATTCAGCAGCTCAGCCAATGGAACCTCTGTCTTCTGTGACATCAGGGTAGCTCAGCCAATCACTGCCAGAGGCTTTGGACTGGGAAACAGAGCACCTTCAGTGATTTTTAGACTCCGTCTGCATTCAGCCCCAGTCAGCATGGCCAATGGCCAGGAATGATGGGAACTATAGTCTTAGTCTAGCACAGGGTTACCAGATGTCCCCGTTTCCCGAGGACAGTCCCCGGATTTGCGAATAAGTCCCCGGACAAATTCCATCCCCGGAATGTCCCCGGATTTCATCTAATGTCCCCAGGAAACGCAACAGCGGCAGTCTCAGCAGCCCGGAGTGGTTGGCTCTGGCTGGCTTCAGGAGCTGCTCTGAAGCCCCCATATGATGGTGGCCCAGGGGCTCTCAGGTGCAGGAATGGGATTGGGGCCACTCTGATGGGAAGGGAAGCATTGCGCTGCCTGAGCCTTGCCACCGCTTCACCACCACCACCGAAGAACCAACGACTCAAGGGCTGCCCAAGCTCATGGAGAAAGGAGATTGACGCCTTGGAGGAAGGGGAAACGTGGCAGTTGAGGTCAAGGCGGCGGCCGCCCCTCTGCCACTGCCATCAATGCAGCATCAACGTCCCAAATGTGTAGTATTTAGTTAGTTAGTTAGTTAGTTAGTTAGTTAGTGTCTGTACCCTTGTACTGATTTCCTTGAAAACAAGCCCTCTTCAGTTCACTGGGACGTACAGTGGTACCTCAGGTTAAGTACTTAATTCATTCCAGAGGTCCGTTCTTAACCTGAAACTGTTCTTAACCTGAAGCACCACTTTAGCTAATGGGGCCTCCTGCTGCCGCCGCCGCTGCACGATTTCTGTTCTCATCCTGAAGCAAATTTCTTCACCCGAGGTACTATTCTGGGTTAGCGGAGTCTGTAACCTGAAGCGCATGTAACCCGAGGTACTGCTGTAAATCTATACAAGCTATACAAACTCTGTTTTTGGAACCTCTATGGAAGGCGAGTCTACCACATCCCGAGAGAGAACGTTCCGCTGTCGAACAGCTCTGAGTGTCAGAAAGTTCTTCCGAATGTCCTTCTAGTTTGAATTCAGTTGCACCTCTTTCTCCCCTTCCTACAAAAAATAATACTAATGCTGATTTTGCTAATTAGTCCGAATGCCAAATGAACACTCAAGCTGCACTGCCTTCAATCAAGAATACTTGACATTTTCTCCAGTTTCCCCTACCTTGAAGGAAGGTTTGCAGTGCCAAAAACGTGTGCCTGTGTGTGTTTCTTTAAGGCAGCTTGCGCTACGCTTTATTTTCCTGGAATTAATTCCACTGGATTCCCCCCCCCCCTCTCTCTCTTTCTCTCTCGTGGAAACTGGCTGGCATCCCCTTTTAATCTACATGCTGATGCAATTATTCTTCGTTGCTGCTTCTCTTACTCCCATCCTGCTTTCTAATTATAGCTGAAGTTATTATGGGTTTAACTGTGCCTGAATAAGATCGTTGTGAAACTTGAGTTTGCCTCGAGCTTAAATTAAACATCTCCCCTTGGTGTGGGGACCCACACATTCAATAATCCATTGAGAGTCCAGGCATAGGCAAACTCCAGCCCTCCAGATGTTTGGGACTACGATTCCCATCATCCCTAGCTAACAGGACCGGGGGTCAGGGATGATGGGAATTGTAGTCCCAAACATCTGGAGGGCTGGAGTTTGCCTATGCCTGGTTGAGACCATTTCCGTGAGATAGCAAGAAGGGAAGGTGACTTAATTTGCATCTCCCTTGACCAACACCTACCAATCTGGGACAGGACTTCTTTTCTGGTTCCTCCTCTCTTTAGGGGTAATAATAATAATAATAATAATAATAATAATAATAATAATAATAATTTATTATTTATACCCCGCCCATCTGGCTGAGTTTCCCCAGCCACTCTGAGTGGCTTCCAATCAAGTGTTAAAAACAATACAGCATTAAATATTAAAAACTTCCCTAAACAGGGCTGCCTTCAGATGTCTTTTAAAAAGAAGATAGCTGCTTATGTCCTTCACATCTGAAGGGAGGGCGTTCCACAGGGCGGGCGCCACTACCGAGAAGGCCCTCTGTCTGGTTCCCTGTAACCTCACTTCTCGCAATGAGGGAACCGCCAGAAGGCCCTCGGCGCTGGACCTCAGTGTCCGGGCTGGACGATGGGGGTGGAGATGCTCCTTCGGGTATACTGGACCGAGGCCGTTTAGGGCTTTCAATTCAACACTTTGAATTGTGCTCAGAAACATACTGGGAACCAATGCAGATCTCTCAGGACCGGTGTTACGTGGTCCCGGCGGCCACTCCCAGTCACCAGTCTAGCTTCCGCATTCTGGATTAATTGCAGTTTCCGGGTCACCTTCAAAGGTATCCCCACGTAGAGCGCATTGCAGTAGTCCAAGCGAGAGATAACTAGAGCATGCACCACTCTGGCAAGACAGTCTGCGGGCAGGTAGGGTCTCCACACCTCCATTTCCCTCCCTGACTTTCCCCTGGGAAACCCAGGCTTTAGCATTGAACAGTGTAAGAAATTTGCCAGGTGTGTTTTGCGACCGACGTGGTTCCAGTTGTGACCACATTCCTAGTCCACAATCGGAACAAAACAACAACAACAAACCTATGGTTACATGAAACATACTCAATAAACACACAAGACGTAACCGGCTGTACTTTTGAATAAATAAGGTATACTATTCATTGTATCAAATCGTAGATTTCAGCGGATGTCTCATAAAGTTCAACGAAAAAAGCAGAAGACCCAGTGGATCAATTCATTCTCTAGTCAGTTCATGCATAAGGTCCATGCATAAGTGTATAAGTGTCTATTCCACCTGTCTGTTCATAGAGTCCAATAATCCACATGAAAGGTTGTTACAGTTCCACAGAATCCTTTCACAGAGTCTAAGACAAGGATTTCCGGAATATTAGCCTTGTTTCGCCATCGGTAGAACAGGCTCTAGGTAATGCAAATAAATACAATATCGTAATCTCACACCTTTCTGCAGCAAAATTAATATAAAAAACGGCCTAGGATGGCGAAACAAGGCTAATATTCCGGAAATCAGCAAAATGTTTTTAAGGACTGTTGTTGGATGAGATATGGTGAGGTGCTGGGTTGCAGAAGGTGGTTGGCCTGCGAATAAACAGCTAAGATGACATATATTTCTTATACAGTGGTACCTCGGGTTAAGAACTTAATTCGTTCTGGAGGACCATTCTTAACCTGAAACTGTTCTTAACCTGAGGTACCACTTTAGCTAATGGGGCCTCCTGCTGCCGCCGCCACGTAATTTCTGTTCTCATCCTGAAGCAAAGTCCTTTACCCGAGGTACTATTTCTGGGTTAGCAGAGTCTGTAACCTGAAGCATCTGTAACCTGAAGCGTCTGTAACCCGAGGTACCACTGTATAAGGGGTGTGCTAATGGAAATATTCCTACAGACTCTTTTGCATCTGTGCTGTTAAGCATTACTGAATAAAGTCTGACTAATTTGGATCTCCACGTGGTCACAATTGGATCCACGTCAGTCGCAAAACAAAAACCCTAAAACAGCAATTTAACGTGAATCTTACTATCTAACGAGACCATGGATCCATAAAATGAAAGCAATAAACAATGTACTGCAGTCACACAATCAATCAATCCATCAGTAGCTGAACTGGGTTCCACACTGTCACAAAAACAAAACAAAAAGAGCCGCAAAAGCAAAAACGCTAAAGAAATAACAAAAACAGACAGACCTCAGCGTTACAGTCAAACGGAAGTGTGGCGCTCAAATCGGAAGTGTAACACTCAAAACGGAGCACATTCTGCTTCTGAAAAAAGTTTGCAAACCGGAACACTTACTTCCAGGTTTGCAGTGTTTGGGTTCCAAGCTGTTTGAGTACCAAGGCATTTGAGAACCAAGGTACCACTCTATCTAGAATATTGCCTGGTGCTGGAGAGGGAGTGAAACAGCTCACAGCTTCACGCCCAGCTCAATTTTCTTCCAGAAAGATCTGGCTGGCTTCTGCTGGGAGCCGAATGAACTGATCGAGCAAGACGTTTCCTACTGTCTTATGATATGTTTTTGATACGCATGCCTGAGAGATGAATGTCCAACATTGTTTGCAGCAGATTCGGCAGGAGGGAGGTGTGAATCTTCTCTCTTTCAGCGGAGATTTCTTGCACATTTAGAACACTTGTAGGCTATGGAGGTGAACAGTTGTCACGAGTATATTAGCAGTGCAGTCGTACCTTGGTTTTCAAACAGCTGAGTTCTCAGACATTTTGGCTCCCGTACGCCACAAACGTGAAAAGGACTGTTCCAGTTTGCGAACTCTTTTTGGAAGCCAAATGTCTGACGGGGCTTCCGATTGGCTGCAGGAGCTTCCTGCAGCCAATCAGAAGCTGCGCTTTGGTTTCCAAACGTTTTGGAATCCGAATGGACTTCCGTTTGACTTCCAAGGTACGACTGTACTCAAAAACACTGCTGGATAGTGTCATTTTATTATTTTGTGGACTTGCAATACTTGTTTTGAAGCCTGTTGGATCCTTCTGAGCACTTACACCGACAGCTGTGTGATTTCTGCCCATCCCCTACTCTCAAATACAGAGAATGCATTGCAGGGTTGGTCTAGATGAGCTTTGGGTTCCCTTCCAACTCTATCAAATACAAAATCCATGAAGAGCTTGCAGCTTGCAGCTGGTTTGATTGTTGTTGTTTTTTGCCTTTGCAGATACTGTAGCAAACTTTCCCTAATGTTTTCTTTGTAATGTATCTCCCTTTAGGGTTTTCTGTTCGTTTGTTAAATCCCCAATGCTTGGGGGGGGGGGGCTTCTGGTGGGCTATTGTTGCTTAAAGCTGACAAAAAGGAGATTTAATAAAATAAATAAAAACATGTAGAGCTGGCTGGCAGAAAGCAATAAATGCGTGGAGGAATCAGTACCTGCCTGAAGTCCAAACGATTACCGGTGCGCTGTTAGTAATTGAATTAGAGTCAGTGCATTGTCAAGCCTGCTGTAAGAAAAATTGAATCTGAAATCCTGGGAGAATATTAAACACGGGCGGGGGCAGGGAGAGAAAGAGAAGATAATCTCGGAAAATAGCAATTGTCTCACACACACCCCACTCAGTGCGTAGGCCCCATTTTCAAAATCCGCTTTGAATATTTAACCAGAGGTGTGAATAATTCAGGTCACCAGTGCTGATTGCAGGTGGCTTACACAATAAAGGAAATAAATCCATCCCCTTCTGTTAGTGTATTGTATCTGTGCCATGTATAGGTGTCTCTGTAATGTATAATTAGGCATAATGTATAGACAGTGTTCTCGAAGCTACCAGCATGAGTTTGACCAAACTGCGGGAGGCAGTGGAAGACAGGAGTGCCTGGCGTGCTCTGGTCCAGGGGGTCACCAAGAGTCGGACATGACTAAACAACAAAAATAATGTATGGGGTGTTAGGGGAGGGGTAGTACCTCTGGTGGGACGCAGGCGGTGCTGTGGGTTAGGACTTGCTGATCAGAAGGTCGGTGGTTCGAATCCCCACAACGGGGTGAGCTCCCGTTGCTCGGTCCCTGCTCCTGCCAACCTAGCAGTTCGAAATCACGTCAAAGTGCAAGTAGATAAATAGGTACCACTCCAGCAGAAAGGTAAACAGCGTTTCCGTGCGCTGCTCTGGTTTTGCCAAAAGAGGCTTAGTCATGCTGGCCACATGACCCAGAAGCTGTATGCTTGCTCCCTCAGCCAAGAAAGCGAGATGAGCGCCGCAACCCCAGAGTCAGTCACGACTGGACCTAATGGTCAGGGGTCCCTTTACCTTTTTTATTTATATATAATAATTTTTATTCATTTTCCAAACACATAATAAAGACAAGCGAAACACAAAACAAAAACATACAAAACATTTAAACATGTATAACTTCATAATCTTATTTTCATGCACCTTCTTTCCTTCGACTTCCCCATACCTCCCCATCACTGCATCCTTGTTTTACGATTCTTTAGCAACCCTTTAGTCAATTTATCTATAATTCCCTTTCATTAAGTTTTCTTTAATTTGTTAATTACAGCTGTAATTCTCTGCTTCTTACCCCTTGACATCTTAACACTCCTCAATTTTACAACAGTTTTTAAGATATATTTTAAATTTCTTCCAGTCCTCTTCCACTGTCTCCTTCCCCTGGTTGCGGATTCTGCCAGTCATCTCAGCCAGTCCCATAAAGTCCGTCACCTTTGTTTGCCATTCTTCCAGAGTAGGTAGTTCTTGCATCTTCCAATACTTTGCCAGAAGAATTCTTGCTGCTGTGGTAGCATACATAAAAAAAGTCCTGTCCGTCTTTGACACCAATTGGCCAACCATGCCCAAGAGAAAAGCCTCAGGTTTCTTAGGAAAGGTCCACTTAAGGACTTTCTTAATTTCATTATAGATCATTTCCCAAAAAGCTTTAATCTTCGGGCAGGTCCACCAAAGGTGGTAAAAAGTACCTTCAGTCTCATTACATTTCCAACATTTATTATTGGGCAAATGATAGATTTTTGCAAGCTTGACTGGGGTCATGTACCAGCTATAGATCATTTTCATTATGTTTTCTTTTAAGGCATTACATGCCGTAAATTTAACACCGGTGGTCCATAACTGTTCCCAGTCAGCAAACATAATGTCATGACCGATGTCTTGTGCCCATTTAATCATAGCTGATTTCACCGTTTCATCCTGTGTATTCCATTTCAACAGCAAATTATACATTCTTGACAAATTCTTAGTATTGGGTTCGAACAGTTCTGTTTCTAATTTTGACCTCTCTTTCTGAAATCCTATTTTCCTAGGGGGTCCCTTTACCTTTATTAGTACCTCTGGTGGGGGACACATCCTGTTCATTCTCGGGCAGTTTGTCCACCTTTGGTCTACACCCTGCACTCAGCTCTCACCTTGCAGATAAGTGGGGAGACACCTGTAATAGTCCCTAGGGCATTTTGCTATCATTACGTCTGTGCCTTGATGTTGTGCCTGGTCTGCTGTGCCCTGGCCTGGGGCAAGTCCTGTTTGTGTGTCCGGGTCTGACTCTGAACTGGTGAGAGTCAGGAGAAGACACTGTGGGTTTTTACACAGCTAGCCTGGAGATAGTGGATTTTTCTGTAGCTGTGTATCTTTACTGCAGAGACTTGAAGTCGATAGTAGATAGCAGCATTTAGCTTTTCTTGTGTCAGGAAACAATAAACCCTTTGTTACTTTGAAATGTGCATGAGAGGATTTTTTATAAAGATTTGAGGAGCGAGGCTATTACCCTTCTATTATTGCCCATGACGGGTCACTCAACCATTGCCTACAATGTCCTTTATTTCAGCAGATCAAGATGATCAGGTGACAGCTAAAACTGCAAGGTTTTTAGCAATTAGAATAAGATCTATTATTTGTATTGATGTAAACCCCCCAAATGTATTTTCTATACTTATGTCTTTGCCTCTATCTTCAGTACCTTTTAAATTTATTTTATTGCTATGGCTAGTGGCTGATTTTGCTTCCTCCGCAGTCTCTCAATATTCTATGCTGCATATTAAGGGGTTCCTCCTCCCTTGCCTATGAGGCCGAAAGGTCTGCCCCAATTGCCTCCTGGGCTTTGTGAGCCATATACAGTGGTACCTTGGTACTCAAACGCCTTGGTTCCCAAACACCGAAAACCCGGAAGTAAGTGTTCCGGTTTTCAAGCGTTTTCCGGAAGCTGAACGTCTGATGCGGCTGTCGGCTATTGGTTCCGGGGCGCCTGCGCCAATCGGAAGCCGTGCCTTGGTTTTCGAACATTTCAGAAGTCAAACGGACTTCCGGAACGGATTAAGTTCGAGAACCAAGGTACCAGGATATTTGGCGCTTTTGGTTTTGCTATTTATTTTTGCGTTTTTGAGGCTTTTTCAGTTCATTTGTTTTTGTGACTGTGTGGAACCTAGTTCAGCTATTGACTGATGGATTGTGTGACTGCAGTACCTTGTTTATTGCTTTCATTTTATGAACCAGTGGCTCGTTAGAGAGTAAAATCCGTGCTAAATTGCTGTTTTAGGGGTTGTTTTTAAAAGCCTGGAACAGATTAATCTGTTTTGCATTACTTTCTATGGGAAAGCACGCCTTGGTTTTGGAAAGCTTTGGTTTTGGACCGTGTTATGTACTGAAGTTCTCACTCTGGGCCAGCAGGGGCGATACTGTAGATAGTTTTCACTCAGGTCCACATATGCAAATAAGGGATTGAAAGTGATGTTCAGTGATTGGATAGTTACAGAAAGTTGTTACTGTTGCGTTGTAGTGGAGCTCTATATAAGCAGGCTGGCTGAACCCTTCAGTTCAGTTCTGGCCTGGCCTGTGAATAAGCAACAGCTGTTTGAAGAATCACTGTGTCGTCTGCTATGTTCACCCACAGCTTAACAGAAAGGGCTTCCGGAAGGGAATAAGTTTGAGAACCAAGGTACCACTGTACTGGGATACCCTGCAAATACATAACAGACAACCTTCATGGACTCCAACTCTCATCATTCCCAGGGAGCGTGGCCAATTGCCACATGAGTCGTCACCTGCAACCTCTTGAACGCCCCATGTTGACTATTCCAGGATGCAAGCGCAAGGCTAGATCTGATCTGCTGCAGGCCTTAAGAGCTTCGTTCAGGAGCAGAGGGAAATGTCAGAACTGCCCTTGCAAACCAGTCTGCCGCTGTTGCGTGTCACACGACACAGCGCATGAATAAGCCTTAATTATCCCATCATATGACTCTTCGGCTCGCTCTCTGCCTCATTTCCAGTCATCGCTCCTTGCCTCTCGCTCGCCTCGGCCTTCCGCCGCTCGCCGCAATTAACTCTGTTTGCGTCTCTTCTGTCTTTCCATTCCTCAGATCGCTTTCTGCTCTGGGGCGCTGGACTTTTGCCTCCCTGCAGAAACCACAGGATGAGCCAGGAGGGTGGCGAAAGCCGAGACATTTCTCCGTAGATCCATCGGCTGAGTCAGACCAGAGTTCGAGAACGCATGTCAGCCCAGAGACAGGGAGAGAGAGAGGGCACAGCTGGGCTGGGAGGGCATTGTGGCCTGTAGAGGGTCCCAGGGGCCAGATTGAAAGCCTGGGAGGGCTACATATGGCAGCTAGGCCGGGGGTCCTTGACCCCGCTCCTAAGAGCTAAGCAGATTTTTGTGTTCGTTTATTCTGGAAAATATATAATAATTTATTATTTATACCCAGCCCATCTGGCTGGGCTTCCCCAGCCACTCTGGGCGGCTTCCAACAAAACACTAAAATATAATACAGTGGTACCTCGGGTTACATACGTTTCAGGTTACATACTCTTCAGGTTACAGACTCCGCTAACCCAGAAATTGTACCTCGGGTTAAGAACTTTGCTTCAGGATGAGAACAGAAATCGTGCTCCAGCGGCGCAGCAGCAGGAGAAGGCCCCATTAGCTAAAGTGGTGCTTCAGGTTAAGAACAGTTTCAGGTTAAGAACGGACCTCCGGAACAAATTAAGTACTTAACCCGAGGTACCACTCTAATGCATCAAACATGAAAAGCTTCCCTAAACAGGGCTGCCTTCAGATGTCTTCTAAAAGTCAGGTAGTTATTTTTCTCTTTGACATCTGGTGGAAGGGCGTTCCACAGGGCGGGTGCCACCACCGAGAAGGCCCTCTGTCTGGTTCCCTGTAACCTCACTTCTCGCAGGGAGGGAACCGCCAGAAGGCCCTCGGAGCTGGACCTCAGGGTCCGGGCAGAATGATGGGGGTGGAGACGCTCCTTCAGGTATACAGGACCGAGGCCGTTCAGGGCTTTAAAGGTTAGCACCAACACTTTGAACTGTGCTCGGAAACGTATGTACATATATATTCTTATTTTATTAATACAAAAACTCCCTATGAACTTCCTAAACGTCCGAATAGGCTCATCAAAAGAAGAACGCCTCCAGCAGGCTCCAAAAAGAATACAGTGGAGACGCCTTCCTGGCATGAAGTGGCAGGGAGTTCCAAAGTTCCGCTGCTGCCAGGCTGGGGGTGTTGTTGAACTACAATTCCCATTGTGCCCAGCCAGCATGGCCAAAGGTATGGGATGATGGGAGACTGCTATTTGGAGACTGTTATGTACTGAGTTGAATAGGATCCAGAATGCAGCAGTCTGATTGGTCCTCAAACAATATGATTCAGAATGCAGCAGTCTGGTTGGTCATAGAACAATAGGATTCAGAATGCAGCAGTCTGATTGATCCTAGAAAAATAGGATTCAGAATGCAGCAGTCTGATTGGTCCTAGAACAATAGGATCCAAAATGCAGCAGTCGGATTGGTCCTAGAACAATAGGATCCAAAATGCAGCAGTCTGATTGGTCTTAGAACAATAGGATTCAGAATTCAGCAGTCTGAATGGTCCTAGAACAATACGATCCAGAATGCAGCAGTCTGATTGGTCCGCAGGAGCCACCCAATCCAACTCCGGGTGGAAGTGAATCCGCAACCTGATTGGCCTACAGGAGAATCCCGGAATTAGCCAATCACGTGGGGCCCATCGTGTACTTAATGTATATAAAGCAGACATTTCGGGGGAACTTCCATTCCTCACTCCTCTGAGCTGAATAAAGAGCATGAAATCCACGCTCGACTCCGAGTAGATTTCAGAGACTCACCCGCTAGTCACCCCCCTGGTAAAAGTCTTTGCCAGACTCCTCTGCTCAGGGAATTAAAGAGTTTGCCCTGGGACTTTCCTGCCTCCCCACCTCTTGCAGGGCGCTCAGTTTCTCCTATCGATTGGGAACCAACCCGCCAGAACTTTGACTGCTGGCCTCCGGGTCCGCTGATGTCTTATCTTTGCATGGAACCAAGACGGAGGTTCAAGGAGGGCGAAGGGGTCAGCGATGGCACGGAGACCTCATCCACCTGTGGGCTGAGTCAGCAGCTTGCAAAGGCCTGTGAGATAAAAGACGTTGAGGAGGCCCGACTCAGCACAAGCCGTGCCAAACAGCCTGCCTCTCTCTGGCGGCTGGCCAAGCTTGAGTCAATTCAATGCAGGCTCTTCGGCGAAGGAGATGGAAGGTGGTGGTCGTTTGTGTGTGTTGAGGTGGCATACCCTCCAAGTGTCCCGATTTTCCAGGGACAGTCCTGGAATTACCAAAGCCATCTTGGGTTCGATCCCAGAATGTCCCTAGTGGTGTAGTGGTTAAGCCAGTGTGGTGTAGTGGTTAAGAGCGGTGGACTCGTAATCTGGTGAACCGGGTTCGCGTCTCCGCTCCTCCACCTGCAGCTGCTGGGTGACCCTGGGCTAGTCACACTTCTTTGAAGTCTCTCAGCCCCACTCACCTCACAGAGTGTTTGTTGTGGGGGAGGAAGGGAAAGGAGAATGTTAGCCGCTTTGAGACTCCTTCGGGTAGTGAAAAAGCGGAATATCAAATCCAAACTCTTCTTCTTCTTCTATTTCCCCTGCCATTGCTGCTGCCTATGAGCTTGGGGAGAAGAAATAATAATAATAATAATAATAATAATAATAATAATAATAATAATTTATTTACACCCCACCCATCTGGCTGGGTTTCCCCAGCCACTCTGGGCAGCTCCCAACAGAATATTAAAAAACAATACATTAAACATTCAAAACTTCTTCAAACAGGGCTGCCTTCAGGTGTCTTCTAAAAGTCAGATAGTTTATTTGCTTGATATCTGATGGGAGGGTGTTCCACAGGGCAGGCACCACCACCGAGAAGGCTCTCTGCCTGGTTCCCTGTAACCTCACTTCTTGCAGGGAGGGAACCGCCAGAAGGCCCTTGGAGCTGGACCTCAGTGTCCGGGCAGAATGATGGGGGTGGAGACACTCCTTCAGGTATAATGGGCTGAGGCCGTTTAGGGCTTTAAAGGTCAACACAAGCACTTTGAATTGTGCTCGGAAACGTACAGGGAGCCAATGCAGGTCTTTCAGGACCGGTGTTATGTGGTCTCGGCGGCCGCTCCCAGTCACCAGTCTAGCTGCTGCATTCTGGATTAGTTGTGGTTTCCGGGTCACCTTCAAAGGTAGCCCCACGTAGAGCACACTGCAGTAGTCCAAGTGGGAGATAACCAGAGCATGCACCGCTCTGGCGAGACAGTCTGTGGGCAGGGAGGGTCTCATCCTACGTACCAGATGCTGTGGCTGGCAAGGCTCAGCCCCACACAACACGCCAGCTCTGAGGGGCAAGCAGAGAGCAGGGTCTCCCAGGAGCGGGGGGAGAGAAACGGGGAGTGGAGCGCAAGGAGTCTTGATTTTTTTAAATGCTTTGAGCAGGCACCCCCAAACTCAGTCCTCCATTTCTTTTTGGGGGGGCAAGAGAGTGGAGCTCTAAGCTACAGAAGAGGAGGTTAAGGGGTGATATGATAGCCATGTTCAAATATATAAAAGGATGTCACATAGGGGAGGGAAAAAGGTTGTTTTCTGCTGCTCCAGAGAAGCGGACACGGAGCAATGGATCCAAACTACAAGAAAGAAGATTCCACCTAAACATTAGGAAGAACTTCCTGACAGTAAGAGCTGTTCGACAGTGGAATTTGCTGCCAAGGAGTGCGGTGGAGTCTCCTTCTTTGGAGGTCTTTAAGCAGAGGCTTGACAACCATATGTCAGGAGTGCTCTGATGGTGTTTCCTGCTTGGCAGGGGGTTGGACTCGATGGCCCTTGTGGTCTCTTCCAACTCTATGATTCTATGATTCTATGATTCTATAGCTTGTTTAGCTTATACGCAAATCCAACACTGGTTCAGAAGCATTGCTGCCACCATGGATGGGGACATCCTTGGGCAAAGCTTCTACCTTGGGCAGCTGTTGAAAAGCCTGCCCTCTGGTGACTGATAAGCGAACAGCAATGGTGAGGAAGGTAATACAGTGGTACCTCGGGTTACATACGCTTCAGCTTACATATGCTTCAGGTTACACACTCCGCTAACCCAGAAATAGTGCTTCAGGTTAAGAACTTTGCTTCAGGATAAGAACAGAAATTGGGCTCCGGCGGCGTGGCGGCAGCAGGAGGCCCCATTGGCTAAAGTGGTGCTTCAGGTTAAGAACAGTTTCAGGTTAAGAACGGACCTCTGGAACGAATTAAGTACTTAACCCGAGGTACAACTGTAGAACAGAGCCACGATATTGAATGCTTTGATGATAGGGACATCCTCCCTATCTCAAATTCTCAGGCTGGCTCCGTACAATATGTGCAGCGTTATTCCACGCATTCCCAGCAAGATCAGCCTGTGAGGTCGCAGCTTTTAAATCTTTCACCAACACTGACATCACTTTCGTGGCACCAGGCCAGGACCTTGGGACCAAGTGTGTTTCCCTGCCAGCCAGCGAACGAGGAACATCCGCGGAGAATCTAGTTTCTGACTCTGTGGATATTTTGGTCGCGGGGCCTGGGTGGTAGTTATGCAGGGTTGAACCAGCAGGGGGAGCTCTTCAGAAGTGTGCGGCCATGGAATCATAGAGTTGGGTGGGACACCAGAGGTCATTCAGTCCAACCCCCTGCAATGCAGGAATGTTGGGTTGTCACCTTGCCTGGTTAGCAACATATGAAGGGTCAGGCCAGAGACCCATCTAGTCCTCCATCCTCATCTCTCTGCCGATCCCTCGTAGCCAAAAAAGATTGTCTTCCATAAACACGGTTTTAACAGTGAGTCCGTAAGTGACTGTGGAGGCCAATTCTGGATCCACACGTCCTGGAGACATTGGTTTCTGGGCGGGAGTTGATCACGGTGTGGATTTGCCATGTGTGCCTTCCTCTTAGCATGTTTCTCCCTTGCATCCTGAGTTCAAGTGTCTTCAAAGCCCATGACAGCTTTGGAAAAGGCTGTTCTCCAGCTGGAGCACTCACAGGCCAGTGTTTCCCAATTGTTGGTGTTTATACTACATTTTTTTAAAGATTTGCTTTGAGACAGTCTTTTGTTGACCACCAGCATTACGCTTTCCATTTTTAAGTTTGGAGTAGAGTTGTTGCTTTGGAAGACAACCATCAGGCATCCACACAACATGACCAGTCCAACGAAGTTGATGTTGAAGAATCATTGCTTCAACACTGGTGATCTTTGCTTCATCCAGTACACTGACATTAGTTCACCTGTCTTCCCAAGTGATGTGTAAAAATTTTCAGAGACACCGTCGATGGAATCTTTCGAGGAGTTGGGGAATAGGTGTCTCCTGAAAACTCTCAGCACGGTTAACAACAGCTCCCAGAATCCTTTGGGGGAAACCATAGCCATTTGAAGTGGTATCATTGGGTTCGAATGTATGGCATGCTTGTGGCCTCCTTAGCTCCATGGGAGAAAGAGGAGAACTGGTCGCGGGGTATGTTGGTTTGAGTCCAGCCCACCCAAGGAGGACACCAAAAGGATGTGTCCATGATATGGTGACTCATATTCCAGAGCTTAGCATGTCAGTGACCAAGAGAAGAGGCTCCCAGGAGCTTTGACCAACCCAGGAGTAGTGCCAACATCAGAGTCTCTTTGTGGTGGGTTCCTGGAATAACCAACAATCATATTTCATCTCCCATCGGCTCAAGCAATGTTACCCAACAAAACTGAATGCCGGAAGGTTCAGGACAGATACCATCAGGGCTGTCTTAAGCAAAAGCGGCACCAGGGTGCAAAGATCTGCCCACCCGCCCCAGTTGCCCAGTCCCAGGCGTGCAGGAGGGTGGAGCCGTCCGGCCGCCTCAGTGTCTCGTTGGCCCAGTCACCCCTGAACCTGTGGCAGAACAGCCCACCGCAGCTCTTTGATTGATTGGCTGGTACTTTCCTGGACTCAACTCTTGGGCCCCAGACTCTCAGCCTGGCGTCCCTGAGAGCCTGGTGCCCGGGTGCCCTGCACCCATGGTGCCTATGGGTAAGCCGGCCCTTGATACCATATTTTTTCTGTGTATAAGACTAGGTAAAGGTAAAGGGACCCCTGAACATTAGGTCTAGCCGCGGACAACTCTGGGGTTGCGGTGCTCATCTCGCTTTACTGGCCGAGGGAGCCGGCGTACAGCTTCCGGGTCATGTGGCCAGCATGACTAAGCCGCTTCTGGCGAACCAGAGCAGCGCACGGAAACACTGTTTACCTTCCCGCTGGAGTGGTACCTATTTATCTACTTGCACTTTGACATGCTTTCGAACTGCTAGGTTGGCAGGAGCAAGGACTGAGGAATGGGAGCTCACCCTGTCACAGGGATTCGAACTGCCGACCTGCTGATTGGCAAGTCCTAGGCTCTGTGGTTTAACCCACAGCACCGTCTGCGTGCCCTATAAGACTAGGTATTTTTCCTAAAAAATAGTGTCCAAAATTTGGGAGTGTCTTATACACAGATAGCACCGAGCGTAGACTGGCCATTGGTTGTTTCCATGAGCAGGAGATGTACGCGGCAAGGGCTGCTGTTGATAGGGTGGTGTTCTGGCAAGCGGGCAGTCGAACGGCATTTGTTGTCAGCGATTGGTCAGGCGCCCCCACCCTCCCCAAAAGCTCAACAAGTCTGGGCCATCTCTCCCCCCCCCCATTTTCTTAAATCAGAGTCCCCAAAAATAGGGGGTGTCTTATACACGAGGGTGTCTTATAGACGGTGAAATATGGTAAGTCCTTCATGCAGGACAGAGGTAAACTATGGAACCCACTGCCACAGGAGGGGAGAGTTGCTCTCATGCTTGCTGGTTTCCCACAGGCATCGGGTCGGCCACTGTCAGGACAGGATTCTGGACTGGATAGGCCTATTGGTCTATACAGTGGTGCCCCGCAAGACGAACGCCTCGCAAGACGGAAAACCCGCTAGACGAAAGGGTTTTCCGTTTTGGAGGTGCTTCGCAAAACGAATTTCCCTATGGGCTTGCTTCGCAAGACGAAAATGTCTTGCGAGTTCCTGCGGGGTTTTTTCCCTTTTCCCCCCCTTTTCCTAAGCCCTAAGCCGCTTATCAGCTGATCCGCTAAAAGCCGCTAAACCGCTAATAGCGCTAATCCGCTAAGCTGTCAATGGGCTTGCTTCGCAAGACGAAAAAACCGCTATACGAAGAGCCTCACGGAACGGATTAATTTCGTCTTGCGAGGCACCACTGTACATCCCATCCCACCCTATACATAGAAATGAGCAAACCAGTGATATTTTAGGGAGTGTGCTGGGCCCGGGGGTTAACCTGAGCAATGCGGTCCAGGTCCGGTCCCAAATCCAGGGATTCCACGAGGCGTCTGTCCGACAGGCCCAATGCAAGAAGCCAGGCAAGGTCAGGCACAGGGTCTCAGGCAGGTTCTAGCAAACAGCAATGTTGCTCCCGCAACCTGGGCTGGGGGCCGACAGCCTTTTATCTCTGACAGGGTAACGGCCAGTCCTGATCCCCCGGCGACTCACCTCCCTGTTTCGCCCTAAGGCGAGCACTCCTCCTGCGAGTACTCAGGTCTCTCCTTCTCTCAGACTTTAGTCTCTGCAGCTCAGGAGATGTCGGTGGGTTACTAGACCCAGAGGCCGCCCAGCTCTCCTGACCCAACCGGTAGTGGAGCAGCTGTAAGTGATGGCCCAGCTGAAGGCAACGAAGTCATCCCCGCATCTGGAGCCAGGGCAGGCTCAAGCATCTGCAAAAACCGGGGCCCCACACACGTTATAGGATTCCCGATTCCCGAGCCCCCAGAAGATGGGGCTGCCGGTTTATAGAATCGCAGAATAGTAGAGTTCTGTGGGACACCCAAGGGTTCTCTAGTCTAACCCGCCTTCTATGCAGAAATCTCAGTTACAGCATTCATGGCAGATGGCTTGCCGACCTCTGCTTAGAAACCTCCAAGGTGTGCTGGGCCCAGGGATAACCCAAGAACCACAGTCCAGGTCCGGTCCAGAATCCATAGGTTCCGCTAGGCAGGCTCTTCCTATATTCTTAATGTACATGTCTATGCTCTCACTGCTTCCTGCTCTTAAGACGCATCGGCAACGTGGCTGACGAGCTGTGAGTGGAGACGTCATCGCGAGCCTCTGAATTACACTGCAGGTTTCATGCGCCCTTTGCACACTGGTTCCCTTGTTGTCCCCAGTTTGGAGCTTTCCCCCTCCCAAAAGTAGACCGCACCACCTTCCTCCTTCTCCCCCTCTGCCGTTACAACCCCCAGCCCCCCCCCTCCACCTTTCTCCTTGACGCAGCTTCGGAGGGCAGAAGGGGGGCAGCGGTGACTGTGTTAAAAACGGAGGACCTCTGGCAGGGCGGAGAACGTGGAGAAAGTCGGGGGAACACGGGGAATTTGCCACATCAGATGCTTGCGCCCGAAGGCCTCTGGCTGCGACGTGCATGTTTACAGAACGCACGGCCCGTGAATGAAGACATTAATCAAAGTTATGGGCCTCGAGACTGGGGTCAGATACCTGTGGTTTCAGGGCATGCCAACAGAGTAAAATATCATGCGGGTCATAAAAACCCAGCACTGCTGATTCAAGTTCCGCTTGGCGCCGTTTCCAGGGGGCCGGGGGAAGGGGTTACGCATCGGCTCCAGAGGACAGAGGCGAGATGGGTCCTTTTTGGTGGCAGCTGCTGGGCTAGTGGGAGAAGATGGAGGTGGGCTGATGGGAGAGCCTCCGCTTTCCTCCTTGTGCCGATTCTGTCGCTTGCCTGCCTTGCAAAATATCTGCCAATGTAGCATACCGAGAAGGACCCTGCGTGGTTGGAGAAGGTTCAGAAAAGAGCCACCAAAACCGTCGAGCAGCTTTGGGACTTTTCAGTTTGAGGAAAAGGCATATTAGATGTCATGTGGTAGAAGCTGATGCAGTTATGCATGTCACTGTTATGAGAATGATAAGGTCTAAGATAGAAAATAAATGTTCATAAATGTACCAGGCAAACACATGCATAAATATATAAACCACATGTCTAAAACAGTACAGATGTACCTCGGGTTATAAAACACTTCAGGTTACAGACTCTGCTAACCCAGAAATGGTACCTCGGGTTAAGAACTTTACCTCAGGATGAGAACAGAAATCGCATGGCGGCAGTGGGAGGCCCCATTATCTAAACAGCTTCAGGTTAAGGACGGACCTCTGGAACAAATTAAGTTCGTAACCCGAGGTATCACAGTACAGGAAAACAGTCCTAAAGCCATTTTGACTCTTTCAGTGATCTCAAATATTCCTCTGCAGTTTGGATGGAAATGGGAAAAGCCTACCCATTGTCTCTGTGCTCACAAATCCTGCCTTAAGGACACATTTGGGTATGAACAGAGTGAGCCTGTGACCTGGACTCAGGAATTAAGTAAGCACTGCAGGAATGTTGGGTTATCACCTTGCCTGGTTAGGAACATATGAAGGCTCCAGCAGGATCAGGCCAGAGGCCCATCTAGTCCTCCATCCTCATCTCTCTGGTGATCCCTCGTAGCTGAAAAAGATTGTCTTCCATAAACACGGTTTTAACAGTGAGTCCGTAAGTGACTGTGGAGGCCAATTCTGGATCCACACATCCTTCCACAGTGGGGACATTGGTTTCCGGGCGGGAGTTGATCATGGTGTGGATTTGCCAAGCGTGCCTTCCTCTTAGCACGTTTCTCCCTTGTGTCCTGAGTTCGAGTGTCTTCAAAGCCCACGACACCTTTGGCAAAGGCTGTTCTCCAAATGGAGCGCTCGCAGGCCAGTGTTTCCCAGTTGTCGGTGTTTATACTACATTTTTAAAGATTTGCCTAGAGAGTCTTTGAACCTCTTTTATTGAGGTCTTGACCACCAGCATTACACTTTCCGTTTTTAAGTTCGGAACAGAGTAGTTGCTTTGGAAGATGATCATCAGGCATCCGCACAACATGACCAGTCCAACGAAGTCGATGTTGAAGAATCATTGCTTCAACACTGGTGATCTTTGCTTCTACCAGTACACTGGTATTAGTTCGCCTGCATAGCTGTCAACATTTCCCTTTTTTTAAGGGAAATTCCCTTATTCCAAATAGGATTCCTCTCAAGAAAAGGGAAAAGTTGATAGCTATGTTCGCCTGTCTTTCCAAGTGATGTGTAAGATTTTTCGGAGACACCGTTGATGGACTCTTTCGAGGAGTTGGACATGGCGTTTATAAGTGGTCCACATTTCACAAGCACACAGTAAGAGCCAGTGTGGTGTAGTGGTTGATAGCGGTAGTCTTGTAATCTGGGGAACTGGGTTCGCGTCTCCGCTCCTCCACATGCAGCTGCTGGGTGACCTTGGGCCAGTCACACTTCTCTGAAGTCTCTCAGCCCCACTCACCTCACAGAGTGTTTGTTGTGGGGGAGGAAGGGAAAGGAGAATGTTAGCCGCTTTGAGACTCCTTAAAGGGAGTGAAAGGCGGGATATCAAATCCAAACTCTTCTTCTTCTTCTTCTAGTACAATAGCGTTGTAAACAAGCATTTTGGTTTCCCTGCGAATGTCTCGGTCCTCAAACACTCTGCACTTCAGTAGGGAGAAAGCCGCACTCGCAGAGCTCACACACAAACCCCCTGCTTTCCGTCGGAGGAGTGCGCAAGAGCTTTTTGCTCCATCGTCCTTATTTCTCCTTCCATTCAAAAACTCCCTGGAAAGAGCAGAGGCGGCGGGGAGCCAGGACATCCCCCAGTCACATACCTCTGAAACCTGACCCCGTATAGAAAGTTCGAGCCACAACCTGGGCTGTCCCCCTGCCAGAACAAACAGCCTCTCCTGTCACCATTTTTGGAGCCGTTTGCCCCAGCCGCAAAAAGAGGGGAATGCTCTCGGACTGGGAGCTGGAGGACAGCGAATGCAGACGCCTTGCACGTCTGATACATTAATAGGATAACCTGGGAGCATCAGGGACCACTTCCTGGTTAGGGTAGCCGATGAGGGTTGCTTAGCAACCAGGAATATCCTGCTACAATCTCCCCTTGTTGTGTGAGAGTGATGGGAAAGGGCAGGGAAAACAGCAACAGAAGCGGCCTCCCCAGCAGGGTGGATATGATTTAAATCAAATCACGATTTAAATCACTAGTCTGTAAGACTTGATTTAAATCACTAGCCAGTCAGACTTGATTTAAATCATCTTTCTTGCCGAAAGACTCGTCCTTGCTGGTATCATCTTAATATCGACAACCAGATGAAGGTTTTCATTTTTGTAATGATACATTTTCAGAGTGGTTTTTACAGGTATTTCAAAAATTACTGATTTGTTTATACTATTAGAAATACATTGACAGATAATTGTGAAATTATGGTGAGGTTTAAAAGTTGTCCAAATATAAACAGTTGGCAAATTTTCTGCTGTACTTTGGAAGGAGAAATATAATCATTTCCTCCATGACAATTGAATTGAATTGAATTTATTAATACGGTCACAGACCAGCATCAACACACACAATAACACAGATCATAAAAAATATCAGAAATACTAGGGACAATATGAATATAACAGGGCTCTAAATACAAAAATTAAAATTAATTGTTCGCGTGCCCCCTGTAATTAACATTTAGGGGTTTGAACATTATGGGATACCACTTCTTCCTGCGATTGATTGCAGACGCACAGAATTTAGCTACATTTAATGTAGTCTTGGGATTCTTGTCCTTTAACAGTAGTTTTAAACTATGGTATTCGGAATCTTTCCTGGACTTTTGCAAAGCAGGTGTAATAAAAGTCAAACGTATATCCTCGTAAAGACGACAACGTAATAGTACGTGTGAGGCAGTTTCAACTTCCAACGAACCGCAAGGACAGACCCGTACTGTGTAAGGTTTACCCTCAAATCTGCCCTGAAGTAAGGCAGAAGGAAGAACGTTAAATCTGGCGAGGGTAAAAGACCGTCTGTATTTGGGTACCTGAAGACCTGACAGATAGTTAGCTGGAGAGAAACCTCTTCCATAGTCCCTTATTGCCGGATGTTTGATCATTTTGCTCATGTGGCATTGTAATTCTACGTCCCGGATACGCTGGCAGATTGTAGTCCTAGCTTTCTCGAAGCCTGTCGCTATCAAAGTCTGCTGTGGGATCCCCAAGCCTTTAAGCTTTTCCAGCAGTGTAGCTTTCCATCTGGATTGGTAGGTATCTAATAAGGTTAAAGGTGCCAGCCCAACCGGGAAGAAAATAAGCTTTAGCCAATAATGGATCTTCAATATCCATATCTGAGTACTGATAGGAATCCATGACAATTTAAACAATTTATTTAACTAAAACAATAACATTATAGCATATGTAATCATGTTTCTTAAATGATATGGTTAAACTGTTTTTTTTAAAAAAAACAAAACCTTAGACTGAGCATACATGAAAAACTTAAAACCACTATAGTCAGTTAGGTCCAATGCCTAAAGCAGCCTTTCTCAACCTGTGGGTCCCCAGATGTTGTTGAACTACAACTCCCATCACCCCTAGCTAGCAAGGCCAGAGCTGAGGGATGATGGGAGTTGTAGTCCAACAACATCTGGGGACCCACAGGTTGAATACCGCTCACATTCTGTAACCCATAAAGTTGTGGCCTTTTTTTTTAGCCCATTAACCAAATACTGGTGTCAAGTGTCTTTGTTCAACCTTGGGATTTTGCCATGTAAATAAATTAGAGGGAGGACAAAATAGTTTTCATTTGCTCTGAAAGGAAGGCCATAGGTACCCAATGGATGTGTAACGGTCATGTAACTCCAGAAACTGATTCCTTCGTGCCATGCTGTTCTGTCTCAAAGTGCACCGTTAAACTGCGGAACTCCCTGCCACCAGCCTTGATGGTTCTAAAAGAAGACTGGACGAATTCACAGAGCAGAAAGCTTATCGGTGTCTTCTAGCGCTGCCTCTGTACTTGAAGGCAGAGACGCTTCTAATACCGGTTACTCAAAACGGCAGGAGGGGAGTCGCCTGAAATGATCACAAAGCGTGGGAAAGCCCTAAAGGTAAAGGGACCCCTGACCATTAGGTCCAGTCGTGGCCGACTCTGGGGTTGCGGTGCTCATCTCGCTCTATAGGCCGAGGGAGCCGGCGTACAGCTTCTGGGTCATGTGGCCAGCATGATGAAGCTGCTTCTGGCGAACCAGAGCAGCGCATGGAAACGCCGTTTACCTTCCTGCTGGAGTGGTACCTATTTATCTACTTGCGCTGGTGTGCTTTCAAACTGCTAGGTTGGCAGGAGCAGGGACCGAGCAATGGGAGCTCACCCCATCATGGGGATTCAAACCACCGACCTTCTGATCGGCAAGTCCAAGGCTCTGTGGTTTATCCCACAGCGCCACCCGCTTCCCGTGGGAAAGCCCTGGTTTTCGGCTATTGCACCATCTGGTTCAGCTCCGGTTTCAGAGGCTGGGTTTCAGGCAAGAAGACTCTCCCTGCCCAATCAGACACTCTGCCACTGATCTGTCCTTTCCCTGTCCAGGAGACAGCCAGATCAGCAGGCTGAAAATCCCCAAACCAGCTTTTACTCCTAAGAAATGCCTGCTGGATCAGGCCAGTGGGTTGTTATTGACAGGTCGGGATCCGAGAGGCGTTTTGGCATCCCCCTTTGCAACGTTTCCTAAGAACGTCGGCTCAGGATCAGGCCAATGGCCCTTCTGGTTTAGCATCCTGTTTTCACACTGATGCCCATTATGGGAAAAGCAGGATTCGAACACTCTCCCCCTCCCCTCCTGTGGTTCCTGCTTCCAGCTGTGGAGGCAGAGCAGAGCCATCAATCGCCCTCTCCTCCCCGAAATTTGTCTTTTGTCAATAGCCCTCTGTCCCTGAAATTGTCTTTTTAAAATTCATCCAAGTTGGTGGCCATCTCTGTATCCTGTGGCCATGAGTTCCACAGATTAACAGGGTGCTTTGTAAACAAGGAATTCCGTTTATGTGTCTGCTGAATCTTCCAACATCCAGCTTTCATTTTTCAGCCCCTCCAAATTGGGAAAAGATCCAAGAAATGTAATTCACGCAACGTCTTTTTTTTACTCTTTCCGTGAGTAAGACGCAGGACTTTGGCGGTGCGGTCAGGGAACCATGCTAATCCTGCCTTCGATCCTTGGCTTGGACGTTGTTTTCTTGCACAACCAGGATGAAGTCACTTCACGTCTTGTGTTTATCAGTGCGCCTGTGTTTCCACCAGGAATACGGCACAACTCCCGTTGTCGGACACATGAAAAGCATTAGCTTTTGTGCTCGTCGAAGTCGTGGCTCATCTGGGAAGAATGAGGGGATTTGAGCGCTGGGCCCGGACCCGGCATGTGTGAGTCTGTGTGTGCTTGGCAAAAGGCCACGTCCCGGAGGGATTCCGAAACGTTAGCGTCAAAGTATGCACTCTCCGCTGCAACGCCGAGGGCTCGGCATTGTTTGTTTTTATTTTTATCTCCTCTGCACCACAAAACATCTGCGTGTGACATCACCCGGCACCGGAGTCCCAAAATACTTTAGAAAATGTTGCAATTTGGTATGCTGTGGCGACGTCGTGAAGACCTGGTTCCAAAATAAAAGCGAGTTGCGGCCGGCGGCCAGCTGGCTAGCGAAACTGGCATGTGGAGGTCATCCAGAACCTCTTCAGCCGAAGCTCAACAGCACTTCCAGAGCGGATGGAGAACTCCAGATTAGGGTTTGGGAGCCCATCAGGCATAGAATCATAGAATTGTAGACTGGGAAGGGACCTGAGGGTCATCTAGTCCAACCCGCTACAGTGAAGGGATCTCAACTCAAGCATTCATGACAGATGGCCAGCCAATCTCTGCTTAAAAAGGTAAAGGACCCCCTGACAGTTAAGTCCAGTTGTGAACGACTCTGGGGTTGCGATGCTCATCTCGCTTTACTGGCCGAGGGAGCCGGCGTTTGTCTGCAGTTTTTCCAGGTCATGTGGCCAGCATGACTAAGCCACTTCCGGCAAAACCAGAGCAATGCACAGAAATGCCGTTTGCCCTCCCGTCGGAGCGGTACCTATTTGCATGGCGAGTTCCAACCTCCCCCCAGTGGAAATAAAGACACATGACACAATTATTTAAGGTTAATAAGGGATGCGGTTGGATGCCGTCTTGGATGCTGTGGCTGAGATTTCTGCCTTGCAGAGGGTTGGACGAGATTACCAAGGGTTGAGTTTTGGAGAGTAGTGTAAAAACCACCAGGACTCACCTGGTGACATCACTGGGGCCCGTCCCATAACATCTTCATGGACCACTCCTAGATCTTGAGTTTGAATCCCAAAATCTCAGAATTCCTCCTGACCTGGTAATTCTCACCCTGCCCAACTCATTCATGTTGTTCTCGTTCTCTCTCTCTCAACATTGATCTCTAGGTTTTCTGTTTTCCCGGCTCATGTCTCTGCCTGACCCAGACCTCTAATTATCCTTCCATCAAAATCGTGACCCGAGAAGGGCGAGGTTGCTTGCGGAGGGTGGGCGCTCGGGAGCGAAATGGGATCCTTCTCTGCAGTTACCCGTTTTTTAACATTATTATTATTCTTCTTCCCTCCGCCGCTTCTCCTTCATCGCAGCGTGAAGAATGTTTGCGGCTCCGTATCTGCGGCTCCCTCTATAATTAGGCCGAGAGAGTCAGGGCAGGGAGAGGAGGAGGCCGCGTGGCTAATTGCAAGACGCTGTAAAACCAGGACAAGGGGAAAGGCAGAGAGGAAACCATGTGCTTCCAATTTGGGAAAAGCGCAGGGCGAAAGCCGGGCCACAGACTCCGCTCCACCTGCCCCCCATCCCCACCGCCGTCTTCTTGGCCCCACGTTGCCCTCGTTGATCGTTCTCTCGTTTCATTCCTGTACGTTTTATTCATCAAAGAAGGAAATCCAAATTCTCTGGAATTTAAACCAAATGGAAAGCCGTTTCACCCATAAACCATTGGTCCATCGAGCTCCCCAGGATTTCAGGCAAGGGATGTTTCCTGCAGGTGCGAGATTTGAACTCGGAACCTTTTGCAGGCAAGGTTCATCTTCTGCCACTGAAGCACAGGCCCTCCCCATTAATGGCATTGTCTGGTCTAGGGAGGCAGTGCGGTGCAGTGGTTAGAACGCTGGGCTTAGAACTGCATCAATAGGAGTATAGCATCTAGATCAAGGGAAGTAATAGTTCCACTGTATTCTGCTCTGGTCAGACCTCACCTGGAGTACTGTGTCCAGTTCTGGGCACCACAGTTCAAGAAGGACACTGACAAACTGGAACGTGTCCAGAGGAGGGCAACCAAAATGGTCAACGGCCTGGAAACGATGCCTTATGAGGAACGGCTAAGGGAGCTGGGCATGTTTAGCCTGGAGAAGAGAAGGTTAAGGGGTGATATGATAGCCATGTTCAAATATATAAAAGGATGTCACATAGAGGAGGGAGAAAGGTTGTTTTCTGCTGCTCCAGAGAAGCGGACACGGAGCAATGGATCCAAACTACAAGAAAGAATATTCCACTTAAACATTAGGAAGAGCTGTTTGACATTGGAATTTGCTGCCAAGGAGTGTGGTGGAGTCTCCTTCTTTGGAGGTCTTTAAGCAGAGGCTTGACAACCATATGTCAGGAGTGCTCTGATGGTGTTTCCTGCTTGGCAGGGGGTTGGACTCAATGGCCCTTGTGGTCTCTTCCAACTCTATGATTCTATGATTCTATGATTCTAACTGAGAGACTGGCGTTCGAATCCCCACTCGGGCACGAAACATGGTTGCTGAGACCTCGGGGGCCAGTGACTCGCACCGAGCCTAGCCCTACCTCACAGGGTTGTTGTGGGGGTTGGCTGAGGAGTGGGGAAAGCCATTTATTCAGCCTTGAGCTTCTTGGATAAAAAGAGTTTGCAAGTAGAGATGAAAAGCCCTAAGTGATGTTTGCTCCGGGGTAGACAAGTGGATCTTTGGAGATTTGCTCTGGTGGTTGCAATGCACCCCAAATTATTATTGCCATGTAATTCTAAAATAATTGCATAATCTCGGAAGGGTGTGTGGCTGAGACCATAGCAAACAGACTCTGTGTTTCTGAATACAGTGGTTCCTTGGTGCTCAAACAACTTGGAACCCAAACACTGCAAACCCGGAAGTAAGTGTTTGTGAACCTTTTTCGGAAGCCGAATGTGCTCCATTTTGAGTGTTATGCTTCTGATTTGAGTGTTACGCTTCTGATTTGAGTGTTATGCTGAGGTCTGTCTGTTTTTGCTATTTATTTTGCGTTTTTGTTTTTGCAGCTCTTTTTTGCTTTTGTGACTGTGTGGAACCCAGTTCAGTTACTGATGGATTGATTGTGTGACTGCAGTAGAATGGTACCTCTGGTTGCGAACGGGATCCATTCCGGAGCCCCGTTCACAACATGAAACGAATGCAACCTGCATCTGAGTGTGCATTGGTTGCGATTCGCCGCTTCTGCGCATGCGCATGACATAATTTTCCATGTCTGTGCAGGCACGAGCGGCAAAACCCGGAAGTAACCCTTTCCAGTACTTCCGGGTCGCCCTGGGACACAACCTGAAAATGCATAACCTGAAGCAAACGTAACAAGAGGTATGGCTGTACATTGTTTATTGTTGTTTATTGCTTTCATTTTATGGATCAGTGGTCTTGTTTGATAGTAAAATTCATGTCAAATTGCTCTTTTAGGGGTTGTTTTTAAAAGTCTGGGACGGATTAATCCATTTTGCATTACTTCCCATGGGAAAGCGCGCCTTGGTTTTGGAATGCTTTGGTTTTGGAACAGACCTCCAGAACGGATTATGTTTGAGAACCAAGGTACCACTGTATGCCAACAAAGGCCGAATGAATGCAACAATGTATATAGTAGGCCAAATTGCATACGAATTTGTGCATATTTAAATAATATTAATATTAACAACAACAACATCACCACCATAAAGTAGGGCTGCCAATTTCCCGGACATAGCTGCTGCAGTCCACATAGAAAAGATTGTGCTATGTGCACCAGTGGTCTGACTTACCAGAAGCCAGGTTCCCATGTTGAAGGTTCGATGTCTGCGTGCAGCCAGCGTTCTTCCCGACATGCCTCATGCCGCTGAGATGCGCTGCGAGCTTAATCCAGAACAACTGCTTTTGCAGAGAGAGACAAATCCCACGTTTTGCAAACGCGGAGCTCCATGCCAAAACATTTGGTCCAGGAAGGCTGCAATGCCCTGGGAGCCGTGCCCAAGCTGAGCAAAGCCAGATGTGGCTGCGTTATCAGTTTGCTCCCTTAATTCCTCCTGGAACGGGGACAGCGCTTTCCCTGGCAGTCCGAAGGAAGCAGAACATGACAACCGCGAGATCCATTTTGGCTCCGTTGCGGAACGCCGTGGGGTTTAGAGCCGAATCTCAGTTGCTTCCAGAAAAGTTCCTCTCTGTTATCTGTCCTTGTCAAATATTCACTAATTGCCTTAATATTTCATGTCTTCATCCGGCATGCAATTACAGTTGATTAACTGGAGCACGGTGACTGTTGACAGCGTTTGATTGCTTGGCTCGCGAAAGTGCTTTCAGTCATGAGCTTTATTGAATTGTTGGACATTGAGCAATTGGTGTCATAAAGTATTTGATAGCTGACATGCAATGGTGTTTAGCATTTGAAAAGGTTTGAAAGATGACTTCTTATCACTTTGGGGGGGGGGACATTCCTGGAGACCCTGGAAGAGCTTCTGCCAGTCAGAGAGGACAATGAAGAGCTAAGAAGGGCAAGTTTCTGATCTGGAACGAGACCGTTTGCTAGGCTTTCCTCTGTGTTCCAGTTAGCTCAATCTGTTTTCTGCAGATTGACATTTTCGGCAGATTGATATTTGTTCAGACTCGGCTTTAAAGAGCCGGTTTTCACAGGGAAAGCTCTGGAGCAACAACAAAATAATCTGCTTAGACATGGAGCTTTAAATCATGGTCCGTGTCTGGAAAGAATGGAGAATCATAGAATTAGAAGGGACCACAGGGGTAATCTAGTCCAACCCCCCTAAAATGCAGGACTCTCTTTTTGCCCATGGTGGGGCTTGAACCTGTGACCCCCGAGATTAAGAGTCTTGGAGGAGAGGGAAGTGTAGATAAGCACTTGTTGTCAACATCCAAAGCAGTTGTTGTTTTTTAATGTAGAGAGAGCTGAAGACTGAAAAGAACCAGTCTCCTATCTAATAATTATAATAATAATAATACAGTAATAATGTGCTACATGCCCAACAAGGGACGCGGGTGGCGCTGTGGGTTAAACCACAGAGCCTAGGACTTGCCGATCAGAAGGTTGGCGGTCCGAATCCCCGCGACGGGGTGAGCTCCCGTTGCTCGGTCCCAGCTCCTGCCAACCTAGCAGTTTGAAAGCACATCAAAGTGCAAGTAGATAAATAGGTACCGCTCCAGCGGGAAGGTAAATGGCGTTTCCGTGCGCTACTCTGATTCGCCAGAAGCGGCTTAGTCATGCTGTCCACATGACTCATAAGCTGTACACCGGCTCCCTCGACCAGTAAAGCGAGATGAACGCCGCAACCCCAGAATCAGCCATGACTGGACCTAATGGTCAGGGGTCCCTTTACCTTTACCTTTACCTGCCCAACAGGGCAGAAATCACCTTAGATGTTTGGATCAGTGGTTCTTAACTTTTTGGGTCATGGACCCCTTTGAGGACCTCATGAAAGCTATGTCCCCATTCCCCATTCCCCAGAGTCAGATCTTTGATCCTCCTTTTGGGGCTCACCGCCCTCCCAGTTCCATAAACTCATCTCCTGTGCCCCCTTAGCCTACTCTACAAACAAACATTATTCAGAATAAAGGTAAAAAGTACAGAGGTAAAGGACCCCTGGATGGTTAAGTCCAGTTAAAGGTGACTGTGGGGTTTTGGTGCTCATCTCGCTTTCAGGCCGAGGGAGTTGGCGTTTGTCCACAGACAGCTTTCCGGGTCATGTGGCCAGCAGGACTAAACCGCTTCTGGCACAACGGGACATCGTGACGGAAACCAGGGTGTACAGAAACGCCATTTACCTTCCCGCCACAGCGGTACCTATTTATCTACTTGCACTGCTTGCTTTCGAACTGCTAGGTTGGCAGGAGCAGGGACCGAGCAACGGGAGGTCACCCCGTCACGGGTATTCGAACTGCCAACCTTCCGATCGGCAAGCCCAAGAGGCTCGGTGGTTTAGACCACAGCGCCACCCGCGTCCCAATGTTCAGAACAGCGGTTTGCACATTGCATAAGGAAGATTAATTGCTACGAAACAGTAGCAATTACAGGGGTGCCTTGGGTTAAGTACTTAATTCATTCCAGAGGTCTGTACTTAACCTGAAACTGTTCTTAAACTGAAGCACCACTTTAGCTAATGGGGCCTCCCACTGCCGCTGCGCCACCGCCGTGCAATTTCTGTTCTCATCCTGAAGCAAAGTTCTTGACCTGAAGCACTATTTCTGGGTTAGCGGAGTCTGTGACCTGAAGCGTATGTAACCTGAAGCGTATGTAACCTGAGGTACCAGTGTAATGGCGCATTTGTTCAAATTCCAGTCCAAACCGTTCAGCTTAATTAGTTCAACAAAACTGATGTACTTCATCCTGGGATGCCAGCTTCCCAAAGCTAGATAGACCTGGGTACCTTCAACGCCGCCGCTGCCTCCTGGCATACCACATTGGGAAGCACTGATCTAGTTCAACACTGTCTACACTGACTGGCAGCAGCTCTCCAGGCTTTCAGGAAGAGGACATTGCGGGTCCTACCTGGAGGTACCAAGGGTTGGTTATCTTTTATTTCCCTGCTTCTGGAATCCTCTTCCTCCCTGGTACCTGGCGACTACGTTGGCTAAATTTCCCAGGCGTTCCTGAAGGCTGTGTCGAAGCAAATGAATGGCGGTATTTATTCATGGATGAGAGAAAATCCATTAGGATTGTTGGTGACAGCCGGCGTTTCTTATGCCTCCATTAATAACTGCCTCGAGAGTTCCCAGTGGCGATTTTTTGCAAGGGAAAATAAAAACCCTGCAAAAAACTGCAAGCGAGAAGTTTCGGAGAGCAGAGCGGCTTTATGGGATTTATGGGAAGATTGAGATATAAATTTCACAGAGTTTTTCATAGCCGATCTTCTCTTCTCTCCTGTCCCAAGAATATCCCCAGACCCATTTTTTTATGGGCAAAACATTAAGTAAATAAATAAACCCAGCCCAAAAATGCAACGAGAACCTATCTGGATCAAACCAGGGGTCTCTTCTTTCTGAGAGCCAGATACGTTTGGGAAAGGGGTGAAGTCAAGAACCTCCCCCTATTTGTTTCCAGCGCTGGCAGTCAGAAGGTAGACTGCCACTTGCCATGGAAGTTCTATTCTGCTGTCATGGCTAAAGGCCAGGGGTGGGGCTTGGAGACAGATGCCAAGTGCCTGCGTTAGTGAAAATAATGTACCCAAAAAATAATGCAAACAGAATAAATTATTAATCACCCTTTGTTTTTATTGTTCCTGTGTTGCTGCTGTGTTGCTTGTTTTTATCCATCTGTTTTGTTTTTTAAAATAATGGTTATATTTTGTGCATGGTTTGAAACACCCCTGGGATTATGTGAAATTGGATGTTGGGCAGTCTGAAAACAGGAGGAAAAAAATATGTAAGAAAGAAAGAAAGTGAGGGGAATTACTTGCAAAATAAAATGTTATGTTTGGAGAAACATACACTAAAAGGCCAATTTTCATATGACAGTTCCAGTTATTATTATTATTAATACCCCACCCATCTGGCTGGGTTTCCCCTGCCACTCTAGGCAGCTCCCAGCAGAATAATAATAATAATAATAATAATAATAATAATAATGCAATAAAACATCAAACTGTAAAAACTTCCCTAAACAGGGCTGCCTTCAGATGTCTTCTAAAATCAGAGTTGTTTATTTCCTTGACATCTGATGGGAGGGTGCCACCACCGAGAAGACCCTCTGCCATTTGAAACTCCCTGCCTACCTGAGAAAAAAAACTGAGAAACTGAGAAATAGCAATATGGACGCATTTCTCTTGTCGCTGTTTGAGCCAGCTCAGTTTCCTATCTTGATCTGAATGAATGAGAAATGCAGGTTGGCTGTTGCTCTGAGCAGCCCAGGCAGATTTTCAATGCAATCGGCTTCCTTCTTTCCACACCTCCTTTATCTCCCCAGGCCAGACTAGTGACTCTTAGGCTAACATCCACCTGAATTGAAGAGGTCAGAAGGTGCAACAGTTGTGATTTGGGTGTCTTCTAAGGGAGACGTTTGTTTGGGGGGCAAACTCCTAAAGGCCCTTGTGTTTCTCGCAGGGTGGATTTGATTTAAATCACTAGTCCGTAAGATTTGATTTAAGTCATCGTCGTTTTCTACAGAAAGGCATTCCTTACTGGTATAATTTTAATATTTACAACGAGATGAAGGTTTCATTTTTGGAATAATAAATTTTCAGAGTAGTTTTTACAGTTACATCAATAATTACTGATTTGGTTATACTATTAGAAATACATAGACAGATAATTATGAAATTATTGTGAGGTTTAATATGTTAACTCTTTATATTTGGACAACTTTTTTGTTGTACTTTATTGGAAGGAGGAAAAAAATCATTTCCTTAATAACAATAAATTCCTTCCAGTAGCACCTTAAAGACCAACTAAGTTAGTTCTAGGTATGACCTTTCAAACTGACTTAGTTGGTCTTTAAGGTGCTACTGGAAGGAATTTTTTGTTTTGACTATGGCAGACCAACACGGCTACCTATCTGTAACTTAATAACAATGTAAACAATTAACTAAAACAACAACATTATAGCATATGCATCCATGTTTGTTAACTAATGTGGTTAAACGTTTTTTGGGGAAGAAAAAAAACTTAGACTGAGTTTCAGCACACATGAAAAACTTAAGACAAATCCCTATTACCTGATGGCCTTTGGACTATAATGTAACTTAAATAGAAAACTATCTTTAGAAAGATTTTTTTTCCCCCAAAAGCATTTTATTTTAAAAATCCGATTTAAATTTTAAAAAATCCAATTTAAATAAAAAAAAAATGATTTTTAAATTTATTTGTTTTTTTTTAAAACCATTGTCTTTTATCCACACTGCTCCCCAGTAATGGAATCCCGCTACCTGCCAATGTGGGTAAAGCATTTTATTTTAAAAATCCAATTTAAATTTAAAAAAATATCCAATTTAAATAAATAAAAAATCCAATTTAAATTAAAAAAAACCCATTTAAATAAAAAAATGCAATTTAAATAAGATGCAATTTGTTTACTTTTATTTTTTAAAAAATCATTGATTTTTATCCACCCTGGTTTCTCAGCTCTGTCGACCGCAGTTCCCTGACCCCGTTGCTATAATAGGCAGGTGACCCCCGTCTCACATGCCAGAAAGGAAATACCGGCTGGCTGCAGACGATTTACCGGGGGGGGGGGGCGTGTATCTGTGCACGGCTGTTTATCGGCTGCAGGGTGGAAAGGAGATTAGCACAGACGGGGGCCAGACAGGAGCGCTCGGGGAATGTTCACCTCTAGGTCTCTGGTTCGCTTCCAGCTTTGGCCGATGACCGAAAGCCATTGTTATCTAACAGCTGCTCAGGCAGAGTTCAGGGCTCCATTTCTGGCTCCCGAGGGGCCCGAGCCCTAAAATGGAACGGGCCTGACACCGTGCAAGGATGCCAATGGGTCAGCGGGCAAGCTTTGCGCTTGTAACTCTTCAAGGCTATCTCCTTCTTCTTCTTCTTCTTCTTCTTCTTCTTCTTCTTCTTCTTTGGCGATCCCTCGTAGCCGAGTAAGATTGTCTTCCAGAAACATGGTTTTAACAGTGAGTTTTAACATGGTTTTAACAAGTGACTGTGGAGGCCAATTCTGGATCCACACGTCCTTCCACAGTTGGGACATTGGTTTCCGGGCAGGAGTTGATCACGGTGTGGATTTGCCAAGTGTGCCTTCCTCTTAGCACGTTTCTTTACATTTCCAGCAGGTATTTGTGCTTGTTTCATACATCTTTGCTAACTTAAAAGGTAAAGGGACTCCTGACCATTAGGTCCAGTCGTGGCCGACTCTGGGGTTGTGGTGCTCATCTCAATTTATTGTCCAAGGGAGCCGGCGTACAGCTTCCGGGTCATGTGGCCAGCATGACAAAGCCGCTTCTGGCGAACCAGAGCAGCGCACGGAAACACCGTTTACCTTCCTGCTGGAGCGGTACCTATTTATCTACTTGCACTTTGACGTGCTTTCAAACTGCTAGGTTGGCAGGAGCAGGGACCGAGCAACGGGAGCCAGCGGCGTAGCGTGGGTTATCAGCACCCGGGGCAAGGCAAGTAATTTGCGCCCCCTAACCGGGGCAAGGCAAGTAATTTGCGCCCCCTAACCCAGGGCAAGGCAAGTACAGTAATTTACTCTCCCAAGCAGCAGCAGCAGCGAGGCTTCTCTTTCCCCCGCGCTCTCCCGGAGCTGCCTCTTTTCTTTCCTTTTTTCCCTTTCTCCAAGGCTTTTCGCTTTCTCTCCTTAATTGATTCCCCCTCCACACCGCGGCGTTTCCTGGCTGCTTCCCCCCCCCCTTCCCCTCTCTCTCCTCCTCGCTCTGCTTGCCTTGCCCTGCCCTGCCTGAGGGCGCCCTGAGGAGACTCCGCTCTCCTTTTTGACCAGGCGAGGTGGAAAAAAGGGAAAAGTCTCTTCCCGCCCCCTCGCCAGACTCCCTGCTCGGCTCGGCTCACTACCCAGGCGGCCAGTGGAGAGAGAGCCGCATAAAGCTCCTCTCCCTCTGCTTCGCCAAGCTGTCAAAGCCCGGCAGCAGCAGCAACGGCAGCAGCAGGCGCAGCCAGACCCCCGCCAGCCAGCCGGCCAGCCCGCCCGCCTGCCCGGCTTCCTCTCCTTTTTTTGCCCGCGGCAAAAGGCTTCGCTCTCCCCCTTCCGAGACCTCCTCGCCAAGCCGAGCGAGCGCGGGCTTCCTAACCCGTGGATTTTAGTAGGGGCAGAGAGCTGCTAGTGCGAGTGCGCCCCCCGCCCATGTTGCGCCCGGTGCGGCCGGCACCCCTGGCACCCCCCACGCTACGCCACTGACGGGAGCTCACCCCGTCGCGGGGATTTGAACCGCCGACCTTCTGATCGGCAAATCCTAGGCTCTGTGGTTTAACCCACAGTGCCACCTGCGTCCCTTGCAGTTTGGGTACTCGGTCTCTAAAAGGCTCGCCATGCGAATCCATCACAAACTTGACAGCCTCGCTGTTACCTTATTCACTTACAAGGAATGCCCATCAGTTACCTTCAGTAACAAAATGGATTTCAGAGACATTGGAGGGATCTGGCAGACTTCCCTGTTGTTGACTAACACTTCCTAGACTCGTCTTTCCAACCCCTAAGCGTTGCATCCTTCAACTCCGCTTTCGCTCCCTACGGAACATTCGGGAGCAATATTTGCCCAAACTTCCCTTCCAGCGATCAAATGACTTCCTCATCCTTGCTCTTTTCCCCGATCTTCCGATCGGGTTCTCGGAATGCGCCGGGGGAGATTTCTGGGGAAGAAGGAGGACAGGGGACTGCGAAAGCAGGGTTTGTTTTCTCCCGAACGGCGCTGGTGTTTACATCCCCTTGCCAACAGCAGGACAATAATCTGCCTTCGAGGACAGCATCTCCAGATGTTTGGATGCGAAGGTGGAGTTAGAGAGCCGAGAAGAGGTTCTTCAAATTCTCCCTGGAGGAAACTGGTCCATAAAGACCAGCGAGCCTGGTCGAAGACAGACGAGGAGACGTCTCATTTTCGGAGAGGTTCACCGGGTGAAATTCAATCACACCTGGGTCGTCTAAAGCTGACGAGGTCCAGATGCTCGCATTATTTGCATAAGTGGATGTGAGCCCTCCTTAAAACATTCCCACGGTTTGCTTTTTTTCTGGGTTTCCTTCATCCAGGCCTAGTTTAACTACAGTGGTACCTCAGGTTAAGAACTTAATTCGTTCTAGAGGTCGTTCTTAACCTGAAACTGTTCTTAACCTGAGGTACCACTTTAGCTAATGGGGCCTCCTGCTGTCACCATGCCGCTGAGCGATTTCTGTTCTCATCCCGAAGCAAAGTTCTTAACCCGAGGTACTATTTCTGGGTTAGTGGAGTCTGTCACCTGAAGCATCTGTAACCTGAAGCCTCTCTGACCTGAGGTACCACTGTATAGGTGTTCCTATAGCTCATTGATTCAGAGGCCCCCAAACAATCCGTTCCAAAATCAAAGCGTTCCAAAACCAAAGTGTTCCATAACCAAGGCACGCTTTTCCATGGAAAGTAATGCAAAACGGATTAATCCGTTCCAGACTTTTAAAAACAAAAATCCTAAAACATCAATTTAACATGAATTTTACTATTTTATGAGACCATGGGTCCATAAAATGAAAGCAATAAACAATGTACTGCAGTCACACAATCAATTGATCAGGAGCTGAACTGGGTTCCACACCGTCACAAAAACAAAACAAAAAGAGCCGCAACAACAAAAACGCAAAATAAATAGCAAAAACAGACAGACCTCAGCGTCACACTCAAAACAGAAGCATAACACTCAAAATGGGGCACGTTTGGTTTCCGAAAAAAGTTCTCAAACCGGAACACTTACTTCCGGGTTTGCAGTGCTTGGGTTCCAAGTTGTTTGAGCACCAAGGCGTTTGAGAACCAAGGTGCCACTGTATATACTGATAAAGAGTATATTTGGAAATGGGTGCTTTAGGCTAGCTGCTATGTCCTGTTTTTCCCCTCATTGGTATTTGATGCTGAATACGCTACTATTCACGTAAACTGAATTTCCACACCAGCCTTTTCCTGCATGTTTTGTTTGTTTGCTTGCTTCATTGTGACTAGCAGCCATCGGTAGCCTCCTTGAAATTTCCCAAAAAAAGCCAGAGTCCTTTTTGTTGGGGATAATTCAGACTGAAATTCCCAGGTGTCAAAAAAGGTTGTTTATGTATGCCACTACTGCAGCCCGTGTTTTGTTAGCCCCAAATTGAACATGAGCGAGGTCCCATCGAAAGAAGAATGGCAACTTAAGCTAACGGATTATGTTCAGCTTGCCCAGTTAACATATGGAATAAGAGAACAAGAAGAACATATGTTTAGAGAAGATTTGACAATGTTTACTGAATATATGCAGGGGGGAATTGTGTACAACTGAAAATGCTGGCAGCATGAAATTAAATTCAGCAGTTTAAATGAGCTGTGGTGGTTGTAATAATGGAATACTGAATGGTATAGTTTCTGCAGAATATGCAGGGGTTTATGATATGCAAAATGAACCATGGAAAGAGAAGAAGGGAAGTCGTTGATATTTTAAGGATGTTTAAATGAGTATTTTAAACTGCAAAACAAAAAAATTAATAAAAATTGTGTGTGTGTGTGTGTGTGTGTGTGTGTGTGTGTATAAAGGTAAAATGACCCCTGACCATTAGGTCCAATCGTGGCCAACTCTGGGGTTGCGGCACTCATCTCACTTTATTGGCCAAGGGAGCCGGCGTACAGCTTCCGGGTCATGTGGCCAGCATGACTAAGTCGCTTCTGGCGAACCGGAGCAGCACACGGAAACGCCATTTACCTTCCCGCTGGAGCAGTACCTATTTATCTACTTGCACTTTGATGTGCTTTCGAACTGCTAGGTTGGCAGGAGCTGGGACCGAGCAACGGGAGCTCACCCCGTCGCGGGGATTCGAACCGCCGACCTTCTGATCGGCAAACCCTAGGGTCTGTGGTTTAACCCACAGCGCCACCCGCGTCCCATATTTATATATAGTAAAAGCAGGATACTGGGCCGTTGGACAAATCCCACAGGCTGTTCTGGCAACCTTATGCCAGTTATAACTGCTTCAGAGCAGCTGGAGCGTCGTAGCGACTTTGCTAGTTAAGCTGTCAAAAGGCAGCGCCCAACGAGAGCCGCTATTCGTTCTCCCAAAGGGTGTGTGCCCATCTCTGTCTCTTTGCTTTGGCACAGCCCTCCACTACTTCGTTCTGCAGCTTCCGTCCGCCTCAAAGAGGAGCTGGGAGACGTTGGAGTTCCGAGAAGAACTCTGTGTGTATATATATATATATTTAAAATCTCGCCGGCCATCGTCGCGTGCTTTCTTTCTCCTACCCTTTCTTAACACAGATGTTTGGCGGGTTTATGAGGATCGTTAAATCCTGTCTCCGGAGTCTCTTGGCCATCGGCGATACGAGAGGAGCAGATTGTTTTTATGTCCTTTTGTGGCTTGGTGGGGCTTTGGAGTGAACAAAAGAGGAGGCGAGATCTTTGCGAGGGCCCAGGGCCCACGGCGAGGATAAATATGGAAGCATCGCGTGGAAACGTTGAAGCAGGTCTTGCAGGGGGTCAGGAATACTGACAGCATCCTGGGGCTCTTCTCTAATCAGGGGGGTAACTGGGGGCACCTTCTATATGTTCCTGGACTGCCACTCTAGTCATCCCTGACCATTGGTCATGCTGGCTGGTGCAGGTGGGAGTTTGAGTCCAGCGACATTTGCAGGAGAACCAGATTGGCTGCTCTCGCCGCCCAAGCAGAGCTTCACAAACTGGGAGAGGGGTCCTTTGCCCTGCTGTGGAATAAGGATCTTTTTCCATGCAGTGCATTTCTGAGCTATGGAACTCCCTGTGATGGCCTGGGACTCTGGCTAGAACTCGGAGCCAGAGAAGTCTCAGTCCACACCGGATCCTTTGCCTCAGGCGGCTTCTGAACCTAGTCTGGGGCCTGATTCTGAAGAGCCCCAGTCTGCGCAGGTTCCCCTGCAACAAGCACCAGCTGGGCCGAGTCAAGGGCCTGAGCCTGCCCTGGCTCCAGATGTGGGGATTACCATGTTGCCCTCAGCTAGGCCATCACTTACAGCTGCTCCACTACCGGTTGGGTCAGGGGAGGCTGAGGCGGCCCCTGGGTCTAGTAACCCACCGATGTCTCCCTGAGATTGAGGTCTGAGAGAAGGAGAGACCTGAGTACTCACAGGAGGAGTGCTCACCTTCGGGCGAAACAGGGAGGTGGGTCGCCGGGGGATCAGGACCAGCCGCTACCCCAACAAAGATAAAAGGCTGTCAGACCCCGCCCAACAGGAGCAACACTGCTGTATGCTAGATCCTGCCTGAGACCTTGTGCCTGACCTTGCCTGGTTTCCTGCCTCATGTCCTGCCTTGGCCCTGTCGGACTGACTCCTAGCAGAACCTTCGGATTCAGGACCGGACCTGGACCGTGTTACTCGGGTTACCCCTGGGCCCAGCACACTCCCTTCCGTAGGAGGCAGTGATGGCCGCCATGTTGGATGGCCATAGAAGAGGACTGGACCAGTTCCCAGAGTGAAGGCTGATAATTCCACAGCAATGCTTCTGAATGGAATGGATGGAAGCCGAAGGATGACAGAGGGGTCTCAGGTCCTATTTGTTGATTTCCCTGTGAGAATAGGATTCTGAACGAGATGGGCTCTTGATCTCCGTGTTCATAGAGAAGAAAGGTAAAGGTAGAGGACCCCTGTACAGTTAAGTCGAGTCAAAGGCAACTATGGGGTTGCAGTGCTCATCTCGCTTTCAGGCCAAGGGAGCCGGCATTTGTCCACAGACAGATTTCCAGGTCATGTGTCCAGTGTGACTAAACCACTTCTGGTGCAACGGAACACCATGACGGAAAGCAGAGTGCACAGAAACACTGTTTTCCTTCCTGCTGCAGTGGTACCTATTTATCTACTTGTGCTGGTGTGCTTTCGAACTGCTGGGTTGGCAGGAGCTGGGACAGAGCAATGGGAGCTCGTTCCGTCGCGGGGATTCGAACCGCCAACCTCATGATTGGCAAGCCCAAGAGGCTCAGTGGTTTAGACCACAGCGCCACCCGCATCCCTTTCTATAGAGAAGGTTTCACTGAGAAGAGGGCTACCAAGGACTACTAGCCATGAGTACCAATTTCTGGAAGCTGCAGGAGAGAAGAGGGCTCTATCCTGCTTACAGGTTTCCCACTGGCATCTGACTGGCCACTGTGAGAACAGGATGCCGGACTGAATGGGCCACTGGCCGGATCCAGCAGGACTCTCCTTGTACCTGGGGAGAAAACAGCAAAGACAGCAAAGATGAAGAGAGCACAGCAGAGGTTATATTTTCTGAGAATCCTCCGGAAAAACAATCTCTCAAAGGACCTGTTGATGGCATTTTACCATTGTACTGTGTATTAACTTATGGTCGGTGTGTGTGGTTTGGGAGCTGCACGGTCAGGGGAAAAACAATGCTGTCCAGGGTTGTAAAGACTGCAGAGAGAATAATAGGGTGCACTCTTCCCACCTTGGATCAAATCTACGCTTCCAGGTGCCATAAGAAAGCTGCAGAGATAGCGCAGGATAGTGAGCACCCCGGAAATGATTTCTTTCAGCTTCTGCCTTCTGGAAGAAGGTCCAGGGTTATAAAGACCAGGACAAGCCGCCTGAGAAACAGTTTCTATCCAAATGCAATTTTGGTTTTAAACGCAGTGTAAGGTAGCCTTTATGTGAGTATATTGTATTTAATTATGGGGTATCAGAGTTTTTAGGGGGCTAACCAGGCTGGGATAGCAGGCTTGTTGGTTTTTGAATGTCTGGTGTAGATTTTTTCAATTTCGTTGTTTTGTATGGGACAATGACAATAAAAATTATCGCATCGTATTATATTCTTAGAAGGTGCTTTCTGGGTCTGCAGGGGGGAAAACCTGACGTGAGGCAGTGTCTCTGGTTCTGCCGTAGCAATAATGGATCGACACAGTGCTTTGATTTTAATCTTGGCCAGCATTTGTGGATCTTCACACACACACACACACACACAGCCCTTTTACAGTTTTAGAACCAGCATATAGAAAGCTACAACAAAAGGCCATAATACTGCGTTGAAGTATTCCTTTATTTCCTGCATTGCAGGGGTTTGGACTAACTGACTCTCGGGGTCCCTTCCAGCAATACGATTCTAGGATTCTACTCTTGGTTTTCCACATAGTTCTCTTGCAGCGATACCGTCACAGTGCCGCCTCCGATTCCCAGAAACGCAGGCTGTCCGGAGATAAATTGGGCAGAGGCTACAGATGCATCGAGGCCGTAAATGCTAATGTGCCGTTGATATACGGTATTAGGCCGCCATAAAAATCAAGGTTGCTATCATTAAAGTGTTGAGCCTCACAAGATGACCAAAGGATGTAGATGGGGGGGGGGGTTCCAAATTACATCCACGCTCCGTGGCTGCCAAGTCGTGTATGCGTAGTCCTCTATTTGAATTCTGCGCTTTGGTCACTAGCTGGAAGGAAGTCGAGAATCAGAAATGGGAGTCGTTAAACAAAGCGCGTGTCATTCTGTTCCAGGCAGTGGTCGTAATATGGGACCCCAATCTCCAAGGGGTGAGAGACTCCAGGGATAAGACATTGCAAGGGTCCCAGGCACTTACACAGCTTCAGATTCCTTGGAATGAAGGTCAGCAGAGACTGTGGTATCTTTAGGACGCGGGTGGTGCTGTGGTCTAAACCACTGAGCCTCTTGGGCTTGCTGATCAGAAGGTCGGCTGTTCGAATCCCTGCGATGAAGTGAGCTCCTGTTGCTCTATCCCAGCTCCTGCCAACCTAGCAGTTCAAAAGCACACCAGTGCAAGTAGATAAATAGGTACCACTGCAGCGGGAAGGTAAACAGCGTTTCTGTGCGCTCTGGTTTCCGTCACAGTCACCTATTGTGCCAGAAGTGGTTTTGTCATGCTGGCCACATGACCCGCAAAGCTGTCTGTGGACAAACGCCAGCTCCCTCGGCCTGAAAGCGAGATGAGCGCTGCAACCCCATAGTTGCCTTTGATAGGATTTAACCCTCCAGGGGCCCTTTACCTTTTACCTTTTTAGGATATATGCTTTTATTTACACATACTGTGTCTACAACCTGAGCGTAGGATGGAGGAGCGAAAATATGAAAAGCTGAGAGAAACCAAAATTGACAGGTCCGTCCATCCTCAGTTAGATTATCCAGCAGGCATTGGGTCAAACAGGAAACCTGTTTCTTTGGTTCAATCTCAGGTGTGTCCAGGTAGCACTGCAATTATTTAGTATTTATCACTGGCCACCTTGAAGCATTTGTCGAAAGGGAGGCTATAAATCCTTTAACTCATAAAATAAAATCTGCCCGGCTGGCAAAGCCTATTTTTAATACCGGTCCACTCAATATTATCTGTGCAGAGTCATTTCCTTATGAGTGATGAGCTCACCACGCCATCCAGGCACATCAGCTAAGCAAGTAGTTTTTCTGTTGTACAGTGGTACCTTGGTTCTCAAACGCCTTGGTACTCCAACAACTTGGGACCCAAACACTGCAAACCCGGAAGGAAGTGTTCTGGTTTGCAAACTTTTTTTCGGAAGCCGAACGCGCTCCGTTTTGAGTGTTACGCTGAGGTCTGTCTGTTTTCACTATTTATTTTGCATTTTGGAGGCTTTTTTGTTTTTGTGACTGTGTGAAACCCAGTTCAGCTACTGACTGACTGACTGATTGATTGATTGTGTCTGTGACTGCAGTACATTGTTTATTGCTTTCATTTTATAGATCAATGGTCTCATTAAATATTAAAAGTCATGTCAAATTGCTGTTTTGAGGGTTGTTTTTAAAAGTCTGGAACGGATTAATCCGTTTTGCATTACTTTCTATGGAAAAGCGCGCCTTGGTTTTGGAACACTTTGGTTTTGGAACAGGCTTCCGGAACGGATCAAGTTTGAGAACCAGGGTGCCACTGTATGTGGAAATTTAGAGCCTCAGGGTCCAAAGGTATTGGCCTCAAACCACATCCATCACCCTAGTTTGTGCATCAGGACTTCATTTGGATATAGATTGTTGTGTTCAAGCACTTACCGTATTTTTCACTCCATAAGACGCACTTTTTCCCTCCTAAAAAGTAAGGGGAAATATGTGTGCGTCTTATGGAGCGAATGCAGGTGGGAGGCAGGTAGGAAAAGCCCTCAAGAGCTGCACACACGCTCCGCCCTCACCTCATAGAAAAGCTCGCAGGAACCGCACTCCCTTTCACAAGCCGTGTGGAGCATTGGGCCCTTCTCCCTCCTGGGGAAAAGCCTGCAAGCGCCGTACACATGCTCCATGCAGCTTGTAAAAGGGAGCGCTGAGCGGAGCTTGGGATGCATACAGCGCTCCCTTTAAAAATATTTTTTTTCTTGCATTCCCCTTCTAAAAACTAGGTGCATCTTATGGTCAGGTGCATCTTATGGAGCGAAAAATACGGTATATCTGTTCTTTTGTTTTATGTCTTCGGAGCTGATCTTCGCCATTGTGGCACTAAACTTTGGGTGGGCATCCATTGAATTGTAAACTTGGAAGGGAATCACAGCTAAAGCATCCATGAGCGATGGCCAGCCAACCTCTTTTTAGAAAACTCTGATGTTCTGGAGTCCACCATCTTCCGAGGGAGACCGTTCTACTGCTGAACATCTCTTACCACCAGAAATTTCTTCCTGAGGTTGAGTCGGAATCTCCTTTCTTGTAACTTGAAGCCATGGGTTCGAGTCCTAACCTCCGGAGCAGCAGAAAACAGGTTTACTCCATCTGTTGTTGTTTAGTTGTTTAGTCGTGTCTGACTCTTTGTGACCCCCTGGACTAGAGCACGCCAGGCCCTCCTGTCTTCCACTGCCTCCCGCAGTTTGGTCAAACTCATGCTGGTAGCTTCGAGAACATTGTCCCACCATCTCGTCCTCTGTCGTCCCCTTCTCCTTGTGCCCTCCATCTTTCCCAACATCAGGGTCTTTTCCAGGGAATCTTCTCTTCTCATGAGGTGGCCAAAGTATTGGAGCCTCGGCTTCAGGATCTGTCCTTCCAGTGAGCACTCGGGGCTGATTTCCATAAGAATGGAGAGGTTTGATCTTCTTGCAGTCCATGGGACTCTCAAGAGTCTCCTCCAGCACCAGAATTCAAAAGCATCAATTCCATCTGACAGCCCTTCAGATATTGGGAGATGGAGATCACCTCTCCATCTTCTCCTGAGCCTAAAGAGAAGACTGAGAGGTGACATTCGTTGCCTTCCAGTCATTTAGCAGTAGCATGTTTCCCTTTTTATCCTCGTACCGTTTGTTTTTGTCGGGAACGATCTATATTTGCGTGCTTTTCGGATTGGCTGTTTTTAAGAAGGAAGCGGGGGCAAACAAGAATAGACATTATTTTCATCATTAAAAAAAAATAAAGTGGTTTGCAGCTGATTTCCTGTAATGTTAAGGCTGGAAAGGTTTTAAAATAAATAAATCTCGGTGAGCCAGCTGGAGCAGGCTGGGGCTGCAGTAGCAAAGCAAGCAGCAGTAGCTGCACACACAGACATACCCGACTGCCAGGAATAAGAAGGTATCTTGGCACAAGTGCCAGCCCAGGAACCACTGGAGATGGCAGGGAAGGGGCTGGCATGCAAAGAGGGGAGTGTGGAATGGATGTGGCTCAATGGCAGGGCAACAGTCTTGCATGCAGAAGGTCCCAGGTAATTGTTGTTGCTGCTGCTGTTGTTGTTGTTGTTATTGTTCTTATATTTATTTATTTATTTATACCCTGCTCATAGGGACACAGGTGGCACTGTGGGTTAAACCACAGAGCCTAGGATTTGCTGATCAGAAGGTCAGCGGTTCGAATCCCCGCGACAGGGTGAGCTGCAGTTGCTCGGTCCCTGCTCCTGTCAACCTCGCAGTTCACGTCAAAGTGCAAGTAGATAAATAGGTACCGCTCTGGCAGGAAGGTAAACGGCGTTTCCGTGCGCTGCTCTGGTTCGGCAGAAGCGGCTTAGTCATGCTGGCCACATGACCCGGAAGCTGTACGTCGGCTCCCTCGGCCAATAAAGCGAGATGAGCGTCACAACCCCAGAGTCGGCCACGACTGGACCTAATGGTCAGGGGTCCCTTTACCTTTACATATGGCTGGGTTTCCCCAGCCACTCTGGGCAGCTCCCAACAGAATATTAAAAACACGATCAAACATTAAACAGGTCTGAAAATTTTCCAATCTGTTCACTTAATTTACATTCCTTACATTCACTATTACATTTAAATTTCATAACTAATATCTCTCTTCTTTCTCGACTTTGCAATGTTTCGTATATTGGAGAAACTTCTTGTAGTCCTGCTAGCGTAATTTGCTGATTACAGTTGCTCTTCAAATAGTTTGTATATTTCCTCCCATCTTCTGTAAATCTCTGGTCCTGCAGGTTTTGAATCCTTCCTGTCACTTTATCTAATTCTGCGTAGTCCATTATTTTGTCCGCCATTCTTCTTTTGTTGGAAGTTCCCAGCATCCTTTTCTCACAGTGCCTGTGGGAAACCCATGAGCAGGATTCGAACGTGAGATCCCGCTCCGCTCCTTTGGTTTCCAGAAACTGGCATTCAGAAGGATCTCTGCCTATGACTGTGGAGGCAGAGAACAGCCATCATGTCTACTCTCCCTCCGTGAATTCATCTAATCCTCTTCTAAAGCCATCAATTTGGAGGTCATCCCTGTCTCTTGTGGGAGGGTGTTCCATAGATTAACCTTTCGCTGCAGGAAGAAGTAATAATAATAATAATAATCTGGGCAGCTTCCACAGAGACCAAAAATACACTAAAATGTCACACATTAAAAACTTCCTTGAACAGGACTGCCTTAAGATGTCTTCTGAATGTCAGGTAGTCGTTTATCGCTTTGACATCTGATGGGAGGGCGTTCCACAGGGCAGGCGCCACCACCGAGAAGGCCCTCTGCCTGGTTCCCTGTAGCTTGGCTTCTCGCAATGAGGGAACCACCAGAAGGCCCTCGGCGCTGGACCTCACGTCCGGGCAGAACGATGGGGGTGGAGACGCTCCTTCAGGTCTACTGGACTGAGACGCTCCTTCAGGTCTACTGGACTGAGACCATTTAGGGCTTTAAAGGTCAGCACCAACACTTTGAATTGTGCTCGGAAACGTACTGGGAGCCAATGTAGGTCTTTCAAGACCGGTGTTATATGGTCTCGGCGGCCGCCCCCAGTCACCAGTCTGGCTGCCTTATTCTGGATTAGTTGTAGCTTCCGGGTCACCTTCAAAGCTTCCGGGTCACCTTCAAAGGTAGCCCCATGTAGAGCGCATTGCAGTAGTCCAAGTGAGAGATAACCAGAGCATGCACCACTCTGGCGAGACAGTCTACGGGCAGGGAGGGTCTCAGCCTGCATACCAGGTGGAGCTGGTAAACAGCTGCCCTGGACACAGAATTGACCTGCACCTCCATGGACAGCTGTGAGTCCAGAATGACTCCCAGGCTGCGCACCTGGTCCTTCAGGGGCACAGTTACCCCATTCAGGACCAGGGACCAAGGACTTTATTTTGCTCTTCCTTCAGCTTTGTGGACTGCCCGTGAGTTTTAGCGTCATGAGAGGGAGGGAAAACTTCCCTCTGTCCAATTTCCAAGTGTTCCACGGAGTTCTCCGAATTGCGAACCATCTCACAGCCTCTCTCCGGCCAAATCCCTGCTCATCCTGATGCTCTCAGCTGTTGCGAAACTGGCTGTGTTTGCTCTTTACGATACTTGACGCTTTGCCAAAGGAAGGGGTCCTGAGACGCAAAGCCCCAAACAGCGCCGCGTTATTCCTGAAAACTAGTCCCGTAAACAACCTCGAATCTGAGCTCTCCTCGGAGACCGGAGCTTGACTTTTTACAGCCGGGAGATCAGCCAGCCAAATGGAAATACTGAAAACCATTATCATAATTATCCCAAGTTGTCTTTTCTTGAGGGGTTTTGGGGTTTCTGGAGACGAGGACTTCAGCGCAACGGATTTCACGGACGCCGGACAGAAGCCCCGTTCTCAGAATCCTCAACCCAGTCTCAATCTCCATTTCCCCGAGTTAAATAACAGAGAATCAATTTTTTTGAGGTTGGGTTTTGTTTTTTGTTTTTTTGCAAAAGCGCCTTGGCAGGAACAGAGGAGAGGGTTGCAAACCACCGAGGAGAGAGAAAACCTCTTAGCATTCGAAATGTCATTTTGACGGAAAGCTACGTGCTGGAGCGACTAAACCTCAAGAACATTGGCTTCTGCGAAGCGCCGGGTTCAGAAATGTGCAAGTCGAAAACCGGCTGCAGAGGCCAAGCCAAAGGCAGCAGTAGCTTCTCCCACCTGCGGAACTGAAGATCCTAAACAGGAGCAGCAGGTGCGGCTCAGGCTGGGTATCACCCGGTCTCCCAAAGACCAACCCGTAAAAACCAGAACATTCCAGATTCTTCCTTGTTTTCAATTCATCTTCACTGCTGTTCTACAGCCGTGTTATTTGAGCTGCAACCATAGCTGTCAAGCGTCCCTTATTTGGCGGGAAAGTCCCTTATCCCAGCGCCGTGTCCCGCTGCTGTCCCTTATTGATGATGTCCCTTAAATTTCCCGGGTTTCAAAGGAAGCAGCTCCTCTCCCTCCCTCCCTGCCAGCCAGGGAGGAGGGAGGCTCCAACTGTGTTGCTTGGCTGCCCGGCCCGCCCCCCTCCGGCCTCCTCTCACCAGTCTCGGCCCCTGGGAGCCCCTCCCCGCCAGGACTGGTGGGAGCCTCGGGCCCTTCCGCCACCATCCTCCTCACGGCCGCCGAACTGGGCGTCTCTACCTGGGGCCTCCCCTCTGCCCAGTGGCGTAGCGTGGGTTGTCAGCACCCAGGGCAAGGCAAGTAATTTGCACTCCCTAACCCGGGGCAAGGCAAGTAATTTGCGCCCCCTAACCCGGGGCAAGGCAAGTAATTTGCGCCCCATAACCTGGGGCAAGGCAAGTAATTTGCGCCCCTTAATCCGGGGCAAGGCAAGTAATTTGCGCCCCTAACCCCTAACCTGCCGCCGCTGCCATCTTCTTCTTGCTGCTGCCTGGGCTGGTCGGGCGTGGTTCTCTCCCATGCTCAGCGCTGCGCTGGGCGGCTGCTGCACTGTCCCCTCCCCCAGATAGTCCCTCCCTCGCTCTCTCTCCGCTCCGCACCGCAACGCACGCCTGGCACCCTCCCCCTCCACAGTGGGCGGCGACCCGGCAGCTCGGATCGGATTCGCACAGCCAGCACTGCAGTGAGAGAGAGAGAGTGAGCCAGGTAGGGGCAGAGAGCTGCGAGTGCGAGCGTGCACCCCCCAAATGTTGCCCCCGGTGCGGCTGGCCCCCCCTGCACCCCCCACGCTACGCCACTGCTTCTGCCCATCACCGCCGCTCCCACTAGGCCATACTGTGGCTGTGCCGCCAAAGGACCCAAATGAGATGGGCAGCCTGGCATGGTCTATGAATTGATGAGGAGCCTTGAGAGGAGAGCGAGGGCAACCACAGAGAAAGCAGTTCAGAGAGAGGAGGAAGAGGAGGAGGCGAAGGCATGGGCAGGTGTTCCAAGGGCTACAAGGGAAGGCCCGCAAGTGCTTCTCCCACAGATTTGTAGTGGTAGACTAGCATAGATGGTCTGATCTGTGGGTTTACTTGGGGGAACTATTTCTCCCCACTTCCTCCCGCCCTGCCTGATGGAACTGAGAGCTGCAGATGGAGCACAAGAGAAAAGATACAGAACTGCAGCAGCATCTTCGTATAGACTTCGTTTTGCGCGAAAAGTGGTTGCTGCTTGTAGTTATTTAATTGCAGTGTTTCATCGGCTGGTGTCTTGAGCAGCAACCTCTGGAAACGAAGGGCTAGAAACCGGCCCTGCTCTCCAAAATTATCTGGTCCCTTTTAACTGGTTAGACTAGAGAACCCTTGGGTGTCCCACAGAACTCTACTATTCTGCGATTCTGTAAACCGGCAGCCCCATCTTCTGGGGCTCAGGAATCGGGAATCCTATAACGTGTGTGGGGCCCCGGTTTCTGCAGACGCTTGAGAAGGATGTCTCTGATTGAAGCTTGGACGCAGCCCAAAACGGAGCGAGGGCTCCAAATTCCTGAGAGTAATTTGATTGGCTCTGCTCGTTAGGGCGATCTTGATTGCAAGGAGCGTGGAGAAAAACGGTCCCAGTGGAAACGCTGGCCTCGGGCCGAGGGCCACTAGTGAGACTGTGTCAACAATGGCCTGGTTGCCCGGTTAATTACTTTCTCAGCAAACGAAGACCCAAGACAGGTGGGGCAGATGTCTCCGTGCAGCGATGTCTAATTTGAGAGGGGGGGTGGAACTCGCCAGCAAGGGCAAAGATGGGCAGCGTTGAGTAATCAAATATGTTTATTTCCCTCGGTCTCCACCTGCTCTTTTGTTTATGGGCTCTGCCTTCTGGAACTCTTTAAAACCTGGAACGCTGGACTCCGTCTGGCAGCCTTACGAGGCTTGGCTCCTCAGCGTGATTGAGCAACTTGTTGCTTGGGCAGAGACTGCCCACCCAGACAGAACTTGCTTCGGCACCCAGACCACCAGCAATGGCGGTTTAGGTTACCCAGAGGCTTAACTGCCCTGGTTCAATATTGAACTAGATAACCCCACGGTCTGATTCTGTCTAAGTCAGCCTCCTATGTTCTTACGGACCACGGGGCGAGATGCTGTGATAGGAATTTTGAGGTCTTAGATATATGATAATGTTCATAAGCGTACCAACCAAGCACATACATAGATCAGCACAGGAAGACCGACCTGGAACCATTTTGATTCCTAAACTGAGCAAATGTTTTCTCTGCAAGGTCAAAGTGGAAAAGCCTCCCCATTGTCTTTTCGTTCACAAATCCTGTCTTAAGGGTATGTCTGTGTTTGAATAAGGTGTGAGCCTGTGACCTGGTCCAGGAACTAAGTATTTATCATTACAAAAGACTGGCCAGGCTACCCAAGAAATCCAATCAAGTAACCTGCCAGACAGGAGATAAACAGGAGAAAAACAATATTAAAATTTCTGTTTTGTGATGTAGGTGTGATGTATCTGAGGGGTGGTCTTAGGTTACTCCCCTTCTGTGATGTATGTATGATGTTTCTGGGGGTGGTCTTGATCTACAGGATGGGAATTTCAAAAGTCTTTATAAGGCCTTGCACACCATTTTTCTAGGTCCTCCTTTCCTGCGTGTGAGGGGAGCACCCTGTTGCAACAGATCAATAAAGATCAGGCTTACTAGTTGCTTTGCTTCTCAATATTCTCTGGTTGGCCTCTGTTATTTTCTCCTAACAATAGGGAACCTATGTAAGGACTCTATATGGGCTCTTGGATACCCCATAAGGGAAAAGGGCAATTTTTGTTTACAACAATGCCAATCAAGATGTCTCACAATTGCACATCTCTTGATGACGGGCATGAGCAGGGTTCAACCCCGGCTGCTCCAGCTACACCGTGCACAAACACTCGTTCCCAGTGGGGGAACTGGCGCAGGATGGAATCTTGCCCGCTGGGTGACGTCCCCCAGCAGTTGTCAGCTGATTGACAGGTGGGTGTGGTTTGGGGAAACAGTCTTGGGGGGACAAGATTGACCCATGGGTATGCTGTGGGTTAAACCACAGAGCCCTGGAGTTGGCGATCAGAAGGTCGGCAGTTCGAATCCCCACGATGGGGTGAGCTCCCGTTGCTCGGTCCCTGCTCCTGCCAACCTAGCAGTTCGAAAGCACGTCAAAGTGCAAGTAGATAAATAGGTACCTCTCCGGCGGGAAGGTAAATGGCGTTTCCGTGCGCTGCTCTGGTTCTCCAGAAGCGGCTCAGTCATGCTGGCCACATGACCTGGAAGCTGTATGCCGGCTCCCTCGGCCAGTAAAGTGAGATGAGCGCCGCAACCCCAGAGTCGGCCACGACTGGACCTAATGGTGAGGGGTCCCTTTAACTTTACCTTTATAGACAATACAGTGACACCTTGGTTCTCAAACGCCTTGGTACTCGAACAACTTGGAACCCGAATGCAGCAAACCCGGAAGTAAGTGTTCCAGTTTGCGAACCTTCTTTGGAAGTCGAATGTGTTCCGATTTGAGTGTTATGCTGAGGTCTGTCAGTTTTGGCTACTTATTTTGCGTTTTTGTTTCTGTGACTGTGTGGAACCCAGTTCAGATACTGATGCATGGATGGATTGTGTGACTGCAGTACATTGTTTATTGCTTTCATTTTACGGATCAATGGTCTCATAAATAATGTTCAATTGCTGTTTTAGGGGTTGCTTTGAAAAGTCTGGAACGGGTGAATCCATTTTGCATTTCTTTCTATGGGAAAGCGCGCCTTGGTTTTGCAGTGCTTTGGTTTTGGAACGGACTTCCGGAATGGATTAAGTTTGAGAACCAAGGTACCACTGTACTGAACTAGCTAGACTGGTGCTTTGACTCTAGAGAAGGCAGCATCTTCTGTGTGTGATTACTGCGGGACTTTTTTTTTTTTTTTTTTGCAGAAATTTATTTATTTATTCACTTATTTATTTATTAAATCTGTATACCACCCTATACTCATTGCTCAGTTGTTTTGAGAGTGGTGCTGATGACACCAAGCTTGCAGGTTCGATTTCCGTATGGTACTGCTGCATATTCTTGCATTTCAGGGGTTTGGACTAGATGAGCCTCAGGATTCCATCCAACCCCACAATTCTATAATCTCAGGGTGGTTCGCAACATAAAATCACAATATAAACACTCTTTCTAACCTAGGGTTTAGCTGCATTAGTAAAGAAACAACGATAAACATGTGCTATAATTTTCTTTCTGGGGGCTATAAACATGCAACACTAGATGGCGCCAGAGAGCAGGAAATTTTTATACGCTTTTTTCCATAGGAATTTTGTTGTTGTTGTTCTAATCTAATTTCTGACGTATTTATAGTGGGATTTCTCCTGTGCGTAGATCTGCCCTTATACCCCAGGAGCAGTATCTCCTTTTTTGGAACCGAGGGGAACTGGTCGAGGCGGCAACTTCCAACATCGCCCGCGTGTCATTGTTTGTTTGGGGGATTTATCTGGGATGTTGTTGATGGAGGGAAAAGGACATCTGGGAGGTAGAATTCCTGGTGGCAGACAGAGCGATTTACAAGGGAGATGCCCACCCCCAGAGAGAAAAAAAAATATTTTTAACCCCGCCGGTATTTCCAAGGCAGCGGGGAAGAGATGTTCCTTTGGGAGCCTGTCGTCAGCTGTCGTCTTGCGCTATATTTATCAGGACGGCAATGAAAAGGTTCCCCCCGCTGCCAGCCTTGAAAGAGGGGGGACGATTGCTTAGTAGGGTGCCCCAAACACCTTTAAAGGCTGCAGACATGACAAGTGTTTCCTAATCCGTAAAGCGTGTGTAGCAGGCACATGCCTGGGTGCTTAGATCCACTTCCCATTCTCCTGGAAAAAAAGGAAATCAGGAGGAAGTGCAGTCTAGTGGGTGGAGCTTCAAATCCGGGTATCTCGTCGTTGGAGTTGAATTGGGAATACACACAGAGAGTTGTTCTCATGGACTTATTTCAGGAATATTTGGACCATTTGAGTTGCTGAGTTGCGCGTGTCAATACAGTGGTACCTCGGGTTAAGTACTTAATTCGAACTGGAGGTTTGTACTTAACCTGAAACTGTTCTTAACCTGAAGCACCACTTTAGCTAATGGGGCCTCCCGCTGCTGCTGCGCCGCTGGAGCACGATTTCTGTTCTTATCCTGAAGCAAAGTTCTTAACCTGAAGCACTATTTCTGGGTTAGCGGAGTCTGTAACCTGAAGCCTATGTAACCTGAAGCATATGTAACCTGAGGTACCACTGTATTGTTTTGGCATTATATATATATCAGGGATGTCAAACCAGTCAATCGCGATCTACTGTTCGATCGTGGGGGGTCCCTGGTTGATCGCAGAACCTTGTCCCCCCCCCCAAAAGAGATCAACGACTTTGATGAAGTTTCCCCTAAAAATGCTCAACAACTCTGGTCAATCCAATGGGTATATCACTGCCAGTTTTTTTAATAGTTGGAGTAGTAGTCTCTTGGAAGTTGGACATGCCTGGTATATATTATTTGAGATTTCATGTACTCGAAGGTGTCAAAGTGTCACATATTATTACAGTGGTGCCTCGCAAGACGAAATTAATCCGTTCTGTGAGGCTCTTCGTATAGCGGTTTTTTCGTCTTGCGAAGCAAGCCCATTGACAGCTTAGCGGATTAGCGCTATTAGCGGTTTAGCAGCTTTTAGCGGATCAGCTGATAAGCGGCTTAGCGGCTTAGGAAAAGGGGGGGGGGAGGGAAAAAACCTGCAGGAACTCGCAAGACATTTCGTCTTGCGAAGCAAGCCCATAGGGAAATTTGTTTTGCGAAGCGCCTCCAAAACAGAAAACCCTTTCGTCTAGCGGGTTTTGCGTCTTGCGAGGCATTCGTCTTGCGGGGCACCACTGTATATATATCAGGGATGTCCAACCAGTCAATTGCGATCTACTGTTCGATCGTGGGGGGTCCCTGGTTGATCGCAGGACCTTGTCCCCCCCCCCCAAAAAAAGAGCTCAACGACTTTGATGAAGTTTCCCCTAAAAATGCTCAACAACTCTGGTCAATCCAATGGGTATATCACTGCCAGTTTTTTTAATAGTTGGAGTAGTAGTCTCTTGGAAGTTGGACATGCCTGGTATATATTATTTGAGATTTCATGTACTCGAAGGTGTCAAGTGTCACACATTATTAATGAATTTTGTAAACCGCATACAGAGTTGTTAAATTTGTGAACGATCTCTTCGTAGGATGAGTAAGCGTCTGATGTTCCTTCATTTAAAGGAGCCAAATGCATCTCCACCCTCCAATGCACTCCAAAATTGTCATTGAAATTCTACTCAATATTGATCCAGAGCAGAACTCCGACATGTAGTTAGCAGAGTAAAAACACGGTGCAGGATTCCCAAAAAAACCAGACTGGAGGCAATAGATTTCATCCAGCAAAGCTTTACTGCTACTGAAGGCAGATGAGAATAATGGTCACAAATCCAGTACATTCAGAATTGGCGCTGTCCATAAGAAATCCAGTTCCAGCAGACTTAACTTAAACTTCCAATAACTTATAATAAGGCTAAAACCTTATCACTAACGCTCATCTCGCTTTATTGGCCGAGGGAGCCGGCGTACAGCTTCCAGGTCATGTGGCCAGCATGACTAAGCCGCTTCTGGCGAACCAAAGCAGCGCACGGAAACGCCGTTTACCTTCCTGCCAGAGCGATACCTATTTATCTACTTGCACTTTGACGTGCTTTTGAACTGCTAGGTTGGCAGGAGCTGGGACCGAGCAACGGGAGCTCAGCCCATTGCGGGTATTCGAACCGCCGACCTTCTGATCGGCAAGCCCTAGGCTCTGTGGTTTAACCCACAGCGCCACCCGCGTACTGCGTAGCAAATCATCACAACTTGTAAGATTGCGGTTAGGCATTGGTTTTATGAATTGGTTGGTGGAGGGGCATGGATTGGCTGTTAAAAGAATCCAGGAGATCGCCATGTTCTTGTCCGAACCCCTGTCAAGGGGCTAGGGCCTCACAAGAGCCCCTGGGAGCATTTGGGGAGAGGTGAGGTCATGGTACCAGCTCCATCTTTCTCCCCAAAATGTTTTCCCTTTCTGACTTTCGCGGGTGTGCCAATGTCAGTCTGTCCCCATGCGGCGTCAGATAGTCGCAACCAATGCCTAAGCAGCCACTCACATTTTTGTATTTTAATAAACCTGTGGCCAAAATTATGCCAAAAACCTTAAACAAAAATTCTGTGTGAATGGTGTTTTATTGGGGTTGCTCGGGGACCTCGACACGCAACTTATAATAAGACTAAAACCTTGGCAGAGTCCGAGACCAGGGAGAAGAGACGGTGGAAGAAGATTGGAAAAAGTTTAAAGTCTATTTATAGAAATACTGTAAAATTAATGAGTGTTAGAAAAATGTTGGAATGAAATTATATGGCTTTAGTAGAAATGTTATAAGGAGTTAAGCATAAATAAGTATTATAGTATTAATGGAAAATAAGGTTAAAATAAGTTAAGATAATTATAAGACAGAAAATAGAGAAAAATGGAAAGGAATTGCTGAAACAATTAATAGAAGTGGAATACAAAAAGGGAGGTGAGAGGAGGTCGAGGAAACATGGGAATGAAGGATAAGGCATTGAAATGGTATGATGTATGTTTTTAAATTGTTTTTGTTCTGTTTTGTTTAGTCTAATGTGTTAATGTTGCGTTGTCTATATTGTAATGTATTGTTTTTTCTTTCTTTTGCTGCTTCTCTTTTTCTTCTTCTTTTTTGTAAGGTTTAAAAGTAATAAATATTATTTTTTTTAAAAAAATAAGACTAAAACCTTAACTCTAAGCATACGATGTGCAGAACACCACACCAGAAGGAAGAGAGATAGAAGGGGTGATATGATAGCCATGTTCAAATATATAAAAGGATGTCACATAGAGGAGGGAGAAAGGTTGTTTTCTGCTGCTCCAGAGAAGCGGACACGGAGCAATGGTTCCAAACTACAAGAAAAAAGATTCCACCTAAACATTAGGAAGAACTTCCTGACAGTAAGAGCTGTTCGACAGTGGAATTTGCTGCCCAGGAGTGTGGTGGAGTCTCCTTCTTTGGAGGTCTTTAAGCAGAGGCTTGACAACCAAATGTCAGGAGTGCTCTGATGGTGTTTCCTGCTTGGCAGGGGGTTGGACTCGATGGCCCTTGTGGTCTCTTCCAACTCTATGATTCTATGATTCTATGAGAAAGTGGAAACAAGGCTCCTTCTGGCCTTATAATTATGGTCAGCATGACCTTGACAAAAGAGATAACAGAACCAGCTTAAGGCAGCTGGACTCAGCTTCTCCGAAGGAATAACCCAAACATCATGAACCTCCTGCTTGCTTCTTTCATGCAGAGAGGTTTCCAGAACCCTCTTGAATTAAGTAGAATAGGAAAGATCTCTACCCATCAGATCAATACTTTCTGCACCAAGAAATACAAACTGACAAAGAGCTCCAATATGGAGGCAGAGGGATTGGTGGGGGGGCAAAGGTTTCACGAAACAGCAACCCCCTGATTTTGTCTCTGCACCAGTCACATCCAGACAAGGAACTTGTTCCTTTTCCCTCCGCAGCCGTTTTTCATCACACGCTGCCACCCTGCCAGCAGATCAGCCTGGGGTGTCGAGTGACCAGGTGTGAAATGAAGCAGGGACCCCTTTGTGTTCTCATTATTTATAATTGGCCATTAGAAGTTGTTGTCTGATTCAGGAATTGTGAGTTGATTGCACGCCTACCCTTTAGCTGATTAATTAGATCAATTGCATTGGCATCTATCTGCATATGAACCAACCCAAAAGAGCAGGGCCTTTTTGAAATGTCAAAGGGGGTATAATTAACTTGCAATTCCACAGAGCCGCTATTCTTTGTGATTCTACCGCTGTCTAAAATTCAGTCACACCTGCAGCTTTTGTTCTGCTCATTTGCTTGTTGTTCCATTGTTCTACTGTCCTGTGATTTGTAGGTATGATCCCTATAAAGGAATATATTATAGAAAATAGATATTAGTATATCATAGAGGAACTCTGTCCCAAACAATAGTATAGAATCATAGAGTTAGAAGGGACCCTGAGGAACATCTAGTTCCACCCCCCTGCCATGCAGGAAGAGGCAGCTGCCCCATACAGGGATCGAACCTGCAACCTTGGCCTTATCAGCACTATGCTCTAACCAACTGAGCTATCCAGTGACCACATGGCATTGTGTTGTTGTTTAGTCATTTAGTCGTGTCCGACTCTTCATGACCCCCTGGACCAGAGCACGCCAGGCACTCCTGTCTTCCACTGCCTCCCGCAGTTTGGTCAAACTCATGCTGGTAGCTTCGAGAAGACTGTCCCACCATCTCGTCCTCTGTCGTCCCCTTCTCCTTGTGCCCCCCATCTTTCCCAACATCAGGGTCTTTTCCAGGGAGTCTTCTCTTCTCATGAGGTGGCCAGAGTATTGGAGCCTCAGCTTCAGGATCTGTCCTTCCAGTGAGCACTCAGGGCTGATTTCCTTCAGAATGGAGAGGTTTGATCTTCTTGCAGTCCATGGGACTCTCAAGAGTCTCCTCCAGCACCATAATTCAAAAGCATCAATTCTTCGGCAATCAGCCTTCTTTATGGTCCAGCTCTCACTTCCATACATCGCTACTGGGAAAACCACAGCTTTAACTATGTGGACCTTTGTTGGCAAGGTGATGTCTCTGCTTTTTAAGATGCTGTCTAGGTATGTCATTGCTTTTCTCCCAAGAAGCAGGCAGTTTAATCACAGCTAAAGAAGCCATCCAACCTCAGCTTGAAAAAAAACCCTTCAATGAAAGAGACTCCACCAGCTTCTGAGGGAGTTCATTCCACAGCTGAATGAAAGTTCTTCCTGAGGTTTAGTCGGAATCTCCTTTCTTGGAATTTGAATCCATTGGTTTGGGTCCTCTCCTCCAGACCAGGAGAAAGCAAGCTTGCTCCATCTTCGATGTGACAGCCCTTCAGATATTAGAAGGCAGTTACATCTCCTCTCAGCCTCCTCTTTTCCAGGATAATAATAATAATAATAATAATAATAATAATAATAATAATAATAATAATAATAGGTGTTATGTACTGAGTTGAATAGGATCCAAACTGCAGCAGTCTGATTGGTCCTAGAACAATAGGATCCAAATTGCAGCAGTCTGATTGGTCCTAGAACAATAGGATTCAGAATGCAGCAGTCTGATTGGTCCTAGAACAATGCAGCAGTATGATTGGTTGGCAGGAACCACCCAATCATGCTCCAGATATAAGTGAATCCACAACCTGATTGGCTCACAGTAGAATTCCAGAATTAGCCAATCATGTGCAGCCCCTTGTGTAAATAATGTATATAAAGCAGATACTTTGAGGGGACTTTCATTCATTCCTCCTCACCACTATGAGCTGAATAAAGAGCATGAAATCACTTTGCGACTCTGAGTATATTTCAATAATAATAATAATAATTTATTTATATCCTGCCCTCGCCAGCCGAAGCCGGGCTCAGAGCAGCTAACAACAGTAAAAGTAACACAGTTTACATAAAATCACAATCAAGTAACTGAAATGCATTCTAAAATCAATTCATTCTGCCAATCCAGGTATCCTCCATCCTGTATTCCTGTTCTTGGTTATCTCTGCCCAAGTGCAGAACCTCACATTTAGTCCTGTGCAATACAGTGGTCTTTTGAAAATTGCACCTCTCTGCTGGGTTTTGTAGCCATTTCCCCAACCTAAATGATCTGGACACAGTATTGCGGGCATGGGGGGGGTCTCTTGTGCCCTGCTGTCTCTCTTTTTTAAAAAAATATAATATTTATTAACAGTTTAAAGACTATAAAAGAAAAGAAAGAATTCCACTTCAATTACCTGTTTCAGCAATTCCTTTCCATCTTCCCCTGTTTTCTGTCCTGTAATTTATCTTAACTTATTCTAACCTTATTTTTCCCCCTTTAATACATTAAAAATCTATTTGTACTTAATTCCTTATAACATTTCTGCTAAAGCCATATAACCTCATTCCAACATTTTTCTAACATTCATTAATTTTACAGTATTTCTGTAAATAATCTTTAATTTTTTTCCAATCTTCTTCCACCGACTCTTCTCCCTGGTCTCGGATTCTGCCAGTCATTTCCACCAGTTCCACCTAGTGCCCTGCTGTCTCTCACTGTTGCTTGCAGCAATAGGCACATCAGCGATATTGACCTCGCTTTGCTCTTGCCTCCTTGCAGGAGGATGTGGACGACGTCCTGACAAAGGAGGAGCAGATTTTCCTGCTGCTCAAAGCCAAAGCCAAGTGTGAGCGCCATCTAAAGGCCAAAGGACCCAAACTGCAAGGTGAGTGAGCCTCTCTCCTCCAGACTGTGGGATGTGATACATAAGTAGCAGTCAAGTACAACATTCCTTGTTTTCCTAGAGTGGACATGCAGGGGAATGTTTGTTCCAGCCAGTCAAAAACTTCCTGTTTCCTCCTGGCCTGGAGCATCCTTCCTTTAGCATGTAGCTATAGGTGGGTGTGGCCTTACCTGCCCAGGTAACAAAAGGGACAAGGCACGCAGCACATTTCCTTCTTTTCGACTCTCTTTGACTTCCTCCGTCGTGGGACCAGCAGCTTTTTAGCTTTCAGCCAACAGAGGACAAAGGGACTATCCCTAGCAGGGGTAGGCAACCTAAGGCCCGGGGGCCGGATGCGGCCCAATTGCCCTCTAAATCCGGCCCGCGGATGGTCCGGGAATCAGCGTGTTTTTACATGAGTCCTTTTATTTAAAATGCATCTCTGCGATATTTGTGGGGCCTGCCTGGTATTTTTACATGAGTAGAATGTGTCCTTTTATGTAGCATGCATCTCTGGGTTGTTTGTGGGGCATAGGAATTTGTTCATATTTTTTTGCAAAATATAGTCTGGCCCCCACATGGTCTGAGGGATAGTGGACCGGCCCCCTGCTGAAAAAGGTTGCTGACCCCTGCCATATGGGATAGACCCACATGTATATACTTTTCAACTAAGTCTGCCTTCAGGGATCCAACTGTGAACTGATGTGAGGAAACTTATTTTATATACTTTACACAAGATTGTAGTGTGATTATTCTTTAAAGAGGGATATAAGGGGTCTTACCAGGAATCTAATAGCAAGAGGTTTAAACAAGCCTGCAACCAGCCATCTGCTGTATGCTTAAAATGGGAATGTAAATCTCTGCTAAGTAAAGGAACTTGCTAGCGCAGGTTAAAGGTAAAGGTAAAGGGACCCCTGACCATTTGATCCAGTCGCGGATGACTCTGGGGTTGCGGTGCTGATCTTGCTTTACTGGCCAAGGGAGCCGGCGTACAGCTTCCAGGTCATGTGGCCAGCATGACTAAGCCGCTTCTGGAGAACCAGAGCAGCGCATGGAAACGCCGTTTACCTTCCTGCTGGAGTGGTACCTATTTATCTACTTGCACTCTGACATGCTTTTGAATTGCTAGGTTGGCAGGAGCAGAGACCGAGCAACGGGAGCTCACCCTGTCGCGGGGATTCGAACCGCCGACCTTCTGATTGGCAAGCCCTAGGCTCTGTGGTTTAACCCACAAAACCACCCGCATCTCACTAGTGCAGGTTAGGAAGGATTTTAATAAACAATATATCGTCTCCTGCCTCCCTGAACCTTCCCACACAGACTGGACTGGCCAGTAAGTTTCCCCATAGGAATGAACTGGGTTGCTTCGGGGGTGCCCGATATTTGCTCAGCTATGGATGGGGCCGAGTTTCTTCTCACTACCTGGAAGACTTGGAGAGCATTGAGAGGAGTGTCTTGTCATCTGGGCAGCCCAGGATCTGCATGTACCATATTTTTCGCTCTCTAAGACGCACCAGACCACAAGACGCACCTAGTTTTTGGAGGAGGAAAACAAGAAAAAAAAACATTCTGAATCTCAGAAGCCGGAACAGCAAGAGGGATCGCTGTGCAGTGAAAGCAGCAATCCCTCTTGCTGTTCTGGCTCCTGGGATAGCTGCGCAGCCTGCATTTGCCCCATAAGATGCACACACATTTCCCCTTACTTTTTAGGAGGGAAAAAGTGAGTCTTATACAGCAAAAAATACAGTATACTGCCCAGATATTTGCACCCCTGGGAAGTCTGTTTAGTGCTGTTAACACAGATGATTGACTTCACACACACCCCAATGGCTCACTCCATGTCTTTCGAGAGAGATGGGTGCCAACAGCTGTACACAATTTCTTCTCTCCGTCTTTTCCCTCTCTCCTGAGTGCACCTCACTCTCAAGCAATCCCGGCAGAATTGTCCACAGCTATACGCAGATACACAGACGTGGGTGGCGCTGTGGGTTAAACCACAGAGCCTAGGACTTGCCGATCAGAAGGTCGGCGGTTCGAATCCCCGCGACGGGGTGAGCTCCCGTTGCTCGGTCCCTGCTCCTGCCAACCTAGCAGTTTGAAAGCATGTCAAAGTGCAAGTAAATATAGGTACCGCTCCAGCGGGAAGGTAAACGTCGTTTCCGTGCGCTGCTCTGGTTCGCCAGAAGCGGCTTCGTCATGCTGGCCACATGACCTGGAAGCTGTACGCCGGCTCCCTCGGCCAGTAAAGCGAGATGAGCGCTGCAACCCCAGAGTAAGCCACAACTGGACGTAATGGTCAGGGGCCCCTTTACCTTTACCTTTATACAGAGATAATCATTCATGAGTGGTTCAGATTGCCAACGTTTTGCCTTTTAATACATCAGATTGATGACTCTAGGGCCCTAGGTCACCCAGCACACCTCGTATAGCCAAGTGGGGATTTGAATCCAGATCCCTAATCCAATGCCATAACCACTAAACCATGCCACCTCTCAGTCACTGCAGATGAAGATGCTGTTAATGACACAAGAGCAGACCCAGCCAGTCAGTTGGCAACAATGCTGCTTCCCGCTTCCCCAAGAGTCATCAATCTGATGTATTTAGGGGTCCAAATTGCGTGTGTCTGGCCCCATCTGTCAACATTACCAGGCACCTACTCCCACCACAGGGCTGGTTCAGTCTCGCACATATATTTTCTATTTCGAGTTTCGTTTAATGGGTGCCAGATGCAGGGAACCAGCGACACAGAGAGTGAGTGAGTGAGTGTCAGTTTGCAAAGGGTGTGTGCTCGTGTGTCTGTGTTTGTGACAAACTCTCAGTCCCTTGTCAATACTGCAGCTGTTCTTCATTGAAACCACGGAGAGTCCTGTTTGCCACCCAGAAAGCAGTTTTCCCTTTACAGTCCTAGCTGTGAGTCGCTCTGGGACGAGGCTGGGTCCCATGGTTATGAAAACATCCCTTTCCAAAAACAAAAGTTCTCGTGTGTGTGTGTCCTGAAAACGCACTGCACAGCCTTTTCTGCTTATTTCAGGATTCCTGCTCCATATGGGCAGAATCCCACCCACTTTAACCGCATCCTGGTGGATCTTCATTACATCAGCCAATTAGCACCTCATTGAGACTCCCTCCCACCTCTGGTGCTTTTTCCTGTACTTTTGACCTCGGAGTAGACCTGCAGTAAGACACAGCAGTGCCCCCGTTTGGGGGCTCTAAAACCCACATTTGCAGAATCATATTGCTGGAAGGGACCACAAAGGACTTCTGGTCTAACCCCACTGCAATGCAGAAATCTTTTTGCCCAACATGGGGGACTCGAAACCATGAGCCTAAGAGTAAGAGTCTTCCCTGAAGCAGGTAGGTAGCCGTGTTGGTCTGCCGTAGTTGAAACAAAATTTAAAAATTCCTTCTAGTAGCACCTTGTTGTTGTTGTTTAGTCATTTAGTCATGTCCAACTCTTTGTGACCCCCTGGACCAGAGCACGCCAGACACTCCTGTCTTCCACTGCCTCCCGCAGTTTGGTCTAACTCATGCTGGCAGCTTCGAGAACACTGTCCAACCATCTTGTCCTCTGTCGTCCCCTTCTCCTTGTGCCCTCCATCTTTCCCAACATCAGGGTCTTTTCCAGGGAGTCTTCTCTTCTCATGAGGTGGCCAAAGTCTTGGAGCCTCAGCTTCAGGATCTGTCCTTCCAGTGAGCACTCAGGGCTGATTTCCTTCAGAATGGATCGGTTTGATCTTCTTGCAGTCCATGGGACTCTCAAGAGTCTCCTCCAGCACCATAATTCAAAAGCATCAATTTTTCGGTGATCAGCCTTCTTTATAGTCCAGTTCTCACTTCCATACATCACTACAGTGGTACCTCAGGTTACATACTCCGCTAAAACAGAAATAGAACCTCGGGTTAAGAACTTTGCTTCAGGGTGAGAACAGAAATCATGCTCCAGCGGCGCGGCGGCAGCGGGAGGCCCCATTAGCTAAAGTGGTGCTTCAGGTTAAGAACAGTTTCAGGTTAAGAACGGACCTCCGGAACTAATTAAGTACTTAACCCGAGGTACCACTGTACTGGGAAAACCATAGCTTTCACTATACAGGCCTTTGTTGGCAAGGTGATGTCTCTGCTTTTTAAGATGCTGTCTAGGTTTGTCATCACTTTTCTCCCAAGAAGCAGGCGTCTTTTAATTTTGTGGCTGCTGTCACCGCCTGCAGTGATCATGGAGCCCAAGAAAGTAAAATCTCTCACTGCCTCCATTTCTTCCCCTTCTATTTGCCAGGAGGTGATGGGCCCAGTGGCCATGATCTTCGTTTTTTTGATGTTGAGCTTCAGACCATATTTTGCGCTCTCCTCTTTCACCCTCTATTGGTATGAGCTTTTATGTGCATGCACACTTCTTGCACACGAAAGCTCATACCAATAACAAACTTAGCTGGTCTCTAAGGTGCTACTAAGGGACGCGGGTGGCGCTGTGGGTTAAACCACTGAGCCTAGGGCTTGCCGATCAGAAGGTCGGCGGTTTGAATCCCCACGACAGGGTGAGCTCCCGTTGCTCGGTCCCTGCTCCTGCCCACCTAGCAGTTCGAAAGCACGTCAAAGTGCAAGTAGATAAATAGGTACCACTCCGGCGGGAAGGTAAACTGTGCTTCCTTGCGCTGCTCTGGTTCGCCAGAAGCAGCTTAGTCATGCTGGCCACATGTCCCGGAAGCTGTACGCCGGCTCCCTCAGCCAATAAAGTGAGATGAGTGCCTCAACCCCAGAGTCGGCCATGACTGGATCTAACGGTCAGGGATCCCTTTACCTTTAAGGTGCTACTGGAAGGAATTTTTAAATTCTGTTTCCCTGAAGCAGACTCTGAGAGTTAAGAATCTTAGATCAGCAGAGAGACAGAGGCAAAGGAGACGAGGGGACAAATGTGAACACCTTGGTTTCTGGACAGCTCTGTCGTTCAGAGCAGCAGAGCTTGCCAGATCTGCTTGAAGGACCTTAGATCTGAGCTGTCCACTCTCTAGAGAAGTATTTTTATATGCAACGACTGCAGCCCGGACTTTGGTGGCAAAGGGGTGGAAGGAAGAAGAAGCCCTGACAATAACAGACTGGCATAATAAACGACAAGAATTTGCTGAATTGGCGCAGTTGACAAATAGCCTGAGAGGCAGTTCAAAACAAAAAATTATGGAAAAATAGGACAGATATAAGATATACGTTCAAAAATATAGTAAAGGTTCATTACCTATGCTAGCATTCGATTGATATTGGAATGTATTAGATAAAATGTAAAGAAATATATTATAATAAGAGTACATTCATTTGTTTAGAAAAAAGAATATACAATGAGATTGACAGGAAGTCCGTAGTGTTGGTACAAATACTATTTTGAAATGGCTTTATGTCTTTGTTTTTTCTTTTTTCTTTTTTCTTTCTTTAGGTACATAAATTTGGTATATAAACTTTGAATACATGTTGGAAATTATATTATAATATGCCCTGTAATGTAATATGATAATGTATACATATGTGACATAAGAACGTTAATAATAATAATAATAATAATAATAATAATAATAATAATAATAATAATAAAGATCTGAGCTGCCCAACAGATCTGATTTTGTAAAAGGGTTCCAATGAATTTGCTGCACACTTGGAACAGGAATTGGAGGAAGGAGAGAGAGAGAGAGAAGGGATTTCCCACTTAAAGGCCACAATGAAGGTGAAAATTGCCTGGAAGGAAAAACAAGCTAGGAGAGGGGCTTTGAACAAAGCGAGAGCGGGAGAGTGTGTGTAGAAATCAGATGTTCTTTCCTACCACACTCCCAAGCTTGTAAGAGCTGTCAGGTCCGCTTAGGCCCGGGGTCTGTGTCCTGTTAGTTTTAATGAGCGAGATGAAGTCATACATAATTAAGAGAATGTACAGACACTTGGCCAAAATGTTCAGAAGTGGCTTTGGAGTGTTCCATAGACCGTTTTTTCCTTTTTTCGCTTTAAGATGCAATCTGATTTATTAACACAGACAAGGTGGCTCTGGAAATGGGTAGCAAAAGCAATTGTGCAAGACTTTTCAGCCAAGAGGAAAAGCTTTCTGACAGTGAGATTTGTTTGAGAGGGGAAAGGTCTCCCTGAGGAGGTTCTCGACTCTCCTTCCTTGGAGGTTTTTAAGCAGATGTTGGATGATTTAGCTGAGATTCCTCCATTGCAAGGGGTTCAACTAGATGACTCTTGGGGTCCCCTTCAATTCCATGATTCTATCATTCTAACAGGTCCCTCCAGGAGGTTTGAGGGAAAAGGGCCACCCAGATGGGTTTTGCCTCCTGAAACCAGCTCCCCACCACCTCCACTTTTAGATACTGGTGGAAAACCAGTCTCCCTGCTTGCCTGAGAGCCAATGGTGGTGTAATGGTTAAAGTGTTTGTCTAGGACCTGGGAGACTAGGGTTCGAATCCCCACCCGGCCCCATGAACCTGATAAAATGTTCAGAGGAGAACCATGGACCTTGAACTCCTTAGAGGAAAAGGCAGTAGAGAAATGTTGCAAATGAATAAGTACTGAGCTACTTAAATCATAATCATTTTACAAATTGGATTCTCAGAATCCCAAGACTTCCCTCCACTCCTCCATGGTTTCCCTAAATATTCTTTTCAAACTGCATCGTATCATATTATTTTTTTATTGTTTGTTTGTTTATACACACATACCCCGCCCATCTGGCTGGGTTTCCCCAGCCACTCTGGGTGGCTTCCAACAGAATATTAAAATACAATAACCTATTAAACATTAAAAGCTTCCCTAAACAGGGCTGCCTTCAGATGTATTCTAAAAGTCTGGTAGTTGTTTATCTCTTTGACATCTGGTGGGAGGGTGTCCACAGGGCGGGTGCCACTACCGAGAAGGCCCTTCTCCAAATTTTCTTAAAACTCAGTTGTAACCATAATTCTCGCTTCATTGCAAGAGTTTGTTTGTTTTTACAATCCTGCCTATGTTTTTAATTGTTTAGAGTGTTCTTTCAAGTAACTTATAAAATTTCCCCATTTATTGTCCTCTTGATCTCTGATTTCCCCAGTCTGATTTTCGCCATTTCGGTGTAGTCCATCATCTTTATCAACCATTCTTCTTTTGTAGGTAATTTATCCTCCTTCCATCTTTGGGCAAATACCCTAGCATCTGCACAGCTGTTGTTGCATACACTACATTCTGATAACTTTTAACCCAGCCAGGGTGTTATGTACTGAGTTGAACACGATCCAAAATGCAGCAGTCTGATTGGCCCTAGAACAATAGGAATCAGAATTCAGCAGTCTGATTGGTCCTAGAACAATAGGGTCCAGAATGCAGCAGTCTGATTGGTCCACAAGAGCCACCCAATCCAGCTCCAGGTGGAAGTGAATCCGCAACCTGATTGGCCTACAGGAGAATCCCGGAATTAGCCAATCATGTGGGGCCCATCGTATAAATACAGTGGTACCTCGTGTTAAGTACTTAATTCGTTCCGGAGGTCCATTCTTAACCTGAAGCACCACTTTAGCTAATGGGGCCTCCTGCTGCCACCGTGCCGCCGGAGCACAATTTCTTTTCTTATCCTGAAGCAAAGTTCTTAACCCGAGGTACTATTTCTGGGTTAGCAGAGTCTGTAACCTGAAGCGTCTGTAACCTGAAGCGTATGTAACCTGAGGTACCACTGTAATGTATATAAAGCAGACATTCTGGGGGAACTTCCATTCCTCCTCACCACTATGAGCTGAATAAAGAGCATGAAATCCACTCTCGATTCCGAGTATATTTCACAGATTCAACAAAGAGAATCCAGCCAATGCCTTTTAAAAACCTAGCGATGTTAATAGGACTAGATAAGCTCGTATTCGATAGGCGGCAGCAAAAGCTGACAAAATAATTCCAGCAGAACGGCGGCCGCTGTCCCAAATTTTACCCTTCTAAAGAAAAAGGGACAAACGATCAGCTTATCAGTGTCTCCCCACAAACCAGAAAGTGTTCTATCTTATGTACCGTATTTCTCGCTCTATAAGACACACCAGACCAGAAGACGCATCTACAGTGGTGCCCCGCAAGACGAACGCCTCGCAAGACGGAAAACCCGCTAGACGAAAGGGTTTTCCGTTTTGGAGGCGCTTCGCAAGACGAATTTCCCTATGGGCTTGCTTCGCAAGACGACAGCCCATAGGGAAATCTCCAGGACAGTGGGGAAGCGCAGCTCGTCTTCCCCGCTGTCCTCGGACCTCCTCCGAAGCCTGGCGGCGGGGCGGGGACACCTCCTCCCGCCGCCGGGCTTCGGAAGGATGCCCTGATGCCGGGCGGCGAGGCGGGAACACCTCCCCCCGCTGCCCGGCATCGGAACGATGTCCCGAAGCCGAGCGGCGGGGTGGGAAAGTCTCCCCCCGCCGTCTGGCATCGGAACGATGCCCCGATGCCGGGCGGCGAGGCGGGAAAGTCTCCCCCCGCCGCCCGGCATCGGAACGATGTCCCGAAGCCGGGCGGCGGGGCGGGAAAGTCTCCCCCCGCCGCCCGGCATCGGAACGATGTCCCAAAGCCGAGCGGTGGGGCGGGAACGCCTCCCCCCGCCGCCCGGCTTCGGGGCGGGAAAGCCTCCCCCCGCCGCCCGGCTTCGGGGCGGGAAAGCCTCCCCCCGCCGCCCGGCCTCGGGGCATCGTCCCGATGCCGGGCGGCGGGGCAGGAACGCCTCCCCCCGCCGCCCGGCTTCGGGGCATCGTCCCGATGCCGGGCGGCGGGGCAAGAAAGCCTCCCCGCGCCGCCTGGCATCGGAACGATGTCCCGAAGCCGGGCGGCGGGGCCGCGAAGCCTGGGCGCGCTGGCAACTCTCCGCAAGGAGCGCTCCCGCTGCTTGCGGAGAGGTCCGCGAAGCCTGTCCTGGACCTCTTCTGAAGGCAGGCGGGGGGCAAAAGTCTTTGTCCCCCCTGCTTGCCTTCCCAGGGGCTTTTAAATCGCCCGGACAGCGGAGAAGTCCTCCGCTGTCCCGGGCGATTTTAAAATGCCGCCCGCCAGAAGAGGTCGGGGGAAGGCGGTTTCCATAGGAACGCATTAATTGATTTTCAATGCATTCCTATGGAAAACCGTGCATCGCAAGACGAAAAACTCGCAAGACGAAGAGACTTGCGGAACGAATTAATTTCGTCTTGCGAGGCACCACTGTAGTTTTTGGAGAAGGAAAACAAGAAAAAAAAAATTCTGAATCTCAGAAGTCAGAACAGTAAGAGGGATCGCTGCACAGTGAAAGCAGCAATCCCTCTTGCTGTTCTGGCTTCTGGGATAGCTGCGCAGCCTGCATTCACTCCATAAGACCCACACACATTTCCCCTTACTTTTTAGGAGGGAAAAAGTGAGTCTTATAGAGCAAAAAAATACGGTAAGTTAGACAAAGCCTCAGCTTGGAAATAAACAGTCTGGCAAAGGACGTGAATGATCCCCAGAAGACAGGGAAATATCTCCATGGTTTGCAGTGGAAGTCACTTGCAAAATAACTTTTACAGATGGGGACGTAAAGGAGCGGCAAGGTTAAAGCATTCTTAAAGGTAAAGGTAAAGGGACCCCTGACCATTAGGTCCAGTCATGGCCGACTCTGGGGTTGTGACGCTTCTGGAGAACCAGAGCAGTGCACGGAAATGCCGTTTACCTTCCTGCCAGAGCGGTACCTATTTATCTACTTGCACTTTGACGTGCTTTTGAACTGCTAGGTTGGCAGGAGCTGGGACCGAGAGCCAGTGTGGTGTAGTGGTTAAGTGCAATAGACTCGTAATCTGGTGAACCGGGTTCTATTCCCCGCTCCTCCACATGCAGCTGCTGGGTGACTTTGGGTCAGTCATACTTCTTTGAAGTCTCTCAGCCCCACTCACCTCCCAGAGTGTTTGTTGTGGGGAGGAAGGGAAAGGAGAATGTTAGCCACTTTGAGACTTCTTCGGGTAGTGATAAAGCGGGATATCAAATCCAAACTCTTCTGCTTCTTCTTCTTCTTCTTTCTTGGGGTGCGGGTACAATCTCCAGATGCTAGAGTCCGGATCGCCTCTGACCTTCAAAGCATGAAGGAAAGCAAAACAGTCTCTGTCATTCTTGAACGAAGCCCAAATAGCCAGGAATGGAACTATCGGAGAGGAGGAATATTCCTCAGTCCACATTTCGCAAACAGGCTGACCTAATTCATACCTCCTGGAGTAATACATGGGTTTGAAAACACACACACACACCGGATTTCATGCGCCTCTGACTTTTGCCCTAAAATTCTCACATACCCTCCGACATTTACTCCAATGAAAACCTTATTCCTCCTAATAATACGGAAGGAGGGGAGGACCCAGAAACCAAACCCCATTTAAGAGGGGAGCCACATGGAATCGATTCCATTGTGGAGCTGCTTCAACCGGGGGGCTCGTAAAATTTTACTGACTCCACCCGCCCTGCTTGTGATGTTCCTGGGGAACACAGATCTCCCGTAAAACTTTGGTGGCCTTTCCGTAATTCTATCCAGGTCTTAATCGTGAACGAAAGCACTTAATTAGCGAAATGAGAGCCGTTCTTGGGGCTCGATCCTCGTGGCTCCTCCTCGAGGGGGAAGGAAGAGTGACTCAGGAGCAAGAGAGGACTTAAAATAAGTGCAAGAATCTGAATTGTAGACTTGGAAGGGACCCCAAAGGCCATCTAGACCAACCCCTTGCCATGCAGGAATCTCAGCGAAAGCATCCATGAAAAGATGGACAGCCAACCTTCTGCTTAAAAATCTCCATGGAAGGAGAGTCCACAACCGTTCCGCTGCTGAACAGTTCTGACTGCCAGAAAGTTCTTCCTTTCGTTTAAGCCACTTTCGCCCTTCAGCGGAGGTGGGGTTGCGGTTTCACGGCCCCACCACACGCGAGGCAGCTGGAGCCCCCACGCGATTGGGGGGATTCCCGGCCGTGTCACCCCCTGGCCAGCCAATTGGCTGGCTCTGGGGGCATGGTCTGCCCTATTTAAGACAGGACGTGACTGGGGATCTCCCTCTTTGCCGCCCACCAGCTGTTCCTGTTTTTCCCGCCCTAGAAGGTTTTCGTTCTTTGACCTTGCTATGGACCTTGGTTGGTCGCCGTTGAGGGGCCTGGTAGGAATTTTTCCACTTGGCAAATTGGCACCAGCCGCTTGGTTTTCGCCTGCCTCGTAGCAAATCGTCACAACTTCCTTGGTATTGGCGGTTAGGCATTGGTATGGTTCTGTAGATGGAAGAGGGGAGGTAGCGCCATCACCTGCCCCACATATTGAAGGATTCCAGGGGGGGCGTGGCCCTTACTGAAGCCTGGGGAGGGGAGGGCCTAAGGCACGCCCCCTATTGGTGACCCCGGGGGAGCTCCTAGTTGATGTGCATCAGCAGGACTCCCCCTACTGGTGGTTAACCCTTCTCGGTCTTCAAGCGGATGGGCTGAAGTCGGATACAGTGGTACCTCGGGTTAAGTAGTTAATTCGTTCTGGAGTTCCGTTCTTAACCTGAAACTGTTCTTAATCTGAGGCACCACTTTAGCTAATGGGACCTCCTGCTGCCACTGCACCGCTGGCGCGCAATTTCTGTTCTCATCCTGAAACAAAGTTCTTAACCCGAGGTACTATTTCTGGGTTAGCGGAGGCGTATGTAACCTGAGGTACCACTGTATAGTTGGTTAGGACCAATGCCTAAGCCAATACCGCTTATCACCTGTAACCAATACAGTGGTACCTCTGGATGCGAACAGGATCCGTTCCGGAGCCCCGTTTGCATCCTGAAGCGAACATAGCACGCGTTTGCGCGGGTCACGTTTTGCTGCTTCCGTGCATGCGCATGACGTCATTTTGAGCATCTGCGCATGCACGAGCAGCGGAACCCGGAAGTAACGCATTCCGTTACTTTTTTGGGTTGTAGACCACAAATTACTGCAGACTCTCAGGGAGGGGGGACGCGGGTGGTGCTGTGGGTTAAACCACAGAGCCTAGGACTTGCCGAACAGAAGGTCGGCGGTTTGATTCCCTGAGACGGGGTGAGGGCCCGTTGCTCAGTCCCAGCTCTTGCCAACCTAGCAGTTCAAAAGCACCTCAAAGTGCAAGTAGATAAATAGGTACCGCTCTGGCGGGAAGGTAAATGGTGTTTCTGTGCACTGCTCTGGTTCTCCAGAAGCGGCTTAGTCAGACTGGCCACATGACCCGGAAGCTGTATGCTGGCTCCCTTGGCCAGTAAAGCAAGATGAGTGCTACAACCCCAGAGTCGGCCACGACTGGACCTAATGGTCAGGTGTCCCTTTACCTTTTACTCGGGGAGGCAGGCTGGCCCCCTGCTTCCTTCTCCCACAAAAGCTCCATCTCTGCAAATTATTGCACCGACTCTCACATGGACGTCTGTCCAGGCAAGGAAGAGGCACAACTGGAGCTCTAGGAAAGGCAGAAATGCTCATTGAATCATAGAATTGTAGCGTTGGAAGGGAATCTCAGCTAAAGAAACCCTTGCAGATGACTGTCCGGCTTCAAGAAGGGTGCAAAATGGGCAGTGAGGGGTGCTTGGCCCGTGGTGGGGCCAAGGAGGAACTGTCACCAAGGGCCACATAGAGAGGAGAGGAGGGCCACACCTCGCCATGTCCCAGAGCCTCCAGCTTTTGCGGTATCAACTCATTTTCCAGCCCTCCATACGTTTCCCATATGCAGAACTTGGCTCAGGTTTCCAGGGAGGGAAAACCCGAGAAAGACTTGTGGTTTTTTCCTTTTAAAAAAAAAAAAACCAGAGCAGAAAAATTTGTCCCCACAAGGCTGCGGTTTGCTTGCTTACTTTTTAAATTTAGCTCCCAGATGAAAGGCATCCCATAGGAACAGGAAACCCCCAAACGCTGTGTGTTTCTCAAGACGTAGGTAAACATGACGTCGCGACCTCGGCGGTGGGCATGAGGTGCCCACCCCAAAATGTGGCCCTGGAAGGGGATGAAGAGAAATAAGTAGCCCTGGACCGTCCAGGCCCCCACCCAACCCCCTTCTCCCGTTGCTTTTTATGAATTAGGAGCCTGTGTGTTGACCACGGTTTGGAAAGGAAGAAGGGACATTTTGCGGAAAAGGCAGAGAGAGAAGGAGACGTTTCACAAAAGCCTGTTATTAACAGCAAACTTCCAGGCTTGCAGCGTGGCTATTCTGGGTGCAGCTCGGCTGTTTCCATCTTAGCTCGGGTCCGTCCTGTCCATCCCACCTCCTTCCCCAAATAAATAAATCTCTTATTTGCTTGGGCGAAGCATCACCTCGGACGGATGAAAATAGGAATATGTTCAAGGACTTAGGCTCATTGTCTGCAGGGCCCCCGAGTGTGCGCACACATTATTTCACAGTCTCGAAAGTTATTTTCTGCCTCCCGGGTTTCTGCAGCTGCCTGCCTGCCATTCGCTGATTCAAAATGAAAGGATTGTGAGGTGGTTTTAAGGTTGCCGTATTTTTCGCTCCATAAGATGCACCTGACAATAAGATGCACCTAGTTTTTAGAGGAGGAAAACAAGGGGGGAAATATTCTGAACGAAACAGTGGATTTATGATTTTTGTGGTTCATGCTGTGGCCACAGACATGATATGTGATCTGATGGTGAGTTTGGGGTAGCCCAATGCAAAAATCCTGAGGATCCATGTGGATCCATGCTTTGTAACCACGTTTTTGTGCCATTGCGGCCCCACGAAACAGTGGATGCGTGATTTTTTTGGAGCAGGCTGTAGCCATGGACATGCTATGTGATCTGATGGTGAATTTGGGGGTGACCCAATTCAAAATCCTGAGGATCCATGGGCTTTTACCTCCCCGCTCCCAGGCAGCCTCCTTTATCGCTAGCCTCCCTTACCTCCCTCCCGATCGCTTGCCGATCAGCTGTTTCCTTTCAACCCCCCCTTCCCTCTTGTTTGCCTTAGTGTCTTTTCCTTAGCTGGAGCAGTTTTTTGCTCCTCCTTTTCTTCTAATTTCTCTCCTCATTGCTTTAGTCTTCCTGTCTCCTCTCCTTGCAAGTTTGCTGTCTTTACCTTCCACTCCCAGGCAGCCTCCTTTATCTCTAGTGTCCCTTATCTCCCTCCCGATTGCTTGCCGATCAGCGGCTTTGTTTCAACACCCGCTTCCCTCTTTCTAAAAAAAAAAATGACCTGCTTTTCTCCCCTTGGCAATTTGGCTCCAGGGACCACGCATTCACTCCATAAGATGCACAGACATTTCCCCTTACTTTTTAGGAGGAAAAAGGTGCGTCTTATGGAGCGAAAAATACGGTATATTGCAGATATAAATTTCACAGCATGAAGCAATTGGGTGCATAAAAGCTGGCTCCTTTTGGAATAAAAATTGTCAAACCCATAATTAGAATTCCAGCTTTACTAGCCAGAACATATTCAAAATAGGTACAAAACAATCAACGATACATTCAGAAAGTTGCATAAAGCATATGCATATCTAAGTGTAGGTTCTTGATTATATATATAACATAATTACAATCAGAGTAAAAGAGAGGTTTAAAAGGTCATATTTAAAAACATACCTCTTCAGAGCAGGGCTTGTTAAACTATGGAACTCCCTGCCACATGAGAGGCAGCAATGGGCATCAACCTGAGTAGCTTTAAAACAAGATTGGGCAAATAATAATAATAATAATATTTTATTTATATCCCACCCTCCCCAGCCGAAGCCAGGCTCAGAGTGGCTAACAACAGTAAAAGTAACACAGCATGCTAAAATTAATTCAGAATCAAATTGATGGCAACCACTGGGCTAGAGTTCTGTGAGGATTGCCGAAGGAAGGGGTCAGATTGTGCCTAGGCCAAAGGCCTGGTGGAACAGCTCTGTCTTGCAGGCCCTGCGGAAAGATGTCAAGTCCCGCTGGGCCCTAGTCTCTTGGGACAGAGCGTTCCACCAGATCGGGGCCACGGCCGAAAAAGCCCTGGCTCTGGTTGAGACCAGCCTAACCTCCCTGTGGCCTGGGACCTCCAGGATGTTTTTATTTGAAGACTGTAAGGTCCTCCATGGGACATACCAGGAGAGGCGGTCCTGTAGGTACGAAGGTCCTGGGCCGTATAGGGCTTTAAAGGTCAAAACCAGCACCTTAAACCTGATCCTGTACTCCATTGGGAGCCAGTGCAGCTGGTATAGCACTGGGTGAATGTGATCTTGCAGCGAGGACCCCGTAAGGAGTCTCACTGTGGCATTCTGCACCCGCTGGAGTTTGTGGATCAGCTTCAAGGGCAGCCCCACGTAGAGCGAGTTACAATAATCAAGTCTGAAGGTGACCGTCGTGTGGATCACAGTGGCCAGATCAGGGTGAGAGAGGTAAGGAACCAACTGCTTAGCTTGGCAGAGATTTAAAAAATGCCGCCTTTGTTATAGCTGCAATCTGGAGGTCATGGAGGTGAAAGCTACCAATGGCTACTTGCCAGCACGACTCTGCTCTTGTCTCCACGGTTGGAGGAAGCAATGCTTCTGAACACTGGGGATCTTGTGTTTGGATCCTGCTTTGCAGGTTAACCTTGGGGGAATCTGGCTCTCCACTGTGAGAGCAAGCACGCTGGACTCGATGGGTCGCTGGCTTAATCTAGCAGGTCCTTGTTGTTGTTGTTTAGTCGTGTCTGCCTCTTTGTGACCCCATGGACCAGAGCAGGCCAGGCACTCCTGTCTTCTGCTGCCTCCCGCAGTTTGGTCAGACTCATGTTTGTAGCTTCGAGAACACTGTTCCACCATCTCGTCCTCTGTCGTCCCCTTCTCCTTGTGCCCTCCATCTTTCCCAACATCAGGGTCTTTTCCAGGGAGTCTTCTCTTCTCATGAGGTGGCCAAAGTCTTGGAGCCTCAGCTTCAGGATCTGTCCTTCCAGTGAGCACTCAGGGCTGATTTCCTTCAGAATGGAGAGGTTTGATCTTCTTGCAGTCCATGGGACTCTCAAGAGTCTCCTCCAGCACCAGAATTCAAAAGCATCCATTCTTTGGCAATCAGCCTTCTTTATGGTCCAGCTCTCACTTCCATACATCACTACTGGGGAAACCACAGCTTTAACTATAAGGACCTTTGTTGGCAAGGTAATGTCTCTGCTTTTTAAGCAGGTCCTTACCCTGGTGGCCATTTGACACAGACCCGATTCATGCTCATCTTCTCCTCCCCACGCCCTGCCAAAATAATTTGGGCTGCTTTGCCCATTTTCTCTTCAACCCACGGGCTGTCCTTCCCGTAATGGGCTGACCACAAGGGCACAGCGTATCCCGGCTTGCGGTCTCTGCTGCCTCGTCCGCCGTGCCAGAGAAACCCAGGGATGATTTATTATTCCACCCTCCTGGATAAACACCTCGGGACCTTGTTTGCTTTTTTGCTTCCCGGCCAGAGCATTTGTGCAGATGGTTTCAATGTGCTCTTTTCGCATCGAGGCAGAGCTTGTGGCAAATGCAAACCTGGGGCAGAGAGGAAACACAAAGCAGTTGAGCCAGGAGAATCCCACTTATTATCAAGCCTAGTTTAGATGTTAAGAGTGATTTTAAAAAATGATCAGAGCCCTGAAAGGTGGATCAGAGTGTCTTTCTCAGGGATGGGGAACCTCAAGGCTGGAGTCAGAATGTGGACCTCCAAACCTGTTTACCTGGCCCTTGAGAATCTCCCCAAGCTGTGGTCTAAACCACTGAGCCTTGGGCTTGCTGATCGGAAGGTCGGCAGTTCGAATCCCCACGACGGGGTGAGCTCCCGTTGCTCGGTCCCTGCTCCTGCCAACCTAGCAGTTTGAAAGCACGTCAAAGTGCAAGTAGATAAATAGGTACCGCTCTAGCGGGAAGGTAAATGGCATTTCCGTGCGCTGCTCTGGTTTCGCCAGAAGCGGCTTAATCATGCAGGCCACATGACCCAGAAAAACTGTCTGCAGACAAAAGTCGGCTCCCTCAGCCTGTAAAGCGAGATGAGTGCCGCAACTCCAGAGTCGTCCGTGACTGGACTTAACTGTCAGGGGTTTTTTACCTTTACCTTTTACACACCCTTTCTTGCTACACCCCTTTCCTTGCCGTGCTTCATAATTTTCCTGGGGTGCTTTTGCCTGTTCACAATGTCCCTTTGTTTTTTGTTTGTTTGCTTTTCTATTTATTTTTTTTAATGTGCGGACAAACAGACATAACACGCAGACGTACATTATATAGCAAAGAAAAAAGAAAAAGAAAAAAAGGAACAGAAAAGAAATAACAGTGTTAACAAAAGGGACCGTAGCAAAAAAATAAAAAAAATTCCTCAAAAATACTCTAATGAACAATATATTTTAACCAAATTTCAAATCCATTTTCTTTGCTGACTTTTCTTTGTAGACACGGGTCTAATATTGACCATAATAATCTGCTTCCTTTTGTCTTTAAACATTAAAACATCAGTCATTAAAAGCTTCCCTAAACAGGGCTGACTTCAGATGTCTTCTAAATGTTATATAGTTGTTTATTTCTTTGACATCTGATGGGAGGGCATTCCACAGGGCGGGTGCCACCACCAAGAAGGCCCTCTGCCTGGTTCCTGTAACCTTACTTCTCGCAGGGAGGGACCTGCCAGAAGGCCCTTGGAGCTGGACCTCAGTGTCCGGGATGAACTATTGGGGTGGAGATGCTTCTTCTGGTATACAGGACCAAGGCCGTTTAGGGCAGGGGTCAGCAAACTTTGTCAGCAGGGGGGCGGTCCACTGTCCCTCAGACCTTGTGGGGGGGCAGGCTATATTTGGGGGGGAAATGAACGAATTCCTATGCCCCACAAATACCCCAGAGATGCATTTTAAATAAAAGCACACATTCTACTCATCTAAAAACACTAGGCAGGCCCCACAAATAACCCAGAGGTGCATTTTAAATAAAAGCTCACATTCTACTCATGTAAAAACACGCTGATTCCCGGGCCAGATTTAGAAGGTGATTGGGCCAGATCCGGCCCCAGGCCTTGGTTTGCCTACCCATGCTTTAGCCTGATCCACACGGGTGCTTTTTGCATGCTCTTTGAGGTGACATGGATGATAGGAGAAATGGTTTTGTTTTGCCCTCATCAGCAACTTGGGAGAAACAAGCATCTGAGAAAGAAAACCCCACCTCAGCGCGGTGGCAAGGACCAGCAACATTTGCCTCAGGAATCTCGTTCATCCAAACATCCCTTTCCCTTAGAGCATCTCAAAGTGCGCAAAGGCTGCCAAGACCGCTGTACCCTGTGGGTAGCAGGAACCGGTCCCTCGGTGTTTGCCCAAGGCTGTTTGCAGTGATTCTGCTTCCCATCAGGGTCTCTCGGAGCAATTCTCCTGCCTCATTTCCAGGCAGCTGGGAGTTACAGCTGAGAAATGAAACCAAACAGGCCTCTTGCCACCATGCCCAAACGCAGCGTGTTTCCTTTGAACAGGGCATCCCGTGAGCAGACCGGATCTGGAACCAAATACCCCCCAATCCCTCGTGTAAAACAAAGACCTGAATGTGGGGCTGAGGCTCTGTCTGTTTTTCAGATGGGTAGGTCCTGTTCCTCGCTAAATGTTCCTGCCATGCTTGGCTGAGAGTGGAATTTCAGGGTGACTTCAGAAGTACATAAATGGATGAAATATCAGAGGGATGTCAAAGTGCACAAAGATATTTGATCGGGTTTGTGGAATTTCTCCAGGGTCACTTACTCTAGGAGCAAAACAGTTCCTCCTGGAAGTGTTCCATGCACCTCTATGGGTTTTGCCAATATCAACACTGACCTTTCGTCACACTCTTTCCAGGCACAGGTCTCCGCGAAAACCTGCTCTTTAAAGCTGAAACAGAACAAACAGCCATCTGGCTTTTCTGCAGATTTCTTTTTGCTCCATTTCAGCAGTAGAGAGCAGGTTTTCATGGGGAAAGCTCTGGAGCCCCCCAAAAGTGGGGTTGCTTGGACATGGAGCTTTAACGCACGGACCGTGCATGGAAAACACAGAGGCAAAGATAAGCCCTGAATTGCTGCTGCCTTGACTGAAATTTCAAGGCGAATTTAAAGATTCCTATTTGGGCAAACTCTCCATGGCGTTTCTAGGGAGGCAAAGAAGGGGAGAGATTCCATGCCGCTCTTTTCTGGTCGTTCAGAGAAGGTCCATGTGCACCCATTGGCAATGGACGATATAACAGGATGAATGGAAGGGCCATTTTGTGCTGCTGCTGTAACATCCAGAGAGGAGACCAAGGGAGCTACTCACCTTCTAAGCAAGATGTGTGAGCTGCAGCCAGGCTGACACATCTCACGGCGGAAAAAATGGACAACTTTGATGTAGAAGATCAGCGGCTGTTCCATACTGTCAGGGGCTCAGGAGCAGAGGCACAGGGGAGATGGGAGATGGAGAGCGAGGGCGAGGAATCAGAGGGCAGTGTAGGAGGAGACAGTGGTCCGAGGGATTCCATAAGCCTCTCCAGCGAATCGGAAGATTCACAGAAGGGAGCGCCAGTGGCCAGGGGTAGGGGGGTCCCAAGGGGAACGCCCCAGGAGCAAGGGGGGAGCAGGGACTCCCAGAGTAGTAGTTGGAGATCAGGACCAGCTTCCCCACCAGAGCAGAGTGGGGGGGAAGAGTCCCAGGCATCGGGACCAGTACTTCCCCCACCAGGGAGAGGAGACGAGGCAGAGCTGACCACGCCTTCCTCGGAGAGTCGTACAACGGAGGGGAGGTCAGATCTGGCCAGTGTCACGGAAGAGGGAAGCAGTGATAGAAGCAGTGTAACGGTTAGGAGAAAGGTCACTGGGTTGGCGCGAGAAGCAAGTTCAAATGTACAGGAGCGCGGGACAGCAGAGAGTGAGGATTGGGAGCCGGGTCCTAAAGCACGCCGGAGGCAAGGGGAGGAGCTAAGCGACTCAGCGTCGGAAGAGTCCAGGAAGGGCAGTGCCCCAGAGGGCAGGAGGACCCAGAGGAGGAGAGAGCAGCGCAGAAGGTGGAGCAGGGCTAGGATCTTAATCTGGTGCGGAAGGGGAAGTGATTCAGATAGGACTTCGCCGATCTAGAGTCTAGACGTAGGGTTGCACGCTCTGGCTTTAAAATGGAAACTATACTTCAATAAAGACTTTTGTACATAATATCAGCCTGGCGTTGGTTCTCTGTGAGCTGGGACCTAGAGGCAGCCCTGACACATACGATACGATACGATACGATACGATACGATACGATACGATACGATACGATACGATACGATACGATACGATAATCTTTATTGTCATTGTCCCATACAGAACAACGAAATTGAAAAATCTACATAGAACATTCAAAACCCAACAAGCCTGCTATCCCAGCTATCCCAACCTGGTTAACCCCTTAAAAACTCTGATACCACATTTTTAAATACAATTTACTCCCATAGAGGGGACGCGGGTGGCGCTGTGGGTTAAACCACAGGGCCTAGGATTTGCAAGTGCAAGTAGATAAATAGGTACCGCTCTGGCGGGAAGGTAAATGGTGTTTCCGTGCGCTGCTCTGGTTCGCCAGAAGCGGCTAGTCATGCTGGCCACACGACCCGGAAGCTGTACGCTGGCTCCCTCGGCCAATAAAGTGAGATGAGTGCCGCAACCCCAGAGTCGGCCTAATGACAGGGGTCCCTTTACCTTTACCTTACTCCCATAGAGACGCTTTACACTGCTTTTAAAACCAAAATCATATTTGGATAGAAACTGTCTCTCAGTTTCTCGAAATTTCCTTACGGTACGATAATCTTTATTGTTATTGTCCCGTACAGAACAACGGAATTGAAAAAGATCTACATAAGACATTCAACACACAACAAGCCTGCTATCCCAGCTATCCCAACCTGGTTAGCCCCCTAAAAACTCTGATACCCCATTTTTAAATACAATATACTCCCACAGAGACTCCTTACACTGCACTTAAAACCAAAATCGCATTTGGATATAAACTGTTTCTCAGGCGGCTAGTCCTGGTCTTTATAACCCTGGACCTTCTTCCAGAAGGTAGAAGCTAAAAGAGATGATTTCTGGGGTGCACTCTATCCTGCGCTATCTCTGCTGCTTTCTTATGGCACCTGGAAGCGTAGATTTGATCCAAGGTGGGAAGAGTGCACCCAATTATTCTCTCCACAGTCTTTACAACCCTAGACAGCATTCTTTTTTCCCTGACCGTGCAGCTCCCAAACCACACACACAGACCATAAGTTAACACACACTCAACAGTACAATGGTAAAATGCCATCAACAGGTCCTTTTAGAGTTTGTTTTTCCGGAGGATTCTCAGAAAATATAACCTCTCTTCATCAGGTCTTTGCTGTTTTCTCCCCAGGTTAGGTCATCTCTCATTTCCATTCCCAGAAACTGAAACACCGAAACCTGTTCCACACACTTCCCCTCAATAATAGGAAGGAATATGAGATGCAGGCTCCCACAACCAATCTGCCAAGAAGTCCGCTCCACTTCCTTGTGGGAAGGAGTTGCGGTGGACCTTGTGGCCACCCACTCTCCTCCAGGGACGGGGGACGAAGTCCCGCATTGCCCAGGGGATCCCGGCCACGTCAGTGACCAGCCAGCCAATCCACTGGCTGGTGGGGGCGTGGCCGGGACCATTTAAATTCGAGCGCGAGCCAGAAGGCTTCCTCCTGGTTCATGTCTTCAATCTCCCTCCCTCCCTCCCTAATTTGCAGGTTTTCGTTCTTTGACCTTGCTATGGACCTTGGTTGGTCACCGTTGAGGGGCCTGGTAGGAATCTTCCCACTTGGGAAATAGCCATGGGTCATTTGGTTTTCGCCTACCTCGTAGCAATCGTCACAACTTGGTAAGGTTTGGCGGTTAGGCATTGGTTGATCTTATGATGGGGGAAGGGAGGTGTGGCCATCACCTGCCCCTCCAAGCTTAAGGGTATTCCGTTAAAGGAATCTGGGGGTGTGGATCTTTTTTTAAAAAAAAATAAATAATATTTATTAAAGTTTCAATTGTTACAAAAAGAGAAAGAAATAATTCCAAGTTAAACAGAAACTTAATAACACATCAAAATAAAGAAAGAAAAGAATAGAAAAAAATAGAAAAACAGAAGAACAGAAAAATAGAAACAATTAAAAACACAACGAACCTTCCCATAACTTCATTCCAGCCTCCTGGATCTTGTCCGAATCCCGGGGCGGAGCTAGGGCCATGACACGACCCCGTCAGGAACACCTGGGGGAGCTCAAGTTATTTTGCATCGACAGGGCTCCCCCTTCTGGTGGTTTACCCTTACCAGACTCCTTGCGCAACGGGCAGGAGTCAGATATACTTGGGTCCATTCAGTGCCTAAGCCAATACCGCTCACATTCTGCAATCAATAAAGTTGTGGCCAAAATTCACCCAGTAACATTAACCTAATATTTGTGTCCTGTGTCTCTTATTCTTCAACGAGGGGGTGCTTGCGGGGTCTTGACATGCAAACCAAGCCATTCCACTGACAAAGTTGAGAGATCAGCAACTTTTCGTTCCTCTGCTCCTTCGACCACCTCCATCATATAATATGACTTAATGAAGAAGAGTTTGGATTTGATATCCCACTTTATCACTACCCGAAGGAGTCTCAAAGCGGCTCACAATCTCCTTTCCCTTCCTCCCCCACAACAAACACTCTGTGAGGTGAGTGGGGCTGAGAGACTTCAGAGAAGTGTGACTGGCCCAAGGTCACCCAGCAGCTGCATGTGGAGGAGCGGGGAAGCGAACCCGGTTCACCAGATTACGAGTCTACCGCTCTTAACCACTACACCACACTGGATCTCTGTAACAGCAATGTTTCTTACTTGTTGGTTTGCGAATAATGTTTTATAGATTGCAGCTGTTTTACAGGTGATTTACTAATTCTATTATATGGCGTATGTTGTACCAGCGATGTTCTGTTATTGTCACTTCTTGTTTGTGAGCCACTTTTGAATGAAGCTCCTTTGAATGGAAAGGGGCCTAGAACAGGCACAGGCAAACTCTGCCCTCCAGATGTTTTGGGACTACAACTCCCATCGTCCCTAGCTAACAGGATCAGTGGTCAGGGATGATGGGATTTGGAGGGCCGAGTTTGCATATGCCTGGCCTAGAATGTAGCAATTCTGCTAGTACAAGCTTTTCAACTTGGCTGATGGAATAATCCTCTCTCTTTCCTCCCACCATGCACTGTTCTGGGGTTCATTGGACCCCCCCCCCATAGACACTTTTGAGGGCACACAAAGGGAGAGAACTCCATTGTACGGGCCAAAGTCCTTGTGCAGGTGGGAATCCTGTCCCTACATCTTTCACCAGAATTGTGAAATTTCTCCTCCTAAGCTTGGCTGCTTTTCACGGATGATTCGTGACTCTGTTTCCATTTCAGCCCTTCAACTATAGATTTATAGGTTATTGTTGCTAAGTTGTGGGTGAACATATCAGACAACACAGTGATTCTTCAAACAGCTCTTGTCTATTCACAGGCCAGAACAGAACTGAACTGAAGGGTTCAGCCAGCCTGCTTATATAGAGCTCCACTAGAATGCAACAGTAACCATTTTCTGTAACTATCCAATCACTGAACGTCACTTTCAATCCCTTATTTGCATATGTGGACCTGAGTGAAAACTATCTACAGTATCCCCCTGCTGGCCCAGGGTGAGAACTTCAGTACATAACAATTGTATTTTAGTGTTTTGTTGGAAGCCACCAAGAGTGGCTGGGGAAACACAGCTAGATGGGCGGGGTATAAATAATAAATTATCATTATTATATATATATTATTATTATTTCTTTGCTTTGCTTTCCCAGATGGCTTCTGCGTCCCCGAGTGGGACAACCTCATCTGCTGGCCCGAAGGTGCCCCGGGCAAGACAGTGGCCATGCCCTGCCCAGATTACATCTACGACTTCAACCACGAAGGTAAGGTCATTGTTTGGCCCAGTTTGATCAGCTGAGCTCTTTCGGCAAGGAGGGCGGGCAGCGAGTATGTAGCACGGCTGGACTTTGGGTCTCAGCAAGCCTCTGGGTTTCTTCTCCTGAGCTTCACCCTAGAACACCTCGAAGGGCTGGCACTCCTGTTGGAAAGAGGGCACAATCTTTGCTCTCCAGTGTAGGCAAACATTGCTATGAAGCGTAAGTTGCACCATGCTGGTGTAACATCTTCCAGAGAGGTCCAGGCCTGTCCTCACGCCTGCATTAACCCAAAAGCTCAGTTCAGTTCACCTGCAAAGGGGAATCTAGCTAACTTGCACTTTCTGAAACCTAACGCCCAGCCCTTTTTGGCAGTCTGCGGTGCTCCCAATTTGCAGGGCTGTTCTCCAGCCAAGCGAAGCATGCTAAAAATGTAGCTGTGCGCAAAAATGCATTTATTAGCGAAAAATAACATTCAGGGGAAACGGCTTTTTGCAGAAACCTGCCTGCAAAAATATATGGAATAAGAGAAAGTTGCGCTAAAATGCTGAGGAGGGTGTGCTAAAAAGGCACCGTATTTTTCGCCCCATAAGACGCACCTGACCATAAGACGCACCTAGTTTTTAGAGGGGGGAATGCAAGGAAAAAAATATTCTTTAAAGGCAGCACTGAGCAGAGCCTGTATACATCCCAGGCTCTGCTCAGAGCTCCCTTTCACAAGCCGCGTGGAGCGTGTGTGCGGCGCTTGCAGGCTTTTCCCCAAGGAGGGAGAAGGGCAGCCCGTCACTGACGGTTTGTCCTTCTCCCTCCTCGGGGAAAAGCCCCCAAGAGCCGCGCTCCTTTTAAAGAGCCCTTGGGGGCTTTTGCGGGAGGTGAAGGCTTCTCGTGCGCAGCAATTCCTCTTGCTGTTCTGGCTTCTGGCTTAGCCACGCCGCCTGAATTCACTCCATAAGACGCACACACATTTCCCCTTACTTTTTAGGAGGGAAAAGGTGCGTCTTATGGAGCGAAAAATATGGTATCTGTGCCCAAAAATGCATTTATTAGCGAAAAACAATGTGCAGAAATACTTTCAGGGGAAATGGCTTTTTGCAGAAACCTGCCTGCAAAAATATGTGGAATAAGAGAAATTTGTGCTGTTAAGATGCTGAGCAGGGTGGGGAGAATCACAAACAGAGAACAGAACTAAAGATGGGAAAGCCGAGAAATGGGGAGAAACGGAGATCGAGATTCGCCCATCCCGAACTACTGCCTCGCCTCGCCTGAACTTTTGCTTCTTCTCTTCCTTGCTAGGCCATGCCTATCGACGGTGTGACTTGAACGGGAGCTGGGCTCTGGTGCCCAGCAACAACCGCACTTGGGCCAACTACAGCGAGTGTGCCAAGTTCCTCACCATCAACACCACGGAAAGGGTGAGCTGGTTTCATTAACCCCACAAACAAACATTTCCATCAGGCGGGGTTGCCTGCATTGCTTATTGTTGTTGTTTAGTCGTTTGGTTGTGTCTGACTCTTCATGACCCCCTGGACCAGAGCACGCCAGGCACTCCTGTCTTCCACTGCCTCCTGCAGTTTGGTCAAACTCGTGTTTGTAGCTTCGAGAACACTATCCAACCATCTCGTCCTCTGTCGTCCCCTTCTCCTTGTGCCCTCCCTCTTTCCCAACATCAGGGTCTTTTCCAGGGAGTCTTCTCTTCTCATGAGGTGGCCAAAGTACTGGAGCCTCAGCTTCAGGATCTGTCCTTCCAGTGAGCACTCAGGGCTGATTTCCTTCAGAATGGAGAGGTTTGATCTTCTTGCAGTCCATGGGACTCTCAAGAGTCTCCTCCAGCACCATAATTCAAAAGCATCCATTCTTTGGCGATCAGCCTTCTTTATGGTCCAGCTCTTACTTCCATACATCACTACTGGGAAAACCATAGCTTTTACTATACGGACCTTTGTTGGCAAGATGATGTCTCTGCTTTTTAAGATGCTGTCTAGGTTTGTCATTGCTTTTCTCCCAAGAAGCAGGCGTCTTTTAATTTTCATGGCTGCTGTCACCATCTGCAGTGATCATGGAGCCCAAGAAAGTAAAATCTCTCACTGCCTCCATTTCTTCCCCTTCTATTTGCCAGGAGGTGATGGGACCAGTTCCACAAACTACAGCTCCCAGAATTCTTTGGGGCAAGCCAGGATTCTTTCAAGCTGCATCGTAGAGCTTTAAATATGTGGTCCATGAATGTGGCCTTTCAGGGAGCAGAGAGCAGCAGGCTGGTGCAGCCGAGATACCTGACGTCCCGGTGGGAACCCTGCGCATGGGGGGGGGAGGCACCATTTCGCTGCGTCCATGCCCACCAGCTGAATTCAACCACGGCTATTGCCTCTCGTGTTTATTTAGCTTCTGAATAGATTACTTTTGGCAAGCGCACATTTCCAGCGGTGAATACGGCCGGGAAAACATTCCCAGGTCCTGGGGATTCTGATGTAATAGGGCTGAGGTTTGCATTCCGGAGCTGCTCTCTCCAAAGGCAGATCGAAAACCAGAGATGTCATTTCAAAAGCTCTCTGGTTTCGCCTGCCTTACTGAAACTTGCAAGGGGAAAGGGATGAGGGTTTTTTGCACCGAGGAGAGGGAAAAGGCATAGCTGTCAACTGTCCCTTATTTGGCTGGAAAGTCCCTTATCCCAGCGCTGTCCCGCTGCTGTCCCTTATTGATGATGTCCCTTAAATTTCCCGGGTTTCAAAGGAAGCAGCTCCTCTCCCTCTCTCCCTCCTCTGCCGGCCAGGAAGAAGGGAGGCTCCAGCTGTGTTGCTTGGCTGCGTTGCTCACCCAATAAGGAGTCTGAGAACGACTGGGGGGTGGAGCTTGCATGCCTTGTGCCGATCAAATTGGCCGCGTTGCCTGGGGACTCGCCTTTGCTCAGCGCTTCCCAGCGGAGAGGTGACGGTGGTTTTCCTTGCTGCATCTGCTTTGCTGGGTTGCTGCGCTGTGGGAACCACCGCTTGAGGCTTCGTTTGGCTGCTGGCTGGGTTTTCGGCCTTTGGCTCGGAGGGGCTCAGAAGTTGAACATACCTGTGCCTGGAAAATCCCTTATTTTGGCTGCTGATCCCTTATTTTCGAGGCTGCTGGTCCCTTATTTTCAAATCTATAAGTTGACAGCTATGGAGAAGGTCTCACAAAGGGTGGAAAGATCTAGGCTGAAGATGAGCCACGGGTTTTCTGAATGTCCTATTGGAAAAAGGGGTGCCATCGTTTGCTCATTTCTTTAAGGCATTTATATACATTTTTATGAATAAATATGTAAAAACAATAAAAAACATTTATGGGGGGAAATAAAAAATATATATGCGGGCCCCCAGTTCATAAAATCTCAAAGCATTCCCCAACATAAAAGCATGCAACAAAAACCAGAAAAAGCAATGAGACGAGAGTTTAAAACTGTTTTCAGTCTATCAAAATGTTAATTTTTTAAAATTAATTTTAGAAAACCTTTATTAATTTTCACATAGACAAATATACATAACATATAATACAAAAGACGATACAAATGAATAAAAACAATAAAGTAAGAAAAGTTAGAAAAACAAACATAAACAAAAACAATATATTACACTTACATAACAAATTAAAATATGTAACTTCCAATAATTCTCATTATACTACTTATGTTATCTGTATGCACAGATTCATATTATTTTATTTTGTATATAGATATATAATCCACTATTACATTTTGAATAATTCTTGGTTATCAGTATTTCTGCAAGTATCTTATTGTTCGTACAGTACATTTTCAATTAAATATTGTTTCTAATTTTTTTAATTAATGACAACTATCCTTTTCTGAAAGTTATTTTCTTATGACCAAGTGTAGACTTTATGAACTAAATCAATTCGTATAGTCTGTTGGAAGCCGCCCAGAGTGGCTGGGGCCAGCCAGTCAGATGTGCGGGGTACACAAAAAACAAATTAATAATAATAATAATATAAATGATAAATAAAACCAGATCTCGCTTAACTATTGTGGGAAGATGTATCCTTAACTGCCTACATTGGTCTGGCAGAAAAAGAAAAGTTTTTGGCAGGCGTTTTTGAAAAGCTGGCCCACTGAATCTCTAGTGGCAGAGAATTCCACAGGACTTGGCAGATGACACAAAAGGCTCGGTTTCTCATTGTTGTCAAACGAGCCTCGCCAACTCAGGGAATGACCAGCAATGCACCTTCAGATAATCTCAGTGATCAAGCTGGGATAGAAGGGTTCAGGCGAACCCTGATATAACCTGGACCTAAGTTGTAAATTAATATGTTGAGCCCCACAAAGAGTTTATTGCAGTAATCCAGCCTTGAGGCTATCAGTGCATGGATTGCTATGCTCAGGCTACCCCTGTCCCTATTATATGACACGGTTCAGGGCAAAGCCTGCCCAAGCTGACTTTAGTCTCCAGACAATCTATTCATTGAGCATACATCTTTCATTACAGTGGTACCTTGGTTCTCAAACTTAATCCGTTCCGGAACCAAAGCGTTCCAAAACCAAGGCGCGCTTTCCCATAGAAAGCAATGCGAAACGGATTAATCCGTTCCAGACTTTTAAAAACAACCCCTAAAACAGCAATTTAACATGAATTTTGCTATATAACGAGACCACTGATCCATAAAATGAAAGCAATAATCATTGCACTGTACTATAAAATAAATAAGACCGCAGATGATAAAAATTAAAATTAATCTTTTTTTCTTACCTGCATTGATGATAGTCCTTGTTTGGATGGGGGGCTTTTATCCATTTCCGCAGTCACATAATCAATCAAGAACTGAACTGGGTTCCACACAGTCACAAAAACAAATTAACCGAAAAAGCCACAAAAACGCAAAATGAATAGCAAAAACAAAGCGCCAAACTTAATCCGTTCTGGAAGTCTGTTTGACTTCTGAAATCTTCAAAAACCAAGGGACAGCTTCTGATTGGTGAAGGCGCCCCAGAAACTAGCCGACAGCCACATCAGACGTTCAGCTTCCGAAAAACATTTGAAAACCAAAACGCTTCTTCCAGGTTTTTGGCATTTGAAAACTGAGGCGTTGGAGTACCAAGGCGTTTGAGAACCAAGGTACCACTGTCTTTTCCTGAAGCTTATAAACAGAGTGTAGATTATATTTATGGAGCATTTGCTCTGATTTGCTTGCAGAGAAGTTGTGCAACAATGAGGATTCATCTTGCATTCTCCCCGATTGGCTTCCGTGGTGTTTACACTTTCCCCCTGTTCATCATTTATTCATCCCATATTTTTCAATGCCTTTCCCTGTCACATTCCTAACCGCAAAAAGCCCACTGTTGTTCTTCCAATGGGTACGCTGGGCTGGAGAGGCAGACAGCTTTAATCCACGTTAATTGCGCCAGCCTAAAGAGCCTTGAAACCCTTTCTGCAAAATACTCAGCAGCCTGGAGGCAGTTTTTCAAGCAGCATTAAAACAATAGAAACCCACTTTTAAATACATCTCTCTCTCTCTCTCCACATAATTGATCTCAGCTGCTTAGGGAGACAATAACTGCAAAGTAGAATAAAAAGGTTGGAAGTAAAGCAATCCAGTTACAAAACCGAAAATGGCAGCAGGTCAAAGCCCATTTTTAGTAAAATGCTGGTGGGAAGAAACATGTTTTCAATGTTGGTTTCAACCGTGGTGTAAGTGGAACCTTGCATAATTCCTTTGGAGGAGTGTTCCAGAGATACGGGGCCACCACTGGATAGGCCTTGTCTCTTGTGTCCAACAGTCTGCTTCTTTCTAAAAACCTGTTTGATCAGATTGTTGTTGTTGTTGTTTAGTCGTTTAGTCGTGTCCAACTCTTTGTGACCCCCTGGACCAGAGCACGCCAAGCCCTCCTATCTTCCACTGCCTCCCGCAGTTTGGTCAAACTCATGCTGGTAGCTTTGAGAACACTGTCCAACCATCTCGTCCTCTGTAGTTCCCTTCTCCTTGTGCCCTCCATCTTTCCCAACATCAGGGTCTTTTCCAGGGAGTCTTCTCTTCTCCTGAGGTGGCCAAAGGATTGGAGCCTCAGCTTCAGGATCTGTCCTTCCAGTGAGCACTCAAGGCTGATTTCCTTCAGAATAGATCAGTTTGATCTTCTTGCACCAATGGTCTGACTCTGTATAAAACTGTTCCCTGTGTTCCTTCACAAAGAAACAAAATTAACGGCAGTTTCTCAATGCAATTCCCTTAACGTTCTCTTTCTCCCCTTACTTTGTGTTTGCTTCAGGAAGTCTTTGATCGCCTTTATTTGATCTATACTGTCGGATATTCCATCTCTCTGGGGTCCCTAACCATCGCTGTCCTTATCCTAGGATACTTCAGGTAAGTAGCTGCAACTTCTTGTCTGCACTGCCAAATGCAATGTGTGCAACCAAACAATTAAACCCCTGTGTTGCAAAAAATTATCAGTAATATCCAAGGCAACACGATGACCAAGTACAGCAATGCAATATCAGTATAAACTCTTTATATAATCTATACGGAACGTTGAACAATATGAAAAACCCAATAAACAGAATCTCATAAATCTCTGAAAGTAAGTCTTATAAGCCTCTGGAAGTCTTTGTAGACTATGCAAGTCTCTGAAAGAAGCAGTGGGTCAGATTCTGATGAAAACAAGCCGTAAAGCTTTGTTTTATGATGTCCAATGCTGCCAAAGCGGTCCGCAAACTGACGTAATAAACAGTGATTCCGAATATAGCCACTGTTTCGTAGAATTCTTCTTCAGCACATCAGAAGGACACAAAAATGCTTCATCAACCCATCTATATGGTGAATGGAATTGTATATCAACAACAACAACCACAATCTTTATTACGGTCCAGAGACCCAACAAATCGTTACAAAGCAATACACAATTCATACAGCCTACCTCCAGGTTAAACAAGCATTTTGTTCAGAATATAGGGATCATTGGTTCTTGCAACCACCGATAAAAACTTGGCCACTGCTAATGTTCTAGCATTTGTCCGGTCTTCCAATAGGAACCTGACATAGTGAGCCTCTGATTTTCCCGGGAAAGGTACCAGCAAGGGTAATATCAGTTCAGCCCTGGCTTGCTCATATTTTGCACAGTGCAACAAAATATGTTTTATGGAATCGATGTCTTGAGCACACGAGCAAAGTCTGTCCTGGTAGGGAACTCCTCTCAACCTGCCACCCAACACTGCGGAAGGAAAGACGTTTGGTCTGGCTTTGGTGAATAACCTTCGATAATTTGGTACTGTCAGGTTTTTAATGTAAGCATCCTCACAGCTGTCGTCGCATACATAAGTAGTCTTTTCTGCTGTTTTGGTATCTCTTCACCTGTAATTCCTATTAAAAAGGCTTCTGGTTTTGTCACAAAAGTTACCTTAAACATTTTTTCCAACTCGTTATATATCGTTTCCTAGAATGCTTTTGTTATCTTGCACTTCCACCACATATGGTAGAAAGTGCCTTCCTTTTCTTTACATTTCCAACATATATTTGTAGCAGTTCTGTACATTGTTGCTAACCTAAGAGATGATCCATCTCCCCACAACTCATCCCTCTTCTGCCTTCTGTTTCCCACGCCAGGCGCTTGCACTGCACAAGGAATTACATCCACATGCACCTCTTTGTCTCCTACATGCTGCGAGCCATCAGCATCTTCGTGAAGGACGCCGTCCTGTACTCCGGCTCGGCGCTGGAGGAGATGGAGCGGATCTCGGAAGAGGACTTCAAGTCCATCACGGAGGCACCTCCAGCCGACAAGTCCCAGTTGGTGAGTATGAGCCCCGGGGCAGCAGCAACCCCCGATACAACACCTCTACTGGATTTGACAGTTAAAACAGGGGTGGGTTAGAAAACTGGTGGGCATCACAAAATCCCAGAAGAGAAGGGGAGAGACTCCATCAGGCAAGGCCTCCATCCACCTCCCTTGCCCCACCCTCTGGCCCTGGGACTCCTCATAAGGAAGCTGTGCCTGGAGGAAGAACTGTGAGGAGAGGAGAGAGACTTTGTCAGGCAAGGCTTCCTCCCCCCTGCCTTGCTCCGCCCTCTAGTCTCTGCTTCTCAATTTGTATTATTTTATGTATTGTGGCTTGCCGTTGTTTTATTGATTATAGTTTAGAAATTATTTATTGGAACTGTTGAGTGGATTTCTGTTTAACTTTTATATGTTGATATTATTACTTTATAGTTTATGCGGCCTAGGACCCACATACCTAAAGGGCCGCCTCTCCTGGTATGCCCCGCGGAGGACCTTAAGGTCCACAAATGACAACATTTTGGAGGTCCCAGGTCTCAAGGTGGTTAGATTGGTCTCAACTAGGGCCAGGGCCTTTTCAGCACTGGCCCCGACTTGGTGGAACGCTCTGTCACAAGAGACCAGGGCCCTGCGGGACTTGACATCTTTCCGCAGGGCCTGCAAGACAGAGCTGTTCCACCTGGCCTTTGGTTTGGACTCAGTCTGACCCTTATGTTTCCCTCCCCTTATGGTCTTGATCTATGGGCTACTTTTAAAATGAGGCTGAATTTTAAATTGCATTTTAACCAGTATTTTAAATTGGGGTTTGTTTTTTCCCCTATTACAATTTTACTGTAATTTTACTGGTGTTAGCCACCCTGATCCCGGCTCTGGCTGGGGAGGGCTGGGTATAAATAAAATTATTATTATTATTATTATTATTATTATTATTATTATTATTACTCTAATAATGGTTGAATGTTACTTTTTATGTAGGTTGCTTATTTTAAAGTTTTGTATTATTATCACATTTTTGTATTGCATTAGATTGTTGTGAGATGTACATTTTTTGTTTCTTCAGCTTGTAAACCGCCTTGAGTATTGTAAGATAGAAAGACGGTATACAAATAAAAAAATGATGATTATGACCATAAGAGCATCAGAAGGGGCGGTTGCATCAGTCCAGTGGCCTGCGTAGTCCAGAATCCTGTCATCTTTTTTATTATTACTTGATTTTATAATTAACATTTACATTCAAATAGAAAACATATGCCTGTTGTCAAAGACGCCTGCTTCTTGGGAGAAAAGCAATGACAAACCTAGACAGCATTTTAAAAAGCAGAGACATCACCTTGCCAACAAAGGTCCATATAGTTCAAGCTACCCCCATAGGGATCTGGTTGATCACAGTGACAACAGGATGCTGGAATCTTCCATGCTTATACAGGTGAAACTCGGAAAATTAGAATATCATGGAAAAGTTCATTTATTTCAGTAATTCAACTTAAAAGGTGAAACTAATATATGAGATAGACTCATGACGTGCAAAGCGAGTTATGTCAAGCCTTTATTTGTGATAATTGTGATGATCATGGCGTACAGCTGATGAAAACCCCAAATTAACCTCAGAATATTCTAATCTCAGAAAATTAGAATATTAAATGAAATCAGCAAAACAAGGATTGCAAATAGAGCAATATTGGACCTCTGAGAAGTAGAAGCATGCGTATGTACTCAGTGCTTGGTTTGGGCCCCTTTTGCATCAATTGCTGCCTCAATGCGGTGTGGCATGGATGCTATCAGCCTGTGGCACTGCTGAGGTGTTATGGAAGACCAGGAAGCTTCAACAGCAGCCTTCAGCTCTTCTGCATTGCTCGGTCTCATGTCTCTCATCTTTCTCTTGGCAATGCCCCATAGATTCTCTATGGGGTTCATGTCAGGCGAGTTTGCTGGCCAATCAAGCACAGTAATCCCATGGGCACTGAACCAGGTTTCGGTACTTTTGGCAGTGTGGGCAGGTGCCAAAGTCCTGCTGGATAATGAAGTCAGCATTCCCATAAAGCTCATCTGCGGAAGGAAGCATGAAGTGCTCCAAAATCTCCTGGTGGACGGCTGCGTTGACCCTGGACTTAATGAAGCACAGTGGACCAACACCAGCTGATGACATGGCTCCCCAAATCTCTTTTCTGATGAGAGCAGCTTTTGCATCTCATTTGGAAACCAAGGACCCAGAGTTTGGAGGAAGAATTGGGAGGCACGCAATGCCAGCTGCTTGAAGTCCAGTGTGAAGTTTCCACAGTCTGTGCTGAATTACTGAAATAAATGAACTTTCCCACAGTGTTCTAATTTTCCAAGTTTCACCTGTATTCCCAATGGTTAATATCCCTTAGCCACTAGATGGCACCACTCCCCATTCCAGAACACACACACACACACACACACACACACACAGAGTCTCTCTCTCTCTCTCTCTCTCTCTCTCTCTCTCTCTCTCTCTTAAATCAAGCCCCAAAATCCTTTCTCTGCTTCCCTCATTCTTCACTCATTTAATCCAAGGATCTATGTCTGGTGACATGTTATGAAATCTAACTGCTGCTCGTTCACTCCCCAAGGGGCGAGTGTCTTTGCAATCAGACATGCCACTGATATGGATCTCCATTCAAATCATTGACAATGTTAAAAATGAAACCCATACCGACTGCAACAATTCCAGTCGGCCTTGACTGTGGACGTAAGAAGAGCCGTGCAGCTGGGACAGGCCAAAAGTGTCTAGGCCAGCAGCCTGTTCGCACATGCCTCTTCTGGGAAGCCAGCTGGTCTTCAGAGCCTTTGCTTTCTCCAACTGTGGACACAACACTTTCTTCTTCTTTGGCGATCCCTCGTAGCCAAGTAAGATTGCCTTCCATAAACACGGTTTTAACAATCAGTCCATAAGTGACTGTGGAGGCCAATTCTGGACCCACACGTCCTTCCACAGTGGGGACATTGGTTTCCGGGCTGGAGTTGATCACGGTGTGGATTTGCCAAGCGTGCCTTCCTCTTAGCACGTTTCTCCCTTGCGTCCTGAGTTCGAGTGTCTCCAAAGCCCATGACAGCTTTGTTGGTGTTTATACTACATTTTTTAAAAGATTTGCTTTGAGACAGTCTTTTGTTGACCACCAGCATTACGCTTTCCATTTTTAAGTTTGGAGTAGAGTTGTTGCTTTGGTAGACAATCATCAGGCAGCCACACAACATGACCAGTCCAATGAATTTGATGTTCGAGTGTCTTCAAAGCCCATGACACCTTTGGTAAAGGCTGTTCTCCAACTGGAGCACTCACAAGCCAGTATTTCCCAGTTGTCACTGTTTATACTACAATTTTATTTTATTTTTAGAATTGCCTTCAGACAACAGCATAGCCATCGTGGCTAGTAGCCGTCAATAGCCCTCTCTTTCATGAATTTGTCTCTCTTGAAGCCATCCAAGTTGGTGAACATCAGTGCCTCCTATAAGAGGCACGTAGTTTAGCTATGTGCTTTGTCAGGGTGGTCTAAACCACGGAGCCTCTTGGGCTTGCCGATCAGAAGGTCGGCGGTTCGAATCTCCACGATGGAGTGGGCTCCTGTTGCTCGGTCCCAGCTCCTGCCAACCTAGCAGTTCGAAAGCATGTCAAGGTGCAAGTAGATAAATAAGTATCACTGTGGCGGGAAGGTAAACAGTGTTTCCATGTCTGGTAACCCTATCTTAGCGGGGGCGGTGGGGGGGGGGTTAGTGGGGATGAACAGCAGATTCCTCAATGGTCTTGGTGATGATGCCAGTGGTGAGGTCTTCTGAAACCCAACTCTGTATAGAATAAAAGTATAATGCACGCCGAGTGTCCCATGGCAATTTGTATTATGACTCAAAATAATATCGACACAAAGCATAGGCGTACAGTCACAAGGAACTTGAAAAAACATGTACAGTGGTGCCCCGCAAGACGAACGCCTCGCAAGACGGAAAACCCGCTAGACGAAAGGGTTTTCCGTTTTGGAGGCGCTTCCCTAAACGAATTTCTCTATGGGCTTGCTTCGCAAGACGAAAAAATCTTGCGAGTTCCCGCGGGTTTTTTTTCGCTTTTTTCGCCCTTTTCCTAAGCCGCTAAGCCGCTTATCAGCTGATCCGCTGATAAGCCGCTTCTCAGCTGATCGCTAAAAGCCGCTAGACCACTAATAGCGCTAATCCGCTAAGCTGTCAATGGGCTTGCTTCGCAAGACGAAAAAACCGCTATACGAAGAGCCTCACGGAACAGATTAATTTCGTCTTGCGAGGCACCACTGTACACGGTCTTGCAGTTTGCTATTCAATATAACCGAGATTGAGAGTTCAACCTTGTAGTAAATCTTGTAGATAAGAACTGTGTACACAAAGGACTCCAGCCAGCAATGAGATGTCTATTTAAGGTCTTTGTTTCATATGCCTTCTTCAGGTTGGTCCAGATATATTATAAATGTCAAGTTCATGCTCATAATTGGACCAGCTCCTAATATAATGTTGGCGGTGAGGTTGGGTCTTGCCAAGAAGATTGTGGCCGTTCTAAGTGTTCTGCTGTGTTAACCCCCTTTCCCTCCTCCTTTCCTTTCTCTGATCTCTCTCAGGTGGGTTGCAAGGTAGCAGTGACCTTGTTCCTTTACTTCCTGGCCACCAACTACTACTGGATCCTGGTGGAAGGGCTCTACCTTCACAGCCTCATCTTCATGGCCTTCTTCTCGGAGAAGAAGTACCTTTGGGGATTCACGTTATTTGGCTGGGGTGAGTTTTGCCTCCCATCGGCCTTACTCAACTGCTCACAGTTTCCCAGGTGGTTTGAGAGATTACCTGGTCGAGGAGATAGATGGGGCATGTTTGTGTAGCGATGTGGATATGAGAAAATGGACTTTTAGTAATGTTGGGAAATGATTTGAGAAAAAGAAATTGGTAGTTCTTTTCCCTAGGAGAGGACAGATGAGCCCTGAGTTTGGATGAGTAAGAGATGATATTTTGTTTAGTAATTATCCTTTCTCTTTTCACTCATGTGAGAATGCAGATACCTATTTCAGCAGAGAAAAGGCACCATCTGTGCACAGGTTTTCTCTAGAAGCTGTTTGGGACGAGGTTGCGTAATCTTCCAGAACAATTATGATATTCAAGGATCCCTAGGCAAACTTGGGTTGCTTTCTCCCTTTTTATGTTTCCCTCTGAACAAAGAAATCACTCTCAGACTTTTATGTAAACAAGAAAATACAGTGGTACGTCCGGTTGAGCACGGGATCCATTCCGGAGCTCTGGTTGGATCCCGAGGAATTCACAACCGGGTGTGCCTGTTCTGCGCATGTGCACAGTGCAGTAGAGCTCTTCTGTGCATGCGCGTGGGGGCGAAACCCGGAAGAATACTTTTGGGCTCGCCACAAGCGTAACCCAAACGATACGCAACCAGAGGTGTATGTATCCAGAGGTACCACTGTATAAGGGATAACTCACATTAAAAGTCTTGTCAGGCTTTTGCAGGGATGAAAATCAGGCAGGCAATAATTCTTAAAAGCTAGAAAAGTTCATAGTCCAGTTCAAAATGGAGTGTTCTGTTGGGAGGAGAGCTCCATTGCAGGTAAGAGACAAAGTGTGTAGTGACAGAAAGAAGAAGAGTCAGTTTTTATTTTTCCCCTTCCTGCCACACAAGTTTAGGAAATATGACAACATAGAGTCCCCTGTTTGTGACTATCGATCAACTATGCATTTGTGATTTGCTGCAGATCCCCCTCACATTTCCAGGACCTTTATGAGAATGAAATAAAATTGGATCTACTCTGAGTAGGGCTAACATGGGTTACAACCCCAACATATGTTTCTGAATGCATTAGAAGCTGCTCTAAGGGAGTCCACCTATCGGTAACGGTGATCACTCCATGTAATCAGAATGTCTATAAGTTTCTGAGGTGATGTGGAGCTGAACAACAGGGAAGCCATTTTTCAACAGTGGCAACAAACCCTCAGGAACATATCGTAATGGAAACACAATTGTGTGTGGAGGGGCAACTTTGTTTGGTCATAATAGCTAAAACGGGATAGCAATGGGTAGATGTTTCATCAATAACTTTTGATGTCTTGTGGCTACCACGACATACCTATCTGCTTGGACGGAAGCTAGAAAGCAACATTTTGGGTTTGGAATATAGTCAGTAAACGAGACGGGAATGGGGTCTCCAAGGGTACGTTGCTTGCTTTGGGGGAAAACTGGTGAAGCTTTCAAAAAAAGCAAGCTGCATCTGCATGTTTTCCTTTTCCGCTTGTATATTTTCAAATAAACCCATGTGGCAAAAAGTAAAACCAGTAAGAACACACCAGTCTCTTGTCCCAAGCAAGCTAAACTGGGCTGTGTCCTTCAGCTCAGGGCATTGGGCAGGTACAAAATTTAAGAACGGGGCCTGCATCTGTCCAGAGAACGTAAGACAAGGTCGAGGAGAGAGCCAGGCTGCCATTTTGAAACCACAAACGCTTGTTCTCCTGGGTTTGTCAACGTCATAAGGCAGGCTCACCTCAGCCGGATTGTGGGGTCCCGAGGGAGCCCCTCATTCTGCTTTCTCCCACCCATTCCCTTTCCCCTCTTCCTTCCGCTCACATCAAGAGAGGGGGGGCCCAAGGTCTATTTGAAGTAAGCAGGGGCTGCCTCGGGTTCATCAACGCCTGGAAGAACGGCAACCTGCAATTTTCAGAGGAGGTGGAGCTGCTGTTGAAAACAGGATGTGGTGGTGAAGTGTGCGCAGTTCAGAACAGAACAGCTGGAGCCGTTCTGTTTCCATGGAGTGGCCCTTCAGGGAAGTGAAGGGAAGGTTCTCATAATAGCCTAAGCTCATCAAGTGCAAGGAGGGTGCGTGGCTGCGATGGCGGCCAACTCAGAGGGCTTAAAAGAGGATTAGACAAATTCGTGGGGGAGAAGGCTGTCAGTGGCTGCCCGCCAGGATGACCATGTCTGCCTCCACAGTTGCAGACCTTCCAGGTGTCCCTGTTTTCCAGGGAGAGTCCTGGATTTACAAAAGCCGTCCTGCTTTCTGATTTGATTGTGGAATGTCCCACTTTTCCTTAGGACGTCCCTGTTTTCATTGGGGAAATATTGGAGGGCATGGATAGGACGTCCCTGTTTTCATTGGCGAAATATTAGAGGGCATGGATAGGACGTCCCTGTTTCTGTTGAAGAAATATTGGAGGGAATGGAATAGGATCTCCCCATTTCCATTGGAGAAATGTTGGAGGGAATGGAATAGGACGTCCCCGTTTCCATTGGAGAAATGTTGGTGGGCATATGCAGTTGGAGGCATCAATGCTTCTGAAAACCAGTTGCTGGAACCCACACAAGGAGAGCGCAAGCTCATGTTCTCCTCCCTAGTTTCCCAGAGGCATCTGGTCGACCATGGCAAGAAGAGTTTGCTGGACTAGATGGGCCATTGGCCTGATCCTGTGTGCACTTCCTAGGTTCTTAAGGGAGGGGAAGTGTCTTCTCAGTGGCCTTTTCGTTCTGACTGGGCATCTCTAGGATGCTGGAGGCAGAGACCCTCCTGCAGAAATAGTCATGGTTCTTTGACCCTTGCAACCTCAGGCCACTGCCCCTCTGAGTGCGCCAGTCTGGTCATTTGGCCCTTTCCATGGTTCATTCCAGTTATGGAGAGGGGAGAGGCAGCTCAGGGCCTAGCAGCAACCCCCTGGCCAGCTTCAGCTGAGATGACCTGACCTTATAGGACCTGCATTGTACACACTGTGTTTATAGACTGGAGATGCACAGCGCATGCAATGTGGATGCTATAGAAGTCAATTTCGGCGGTGCCACCTGTTGAGGCTTTGAGGAAAGGGCAGTGCATGGGGGGGCTGATCTTCTATTATTATTATTATTATTATTATTATTATTATTATTATTATTATTATTATTTCTTTATTTTTTACCAACAACCAAAACCCAGCAGTGAACCCCCCCAGGCAGCTGATACATTGGGTATACATAATCAATAATAACATATTCAAATTGACCATATGTACACTTCCATATACAGTGGTACCTCGGGTTCCATATGCCTCAGGTTACATACGCTTCAGGTAACATACACTTCAGGTTACATACGCTTCAGGTCACAGACTCCGCTAACCCAGAAATATTACCTTGGGTTAAGAACTTTGCTTCAGGATGAGAACAGAAATCGTGTGGCGGCAGCAGGAGGCCCCATTAGCTAAAGTGGTATTTCAGGTTAAGAACAGTTTCAGGTTAAGAACGGACCTCTAGAACGAATTAAGTACTTAACCCGAGGTACCACTGTACATTAACACTCCTCACTCCACAAGGTTTATGTTATGTACTGAGTTGAATAGGATCCAAACTGCAGCAGTCTGATTGGTCCTAGAACAATAGGCTCCAAAAGGCAGCAGTCTGATTGGTCCTAGAACAATAGGATTCAGAATGCAGCAGTCTGATTGGTCCTAGAACAATGCAGCAGTATGATTGGTTAGCAGGAACCACCCAATCATGCTCCAGATAGAAGTGAATCCACAACCTGATTGGCGTACAGTAGAATCCTGGAATTAGCCAATCGTGTGCAGCCCATTGTGTAAATAATGTATATAAAGCAGATACTTTGAGGGGACATTCATTCATTCCTCCTCACCACTATGAGCTGAATAAAGAGCATGAAATCACTTTGCGACTCTGAGCATATTTCACTGGCGACGAAGGTGGGATCCCGCTGAGCTGACTGCCACACACAGCACCGCAGCACCGCCACCTGCCGCACCGCTGCCTCGCACCGTGTATCCAGGCTTCAGCTCCGGGACACAAGGAACTCAGAATGGCAACTGACAGCAGCTTCTCGCCATTCAACCCAGCATCTGGAGACTGGGAAGCGTACGCCTCCCGTTTCACCTTCCTCCTAGAAGCCAAAGGGGTCACCGATGAAGAAGACGCCAAGAAGAGGGCAATATTCTTCAGCGTCTGCGGAGAGGAGACATTTGAAATCGCCCGGGCTCTCCTTGCGCCTGAAGACGTCGCTACTGTTCCATACAAAACAATAATGGAACAGCTGAAGGGGCACTTTTCGCCACAGCCCTCAGTGGTGGCTCGTCGAAATGCCTTCTACGCAAAGCGGCAAGCCCCTGGGGAAACCATAACTGGGTTTGTGACCTCTCTCCGCCAAGCTGCCCGGTTCTGCAACTTCTCAGAGCTGGAGAACATGCTTCGTGACCGCCTCGTCGGTGGCCTGAAGGATGAGAAGCTGCAACGACGCCTCTACGCTAAGAAGAACCTAACGTTCCAGGTCGCTCTGGAGGAGGCCCTGGCAACGGAAGCTGCTGAGAGGTCGACGCAAGAGGCACGGCTGAGCCAGCCGTCCCAACCGAGGGTCCACCACGAAGACCTCACCAACGACTCGGGATCCGACAGGGAGGAGGTGCACCGAGTACAGCAGCGCACTCAAGCAGCCCACATACCACAGCTGCCTTGACGAGAAGGAGGGAACTGCGCAAGCTGTGGAGGAAGTCACGAGAGGAGGACCTGCCGTTTCCGCAACGCAGAGTGCAGGCAGTGCAGAAAATTGGGACACATCGCCCGGGTGTGTCGGGCTCGGCCCACCCGAAGCCAGGCATCAGATGACCAATCCAAGAGCCCCAGGTCCCGGGGCCCAACGCACCAAGGCAACTCGACGGAGCTCACAGACTTCCAGGTATACCAGTTGCCCCACCCCAACGTAGAGAAAATTTATGTAGAGGTACAGATAGAGGGGGCCCCATGCCGCATGGAGCTTGACACGGGTTCAACTCTATCCATAATCTCGGCAAGGACCTTAAGGAAACTGTGTCCTACTGGGGGTCCCAAACTCAGGCCGGCCCCATTCACCCTCCGGGACTTCCAGAAACGTAAGGTCCCCACAATGGGGGTGGGGACCTTCAGGGTGCAATACCGAGGGCGGACGCGGCAACTGGACTTGCTTGTGGTCAAGGGCCCCTACATTAGCTTACTGGGGTTGGCATGGTTTGGACCACTGGGACTAGCCATCACCGGGGTGAACCACATGAGCTTACAAGTGGACGTGGACGCCATATGCAAGGAGTTTCCGGGGGTTTTCGATGGGAAATTGGGACAGTATACGGGCCCCCCCATTGCTCTACAGCTTGACCCCGCAGTACGACCAGTCAGGCTCAAGGCCCGCCGGGTCCCATTCGCCCTGAAACCCCGTATAGACGAGGAATTGGACCGACTCGTGGAGCAAGGAGTGCTGGAGCCGGTGCCTAATGCCCCCTGGGAAACCCCAATCGTCACACCCGTCAAGCCTAATGGTTCGGTCCGCATCTGCGCAGACTACAAATGTACCATAAACAAGGCCCTCATGGCCCATGCATACCCAGTGCCAGTGGTCAGCCATGTCCTTGCCACCCTGGCTGGGTCGAAAATTTTTGGCAAGCTGGACTTGGCCCAAGCATATCAACAGCTGCCAGTAGATGAGGCCACAGCAGAGGCACAGACGATTGTGACGCACAGAGGAGCGTTCAGGGTAAAGCGGCTGCAATTCGGGGTCAGCGTGGCACCAGGCATATTCCAGAATCTAATGGACTCTCTCCTTAAAGGGATTCCTGGTGTCACCCCCTTCTTTGATGATGTGTTGATTGCCGGGCCCACACCAGAGGAGTTTGAGGACCGCCTCCGCACTGTTCTGCACCGTTTCCAGATGGCGGGTCTCAAGGTGAAGCGGGAAAAATGTCTACTAGGAGTGCCTCAAGTGGACTTTCTGGGATTTATGGTGGATGCAGAAGGGGTTCACCCGACTGGGGACAAGGTACGGGCCATTTGTGATGCCCCAGCGCCCAAGAACAAGACTGAACTTCAGGCCTTCTTGGGATTATTGAACTTTTACCATTCCTTCCTTCCCCACAAGGCGGCGGTAGCGGAGCCCCTACACAGACTCCTGGACAAGCGGGCCCCTTGGGTGTGGGGCCAGCGCCAGGAGGCCGCATTCCAGGCAGTCAAGGACTTGCTTGTCTCAAACTCGGTCTTGGCACACTTCGACGAGAGGCTGCCGGTGGTGCTAGCATGCGACGCCTCGCCCTATGGCATCGGCGCTGTCCTGGGACACCAACTCCCGGATGGAAGAGAGGTACCGGTAGCATGCTTTTCCCAGACACTCAACGAAACCGAGCGGAACTACTCGCAAATCGACAAGGAGGGTCTGGCAATCGTGAAGGGAGTAAAAAAATTCCATGATTTCTTGTACGGGCGGCCCTTCACCGTGGTGACTGACCACAAGCCGTTGCTTGGCTTGTTTGCCCCCGAAAAGCAGACCCCCCAAGTGCTGTCTCCTCGCGTCCTCAGGTGGTCAATTTTCCTTGCCAGCTACCAGTATGCACTGATGCACCGCCCTGGAAAGGCGATGGGCCATGCAGACGCCCTCAGCAGGCTACCACTACCGGAAACAGGCCCCGACCCAGCACCTGCACAAGAGGTTATGAGCCTGGAGCTGCTTCCTGACCGCCCCATTCAGGCACAAGAAGTTGCACACCATTCCAAGAAAGATAGGGTCATCTCCCGGGTCCTGGACTGGGTGTGGAGGGGATGGCCCAGCCGCAGCCCCGGGCCAGAATTCGCCGGCTACACAACCCGCAAACATGAACTGTCAGCCCACAAGGGGTGCCTGTTATGGGGAAGCAGGGTCGTTGTTCCCCAGCCCCTCCGCAAAAGGGTCCTCACAGCCCTACACGAGACACACCCAGGGGTAGTAAGAATGAAGGCCCTTGCCAGGAGTTATGTGTGGTGGCCGGGGATCGACGGAGAGATAGAGGCCTGGGTCAAACACTGCCAGGCCTGCCAGGAATCCCACCCAGATCCCCCAAGGGCCCCAGTCCAGTCCTGGGAGTCCGCCCGAGCACCATGGTCACGCCTGCATGTGGACTTCGCTGGCCCCTTTCAGGGGAAAACATTCTTCATAGTGGTGGACTCCTACACCAAATGGCTGGAAGTCGCACTGGTACCGTCCACTTCTACGTCCGCAGCCATCCGGGTACTACGCAGGCTGTTTGCAACCCACGGGCTCCCTGACACTCTCGTCTCAGACAACGGGACTGCATTTACATCAGGAGAATTTCAAACCTTCACAGTGCAGAACGCCATCCGCCACATCCGTTCGGCGCCATTCCACCCTGCCACCAATGGCCAAGCAGAACGCATGGTGCGGACCACCAAGGACACCCTTCGCCGCATGACGCAAGGGGATTGGGAGTACCGCCTTGCCACATTCCTTCTAGCACAGCACAGCACCCCCAGCTCAACGACTGGCCGGAGCCCCGCTGAACTACTAATGGGTCGGCGCCTTGCAATCAGATTGGACCGCCTTCACCCCGATAGAGCTCAGGATGAGGTAGTGGTGGGGGAAGGCAGGAACCCCCGGACCTTCGAGGCCCAGGACCCAGTGTACGCAAAGAATTTTGGGGCAGGCCCTGCATGGGTACCTGCCACAGTCACCAGGGTCACGGGCCCTGTGTCGTACGAGGTGCTAACAGATGGGGGGCAATGCTGGCGCCGCCACTGCGACCAGATACGGCGACGATTCCCGGGAGAAAACCAGGAGGAGGAGGACAGGTCAGAGGAGTCCCAAGGGAACAGTGGGGCAGTGAGGCCCATAGAGCAGCAGGGGCAAGCAGGAGAGGCAGAATCAGTAAATACAGAGAGGACCCGCGAGGCCGAAAGGACACCGGAACCAGAACCACGACTGAGCGAGCCGGTTGCGCCAGACCAAACAGCCCCATCCTTGGAACACGAGCCAGAACCTGAACCCCGGACCAGGGAACACCCCAGGCCGCAACGCACACGTAGGCCACCGGCGTACCTTGAGGACTATGAATGCGACCTTCCGGGCAGGACTGGAACTTAGAGGGGAGGGGTGTTATGTACTGAGTTGAATAGGATCCAAACTGCAGCAGTCTGATTGGTCCTAGAACAATAGGCTCCAAAAGGCAGCAGTCTGATTGGTCCTAGAACAATAGGATTCAGAATGCAGCAGTCTGATTGGTCCTAGAACAATGCAGCAGTATGATTGGTTAGCAGGAACCACCCAATCATGCTCCAGATAGAAGTGAATCCACAACCTGATTGGCGTACAGTAGAATCCTGGAATTAGCCAATCGTGTGCAGCCCATTGTGTAAATAATGTATATAAAGCAGATACTTTGAGGGGACATTCATTCATTCCTCCTCACCACTATGAGCTGAATAAAGAGCATGAAATCACTTTGCGACTCTGAGCATATTTCAGTTTATTTAACTTTTAACATTTTAATGGAGAATGTAAAAATACATTTGTGTAAGCAGCAGCAAACGGAAATCCTCCAGGTCTCTGCCCCAAGGAGCTTACACAACTAAGGGGGAGGTGTCATGTCAGCAGAGGGACAGGAAGAGCAAGGGCAATGAGGGAGGACTATGCAGTTTTGTGCTTCAGTTTTGGCTTTGAGGGTGGGTCGCTCCCAGTGGTACCAGTGGTTTGCCTGGCCTGGGTGCCTGCAACCCATGCTACACCACTGGAGGAACGTTTTCACCTGGCACCGGAAGATATGAAACAAAGGCGTCAGGCGAACCTCCCTTGGAAGAGCATTCCCCCAATGGGGAGCCACCACAGAAAAGGCCCTGTTCTCGTGTTGCCGCCCTCTGGGCCTCTCGTGGAGGAGGCGCACAAAGGAGGGTCACAGATGAGGGTTTCAGGGTCCAGGTAGGTTCATACGGGGAGGGGCCATCCCTTTGCTATTGTGACCCTGAGCCGTTTAGTTCCACACAAAATGAAAACACGTCAAACTACTGAACTAGATGGACCCTATGATCTGACTCAATATAAGGCAGCTTCCTATGTTCCTGCAAAGTGACACTATAATTCCCCATTTTCACCTGCCTCCTTTCCTTTTCTCTTCCAGGGCTCCCTGTTGTGTTTGTTACATTCTGGGCGACGTTAAGGGCGACGTTTGCAGACACAGAGTAAGTCTATAAGCTACTCTTTCCCTTTCTTAAAGAGTCCGGGGTTCTATCCCAGCTCTTCTGCCTGGACACTGAGGTCCAGCGCCAAGGGCCTTCTGGCAGTTCCCTCCCTGCGAGAAGCCAAGCTACAGGGAACCAGGCAGAGGGCCTTCTCGGTGGTGGCGCCCGCCCTGTGGAACACCCTCCCAGCAGATGTCAAAGAGAACAACAATCACCAGACTTTTAGAAGACATCTAAAGGCAGCCCTGTTTAGGGAAGCTTTTAATGTGTGGCATTTTAATGTATTTTTAATCATATATTCAACACAAAAACAGTGTTGTTGATGAAGGGCAGCTGGACATATATAGGGCCCCATTACCTTCAGTAGCTCAGGGCCTCATCAAACCTAAATCCAGCCCTGGGGCCGGCTCACCCAAGAGGCAAGTGCCTCGGGCGGCAGAATCAATGGGGCAGCAGAACTCAGTGTAGATTTTGATACCTCTCTTGTTCTTGAAGTCAATCTTCACTTACTCCTTCTTCCCTGGCAGAGGGTGGGGGGCACCATTTTGTGGTTCGCCTCAGGGGCCAAAATGCCCTGACTCTCACTTTGGCCTTGACGGCGTCCCTCTTTCCTCCCCAGGTGCTGGGATTTAAGTGCTGGCTACTTCAAATGGGTTATTCAGGTGCCTATCCTCATAGCTGTCATGGTAAGTCGAGAAGACTGGGGTCGAGAGAGAAGGAGAAGGGGAGACTCTTAGTCCGGGGGGGGGGCTCAAGAGCAAACAGGGTGGGAGCAGGATGCAGCCAGGAACAGTGTGAAATTCTTCTTCTTCTTCTTTATTATTATATCATTAGTTATTGAGTTTGCAATGTTCTTCTAAGCGTTCACCATGGTTTCTGCTTATTAAAATGATGCACTTTTGAGCCAGGTACAGTGGTACCTTGGTTCTCAAACTTAATCCGTTCCGGAAGTCCGTTCCGAAACCAAAGCGTTCCAAAACCAAGACGCGCTTTCCCATAGAAGGTAATGCAAAACGGATTACAAAAGCGCCAAACTTAATCCGTTCCGGAAGTCAAACGAAAGTTTCAAAAACCAAGGCACAGCTTCTGATTGGTTCAGGCACCCTGAAAACAATAGCCAACAGCAGCATCGGATATTCGGCTTCCAACAAAAGTTCAAAAGCCGGAACACTTACTTCGGGGTTTTCGGTGTTTGGGAACCAAGGCGTTTGAGTACCAAGGCGTTTGAGAACCAAGATACCACTGTCTTTGACAAATATTCCATCTTCCTCTTTAAGAGTCACTTTCACTGAACTATGCTTTCAATCTATTATTATTATTATTATTATTATTATTATTATTATTATTACCATTATGCATTACAGTGGTACCTCGGGTTACATACGCTTCAGGTTACATACGCTTCAGGTTACAGACTCTGCTAACCCAGAAATAGTACTTTGGGTTAAGAACTTTGCTTCAGGATAATAACAGAAATCGTGCTCCGGCGGCACGGCAGCAGGAGGAGGCTCCATTAGCTAAAGTGGTGCTTCAGGTTAAGAACAGTTTCAGGTTAAGAACAGACCTCCAGAATGAATTAAGTACTCAACCCGAGGTACCACTGTAATAACATTAGGCAAGTATGAGGCGACATGATAGAAGTTTATACAATTTTGCACAGCATGGAAAAAGGGGAAGTTTTTCTCCTTCTCTCGTAACATTAGAACATTTGAACATCCTACGAAGCTGAACATTGGAAGATTTGGGACAGAGGGGGGAAATAGACTTCTTCAAACAGCAGGTAGTTAAACTGTGGAACTCTCTGCCACAAGGGGAAGTGGTGACCAACACCTTCAATGGCTTTAAAAGAGCATTGGACAAGTTCAGAGGGCAGAGAGCTATCAACGGCTTCCAAAGTCAAAGGTGGAAATGTTTCTAAAGACCAGTCACTGGACCCACAGGGTTTCCTATAGGCATGTGACTGTGTGAAGAGAATGCTGGACTAGATGGGCCATCGGCCTGACCCAGCACACTCTTCTTCTGTTCTTAAATCACTCTAGACCAGCGGTTCTCAACCTGTGGGTCCCCAGATGTTGTTGGACTACAACTCCCATCATCCCTCAGCTAGGGGTGATGGGAGTTGTAGTCCAACAACATCTGGGGACCCACAAGTTGAGAAAGGCTGCTCTAGACCATGAGGACTAGAGTAAAGTTACCGGATTTTTTTTCAATGAATCCAGGACACTTTTCAACTTCCTATCAAATAGATGGGTTTTGTCAGGGGACTGATTTGTAAATCCGGGGACTATCCCCGGGAAATGGGGACGTCTGGTAACCTTAGACCAGAGCAGGGGTCAGCAAACTTTTTCAGCAGGGGGCGGGTCCACTGTCCCTCACACCTTGTGGGGGGCCGGACTATATTTTGAAGAAGAAAAAATGAACGAATTCCTATGCCCCACAAATAACCCATTTTAAGCATTTTAAATAAAAGGACACGTTCTACTCATGTAAAAGCACGCTGATTCCCGGACCGTCTGCAGGTCAGATTTAGAAGGCAATTGTGCCGGATCGTGCCCCCAGGCCTTAGTTTGCCTACCCATGGACTTTGTTGTTGTTTAGTCGTTTAGTCGTGTCGGACTCTCTGTGACCCTCTGGACCAGAGCACGTCAGGCACTTCTGTCTTCCACTGCCTCCCGCAGTTTGGTCAAACTCATGTTGGTAGCTTCGAGAACACTGTCCAACCATCTCGTCCTCTGTCATCCCCTTCTCCTTGTGCCCTCCATCTTTCCCAACATCAGGGTCTTTTCCAGGGAGTCTTCTCTTCTCTTGAGGTGGCTAAAGTACTGGAGCCTCAGCTTCAGGATCTGTCCTTCCAGTAAGCACTCAGGGCTGGTTTCCTTCAGAATGGAGAGGTTGGGTCTTCTTGCAGTCCATGGGACTCTCAAGAGTCTCCTCCAGCACCAGAATTCAAAAGCATCAATTCTTCGGCGATCAGACTTCTTTATGGACCAGCTCCCACTTCCATACATCACTACTAGAGCCAGTGTGGTGTAGTGGTTAAGAGTGGTAAACTTGTAACCTGGTGAACTGGGTTCGCTTCCCTGCTCCTCCATATGCAGCTGCTGGGTGACCTAGGACTAGTCACACTTCTTTGAAGTCTCTCAGCCCCACTCACCTCACAGAGTGTTGGTTGTGGGGGAGGAAGGGAAAGGAGAATGTTAGCCGCTTTGAGACTCCTTCGGGTAGTAATAAAGCGGGATATCAAATCCAAACTCTTCTTCTTCTTCTTCTTCTTCTTCTTCTTCTTCTACTACTACTACTAGTAGTACTACTACTGGGAAAGCCATAGCTTTTACTATACGGACCTTTTTTGGCAAGGTGATATCTCTGCTTTTTAAGATGCTGTCTAGGTTTGTCATTGCTTTACCCATGGACTAGAGAAGCTTTATTTTCAGAAGGACCATCAGTCAGCAGCAGATGCCTCCCATTCACAGCTGCCTGTTAGCCAAAAGGCTTTGCACCTGGGACCAGAGCAATATTCCCCCCTCTCCAATGACCTCCAGCCCTCTCTCCTCTCGTGTGCCTTCTCTGTCTGTCTGTCTGTCTGTCTCTCGCTCACTCCAGATCGGACAGAAGCCCCGATAGCAAAAGTGCATCTAAGAACGTCTGCGCCAACAGCAATCCAAACATCTTGCACTCATTTCTGTAATGTATTCCGAGTGCAGAACAGCCGATCTCGATCTTTCTTTCTTTCTTTCTTTCTTTCTTTCTTTCTTTCTTTCTTTCTTTCTTTCTTTCTTTCTCTCTCTCCAAGGAAGCCTTTTCGGCTTTGACACAGACAAACCTCAGCCGCGGTTTTCTCTGCTCTACTGCAAAAGAATTCTCCCCCTCCCTTCCCCACCCCGGGGCACCCCGAAAACAAAAGGAAACAAAACAAAACTTGACAGGAAAGAGAGGTCACGGCAGGTTTGCAAAATCTCCCCCCCAAATGTTTTCGAGCTATTTTTTTTTTTTTTTAGGAAATTTGCCAAAAAAATCAATACTTCTGGCATGGGTTTTCCCAGACATTTTTACTGATTTTCTGAAAATCCGCCGGGACGCTGTTTCTGACAGATGAATCCTAGATAAGTCCGGGAAATTCTAGACCTATAACAGCCCTAAGTCAAGGCTACCAAAGAGTCTAAACACTAGGTGGACCACAGCTCAAACACTGAATAGGAACATTTGCAAAAATGGTCCACTGCTCTGGGATTTTCTCTGAAGAACATCAACCCTTCATCCCATCTAAATCATTGTCTTCTCTTCTTTTTTTTCCTTTTCTTTTTTTAAAAGAAAATCTTCATTATTTTTCACATAGACAAATATACATGAGTTACATAACATATAAAACAGAAAATTTATATAGAAACAATAAATTAAGAAAAGATAAAGGAGCAAACATTAAAAAGTACAATCTATTACACTTACATGACAAATTAAAATATGTAACTTCCAATAGTTCTCATTATACTACCTGTATTATCTCTATTCTTTGCACAGAATCCTATTATTCTGTCTTATACATGTATATATGATCCACTAATATATTTTATATTCATTCTTGGTTAACAGTATCGCTCTCTTTCTGCAAGTATCTTATTATTCGTACAATACATTTTTAAGTATTCCTTAAATATTTTCCATTTCCTATATATCTTCTGGTTTGACACTCCTCTAATTTTTCCAGTTAGTTTTGCTAGTTGCAGGTATTCTATCACGAGAGTTTGCCACTCTGTAATTGTTGGTAAGATTTCATTCTTCCAATTTCTTGCCACTATTATTCTGGCTGCTGCGATTGCCTAAATCATTGTCTCCTCTTCATTGGACCATAAATTGGAAAGGCTTGTGGGCCCTGGCACTTCACCGCACTAATCCTGCCAGATTCCTCTGTTGTCGTCCCGTCTCTTCCACCCTGCCTGGATTTCGAAGCATCCTTGTGTGGTCCGGGCTGTTGGCACCTCCTCGCGCCAAGGAAAATCCAGCCCAGTGATTTCCAGCAAGGAAACAGACCGATGAAGAAAGTCAGAACATAAGAAAGGCCTGCAGGATCAGGCCAGCGGCCCGTCTTGCCCAGCACCCTGTTCTCACAGTGGCCAACCCCCAGGTGCCTGGGGGAACGCACTAGCAGGATTCGAACAGAAGAGCCCTCTCCTCTCCTGTGGTTTCTGGAAGCTAGTATTAAGAAGCATTGCGTGGCGAGTTCCCAACCCCTTCCAGTGGAAATAATGACACAATTATTAAGGTCAATGGGCTAAATAAGGCCACAACTTTGTTGGTTACAGGCGATGAGAGGTATTGACTTAGGCATTGGTCCTAACCGACCATATCCAACTTCAGCCCATTTGCTTGAAGTCCAGGAAGGGTTAACCACCAGTAGGGGGAGTTAAAAGACCCCAGCTTCTTTGGAGAAAAGCAATGACAAACCTAGACAGCATCTTAAAAAGCAGAGACATCACCTTGCCAACAAAGGTCTGTATAGTTCAAGCTCTGGTTTTCCCAGTAGTGATGTATGGAAGCGAGAGCTGGTCCATAAAGAAGGCTGATCGCTGAAGAATGGATGCTTTTGAATTATGGTGCTGGAGGAGACTCTTGAGAGTCCCATGGACTGCAAGAAGATCAAACCTATCCATTCTGAAGGAAATCAGCCCTGAGTGCTCACTGGAAGGACAGATCCTGAAGCTGAGGCTCCAAGACTTTGGCCACCTCATGAGAAGAGAAGACTCACTGGAAAAGACCCTGATATTGGGAACGATGGAGGGCACGAGGAGAAGGGGATGACAGAAGACGAGGTGGTTGGACAGTGTTCTCGAAGCTACCAGCATAAGTTTGACCAAACTGCGGGAGCCAGTGGAGGACAAGGGTGCCTGGCGTGCTCTGGTCCATGGGGTCACGAAGAGTCAGACATGACTAAACGACTAAACAACAACAACAGGGGGAGTCCTGCTGATGCACATCAACTAGGAACTCCCCCAGGGTCACCAATAGGGGGGGTGCCTTAGGCCCTCACCTCCCCAGGCTTCGGACAAGGCCACGCCCCCCAGAATGCTTTAACGGAATATCCTTCAATATGTGGGGCAGGTGATGGCGCTACCTCCCCTCTTTCCATCTACAGAGCAATACCAATGCCTAACCGCCAATACCCAGAAAGTTGTGACGATTTGCTACGAGGCAGGTGAAAACCAAGTGGCTGGTGCCAATTTGCCAAGTGGAAAAAATTCCTACCAAGCCCCTCAATGGCGACCAACCGAGGTCCATTGCAAGGTCAAGGAACGAAAACCTTATTGGGCAGAAGGGTGGGGAAAGCAGGAACAGCTGGCGGGCAGCAAAGAGGGAGATCCCCGGTCACGTCCTGCCTTAAATAGGGCAGGCCACGGCCCCAGAGCCAGCCGATTGGCTGGTCAGGGGGTGACACAGCTGGAAATCCCCCCAATCGCGCAGGGGCCAGGGGCGGAGGCGGGGCCGTGAAGCCCGCAACTCCACCTCCTCCGAATGGCGGAAGTGGCATTGCTGCTTCCAACTGTGGAGGTATAGTCATCCTGGCTTAGTAACCATCAATAGCTCTCTATTCCATCTAAGTTGGTGGCCGTGACAGTTTCCTGTGGAGATGAGTTCCATAGTTTAACTATGCGCCGAGTGAAGGAGGACTTTATCTGTCCCGAATCAACCAGCATTCAGCTTCCTGATTTCTAGAATAATGAAAGAGGGAGACAAAGCTTGTGCTATCCACCTTTTCCAAACCAGTCTCCCAGATTTTCAAGTTGTATGATGAACACGTGGAATTTCTGTAAAACTCAGGGAGGCTCATGTCACACGTGCAAAGTGCAGCCTGACAAGGACCAGTTTAGGAAGACCTTAACGCTGGCTGTTAAAGGGGGGGGGGGAAATGACTCTAGATAAGGTACAAGGAGGGTTCTGGCAGGTTCAGTGAAAATGGGCTGAGTAAAGTTACCATATTTTTCCCTCTATAGGACGCACCAGACTATAGGAGGGGGAGAACAGGGGAGAAAAAATTCTCCCCCTCTCTGCTTAGCGCCCCTTCAGCGAAGCGGCAGGAGAAATGGAGCCCCTTCCATTTCTCCTCCCGCTTGGCTGAAGGGGCGCCGCGCAGTTCTCCCTCTCTGCTGAAGCCAGGAGAGTCTTGCTCTCCCGGCTTCAGCAAAAGGAACCCGAAGCCTTCGGAGCACAGTGCGAGGTACCGCTGCACTCCAAAGGCTTCAGGCGGCTATCCCTGAAGGCTGGAGAGCGAGAGGGGTTGGTGCGCTCCCTCTGCACTTTAGAGGCTTCACATTGCTATCGCTGAAGCCAAGGAGCCTGCATTCGCTCCATAAGATGCACACACATTTCCCCTTAATTTTTGGAGGGGAAAAAGGTGCATCCTATAGAGCAAAAAATACGGTACATTTCAAGGACTCTGGCTGGATGAAGAGATGGGATGATGGGATGGCAGATGTTGGTTGGCCCAGAGGCTGGAACAGCCAAGATGACTTGAAACATGAAATTTATTATGGTCTGAGACCAGCTTGAGAAACACAAATGGAACTACAATCCCAATAGCAAAACAAACATTTGAAACAATATACCACAATGGATTTTAAGTTTAAAAGTGCGATAGGCATATAAACACATAAAAACTTTGAGATAGACAACCTTAGAGAAATGAATCAGAGTCGCCGTCGATCCAAATTTGGGAATTTTCTTAACAAACGAGATTGAATCGGGGGATGGTCTGCGCCTACAGATCTGTGCGCAGAATCTGGCGATAATCCGGGTTGTCTTGTCTTTGCCTAACCAAGATGACTTATTTTTTCTTATAAATAATGTGTAATGATGCAAAGCTTTTTTTGCAAACTCTTTGGACTCTTCTCCTGCGATGCACTGCTGAATAAAGGCTGACCAGTTGGGGAATGGATGTGACCCTCCCTGAACCCCCCCACGCGGGGAATTTCTCCCACATCAACTGACCCTTTTTGTAGTAGAAGTTGGAGAGGGGTTTCCAGAGGCCTCTCTCCACAGCACCCTTTTCAGAACGCTTTGTCTCTCTTTCTCCCCCAGGCAAATTTTATCCTTTTCATCAAAATTCTCAGAGTCCTCGCAACCAAACTACGAGAAACAAATGCGGGGAGGTGCGACACAAGGCAACAGTACAGGTAAGTACTTGGGGCTGTCCTACTCTGCAGGGAGGTTTCGGAGAAGGAGCGTACCAACAACCTATCCATATTGGGAACCATTAAGACAAGGATGGGGAACTTAAAAAGGTAAAGGTAAAGGGAGCCCTGACCATTAGGTCCAGTTGTGGCCGACTCTGGGGTTGCGGCGCTCATCTCGCTCTATAGGCAGAGGGAGCCGGCGTACAGCTTCTGGGTCATGTGGCCAGCATGACTAAGCCACTTCTGGCGAACCAGAGCAGCGCACAGAAATGCCATTTACCTTCCAGCCAGAGCAGTACCTATTTATCTACTTGCACTTTGACATGCTTTTGAACTGCTAGGTGGGCAGGAGCTGGGACCAAACAACGAGAGCTCCCCCCATTGTGGGGATTCGAACCGCCGACCTTCTGATCGGCAAGCCAGTGTGGTGTAGTGGTTAAGAGTGGTAGACTCGTAATCTGGGGAACCAGATTCGCTTCCCCGCTCCTCCACATGCAGCTGCTGGGTGACCTTGGGCCAGTCACACTTCTCTGAAGTCTCTCAGCCCCACTCACCTCACAGAGTGTTTGTTGTGGGGGAGGAAGGGAACTTTGAGACTCCTTCGGGTAGTGATAAAGCGGGATATCAAATCCAAACTCTTCTTCTTCTTCTTCTTCTTCTTCTTCGGAAGGTGGTGGACTTCACTGGCTGTTTGTCAACACCAGTTGGTTGGCCATCTGCTGGGGATTCTTCAGCTGTGATTCCTGCACGGCAAGGGGTTAGACTAGATGAGCCTTGGGCGGCCCCTTCCAACTCTACGATTCTATGAACTTCCTAGCTCTCTGTCCTCCTGCTAGCAGATCTCTGCTCAGCCTTAACCGATCACAGCTACGTCTGAGTAATCCTGGCAAAGCTAGAGGTCCACATTCGTCAGATTGGCCAAGTTTTTTTAGAAGAAAAAGAAGGGTGGGGAGGGAAGAGAGAACCTTGAGAACTTGGAAGGAAAATGTTTAATTTAAAGCAGAAGGAGGGAGTTTGCACCAGCTGCCATTGGCAATTAAAAAAACGGCCAAGCCTCGTTTTCCAGCCTCACCGAGGCCTATCATCTACCTATTGATTTATTACACGCTATTTGAGGCTTGTTACTCATTATGGTTTTGGAGGCTCTTTGCTGTTTTGTTTTGCTTTTAATGATGTTTTCCTCAACCTCCAGCCCCGTCCGCTGCCGCTATTCGCTGCAGAAGAGGCTGGGCCTCTGTGTGGCCGGTGCCCCTTCGTAACTGCCTCCATGCTGCGGCAACCGTTGGCAGATAATTTCCTGCCCCTCCCTCTCCCTCCTCCCTCTGTCAGCATCATTTCCAGTCAGTGTTCCTTCGGGGAGCACTGCTCCTGAATGGTACCAGATGTCCTCATCTGCTCAGACGCTCTGAGGCGCTTTCTGCTACCTTTGCTCCCATTTCTGAGCACAATTCAAAGTGTTGGTGCAGACCTTTCAAGCCCTAAATGGCCTCGGTCCAGGATACCTGAAGGAGCGTCTCCACCCCCATCGTTCTGCCGGGACACTGAGGTTCAGCTCCAAGGGCCTTCTGGCAGATCCCTCCCTGCAAGAAGTGAGGTTACAGGTAACCAGGCAGAGGGCCTTCTCGGTGGTGGCACCCGCCCTGTGGAACGCCCTCCCGTCAGATGTCAAGGAAATGAACAACTATCTGACTTTTAGAAGACATCTGAAGCATAGATTTGATCCAAGGTGGGAAGAGTGCTCTCTCCGCAGTCTTTACAACCCTGGACAGCATTGTTTTTTCCCTGACCGTGCAGCTCCCAAACCACACACACAGACCATAAGTTAACACACTCTCCAAAGTACAATGGTAAAATGCCATCAACAGGTCCTTTGAGAGATTATTTTTCTGGAGGATTCTCAGAAAATATAACCTCTGCTGTGCTCTCTTCATCAGGTCTTTGCTGTTTTCTCCTCACACCTGGATGTCGGTATTTCATTATGGTTCGTGGTTTGGAAACGAATTCAGCTTCTCGTAACGTTTTCCCTTTCCTCTCTGCTCTCTTCTGCAGGAAGCTACTGAAATCTACCCTGGTCCTCATGCCTCTTTTCGGAGTTCATTATATTGTTTTTATGGCTATGCCATACACCGAAGTGTCAGGGATCATTTGGCAAATTCAAATGCACTATGAAATGCTCTTCAACTCTTTCCAGGTATGGGGGTTCAGTTCCAAACTCAGAGGATATCTGTGCTTCGGTGAAATAGCCATGTCCTGAGTCAACATTAATTTGTCGTTTTTCTCCTCCTCTTTCCTAGGGGTTTTTTGTCGCCATTATCTATTGCTTTTGCAACGGGGAGGTAAGTTTCTCACAGCCTAAGTTACATCTTCCAGAGCACAATGTGGGTGTGGATCATTTTCCTCCAATCTTCCAGGGAGAAGTGCTGAGTGGGTTGAAAGTTTGAAATGCTCCCTAATATTTGTTTTTTAAAAATACTATCTCCTGATATTCAGAGAGGTAGATCTCAGGAGGCAAAAATGGGGAGGGGGGGACAAACCTTTAAGAATCTGTCTCGTTGAGTTGTGGTATAAGAAGTTAAGCAATCTTGCCACTGCTGAAAGGATAACCCACGAGATTGCCAGGATGAAAGGAAGAGCCAGCAGAACTATTTTGCAGGACTTTAAACACAAGATAAAAACGGTGACCTGTGCAACTCCTTGTTGTTGTTGTTGTTGTTTAGTCGTTTAGTCGTGTCTGACTCTTCGTGACCCCATGGACCAGAGCACACCAGGCACTCCTGTCTTCCACTGCCTCCCACAGTTTGGTCAAACTTATGTTAGTAGCTTCGAGAACACTGTCCCACCATCTCGTCCTCTGTCGTCCCCTTCTCCTTGTGCCCTCCATCTTTCCCAACATCAGGGTCTTTTCCAGGGAGTCTTCTCTTCTCATGAGGTGGCCAAAGTACTGGAGCCTCAGCTTCAGGATCTGTCCTTCCAGTGAGCACTCAGGGCTGATTTCCTTCAGAATGGATAGGTTTGATCTTCTTGCAGCCCATGGGACTCTCAAGAGTCTCCACCTGCACCAGAATTCAAAAGTATCCATTCTTCAGCAATCAGCCTTCTTGATGGTCCAGCTCTCACTTCCATACATCACTTCTGGGAAAACCAAAGCTTTAACTATACGGACCTTTGTTGGCAAGGTGGTGTCTCTGCTTTTTAAGGTGTCTCTGCTTTAAAACCTGTCTAGGTTTGTCATTGCTTTTCTCCCAAGAAGCAGGTGTCTTTTAATTTTGTGGTTGCTGTCACCATCTGCAGTGATCATGGAGCCCAAGAAAGTAAAATCTCTCACTGCCTCCATTTCTTCCCCTTCTATTTGCCAGGAGGTGATGGGCCCAGTGGCCATGATCTTCGTTTTTTTTATGTTGAGCTTCAGACCATATTTTGCGCTCTCTTCTTTCACCCTCATTAAAAGGTTCTTTAATTCCTCCTCACTTTCTGCCATCAAGTTTGTGTCATCTGCAATTCCTTACCTGCACCTAAGAAAGAAATATAGCTCTCCTAAATGATGTGTTCATTTAACATATCTGTGCAGAATTGCATTTACCATTATTGCACAAGCATCTTGTCTCTGATGCCTGGATAGCTCAGTTGGTTAGAGTGGGGCTTTGGTAACCCCAAGGTTGCAGGTTTGATCCCCGTATGGGACAGCTGCATATTTCTGCATGGCAAGGGGTGGACCAGATGATCATGACGGTCCCCTCCAGCTCTGCAATTCTATGGTGATGGTCTGCTTGGTGAAATAGCCTTGGTCCATGTGCTGAATAGTCCCTGGTCCTGAATGGGGTAACTGTGCCCCTGAAGGAGCAGGTGCACAGTCATTCTGGACTCACAGCTGTCCATGGAGGCGCAGGTCAATTCTGTGTCCAGGGCAGCTGTCTACCAGCTCCATCTGGTATGCAGGATGAGTCCCTACCTGCCCGCGGACTGTCTCGCCAGAGTGGTGCATGCTCTGGTTATCTCCCGCTTGGACTACTGCAATGTGCTCTACGTGGGGCTACCTTTGAAGGTGATCCGGAAACTACAACTAATCCAGAATGTGGCATCTAGACTGGTGACTGGGAGCAGCCACTGAGACCATATAACACCAGTCCTGAAAGACCTACATTGGCTTCCAGTACGTTTCCGAGCACAATTCAAAGTGTTGGTTCTGACCTTTCAAGCCCTAAACAGCCTTGGCCCAGTATACCTGAAGGAGTGTCTCCAGCCCAGACACGGAGGTCCAGCTCCGAGGGCCTTCTGGTGGTTCCCTCCCTGTGAAAAGTGAGTTTACAGGGAACCAGGCAGAGGGCCTTCTTGGTGGTCTCACCTGCCCTGTGGAACGCCCTCCTATCAGATGTCAAGGAAATAAGCAGCTATCTTTTAGAAGATATCTGAAGGCACTCCTGTTTAGGGAAGTTTTTAAGTTTGGTGTTAAAAACTGGGGGAAGTGGCTGGATAAACCCAGCCAGAGTATAAATGTTGTTGTTGTTGTTGTTGTTGTTACTGTGTCCTTGTGTTGAATTTTTATTTTTAAGTAACGAGGCACCTTCTCTTTCTCCTCCTCGCCAGGTTCAAGCAGAGATAAAGAAGTCGTGGAGCAGATGGACGTTAGCCCTTGACTTTAAGAGGAAAGCTCGCAGCGGGAGCACCACCTACAGCTACGGGCCCATGGTGTCCCACACCAGCGTGACCAACGTCACCGCGAGAGGCGGGATTGCCCTGCAGCTCAATTCGAAACTCCTTCCAGGAGCCCTCAACGGACACCGGAACTTGCCGGGATACGTCAAAAATGGCTCCATCTCGGAGAACTCTATGCCTTCCACTGGACCAGAACAGTACAACAAAGACGAGGAGTATCTCAATGGGTCGGGACTCTACAACGGAGACCGGCCAACGGTCCTTGTAGAAGAGGAAAAGGAGACGGTGATGTAAAGGGGTGGGTGGGAGGAATGTTCAAACGTCCAAAGGATAAGTGACCCAGGAAGCACTGGGTGTTCATAGGAATCCCCGGCCAATCACTGAATGCCGAGGTTCTTCAGACATTCCCCCCCCCCCGGTTCTTTCGAACGAGGTATCGAGTTCTGCGGGGAAATGCAGGTCCGCGGTCTGATCACACACACAAACACACATACACTTTTGTTCCCTGGCTTGCTCTCTCACTTTCTCACGGTGCTCATGAAGGCAAGGGCTCTCCAGACCCAGGAGAGCTCGTCATTCCCGGTTAAAATGAAGGAGATCCTCCGAGTTTACAAAGGCAGCACTCTGAGCTTTATCTGCCACTGAAATAGAAACGGAAGAAGATGTCGTGCGTCACGTTTTGGCGCCAAGAGAGTGAAGGGTAGAGTGTCATTGTCCGGTGATGGTACCAGTTTGCCCCAAGGCCTTCCTGGGCCTTCCTGAATGTGACCGTTTCCCATGTTTATTGGAAAGAAAGAAACAGGGTTTGTCATGTGGTCAATCCACCCAAGAGGGGTTCAGCCCAATGAAACCTCATTTCTGGCTGTCGCTAATTGGGGTCTGCTTCCAGGAAGAGCTTTAAATAGTTGTTCCTCCTATGATTAACGTCCAGTCTTCGAAAGACCTGGTTGCATGTTCCTACGGGAAGCAGGAAACCTTTCATCTGAACAACGTGGGGTTTTTACTCCCGGTAATTCACTTTAATAACAGCCAAATGGGAGTCGTGGAGGGTCCTTTGTCTGAGCGGAGCTGAAATTTGAGTGAAAGGAGTCAGTGCAATTGGACGCAAGCAGCCGAGAGCTGGCTACCCAGCTTTCACGGCAATCTCATCCATTGTTTTGTGGGTGGCAGGGGGGGAATCTGTGCTGCCGAATTGTATATGCTTTTTTGTCAGTTTGTCTGTCAATTTCGTTGCCGCCCGCCCAGCACAAAAGAATCCTGGTAGTCTGGTGGGCACCTCATTCATTCTTGTCCTCCCCCAGAATGATAATTTCCAAGATCCCTGGAAAGGGAATGTCCTTGATAACCAATTTAAATCGGAACTGTAAAGGCACCCTGAGAAACAGTGGGGTCAGGTGGAAGTGAGGAGGGTTTGATAGCAGTGAGGGGTTGAGTTATCCTATGAAGAAGCTTCTCGACTGGCCAATTTTGCAGATCCAGGATGAGAGGGATGCCTTCTGGATATTGCTAGACTACAATTCCCATCATCTGCACACACCACTGGCCATGCAGGGGCTGATGGGAGATGTAGTCCAACAGGTTCTGGAGGCTCACCCCAGTACTAGATTGTGGGAGCCGCATTTTGGACCGTTGCGTTTTCAAGAGCTACTGGAGCAAATATCTGTACGGCCCAGGTGTTCCATATTCTCCAAGGATGAAGGGAAGTTGGCTAAAAGTCATAGGAAGGGCAGAGGTGATGGTGCGAAGCAGGGGGGGTGGACCCAAAGTCAGGTTGGCCAGAGGTGCTGCTGGTCACCTCCACCTACCCAAAAAGCCATGCTGAATATCCTACCTCTGCTGTCATAGCACCTAATGGGGACAAATCACAAGACCTTTTTGGACATGGTGGTTCACAGTCGTCCAACAGCAGGGCTGGCCCAAGACAAGATGGCACCAGGGACAAGATGGCGCCCTCCAATTCCACTTGTAGAATCCAGCAGGGCTGGCAGTGAACTCATACACAGCACCAACAATGGGACAGCGTATCTCTACCATATCTGGGGGTTCAGTAGGCCATCTTAGGGGGTCCTGAGCAGGCTACCCTGGGGGACTTAGGGGAATGGTGGCAGCTGCTTCCTTGCCCCCAGTATCCTGGCACAGGTCAGAAATTTGTCTATGGCCTTGACCACTGGCAAAATTCCAACCTGATCTGGCTCACCCAGGTAACCACCACTTGAAAACTGGTTGTGCGAATTTTTTCTCGAGATCTTCAAATTCCAGAGATTAGGGAGCAACTCAACCCCGGCCACATTTACGCAGGCGTTAATCCCACTGATTTCAATGGGGACATCGTCTTAGGATCATGGCCCCGATTTGGGGTGAACTACAGTTCCCTAGTCAGAGGGAATAAATCCTAAACCAGATTCAGTATGTAGCACAGATATTCTCTGTGGGCCACAGTCAGCCTCTTCTGTCTTCTCCTTTTGCAACCAAGCCAAACTCCGGAAGTAAAAGATCCCTTTGCTAAACTGCGACTGATGCATAACTTCCAAAAATTTCCAAACATGCTTAATAATAATCAAAATAATCTTGCATAAAACAATTAGGAAATCCCATATCTTTAAAAAAGGCCCTATTAAAATGAGCTCCGTTGTTATTCTTCCTTCACTCCCCATGGGAGCAAATTCTCCAGCACCTAAGAGCCTACAGTCTTAGTTATTGTGGGAGAGAGTTAAGAAGACATTTAAAACTGGCTTACACACCTCAAGTGAATTTACCTTAATGAACCCAAGAGCAGATTTGGGGAATAAGGAGTGATGGAAATGTCCGTTGTAAAAGAAAACCATGTCAGGATCTGTAAGAGAGTTTGAAAAGTGCCTTGGTTTTTTCCCTCCCATCATCTGATTTCTCCTCTTTTCAGCCACAAGACCCAAGAGGGTCAACGCGCCTATTCTGCAATTTTAAAATATAGATATATTGATCCTGTCCCCCAAAGAGGCTGAATGTTGCCACCGGTATCAGTTACCCAGATTTGCACAGTTGAGCTTATTTTGCATAATTTATTCCCTGCGTTTCCTATTTTGCATAATTTATGGTGGCACGGCTAGTCGTGAGGAAGGGGAGGAGCTAAAATGGGTCTGAAGCCCCGCCCACACACATCACTAGAAAGCTTATTCGTTCTTTAATCTGGCTTCTGAGATTTTGCTCTGATTTGACTGGGCATTCGCAGACGTTCAGGGCTAGAAGCTTCCTCTCTTTTTAAGGAAAGGAAAGGAAACTGAAATCAAGAGGTGGTATCACGGTCCTGTGATTAAATCCACATACACACCACGCTTCCACAAAAGCACAACACGCAACTGGAGGTCCACTGGGAAATTTTTAAGCAGAGGTTCGGTGGCCACCTGTCAGATATTCTTCAGCTGTGATTCCTTCATTGTGAGGGGTTGGACTAGATGACTCTTCCAACTTTTAAAGTCTATGATTCTAAGTAAGGTAAAGGTAAACGGACCCCTGACCATTAGGTCCAGTCATGGTCGACTCTGGGGTTGCGGCGCTCATCTCGCTTTATTGGCCGAGGGAGCCGACGTACAGCTTCCGGGTCATGTGGAGTGCATGACTAAGCCGCTTCTGCGAACCAGAGCAGTGCACGGAAATGCCATTTACCTTCCTGCCGGAGTGGTACCTATTTATCTACTTGCACTTTGATGTGCTTTCGAACTGCTAGGTTGGCAGGAGCAGGGACCGAGCGACGGGAGCTCACCCCATCGCAGGGATTCGAACCGCCGACCTTCTGATCGGCAAGTCCTAGGCTCTGTGTTTTAACCCACAGCACCACCCACGTCCCTATGATTCTAAGTAGCTGTGAGTTTATACAAAAGCAGCTGGTGATGGAGTTGGGTAGGATTCTATGTCATTGAAACCTGGGTCTTCTTCTGTCTTTCCCTCTCACTTGAAAGCAGTTCAGGGGGTCCTTGGCCATTCTCCAACAAAATGCAGGGCCACAGCAACCCAAATGGAAGATCTCTTTCCTTGAGAGTCCTGCCAGGAAGCCCCTTTTTCCAATAGGAGCTGGGGGCAAGGCATCTGAAAGCTTTCAATGACACCCTAAAGCAGTGTTCCCCAACCTTGGGCCTCCAGCTGTTTTTGGACTACAACTCCCATCATCCCTCGCTAGCAAGACCAGTGGTCAAGGATGATGGGAATTGTAGTCCAAAAACAGCTGGAGGCCCAAGGTTGGGGAACACTGCCCTAAAGCTTGCCTTCCATTGATGGTCAACTGTCAGGAATTCTGACAGTGGGAGCTGGGTCCCGTCCATCTCTGCAATTCTATGACTTTTCCATCTGTCTTTGGTTTCAACATGTGGCAGGGGTAGCTTAGATGCTAGCCCGACCACAAACATGTGCTACCTCTGATGTCCCCCAATATTGCTATTCGGTTTGTTGTTTTCCCCGTTAAATGGAGATGTACCCACAACTTATTCCTGTGGCAAAATGTAGAATGCTGGAGAGACTTGGAATTGGGGCCACTGGCATACCAGGTGTGCTTTGCTGGTTGCAGGAAAATGGCGGTGTTCATGTCTGCAGATGCAAGCACAGGGTGGGTTTTCCATTGCTCCTGGTTGTAGGAAACCCTCTGCCATGTGCTTAAGAACATCAGAAAAGCTCTGATGGATCAGACCAGTGGCAACCCTAGTCTACCATCCTGTTCTCCAAAGCAAGATCTGAGCACGAGAGCCCTTTCCCCTTCTGTGGTTTCCAGCACCTGGTATTCAGAAAGATTACTGCTTCCAGGCTGGGATTAGACTTAGTTTTTAAGATGCTCCTCAATCTCCCTACAAAGTTTCTAATGTCAACAAGGCAAGTTCAGATCAGGTCCAAACTCGATTCAACATGCATTTGAAATAGAATCAACCTTATCTTCTCCTCCTAAAACGATGGTGCAGACCGCAAGGCAACTGACCTTTGAAATTTGCACGTCTCTGAATTTTGCAATCGAGTTCTACAACCGTCGCTACAGCAAATGTGTATGATTTGGGGGGAGTGTGCTCGAAAAAGACTGTTTTAGTGAAAAAACGGCATCCGAAAAGCATGATGTTAGGGGAAATTGCTTTCAAAAACCTGAATCTGTTAGGGGAAGCCGACACCGAAATGCTTTTGCGAGAACTTTCCTTCTTAAAACAAATGTGCAATTAACTGTGGAAAGGCAATTAACTGAGCTGAGGTCTGCAGAAGAAACGAAACAGAGAAACCACAATGGACAGATTCCACCCAGCCCTAGCGATGAGGGAGAGAGTGTTGGACGTAATTGCAAAGTAGCGGGGGGGGGGGAGTAGTTATATAATGAGAAACAAAAGCTGGAAAGGAGGATCCGGCCCAGGGAAAGCGCTTGCAATGTGTTTGACTTCACGCAGCGTACTGAGGCCTAGTCATGGAGGGCAGAGGTGTAACACACAATTTGGTTTTCAAGAAGAGCTCAGGAGTTCTCAAAATTCAGGAGGAGGGGACGAACAACAGTGAAACAACTGTCCGCACAGCCATTGCTAGCATCAAATTAAGGGGCATTGCACTAAAGTCAGTTCCTGTTGTTCAATTCAGTATACTAACTTTAGAAGCCCAAGCATTGTTGTTGTTGTTTAGTCATGTCCAACTCTTCGTGACCCCCTGGACCAGAGCACGCCAGGCACTCCTGTCTTCCACTCCTCCCGCAGTTTGGTCAAACTCATACTGGTAGCTTCAAGAACACTGTCCCACCATCTCGTCCTCTGTCGTCCCCTTCTCCTTGCGCCCTCCATCTTTCCCAACATCAGGGTCTTTTCCAGGGAGTCTTCTCTTCTCATGAGGTGGCCAAAGTCTTGAAGCCTCAGCTTCAGGATCTGTCCTTCCAGTGAGCACTCAGGGCTGATTTCCTTCAGAAGGGATAGGTTTGATCTTCTTGCAGTCCATGGGACTCTCAAGAGTCTCCTCCAGCTGCAGATCAGCTTTCTTTATGGTCCAGCTCTCACTTCCATACATCACTACTGGGAAAACCATAGCTTGAACTATACGGACCTTTGTTGGCAAGGTGATGTCTCTACTTTTTAAGATGCTGTCTAGGTTTCTCATTGCTTTTCTCCCAATGTGGTTCTAGTAGCACCAAATTAATGATGGGTCCAGGACACTTGTGAAAGAAAGCAGAAGAAGAGGGTGCTGGATCAGGCCAATGCCCCATCTAGTCCAGCATCCTGTTTTCACAGAGGCCAACCAGATGCCTCTTTTGTGAAACCAGCAAGCAGGATTCGAACTCATGAGCAACTCTCCCCTCTGTATTCAGATGCATTGCTGTCTCCGACTGTGGAGCAGAACATAGCTATCCTGGCTAGTAGCCATTGACTACCCTTCCATGAATTTATGTAACCCTCTTTTAAAGTTCTCTAGGTTGGTCTCTTGTGGCAGGGAGTTCCACATGCACTGTGTGAAGAAGGACTTTATTTTATCTGCCTTTGCTCTTCTAACGTTCAGAGAACCGTTTGCTCAGATTTTCCTCGATGGGAGAGAGTCTTCGTCTTTCTAGGTTTTCCATGTTTGTCACAGGAACAAGTTGACGGGTAACAAGCAGCACTTAATCAAAAGTCTCCCTCGACATAAAGGAATTATTCCCACCCCACGTCCCGTTGCAAACGCACAGCCCTCTCTTCGCCACCCCGGTCCTCCCAAAAAAAGGAAAGGAAAAATGATTTCAATGTTTGTTTGTTTTTTTCACGACAGATGATTTACGATGAATAACATGTGTCTGGAGATGATTGAGCAAAATGCACAAGAATTGTTTACAAACGAAAGACATCCATCCGCAAATAAATGAGAGAAAGATTCTGGCGTGTGGTCTGTTGATTCCGTAATGGGAAATCGCTGTCACTTGAGATTGAAATGCGGGTGGGAGGGAATGTGCGCTGACGGAGGAGAGGGGGTACGGGGCGAGGTTTTCGGTGAGTTTCCAGCAGTACTGGAATCTGCACAGGGTTTCTTCAGATGCCACATTCTGCAAGAAGCGCTGAGTCGTGGTCTGTTTCTGAAAACATAAGAACAGAGGAGGCTGCCTGAATACAGCATCCCTCCATTGCCAAACAGACTCCAGGTGTATAGAAGAGTTTTCAGAGAAACCCAATCCCCAGATTTGAAAATAACGGATCAGCAGCCTCAGCTGTCCCACGGACAGTCTAAGGGATAGCTAACAATCCGGGATAGCAGAGGGAAACGGCACTGGAATAAGGGAATTTCCCACAAAAAAGGGAACATTGACAGCTATGGCAGTCCCCCCCCCCCGAAACCTGAGGGAATGGTTCAACTCCGAAGAAGCTCCACAGATGATGATGATGGTGATAAAATTTTATTTATATCCCGCCCTCCCCAGCTGAAGCCGGGCTCCGAGTGGCTAACAACAATAAAAGTAACACAGTTTACATAAAATCACAATCAATTAATTGAAATACAGTGGCACCTCGGGTTACATACGCTTCAGGTTACAGATGCTTCAGGTTATAGACTCCGCTAACCCAGAAATAGTACCTTGGGTTAAGAACTTTGCTTCAGGATGAGAACAGAAATCGTGCTCCGGCAGCACGGCGGCAGCGGGAGGCCCCATTAGCTAAAGTGGTGCTTCAGGTTAAGAACAGTTTCAGGTTAAGAATGGACCTCCGGAACGAATTAAGTACTTAACCCGAGGTACCACTGTATATTCTAAAATCCAAAATCAAATTAAGGGCAACTGGGAGTGGAGACACTCCTTCAGGTCCACTGGGCTGAGGCCCTTGAGGGCTTGAAAGGTCAGCACCAACACTTTGAACTGTGCTCGGAAACGTACTGGGAGCCAATGCAGATCTTTCAAGACCGGTGTTATGTGGTCTTGGTGCAGGGGCGCCGACTTATAAAAAATATTGGGGGGGCGGGGGCCCATACCGACTTATAAAAAATATTGGGGGGGGGGCCAAGACCTCCAAACCGCTGCTGCTGGGGGAACGAAAGGGGCGAGCCCCGGGCTGCCCCGACCTTAAGTGAACCTGTGAGGGCCCGCCCTTTGCGGCAGCCGATTGGCTGCCGCCGTGGGCGGTGGATATTAATGAGCTAGGGGGAATCCCCGCTTCTCGCGGGGCTGACGCCAGCCCCGTGAGATTGTTGATGGGTCGAGAGCCCGCAACCCCCACCCCCTCTCTAGATCGGGAGTGGCTTTGTTTTAACTCATTACTGAATGTATTTTAAAAGGTAACTATCGTCAAACAAGGAAAATAAAAAATACCAACATAATTTTGTGATTTTACAAAGCATAATATAACTAATAATTTTCTTAAATTATTGGGGGGGCAGAGCCCCCCCAAACGAATTTTTGAGGGGGCTCGGGCCCCCTCAGGCCCCATGGAGTCGGCGCCTATGTCTTGGTGGCTGCTCCCAGTCACCAGTCTAGCTGCTGCATTCTGGATTAATTGCAGTTTACAGGTCACCTTCAAAGGTAGCCCCATGTAGAGCACATTGCAGTAGTCCAAGCAAGAGTTAACTAGAGCATGCACCACTCTGGCGAGACAGTCTGCGGGCAGATAGGGCCTCAGCCTACGTACCAGATGGAGCTGGTAAACAGCTGCCCTGGACACAGAATTGACCTGCGCCTCCAGGGACAGCTGTGAGTCCAAAATGACTCCCAGGCTGCACACCTGGTCCTTCAGGACCAGTCTTAAGGACGAGGAAGCTGAGAATAAGGAGGCAGGCATGTGTAGGCTGGCTGAGAGGAGACTAAGATTGATAGCCATTGACCAAAGTTCTGACAGTCTCCTCCATGGACTGTATTCTGTTCAAATACGCCAAATGCAGACCAGTTTTGAATGCTTGGAGCTTTTCCTTTCTTTCGTGGCTTCAGTAAAACTGTTCCAGAGTCAAGATCTCTGCAGAAGGATCTGTGCATTCTCTTCATCTACCCAACCCTCCCCCTCCTACTTAGGATGCATGACCTGAATCCATCTTTCCTCCACAAAGCCTCAAATGTATCCTTAGCTGTTACCTTTGACCAAATGACGGAGATGGAGGAGAAAGGGAGCATTTAAGGAACAGGCCCTGTCACCAAGCTGAGTTTGTTTAACCGTGGGGGGGGGCATAGTATAAACTCAGCCTCCCCCCCCCCCCCACCTCGCCATGCCCACCAAAAACTGGCTTGGCGCAAAGGGGGTCCTATGTGCTTGTGGCCACAGGTTGGCTCAAAATCTATTGTGGGAAGAGAGGACTTGCCATTTTGGATCGTGCCCATGGCACAGCTCACCCAGAGATGGCCTGCCATCTGCCAGTGGCCAGCAAGATGCCAGCCAGATACCACAGGGTTTTTATTTTTATTTTAAATAGAAGCAGGCCTGTGAAGGCAACATGTTCTGGGGAGAGGCGATTTCTCAGCATGCAACCCATCTGTATCCTGGGTTGGAATACGTTCTCCTTCTTCCAGTCAAATGCAAGAGCTTCTCTCCATCCAGAGCTGCGTCCCCCAAACCTGTTGGGCCAATGCCCCCTTGGTTCCATCAATTTGCCCCCAGTGCCCCTTAAAGGTAAAGGGACCCCTGACCATTAGGTCCAGTCGTGACCGACTCTGGGGTTGCGGCGCTCATCTCACTTTATTGGCCGAGGGAGCTGGCGTATAGCTTCCGGGTTATGTGGCCAGCATGACTAAGCCACTTCTGGCGAACCAGAGCAGCGCACGGAAATGCCGTTTCCCTTCCCGCCGGAGCGGTACCTATTTATCTACTTGCACTTTGACGTGCTTTCGAACTGCTGGGTTGGCAGGAGCAGGGACCGAACAACGGGAGCTCACCCCGTTGCGGGGATTTGAACCACTGACCTTCTGATCGGCAAATCCTCGGCTCTGTGGTTTAACCCACAGCGCCATCTACGTCCCTCCAGTGCCCCTCACCCACCCCTATAAAAAGCATTATTCAGAATCATGGTTTGCACAACCCACTAAGGTTTCTGGGAATGGAGTTGAGAGATGACCTAACCTGGGGAGAAAACAGCAAAGACCTGATGAAGAGAGCACAGCAGAGGTTATATTTTCTGAGAATCCTCCGGAAAAAACAATATCGCAAAGGACCTGTTGATGGCATTTTACCATTGTACAGTTGAGAGTGTGTTAACTTATGGTCTGTGTGTGTGGTTTGGGGAAAAAACAATGCTGTCCAAGGTTGTAAAGACTGCAGAGAGAATAGTTGAGTGCACTCTTCCCACCTTGGATCAAATCTATGCTTCCAGGTGCCATAAGAAAGCGGCAGAGATAGCGCAGGATAGTGCGCACCCCGGAAATGATCTCTTTCAGCTTCTGTCTTCTGGAAGAAGGTCCAGGGTTATATAGACCAGGACTAGCCGCCTGAGAAACAGTTTCTATCCAAATGTGATTTTTGTTTTAAATGCAGTGTAAGGAGTCTCTGTGGGAGTATATTGTATTTAAAAATGGGGTATCAGAGTTTTTAGGGGGCTAACCAGGTTGGGATAGCTGGGATAGCAGGCTTGTTGGGTGTTGAATGTCTGATGTAGATCTTTTTCAATTCTGTTGTCCTGTATGGGACAATGACAATAAAAATGATAGTATCGTAAGGAAATTTCTAACACAATAAAATTCAAGACCACCACAATTCATTGCACATTGATTCAAAACTATGGTATTTGGTTTAATTAATTCAGCAGAATGGATGAGCGTGATTTGGAGACACCAATTTTTCAAAGCCGGACGGAATCATAGAATGCAGGAATCTCAACTCAAGCATTAATAATAATAATAATAATAATAATAATAATAATAATAATAATAATAATTTATTATTTGTACCCCACCCATCTGGTTGAGTTTCCCCAGCCACTCTGGGCGGCTTCCAACAAAGATTAAAAATACATTAAAATGTAACACCTTAAAAACTTCACTGAACAGGGCTGCCTTCAGATGTCTTCTAGATGTCAGGTAGTTGTTTTTCACTTTGACATCTGGTGGGAGGGCGTTCCACAGGGCGGGGGCCACCACCGAGAAGGCCCTCTGCCTGGTTCCCTGTAACTTCACTTCTCGCAGGGAGGGAACCGCCAAAAGGCCCTCGGAGCTGGACCTCAGTGCCCGGGCAGAACAATGGGGGTGGAGATGCTCCTTCAGGTCTACTGGACCTTTGAGGTCATTTAGGGCTTTAAAGGTCAGCACCAACCCTTTGAATTGTGCTCGGAAATGTACAAATGACCACCCAACCTCTGCTTCAAACCCTCCAAGAAGGCAAGTCTGCAACCTCCTGAACCGCCTGCCAGCCCCTTGCTTCTTAGAGCCCCTCCCGAAAATCCTGCCCCCTCTGGAATCCACTGATTTAGGATCTGCAACATCTGGCAGGTATATTTCCCAGCTATCCAAGGGGAAAGATCCAGCAGTGGATGAGAGCCAGTGGTTTGTGTGACAAGACCAGATGAGTCTTAACCGTTGTGATGTAGCAGATACTCTGCATGCGGAAGAATCACAATTGGACCCCTGACATCTACAGGCAAGGTTGAGAAAGTCCCGTATCTTAAACCCTGGAGAGCCCCTGTCAGTCTGGAGGATCTGGGAAGATCACTGGGAGGATTACTGATGACTGTCAATCACTGTCACACCTACGGATAGTGCCCTTCCAGGTGGGATTCACCCTGGACAAATATCCCTTTTTCCCAACGGCAGTGCCGGCCTCGAAAAAAAGACTAATGCTAGCAAGCTGGTTGGAAGGTCGGCGTTGCTCTGTATCTTGTCAATCCAACTGTGTAAAAGTCTGCAGTCCCATAACTGCTCACTTGGAAGCAAGCCTGCCTTGTAAATAAATATACACAAGTTATGAGCCTGCAGATATTTTTACTAGCCTGATGAGGACTGGCAGAGCACGTATTTTCTGCTGTGGGTTTTTTTTGGGGGGGGGGGCAAGCCTCCCCTTGCAGCCCAGTCTGTTTCTATGCTGGGTTGCAGAGCTGGGATGGAGCAGGAATTCCTCCCCATTTTTCCAGCCTACTTGCTCGCCTGCATGCAGGTTGTGGTCTCCCCAGGCGACCAGGCTAATCCAAGGCTGGAGGAAGCCCCATTGAATTATACGAGACTTATCTCTGTACAGGATGACATGTATAGATTTGTGCTTTCTGCTCTTATCTTTCAAGGGGGAAAGAGTAAAAGTGTGATCTCTGGCCCAGAGTGCCTTCCATCAACTTCGGCTGGTGACCCAGCTACGCCCCTATCTGGACAGGAATAGCCTAACTACTGTTGTCCATACTCTGGTAACCTCTAGGTTAGATTACTGCAATGTGTTATGCATAGGGCTGCCTCTGGAGACAGCTCAGAAACTTCAGCTGGTGCAGAATCCAGTGGCCAGGTTGCTTACTAGAGCAAGACGGTTTGAGCATATTGCACCGATCCTGGTTCAACTACCGATTAGTTTCCAGGCCCAATTCCAAGTGCTGGTTTTGACCTATAAACGGCTGAGGACCGCAATACCTCAAGGATCGCCTTTCCCCATATGAACTTACACGGACGCTGAGATCATCTTCTGAGGCCCTCCTTCATGTGCCGCCTCCTTGAGAGGTTCGGAGGGTGGCAACACGAGAACGGGGCCTTCTCTGCAGTGGCTCCCCATCTGTGGAATGCTCTCCCCAGGGAAGTTTGCAAAAATGTTCCTTTTCAACCAGGCCTTTGGTTGATCTTATTGACATCCAGCACCCTTTTAGAATGTTGATTTGGGGGGGGGTGTTATTGGGTTACTGCTTTGGGTTTGATTTTACATGTTGTGGTCTTGTTATGAACTGCCCTGAAACCTCTAGGTATAGGGCAGTGTATAAGTTGAATAAATCATCATCATCATCATCATCATCATCATCATCTCTGCCAAGCTAAGCAGTTGGCTCCTTACCTCTCTCGCCCTGACCTAGCCACTGTGATCCACGCGACGGTCACCTCCAGACTTGATTATTGTAACTCACTCAACGTGGGGCTGCCCTTGACACTGACCCAGAAACTCCAGTGGGTACAGAATGCTGCGGTGAGGCTCCTTACAGGGTCCTAGCCTTTAAAGCCCTATACGGCCTAGGACTCTCATACCTACGGGACCGCCTCTCCTGGTATGTCCCATGGAGGACCTTATGGTCTTCAAACAAAAACATTTTTGGTCTTTTTCGGCCGTGGCCCTGATCTGGTGGAACTCTCTGTCACAAGAAACTAGGGCCCTACGGGACTTGACATCTTTCTGCAGGGCCTGCAATACAGAGCTGACCTCCTCCCTCCTTCTATAATCCTCATAGAACTCTAGCCCAATGGTTGCCATTAATTTGATTCTGAATTGATTTTAGAATGCATTTTAATTAATTGATTGTAAACTGTGTTACTTTTATTGCTGTTAGCTGCTCTGAGCCTGGCTTTGGCTGGGGAGTGTGGGATATAAATAAAAAATTATTATTATTATTATTATTATTATTATTATTATTATTATTATTAAAGGCTAGCATTGGGAGCTATCTATATATGTCCTTTTGTACAATTAGCCGGGCTCATCCCAGAAAGGCAAAGCTGCTCCCTGAACTCCTGAGATCTGTTAGCAGCTGCAGGTCTCTCACCTGTCCTCAAAGCCCTGCGTAGGTGCTGTGATTTTTCTTGTAGAGGCTGATATAATTGGCGCTCGGCGGCTCACTGCTGGTGCCAAGCATGTTCTGTTACTTTTCAGAGGCTGTGGGGGATGAAGAAGACATCTCTCGCCTTGCACGATGCCAGAGATCGCAAACATGTGTGGAGCGCAAAGATGTCACCTTGCACATCTGACTTGTACCATCTCAATGCCTGCCTCATTAAAGCCTTCTCTCCTGCGGGGCAGGCTTTTCCTTGCAAGCATACAGAAAGTCTCGCCCGCACCTGCTTGAGATAGTGCAAATTCCTAGCAGAGAGTCCCGCAGTCCTGCTGGGGTGAAGACCCAGGAAGCCAGAGTCTCTCGCTTGAGCCCACGCCAGCTAATTAAGTTGCTTCTGCTGGGCCGAGTGACAGCCCATCTTCTCAGCCCCACAGGCAGAAAGCTTCCCTCAAAGTAATCTGCACAGCTTTCGACGTTCAGAGGTTCTCCGTCGCTGCGTACATCTTTGCACCTCCTCTGTCACAATATCAGAAATTGGTGGCATTTTTCTCACCTGGAATGCCACAAAATCAGGACTTAACACCGCTGCAAATGAAGTTGTGCCCACGCTCACATCTTGTGCTGGTCCTGGGGGGTGGGGCGGGGTACTGTGCAGCATGGTCTAAGTCCGGTCCGAGGTTGAGGGTAAGGAGGCTGTCCGACAGGGGCGAAGCGAGGTCCAAAGCAAGGAGTCGGCCGTGGTCAGGAACTCAGGAGAGCTGGTCAGGGTGCCAGCAGGAACAGGATACCAACAATGTTGCTCCCGCAACCTGGGACTGGGGCTGGCTGGCCTTTATCTCCTCTGAGGCATAGGGCGGCCCCAGTCCACAGGTGACCCACCTCTCCTGGCCTGAAGGCGAGCACTCCTCCTGCAGGAACTTAGTTCCCTCCTCCTCTCTGCCCTGAGCCTCTGCAGCTCAGGAGCGGCTGGAGGGTTACTGGACCCAGAGGCAACCTCAGCTTCCCCTGACAGGGCTAGGAGAGGAGCACCTGCAGGCAATGGGTCCTCCATCACCTCAGGAGCCAGAGCAGACTCAGCTGATGCCTGCACCTGAGGATCCGGCACAGGTGAGGACCCTTCAGGTTCAAGCCCCTGCCCCAGGTCAGCCAGCCCTGGAGGCGGGGACTCCTGTGCAGGCTGGGATTCCTCAGGATCAGCCTCTGAATCTGATTCCCAGGCCATCACACATCTTCCTGGAAGCTTATCCCATTGGGCACGGGTCCCTCAGGCCTCACCCAAACCTCCACATCTTGCATGGACCACTTACCTGTGGCATCTGCCTGCTCCCCAGCCCGAATTTACATCCTCCAGTTCCCTCCTCTCATATCGCCTGGGCCTGCACCCCTGTCTCCCAGTCCCCTCATTCTCTCCTTTCCTGGAGAGCCCAGCAACTCTTCACTCTATAATTCACAGCGCCACCTGTCTGTGGCCAAGTGAACTACTGCATGACAACATCCTTACGACTGTATGTATTGTAGAGAAACACAACTGGAAAACGGTACCCAAATCTGAACGTTCATTATTATCTATCTCAGCTGAACCCTGCACCTTGTTTCCTACAACCTGGGCTTTCTGTGGGAGAAGCAATTTGTTAGAATATGATTTCCACCTACAGAGGGAGTGGCAAGTGTTTTCAGTCATATCCAAGGTGCACTCTCATCGAGACAGGTGGTGGTGAAATTGTCCTTTGGTACCAAGACCACTTTGGTGGTTTTTTTTGGTTTTTTTTTTGTTTTTTAAGTAATATTTATTCAAAGTTTTGAAAATTACAAAAAGAAAAAAGAAAAAGAAAAATGACAGAAAATATACAATCATTTAAAAAGAAAAAGAGCAAATTAAACCTTTACATAGCTTTCTTCCTTTACTTATTTCCTATACCTCCTCACACCTCCCATTTTTGTATTCTAGTTCAAATTGTTATTTCAGCAAATCCTTCCAACCTTATTTTTATCTTAATAATTTGTTTTCATATACTGTAATTTTACGTTCTCTCTTTCATTAATTCATTTTTACTTAATCCTTTATATCATTTCTACCAAAACCACATAATTTCCTTTTTCCAACATCTTTCTAACAATCCTTAATTTTACAATATTTTTGAAGGTATACTTTAAATTTTTTCCAATCTTCTTCCACCGACTCTTCTCCTTGGTCCCGGATTCTGCCAGTCATCTCAGCCAGTTCCATATATTCCATCACCTTCGTCTGCGGTACCAAGACCACTTTACAACTTGACCCTCAGTTGCTAATCGCTCCCACACAGCCAGTTTCCTTAGACTCCCTTGAGGGGATCCATCAGCAAACACTTCACAGCACTTGGTCAGGCCTGTCTGCCAGAAACATGATACGCCAACACCTTTCCTCATCTTCCTCATTAGTCCTCCTTGCCTGAAGCATCTCCTTTTGCAATTTACTCTTAGGATTCTCGGGGGTTTCTTTGGCCTCTATAAATAACTGCAAGTTTCAAAGGGGAGGGGGAAAGGGAGAGGACCAGCTCTGTTTTCATTCAGCAGGGCGCCCAGAGACACATGGAGCTGTCAAGCCTGGTTAAATCCACTGCTTCGGGGCAATTTCATGCTCGCGCATTGCAGCTGAGTTCCCCCTTCTCTCTTTCGCATGCACTTTTAAGTAACCTGGCTGAGTAAACAAAGGGGATTGATTGTTCTTCTGTGCTCAAATGCTTTTCATTTCTGATTCTGCAAGTGGCACCACCTGGAAAGCCGTCAATCATGGTTTGTGCACCATAATGCAAGTTAGATGGAGCGGAGGCCGATATTAGGCCTTGATGAATCGAGTGAATCTGATCATTGATCTACCTGGCCAAGGTAGCGGATGGACTTCTGCCCACGAAATGAGGTAGTTGAATCCAGCCCTGAGGCGGCAATGGGAGAAGGAGGCAAATTATGCGACGCCATGACTTCAAAACTTATTTACTTTTTGACTGCTGTTGCAAGGATGTATCGATCTGCATTTTCCCCTATGCCTAGAGGTGTAAGGATGGTCAAACCACACCTGGAGTACTGTGTTCAGTTCTGGGCATCACTTTTAAGAAGGATATTGACAAGCTGGAACATGCTCAGAGGAGGGTGGGCAAGATGATAAATGGCCTGGCAACCAGGCTTCAGGGTTGCCATATGTCCGGGAAAACCAGGACATGTCCTCTTTTGTGGGGGCAACATGCCCATCTGGGTGGATTTTTACATTTTAAAGGAAATGTCTGGATTTGGAGGGATTTTGGGGGCTCGGGCGGCTCGGGCTCGGGCTACTCTGCACGCTATGGCCACTGCCAGCCCAAGCTGGGGAAAGAGGTGCAGCAGCAGCCCTATACGACTGCATGCCTCTTCCCCCAGCTCAGACTGACAGTGGCTTGGGTTGTCCTCTTTTTTTGTTCTTCAATATATGGCAACCCAGAGTCCCATGGACGGCAAGAAGATCCAACCTCTCCATTCTGAAGGAAATCAGCCCTGAGTGCTCACTGGAAGGACAGATCCTGAAGCTGGGGCTCTAATACTTTGGCCACCTCATGAGAAGAGAAGTCCTACCCAATGGTGCAAGAGAAAACAAGCTTGTTCCATCTTCCATGTGAAAGCCCTTAAGATATTTGAAGATGGCTATCATATTTCCTCTCAGACTCCTCTTTTCCAGGCTAAGCATACCCAGCTCCTTCAACTTTTCCTCATAAGGCTTAGTTTCCAGACCCATGACCATCTTGGTTGCCCTCCTCTGCACACGTTCTAGCTGGTCAATATCCTTCTTAAATTGTGGCACCCAGAACTGGACACAGTATTCCAGGTGTGGTTTGACCAAGGCAGAACAGAGTGGTACTATGACTTCCCTTGATCTGGACACCGGAGCACAATTTCTGTTCTCACCTTGCCAACAAAGGTCCGTATAGTTCAAGCTATGGTTTTCCCAGTAGTGATGTATGGAAGTGAGAGCTGGACCATAAAGAAGGCTGATCACCAAAGAAATGATGCTTTTGAATTCTGGCGCTGGAGGAGACTCTTGAGAGTCCCATGGACTGAAAGAAAATCAAACCTATCCATTCTGAAGGAAATCAGCCCTGAGTGCTCACTGGAAGGACAGATCCTGAAGCTGAGGCTCCAATACTTTGGCCACCTCATGAGAAGAGAAGAGTCCCTGGAAAAGACCCTGATGCTGGGAAAGATGGAGGGCACAAGGAGAAGGGGACGACAGAGGATGAGATGGTTGGATGGTGTTCTTGAAGCTACCAGCATGAGTTTGACCAAACTGCAGGAGGCAGTGGAAGACAGGAGTGCCTGGCGTGCTCTGGTCCAGGGGGTCACGAAAAGTCAGACACGACTAAATGACTAAAACAAACCAACAATGGTTGGGCTTCTAAAGTTAGTATAATGACTAAACAACAGCAACAACAACAACAGCAACAACAACAAACCTTACAAGGAAAGGTTGAAGGAACTGGGGATGTTTAGCTAGAGGAAGAGAAGACTGAGACGTGATATGAGAGCCACCTTCAAATATCTGAAGAGCTTTCACGTGGAAGATGGAGGAAGCTTGTTTCCTGCTGCTCCAGAAAGTAGGACCCAAATCGGTGGATTCAAGATTAGAAAGGAGATTCTGACTGAAGCACTAGGAATATCTTTCTGACAGTGAGAGCTGCTCCATGGAGGAACGGACAACAATGGAAGGTGTTGGGCTCTCCTTCATTGAAGGCTTCTTGACAGAGATGGATGGGAGGGATTCTTCAGCTCAGAATTCCTGCATTGCAAGGGGTTGGACTAGATAACCCTTGGGTCCCTCCCAACTCTGTTTTCTATGAAGGCAGCATCCAATGTTCCTAAAGACAGAAGTACTGTTTTTGGGGGACAGGAGGTGGGCAGATGTGGTGGACTCCCTGGTCCTGAATGGGGCAACTGTGCCCCTGAAGGACCAGGTGTGCAGCCTGAGAGTCATTCTGGACTCACAGCTGTCCATGGAGGCGCAGGTCAATTCTGTGTCCAGGGCAGCTGTCTACCAGCTCCATCTGGTACGCAGGATGAGACCCTACCTGCCCGCGGACTGTCTCGCCAGAGTGGTGCATGCTCTGGTTATCTCCCACTTGGACTACTGCAGTGCGCTCTACGGAGGGCTACCTTTGAAGGTGATCCGGAAACTACAACTAATCCAGAATGCGGCAGCTAGACTGGTGACTGGGAGCGGCCGCCAGGACCACATAACACTGGTTCTGAGAGATCTGCATTGGCTCCCAGTACATTTCCGAGCACAATTCACAATGTTGGTGCTGACCTTGAAAGCCCTAAATGGCCTCGGCCCAGTAGACCTGAAGGAGCGTCTCCACCCCCATCATTCAGCCCTGACATTGAGGTCCAGCGCCAAGGGCCTTCTGGCGGTTCCCTCCCTGTGAGAAGTGAGTTTACAGGGGACTAGGCAGAGGGCCTTCTCGGTGGTGGCGCCCACCCTGTGGGACGCCCTCCCATCAGATGTCAAAGAAGTAAACAACTACAGTGGTACCTCGGGTTACAGACACTTCAGGTTACAGACTCCTCTAACCAGGAAGTAGTACCTCAGGTTAAGAACTTTACCTCAGGATGAGAAAAGACATCAAGTGGCTGCAGCAGGAGGCCCCATTAGCTAAAGTGGTACCTCAGGTTAAGAACAGTTTCAGGTTAAGAATGGACCTCCAGAACAAATGAAGTTCTTAACCCGAGGTACCACTGTATGTGACTTTCAGAAGACATCTGAAGGCAGCCCTGTATGGGGAAGTTTTTAATGTTTGGTATTTTATCACTTTTAATAATAATAATAATAATAATAATAATAATAATAATAATATTCTATTGGGAGCTGCCCAGAGTGGCTGGGGAAGCCCAGCCAGATGGGCAGGGTATAAATAAGAAGAAGAAGTTGTTGTTGTTGTTGTTGTATCAGGAGCCTTCGACTTTCAGCTTTCATTTTACAAAACCAAGTTTCTGGTCCATAAGATTGTGAATTTAGCAGTCGTAGTGCCTGTGCTGTCCTAGAGGATGGTTCTCTGTCCCACCTTGTGTTGGTTTCTCTGCTCTGGCTGGGGACAAATCTCTAGCAGACATATCCTCATCCCTGCTACCAGATGTCATTGTGAATGAGGGATGGTGAGAGCCGATTCGGAGAACTTCCTTTATACATCCAGACCATGTGTTTTCTCACTCAGCCGGGCAGAGATCAAGGAGCTGGCATCTGGGCCTCAGAACCCCTCCATCTTTCCTCATTAGGAGAGGAAGCCGAGCAAACGATGCCGAGATTTTCCAGTTTGGGTCATTTTCCTCATTCCTCCTCAGACACAAACACGGCCCTTTGCCGTAAGTGAAACTGAGCTGGCGGAATACTCTATTTACCAATCAGGTAAACAAAAATAGGCTTTTGATCTGCACGGGGGACTTATTCGGAGCTGGCTGCCAGTTCCAGACTGCCCTCCACTGGGTTTTGATTGGATTAACCTTCGGATCAAAGGCAATTACTGCACGCTCATCTTTCTTTCACAGACAAATCTGATTAAGTCGCATCCTCTGGAATTAGCCATTTCCTCATCAAAAGGCTGCCTTCCTGCTAACCCTCCTGCAACAAACATACGTCCGCCTTACTGTCCTTTCTCTGCTTATCTCGATATCATTAGCTCAGGGCACGTAAAAACAAGAGCATTTTCTGATTTCCTACTCTGCCCAAATAAACCCCCTCATGCTTTGCTTGCCTCATTCTCACAACAATGTGCAGGCAGAGATCCACCCAACACAGGGGCGCCTGCCGGATATCAATAGGCAGGGAGTTCCAAAGTCTAGCTTCCGCCGCACTTTTTATATTTAACTGAAAGCCTTGTCTGGTCTTGATTGATTGATTGATTGATTTTGATTGATTGCTGGAAGCCGCCCAGGGCAGCTATGGAAACCCAGCCAGATGGGCAGGGTGTAAATAATAAAATTAATATTTTTATTAAAAGATCAAATTCTTACAAATTACAGGTATTACAGGTATTATGGGGTACCTGCAGTAGTGCCTCGTCCACCGATTGATGCGGTCAAGTGGGAATTTGTGTATACTAATTTGTGTATACTAATTTGTGTATACTAATTGAAGTGTAGGCAAGACACAGTGATAACAGCAAGAACTTTTACTGAACTACATTAACTGGGAAACAGAGGCAAAGCAACTACTTATACACATTTCTGAAAGCCTGGCCACTCCCACTCCCAACGTTCCTGGGCCAGATCACAGGCTCATCCTATTCATACACAGACATACCCTTAAGACAGGATTTGTGAAGGAAAAGACAATGGGGAGGCTTTTCCATTTTCCTTCGACCTTGCAGAGAAATATTTTGGAAGGGACAAAATGGTTTCAGGACTTTTTCTGTGGGGTTTCAAACATGTGGTTTATATATGCAGTTATGAACATTTATTTTATATATATATATGACCTTAATTTTTTTATTTCACCCACCCACATCATGGCTGTGGGGGTGGGATGAGTCATGTGACACATCACGTGATGCGCCCCCCCTTCCAATATGGAGAGCAGTGGATCCGGAGAAGCCCATGAGACTGGAGACGGACGCGTCCGACCGCGCGGTTGGGGCGGTACTTTTGCAGCCTGGGGCCAAGCAGAACTGAAGGCTGTGTGCCTTTTTCTCTAGGAAGCTGAGCAAGTCGGAGCAAAACTACATGGTGTATGACCGAGAATTGCTTGCGATCTAAGCGGCATTTCGGCAATGGAGACATCTGTTGATAGGGGCGCGGCACAAAATCCAGGTCCGAACAGACCACAAGAACTTGGAATACTGGCGGACCGTGTGAGTGCTCAACCAGAGACAAATCAGATGGTCCCAGGAGTTCGCCAAGTTTTTCTTCGAGATCCGATACGTGCTGGGAGAGGAAAACGTAAGAGCAGATGCTCTCTCCCGGAAACCGGAGTACATGGAAGGAGAGGGACCACCAGAGACCCGACACGTGTTTCCCGAGGACCGGTGGGTGTGGGGGGGGGACGTTGGTTGGGAAACGAGAACTGGCAGAGCTCACCAGAGACGATGAGTTTGCTCAGGCCAAGATCAGGGAACTCAGGGACGGAAAGGAAGACAATGGAGGGTTTGAGGAAAAGGAAGGGCTACTGTACTATAAGGGGGCGCTGTATGTACCAGGGGAGACTTTGAGGGGGAAGGTACTTAGGCAACTCCACGACAACCCAACAGCTGGGCACTTTGGACAGCACAAGACCATGCTACTTGTCACCAGGCAGTTCTGGTGGCCAAAGGTGAGGGAAGAAGTACGAGAATATGTACAAGGGTGTGACCGATGCCAGAGGGCTAAGGGGGAAAGGGCAGCCCCCGCAGGGTTACTGGAACCCCTACCTACACCGGGAAAGCCCTGGGAGGTGGTGTCCATTGATTTTATGACAGATCTGCCCAAGTCTAGGGGGAAGACAGCAGTCATGGTAGTAGTCGATCTACTGACGAAAATGTGCCATTTCGTAGCTTGCTCACATGCAGCAACGGCAGAGGAGACAGCCAGGCTGTTTGTGGATCACATTTTTAGACTACATGGGGCTCCCTTGAGGTTTATCTTGGATCGCGGGAAACAATTTACCTCCCGGTTCTGGAGGAAGCTCATGAGCTTGCTACAGGTCGAGGTGAGCTTCTCAATGGCGAGGCACCCAGAGACCAACGGACAAGCAGAAAGAGCGAACGGTATACTCCTGCAATACCTACGCTGCTGTGTCAGCGAGAGACAGAACGACTGGGTAGAGAAATTAGCTTTGGCTGAATTTGTGTACAATAATGCTGAACACATGTCCACAGGAATGAGCCCTTTCATGGCCAATTACGGGTGTCACCCCAGGGCCTTCCCGGGGAGGGGGGAGGAAGGATGGAGTGTACCCGCGGCTGAGCAATTTGTGGATGAAATGGAGGCCTTGCACCAGCAACTCAGGTTGAACTTGGAGCGGGCCAAGGAAGTTTACAACAGGCAGGCGGACACGCACCATCGGGAGGGGGAGGCCATACGGGTGGGAGACCGGGTGTGGTTGTCAACCCAAGGGTTAATCCTAAAGGGAGGGTGCAAGAAGTTGCAGCCGAGGCAGCTGGGACCTTTTGAGGTAATACAGCAGGTAAACCCAGTGGCATTTAAACTCAAGCTGCCTGACAGCATGAAGATACATCTGGTGTTCCATAGGTCCCTACTTTCACCTTACAGGGAGGGGCGGGAATTCCTGGGACGGGAGGGAGGGTTTACCACCCACCCGCGGGTAGAGGAGAGGGAACACTGTAACCAGGCCACGGAAATACTCGATTCAAGGTGGCGAGGTCGCCAGGTAGAGTACTTGGTAGCCTGGGAGGGAGAACCTAGGGCGGAAAACACGTGGGTCCCTGCTGAATCAATCAGTGACGGGTATATGGTGGAAGAATTCCACAGTTTGTTCCCAAATAAGCCAAAACCACTAGCTAGATTCTGGGAGGAAGAATTTGGACCCACAGACGACGAATGGGACTTTGTGGGTTTTCCTGCCTCCGAAGAGGAGGGAGGGCAGGTGTCCGAGGGAGAGGAATCAGATTGGGAGGTTCAAACAGCGGGAAGAGATCCGAGCGGATGGGAGGCTGGTTTTGAATCCTCAGGAGATGATGACAGCTCCTTCAGGGGGTTCCCCGCATCGTCGGCTGAGGAAAGAGAGGAGGTGGTATCGGAAAATCATGTCGGGGGTGGGGGGGTCCTGGGGAGGAGGTGGGTGTCAGGGAACTGCCATCAGGGCCGGAGGGAGAGAGCGGGCTCCAGAGGGGTCCCAGAAAGCGTCCCAGGATGGGGAGAGGCAGCCCATCTTCTGGGGAAGAGAATCAGCGTAGCACCAGTGGAGAAGGGGGGCAGATGGGGGAATCGGCGAGGCGGTCCCATGACCCCTTGCCAGGGACCAGTGGGGAGAGTAAGGGTCCTCCGCTGCCCACGCCTTCCTTGCGCAGAAGGCTTCCGCACAGGGAGAGTAGGAGGAGACTAGGCGTCAAAGAGCTTCTTTGCTGGAAGAAGTTCAAGAAACGCCCACTGACGGATTCTGCCAGCGATTGAGACAGCCACGGGTGAGTGGCTGTCCGGACAGCCACGGGTTCACCCAGGTAACCCAGCCAGGTGTTGCACCAGTTTACGCACGAGCAGCCCCTAGAAGCATTACAGTACCCCTGCGTCCCCCCAGGAAAAAAAGCACTGTGTTTGTTGGTAAAAGAAAGTTGATCATTCAGAAAGAGGCTTTCAATGACAAGGGGCAAGAAAATTATCACCCACCCTGTGATAACGGCTGAAAACTGCTTCTTTTTTTAAAAAAAACACAAATTTATTTGATGTTTTCATTCTTGTACTCCAATCGACAAAAGTACCTTACAAACACATGACAATTTTTTTGTGTTGGCTGATGGAAATGACTAGTCTTTAGCCACATCATTGAAAATAATTACAAAAAGGCCACAAGTAAAAATGTTTTCTTTTTCTTTTTAAAAGTGCAACCTCACAAAAGCCCACTCATAATGTTAGTATTTTCAATTCAATTCTTATCAAATTCTGCAATGCCATCAAATTCTGCTTAAACAACTGAAGTTTATAGAACGTGTTACTTTGAAAAACTGTTTTGACCATTCGACTTTCCAACGCCAGGATTTTTCCACAGAGGAGGGTTTTTTCCCCCTAATTTCCTCCTGATGTGTATTTGCCTAAGAATAATAATAAATAAGTAACTGCTTGCTCTGAGCATGTGGGGAAGCGGGTGTCGAGTGCTCTCCTTAAATGCAGTCCTGATGAGATGCAAATTATCTTGGATTATCTGGCAACCCCTACAAGAGACCTGATGTAATTGCGCACTTTAGACTAGCACTTTCAAGGCCTTGCTGAAAAGCATGAACATGGTTAATTGTCTGAGCGATGCAAACATTGTTTAATGTCTTCATCAGGAGCTACTTCAAAATCTTCTTTGCGCTAAGCCTGGGCGAAAAGTGAAGTGTCATTATCCTGATTTGCAAATTGCATACTTCTGATGGGTTGAAATCTGATTACGTGGAAGAGAGTGGAAGCTCTCGAGTTGAGTTCCATGGGCATTTCGTGAGGGGAAAGAGTTTGACAAAGCCTTCAGTTTGCCACTTCTGAATTCTCCACTTTTGGAGGGCAAAACTAACTTCTTTTTTGTTTACTTCAGGGATGGGAAGCATCGTCAGCCCGTCAGCATCACATCAGCATACAATCATTCCCCATATATTCAATAAACATTTCCCAATCTAAATGTGTGTTCTTCTTGCTCTCTTATTCTATATGTTAAGTCTGCAAGCTGCGCATATTCTGTCAACTTAAGTTGCCATTCTTCTTTGGTTGGGACCTCACTCATTTTCCATTTTGGGGTTAACAAAATACGGGCCGTTATAAAGGTAAAGGGACCCCTGACCATTAACTCCAGTCACGGATGACTCTGGGGTTGCGGTGCTCATCTCGTTTTATTGGCCGAGGGAGCCAGCGTACAGCTTCCGGGTCATGTGGCCAGCATGACTAAGCCGCTTGTGGCGAACCAGAGCAGCGCACGGAAACGCTGTTCACCTTCCCACCAGAGCGATACCTATTTATCTACTTGCACTTTGACATGCTTTCGAACTGCTAGGTTGGCAGGAGCAGGGACCGAGCAACGGGAGCTCACCCCGTTGCGGGGATTCGAACCGCCGACGTTCTGATCGGCAAATCCTAGGCTCTGTGGTTTAACCCACAGCGCCACCCGCGTCCCTTTACGGGCCGCTGTAGTAGAATACATAAATAACCCTTTTTGACACCTGGGAATTTCAGTCTGAATTATCCCCAACAGAAAGCACATTGGTTTTTTTGTGAGGGGAGTACTTTTAAACATTTTTTTCAACTCATTATGGATCATTCCCCAATACTCTTTTACCCTTTTACAAGTCCACCACATATGAAAGAACATTCCCTCTACCTCTTTGTACCTGCAGCACTTACCTGATTCAATCTTATATATTTTAGTATGCCTAAGGTAAAACTCTGGTTTTCCCAGTAGTGATGTATGGAAGTGAGAGCTGGACCATAAAGAAGGCTGATGGCCGAAGAATGGATGCTTTTGAATTCTGGTGCTGGAGGAGACTCTTGAGAGTCCCATGGACTGCAAGAAAATCAAACCTATCCATTCTTAAGGAAGTTAGCCTTGAGTGCTCACTGGAAGGACAGATCATGAAGCTGAGGCTCCAATACTTTGGCCAGCTCAGGAGAAGAGAAGACTCCCTGGAAAAGACCCTGATGTTGGGAAAGATGGAGGGCACAAGGAGAAGGGGACGACAGAGGGCGAGATGGTTGGACAGTGTTCTCGAAGCTACCAGCATGAGTTTGACCAAACTGCGGGAGGCAGTGGAAGACAGAAGTGCCTGGCGTGCTCTGGTCCATGGGGTCACGAAGAGTTGGACACGACTAAACAACAACAACAGCGATTCAGTTTTGCAAATGCAAATGCTAAGTGTGTGTTGTTTCTCTTTTACAAGTGACCTTCTTGTTAGGAAATGTGACTAAACAACAAAGTAGGGCAGTAATTGTTCCTTGATAATTTGTCATCCCCCTCCATGATGGAACCTGGGGCAAATCGCCCCCCCATTCCTACGCCCCTGTTCCAAACATTGGGTTTCCAAACTTGGCAGCTCCACCCCAGTTCACCCACTCTCCTTTTCTCAGCGAACAGAGATGGGGGCTAACAGAATGAGGTTGAATCCTGACAAGAAGAAGTACTGTTCTTGAGGGACAGGGGGCGGGCAGGTGTGGGGGATTCCCTGGTCCTGAATGGGGTAACTGTGTCCCTGAAGGACCAGGTATGCAGCCTGGGAGTCATTTTGGACACACAGCTGTCCATGGAGGCACAGGTTAATTCTGTGTCCAGGGCAGCTGTTTATCAGCTCCACTTGGTACACAGGCTAAGACCCTACCTGCCTGCAGACTGTCTCACCAGAGTGGTACATGTTCTAGTTATCTCCCACTTGGACTACTGCAACGCGCTCTACGTGGGGCTACCTTTGAAGGTGACCCGGAAACTGCAATTAATCCAGAATGCGGCAGCTAGACTGTTGACTGGGAGTGGCCGCCGGGACCACATAACACCGGTTCTGAGAGATCTGCATTGGCTCCTAGTACGTTTCCGAGCACAATTCAAAGTGTTGGTGCTGACCTTTAAAACCCTAAATGGCCTCGGTCCTGTATACCTGAAGGAGCGTCTCCACCCCCATCCTTCAGCCTGGACACTGAGGTCCAGCTCCGAGGGCCTTCTGGCGGTTTCCTCATTGCGAGAAGTGAGGTTACAGGGAACCAGACAGAGGGCCTTCTCGGTAGTGGCACCCACCCTGAGGAACACCCTCCCTTCAGATGTGAAGGAAATAAGTAGCTGTCCTATCTTTAAAAGACATCTGTAGGCAGCCCTGTTTAGGGAAGTTTTTAACATTTAATGCTGTATTGTTTTTAATACTTGATTGGGAGCCGCCCAGAGTGGCTGGGGAAACTCAGCCAGATGGGCGGGGTATAAATAAATTATTATTATTATTATTATTATTATTATTATTATTATTATTATTATCCAGCTTAACTCTGCCCTGGGCACATTATTAGTTTCTTGGGACCAAGCCAAACACACTCACACCACTCCGAGTCAATTACCTGGGCTTTTGATTCACCACCCCCATGTTACTTTGCTCAGCGCAGCTCTCGTTTCCAGCCGAGCAAAGCCACCCCTAGCCCCATTCTGCAAGCTGCCCACATCCCATCATGCTCCCTGGAGCAGCAAAGAGCCATTAACCTTCGGGCTCAGCCTTTTACCGCCTCCACGGTGGCGTTCCCACAAGGACAGTGGCGTGGCGTTCCCAGAAGATGCCCTCGGCATGCGGAACGGCTGTTGACACAGGATGTCAAATGCTGCAATATGTCAAACGTTGCAGCCTTTGCAGGCACAAATCGCCTTGCCGTGTCAGCAATGATCTCGCCGCACATTAAGCAATGTTCACAAACTGAGCTGCGTCCCCATATGCTTATTTGCCAAAGGCAAGAATGACTTCCCTTTGCACCTGTTCCTGAAAAACGGAGCTCCCTGTTTTGCCTCTGGTGGCGTTAGGAAAGACCAAGATATATGGGCACAAGACATACCGTATTTTTTGCTCCATAAGGCGCACCTGACCATAAGGCTCACCTAGTTTTTAGAGGGGGAAATCAAGGGAAAAAATATTAAGCCTGTCCAGTTCTCCCAGAGCTTCTTGGGGCCACCGGGGGAAGCCCAGGTTCCCCCCCCCCCCGCCAGCCCCATAGAGCAAAGCCAGTGGGATCCCGCTCACTGTCTTGGCTTCCTCTTTAGCTGCAAGCAGCCTCTCCGGTCGGAGAGGCTGCACGCGGCTATGGCCATTCCCCCCACCTCCCGCAAAAGCCCACAGGAGCCGCACACCCTTTAAGGAGCGCGCAGCTCCTGCGGGCTTTTCTACAAGGAGGGAGAAGGGACTGACTGGCCGCGTCAGTCCCTTCTCCCTCCTGGGGAAAAGCCCGCAAGAGCCGCGCAGAGCTTGTGTGCGGCTCTTGGGGGCTTTTCCTGCCTGCCTCCCCCCTGCATTCACTCCATAACATACACACACACACACATCTCCCCTTACTTTTTAGGAGGGAAAAAGTGCGTCTTATGGAGGGAAAAATATGGTAGATCATAATATAATGTTTGAAGATTGGGAAAGATTGTGGAAAACTCATTTAAAATTTACAGACTGCTCTTTGCTGAAAGAAAATTACATGAAAATGATGTATGGATGGTATATAACACCAGTTCAGATAGGAAGAATGTATAAAACCGGTTCAAATATATGTTGGAAATGTGATGGAAAAAGAAGGGACTTTTTACTGTATGTGGTGGGATTGCAGTAAAATTTAAAAATTCTGGGAAATGATATACAATGAGTTGAAGGAAAATGTTCCCATTAACATTTGTAAAAAAAAACCTGAAGCATTCTTGTTAGGGATTGTAGGAAAAGACCTTCACGTACGCGACAACAGCGGCAAGAGACTTAATAGCACAAGGATGGAAGAATGAAGAAATCCCGACCAAAGAACTGTGTCAAGAGAAACTGATGGACTATGTGGAATTGGCAGAACTGACACACAAACTACGCGACAAGGACAACTGTGACTTTAAAGAAGAATGGGAACCTTTTACAAAATACTTAAAGAAACAACAAAATGAACTGGACTCCTTGGCAGGTTTTGAATAAACATACATTACTTTTTACTGGTAATATATAGATAGATAAATGAAGGATCTTTGCAATTTTATAATATGCAGGTGTAATGGTTATAAGGGGTTACTTGTGCGTAAGTTGCCGTTACTTTCGGCTAGATTGCCTGGCTAACCATGCCTCGGCTGACAGCCCTCACTCCGTGGCCGTTCAGTCGCTTGCAGAATCCGTCAGTGGGCGTTTCTTGAACCTCTTCCAGCATAGAAGTTGTTTGACGCCAAGTCTCCGCCTACTCTCCCTGCGCGGGACTCTTCTGCGCAAGGAAGGAGTGGGCAGAGGCGTGCCCGTGCTCTCTCCACTAGTCTCGGGTGAAGAGTCTTGGAGACCCCTCTCCGAATCCTCCATCTCCCTCCCTTCTCTACTGGTGTTGCGCTGAATTCCTTCCCCCCTGCTGGTCCCCTCTCCTGCATCGCTCGGGAGCCTTGCCTCCACCTCTCGCACCGATGTCAGTTCCCTGACAGCAGGGGACAACATGTGCTGAAAAACCAGAGAGAGGAGCTGAGGGAAGTCTGGGTGGGTTTTTCTTTTGGGGGGAGGGGGAGGGAAAGAATGGGGGGGGGTGAGGATGATGTGTTTTTGATAAATTGTTCTGTTGAAATTCCTAATAAAAAATATTTTTTTTAAAAAAAAAAAAGGAAAGACCAGGGCCGTCTTACCCATAGGAGCTAGGGGTGCAGGGCACCTGGGCGCCGGGCTCTCAGGGGCACCAGGTCAAGAGTCCAGGGCCTGAGAGTTGAGTCCGGGAGCCAGCCTGCCCATTGGTTGTAGCATCGCAGCGGGTTCTTCTGCTGTGGGCAGTTCTGCGCCACAAGTTTGGGGGCAACCTAGACAGCGAGATGTTGAGGCAGCCAGCCGGCTCCGTCCTCCTGCGCGCCTGGGAGTGGGCAACTTGGAGAGGGGCACTGGGCAGATCTTTGAACCCCAGCGCCACATATGCTTATGACAGCCCTGGGAAAGACCTCGCTTTAAGCTACAATCCTATACCTACAGAATGACAGAACTGTAGAGTTGGAAGGGGCCCAAGGAGAAATCTAGTCCAGCCCTCTGAAAAGCAAGCATTCACTTACCAGGTGGTGCAGCAATAAAACTGCTGGGACATTTGCAAGGCTAAGGAGAGTCCGGTATGGTTTCAAATTGGATGGGAGACTGCATGTTGAAATTCTTGCATTGCAGCGGACTGGACTAGAGGACGCCTTCCAACTCTACAATTCTATATTTATTTATTAAAAAAAATATGCGTATACGGCTGTGTCGTTAAAAAATATCAAAGCGTTTTCCAGCAAAAAATAAAACAAGTCTACAAGAATACTTGCATTTTCTCTTACCAAAAAACCCTGAATGCTGCAAACTTTACCCAAAGGGGAGTTGCTCCATTCCCTTGATTGTTTGGGATTCCCTTTTCTGAACTTTTTCCAACTCTGCAATATCCTCTTTGAGGCAAGGCGATCTGAATCTTGCGGCCTCACCCATGCCGTAGGAGGCTAGATCTTGCCAGCTTTCTCATCTCCTAAGATTGCCTGGGGTTGCCATTTTGGAAACGGCTCACAAATAACCTGCATTTTAAAAAAATAATCGGCGTTTACCCATGAGCTCATATTTGGGGGTTTCTTGTTGGCATTGGCCAAGCTGCTAATAAGGGGGTTGTGGCTGGAGGCCCTCACCTCCCCAAGCCTGTTGAGAAAGAGAAGACGCCAATCACTTGGCTAATATTGGTTTAACATTTGAAAGACGCTTACGGAGCAAGCGCAGAAGGTGCACACTAGCGGGCTCTGTGAACCCTCAGGAATGTGAACACGATGAATGAACCTCTTGATAAATGGGAGCTCGGGGAAGGAAGTATCATGATGATATATTATTTCATGGGTGGGGCTTGACGTGTGCTGATCTTGTGGGCTGGGGGTGGGGAGCCTTCTTCCTCCGCTGAGCGGCATTCCCTTCCAAGGGTCCAAATTAATTAATCCAGAATGTGGCAGCCAGACTGGTGACTGGGAGCAGCCGCCGAGACCATATAACACCGGTCTTGAAAGACCTAAAATGGCTCCCAGTACATTTCCGAGCACAATTCAAAGGGTTGGTGCTGACTTTTAAAGCTCTAAATGGCCTCGGTCCAGTATATCTGAAGGAGCGTCTCCACCCCCATCGTTCTACCCGGACACTGAGGTCCAGCTCCGAGGGTCTTCTGGCGGTTCCCTCCCTGTGAGAAGTGAGGTTACAGGGAACCAGGCAGGGAGCCATGTTGCAGTGGTCCGTGTGTGTTTATATGTAAATACAGTAGATTAGCCAAAATGCTGAGTTGCTGAGGTCTGCAATGCAAGCTGTGAAGACTCTGCGGATCCCTAAGTGTGCCAATGTCTGTTGGCATCCATCGCTGTGATATTCAGGCCGAAGAAAGCTTTTGAAGCTCCCGAACGATCGACCAGGAGGGAGAGAACATTCCAGTCGGGCATATGTCTCTACCAGAGTATAGGACGAGCTCCTGTCAATTAGAGCTGTATTAATATTATGCTATCATTTATTTGCATTGTTGACATTAAACCTTCTTTCTGTTCAGCCGCATGAAGCATTGGACCACCCCACCCCCCTTTGACCCTCATGCCATGGAACAGACCACACTGTGTAGTAAGTTTAAAAACCAATTTACGTACTAAATTGAGGTTGCAGTCGTGCATTTTCCATTAAGCAACAGCAAATGGATGATGCAGGTAAAATACTTAGTTGAAATACAGCAAAAGCAGACTGATAAGTTGAGAGCTAAGGAATGTGTGCTTCTGTTGCATGGAGAGAGAGAGAGAGAGAGAGAGAGAGAGAGAGAGAGATGAACAGGAAACAAGCTTTACTTGCTGCATTGCAGGGAGTTGAACTGAATGGCCCTTGGCGTCCCTCACAGCTCCACAATTCTATTATACTATTATTCCTCTCAGAAGAAAAGGAGATGTGACCTCACTGAGCCTACAAGGAGGACTTTGCGGTCCTTAATCCCTTCATATACTAACTAGCATTGTTAGGTTTGGCGGCAAATCTCCTGCAATCGAAACTGCCCCTGCCACAAGAAAAACTCATAACGCTGTAACACTTTTTGGTCCAAAGGTCCCCCAAGCGGTGAGCAGCGTATTAAAACAAAATAAAAACACAATAAACTACAGTAATAACTGAACTTTTGTGGCACAGAATTTGGATCCTCAGGGGATCTGGATGTTGAAGGATGTCCCCGTGGAGATTCACTGTGACCCCCTCTTTGCTTCCTTTCAGATGAAAGTCAGAACCACTCTACTTTGAACAGTCTCATAACAATTATGCTGCTCTTGCTTTTAACATTTTCATTTTAAAAACTATACTTTTGATAATAACCCTCTTTTATTTCTTTCATTGCATTGTATATGTTTCCTTCTAAGTGGCTCTGGGTCCTCGAGCGGGAGGAGGATAAATACTAATTTTATTTTTTTCTAGTGTGATGTTCAGACAACTCCACCCATACTGAGATACCCAGAGGAAAATGCTTAGTGTTTTGACACGACAATTGTCTGTAAGTACAGTACTTCATATTCTTTCAACAGGAAACAGGTACCCTTTTAAAGGAAACCTCACTGCTGGAGGCTGTTATTTATTTGTGAATGACATTTCACTAAAAGCGTCCCGCTCACCCCGTTTTCTGTTTCCATGACAATGTAATGATTCAGAATCTGCGGACCCTTTGCCAGAGCGCACCTCGCCATTTAAACACTGGAGCAAAGATCCAAGAGGTTATAAGGCTCACTCTGTGTTTCTCCAAGTGCTGTTGAGCAGGTGTTTTGCTCCTCTCAAAAGCTATATGGAGGTGGAGAATAGATCTGACCCACATGTGAGTAACTAACAGAAAGAATCAGCTGGGTGCCTAGATTTAAAATATGAGGCTTTGCACAGTCTCCAGTGGGAGAGAGCCCTCAGCAGAGTTAAAAACACTTTCAGAATTAACCAGCAGCATAGCGTAGAATGCAGGTTGTTAAATCTCTTTGCATATCCTGTTATATAATCATAGAATTGGAAGGACCCGAAGGATCATCTAGTCCAACCCTCTGCAATGCAGGAATATAATGCAGGAACATACAGGGATCGAACCTACAACCTTGGTGTTATGAACACCACACTCTAACACACTGAGCTACCCAGGTTGACAAAGAACGCTTGCCCCCTGTCTTTACCCTGTCTCTGCAATGAACAGACCACACATTCTTAAGCACCGTATTTTTCGCTCTATAAGACACACTTTTTCCCTCCTAAAAAGTAAGGGGAAATGTGTGTGCGTCTTGTGGAGAGAATGCAGGCTGCGCAGCTATCCCAGAAGCCAGAACAGCAAGAGGGATCTCTGCTTTCACTGTGCAGCGATCCCTCTTGTTGTTCTGACTTCTGAGATTCAGAATATATTTTTTCTTTTTTTCCTCCTCCATAAACCAGGTGCGTCTTATGGTCTGGTGCGTCTTATGGGGTGAAAAATACGGTACGTTTAAAAGCTTTACTTTTACTTACTAAATCTAAAGGTCTGTTCATGCATTGTTCTATGCGGCAGCAAAGAGAACACTGGTACATTGCTATTGAGTGCAAAATGCACAACGGTCTGGACTTCCTTTACATTAGCCAGGGAGTTACAGTATACCCTGTCAATTGCAGTTGAGACATGTCCGTTCCGTCCTGGTGGATTACGCAGTGAGAAGAGAGGAAATAGAAGCAGCTTCACTTCCTCCATGGAGAAGAGAGAGGATTCCATAAAGAGGAAGGGGGCCAACACAGAGAGGGCTTGATCTTGTTGCCACCCTGCAAACCTTCCTTGGTGGTGTCACATAGAGAAGAGCCTTGGGTGATGATCTCAGGCTCTGGACTGGTTCATCTCAGGGAAGGTTGCTGGAAGCTACCGGACAGGTAAAATAAAGTCCTTCTTCATGTAGCAGACTTTTAGAAGACATCTGAAGGCAGCCGTGTTTAGGGAAGCTTTTAATGTTTAATAGATTATTGTATTTTAATATTCTGTTGGAAGCTGCCCAGAGTGGCTAGGGAAACCCAGCCAGATGGGCAGGGTATAAATATATTATTATTATTATTATTATTATTATTATTATTATTATTAGTATTAGTATTATTATTATTATTATTATTATTATTATTATTATTATTATTAAATTTTGGAATTCACTCCCATGGGGGCTGTGATGGCCACCAACTTAGAGGACTTTAAAATAAAAAGGTAAATGTAAAGGACCCCTGACAGTTAAGTCCAGTCGTGAACAACTCTGGGGTTGCGGCGCTCATCTCGCTTTACAGGCCAAAGGAGCCGGCGTTTGTCTGCAGACAGTTTTTCCAGGTCATGTGGCCAGCATGACTAAGCCACTTCTGGCGATACCAGAGCAGCACACAGAAACACCGTTTACCTTCCTGCCAGAGTGGTACCTATTTATCTACTTGCACTTTGACGTGGTTTCGAAGTGCTACGTTGGCAGGAGCTGGGACTGAATAACAGGAACTCACTCCGTCATGGGGATTTGAACTGCCGACCTTCTGATCAGCAAGCCCTATTCATTGAGCAGAAGGCTTTCAATGTCTACTAACTACAATGGTTAGTAATAGTGGCCGCCGAGACCATATAACACAGGTCCTGAAAGACCTACATTGGCTCCCAGTACATTTCCGAGCACAATTCGAAGTGCTGGTGTTGACTTTTAAAGCCTGAAATAGCCTCACCCCAGTATACCCGAGGGAGCATCTCCACCCCCATTGTTCAGCCCAGACACTGAGGTCCAGCTTCTGGCAGTTCCCTCCCTGCGAGAAGTGAGGTTACAGGGAACCCGACAGAGGGCCTTCTCGGTGGTGGTGCCGGCCCTGTGGAATGCCCTCCCATCAGATGTCAAGGAAACAAAAAACTACCTGACTTTTAGAAGACATCTGAAGGCAGCCCTGTTTAGGGAAGTTTTTAATGTTTGATTCTATTTTTAATATTCTTTTGGGGGCCGCTCAGAGTGGCTGGGGAAACCCAGCCAGATGGGCGGGATATAAATAAATTATTATGATTATTATTACTGAAACCACAGGAGGGTTTCAGTAATAATAATGAAATGAAAAAGGTATTTAAATATACCTTCCAGAAGAAACCAGAGGCCTTTCTCTTGGGCATGGTCGGCCAATTGGTGCGAAAGGAGGATAGAACTCTTTTTATGTACGCCACAACAGCAGCAAGAATACTCATCGCAAAGTATTGGAAGACACAAGATCTACCCACCCGGGAAGAATGGCAGATGAAGGTGATGGAGTACATGGAATTGGCTGAGATGATTGGCAGAATCTGGGACCAAGGAGAAGAGTCAGTGGAAGAAGATTGGAAAAAATTCAAAGTTTATCTTCAAAAATATTGCAAAATTAAGGATTGTTAGAAAGATGTTGGGAAAAGAAAATTATGTGGTTTTAGTAGAAATGACATAAAGGATTAAGTTAAAATGAGTTGGTGAAAGAGAGAATGTAAAATTATAGTATATTAAGACAAATTATTAAGATAAAAACAAGGTTGGAAGGATTTGCTGAAATAACAAATTGAATTAGAATACAAAAATGGAAGGCGTGAGGAGGTCAAGGAAATAAGTGAATGTAAGTAACTGATGTACAGGTTTGACTTGTTTTTTTTTGTTTTTTGTTTTGTTTTTTTGTTCTGTTTTCTGGTTTTTGAAGATTTATATATATATATATGTATATATATATATATATATGTATTTGCTTTCGTAGATTTTCACGGGTACAGGAATGCAGGTTTTGGTGTCCTCGGGTGTCTTCCCGTGGGTCACCTAATGACCCACCTAAGTGGTACTCAGGATATCACTCAAGAAATCACTCAAGATATCTCTCAAGTAATTAAGGAACAAAAGAAGAAAAGGCACACTAGCCTGGGAACTTCCTCTCTGCCCAGAACATTGGAGGCTATACACCACACCCCCTCTACAGTATTTATAGGAACTCAAACACTGAGATCCTGCTCTGTTCCAGTAACAAGAAGCCGAAAGCACCAGCCTGAAGATGACGAGTGAGACCTCGTCGAAACGTCGCCTAGACACCCCAACTTTTACACGGGAAGACACCCGAGGACACCAAAACCTGCATATATATGTATTGTTTTTTCTTTTTTTCTTTGATTGTTATTATTTTCTCTTTTTTTCTGTAATCTTTAAAATCTTAATAAAAATTTATTAAAAGAAAAAGAAAAGAAACCACAGGAGGAGTGATTGCTCTTCTGCTTGAATCTTGCTTTGTGGTTTCCCACAATGGGCATCTGGTCAGCCTGTGAGAAGAGGATGCTGAACTGGAGAGGCCATTGGCCTGATCCAGGGGTCTCTTCTCATCTTCTTGTGTTCTTACATGGTGTTACCCACTGAGCACCCTTGCCACAGATGCTGCAATCTATATCCAGAGTCTGAGGTTGACAAAGGACGGGAGCCAGATGGTACCACTTAGGGACCAGATTTGACCCAAAGGCCCACAGCTGCTGGTCCTGAGTGCCATTGAACCAGGGCTTGAAGGAAACTCAGAAAGTATTAACCCTGGATCACCATGTAAACAAGCTGACAGTGACACTCTCTCCCAGCCAATTTTGGAATCATAACAGGATGCCCTTAAGATGTTTGCAGGCAGCTATACAATATTTGCTCTGCTCCAGGTGGCCACCAAAGGCTTTAAACCTCTGTTCCTGTTTTCCTCGCATTTTCTGTCAGTCATAATCTCTGGGTTCCTCTCCCCCCCCCCCACCGCACCTTCTGCCATCTCAGCAGCATGCCTTCCAAACTGCTGAAAACAACTCAGTGTTTATGGAGTGCTCTGAGGTTCTTTGATGGGAGGACCAAGTTGGCGTCGATGTCCATTCACCCCCTTTTAGGAAAATGCTGGCTGCATGGTTTGCATTATCAAATCAAGATCAGAGGCCTGGATTCACAGGATCCATGCCATGGTCCGCAAGCTGGACGCGGTGGAGAGGTCGAGCTTGTTTACGCTGAAGCTTCTGCCCCCTGCGTTTCTCCTGTCTTCTCCAGCCTGACCAATCCTTTGGGGAAGGGATGGAGCTCAGGAAAAAGAGCGTCTGTTTTGCATGCAGAAGTTCCCAAGATCGATCCATGGCATCTCCACGAAACATCCCTTGCTTGAAAACTGTAGGTGTCCTGGCTCCCATCACGGGGCTCATATATGTGAGCATGGAACAGATCTCCATTGAGGCAGAGAAGATCATGCCTTCAGAGGAACAGGTGAGGGAGTTAGAGACAAGAAGAATGAGACGCAATGTTGCTATTGTTGTTTAGTCGTTTAGTCGTGTCCGCCTCTTCATGACCCCCTGGACCAGAGCGCACCAGGCACTCCTGCCTTGCACTGCCTCCCGCAGTTTGGTCAAACTCATGCTGGTAGCTTCGAGAACACTGTCCCACCATCTCGTCCTCTGTCGTCCCCTTCTCCTTGTGCCCTCCATCTTCCCAACATCAGGGTCTTTTCCAGGGAGTCTTCTCTTCTCATGAGGTGGCCAAAGTATTGGAGTCTCAGCTTCAGGATCTGTCCTTCCAGTGAGCACTCAGGGCTGATTTCCTCAAGAATTGAGAGGTTTGATCTTCTTGCAGTCCATGGGACTCTCCAGAGTCTCCTCCAGCACATAATTCAAAAGCGTCAATTCTTCTGCGATCAGCCGTCTTTATGGTCCAGCTCTCACTTCCATACATCCCTACTGGGAAAACCATAGCTTGAACTATACGGACCTTTGTTGGCAAGGTGATGTCTCTGCTTTTTAAGATGCTGTCTAGGTTTGTCATTGCTTTTCTCCCAAGAAGCAGAAGCATAAAATCATGGAATTGTAGAGTTGGCAGGGACCTCGAGGATCACCAATCCAACCCCGTGTAATGCGGGAATCGCAACAGATGGCCATCTAACCTCTGCTTACAAACTTCCAATGAAGGAGATTCTAGATATGATAAGAGGAATGGTTGAGAGTTTTGGATACGTTTAGCTGTAGAAGAGAAGCCTGAGAGGTGATATGAGAGCCATCTTCAAATATCCGAAGGACCTTCACATGGAAGATAACAACAATAACAACAACAACAATTTTATTATCTGTACCCTGACTGGGTTTCTCCAGCCACTTTGGTCAGCTTCCAACATATATAAAAACATAGTAAAACATTAAAAACTTCTGTATACAGGGCTGCCTTTAGATGTCTTCCAAAGCTTATATAGTTACTTATCTCCTTGACATCTGATGGGAGGGCGTTCCACAGGGTGGGTGTCACTACCGAGAAGGCCCTCTGTCTGGTTCCCTGTAGCTTAAAAATAATAATACCTTTATGGTCATTGTACAACCTGTGTACAATGAAATTAAACGAGCCTCCTTCCCCCCCCCCCACTCAATCTCTTATCGAACAATTTCTCCCATATCCCCAGTTGGGGACTGGGAAGGATAAACACTCAATGCCTGAGCACATACACCTGAAACCTAATAAAGTTGTGGCCAATTTCAATCCCATAGCACTTTGCTTTGAGTCATTATTCCACTCGGGGGTTGCCTGGGGTTGGGGGGTCTCCACCTGTCCACGCAATGAGAATATATCACCGCTGACAAAGCGCCAGCGGGAGCCATGCCACGTTGGACGTGCCAACGCTTAGAAATACTCGATTCAGGGCGAAGAGGAAGACACTGCAGATGTTTCCTTTTCGTGGCTGCCGTCATGTCACCCCAGGCGTTTGATGTTTGTGTGGATGTGAGAAAAATCAATGTTTGCGAAGGAGGGAGGGAGAGGGCGGGGGAGAGACCCAGACCTGATGAATTTCGCAAAGCAGCCAAGCATGATAGAGGCCCCGAGTCCGAGAGAGAGAGAGAGAGAGAGAGAGAGAGAGAGAGAGAGAGAGAGAGAGATGTCTTTGGCTGGGGAAGCCAAGTTTTGAAATGCAGATCCTCATCCAAACCCCCGCCAAGATCAAAGGGAAACCTGCTGTTTGCTCCAGCAAGAAACGGGGGTGTTTTGGAGCATGGCGTGGGACGTAAAGGACAACCTGACCCCTGTGGCTGCTGGAAGTCAGAGCGCAAGCAAACCTGAGGCTTCATTTTGGACCCTAGCAGAGTTCCTGCCACAGATGATGGATCTCTGGCTAGCTTGCTGCAAGCTCGTTTCTGCCGCAGTCCCACTGTTTGCTTAATACTTGAGTTATTTACAGCGATGATTGGCTGGTCTTTCCGAGAGAGAACCACCCACGGCAGGGAGCAAAATGTAATAATGGCAGGACACGGGCGTGCTGAGCACGGCAGCGAAAGGAAGGCGAGATCATGCAGAATGCTGCAGCACAATTGCTGACAGGAGGAGGGTTCTTGTGTGCATATTGCGCCTGTGCTCAGAGCAGGGGCGCCGGGACTTGGGCCTCAGGTTATGGGTGCCACCAAAAGTCAGGTTAGCAGCGCTTACCTCTGCAAATGTGCTAGCAGCTTTCATGCTGCAACAAGTCATGCCATAAAACTTATATACCATCTTTTTCCGTGTATAAGACTATGCCCCCCCCCCAATTTTCTAAGTTTAAAATTGGGGGTTGACTTACACACCAAATGTTTAAAATAGTTATTTCTTCATTTTGGGCTCAAAAAATAGGAGTCGTCTTATACATGGGAGCGTCTTATAGATAGAAAAATATGGCACCTCTTGATTGGAAAAGCAATAACAGCAACCCTCAAAGCAGTTCACAAAATGAAGAACGTGGGAATGTTCAGGGTGACAGGAGAGGATATATTGTTTATTAATATCCTTCCTAACTTGCGCTAGCAAGTTCCTTTACTTAGCAGAGTTACATTCCCCCTTTTACATGCACAGCAGCTAGCTGGTTGCAGGCTCGTGTGAGCCTCTCACTATTATACAATTCAGTCTTTCTCAGACTGAATTCTACGTTCCTGGTAAGTTCCCTTGAATCCCTCTTAAAAGAATAAAGACGCCACAATCTTAATCAAAGTCAATAAAAGAAGTTTACTCACATCAGTTCACAGTTCGATTCTTGAAGGCAGACTTAGTTACAAATATGTACATGTGGATCTACCCCGTATGGGGGAATAATCCCAGTGCTTCTGCTAGCTGAGAGCTAGCAGAGCAGTCCTAGCTAGAAGCTGGTCAAAGGAAGAAGGAAGTCAAAAAGAAAAGCTGTGTGACTCGTCCTTTTGTTACCTGGACAGGTAAGGTCACACCCACCTACTATCACATGCAATAGGAAGGATGCTCCAGCCAGGAGCAACAGAAAGTTTTGACTAGCTGGACCAAACATTCTTTTGCATGTCCACTCTAGGAAAACAAGGAATGTTGTACTCGACTGCCTCTCATGGGTCACATCCCACAAAGAAAACCATAACATCTTTAGTCAAAGCAATCAAAACATTCAAAAAAGGGTAAAACCAGGCATCACCATTTTAGATAGCTGGGTAAAGGTAAAGGGACCCCTGACCATTAGGTCCAGTCGTGGCCGACTCTGGGGTTGCAGCGCTCATCTCGCTTTATTGGCCAAGGGAGCCCGCGTACAGCTTCTGGGTCATGTGGCCAGCATGACTAAGCCGCTTCTGGCGAAACCAGAGCAGCGCACGGAAACAACATTTACCTTCCCACCGGAGCGGTACCTATTTATCTACCTGCACTTTGGCGTGCTTCCAAACTGCTGGGTTGACAGGAGCAGGGACCGAGCAACGGGAGCTCACCCCGTCGCGGTGATTCGAACCGCTGACCTTCTGATCGGCAAGTCCTAGGCTCTGTGGTTTAACCCACAGCGCCACCTGTGTCCTTTGCAGATACCTGGGTAGATGTGTATAAACAGAAATGTTTGAAGCAGGAGCCAAAAAGAGTACAAGTGAAGACACCTGCCTGGGAACCAGTTCTGCAGAAACATAGCCATATAAACAATACTCTCGTTTCCTTTGATCACGCTTCCTGAAGCTAATTGGTGCCATCATCATGCACCTGTTTTTAAAGAAGGAAGAGGGTCAATACCGTCCAGCAGAAAGCATAAAATCAATATAGCTTCAGACAGCAGGCCTGGCATTGCCCTCACTTTATCAGATATAACCACTGGAAGGAAATGGAGGAGATGGCTAATTCAGGAGGCTGAGTACCCAGGAGCTTTGGCTAAAGGTCAGTGTCTGTTGTTCCTTTGCCCCTTGATTACTTAATGATATTATTTTTACAAAAATGTATGTCACATTTCCTACCAAGAAGATTACTTCTAAAAGAGAAACAACACACACTTAGCCTTTGCATCTGCAAGACTGAATTGTTGTTGTTTTTGATGTTTAGTTGTTTAGTCGTGTCCGACTCTTCGTGACGCCCTGGACCAGAGCACGCCAGGCACTCCTGTCTCCCACTGCCTCCCGCAGTTGGGTCAAACTCATGCTGGTAGCTTCAGAAACACTGTCCAACCATCTCGTCCTCTGTCGTCCCCTTCTCCTTGTGCCCTCCATCTTTCCCAACATCAGGGTCTTTTCCAGGGAGTCTTCTCTTCTCATGAGGTATGTATCTGAGCACAATTCAAAGTGTTGGTGCTGACCTTTAAAGTCCTAAACGGTCTCGGTCCAGTATATCTGAAGGAGCATCTCCACCCCCATCGTTCTACCCAGACACTGAGGTTCAGCGCTGAGGGCCTTCTGGCAGTTCCCTCACTGTGAGAAGCCAAATTACAGGGAACCAGGCAGAGGGCCTTCTCGGTGGTGGCGCCTGCCCTGTGGAACGCCCTCCCACCAGATGTCAAAGAGAAGAACAACTACCAGACTTTTAGAAGACATCTGAAGACAGCCTTGTTTAGTGAAGCTTTTAATGTTTGATGCATTACTGTTTTTTAATATTTTGTTGGAAGCCACCTAGAGTGGCTGGAGAAGCCCAGCCAGATGGGCAGAGTATAAATAATAAATTATTATTATTATTATTATATTATTATTATTATGAGGTGACCAAAGTATTGGAGTCTCAGCTTCAGGATCTGTCCTTCCAGAATCAAACAATGATAGAAGGGACACCAGGGTCATCTAGACCAACCCCCCGCAATGCCAGTAGTCACAGCTGAAGAATCCCTGACAGATCCCTAGCTATTTTGTTCTACAACAACTATCAGCCCCCGCCAATATGACTGGTTGAAGAAACTGAGTGTTGTGGACTGGCTGGACGCAGAGGAGTGGTGGGAGACATCAGAGACCAAGGGAAGAAGGCTCAGAGCCTGGGGAATGGTGGTGAGATGATGGTGAGTGTTCGGAGGGAGAAGACTGGGAAGAGGAGGTGTTGGAAGCTGAAAAGGTACAGTAACAGGGTTTAGTGAGCAGGAAGATTCTGTGGCAGAAAGAAGTTCAGAAGCAGAAGTAGGAGAGGAGAAAGGCCAAGAGGCAGAGATCAGGCAGGCTGCTGGAGAAGTCTGGTGTCTCCTCCCTCTCTTCTCTTGAGAGCCAGTGTGGTGTAGTGGTTAAGAGTGTTGGACTCGTAATCTGGTGAACTGGGTTCGCTTCCCCGCTCCTCCACCTGCAGGGTGACCTTGGGCTAGTCACACTTCTTTGAAGTCTCTTAGCCCCACTCACCTCACAGAGTGTTTGTTGTGGGGAAGAAAGGGAAAGCCGCTTTGAGACTCCTTCGGGTAGTGATAATGTGGGATATGAAATCCAAACTCTTCTCTTCTTCTTCTTCTGCTACCAGCTCCCCTCCTCTCTGGTTTCTCAGAACCAGAAGAGATATGAAGAGGGAGGAGCAGCGACAGAGAAGGCATCAGGATCTCAGATTGCTTGGAAAGGACCCAGGCAGAGGGAGGAGACAGAGGGAACAGTGGGAAGGCAGAGACCTTCAGTCCTCAGAACTGACTCATAGGGGCAAGATCTACAGGGACAAGTTGCTGTATTCACTAGACCTGGCCTCCTGAGTTGACCTTGTTTCCTTGAATAACGAGTAAACTACACCAACACTGTGTGATTTCTTGCTGAGCTGTTCCTAACACTATGCTAAAGTATTGGTCCCCACACGATGAGAGAAGCAGTTCACTCTCTCGGCTTCAAATATCTGAAGGTCTGTCACGTGGAAGAGGGAACAAGCTTGTTTTCTCCTGTTCTGGAGGGGCAGGACTCGAACCCAAGGCTTCAGGTTACAAGAAAGGAGATTGCAGCTCAACGTCAGGAAGAACTTTCTGGCAGTAAGAGTTGTTCGACAGTGGAATGGACTCCCTTGGGAAGCAATGGACTCTCCTTCCTTGAAGGATTTCAAGGAGAGGTTGGTTGGCCATAATAATAATAATAATAATAATAATTTATTTATACACCGCCCCAGCCACTCTGGGTGGCTCCCAATCGAGTGTTAAAAACAATACAGCATTAAATATTAAAAACTTCCCTAAACAGGGCTGCCTTCAGATGTCTTTTAAAAATAGGATAGCTGCTTATTTCCTTCACATCTGAAGGGAGGGCGTTCCACAGGGTGGGTGCCACTACTGAGAAGGCCCTCTGCCTGGTTCCCTGTAACCTCACTTCTCACAATGAGGAAACCGCCAGAAGGCCCTCGGAGCTGGACCTCAGTGTCCAGGCTGAACGATGGGGGTGGAGACGCTCCTTCAGGTATACTGGACCGAGGCCGTTGAATTGTGCTCGGAAACGTACTGGGAGCCAATGCAGATCTCTTAGGACCAGTGTTATATGGTCTCTATGGCCGCTCCTAGTCACCAGTCTAGCTGCCGCACTTTGAATTGTGCTCGGAAACGTACTGGGAGCCAATGCAGATCTCTTAGGACCAGTGTTATATGGTCTCTATGGCCGCTCCTAGTCACCAGTCTAGCTGCCGCATTCTGGATTAATTGCAGTTTCCGGGTCACCTTCAAAGGTAGCCCCATGTAGAGCGCATTGCAGTAGTCCAAGCGGCACTTCCCCCTTCTGCCTGCCAAGATTCCTTGGGCCCGTTGAAACAGAGCTTCCTTGGGGGCATTGGTTCAGCTCCCCAATCGCCAACGGAAAAGTCTCCTGCTCACCTCCAGCTTTTCTGAGAGGCGTTCCACGCTCTCCATGCTGACAACTTCAGTGAAAGGACCAGAGGTGGAGCCACAATGAGACAGACTCCTAACTGTGAGCTGGGTCGGCCTGGCCCGAGAGGCATCAATGCAGGTATTTGGGGAGGTTTTAACGAGACCTTCCTCCTAATTAAAAGGTCCATGGGGAAGATCTTCTTCCTATAGCAGAAGCCAGTACTGATCCTGGCAAGGGTTCCTCCAGGGGGGGCAGGCGGTGAATATGTCAATAGCTCACTTGGAACAAAGCCCCCTGTGTCCAAAGTGAGCATCAATGCATATAATTTATCTGAGTCCAATTGTTCATAATGTGATTTTTCAAAAAGCCTATTGGTTTTAAATTCCATTTACAGTGATAAATGAAGAGCCCTCTGCAGAAAATTACAGGCAGAGCAATTTGCAAAATGGGTGCAGCTGAAAACCACGGGCAATTATTTGCGTAATGTCGGTTCCTTTATTTCTCTGAATATTGCTATTAAGGGGTGTGCGCTTTAAACAAAACGAAAAGAAAACCTCAAATTATATGGAGATGGTATTGTACAAAAAAAAATATTGATGGTTTAAAACTGAAGCAATGTTGGGAGATGTATGTCAATGACGGCAGGCACGTCTCGTGGGACATGAGTAGAATTAAGTGCTTTGGAATGCATTGGGAAAGATAAAGAGGCTTTCATAGAATCATAAAATTGTAGAATGGGAAGGAATCCAAAGGATCATCTAGTCAAACCCGCTGCAGATTGTGGGAATGTTGTGGATACTAGGAGAGTGTCGCAGGAAACCCCCCATCATTCAGTTTGTACAAACTTCACACACACTCACACTCACACACAACATACGCTACGCTTCTCTTATAAATTCATAGAAAATCAACCATACATCGGATCTGCACCGTTCTACTTTTATTTTACTCCATGAAGGAAGGACTACAAAATGGGTGAGGTTTGATACAGGCCAGCCATAATCCCTTGAGCATACCAGCACTTACACAGGAGCCCTGCCCAGTTGCTATGCCAACCCTGAGGGTCCTAGACAGAAGACTATCAAGATCACAAAGGACTTGCATATGGGAATGGATTCAGCATGGACTGGAACAAAGGACAATGATCAGATCTTCCTTCTGGGGGCAGGAAAATGCCAACTCCCCTTTGGAAATGACTCATGGGGAAAGGAGGAACCAGCCAGGTCACAAGGTGCTCAGGTTACCTCCACAACTCCTCCCTCAATCCCTCCTTTTTGTGATGTGTCAATGATGTAGTTGGGATGTAGTTCTAGGGGTATTGTTGTTGTTGTTGTTTAGTCGTTTAGTCGTGTCCGACTCTTCGTGACCCTCTGGACCAGAGCACGCCAGGCACTCCTGTCTTCCACTGCCGGGATCCCACAGTTTGGTCAGTGTAATGGTTCTAGGGGGTTGCTCGTGCGTAGAATATTAAGAAGACAATAAAACATCAAACATTAAAAACTTCCTGTAATGGTTCTAGGGGTTGCTCGTGCGTAAGTTGTCGCCACACCTGGCTGAGTTACCTGGGTGAACCCTATTCTGTCTGGACAGCCACTCACCCGTGGCTGTCTCAGTCGCTGGCAGAATCCATCAGTGGGCGTTTCTTGAACTTCTTCCAGCAAAGAAGCTCTTTGACGCCCAGTCTCCTCCTACTCTCCCTGCATGGAAGTCTTCTGCGCAGGGAGGGTGTCTGCAGCGGAGGACCCGTGCTCTCCCCGCTGGTCTCCGGCGAGGAGTCCTGGAGCCCCATCGCCGATTCCCCCCTCTGCCCCCCTTCTCCACTGGTGCTACGCTGATTTCCTTCCCCAGCAGATGGGCTGCCTCTCTCCCTACTGGGACCCTCTCCAGCATCCCTCTGGAGCCATCCCTCCGCCTCTGACTGGTGTCCTTGTTTTTTTGTCCAAGGGAGCCCTCAGATTTCTCCATTAACAAGAGGATATATTGATTAAATATTATCCTTCCTTCCCCACACTAGTGAGCTGGTAGCCGAGTACATTCCGCTTTATATTGCAGGCAGCTAGTTGGTAGATTCATTTGAATCTCTTTATAGTGGTACCTTGGTTTAAGAACAGCTTAGTTTATGAGCAACTTGGATTAAGAACACTGGAAAACCTGGAAGTAGGTGTTTTGGTTTGTGAACTTTGCCTTGGAATAAAAACATGTTTCGCTTCCTGTTGAGTATGTTCCATTTGTAAAAATAAAAAAATTGGATAATTTTATTGTTTATTTAACATAATTGTTACAAAATATAAGCAAAATGTTACAAATGCATACATATATATATATATATATATATATATATATATACACACACATACATATTTCAAATATGTATGTATATATAGAAGAAGATTGGAAGAAGTTTAAAGCTTATCTACAAAAACATTGTAAAATTTATGAATGCTAAGGGCATTGTAAATGAAATGAAGGGGTTCTAGTGATTAAGATAAGTAAGAGTATAAAGGGAAGGATAAAGGATGAAAACGAATATGAATGAGCTTGCTGGAAAAAAAATTAAAGTGGAATACAAGAAGGGAAGGCGGGAGGAAGTAAGGAAAATAAGGTTTTGAAGGTTATTAAAATGAAAAAGAGTTTTTTTTTACTTTTTTTATTACTATGTTAAATCTTTTTTATGTTTCTTTTTTCTCTCTTTATGATTCCTTGTTTTTGTCTGTATTTTTGATGTTTGTTGTTTCTGTGTTTTTTGTGGACTGTTAATTTTCTGTAAAACTTAATAAATATCATTAAAAAAAAACAAATAAGGACATATATATGAAAAAAGGAACAAAAGAGAAGAAAAGAAGAAAGAAGAAAAAATAGAGAATAAAAGAAGAAATGTTGGAATACGTTTTCCAAGATTATTCTACAGATATCTCAATATGAAAACAATAATAAAATTTCATTGATTAAAATTTTGTAAATTGAGTCCCCCGCTGCTATGGGAAAGCAGGCCTTGGTTTAAGAACACTTTGGTTTAAGAACGGACTTCCGGAACAGATAAAGTTCGTAAACCAAGGTACCACTGTATTTAAGCAATCCAATCTGGCTTGTCCAGACTGGGTTTGTTCCTGGTAAATCCCCTTTGTTCCCTCTTACAAAGAATAAAGACACAACAGTCTTCTCTTAAAAGTGATAAGAAGTTTAGGTAAAGGTAAAGGGACACCTGACCATTAGGTCCAGTCGTGTCCGACTCTGGGGTTGCGACGCTCATCTTGCTTTATTGGCCAAGGGAGCTGGTGTACAGCTTCTGGGTCATGTGGCCAGCATGACTAAGCCACTTCTGGCGATACCAGAGCAGCGCACTTAAATGCCGTTTACCTTCCCGCCACAGCGGTACCTATTTGTCTACTTGCACTTGCTTTTGAACTTGACGTGCTTTTGAACTGCTAGGTTGGCAGGAGCAGGGACTGAGCAACGGGAGCTCACCCCGTCGCGGGGATTCGAACCACCAACCTTCTAATTGGCAAGTCCTAGGCTCTGTGGTTTATCCCACAGTGCCACCTGCATCCCTTTTGATAAGAAGTTTACTTACATTCAAATCCCGGTAGGTTCCCTGATGGCAGGCTTTTAGCTTGTAGTTACGGAAGAGAGTTTGAGTTCATCCCATATGGGGACTGAGCCCATCAAGAACATAAGGAGCAAAAAGTGTTGACGAGAGTGAGGGTCAAGAGAAAGTTGGCTGTGTGACTGGCCCTTTTATGGGGTCTCCCAGGGTCACAAATCTACCTGTCTCTCTGTCTGGAGCAACATTCCCCTGTGTGTCCACTCTGGGCAATCAGGAAATGTCATATTGGACTGCTTTCTGTGATGCAACATTCCACGCAGATGGGGAAAACTTACATGCTAAACCACAGGTAGGCAAACTAAGGCCCAGGGGATGGATCTAGCCCAATCGCCTTCTACATCTGGCCCGCGGATGGTCCAGGAATCAGCATGTTTTTACATGAGTAGAATGTGTGCTTTTATTTAAAATGCATCCCTGGGTGATTTGTGGAGCATAGGAATTCGTTAATCCCCCCCCCAATATAGATAGGTAGATATAGATAGATAGATAGATAGATAGATAGATAGATAGATAGATAGATAGATAGATAGATAGTCCGGCCCCCCACAAGGTTTGAGGGACAATGGACCAGCCCCTTGATGCCCCCTGTGCTAAACTGTTATTATTTTTAAGCAAGATACAACAGACCCTGTCTCACGGATAGGAAACTGCATTCCAAATGGGTCAGATCCAGCTCTTCTTAGATTCCGTAGAATTGTGGAGCTAGAAAAGTCCTGAGGGTCATCTAGTCTAACCCCTTCAATGCAGGAATCTCAGCACATGGTTCCCCTCCAACTCAAAACCATATCAGACCTGCTTAGCTTTGCAAATGTGCTAGCAGTTTTGTCACTGCACCACTAAAGGTAAAGGTGAAGGGACCCCTGACCATTAGGTCCAGTTGTGACCGACTCTGAGGTTGCGGGGCTCATCTCGCTTTATTGGCCGAGGGAGCCGGCGTACAGCTTCCGGGTCATGTGGCCAGCATGACTAAGCCGCTTCTGGCGAACCAGAGCAGTGCACGGAAACGCCGTTTACCTTCCGGCCAGAGCGGTACCTATTTATCTACTTGTACTTTGACGTGCTTCCGAACTGCTAGGTTGGCAGGAGCAGGGACTGAGCAACGGGAGCTCACCCCGTTGCGGGGATTCGAACCGCCAACCTTCTGATCGGCAAGTCCTAGGCTCTGTGGTTTAATCCACAGCGCCACCCGCGTCTTTTGTGGGGCATAGGAATTCGTTAATTCCCCCCCCCCCGAAAAAAAAAATATAGTCCAGCCCCCCACAAGGTTTGAGGGACAATGGACCAGCCCCCTGCTGAAAAACCTTGCTAACCCCTGTGCTAAACTGTTATTGTTTTTAAGCAAGATACAACAGACCCTGTCTCACGGATAGGAAATTGCATTTCAAATGGGCCAGATCCAGCCTCCCCACAGCTCTTCTTAGATTCCGTTCACTTGTGGAGCTGAGGGTCATCTAGTCTAACGCCCTTCAATGCAGGAATCTCAGCACAGAGTCTCCCATCCAAATCAAAACCATACCAGCCCCTGCTTAGCTTTGCAAATGTGCTAGCAGTTTTGTCACTGCACCACTAGGAGGACAGGAAAAACAATCTCAGTATGCTCCGGAGGAACACATTTGTTTGGAAAGAAATTTCTGTGCAGTTGTGGGTGAACATATCAGACGACACAGCGATTCTTCAAACAGCTCTTGTTTATTCACAGGCCAGAACTGAACTGAACTGAAGGGTTCAGCCAGCCTGCTTATATAGAGCTCCACTACAATGCAACTGTAACAACTTTCTGTAACTATCCAATCACTGAACATCACTTTCAATCCCTTATTTGCATATGTGGACCTGAGGGAAAACTACAGTATCCCCCTGCTGGCCCAGGGTGAGAACTTCAGTACATAACAGTTTCCATGCACGTACTTTGTGTTTTTTAAATATCTGGCAATTTGAAGTATGCACAGAGAAAGGCGCGACCTTCCCAATTTTGGCTCCCGTTTCCATGAAGACAAAACTGATATTTCCAGCAGATCCAAAACCTGATCAAATATTCCCTGCTGAATGCGAGTGTTAAACTTCCAAGCGTCAACATTCATATTTTAATCAGTTTTTAAAGGACATCTTAAAATAGCACAAAACGCGCTTTCTCACCCTAAGACTGCATGTTAATTCCAAACTCGGCACGAACGCTACAAAACCTGTTCTATCGGATAAATTAGATAAACATAGACATCCCAGATATTTGACACCGAGAAGAATCTTGAAAATTATACGTGGCTTTGCCAAGCCAAATAGCCCTGCCTGTCTAGAGTGTCTGAGAAAACAATTAATCAGCTTTTTCTCTCCGGTGGGTTCAGTAATGAAGGCTTTCAAGGCTGCTGTTTATTAGCCCATCAAACCCAACTGGTTTGGCATCACCAAAGTGGAGAGGAATTTATGGTTCTAGTTTGTTTGGCAGCGTTTGGGCTTTCCGAAACAGAATGAGTGGGCCTGCAAAAAGGAAGGATGGTGCAGGCCAGTGTTATCGCCATGTGATTAATACTTTTGTGGGGTTTCCCCCCAGCCTGGGAACGGTCTTTGAGGGCCATGTGCATTTAATTGCGACACTGTGCAGCCAATCAGAATTGTCTATATATGACAGCATCACAAAGCCAAGGGAGAGCGAGGGGCGTCGCATCTTCAGTGAGCACTGACCTTACTCCGAATTGGCAAATACTTTTGTTAAGTTGTGGGTGAACATTTCAGACGACACAGCGATTCTTCAAACAGTTCTTGTTTATTCACAGGCCAGAACAGAACTGAACTGAAGGGTTCAGCCAGCCTGCTTATAGAGCCCCACTACAACGCAACAGTAAGCACTTTCTGTAACTATCCAATCACTGAACGTCACTTTCAATCCCTTATTTGCATGTGTGGACCCGAGTGAAAACTATCTACAGTATCCCCCTGCTGGCCCAGGGTGAGAACTTCAGTACATAACACCTTTCCCTCTGTTATAGGAATTCTAAGGTCTCCTATATATAAATCATATGTTCATAAATTTACAAGGCAAGCACATACATAAGTATATAAACTATGTGTCTGAAATAGTACAGGTGAGCAATCCTGAAACCATTTTTACTCTCCCAAATTGACCTCAAATGTTTCTCTGCAAGGAGGAAGGAAATGGGAAAGCCCCCCCCCCCCATTGTCTCTTTGCTCACAAATCCTGTCTTAAGGGTGTATCTGTGTATGAATAGGGTGAGCCTGTGACCTGGATTCAGGAACCGAGTATTTACTATCACAAAAGAATGGCTGGGATGCCCAGGTAAAAGCAATCAGTGACCATTATCAGGTATCCTGGCAGGCAGGTTTTCTGCTGTAGACCGCCCCTTCAGTGATGTATGTACAGTGTTTTGGGGGGTGGTCTTGAGCTACAGGGGAGGCAATTTCCTTTTCTTTTCTTTTTTCCAATTTTTTTATTGATTTTCCAAATTTGTAACAAACATCAAAAAACAAACAAACAAACAATAAATCCTAACTATAATAAATCCACTTTTGTTAACATTATTAGGTGACTTCCTCGAATCCTCCTGGCTGAGTTTCTATGTATATCATTGTACCAGTTTTCCAAAACTAATTTCTCATAAAATTTACATCTTTCTTTCTTTTCATTATAACTTTAGATATATTATTCTATAACTTCACATATTTAAATCCTAAGCCATCTGGTATTTGCAAGTGTTTCTATTTAAATTATCTAGCTCCCAAAAGTCCATCATCTTCATCTGCCATTCCTCCACTGTTGGTACATCTTTTGTATGCAGTTGTGGCATACAAAAACAATCCAACATCTTTCTTGGGCAATTCCAAACCTATTATTCCAAGAAGAAAGGTCTCTGGTTTCTTAATAAATGTATATTTCAACATTTTTTTCAATTCACTATAAATCTTTTCCCAGAAGTCTTTCCCAGGGAGTCCCTTCCCAGGGAGGCAATTTTCAAATGTTTATATAAGAGCTTAGAGGGACACGGGTGACGCTGTGGGTTAAACCACAGAGCCTAGGACTTGCCAATCAGAAGGTCGGCGGTTCGAATCCCTGCGACAGGGTGAGCTCCCGTTGCTCGGTCCCTGCTCCTGCCAACCTAGCAGTTTGAAAGCACGTCAAAGTGCAAGTAGATAAATAGGTACCGCTCTGGCGGGAAGGTAAACGGCGTTTCCATGCACTGCTCTGGTTCTCCAGAAACGTCTTAGTCATGCTGGCCACGTGATCCAGAAGCTGTACGCCGGCTCCCTCGGCCAATAAAGCGAGATGAGCGCTGCAACCCCAGAGTCGGCCACAACTGGACCTAATGGTCAGGGGTCCCTTTACCTTATATAGAATAGAATCATAGAATCATAGAATCCTAGAGTTGGAAGAGACCACAAGGGCCATCGAGTCCAACCCCCTGCCAAGCAGGAAACACCATCAGAGCACTCCTGACATATGGTTGTCAAGCCTCTGCTTAAAGACCTCCAAAGAAGGAGACTCCACCACACTCCTTGGCAGCAAATTCCACTGTCGAACAGCTCTTACTGTCAGGAAGTTCTTCCTCATGTTTAGGTGGAATCTTCTTTCTTGTAGTTTGGAACCATTGCTCCGTGTCCGCTTCTCCGGAGCAGCAGAAAACAACCTTTCTCCCTCCTCTAGGTGACATCCTTTTATATATTTGAACATGGCTATCATACCACCCCTTAACCTCCTCTTCTCCAGGCTAAACATGCCCAGCTCCCTTAGCCGTTCTTCATAAGGCATCGTTTCCAGGCCTTTGACCATTTTGGTTGCCCTCCAAAGAGCTTGCATATAAGAGCTTGCACACCAGTCTTCTGGGTTCCTCTCCTCCCTCCTTGCGTGGGGTGAGCAGGGGACCCTGTTGCAACAGATCAATACAAGATCAGGCTTACTAGCTGCTTTGCTTCTCAATATTCTCTGGTTGGCTTCTGTTATTTTCTTCTACCGATAGAGAACCCACTTAAGGACTCTGTAAGGGCTCTTACATACCCCATAAGGGAAAGGGAGCAGTATTTTTCTTATAACACCTCCCTAACACAGACTCCCACTTTTCAGGACAGCCAAGCACTATTGCGAAAGCTTTCTACCTTTCAGCAAAAGCCCTAAACGAAATAACACCATTCTCCCCTGCGACAGAGAACAATGTTTATATGAGCTCTGCTGATCAGCTCTTGGTGGGATTTACAAGAAGTTTGTCAGGCAGTTAAAATCGACATGGGTGGTTTTCGTTTGTGGCTGGGGGGAAAACATCGATATTGAGACACCCATTAAATGGCGGTTATTAAATTGTTGTGGTTTGAAACGAGCCTCGTGATGGGAACTAAGAGGGGGAAACATGGCAAGGAGATTGCGCAATATTTAAAGGGAAAACAAGGTTTCTCAAGATCCCCACGCCGCAGAGGAAAAAAGGCTGTGTATTGTACATCATGCAGTTGAAACACCTGGCTTTCCCCAATGAATCCTGGGAACTGTAGCTTACCTCTCACTGAGCTAGAACTCCTTGCACCCTTCACAATACCATAATTCCCATTTTTAGGATGGTTATTCACACCTCAAGGTGACAGCGCCACATTCTTAGAATCATAGAATCATAGAGCTGGAAGAGACCACAAGGGCCATGGAGTCCAACCCCCTGCCAAGCAGGAAACATCATCAGAGCACTCCTGACATATGGTTGTCAAGCCTCTGCTTAAAGACCTCCAAAGAAGGAGACTCCACCACACTCCTTGGCAGCAAATTCCACTGTCAAACAGCTCTTACTGTCAGGAAGTTCTTCCTAATGTTTAGGTGGAATCTTCTTTCTTGTAGTTTGGAGCCATTGCTCCGTGTCCGCTTCTCTGGAGCAGCAGAAAACAACCTTTCTCCCTCCTCTATGTGACATCCTTTTATATATTTGAACTTGGCTATCATATCACCCCTTAACCTCCTCTTCTCCAGGCTAAACATGCCCAGCTCCCTTAGCCGTTCCTCATAAGGCATCGTTTCCAGGCCTTTGACCATTTTGGTTGCCCTCCTCTGGACCCGTTCCAGTTTGTCAGTGTCCTTCTTGAACTGTGGTGCCCAGAACTGGACACAGTACTCCAGGTGAGGTCTGACCAGAGCAGAATACAGTGGCACTATTACTTCCCTTGATCTAGATGCTATACTCCTATTGATGCAGCCCAGAATTGCACTGGCTTTTTTAGCTGCCGCGTCATGCCTAACACTAGTTGGGAATCATTTCCCCTGGACTGAGGCTTTTAGTTAGTGAATCCAGAAAATGGTTAGAGTGAAAAGAGAGTAAAGTCAAGATAGAAGAAGAGATTAAAGAAATAATGAAATGTGTTTAAGCTGGTTGGAAAAATAAAGTAGCGTAAGAAGAATGGCTGCAAGTCAAGTCACTTGGTGGGTGTCCATGTGGGGTAGGTGTGTAGGTACAGTGGTACCTCGGGTTACATACGCTTCAGGTTACAGACTCCACTAACCCAAAAATAGTGCTTCAGGTTAAGAACTTTGCTCCAGGATGAGAACAGAAATTGTGCTCCGGCAGCATGGCAGCAGCAGGAGGCCCCATTAGCTAAAGTGGTGCTTCAGGTTAAGAACAGTTTCAGGTTAAGTATGGACCTCCAGAACGAGTTAAGTACTTAACCCGAGGTACCACTGTATGTTGATATGTACAGTATAGGTAGATATTATATAGAGTAATGTAGATATGTTTTATGTTATGAAAATAAGGTAGTGTTTTATGTATGTGCACTGTGTAAATGTATATGTACCGGTATGTATTTTATATGTTAATAATAATAATAATAATAAATTTTTAAAAGATGGTCCTGCATTGGGACATAGTGAAAGTAGAACTCAAGACAAATTGGAAGGTCTAGTTTATTTTTAAAAACAATCTTTCCTCTCTCATTCTCCCCTTCTCTTTCTGCTTCCTCGATGGGATCTCGCCCAACCAGATGTCAACGCCTTCCTCCCCGAGGCAGAGAGGTTCTGTGGCATCACTGCATAGGAATCCTCAGTCTTGGGCCCCCATCAGCAGTCAGCCGACGGAAAGGAGGCGCTGAGCCCTTGTGACTCAGAAAAGACTTTCCACTCGCATTAGAGTTGATGGAGAAGGAAGCCCGTCTCACATATTGCCACAGCGAAATGTATCACGCTCTAGACATGCGGCTCAACAGAGCGATTAAGAACAATACCAGAGGGAGGTCATAAATCTACAATCTGTGTGGGGTTGCCAGAAACAAAAAACAAGCCCAATTTAGGGGTGGAACCACTTTATTTCTATGTACCAGCTGAGTCAAGTGAGGCTCTATTCTGCCTTGGTCAGACCACACCCGGAATACTGTGTCCAGTTCTGGGCAACACAATTTTAAAAGGGTGTTGACAAGCTGGAACGTGTGCAGAGAAGGACAACCAAGGTGGTCAAGGTTCTGGAAGCCATGATAGAACAAGCTTGTTTTCTTCAGCCCTGGAGGGTAGGACTCGAACCAGTGGCTTCAAGTTGTGCAAGAAACGAGATTCCGATTGCCTCAGATCCAAATCAGTTCCATTAAAAATGTTAATGGAGAAATCTGAGGGCTCCCTTGGACAAAAAAACAAGGACACCAGCCAGGAATACCAGAGCAAAACAGCAGCCAGTAGGCTTGGTCTTTATTGAAGACTGTCGCGACTGGACTCCCACCTGCCACCAAGTGAAACAAGATGGAAGCCCCAAACAAAAGAGAACCCAAACTTTTATTAGCTGCTAATCCCCATGTTACACCCCCCCCCCAAGTACATCACGGTTACATCATGAAAGGGGAGGTCTGGTGGAAGTAATCTGAGCATCCTGGACCCTGCCCCATGGTTCTCCTTGCCCTCCACCAAACACCCATCAAGTGTAACAAAAGAGATATTTACATTTCCCTGTTTCCCAGCCAAGTTAATCACACCCTTTTGTCTTCATCTGGGCTTGTTATTTCTGGAATGGCTACCTGTCTGGCACTCAGGTATCAGGATGCCAGGGATTATCACTCAGGCAGAGGGGCTGCTGAGTAGCTGAGCTCACATGTCTATATGAATTTCTGAAGTTTTCCCAGTGAACCAGTACACAGATACATTTATAAGTGAATTCTTACATTTGGTATCGTGCAGCAAAGGCCCTTTGAATAGATAGGAAGAAACTGCGATGAAGTGTTTTGTGGAGACAAATCACAAAAGTCACAAAAGTGATTGTGCTGGTTTTGGTAGTGGGCTGCATGTGCATGATATCTGCTGGAGGGGCAACCCCCCCCCACCACCCTATACATAAATTCCTGCAACAAAAACAAGGCTCTGTTCCCCACTATTGCATAGAATATATATATAAAAGTCTGTGACTGGTTCTCCTTTCTACAAAAGTCGATGAAATTTGTAAGCTTGGGGGGTCTCTCCTGAGTTGGTTAAGCCCCCAAATTGCAGGCAGATTCTGACAGCTTTATGTAGGGCACCTTTAAATGTCAATTATTATTTTTTAAAGGCTATTGAAAATACTTTTAAACAAATCTGGGGGAATCGGACATGATTGGCAGCCGTGATTGCTCCTCCTGAAGCCTGCTAAATTTCAGAACAACAGCTGCAGCGATTTTCCTGCAAGCTTTTACTTTCCAGGTGTGTTATAAAAGAATCAGTCAACCTCCGCTAGAGCTTTGTGGGCAATTGGTCTCAAAATTGATGACATGCGAGATGCACACCCCATACAAACACACCTGCTGTTTCTAAGCTCCCTGACAAGCAAATAGGTCTATCCATAGATTTTTGTGCCCGGAGTCTTTAGAGTTGTTTGGTGGGGAGAACAGAAAAGCACTCATTTTCCACCCTGCGGGTTTGTTTCTTGGAGACTGAAATGGCCTCCGATTCAATAGGTGTCCCAGGGGGAACTGCAAATTATTTTTGGGCCTGAGTTCAGGCGCTACCTGGTGCAGAGCTGGTTGCCCATAGAATAGATTCTCAGAAAGAGAGAGAAAGTAATTTGCAGGAACTCTCCTTCATAATACAGTCATATGTCGGGTTATAGCCACTTCAGATTGCGTTTTCTAAGGTTGCGGACCGCCGAAACCCGGAAATACCAGAACAGGTTACTTCCAGGTTTTGGTGGTCACGTATGCGCAGAAGCACCGAATCGCAACCTGCGTGTGCACAGATGCAGGTTGCGAACGCTGCAGGTTGCGAACATGCATCCCGCACGGATCACGTTCGCAACCTGAGCGTCCACTGTAATGATAATAATTTATTATTTATACCCTGCCCATCTGGCTGGGCTTCCCCAGCCACTCTGGGTGGCTCCCAACAGAATATTAATAAAAATTAAAAAGCGACAAAACATCAAACGTTAAAAGCTTCCTAAACAGAGCTGCCTTCAGATGTCTCCTAAAAGTCAGGTAGTTGTTTATTTCCTTGACATCTGATGGGAGGGCGTTCCACAGGGCGGGCGCCACCACCGAGAATTCCCTCTGCCTGGTTCCCTGTAACCTCACTTCTCGCAGGGAGGAAACCGCCAGAAGGCCCTCGGAGCTGGACCTCAGTGTCCGGGCAGAACGATGGGGGTGAAGGCTCTCCTTCAGGTACACTGAGCCATCATTGCCTCTGACCATGAACAGAGCACATAGCCATCATGGTTAGTAGCCTCTGCTAGCCTTATCCCCTGACAGAGTGTCCGTTCTTGAGAGAATGATGTGCTCTTGCTCTGCTTTCAAGTTTCCAGACAAAGTCACCTGAGAACAGGAAGCTGGGCCTTGGCTTCATCCAGCAGGACTCTTGTGTTATTATTTTCTCACATTCGTATTAATCCCTTTCTCCATGCTGTTCTTTCTGAACTTCTGCTTTTATCCTGGACTCGAAAGCTTTGCCTTGCCCTTCAGGTCCTTGCATCCAGCTTTCTTTGGTGCCTTGCTGATTCGTATAGCCTTTCCAGAAGTGTTCTCTTTCATCTCGGGTTTTCAGCCACTACCTGCCTTTTACAGCCTTGCCTATAAGATCCAGCAAAGTTGCCTTCTCTTGCAGCCCAGCCCAGTTCGGTGCCTCCGAGGCAGAAGACGAGATCTCAGGAGGAGAAGACACATTTAGACCCAGAGAGGCATGGACTGTACTGCGAAATCCGCTTGAGAATTTATTTGGTCCCACTGGGGTGTGGAAGAAAAGGAGCCGGTCCACACATGAGATGATTTGAAAGATGGAGATTTCTTTTGGGGGTGTCCTTTTCTCTTTGATACAGCTTGCTGGACATCTCAGCAGAGCTTTCACACAGCACAAAAAGGAGGCTTCTGCTCTTCAGCTCAGTGGTACAAAAGGATGTAGAAGAAATCAGCTTCAGAAATTAGATTCTGCCGTCCTTTGAAATTGCACAGTGCATTCATATCTTTTTATTGTTTATTTAACATAATTGTTACAAAATATAAGCAAAATATTGCAAATACATACATACATATTTCAAATAAGCACATTTACATGAAAAAAGGAACAAAAGAGGAAGAAAAGAAGAAAAGGAAAAAGAAGAAGAAGAAAATAAAGAGAAAAGGAGAGGAAGAAAAGTTGGAGGAATTTCTCCCAAGTTTATTCTTCAAATATCTCAATAATAAAATTTCATTGATTGACTTCCATCGCTTACACTGCACTTCCTATAAACATTTTAAGCAAAATTGTATCTGTTATTCCATATTTTTCTCATACAATCTCACACAAATATTCTAATCAATAAGTTTTCTAAATCTCTCATAAATCTATTCTAAACACAACCAATACCTTACATTTAATCCTCGTCTACATAAATACTCATTTAAGCATTTCCATTGTTTCTGGATTATATTTTTTGGTTTTTGTCTTATCAAATCCGTCAACTTTGCTAATTCCAAGTATTCGCATAATTTATTTAACCATTCATATCAAAATGGGAAATATTTAAAATATATTTGAAAATTAATAATACTGACCTAAAATTGGTAGCGGCATTCGAATAACTCCAGTAATATCGTTAACTTGTTATACAGTTTAACATATTTTGAACATGATTTACACTTTACACTTGTTTATACTGAATTGCATTTGCCATTTCACCACCCACTCGCTGAGGCTGGAGAGGCAAAACTTTGAAAGGTGCAAGTCACGTGACATCATTATGGCACCGAGTGATTGACTGGTGAGTTGTCCCACCCACCACCCACCCAGTGGCGTAGCGTGGGGGGTGCAGGGGGGGCCAGCCGCACCGGGCGCAACATCTGGGGGTTAGGGTTAGGGATAGGGTTAGGGGGCGCAAATCCAGGGTTAGGGGGCGCAAATTACTTGCCTTGCCCCGGGTGCTGACAACCCACGCTACGCCACTGCACCCACCCACCAACCTACCTACCTGTCAAAGTTGACCAGCAGGGGTGGTTGGCGCCAAAAAGATTTCCCCATCCTTGTTTTAAACCTAATTTTCACTTGGCAGGGGCTGCAGCTGTTTCCCCTTCTCCACCAGACATAATTGCCAACAACAGGAGGAAAAGTTGGCATCCCTTGCCACTGGCTCCTCTGAAAATTACGTTGGAAGGGCATGGGTGCCAAAAGCACTTGGCTCCCCGTGGGCACTGCACACTTGCCAAGGACTTTCGTCGCAGCGGGCATGACAGCTGGGGAAAGGGCATGTTCATTTTCAGATCTGGCAACTCCAATCTTGCCATTGCGTACTTTCCCGCCTCTTGTTCTGTTCCTCGCCTTCCCCCTTAAAGAACTAAAATTCTTTTATTGGTGGATTTTCATGAGAATAGGTGTACACACACACGCGCGCGCGCGCGCACACACACACACACACACAAGAGAGAGAATCATTTAATCAGAGTTAGAAAGGGGCCCGGGCGTCGTCTAGTTCTAACTCAACTAAAGCATCCATGACAGATGGCCATCAAACCTCTGCTTAAAAAAAAAAGGAGAGCCCACAGTGTTAAGTTGTGGGTGAACATATCAGACGACACAGCGATTCTTCAAACAGCTCTTGTTTATTCACAGGCCAGAACAGAACTGAACTGAAGGGTTCAGCCAGCCTGCTTATATAGAGCTCCACTAGAACGCAACAGTAACCATTTTCTGTAACTATCCAATAACTGAACGTCACTTTCAATCCCTTATTTGCATATGTGGACCTGAGTGAAAACTATCTATGGTATCCCCCGGCTGGCCCAGGGTGAGAACTTCAGTACATAACACACAGCTCAAACTGAGGACGCACGGGAGAAACGTGCTAAGAGGAAGACATGATTGGCAAACCCTGAATCAACTCCCGCCCGGAAACCAATGTCCCCATTGCGGAAGTACATGTGGATCCAGAATTAGCCTCCACAGTCACTTACGGACTCATTGTTAAAACTGTGTTTATGGAGGACAACCTTACTCGGTTACGAGGGATCGCCAAAGAGAGAAAGAGAGAGAGAGAGAAGAATTCAGTCAGTTTGCTTAAAAACATGGACTGCATGAAGTTCTCCTCCACTTTTAACTTCACAATCTCCTCTGCAACTAGATTGACTAGTGGGAAGCGAACACAGCAATATTAATACAGTGGGGCCCCGCAAGATGAATGCCTCGCAAGACGAAAAACCCGCTAGACGAAAGGGTTTTCTGTTTTTTGAGGCGCTTCGCAAGACAAATTTCCCTATGGGCTTGCTTCGCAAGACGAAAACGTCTTGCGAGTCTTGCAACTTTTTTCGCTCCCCCCCCTTTTTCTAAGCCGCTAAGCGCCGCTTAGCCGCTAAGCTGTTTAGCCGCTAAGCCGCTAAGCTAATAGCCGCTAAGCCGCTAATAGCGCTAATCCGATAAGCCGCTAATAGGGTTGCTTCACAACAACAAAAAAACCGCTAGACGAAGAGACTCGCGGAACGGATTATTTTCGTCTTGCGAGGCACCACTGTACAGTGGTACCTCGGGATGCGGATGGGATCCATTCAGGAGCCCCATTCACATCCAGAAGCAAACGTAACTAGCGACGGCACCTCTGCACACATGCGCATCGCTTTCTGCCACTTCTGCTCATGCGTGTGACATCATTTTGAGCGTCTGCACATGCGTGAGCGGCGAAACCCGGAAGTAACGTGCTCTGTTACTTCCGGGTTGCTGCAGAGCACAACTCGAACGTGCTCAACCTGAAGAATATTCAACCCGAGGTATGCCCGTAATATTTATTTATTTATTTATTTATTTATTTATTTATTTATTTATACCCCGGCCATCTGGCTGAGTTTCCCCAGCCACTCTGGGCAGCTCCCAATCAAGTGTTAAAAACAATACAGCTTAAAATATTAAAAACTTCCTTAAACAGGGCTACCTTCAGATGTCTTTTAAAGATAGGATAGCGGCTTATTTCCTTCACATCTGAAGGGAGGGCGTTCCACAGGGCGGGCGCCACTACCGAGAAAGCCCTCTGTCTGGTTCCCTGTAACCTCACTTCTCACAATGAGGGAACCGCCAGAAGGCCCTCTGTTGCCCCAGTTCCCACTCCACGTAACGTTTTCGGGCCGTAATATTTGCAGTCCTTGTATTAACGTACGCTTGGCACTCCGTGCACCAAGCGATCGCTCTTTTAGCACAGCCAGAGGCTTTGGGCGTTGGGCTTCGCCACACGGACAGAGTTCGCTTCGTCTTCTTCCAACGCGGCGGACAATTACACAGATGCTTTGCCCCTGGGCTTTGCCTGCGGCTCCTGGAAGCTGCGGGTCCGGCGTTGTTTTGGCAGCGAGGCTGCATTCTGTTCCCCTATCTTCCCAGGCGTTCCAAGGTAAAGTCGGGTCCAGCAGGAAGCATGGTGGTTTGCTGCCAGAAAGTAGGCCAGTCAGCGAGAGGCAAACAGGGCCTTTGTATAGCGAGCGAGCAACATTCCTGGCACTGATCCCTACAAACACTTGATAGTCTCTCACCCTTGGATATCCAGTAAACATTTCCGTGAAATTAGCAAAAGGTAGCAGCGGGGAAGGAGCATCTTCCAAGAGCCACTGGAACAGGGGTTTTATTGCAGTTGTGGGACAAGGAGGAGTGTCTGTTGATACAAATCTGGGTTCATGCCTCCTGTCGATGTCGCTCTCCACCCTTTGGCCAGTGCCGAACATCTTGATCTTCCTTTGCCGTCAGTGTGCAGTCATGTCCCCTTTTGTGAGACTTGAGCCACTCGGATCCTTTACTCCTTCATATTTTCCAAGGTTTCGTTCGCCTTTATTATTTCACAGATTTTACACACCGCTTGTCATGATCTGGGACTGGGGCTCGGACTCGGAACCAGAGGAGACTCAGTCCACACCGGATCCTTTGCCTCAGGCATCACCTGAACCAAGTCTGGGGCCTGATCCTGAAGAGTCCCAGTCTGCACAGGTTCCCCTGCAACAAGCCCCAGCTGGGCCGAGTCAGGGGCCTGAGCCTGCCCTGGCTCCAGATGCGGGGATTACCTAGTTGTCTTCAGCTGGGCCATCACTTACAGCTGCTCCACTACTGGTTGGGTCAGGGGAGGCTGAGGCGGCTTCTGGGTCTAGTAACCCACCGACGTCTCCCGAGCTGCAGAGACTGAGGTCTGAGAGAAGGAGAGACCTGAGTACTCGCAGGAGAAGTGCTTGCCTCCGGGCGAAACAGGGAGGTGAGTCGCTGGGGGATCAGGACTGGCCACTACCTGACAGAGATGAAAGGCTGTCGGACCCTGCCCCAGGTTTCGGGAGCAACATTGCTGTATGCTAGATCCTGCCTGAGATCCTGTACCTGTCTTTGCCTGGTTTCCTGCCTCGTGTCCTGCCTTGGCCCTGTCGGACTGACTCCCAGCAGAACCTTCGGATTCTGGACCAGTCCTGGACCGCGTTTCACGGGTTACCCTTGGGCCCAGCACACCGCTTGTAAAAACGACGTCAGCCCTCAAAGCAGTTTACAGAGAGAACGAAACAGTAAAATTATCGGTGAAAACAGCAGTTTCAAACATCCAAATGTGAAAACCAGCAACAGATTAAAACATATGTCAACTTTCCCCCTCCCATGCTTTAAGCACGGAGTGTGTGGACCTGTTTAGTGTTGTGGGGATTTTATTTAGTTTGTTTCAGAGGAATGGGTATGCTATGGTGGGGGTATTTTCGATTGTGTGCACCAATCCAAGCAAACCAATCATTTCCAGACCCACCAAGTGTCCTTCTTTTCCAGGGACGTCCCTGATTAAGAGAAGCCATCCTGGTTTCTGATTTTTTTTAAAAAAAAATAATATTTATTGAAAGTTTAAAGATTACAGAAAGAAGAAAAAAGAAAAAAGATTAAACAAAACAAATCAATACATTACAATACAAAAAAACAATACATCCAAAACAAAAATAAAAGCAAAAACAGTTAAAAACACATCCAATTTTCCATTTCTTTGTCTTTCATTTACTTGTTTCATCGACCTCCTCACACCTCCCTTTTTGTATTCAAGTTATTAATTATTTCAGCAAATAACTTTTAAGCTTTTTTTCCCAATCTTCTTCCACCGTCTCTTTTCTCTGGTCTCGGATTCTGCCAGTCCTTTCTATCAATTCCATATGGTCCATCAACCTGGTGATCTTCTGTCCAAGGCTCTTAACTCTTTTCCATGTCCCTTCTGCGGATCTTCTTCATATTTATACATACGCTTTACTTTATCTTCTGCTGATCTTGTTCTTAATTTCCTTCCTTTGGCACTGAGGAGTAGATCTCGGGGAAGCTCCAATCTATGAATGTCTTTATTCCTTCTCGACAGGTCAGCCCATTCTCCGTAGTCAAAATTAAAGTCCAAAAGATATTTCAGGACGTATTTCAAAATCCCTCCAAAGCTGGAGGCCCCCACAACTCCGATCTCCTCCTGAACCAAATCCAAATCCCAAAAGCCGGAACATCCCTGTATAAGGGGATCTGTCCATTTTTCCTTCTCCAGTCCAAACGAGGCTCCGATCCTCAAAATCTGACTTTCTCTAAATTCAGTCATAGAAGGCAACAACTTATATTCATCAAATTGCCTCTGTAAGGCTGGGGCTCTCTCCACTTATATTACTTGAGGTTCAACAACAACTTTCTCCCTCGCCTTCTCAGCAACTTGCCATGTCAAAGTAGATTCCTGAATCAATTCCTGAGTAGTTTCTGTATAGATGTTCATTTTTTGTCCCAAGTCAGTCTCTTTTTGTCCCAAATTATCAATTTTAATAATCATAACATCCGTCTTCTTATGAAGCTGATCCAATAAAGCACTTATCTTACAAAATGCAATCACTAAGGCTTCTTCTGTCGACATTCTTACCCGTTCAAGGTCAATCCCTGATTCTCACGGTCTTTTATCTCTGCAGCTGGGATATTCCCCAGCTCCACTCCTGTAACAGTTTCAAAGACTCCCTCTAGAGGAAACAATTTCTATTTGTATCAATCCTTTTAAACGCAGATCCAGCAACAAAATTAGTTTCAATTTTCAGTTACTTTTGCTCCTTTTTGAGTGCAGAAGGAAACAATGGAAACAATATATTTCTCTTGTTTAACTATCCTGGTTTCTGATTTGATCCCGGAATGTCCCCCTTTTCTTAGGATGTCCCTACTTTCATTGGAGAAATGTTGGAGAGTATGGAGTTATCCAACCCGAAGCCATCTGAAGCCAATCCTGTATAGGAAAGCTTTTATAAATATTAAATGTTTTATTATGTTTTTATATACAGTCATACCACATGTTGCGTCCACTTCAGGTTGCGTTTTTTTGAGTCGCGGACTGCCAAAACCTGGAAGTACTGGAACGGGTTACTTCCAGGTTTCGGCAGTTGCACATGCGCAGAAGCACTAAATCGCGCTTTGCACATGCGTAGAAGCACCGAATCACATCCCGCGCGTGAACAGATGCGCAGACGCAGGTTGCGAATGCTGCGGGTTGCGAACGTGCATCTTGCATGGATCATATGGTCTGGCCCCCCACAAGGTCTGAGGGACAGTGGACCAGCCCCCTGCTGAAAAAGTTTGCTGACCCCTGAACTAGATGATCCTCAGGGTCCCTTCCAATTCTGCGATTCTATGATTTACACGTTTGCTGTAATAAGCTAATGTGTTTGAACCAGCCCCAAATCTCCCCCTTTCTCGGGCAAACTGAATAGACAGACTCAAGCTGCCCCCCAAAAACCCCAAACAATGGATGTTTTAACGAAAACTCTCGCACAGGAACTCCTGGGGCATCTCACAAAAGGCTCTGTTAAGACCAGAGCAAGCACACCCTTTCCCTATATATGGGCAAAAATAAAAAGCTTCCGTGTGGAAAAGTCTGCAAAACAACCTCCCAGCAACACAAAAGCAAAGCCCCTTTTAAAAATATACCTCCATCAAGCAGGAGAACAAGAGTATTAATTGCAATCAATAACAGAGCTCAATAGCTGGCAGGCAGTCCATGAAAGCTGCCAGTAGCTGGACTCCGAAGCTCACGGTCACGGCTTTGCGAAGAGGCGAGAGAAATAAATGGGCTGGAAAAATGATTTCAGAGGTGAGCAACAGCTGCCTGCCCGTGTAAAAGCACATTAAAGTTTTCTTTCCCCCTTCTAAAGAAAGTCAGATAACACCGTTTTCCTCTTGTAAACATATTTCCGCAAAGTGATTTTCTCCCGCTGATATTCCAGCTGTGTCAGCGCTGGTTACACAGGTGTGAGCTCTTCAGAGCAACAGGTAAAAGCCTTCTTGTCCTGTTTTGACTCTTGTTTAGTCTTTATTAAGAGATGGGCAGATGCACATGCACAAATGAGAGGTGTTCAGTTCCCGAGCCTGACTCTGAGCTGGGAGGCTAGAGTTCGAATCCTGCCGAAGTTAAACGGGCAGCTTTAGGCCAGTCACTGTCTCTCTAATTATTTTTTAAAAAAAAATATTAACAATTTCAACATAACAAATGATCAAAACATCATCTTCATTATTTCCCCCCACCTCCCCAACAAACCCTCCCTCCTTCCCCCCTAAGACTTCCTTCAGCTCCTCTCTCTGATTTCTCAACCTATGTTAACCTCTGGATATTGTAAAATTGTATACATCCTTATATTATATATCTACTATGTTAACCCTCAATAAATTTGTGTAAAGGTAAAGGGACCCCTGACCATTAGGTCCAGTTGTGGCCGACTCTGGGGTTGCGGCGCTCATCTCGCTTTATTGGCTGAGGGAGCCGGCGTACAGCTTCCGGGTCATGTAGCCAGCATGACTAAGCTGCTTCTGGTGAACCAGAGCAGCACACAGAAATGCTGTTTACCTTCCCGCCAGAGCAGTACCTAATTATCTACTTTGACGTGCTTTCGAACTGCTAGGTTGGCAGGAGCTGCGACTGAGCAATGGGAGTTCACACCGTCGCGGGGATTCGAACCACCGACCTTCTGATCGGCAAGTCCTAGGCTCTGTGGTTTAACCCACCGTGCCACCCGCCTCCCAAATAAATTTGTGTATGCTTATTCAAAACCTGCCAAGGAGTCCAGTTCATTTTGTTGTCTTTTTAGATTTGTAAAAGGCTCCCAATCTTCTTTAAAGTCACAGTTGTCCTTGTCTCGCAATTTGCATGTGAATTTTGCCAGTTCCGCATAGTTCATCAATTTCTCTTGCCGCTGCTCTTTTGTCGGGGTTTCCTAATTCTTCCATCCTTGTGCAATCAAGACTCTTGCCGCTGTTGTAGCATACATAAATAAGTTCTTTGTTTTCCTTGGCAGGTCATGTCCTACAATCCCTAACCAGGCCAGTCAGTGTCTCTCAGCCTAACCTAACTCGCAAGGTTGTTGCGAAGATGAAAGAGGGAGTTTGGGAACCATGAGCAACCCTTTGAGCTCCTTGGAGAAAAGGGCGGTGTATAAATTGTAGAAAGCAGAGATATCACCTTGCCGACACAGGTCCGTATAGTTCAAGCTATGGTTTTCCCAGAAGTGATGTATGGAAGTGAGAGCTGGACCATAAAGAAGGCTGATTGCCAAAGAATGGATGTTTTTGAATTATGGTGCTGGAGGAGACTGCAAGAAGAGCAAACCTCTCCATTCTGAAGGAAATCAGCCCTGAGTGCTCACTGGAAGGACAGATCCTGAAGCTGAGGCTCCAATAGTTTGGCCACCTCATGAGAAGAGAAGACTCCCTGGAAAAGACCCTGATGTTGGGAAAGATGGAGGGCACAAGGAGAAGGGGACGACAGAGGACGAGATGGTGGGACAGTATTCTCGAAGCGACGAACATGAGTTTGACCAAACTGTGGGAGGCAGTGGAAGACAGGAGTGCCTGGCGTGCTCTGGTCCAGGGGGTCACGAAGAGTCGGACACGACTAAACGACTAAACAACAGAAATTGTAGAATCATAGAATTGGAAGGGACCCCGAGGGTCATCTAGTCAACCCACAGCAGTGCAGGAATCTCAGCGAAAGCATCCATGACACATGGCCATCTGAACTCTGCTTTAAAAAAACTCTGAGGAAGGAGAGTCCACCATCTTCCGAGGGAGACTGTTCCACTTTCAAACAGCTCATACTGTCAGAAAGCTTTTTTCGTATGTTTAGTCAGAATCCTCTGTAATGTAATAAACAAATTGGTTCCAGAAAACCAGAAAATATTTGGAGAATGGAGAATATTTAAGGATTATATAATATCATATTGTACCAATCACACCATATTAGCAGAACTTGAGTGATACTTGTAAGCACAACAAATACCTTGCTCACTTCTTCATAATAACATGGAAACAGGGAGGAATTGCAAAGCTACTTTGTGAGTAAATTGGGGGGGGGGATTAAACTTAAAACCCCCAAGCAGCCTTAACAAATCTGAAATAGCGGCCTGCAATTTGCGTCTCTCCTGGTGCGTAAAACTCGTACAGGGAAATGTCGCTCTCCTAAACGGTGACATTTGAAAGCCATTTGAAGGGGGAACTGGCTTTCTGCTTGCAAAATGCCAAACCATTATCTTCATCAGTCAAAGGCAGCGCAATCGGTTTTACACAATTGCAGGAGAGGCCTGGAGATTTCCAGCTTGAGGTTGGCGATAGCCAGGACTTTTGATCGGGAAGCGACAAAGAGTGAATCTCCTAGAGAGATTTCGGCTTCAGCGTCAGAAGAGATCTTCAGTCCCCTGGAGGAGAATCCATGTCCCCCACCGGGAACCTGTCAAAGCCAAGCTAATGTCAATCCATCTAGATTTGTATTTCATGCATGTTACCACTTGTGGAAGCGAAGTTACAGGGAACCAGGTAGAGGGCCCTCTCGGTGGTGGCTCCCTCCCACCAGATGTCAAGGAAATAAACAACTACCTGACTTTAGAAGACATCTGAAGGCAACCCTGTTTAGCGAAGTTTTTAATGTTTGATGTTTTATCGTCTTCTTAATATTCTGTTGGGAGCCGCCCAGAGTGGCTGGGGAAACCCAGCCACATGGGTGGGTTATAAATTATTATTATTATTATTATTATTATTATTATTATTATTATTATTATTATTCCCTTCCAAGGAACCTGTGGAGGACCTGGAGCAGAAGCAGAGAATCATAGAATGGTAGAGTCGGAAGGGACCATATAATCCATTCACCATTTAGATGGGTTTATGAAACATTTCTTTATCCTTCTGCTGTGGTGAAGAAGAATTCTACGAAACAGGGGGTATATCTGGAATCACTGTTCACTATGTCCGTTTGCGGACCACTTCGGCAGTGTTGGCCATCATAAAACAAAGCTTTACAGCTTGTTTTCACCAGATAATAATCTGACCCATTGCTTCTTTCAGAGACTTGGATAGTCTACAAAGACTTTCAGAGACTTATAAGACTTATGTTTATTTGGTTCTATGTTTTCAAGAGAATCTATCAAGAGTGCACATTTAGTGACTTTCAGAGATTTATAAGATTTCTGTTTATTTGGTTTCTCATACAGTATTGCTCAATGTTCCGTATAGATTATATAAAGAGTTTATATTGATACAGCGTTGTTGTACTTGGTCACCGTGTTGCCTTGGATATTACTGATGATTGTTTGCAACACAGGGGTTTAATTGTTTGACTTCAAAAGTAGGACCAGAAGGAGCCTTGTTTTCACTTTCTCTTTCTATCTTCCTTCTGGTGTGGTGTTTTGTACATAGTATGCTTAGTGTTAAGGTTTAGACTTATTATAAGTTATTGTAAGTTTAAGTCTCCTGCAACTGGATTTCTTATTGAAAGCGCCAGTCCTGAATTTATTGGATTTGTGACCATTCTGCTTATCTGTCTTCAGTAGCAGTAAAACTCTGCTGAAATACAATTGCCTCTGGTCTATTTTGGGAGGAATCCTGCAACGTGTTTAAGTTTTTACTCTGCTAACTATACTTTGGAATCTGCTCTAGAGCAATATTGAGTAGAATTCTGAAATATACTCAGAGTCGAGAGTGGATTTCATGCTCTTTATTCAGCTCATAGTGGTGAGGAGGAATGGAATTTCCTCCAGAATGTCTGCTTTATATACATTATTTACACAATGGGCCCCATGTGATTGGCTAATTCCTGGAATCTCCTGTAGGCCAATCAGGTTGCGGATTCACTTCCACCTGGAGCTGGATTGGGTGGCTCCTGTGGACCAATCATACTGCTGCATTCTGGATCGTATTGTTCTAGGACCAATCAGACTGCTGCATTTTGGATCCTATTCAACTCAGTAAATAACAAATTCCATGACAGAGAGTCCACTACCTGCCATTCTCCTTTATTCAACTGTATTCCCTTTGGCATTTCCTGGTTTTGTAATGCAACTTTCTCGTATTGTTTGATCGGAAAGATGATAAACAGAGAACTTGTGGAGACCGTATTCATGCTGGAAGATTCCCTTGAAATAGTAGAGCTATCTTTTCGCCCAAACTTTGGCTTTGTTCCATGCAACTTTCTCGTATTGTCTCTCGGCTGGGTAATTTCCTCTCATCAGACAATCCCTCTGATTGCCGCACCTCATCACTGCAAATATTGCAATCTTTGCTGTTCAGGTCTCCGAGGAAAAACGGGCAGTCTTTGGACCCGCTGGGAAACAAAGGCCATTTGAGAGCCAGGCTGCATCTTTAGAAAAATTAGCAAACTGGAGCAAGTCCTGTAGATGGCAGCTAAGAGGACAAAAGGGATCTCTGGAGACCAAGAACTGTGAAGAGAGTTTGGGAGATCTGTGCAGGCTAAAGCTAGAGAAAAGAAGATGGAGGGAAGGCAGAGAAGCGAGTGTTCTGCATGAAGAAATTGAAGGTGCATAAGCAGTAGGGACGTGGGTGGTGCTGTGGGTTAAACCACGGAGCCTAGGACTTACTGATCAGAAGGTCAGAGGTTCGAATCCCATGACAGGGTGAGCTCCCGTTGCTCGGTCCCTGCTCCTGCCAACCTAGCAGTTCGAAAGCACACCAAATGTGCAAGTAGATAAATAGGTACCGCTCGGGCGGGAAGGTAAACGGCGTTTCCGTGCGCTGCTCTGGTTCGCCAGAAGCGGCTTAGTCCTGCTGGCCACATGACCCGGAAGCTCCCTCAGCCAATAAAGCGAGATGAGCGCTGCAACCCCAGAGTCGGTCACGACTGGACCTAATGGTCAGGGGTCCCTCTACCTTTACCTTTAAGCAGTAGAGATAAATGGCAAAGTGCAAGAACATCTAAGAGCCATCTGGATCAGGCCAATGGTCCATCTAGTCCAGCATCCTATTCTCACAGGAGCCAACCAGATGCCTAATAACAATAATAATAATTTTATTGTTTATACCCCGCCTACCTGGCTGGGTTTCCCCAGCCGCTCTGGGCAACTTCCAGCAAAATATAACAAAATAATAAAATGCCAGACATTAAAAACTTCCCGATACAGGGCTGCCTTCAGATGTCTTCTAAACGTTGCATAGTTCTTTATCTCCCTGACATCTGAAGGGAAGGTGCCACTACCGAGAAGGCCCTATGCCTGGTTCCCTGTAACTTTACTCCTAACAGCGAGGGAACCAGCAGAAGACCCCCAACAGATATAAAAACATAATCAAACATTCAAAACTTCCCTAAACAGGGCTGCCTTCAGAGGTTTTCTAAAAGTCAGATAGTTGCTTATTGCCTTGACATTTGATGGGAGGGTATTCCACACAGCAGGTGCCACTACCGAGAAGGCCCTCTGCCTGGTTCCCTGTAGCTTTGCTTCTCGCAGTGAGGGAACCGCCAGAAGGCCCTCGGCGCTGGACCTCAGTGTCTGGGCTGAACGATGGGGGTGGATACACTCCTTCAGGTATTTTAAAAATCAGTATAAACAAGTGGACAGATTAGCAGGACTTGAATAAATTCAGCAGTATATGGGGAAGTAGGAGATAGTTTGTAAGAAGAGCAGAACTTGGTAACAGAATATGCAAAAGAGAGGGAAAATAAAAGATACAAGAGAAGGAGAGGAAGGGAAGTCCTTAGGTGTTTTATGTTGTGTCCTTGGTTTATTGTGGTCTTGTTTTCATTTGTCTTTATTTATTCTTTACTTGTTCTTTTTGAACTACATTCATACCTCGGGTTACAGAAGCTTCAGGCTGCGTTTTTTCAGGTTACGGACCCGCCAAAACCCGGAAGTACTGGAATGGGTTACTTCCGGGTTTCAGCAGTCGCGCATGCGCAGAACCGCCGAATTGCAACCCGCGCATGCGCAAAAGTGGCGCTGTGGGTTGTGAACTCTGCGAGTTGTGAACGTGCCTCCCGCACAGATCACATTCGCAACCTGAGCATCCACCCTATAGGTAAAAATGCAAATGAAAATATATTTCCGGTTTTTTTTTTAAAAAAAAAAAGAATTTGCCCAATCCTCCTTTCAAAATGTTTTTTTATGAAAATATTTCCCATAAGGAGCAAAAGTACATTCGGTGTCTCTGTGTTCGAATTGTAGAATTTTTCACACAGGCAAATCGCAGCCCATTTGAGACATTTTGGTTTTAGGATTTGTGGGGTTGAGGGGGAAAGAGGAGAGAAGCCATCGAATTTGATGGTCATCACAGTGCCTCCTGTCATTTCTATTCCCCCCTCCTACAAAAAAAAGAAACCTCAAAATAAAAGAAACAATAAAATTAAGGAACAGGAGAGCTGAGAAACAATTTAGCAGTTCACTTTCCAAAGGAACGAGACAGCCTTAATCTACCTCCCAAAGGATAATGCACAAGATAAGCGTTTCTGCTTAATGAGAAAAGAGAAAATGGATTCACACTGTTATTTTAAAATGAACATGGACAATCTAACTCTCCCCTGCGGCTGTTTCTCATTATCTGCCTCTTATCCTAGAGGTATCCTATGGCCATTTTGGCTAGCAGCCATTGATACCTTTGTAGCCTCCATGAAATTTGTCTAATCCTCTTTCAGTGCTGTCCAAATTGGTGGCCGTCCCAAACTCTTGCAAATTCCACAGTTTCCTTGGTATCCTGTGAAGAAGCTATTCTTTTTCTCTGTCCTGAATCTTCAAACGTTCCCCTTCAGGGGTTCTCGTATTAAAAGAGAGAGAGAGAAAAGCAAGTCCTATCCCCTTTCCCCACTCTGAGCAAAATTTTATACATCTCTTATTCTTATTCTTTCGTCTTTGACAATCCCTTGTAGCTGAGTAAGATTGTCTTCCATAAACACGGTTTTAACAGTGAGTGACTGTGGAGGCCAATTCTGGATCCACACGTCCTTCCACATTGGTTTCCAGGCAGGAGTTGATCACGGTATGGATTTGCCCAACATGCCTTCCTCTTAGCACGTTTCTCCCTTGCGTCCTGAGTTCGAGTGTCTTCAAAGCCCATGACCCCTTTGGGAAAGGCTGTTCTCCAACTGGAGCGCTCGCAGGCCAGTGTTTCCCAGTTGTCGGTCTTTATACTACATTTTTAAAGATTTGCCTTGAGAGAGTCTTTAAACCTCCTTTGTTGACCACCAGCATTACGCTTTCCATTTTTAAGTTTGGAATAGAGTAGTTGCTTTGGAAGACAATCATCAGGCATCCAAACAACATGACCAGTCCAACGAAGTATAAAACCACCTCCAGCTCCTTGAAAGATTCCATCAACGGTGTCTCCGAAAAATTGTACACATCACTTGGGAAGACAGGCAAACTAATACCAGTGTACACCTCTTATGTAGCCTCCAACACTCAGAAGCCCAAATCTGGGGTGCCATCATTTTTTATCGCAAGAGTATGGTGCCCATTTGGGTTGTGGTGATATTGCATGATTTTGCTCTGTCATTTCCCTGCCATAAAGTGGTTTTTCAGGCCTGGAGCCCAAAAACACACGTTTGGAGGAGCCACGCAAGATTCAGCCCCCCCCCCAAAAAAGTGCTCTTTGGGAGGGAAATTAACAGGTGGAGATGAGTCAGCGTATAGAGGGGAGGTCCAAAAAATATCTACATGGTGCCTAGGGAACAACTTGCACCTGAATATCAGCAAGACAAAGGAGATGGTGTTGGACTTTCGGAGGAAGAGGGGAGAACCAGCCCCGCTGTACATCAGGGAGGGCTGTGTGGAGAGAGTCTCTTCCTTTGAATTCCCAGGAGTTTATCTCAGTGAAGACCTTACTTGGAAAATCAATACAACCCAGGTGGTTAAGAAAGCCCAACAGAGACTCCTCGGAGTTTTGCGGAAGAACGATGGCAATCAACATTTGATGATCTCCTTCTACCGGTCCACAATGAAAGTGTCCTTTCCTACTGCATCACGGTGTGGGACGCTGGTTTGACATCAACTGATAGGAAGTGCCTACAGAGGGTGGTGAATACAGCACAAGATATTATGGGCTGTCCCGTGAATCCGCTGGATGAAATAGCGGAAGAACGTTGCCTCAGGAGAGTGAGGAAAATTCTCAGGGATGATTCACACCCTGGCCGGCACTTTCTTGATCTCCTGCCCTGGGGCAGAAGGTATAGAAGCAGGATTAGTCGCACCAACAGGGTAAAGAACAGCTTCTGTCCGTGGGCTGTAAGGCTGCTGAAGGAAAAGATAACAACAGGGCAACTGACTTTGGGTTTGGTGGGTGTGCGTCAGTAAACAAGGGGAATTAAGACTAAGAGAGCTGAGTGGCGGGTGCTTGTGTAATCTCACTGTATACAAGTTGTACAATAAAGTATTTCAAAATTTCAAAAAATCATGCCAAGAAATTGTGGAAGGTCACAACAACCAAAATGGCCGCCGTTCTCTTGCCACAAAAAAACAGGACTTGGGGGGGGACACTTGGGGGGGATTCCTCACCTGAATCAGGCTGGCAGGTCGGATCCTTATCTCCCATACTCCCAACCCCACTCCAGGAAAAACGGAAAAAAAGTATTTCTTCATGCCACACAGAGTTAAACTCTGGAACTCACTTCCCAAGTGATGGGCATCAACCTAGATGGTTTTAAAAGAGGGTTAGACAAAATTCACGAAGGAGAAGAGAGCTAGCAATGGCTTTCAGGTTTACCCCCTTGTCCCCCCCCCCCATGAAACCTCAGGCAATTTCAAAACTTATCCCAAGAAAGGCCCATCTCTAATCCAGTCACCCCCTTTTTAAATTTCAGTAAAGAATGCCACAGCCAATTGGACCAACTGAAAGACATTTAGCGACAGAAGCTAGCATCGCTTTCACAAAATGCTGGAAAGAGACAGGTTTTCAAAAGTGTGGAGGGAAAAAACTGGTCCGAAGTCCTGGATGCAAAGCAAGCCTGAGCTGAGGAGAGAAAAGAAAATACAGATAATTCCAGACTCAAACGAACCCCAAACCCTTCTGAAAACACTCAAAGCCATGATTAATAGGACGCGAGTTCCCGTTCGGTGAATCAAAACCTGTCTTTAAATTGATGAACGGCGCTAACTGCTAAGTTTTTTTAAAAAAATATATCCATAACGCTCAGTACAGGTTGCTTCATTTTTGACCAAAAAAAGGTTTAAATAAGCAAAATAAACTGAGATAAAACCCACAGTGCCCACTGAGAAGCTTCTCTTTTCTTCCCACTGCTACCTCAGTCTATTTTGGATGCCTGTTCCCCTCTCCCTGGTGTCCAGGTGTAAATAATTCCACAAAAAGAAATCGCTTTATCCACCAAGGCCTTGTCTGTCCTCATCAAAGGGCCATTTTTCACACTTGCTCTCTCCAAACCAGGGACCGTTGGCTCTTTGGGTTATTATTTTTCTTTTCCTCCTGTCGGCTGTTCTCAGCATAGTTCCCATTGCGGCCTTCGTCTCTTCCGTGACGGAATTTCCTGGTTTTTCCTGTTTTCTCTGCTCAGGGTTCATCTCTCTAATTCCTCCCTCCGTTTTCAGAGCAGGCCTGTTCAAAATTAAAGGGTTGCATCCAACAAAGTCCTGCACCTATTGAAATGAACCCACCAAAGCAAGTCATCATCATCATCATCATCATCATTTATTGTTTCGACACCACCCACCTGGCTGGGTTTCCCCAGCCACTCTGGGCGGCTTCCAACAGAATATTAAGAAGACAATAAAACATCAAACATTAAAAATTTCCCTAAACAGGGCTGCCTTCAGATGTCTTCTAAAAGTCAGATAGTTGTTTATTTCCTTGACATCTGAAGGAAGGGCGTTCCACAGGGCGGGTGCCACCACAGAGAAGGCCCTCTGCCTGGTTTCCTGTAACCTCACTTCTCGCAGGGAGGGAACCGCCAGAAGGCCCACAGACCTGGACCTCAGTGTCCAGGCAGAACAATGGGGGTGGAGACACTCCTTCAGGTATACTGGACCAAGGCCGTTTAGGGCTTTAAAGGACAGCACCAACACTTTGAATTGTGCTCGGAAACGTCCTGGGAGCCAGTGCAGGTCTTTCAGGACCAGTGTTATGTGGTCTCGGCGGCTGCACCCAGTCACCAGTCTAGCTGCCGCATTCTGGATTAGTTGTAGTTTCCGGGTCACCTTCAAAGGTAGCCCCACGTAGAGGGCATCGCAGTAGTCCAAGCGAGAGATAACCAGAGCATGTACCACTCTGACGAGACAGTCTGCGGGCAGGGAGGGTCTCATCCTGCGTACCAGATGGAGCTGGTAGACACAGAACTGACCTGTGCCTCCATGGACAGCTGTGAGTCCAAAATGACTACCAGGCTGCACACCTGGTCCTTCAGGGGCACAGTTACCTCATTCAGGACTAGGGAGTCCTCCACACCCGCCTGCCCCCTGTCCCCCCCAAACAGTATTTCTGTCTTGTCAGGATTCAACCTCAATCTGTTAGCCGCCATCCATCCTCCAACCACCTCCAGGCGCTCACACAGGACCTTCACCGCCTTCACTGGTTCTGATTTGAAATAGAGGTTGAGCTGGGTATCATCCACATATTGATGAACACCCAGCCCAAACCCCCTGATGATCTCTCCCAGCGGCTGCATGTAGATGTTGAAAAGCATGGGGGAGAGGACCGAGCCCTGAGGCACTCCACAAGTGAGAGCCCAGGGGTTTGAACACTCAGAGGCAGAGTCATAGAATCTTCGTGTTTGAAGGGTTCCTGGGGGTCATCTAGTCCTACCCGCTGCGATGCAGGAATCTCAACAAGTCATCTCTGTTCATTTCCACAGGTCCCCTCTGAGCATGACAAACATTGGATGGGAGAGAAACTCGATTCTTATTTATTTCTCTTTTTTTAAAAAAATGATATTTATTAAAGTTTCCAATAATACACATAAACACACAAACATACAAACATACACAAACAAAAAACAGGTATAATTTCAATCCTTTTCTTTTTTTTTCTTAAACCTTATTTCCCCGACTTCCTCACACCTCCCCCTTCTGTATTATAATTTCATTATCCAATCAGCAAGTCCTCTCCCGATTCTTATTTATTTCTCACTTCTATATGGCACCTTTTCCTTCAAGGAGCTCCAAGTGGGGAACATGGTTCTTCCTGCCCCATTGAATCCTCACCACAGCCCTTTGATGTAGGTTAGGCTGAGAGAGAAAGAGATAGTTTTGTGACTGAATGGGGATTCGAACCCAGATCTTAGCCAACATGTTTTTGTTTGTTTGTTTTGTCATTGCACCCAATATGGTTTTTTAAAAAAATATTATTTATTTGGTTTTTCAAATTAAAACTTTACAGAAATATATCAAGCATAAATCATCAAAAACTAGATTCCAATTTTTTTAATTGATTTTCCATTATTATAACAAACACAACAACAAACAAGAAAAACATTACAATATAAAAAAGCAAACAAACAAACAAAAAAGACATTTATCTTAACTGTTATAATCCCATTAAAAAAAACAAGATTCCAAGGAATTTCCTGGACTTCCGTCCTCCCCTCTGTGGGTCCTGTTATTAATAATTTCCTCCTGCATCTTTTATGATGATCCAAATCTTTGGCATCTCCATTGTGTCCAGAATTCACCCTTAAATTACAAGTGGTGTTCCAATCCTACTAATGATTTTAACTGTTTACAATGGTCTTTAAGATAAGTTACAATTCCCCCCCCTTCCTTATTAAAAATTTGGTCTTCCTGATTTCTGATTCTTCCAGTCATTTCAGCATAGTCCATCAACTTCATCTGCCATTCTTCTCTGGTCGGGACTTTAATAATAATAATAATAATAATAATAATAATAATAATAATAATAATAAATCTTTATTGTCATTGCCCCCTCTAAGGGACAACGAAATTACTTGGCTGCTCCATCCACCCAGGTAGGGCACTCCACACAAAATCGTCTTTCCCCTAGCCCAACATGTTAGGCATTTCTTGTTGTCGTTTAGTTGTGTCCAACTCTTTGTGACCCCCTGGACCAGAGCACACCAGGCACTCCTGTCTTCCACTGCCTCCCACAGTTTGGTCAAACTCGTGCTGGTAGCTTCGAGAACACTGTCCAACCACTTCGTCCTCTGTCGTCCCCTTCTCCTTGTGCCCTCCATCTTTCCCAACATCAGGGTCTTTTCCAGGGAGTCTTCTCTTCTCATGAGATGGCCAAAGTATTGGAGCCTTAGCTTCAGGATCTGTTCTTCCAGTGAGCACTCAGGGCTGATTTCCTTCAGAATGGAGAGGTTTGATCTTCTCGCAGTCCATGGGACTCTCAATAGTCTCCTCCAGCACCATAATTCAAAAGCATAAATTCTTCGGCGATCAGCCTTCTTTATGGTCCAGCTCTCACTTCCATACATCACTACTGGGAAAATCATAGCTTTAACTGTTAGGCACTTAGAGAGAGCCTAGTTCATGGGTAGCCAGCCCAATCACCTTCTAAATCCAGCCCGCAGACAGTCCGGGAATTAGCCTATTTTTACATGAGTAAAATGTGTCGTTTTATTTAAAATGCACCTCTGGGTTATTTGTGGGGCCTGCCTGGTGTTTTGACATGAGTAGAATGTGTGCTTTTATTCAAAATGCATCTCTGGGTTATTTGTGGGGCATAGGAATTCGTTCATTTCCCCCTCAAAAAATATAGTCCAGCCCCCCACAAGGTCTGAGGGACAGTGGACCGGCCCCCTGCTGGAAAAGCTTGCTGACCCCTGGCCTAGTTCGTCTCCATGGAAATTTCCAATGTTAAAACCCTTAGCAATCCACGTTCAGAGCTATTTTCCATTTCAATGTACAATTAAGCCATTATACTTAACAATAGGGGGAATATTTCTGAAATGCAGGCAACAACATCCCATTTCCGTTTAGAATCAGCACCCTCTGCCTTTTGCCAGATTCGCCTCTTGTGTTTCAAAGCCAGAAGAAGAAAAAACATCATCAAGCCACAAGCAATTACTTTGGATGCTATTTATAACAGAAGCATTGTGAGAAGCTTTTAACATCACAGACATGATAAGCTGTTTGCTTGTTTCTGAAGTACCTGAAATGGTTAGGCTCTGAACAAAAACACCCTGACATGCAGCCTTACAACCAAAAGAGGAATATGAAGTATATCCTGATTGCGATCTACTAAAAAGGGATGGGACATTTTCACACACACACACACACACACACACACACACACACACACTTGTTGTTGTTGTTTAGTCGTTTAGTCGTGTCTGGCTCTTCGTGACCCAACGGACCAGAGCACGCCAGGCACTCCTGTCTTCCACTGCCTCCCGCAGTTTGGTCAAACTCATGCTGGTAGCTTGGAGAACACTGTCCAACCATCTCGTCCTCTGTTGTCCCCTTCTCCTTGTGCCCTCCATCTTTCCCAACATCAGGGTCTTTTCCAGGGAGTCTTCTCTTCTCATGAGGTGGCCAAAGTCTTGGAGCCTCAGCTTCAGGATCTGTCCTTCCAGTGAGCACTCAGGGCTGATTTCCTTCAGAATGAAGAGGTTGGATCTTCTTGCAGTCCATGGGACTCTGAAGAGTCTCCTCCAGCACCATAATTCAAAAGCATCTATTCCCCTTACAGAGCTACAATTCCCAGAGAGGCTTAGCAATCACTCCTTCTTCCCAGGGAACTCTAGGAAACGAAGGGAACACAAGTCTCCTAACAACTCCCAGAATGCTTGGGGGGGGGATCCATGGCTCTCAAAAGTGATATCATAGTGCTTCAAAACACAAGGAAGTGAATGCAGCCTTCAGATTCTGCAAAGGGAACCCTGGGCTTTCTCTGTTTTCGGCCGCTGAGACCCAGGCTCTCTCCAAACATCACACACGGCTCATCCTTCCTGCGACAACCTGCGGTGCAGTGTATTTTGAAAAATTATTTGCGGTTGCGCCATTCCGGCAACCGCCAAACGGTTCCACAAACGTCTTTGTGGGGAAAACTGTTCCATGAGGCCAGGCCAATAAATCACCCGAGAAGAAAAACGGGCCTTCTTCTGGGTGGAAAGGGAAACGAATTAACCTTATTTGTCCGTCAGCGAGGCAGCCTGATGGATCAGAGGGGAAAAATAATGCCAGTGACAGCCAAGGTAATAAACAGTTTCCTCTTCGGCAAATACTGGGTTCTCTCGCTCGTTCTCCATCCAAGCCCTTCAGCCCTTCACCGGACAATTTGTAATTCCGAATAGTTACATCAACGTGTCAGGTGTCCGTGAAATAAATAAGCCAGGATGCATCAAACGCTTGGGATGAGGGATAGGGGAGGAAGGACCAGGAATGCATACCCAAGAAATATCTACCGTATTTTTCGCTCTATAGGACGCACCCGAGCAAAGGATGCACCTAGTTTTTAGAGGAGGAAAACAAGTAAAAAATATTTTGAATCAAATCAGTGTCGGGGCTGAAGGGGGAAGCCCGCAGTTCCCCCATAAAGCCCCGGCATCCCCAAGCTAGAACAGCGAGACGCTGCGCATTGCTCCGTCTTGCTGTTATGGCTTCGGAGACAGCCTTTCAAGCCTCCGCAGGGCAGCAGGGTGCCTTCACCCCGCTGCCCTGCAGAGGCTTTGCACAGCTAACCCCGAAGCCTTTGGAGCGCAGCGTGAGGTCCCACTGCGCTCCAAAGGCTTCAGGCTGCTATCCCTGAAGCCTGGAGAGTGAGAGGGGTCGGTGCACACCGACCCCCTCGCTCTCCAGGTTTCAGTGAAAGCAACGCGTAGCCTCCGGAGCACGGAGAGAGCGCTCCCTCTGCGCTTTGGAGGCTTCGCGTTGCTTTCTCTGAAGCCGAGGAGCCTGCATTCGCTCCATAGGATACACAAACATTTCCCCTTCATTTTTGGAGGGGAAAAGTGCGTCCTATAGAGCGAAAAATACGTTATTTGTGTTCCAGATGGACATCTCCGGGCTCCCTCTCTCTTCATACTAGATCCCAGAGGGTTCATCCCCTGAAGGTGAATGTTGGAAGATGCAGAACAGGTGAAAGGACACCTGTGGAATTTTCTCCAGTAAGAGGATGGGACGGGCACCAATTTCGACATTTGAAAAGAGGAACAGACAAAATTGGTGGAGGGTAGCAACGCTATCCATCAGGGCTGGATTTAGGTTTGATGAGGCCCTAAGCTACTGAAGGTAATGGGGCCCTTTATATGTCCAGCTGTCCTTTGTCAACAACAAATTGTCACTTTTTTGTGTGTTGAATACAGTGGTACCTCGGGTTACAGACGCTTCTGGTTACAGACTCCGCTAACCCAGAAATAGTACCTCGGGTTAAGAACTTTGCTTCAGGATGAGAACAGAAATCGTGCTCCGGCGGCGCGGCAGCAGCGGGAGGCCCCATCAGCTAAAATGGTACCTCAGGTTAAGAACGGACCTCTGGAACGAATTAAGTACATATCCAAAGGTACCGCTGTAATTGTTGAAGTGAAATACTATTCAGAAGAAGAACCCACACAGCACAAAACACTGTTGCTGCATGTAAGTTTTATTTTATTTGTTTTATATTTTGGGAATGTACATCCAGGTTTTATCCCCTTTGGATTTTTGGGGGGCCCCCAAGAGAGTGGGGCCCTAAGCTATAGCTTGTTTAGCTTATACGTAAATCCAGCACTGCTATCCATGTCTACTAGCCAAAATAGCCATAGGATACCTCTAGGATAAGAGGCGGTTGGCGAGAAACAGCCATGGGTAGCCTTCTCCTCCTTCATAATTTTGCCCAATCCTCTTTTAAAGCCACCTAGGCTGGTCTCCCATCGCTTTTTCCTGTGGCAAGGAGTTCCATAGTCCAACAATGCTCCGAGTGAAGGAGTCCTTTCCCAAATCTTCCAGTGTCCAACTTATTGGATGCCTACAAGTTCTATAGAACAGGAGAGAAGCATTTTCCCTGTCTTCTTCCTCCTGGCCACGAGTGATTTTACTTGTGTCATGTCGCCATTTTGGTCCATCATTTCTTGAGACGGGCCCCGGAGAGGGGAGCGGAGGGAAAGGAACCCGATGTTCATTTGCCGAACGAGAGGAACAACTGGAGCCTGCCAGGGGAGGTGTTTGGTGCAAAGCCCATCCATCTGTTCCCCCCCCCCCCAGCACGCAGCCAGGACAGTGGCCGGTGTACCGATGAGCAAAAAGGACACCTTGAGCCGCAGAGGCCATCCCTGTTGGGTCAACAGGACCTCTGTCACTCCCCACAATGAAGTCGACGGAGAAGAGGGAGGCCTGCCAAGCAGGGAACGGCAAGGGGGAGACCTGGAGCAGTAGGGTGGCTGAGCAAAACGAAAATAAATATATATTTGGCTCCCATGAATCAAAGCCTGTTGCAATCAAAACAACTCGCCATCGGAGCGAAGGCCTCGGGGCCTCGTTCGTCAAAAATTATACGCGCGGCAGAAAGCCACAGGGGACGCATAATTGCAGCATGGCCACAAAGAAAGCCTTTTTCCACCCCCTCCTGGCATCGGAGCTTTGCCCAGTGGTGGTGGGGGGGTTGCTCTGTGCCATCGGTAAATGCCTTTCCTATTCACCTTCCCTATTAATAATAATTAGCAGGGGTCGTTATTGACAGGTCAGGGTCGGAGAACCGGGAGGAAAGGGGAATCCGCGCCTTGCAACGGTTCGGTCTTCCCAGCAAAGTTGAGATTCCTGCATTGCAGGCGATTGGACTAGATGACCCTACAATTCTATGATTCTATGAAAGGGATGATGCCTCAGACAGCAGAGTTAGAGCGTAGGCCTTTGCAGCGGGTAGCCTGGTCCTCTTTGTCCAATCCTCTCTAAAAGCTGTGCAAATTGGTGGCCGTTCAGAGGATTGGACAGATTTGTGGAGCGGGAAACAGCTACCGAAGGCAACTAGCCATGGGGGGGGGGGACTTTTTCGTGCAGCACACAGTAAACCTATGGAACTCGCTGTTGCTGGAGATGTAATAATAATAAAATAATACAGTGGTGCCTCGCAAGACGAAAAGAATCCATTCCGCGATTCTCTTCATCTAGCGGTTTTTTCGTCTTGCGAAGCAAGCCCATTGACGGCTTAGTGGATTAGCGCTATTAGCGGTTTAGCGGCTTTTAGCGGCTTTTAGCGGCTTTTAGCGGCTTTTAGCGGCTTATCGGCTTAGCGGATAAGCGGCTTAGCGGCTTAGAAAAAGGGGGGGGAAGGGAAAAAAACCCGCAGGAACTTGCAAGACATTTTCGTCTTGCAAAGCAAGCCCATAGGAAATTTGTTTTGCGAAGCACCTCCAAAACAGAAAACTCTTTCGTCTAGCAAGTTTTCCATCTTGCAAGGCATTCGTCTTGCGGGGCACCACTGTAATTTATTATTTATACCCTGCCCATCTGGCTGGGCTTCCCCAGCCACTCTGGGTGGCTTCCAACACAATATTAAAATAAAGTAATGCATCAAACATTAAAAGCTTCCCTAAACAGGGATGTCTTCTAAAAGTCTAGTAGTTGTTGTTCTCTTTGACATCTGGTGAGAGGGCGTTCCACAGGGCAGGTGCCACTACCGAGAAGGCCCTCTGCCTGGTTCCCTGTAACTTGGCCTCTCGCAGGGAGGGAACCGCCAGAAGGCCCTCAGTGCTGGACCTCAGTGTCCGGGCAGAACGATGGGGGTGGACCGAGGCTGTTTAGGGCTTTCAAGGTCAGCACCAACACTTTGAATTGTGCTCGGAAACGTACTGGGAGCCAATGTAGGCCTTTCAAGACCAGTGTTATGTGGTCTCGGCGGCTGCTCCCAGTCACCAGTCTGGCTGCCGCATTCTGGATTAATTGTAGTTTCCGGGTCACCTTCAAAGGTAGCCCCATGTAGTGCGCATTGCAGTAGTCCACGTGGGAGATAACCAGAGCATGCACCACTCTGGCGAGACAGTCTGTGGGCAGGGAGAGTCTCATCCTGTGTACCAGATGGAGCTGATAAACAGCCGCCCTGGACACAGAATTGACCTGCGCCTCCATGGACAGCTGTGAGTCCAGAATGACTCCCGGACTGCGCACCCGGTCCTTCAGGGGCACAGTTACCCCATTCAGGACCAGGGAGTCCTCCACACCTGCCCGCCTCGTGTCCCCCAAGAACAGTACTTCCGTCTTGTCAGGATTCAACCTCAATCTGTTAGTCACCATCCAGGTAGGAGTAAAAATGTGAACTTAGTACATATGATTAACTGCCCTATGATAAGATCATTTTGGTGCGAGATGATGATATTTATAGTAAGAGTAATAAAAAGAAATTGTTATTTAGGGGAATTGAATTTAATTCTAAATTATATTCCAGAATCGTGGGAGATTTCAAGGGATTAAAAAAAAAAAAAGGATGTACCGTGCTATAGTAGAAGCAAAAAAAAACTTGTTTTGATGAATTGGAAGAGTGGCAAAAAGATTCCATTGAGCACATGGATTGATATGGACAGATTAGTTACATATGAACGAAATGCATGTCAAGGCAAATTAAGAATGGATAAATATGACAAATTCTGGAATGAATATTTAAGCGATAAGGCAGATAGTGAGGGGAGGAGAGAGAGGTGGGAAAAAATTGTTTAAAAGGTGCAGTCATAGGTATATCAGTGTATTTAAATCAAATTGTGTTGTTATTGTTATTATGATTTTTGTTGTAGTGTCTTTTGCAGTTGTTGTTTGTATCAGAAAAATGATTAAATATGGTTTTTTAAAAAACCTATGGAACTCGCTGCTACTGGAGGTAGGGTTGACCAGCAACCTAGATGGCTTTAGAAGAGGATTGGACATATTCGTGGAGAAGGAGAGAGCAATTGACGGCTACTAGTCCTGATGGCTCGGCTCTGCCTCCACAGTTGGAGTCAACAATGCTTCGTAATACCTGTTGCTGAAACCCGCAGGTGGAGAGAGGGTCCTGTGTTTGAATCCTGCTTGCTGGTTTCCCACAGGGATCTGGCTGGCCACTGTGAGATCAGAATGCTGGACTGAATGGGCCACTGGCCGGATCCAGCATGCTCTTTTTACATTGCGTGGTGAGTTCCTGAACACCCCCCCCCCAGGTGGAAATAAAGACACATGGCACAATTATTAAGGTTAATGGGCTAAATAAGGCCACAACTTTATTGGTTACAGGTGGTACCTCAGGTTACATACGCTTCAGGTTACAGACTCCGCTAACCCAGAAATAGTGCTTCAAGTTAAGAACTTTGCTTCAGGATGAGAACAGAAATCGTGCTCTGGCGGCGTGGCGGCAGCGGCAGGCCCCATTAGCTAAAGTGGTGCTTCAGGTTAAGAACAGTTTCAGGTTAAGAACGGACCTCCGGAACGAATTAAGTACTTAACTCGAGGTACCACTGTCTTGTTTTAGGCATTGGTCCTAACCGACTATATCCGACTTCAGCCCGTCCGCTTGAAGTCCGGGAAGGGTTAACCACCAGTAGGGGGAGTCCTGCTGGTGCACATCAACTAGGAAAATGAGGCGATTGGCTGCAACAATTAAGAGCCTTTTTGAGGCAAAGCGGTGGCTGTGAGATGCCATGACAGATTAGCAGTGTTTTCTAAGCGGGCCAAGGAAGAGAAATCTGCCAGATAATTTCTACATAGCAGCCAATATGTAAAGGGAGATAAGCAGGGATGGAAATGGCTCTACCATTTCCGTTCTTTCTTCTTCAGTCTAGTAATGTGTCCAAAACATGTGTATTTTTGGACACATTACTAGACTGAAGAAGAAGAAGAAGAAGAAGAAGAAGAAGAAGAAGAAGAAGAAGAAGAAGAAGAAACAAAAAACTAGATACAATTTAAAATTAACTGGATTCAATTATAAAACAAACTCTCAGATACAATTACAAAAGTATAGTGGGATACAATAGGATAAATAGGATAAATTCAGGAAATAGGGTAATAGGCAGTGCAGGGAAGAAAGAAAATTGCTTTATTTGACAGAAAGGAAAGAAAGGATACAGGGGTCAACAAACTTTTTTCAGCAGGGGGCTGGTCCACTGTCCCTCGGACTTTGTGGGGAGCTGGACTATATTTTGCCCCACAAATAACCCAGAGATGCATTTTAAATAAAAGCACACATTCTACTCATTAAGGTTGCCCATTTGTTGTTGATTGGAAGTAGTTGTACAATAAACCACCTTCCCCAAAAAGTCCAGGCTTTTTTTTTGCAATCAGGGAAAAGTCATTAAAAAAAATAAGAGCATAATAAGAGCCTGCTGGATCAGGCCAATGGCCCATCTAAGTCCAGCATCCTGTTCTCACTTTGGCCAACCAGATGCATCTTATGGGAAACCAATGGATTTGTCAAGTGCTTAACTCAGGCTTTTGTTTTCTTTATCTTTTTAGGTAAGTTCAGGAAGATACCAACAAAAGGTTGTGGACAATGAAGTTGTAAATGACAGGGTGACAGCGTTTGGCACCTGTTTTGCCCTGGCAGTCCAAGTAATCAAGAGGTCGCTGTTCGCCCCAGTGTGTGGGTGTGCTGGTCCAGGGGGGGAGGTTACCGTGGGGCGAGGTCCAGGACCTGAGTTGAGGGTCGGCAGACAGTCCTCCTCGGGCGAAGCAGGGTCCACAGAGGGAAGCCGGGCAAGGACAGGAACTCTGGGGGAACAGGACTGGATGCTGGCCGAAACAGCTCTTCAACGACGTTGCTCCCGCAACCTGGGGCCGGGCTGACTGGCCTTTATCTTCTCTGAGGCCGGGGCGGTCCCGGCCCCCAGGAGACCCGCCTCTCTTGGCCTTAAGGCGAGCACTCCTCCTGGGAGAAACCAGTTCCCTCCGCCTCTCTGCCCTGAGCCTCTGCAGTTCAGGAGAGGCTGAAGGGTTACTGGGCCCAGGGGAAGACTCACCTGTAGGCACTGAGTCCTCAACCACCTCTGGAGCCAGAGTGGGATCACCTGGTGCCTGCTCCTGAGGATCCGGCACAGGTGCAGGCGCTTCAGAATCAAGGCCCTGCCCCAGTTCAGCCGGCCCTGGAGGCGAGGACTCATGTGCAGGCTGGGATTCCTCCGGTTCAGCCTCTGAATCAGATTCCCAGGCCATCACAGTGGGGCTTGCAAGTAGCCCACTCCCAAGGTAGTTTTCCGGGGTTCTTCAGTAGTCTAATCTCGAAGCCTTGATACTATTTCTTGGCTATTTCTTGGCTTAAGTTTAAGAGATTGATTTGCGAAATCAGTCTCTCAAACTTAAGCCAAGAAATAGTATTCTCTATGAAATTGAATATCAATACATTGGTACCTTGGGTTAAGTACTTAATTCATTCCAGAGGTCCGTTCTTAACCTGAAACTGTTCTTAACCTGAAGAACCCCTTTAGCTAAGGGGCCTCCGGCTGCCGCTGTGCCACCGGAGCACGATATCTGTTCTCATCCTGAAGCAAAGTTCTTAACCCGAGGTACTATTTCTGGGTTAGTGGAGTCTGTAACCTGAAGCGTCTGTAACCCGAGATACTACTGTATACGTATCAAGGCTTTGAGATTAGACTACTGAAGAAAACAAAAGACTGAGTTAAGCACTTGAAAAATCCATTGATATCAGACATTATAAGTTCAGCTTAGGTTGGAGAGTTTGCAAGTTTCTGTGGCTTCGCATAGGGTTTTGCATTTTTCTCAGAAGATTGATAAAGAATGTATAATCATTTTGGTAATTATTGTGTGCATATTAGTCGCCAACGTGTTGCATGAGTCGAAATACTTCTATCAGCAGCACATGTTGCATTTTTCTAGTCTTATGGGAAACTGGCAAGCAGGATTCAAACATAAGAGCCTACTCTCCCCTACTGTGGCTTCCAGAAAATGGTGTTCAGAAGCATTTTTGCCTGTGGAGCCAGGGTAGAGTCATTGTGGCAAGTAGCCCTCAATAGCCCTCTCTTCCTCCGTGAATTTTGTCCAAACTTCTTTTAAGCCCGTTGGTTGCTATACCTGCCTCCTGTGGCAGGGAGTTCCACAGGTTAACTATGCACTCCGTGAAAAAGCACTTCCTTTTATCCATTTTGAATCTTCCGACAATTAGCTACGTTGGATGCAGGGCTGTCAACTTAGAGATTTGAAAACAAGGGACCAGCAGCCTTGAAAATAAGGGATCAGCAGCCAAAATATGTACTTTTATTTCAGTCAACCAGCTGAAATAAAAGGGACCAGATAATTTGGGAGAGCAGCGCCTGTTTCTAGCCCTTTGTTTCCAGAGGTTGCTGCTCAAGACACCAGCTGCAATTAAATAACTACAAGCAGCAACCACTTTTCGCGCAAAACGAAGTCCAAGCTACGAAGATGCTGCTGCAGTTCTGTATCTTTTCTCTTGTGCTCCATCTGCATCAGGCAGGGCGGGAAGAAGAGAGGGGGGGGGGTAAATAGCGCCCGAAGTAAACCCACAGATCAGACCATCTATGCTAGTCTACCACTACAAATCTGTGGGAGAAGCGCTTGCGGCCCTTCCTCCGCTTTCCCCTGCTATGGTTAGCCCCTGGAACACCTGCCCGCGCCTCCGCCTCCTCTCTCTGAACTGCTTTCTCTACGGTTGCCCTCGCTCTCCTCTCAAGGCTCCTCAGCAATTCATACACTGTGCCAGGCTGCCCATCTCATCCGGGTTCTTCGGCGGCACAGCTGCAGTACGGCCTAGCGGCAGCGGCAGCGGCAGGTAGAGGGGAGGCCCCAGGCAGGGACGCCCAGTTCAGCGGCCGTGAGGAGGATGGCGGCAGAAGGGCCCGAGGCTCCCACCAGTCCCGGTGGGGAGGGGTTCCCGGGGGCCGAGGCTGGTGAGAGGAGGCCGGAGGGGGGCGGACCGGGCAGCCAAGCAACCCAGTTGGAGCCTGCCTCCTACCTGGCCGGCAGAGAGGGAGGGAGGGAGAGGAGCTGCTTCCTTTGAAACCCGGGAAGTTTAAGGGACATCATCAATAAGGGACAGCAGCGGGACACAGCGCTGGGATAAGGGAGTTTCCCGCCAAATAAGGGACGCTTGACAGCTATGGTCGGATGTAGGGCCCCCCTTCGTTGCCTACCCCCAGGTTAGACAGCCAAGCAAAAGAGTTGAGTCCACTTATGTCCGATTTTCCTCTCGCTGTAACTTTCCACCAGATCCATCCTTTCAGCAAATGTCCTGGCCAAACAAGGAGGCACATGACATGCCTGCGATGTGTCACATGAAAACAGCTTGGCTTCCTAATGGGGGCCGTCAGTCGTTCTGAGCCTGAGCACGCACTGAGCAGGCAATTTCTTCTCCTGCTGCCAGAGGCACCACAGCTGGCAGCTGAAATCAGCAAGATAGATTCTTGCTAAGCATGCAGAAACTGTCGCCCTGTTGCTCTCTTCCCCATTCTCGCTCTGATAGAGGTGTAAAATGCATCTGGAAGAGGCGCTGTGCTGCCCTCTGTTGGATCCACAGTTGAAAGACACGTAGGATAGCTAAAGGTAAAGGGACCCCTGACCATTAGGTCCAGTCGTGACCGACTCTGGGGTTGCAGCGCTCATCTTGCTTAATTGGCCGAGGGAGCCGGCGTTTGTCCGCAGACAGCTTCTGGGTCATGTGGCCAGCATGACTAAGCTGCTTCTGGCGAACCAGAGCAACGCACGGAAACGCCATTTACCTTCCCGCCAGAGTGGTACCTATTTATCTACTTGCACTTTGACGTGCTTTCGAACTGCTAGGTGGGCAGGAGCAGGGACCGAGCAACGGGAGCTCACCCCGTCGCGGGGATTCGAACCGCCGACCTTCTGATCGGCAAGTCTCCTAGACTCTGTGGTTTAACCCACAGCACCACCCGCATCCTTGACATGTAGGATATGTGTAAGCAAACTAAGGCCCAGGGGCCAGATCCGGCCCAATAGCCCTCTCAATCCGGCCCACGGACGGTCAAGGAACCAGCATGTTTTTACATGAGTAGAATGTGTCCTTTTATTTAAAATGCATCTCTGGGTTATTTGTGGGGCATAGGAATTTGTTCATTTCCCCCCCCCAAAAAAAATATATAGTCTGCCAAGGGTGCCACCAGCAGCAGCACCAAGCCAGGCACCGGTTGCAGCGCCAGCAGGCACGCCAAGCTCCGGCTGGAGCCCCATGATGCGCCTATCACGATGCCTCTCCGTCCATGGCCGCACCGAGTTTACCTAAGCCGCAGGTGTCGAGGCTTCGGATTGGCTGCTGGAGCTTCCTGCAGCCAATCTGAAGCCACACCAGCCTCGCGCTCCCCCCCCCCCGCCCAGAGGCGTCCACACTCTGGATTGGCTGCAGGAGATTCCTGCAGCCAATCCGAAGCTGTGCCACATCACAGAAGTCAGTCCCCGCGTGGCAAGGCATCCACAGCACACAGGAACTGATTGAGCAGACGGCAGGGTCCGTGGGCTGGATTTATGAGCCTGGGGAGCCACATCCAGGGTTTTAGTTTGCTGAGCCCTGGAATGGAGTATCCTGCAAAAGGGTAGGATTGGCTGACACTTCTGTGTGCATTGATTCCGTGCAATAATTCTGAAACAGCATCATTTTCATTTTAGCACAGCATCCAGAAGGGTGAAGAATTATAGATTTACTCCTCCTTTCTAAGCCAACTTTTTTTACCACACGGCTGTTTCCCTGGCAAATTAATGAATTATACCTCATTATATTATAGCCATAAAAAAAAAATCCAGCTGTTGATCTGAAGACCGAGGCCTTATTTACTTTCCCCTGCTGAAATTCCCGGGACTCAGTCCAGAGATCGGGGGGGGGGGGTGTTTTGGAGGGGTGAGCCAGTCTCTTGTTTGGCCTGGAAGCAAAGTCAGCTTTTGGCATCATCACTGGGGGAAAGGCACTGATTCCGAAACAAACAAATTCAGCTTCACTGACAATTAAGCCAGCTCACTGGATAAAAGGATTCAATTTGTGGTCCCTCGAGACTGACATCTTGTTTTTGAGTGGGGGGTATTTTGCAAGCTTTCATTGATGCAACAGCACAGCATTAGTGGCAGGCATGGTGTTGCAAGGGTCTGTCCTGGGCACATTGTCATTCAACAATGACAATTTGAGAGAGCCAGTGTGGTGTAGTGGTTAAGAGCGATAGACTCGTAATCTGGGGAACCGGGTTCGCATCTCCGGTCCTCCACCTGCAGCTGCTGGGTGACCTTGGGCTAGTCACACTTCTCTGAAGTCTCTCAGCCCCACTCACCTCACAGAGTGTTTGTTGTGGGGGAGGAAGGGAAAGGAGAATGTTAGCCGCTTTGAGGCTCTTTAGGGTAGTGATAAAGTGGGATATCAAATCCAAACTACTACTACTACTACTACTCCTCTTCTTCTTCCTCTTCTTCTTCTTCTTCTTCTTCTTCTTCTTCTTCTTCTTCTTCTTCTTCTTCAACAACTTTATAACTGACTTGGATGAGGTAATCGAGGGGACACTCATCCAATCTGCAGATGGTAAGGTAAAGGTAAAGGACCCCTGGACGGTTAAGTCCAGTCAAAGGCGACTCTGGGGTTGTGGCGCTCATCTCGCTTTCAGGCCGAGGGAGCCAGCGTTTGTCCACAGAGGTCATGGGGCCAGCAGGACTAAACCGCTTCTGGCGCAACAGGACAACGTGATGAAACCAGATTTGTGCTGGAGGTGTGGTAAAACAGAGGGGACACTTATACATGTTTGGTGGACCTGTGAAAAAATCAAAAGCTACTAGAACATAGTACAGTGGTACCTTGGGTTATATACGCTTCAAGTTACAGGCTCCACTAACCCAGAAATAGTACCTTGGGTTAAGAACTTTGCTTCAGGATGAGAACAGAAATGGTGCTCTACACAGTCTGTTGCTGTTGTTGTTTAGTCATTTAGTCGTATCCGACTCTTCGTGACCCCCTGGACCAGAGCACGCCAGGCACTCCTGTCTTCCACTGCCTCCCGCAGTTTGGTCAAACTCATGCTGGTAGCTTCGAGAACACTGTCCCACCATCTCGTCCTCTGTCATCCCCTTCTCCTTGTGCCCTCCATCTTTCCCAACATCAGGGTCTTTTCCAGGGAGTCTTCTCTTCTCATGAGGTGGCCAAAGTACTGGAGCCTCAGCTTCAGGATCTGTCCTTCCAGTGAGCACTCAGGGCTGATTTCCTTCAGAATGGAGAGGTTTGATCTTCTTGCAGTCCATGGGTCTCTCAAGAGTCTCCTCCAACACCATAATTCAAAAGCATCAATTCTTCGGCGATCAGCCTTCTTTATGGTCCAGCTCTCACTTCCATACATCACTACTACACAGTCTACACAGAGTTAAATACCATCTGTAAATCATTTTCAAGTACAGTCATATCTTGGGTTAAAGCCACTTCAGGTTGCATTTTTTCGGGTTGTGGACCGCCAAAACCTGGACGTACCGGAACAGGTTACTTCCGGGTTTCGGTGGTTGCTCGTGCGCAGAAGCGCAAAATCATGCTTTGCTCATGCACAGAAGCGCCGAATCACAACCCGTGCATGCGCAGACGTGGGTTACGAACGCTGCAGGTTGCGAACATGCACACCGCACGGATCACGTTCGCAACCCGAGTGTCCACTGTATTGTAGTTCTCCTTCAAGGAATAACATGACCCCTTTTCACCAGAAGCCCCACTCATTTCGTCAGGTCAAACGACAGTGTGGTGCAGTGATGAAAGGTCAAACTAGAATGGCAAGACCCGCCCTTCAGTCCCTCAAATGGTTGTGAGGTTCAGTGGGCAAAGCTGGGTTGGTCACTCCCCATCAGATGAGCCCACCTCATTGGGCTGCTGTGAGGATAAAGTAGGGAAACCATCAAAATATCCCCAAGTCAGGGCAACAGAGTCAAAGCTAAACATTTTCGCCGACCTACCTAAATGCAGCATCTATTTAAAGGGCCTGTTGTCTTTGTCCATGGAGTCTTCTTGGCAGGGATACTGGAGTGGCTTGCTGGTTCCTTCTCCAGGTGGATCACGTTTGGTCAAAACTCTCACCTATGACCTGTCCATCTTGGGTGGCCCTGCACAGCATAGCTCATAGCTTCTCTGAGTTATTCAAGCCCCTTTGCCACGGCAAGGCAGTGACCCTAGACAGCATCTTAAAAAGTAGAGACATCACGTTGCCAACAAAGGTCCCTATAGTTAAAGCTCTGGTTTTCCCAGTAGTGATGTATGGAAGTGAGAGCTGGACCATAAAGAAGGCTGGTTGCCGAAGAATTGATGCTTTTGAATTATGGTGCTGGAGGAGACTCTTGAGAGTCCCATGGACTGCAAGAAGATCAAACCTCTCCATTCTGAAGGAAATCAGCCCTGAGTGCTCACTGGAAGGACAGATCCTGAAGCTGAGGCTCAGATAATTTGGCCACCTCATGAGAAGAGAAGACTCACTGGAAAAGACCCTGATGTTGGGAAAGATGGAGGGCACAAGGAGAAGGGGACGACAGAGGACGAGATGGTGGGACAGTGTTCTCGAAGCTACCAGCATGAGTTTGACCAAACTGCGGGAGGCAGTGGAAGACAGGAGGGCCTGGCGTGCTCTGGTCCATGGGGTCACGAAGAGGCGGACACGACTAAACAACGACAACAACAACAATTTAAAGGGCAGTTACAGATAGGTAGCCGTGTTGGTCTGCCATGGTCAAAACAAAATAAAAAAATTCCTTCCAGTAGCACCTTAAAGACCAACTGAGTTAGTTCTAGGTATGAGCTTTCGTGTGCATGCACACTTCTTCAGATTTAAAGGGCAATTCATTTGTTTACAGCTGCCTGAAAGTCTGTCTGTCGAGAATTGGGGGGGGGGGATCCCCTCAAAGCAGAAAAATATTTAATATGGATTTGGGATTCAGCTTAAGCTAGCCAGTATCATTATGGCTAGAGGAATGCAGCAATTAGAGAACAAATTAGTTGGGAAATGGATTTTATTTATCACATACGGGAATAATAAACTACAAGGCACACTTATTATTAGACAGGGACTATCGCTATTCTTTTCAGCGCCTGCTTAAAAAAAAACAACCCTTTTTATTTTAGCGAGGCTATCCAGGCATGTAATTTTACCATGCAATTTTAATATGTGATTTTAGTATCATGGTTTTTTAATTCCCCAAAGCTGAAAAAGCCTCCTTGATACACACACACGCACACACACACACACACACACACACACACACACAATTTGTAGGTCAAAACCACCACTTTGCAGGAATGTGTCTAGAAATGGCCCTACTGTCCTAAAGTAAAATCTGCACGTGTTGCTAGAATGTGAGTCAAGGATGTGTGTATGTTAAATAACATTATATTGTGGGTGCTTTAATTAACGGTGGGGAAATTTAATTCAGCGACTGGCCTGCAGTTTCCGTGTCAAAGTACTTTTGCAGCCCACTTGTGGTCTGAGAGTTTGGCCTGCGCTCGTCTGGAGGGTCCACTTAGCATCTCAAGAGTTCCAACTACCCAAACCAAACATTAAAAACTAGACTTTGGATACATGGAGCTATTATGGAAATGACAAGGGAGGGGGCACATCTTTAAAGTTGTTACAATGCTACAAATATGATGCCTGAATGTATCCTTTCGACTTGACAGCTCAGGGAAGATAAAGGTAAACGGACCCCTGACCATTAGGTCCAGTCACGGACGACTCTGGGGTTGCGGCGCTCATCTTGCTTTATTGGCTGAGGGAGCCGGCGTACAACTTCTGGGTCATGTGGCCAGCAGGACCAAGCCGCTTCTGGCGAACCAGAGCAGTGCACGGAAACGCCGCTTACCTTCCCACCGGAGCAGTACCTAGTTATCTACTTGCACTTTGACATGCTTTCAAACTGCTAGGTTGGCAGGAGCAGGGACTGAGCAACGGGAGCTCACACCATCGTGGGGATTCGAACCGGCAAGCCCAAGAGGCTCTGTGGTTTAGACCACAGTGCCACCCGCATCCCATTAAGGGAAGATACCTAGCTTTATAAATTTGTGCGAAATCCATACTTTAACCAACTCTCCTCATTCCAGTGCCATTTTAACCCTTAAAGAAAAGTGAATTTGGGCTCCACCTCCCTCCATGAACCAAGAAGCAGGAAATCACGTAGGCAGCAGGAACAGGGCACCCCACCATAATTCCCCAAGCGTGAGAGCGCATACACGGCCCCCCACCCGGGGAGCAACCAGGGGGGCAACACTAGACATCCTCAGAGGCAGCTGAGCAAGTCAGGTGTTCTGAAAGCCCATCTTCAGACAAGTCCTGAGAGCAAGGATATTTAAAGAGTTTCCTTGTTCTTTTGGTGACAGGTACTTAAGAGGTTGAACTATCCTCAGAGTCCTGCAGTGATTTCATGCTCTTTATTGCAGCTTGTAAAACAGTGACTGAATTTCCCCCCAAACCTCAGGCTTTTATATACATTACAGTGGTACCTCGGGTTACAGATGCTTCAGGTTACATACGCTTCAGGTTACAGACTCTGCTAACCCAGAAATAGTACATCAGGTTAAGAACTTTGCTTCAGGATGAGAACAGAAATCGCGCCGCGGCAGCAGGAGGCCCCATTAGCTTAAGTAGTGCTTCAGGTTAAGAACAGTTTCAGGTTAAGAACGGACCTCGGGGCAGCCTGTGCTCGCCCCTTTTCTCTCTCACAGCAGCTGCAGTTTCCCACCCACCCTCTAGGTTTTCACTTGGACTTTGCTATGGGCTTTGGCTGGTCGCCGCAAGGGGCCTGGTAGGAGTTTTCCCACTTGGCTAATTGGCAGTATTTTGGAAGCCACTTGGTTTTTTCGCCTACCTCGTAGCAAAACGTCACAACACCTTTGGTTTGGGCGGTTAGGCATTGGCAGGGGTATTATTATGCAAATGAGTTGGGGGGAGGAGCGCCATCACCTCCCCCAAATCTTGAAGGGTAGTTCATTAAAGGACTCCAGGGGGCGTCGCCTCGTCCGATACCTATGGAGGCTAGGGCCTAAAGCGCGCTCCCGAGCGGTAACCCCTTGGGGAGTGCCTAGGGATGTGCATCTCGGGGGCTCCCCCCATTGGTGCTTAACCCTTCCCAGTTCTATGCCGGATAGTCTGATAGGGCCAATGCCTAAAGCCAATACCGCTCTTACCTGTAATCAATAAAGTTGTGGCCATTTTTCACCCATTAACCTAAATTCTGGTGTCCAGTGTCTTTATTTATTCCATCTGTGGGAGGGGGCGGGAATCGCCACGCAACAAGAAAGATCATGGTCTACCGACGACTGTTTTGCTCCAAATTGCTTGGTTGGAACCTCCTTTTATTGACCGCATGGACCCACAGGGGACTTACACCCCAATAAGCGAAGTAGTCCCTCACCCCGGATTTTTTTCCGTAACAGAACAATTCTTATTTTTCCCTTTGATCCTTCGTTTCCTCGCCCCCAACCTCGGCTCCTTGCTGTCATCCCTCCTACAGGATGTCAGCCAATCCGAATCTGATATACAGTGGTGCCTCGCAAGACGAAATTCATCCGTTCCGCGAGTCTCTTCGTCTAGCGGTTTTTTCGTCTTGCGAAGCACCCTTATTAGCGGCTTAGCGGATTAGCACTATTAGCGGCTTAGCGGCTATTAAAGGCTTAGCGGCTTAGAAAAAGAGGGGGAAAGGGAAAAAACTCGCAAGACTCGCAAGACGTTTTGGTCTTGCAAAGCAAGCCCATAGGGAAATTCGTCTTGCGAAGCACCTCAAAAGACGGAAAACTCTTTCGTCTAGCGAGTTTTTCGTCTTGCGAGGCATTCGTCTTGCGGGGCACCACTGTACATGCATGACGTTTAGTGATATTTGCATCAATAGGGGAGAGCTGTGAGGGCTGCAAAATGTTCCAAGAGCAGCGGCAACTATAATCACAGCTGCAAAAAGAGGGGGTTTTGCTGCCTGGTGGATTACCTAGCGAAACCTTTGCGGGGTTTTGTCCTGATTAAGACGCCTCCGCATTTTAATTGGATCGTTATACAGCGGGAGGGGAGAGGCAGTGACGGGTTCCAGCAAATGAGAACCAATCTCTTATTGAATGAAGAAATATGGGAAAGCAAGCCTCTTCCTTCCTGTGCTAGCTGTCAGAAACATGTGTCACGGCTAAAAATTTGCTGCTGCTGTTTCTTTAATGCTAAAAGAACTAAGTCAGCGTGAGTCAACGGCCTACAATGACTCACGCAACCTTTCAGCTAATTGTACCTAGATATATAGAGTTGTCAATGGTTGTGTTGGGTGTGGGTTGGTTGGTTGGAGCAGCTGGTAGAATCATAGAATCATAGAATCATAGAGTTGGAAGAGACCACAAGGGCCATCGAGTCCAACCCCCTGCCAAGCAGGAAACACCATCAGAGCACTCCTGACATATGGTTGCCAAGCCTCTGCTTAAAGACCTCCAAAGAAGGAGACTCCACCACACTCCTTGGCAGCAAATTCCACTGTCGAACAGCTCTTACTGTCAGGAAGTTCTTCCTAATGTTTAGGTGGAATCTTCTTTCTTGTAGTTTGGAACCATTGCTCCGTGTCCGCTTCTCTGGAGCAGCAGAAAACAACCTTTCTCCCTCCTCTATGTGACATCCTTTTATATATTTGAACATGGCTGTCATATCACCCCTTAACCTCCTCTTCTCCAGGCTAAACATGCCCAGCTCCCTTAGCCGTTCCTCATAAGGCATCATTTCCAGGCCTTTGACCATTTTGGTTGCCCTCCTCCTAGTGTTGATGTTTTGCAGATAAAGACTTTTAAGAATAAAAGCAGAAAATACTCTGCAAGGACACTCTTCTTGTGGACTCTTTTATGCTGACAAGGGTCCGAGGACCAGGCTGAGGAGACAAAGGAAGTCGGGACCTTTGCTTTTCCAACACTGACAGCATGTGCTTCCCAATTTGATGGCCACTACAGGCTGTGAGATTTGACCAGCTCCAGCCCATCTGAAGCTGGTGCAGGCTCGTCTTATCTTGAGCCCAAGCAGAGCGTAGTCACGCAGACGAAAGGATAAGCAGGCAATGTGCTACATGCTGAAGTTTATTTACAAGCTATGCTGAGAGCATACAAACATACATCTTGCCTCTGTGAGAGCAGAGAAGCAACTCCTCTTGACACAAAGAAACCGAGAGAACAGTGAAAAACAGGAAACCAGTGTACGTCACATCCAGTCTCCCATTCCCGTGGGAATCCAACAGTAACTTGGACTGTGGAATGCAAAACAATGTCTTGTGATATGCATTCGCTGCTCAGTGAGGAAGCAGAAACCAACACAGGCAGGGCCAGCCTGGGATGTTTTGCTATTTTCCAGGAATGTCCCTGATTTACAGAAGCTGTCCCGGTTTCTGATTTGATTCCGGAATGTCCCACTTTTCCTTAGGACATCCCTATTTTTACCGGAGAAATGTTGGAGGGTATGGAGTGATCCGACCCCCAAGCCATCTGAAGGCTTGGAAAGTTTTGAAATGTTTTATTATGTTTTAATATACAGTAGAACCTCAGTTGTCAAACAGCTCCGTAGTCAAACGTTCTGACTTTCGAACGCCGAAAACCCAGAAGTACCGTATTTATCGTCCCATAGGACGCTCCGTCCCATAGGATGTACCTACTTTGGGGGGGGGGAAATAAAGGGGAAAAATTTCCTTTATTGCCCCCCCCAAAACCAGGTCGGGGACAGTGGGATGGCGGTGCTGCGCCTCCTCGCTGTCCCCCGAGCTTGTGGGGCTGGCCGATGTCTGTCCGGCGCGCGGGGCGCTCTGCTTTAGGGCGCCACGCACGCCGGGCGGCAGGCTGCTATCCGCAGCGTGGGGAGCCCTGCGGGGAACTTCTGCAGGGCTCCCCACGCTGCGGATGTCTGTGGCGCCCCTTGCTCCGCGCTGCAGGCTGCCACCCGCAAGCCCTGCGCGCCGGGGGGAGTTCCCCCGGGCACGCAAGGCTTCTGGATAGCTTCCTGGAGCCTGGAGAGCGAGAGATGTTGGTGCACATAGGACGCACACACATTTCCCCTTATTTTTGGAGGGGAAAAAGTGTGTCCTATAGGGCGAAAAATACGGTAACTGCTCTGGTTTTTTAATAATTTTCGGAAGCCGAACATGCTACGCAGCTTCTGTTTTGATTTTCCCTGTTGTTCTGAGGCTTCCGTATTGAGTTTTCAGTTTTCGAAGGTTTCAGAAGACGAACGGTCTTCCGGAACGGATTACGTTCGAAAACCGAGGTTCCAATGTATGTTGGAAGCTGCCCAAAGTGGCTGGGGCAACCCAGTACGATGTGTGGGGTATAAATCAGGCATAGGCAAACTCGGCCCTCCAGGTGTTTTGGGAATACAACTCCCATCATCCCTGACCACTGGTCCTGTTAGTTAGGGATGATGGGAGTTGTAGTCCCAAAACATGTGGAGGCCCGAGTTTGCCTATGCCTGGTATAAATAGTAAATCATTATGGAATGGGGCATCCCTATTTTCATCGGAGAAATGTCGGAGGGTATGGTTTTGCCACAGAGGCAAGGCATTCTGCCTTCCTCCTCTGCGGTAGTTGTGCCATGACCTTGCCACATCCTCAATGGGAGCATGGATGGAGCATGGCCCACCTGTGGCAATGTTGCCCATGGGATGCAGCTTGGCAGAGGAGGCGGCAGGTTCGCCCACAGCGCCAGCATGGCACAGCAGCAGGGACAGGGGTGGGCCACACCCACAAAGGAGGCATGGCAGCAACTATGAGCAGCACCCTCCTCGGGGGGCCCCCATTTTCAAAATGGTGGCCGGAACCCAAACTTTGGCAAAGGTTGCTTCCTCCACCTCAGAAACCGTCGTGTCTCGTTTGACGGTGACATCTCAAGAGATGGGCAAACAGCCAAACAGACAGCCAAACCACCTTCCAAAATACATGGTAGACTAGATGCTGCTTATTATTATGAATTGCAGCCATATTAACTTTTTTATCTTTTTCGTATTGTGTGAAAATGATGTTATCCAATTCCACTCTGTTGTTCCTTATGTTGCTATTTTCGAAACTGCCCTGAGGCTTTTGTGAGGGTATGTCTTGGAAAATGATAATCATTTTTTAATTAATTTTCAATTACAGTGGTACCTTGGTTCTCAAATGCCTTGGTTCTCATATGCTGAAAATCCAGAAGTAAGTGTTCTGGTTTTCAAACATTTTTCAGAAGCCAAACATCCGATGCGGCTGTCAGCCATTGTTTCTGGGGTGCCTGCTCCAATCAGAAGCTGTGCCTTGGTTTTTGAACATTTTGGAAGTCAAACGGACTTCTGGAATGGATTAAGCTTGGCGGTTTTGTTTTTGCTATTTATTTTGCATTTTTGTTTTTGAGGCTATTTTGGTTAATTTGTTTTTGTGACTATGTGGAACCCAGTTTAGCTACCGACTGATTGATTGTGTGACTGCAGAAATGGATAAAAGCCACACACCCCAATCCAAACAATGACTATCATCAGTGCAGGTAAGAAAAAATATATACCGTATTTTTCGCTCTATAACACGCACCAGACCATAACACGCACGTAGTTTTTAGAGGAGGAAAACAAGAAAAATAATATTCTAAACGAAATAGTGGATATATGAATTTTGTGCTTCATGCTGTGGCCACAGACATGTGATCTGACAGTGAGTTTGGAGTAGCCCAATGCAAAAATCCTGAGGATCCATGTGGATCCATGCTTTGTAACCACGGAGGAGGGAAGGAAGGGGAACCATGGATCCTCTGCTCACGACTACAGCAGATCCCCCCCGCCACCCGCAGGCATTCGCTCCATAACACGCACAGACATTTCCCCTTACTTTCTAGGAGGAAAAAAGTGAGTGTTATGGTGCAAAAAATACGGTATGTGTTTTTATCATATACAATACTGTCTTATTTATTTTATAGTACTGTACAATGATTATTGCTTTCCTTTTATGGATCGGTGGTCTCATTAGATATTAAAATTAAATGTTAAAGTGTTGTTTTAGGGGTTGTTTTTAAAGTCTGGAAAGGATTAATCCGTTTTGCATTACTTTCTATGGGAAAGTGCGCCTTGGTTTAGGAATGCTTTGGTTTTAGAACAGACTTCCGGAACAGATTAAGTTTGAGAACCAAGGTAGCACTGTACAGTCCAATAATAGCCTCATTATAACAATGCCAAATTATAATACAGTTACTAAAACCAATCATTCAAATACCAAATTATGTAATTTGGGTGCCCCCCCCCCCCCACGTGCAAAAATTGATGGTTTGATGATTTCCTTTATTTCTGCATTCCAAAATCTTATTAATTTCAATTACATTCTGGTCAAAGTAATAATCCCACATACAAGAACTGCAAAATTAATAACTTCACTTCGTGTTGACACATTAAATGATTCATGAAACTACAAGTGAGGCACTCAAACTATATCCTTGTTCTTTCTGTGTGTGGCAATTATTCTGTCCGTGATGTTTCTTCCTGTCCTCATAAAATATTACCATATGTCTATCTTCCCCCGGTTATTGCTGTTCTCCATCATGCCTTGGGCGGAGCTAATATCCCATTGTCGTTTCAGAAATTTCTCCATCGCTTCACTGTTTTGCAACTTTAACAGCAGCTGCAAAAATCACACTGTCCCAATAAATAACCTGTTTTCACCATTTTTTCCCTCTTGGCCCGGGAGGGAGAGTGATCTGTCAAACTGTAGATGACTCATATTATGAACCTTATCAGTTCCTTGGCAAGTTCGCAGATTCCTTCCATCAGGAAATGTCTTAAATTAATGGATACCCACTTTGCAACAATGCCAAAATGCGTCAGTTGGCGATGGCTCTTGACTCTAGCAAATGAAGCTTTACCAAGCTCATTTGCAGAGTTCGGTCCTGTAAGATCAGAAAAGTAGGGCTCATTATACCTTAACAGCTGAAGAATACTTCTCCATTTATCTTATCCATCCCGATCATTACCTCCTTTTTACATCTCCCGGCTAATGGGCGTGCGCTTTTAGCGGAAAGAACTTTGGGTTCCTTATTTTGCAAACCCACACAATGTTTTATAGTCAGTCCTATCCCAACCACACACAATAAAGTACTTATCAGATCAGCAAAGTGGAAGAGGAAGCGTTTGCCGCAGCAAATGACTCATCTTCTTATGTAGCTGCATCGTTTTATACTTTCTGGGTGTCTTGCGATTGCATTATAAAGCAGTTGTCAACGTAAATGGATGCTCTGTGCAATTACACCTGCAAGAAGATTGATATTGATACATTGGAAGGACACAAATATGGCCTATTTTGATCAACAGATAGAGGACATGACAACTCTTGCAACTTACGAACGGATCACTTTCAAGTGGAGATTACATATGCACAAATTTAATGATATTTGGAATGTTTTTATTGAAATAATATTGACCCGCGATTCAATATATATGTGAAGGAAACAGTAAGTTCATTCATTTCCATCTATGTTATATGGTTCCGTAACCTTAATGATATTTTTTTTATCTTATTGTTATTGTTTTCCTCTGCCTTTCAGAATGTTTCATATACTATTTTTCTTTCTTTTTCTCTTTTTCTTTTTCACTTTAACTCATAATATTCTTTATAAAGATTATAAATATACAGGGGCACCTTGGTTCTCAAGCTTAATCCGTTCCGGAAGTCCATTCCAAAAGCAAAGCGTTCCAAAACCAAGGCGTGCTTTCCCATAGAAAGTCATGCAAAAGGGATTAATCCATTCCGGACTTTTATAAACAATCCCGAAAACAGCAATTTAACATGGGTTTTTCCACCCAACGAGACCATTGATCCATAAAATGAAAGCAATAATCAATGTACTTTACTGTAAAATAAATAAGAGTATTGTAGATGATAAAAATTAAAATCAATATTTTTTTTCCCTGCACCGATGATAGTCATTGTTTGGCTTTTATCCATTTCTGCAGTCACACAATCAATCAATCAGTAGCGGAACTGGGTTCCACACAGCCACAAAAACAAATTAACCAAAAAAGCCACAAAAATGCAAAATAAATAGCAAAAACAAAAGCGCCAAACTTAATCTGTTCTGGAAGTCCACTTGACTTCTGAAATGTTCAAAAACGAAGGTGCAGCTTCTGATTGGTGCAGGCACCCCAGAAACAATAGCCGACAGCCGCTTCGGACGTTCGGCTTCCGAAAAACATTTGGAAACTGAAACACTTCCTTCTGGGTTTTTGGCATTTGAAACCAAGGTGTTTGAGAACCAAAGTACCACTGTACAGTGGTACCTCAGGTTAAGAACTTTATTCGTTCTGAAGGTCAGTTCTTAACCTGAAACTGTTCTTAACCTAAGGTACCACTTTAGCTAATGGGGCCTCCCGCCGCAGCCGCTGTGCGATTTCTGTTCTCATCCTGAAGCAAAGTTCTTAACCCGAGGTACTATTTCTGGATTAGCAGAGTCTGTAACCTGAAGTGCCTGTAACCCGATGTACCACTGTATATGCTTGTGTTCTATGTTATGAATCAAGCATTGTAAGGAGTTGTTTCTTTTTGTTTTCTAATGTACAGTAAGGTAAAGGTACCCCTGACCATTAGGTCCAGTCGTGGCCGACTCTGAGGTTGCGGCACTCATCTCGCTTTATTGGCCGAGGGTGCCGGCGTACAGCTTCCGGGTCATGTGGCCAGCATGACGAAGCCGCTTCTGGTGAACCAGAGCAGCGCACGGAAACGCTGTTTACCTTCCTGCTGGAGTGGTACCTGTTTATCTACTTGCATTTTGACGTGCTTTCGAACTGCTAGGTTGGCAGGAGCAGGGACCAAACAACAGGAGCTCACCCCGTCGTGGGGATTCGAACCGCCGACCTTCTGATCGGCAAGTCCTAGGCTCTGTGGTTTAACCCACAGCGCCACCAGCGTCCCTTAATGTACAGTATTTCTTATCAATTAAAAACCTGGGCACCTTCTGAGAAGCCATGCTGGCAATCTCAAAGGGATGCTCTGAAGTGCCTTGGTAGAACTCATGGAGGAAGAGAGTTTGGGTTCATGGTGGCAGCAGTGAGCCAGCAAAGATAAAACAGCAGGTGGCAGGTAAAAGGAAAAGGTAAAGGACCCCTGGATGGTGATGTCCAGTCAAAGGTGGCTATGGGGTTGTGGCGCTCATCTCGCTTTCAGACCGAGGGAGCTGGCCTTTGTCCACAGACAGCTTTATAGGGTCATGTGGCCCGCAGGACTAAACCACTTCTGGTGCAACGGGACACCGTGACGGAAACAGAGCACACAGAAACACCATTTACTTTCCCGCTGGAGCGGTACCTATTTATCTACTTGCACTTTGACGTGCTTTTAGACTGCTAGGTTGGCAGGAGCAGGGACAGAGCAACGGGAGCTCACCCCGTCACGGGGCTTCGAACCGCCGACCTTCTGATTGGCAAGACCAAGAGGCTCAGTGGTTTAGACCACAGCGGTCAGTAGAGGCAGTGCATGGCAGTGGTGGCAGTGGGCCAAGGCAGCCTGGGCAGTTGAGGGGTGGGTGCAGGGACAGAAAATGTTGGAGGGTATGGGAACCTTGCCCCAGGGATCTGGGGGATCACTGTTCCCCCACTAACCCATAACAATACTCTCCGATCATGTCCCAACTTACTGAACTTACTCAACCCTGTGGGGTGCCACAGGGTTCTGTCTTGGGCCCGGTCTTATTCAACATCTTTATCAACGACTTGGATGATGGACTCAAGGGCATCCTGATCAAATTTGCAGATGACACCAAACTGGGAGGGGTGGCTAACACCCCAGAGGACAGGATCACACTTCAAAACGACCTTGACAGATTAGAGAACTGGGCCAAAACAAACAAGATGAATTTCAACAGGGAGAAATGTAAAGTATTGCACTTGGGCAAAAAAAAAATGAGAGGCACAAATACAAGATTGGTGACACCTGGATTGAGAGCAGTACATGTGAAAAGGATCTAGAAGTCTTGGTTGACCACATGAGCCAACAGTGTGACGCGGCAGCTAAAAAAGCCAATGCAATTCTGGGCTGCATCAATAGGAGTATAGCATCTAGATCAAGGGAAGTAATAGTGCCACTGTATTCTGCTCTGGTCAGACCTCACCTGGAGTACTGTGTCCAGTTCTGGGCACCACAGTTCAAGAACGACACTGACAAACTGGAATGTGTCCCGAGGAGGGCAACCAAAATGGTCAAAGGCCTGGAAACGATGCCTTATGAGGAACGGCTAAGGGAGCTGGGCATGTTTAGCCTGGAGAAGAGGAGGTTAAGGGGTGATATGATAGCCAAGTTCAAATATATAAAAGGATGTCACATAGAGGAGGGAGAAAGGTTGTTTTCTGCTGCTCCAAAGAAGCGGACACGGAGCAATGGATCCAAACTACAAGAAAGAAGATTCCACCTAAACATTAGGAAGAACTTCCTGACAGTAAGAGCTGTTTGACAGTGGAATTTGCTGCCAAGGAGTGTGGTGGAGTCTCCTTCTTTGGAGGTCTTTAAGCAGAGGCTTGACAACCATATGTCAGGAGTGCTCTGATGGTGTTTCCTGCTTGGCAGGGGGTTGGGTCTCTTCCAACTCTATGATTCTATGATTCTATGATTCTAACTTTTCTCTAAACCATGGGTAGGCAAACTAAGGCCCAGGGGCTGGATCCAGCCCAATCGCCTTCTAAATCTGGCCCACGGACCATCCCGGAATCAGCATTTTTTCCCATGAGTAGAATGTGTCCTTTTATTTAAAAAGGCACCTCTGGGTTATTTGTGGGGCCTGCCTGGTGTTTTTACATGAGTAGAATGTGTGCTTTTATTTAAAATGCATCTCTGGGTTGTTTGTGGGGCATAGGAATTCATTCATTTTTTTCCTTCAAACTATAGTCCCCCCCCCCACAAGGTCTGAGGGACAGTGGACCGCCCCCCTGCTGAAAATGTTTGCTGACCCCTGCTCTAAATTGAAAAGCCCCACGGGTGATATGACCTTTTCTTCCTGAGGGGAATTAAATGCTGAAACCTTTCCATTCCGTGTTTACGATTCAGCCCCAAAGGTTCCCCATGCAAAGAACTGATTGCATCCACCAGCAAAAACTTAAACCGCCAGAGCAAGAACGTCAAACTGCGGCAAGAGAAAGGGAAGAGGGGGAGAGGCTGTCGCGAATGAGTTGAGAACATTTCTATTTCCATCGCGAGCACAGAATATTGCCTGCAAGCCAACGAAACCGCTCTTGTTTGAGATGCCAAAGAAAAATATAATAAAACAAAGAAGTTCACAAGACGAAGAAGCGATTGTCAGACTTTGCGATCAATGAAAAACATTATCTTGGATCGCTTCGCCGGAATAGCTCCGAGCTACAAATGTTCCTATTTCCTCTCTCTTGTTCTTTCTCTCTGCTCTGCCACAGTTGTTAGTCTGTGATTTGCCAGTAATTGCAATTGTTCGCAAGACCCTTTCTCTGTTCGCCGTTAACAATGAGGCCCAGTCGGACAATTTTGGGTTTTGGAGTGATCACTTCGACCCTAGGTTTGAGTATCGATTGCTCAGTTTGCAGGGCACTGCAAAATACAGGGCTTTCTCTGACAAACGCCGCAAAACTATTGCCAGACTTTGGAACTTGTCTGGAGTGAATCGCACAACATGGGGTTTTGGGGGTGATAGTTATGACCCTAAGTTTGAGCATCAACTACTCAGCTTGAGGGTTGTTGCAAAATGTGGGGGGGAGGGTGCTGCAAAACACTGCAAAACTTTGGCAAGAGCTTGTAGGGGATTCCAAATTTCAGGGCTGCACTGGCTTCCGGTGGAGTACAGGATCGGGTTTAAGGTGCTGGTTTTGACCTTTAAAGCCCTATGCGGCCAAGGTCCTACATACCTACGGGACCGCCTCTCCTGGTATGCCCTGCGGAGGGCCTTAAGGTCCACAAATGACAACATTTTGGAGGTCCCAAGTGGTTAGATTGGTCTCAACTGGACCCAGGGCCCTTTCAGTACTGGCCCCGACTTGGTGGAATGCTCTGTCACAAGAGACTAGAGCCCTGCGGGACTTGACCATATTTTTCGCTCTATAAGACACACTTTTCCCCTCCTAAAAAGTAAGGGGAAGTGTGTGTGCATCTTATGGAGCGAATGCAGGCTGCGCAGCTGTCCCAGAAGCCAGAAGAGCGAGAAGGATCGCTGCACAGCACTCCCTCTTGCTCTTCTAGCTTCTGGCTTAGCCCCTCTGTCCCTTTCTCCCACCTCGTGGAAAAGCCCCCAAGCGCCGCACACATGTTCCACGTGGCTCATGAAAGAGAGCGCTGAGCAGAGCCTGGGATGCATACAGGCTCTGCTCAGAACTCCCTTTAAAGAATATTTTTTTCTTTCATTCCCCCTCTAAAAACTAGGTGCGTCTTATGAAGCGAAAAATACGGTAACACATATAACAGTGCAAGAGGGGGAAGTGGAGATTATTTCTCATATTTATGGAGAAATGAGGGGGATATCAGAGGTGGGGGGCTGTGAGGAATGGGAACAGGACCGGTTTGTCCATCCCTGGCTCAAAATCACCATCAGAGAGGCTCAGAAATTAAATTCCAGGCTCCTCACTCAGTTTGCAGAGGACGATCTCAAGTTTGATGGTTGCGTTTTAGTACTCCTGACCTCTCCGAATTGTTGAAGGCCAACGATAATTCCGAAAGGAGAGATGCACTTTGCAAAGACTTTGGGAGAAACAAATGAAATTGGAATCACAGGCTTGGTAGAGCTGCAATCAAGTAGAAAAGGAGAGGCTTTTTATAATCCGATCAGCTGCCCTGGCATAATGTCAATACAGAGTGAAATGAGACTCAAGGCCAAAGGGATCAAGAGTCACTCAATAACCTTGCATTTTTATTGCAGACCAGCTTTTGGATGGGTTTTTCGAGCGGGGCATTAGGAGGGTTTTCAAAGTAGAGGATTGCATCGAATCAGAAGGCTGGTGGCTCCACCAGGGACCAGCTACTTACCTACCACTGTGTTTGAGTTTCTTCTTAAGAAATCAGCTGGGATAGCTGAGAACGGGAGAGCGGGAGATGCTTAATCCCAGGGTCAAGGGTTCGAACCTCGCGTTGGACAAAAGATCCCTGCAGGTAGCACTGTAATCGGAATCTCCTTTCTTGTAACTTGAAGCCATGGGTTCGAGTCCTGCCTTCCAGAGCAGGAGGAAACAAGCTTGTTCCCCTCTTCCGTGGGGCAGCCCCTGAGATATTTGAAGATGGCTCTCCTACCTCCTCTCAGTGTCCTCTTTCCCAGTCTAAACATCCAGCTCCTTCAATAATTCCTCCTAAGGCTTGTAGGCAGGATGCCACCAAGGAGGAGGAAATACTGTCTCCAAGGGTTGTGCCATAGTTGTCATTGTCAACATGGCAGAGGCGGCAGGCGATGCATTCCTTGGAAGCCAGATCTGCCTGCCCCTGTCGATCCTGACACCATAGACAGTCATCTCACCTTGCCTGGCTCTGGCCATTGAGACTGGAAGCTTGCAACAATAAATAATAATAATAATAATTTATTATTTATACCCTGCCCATTTGGCTGAGCTTCCCCAGCCACTCTGGGCGGCTTCCAACAAAACACTAAAATACAATAACCTATTAAACATTAAAAGCTTCCCTATACAGGGCTGCCTTCAGATGTCTTCTAAAAGTCTGGTAGTTGTTTTTCTCTTTGACATCTGGTGGGAGGGCGTTCCACAAGGCAGGTGCCACCACCGAGAAGGCCCTCTGCCTGGTTCCCTGTAACTTGGCTTCTCGCAGGGAGGGAACCGCCAGAAGGCCCTCGGAGCTGGACCTCAGTGTCCGGGCAGAACGATGGGGGTGGAGACGCTCCTTCAGGTATACTGGACTGAGGCCGTTTAGGGCTTAAAAGGTCAGACCAACACTTTGAATTGTGCTCGGAAACGTACTGGGAGCCAGTGTAGGTCTTTCAAGACCGGTGTTATATGGTCTCGGCGGCCTCAACCCTATCTCAGGAAGTTTTGGGATCCGAATGTAGCTCTCCTAATCCAGAGAGACTGTGATGGCCTGGGATTCGGACTCGGATGCTGAACCTGAGGAATCCCAGCCTGCAAGGATTCCCCGCCTCCACAACCAGCTGAACTGGGGCTGGGGCTTGAGCCTGAAGGGTCCTCACCTGTGCTGAATCCTCAGGTGCAGGCACCAGCTGAGTCTGCTCTGGCCCCTGAGGTGATGGAGGACCCATTGCCTGCAGGTGCTCCACTCTCAGCCCCGTCAGGGGAAGCTGAGGTTGCCTCTGGGTCCGGTAACCCTCCAGCCTCTCCTGAGCTGCAGAGGCTCAGGGCAGAGAGGCGGAGGGAACTAAGTTCCCGCAGGAGGAGTGCTCGCCTCCAGGCCAGGAGAGGCGAGTCACCAGAGGATCGGGGCCGCCCTATGCCTCGTGGGAGATAAAAGCCAGCCAGCCCCAGTCCCAAGTTGCGGGAGCAACATTGTTGGTAGCTTGTTCCTGCCTGCACCCTGTCCTGCTCTTCTGCCTGAGCTCCTGACCTGCCCTGGCTCCCTGCTTGCATGCCTGTTCCTCCCCCCCCCCCCCAAAAAAATAAAAAAATTATATTGGTTTTCATAATATTATAAACAAACAAACACACACACACACACACAAGACAAACAAACATAACAAAAATAAATCATAGCCTTATTGAAAATTACAGTTATTAACTTTGTTAAGTGACTTCCTCGCTTCCCCTTGGTTGAATTTCATTGCATGTCTTTTTAACGGTTTTCCAAATCCCAATTTTTATAAAATTTAACTTAAACATTAACATCCTTAAATCTTCACCTTATATAATTAATCATATTAATTCATCACTTAACATAAACAAAATCCTAAGCCTGATTAAGTATCTGCAAGCTATTTCCGGTTAATTTAACTTAACAAATTTAACGAAATAATCATTAAATTTATTCCATTCTTCCTGATACAGTGGTGCCTCGCAAGACGAAAAGAATCCATTCCGCGAGTCTCTTCGTCTAGAGGTTTTTTCGTCTTGCAAAGCAACCCTATTAGCGGCTTAGCGGCTTAGCGCTATTAGCGGCTTAGCAGCTATTTTTTTATATATATAATTTTTATTAATTTTCATAAACAAAAAACACACAAATAAAAACATTCATAAACAACACATGACTTCCCCATGCCTCCCCTTCACTGCACCCTTGTTTCAAAAATTTTTTAGCAATCCTTCATTCCATTTCTATATTTAATTTCCCTCAAGATTCTCTTGACTTAAATATTTACAGCTATAATTCTCTGTTTCTTACCCCTTGACATTTTATCAGTCTGAGATTTTGCAACAGTTCTTAAGATATATTTTAAATTTTTTCCAGTCCTCTTCCACTGTCTCTCTCCTCTGATCACGGATTCTGCCGGTCATCTCTGCCAGTCCCATAAATTCAGTCACCTTCGTCTGCCATTCTTCCAGAGTAGGTAATTCTTGCATCTTCCAATACTTTGCCAGGAGAATTCTTGCTGCTGTAGTTGCATACATAAAAAAGGTCCTATCTTTCTTTGGTACCAATTGGCCGACCATGCCCAAGAGAAAAGCCTCCGGTTTCTTTACAAATGTCCACTTAAGGATTTTCTTAATTTCATTATAGATCATTTCCCAGTAGGCTTTAACCCTTGGGCAGAGCGGCTTAGCAGCTATTAGCGGCTTAGCGGCTTAGAAAAAGGGAGAAAAAAGCGAAAAAAATCGCAAGACTCGCAAGACGTTTTCGTCTTGCGAAGCAAGCCCATAGGGAAATTCGTCTTGTGAAGAGCCTCGAAAAACAGACAGGTGTTCGTCTTGCGGGGCACTACTGTATTCCTGATATTCTTCCTCCTTCTGGTTGCAGACTCTTCCGGTTAGGTCGGCTAGCTCCGAAAAATCCATCATGGATCATCCAGACATGATGTTGCAAGCCTGTTCCTGACTTCACCCGACTCCCTGCCCTGCACCCAGCTTCAGCAACTACGGACTGCCTCCATGTTGCACCTTTGACCACGGACCGGACTTGGACCTCGCCTCTCAGGTAACCCACGGGACCAGCACAGAGACTTTTCATTGAGGAGGCCAGGAATTGGACCTGGGAAATTGGACCAAGGCAGGAGATGCGAGCAGGAGAAAGCAGGCATCTGCTATTGTGCCAGCTCCTCTCAGAGCTTATTGGTACCCTAGTCCCATCCACAGTCCTGCAGAAGCTGTAAATAAAATTTAAAAAGCAGCCGAGACGCAGAAGGATTCGAAGAAGTGAGCGGAGCTGCAGATGCAGTTTTATTAAAAATGAGATTTGGAGAGTAGCAGAGGCAGATGGCGTTTGCGAAGGAGGAAGCTGAATGCGGAAAACATCGCGCATGTTCGGGAAGAGAGGAAATTGTGGAAAGAAAGAATCATCTCCGGTGTCAGTCATAAAGCGAGATGATTGAAAAGGGAAATTGGGTTGTTAGAGAAACAGGTGGATGAATGTGCGTTTTCAGAGTTATTAAATCAGTGCTTCTCATTGTCTTTTTCTGAATCGACGTTCCTTGCAAATTTATTAAATATAGAAAAAACACGAAGACCGGAGAGGAATGGCGGAAGAACAATTCTGTTCTCTCCAGCAGAAACTCACCTTTGCAAATTGTTGCATGTGCGGAATGCAATTTCAGCATAACTGCCCCACCCTCTCCTCCACCTGAATCATAGAATCATAGAATCATAGAATCATAGAATCAAAGAATCATAGAATCATAGAATCATAGAATCATAGAATCATAGACTCATAGAATCATAGAGTTGGAAGAGACCACAAGGGCCATCGAGTCCAACCCCCTGCCAAGCAGGAAACACCATCAGAGCACTCCTGACATATGGTTGTCAAGCCTCTGCTTAAAGACCTCCAAAGAAGGAGACTCCACCACACTCCTTGGCAGCAAATTCCACTGTCGAACACCTCTTACTGTCAGGAAGTTCTTCCTAATGTTTAGGTGGAATCTTCTTTCTTGTAGTTTGGAACCATTGCTCCGTGTCCGCTTCTCTGGAGCAGCAGAAAACAACCTTTCTCCCTCCTCTATGTGACATCCTTTTATATATTTGAACATGGCTATCATATCACCCCTTAACCTCCTCTTCTCCAGGCTAAACATGCCCAGCTCCCTTAGCCGTTCCTCATAAGGCATCGTTTCCAGGCCTTTGACCATTTTGGTTGCCCTCCTCTGGACACGTTCCAGTTTCTCAGTGTCCTTCTTGAACTGTGGTGCCCAGAACTGGACACAGTACTCCAGGCACCAATCCTACATTTGCCCCAAAGGATTGTGGGAACCCCCAAAGCAGATGTGGGGGGAGGAAAGGAGAGAGGGGGGAAAGTTCTGTTGTTTTTGCAGAAGGCATTCCGCCCAGACAGTGATGTAATTGGAACCTTTCTTCTTCTTCTTTGGCGATCCCTCTTTTTTATAAAAATATTTTTTTATTGATTTTCCAATAAAAACAGCCAATCAACATATCCGAATCATAATCCAATTAAAAATAATAAACCAAAATGTTTTTTTAAATGACCAATTATACAGTGGTACCTCAGGTTACATATGCTTCAGGTTACATACGCTTCAGGTTACATACGCTTCAGGTTACATACACTTCAGGTTATAGACTCTGCTAACCCAGAAATAATGCTTCAAGTTAAGAACTTTGCTTCAGGATGAGAACAGAAATCGTGCTCCGGCAGCGCAGCCGCAGCAGGAGGCCCCATTAACTAAACTGGTGCTTCAGGTTAAGAACAGTTTCAGGTTAAGAACGGACCTCCAGAACGAATTAAGTACTTAACCCGAGGTACCACTGTAGTCCAAATTGTAATTATTAATTTTTCCAGGCTGGACCTCTGACAGCATATCTCCAAATCTTTGTTCCTGCCTCTTCTCCTTGTTTTCATATTTTCCGCCTTCTGATCTTAACACTTTCAAGTTCTCCGTCCCTGGCTGCGATCCCTCGTAGCCAAGTAAGATTGTCTTCCATAAACACGGTTTTAACAGTGAGTCCGTAAACTGTGACTGTGGAGGCCAATTCTGGATCCACACGTCCGTCCACAGTGGGAAGTAAATTCCTAGATTTTGCCTGCAGCAAATCCTCCGTCATCAAATACATATAAAAATAATCCAATAAGACCATTTATTAATGAGAAACAGCATGTTTTTGCTCAATTAATCAACTTCAAATCCCTAAACCGCAGGTAATACCCCGGGCTTCTTGAGCCAGAATACCAGCAGATTCAGGCAGGTCAGGAATGACGGCTGCAGAGCCAGCAAAAGTCAGAGTCTGTGGTTTTACGCCTCTCGTGGTCCCAGGATGCTGTGTTGGCACAAGAGCCCAGTCTGACTCCATTGCAATGTAAAATGATTACAGCATGGAGGAAGATCACTGGTTTTGTGTCCAGAAGTTCTAATGTTCAAACCCCTAGCATTTCCAAGAAGGATATTTGTAGCAGAATCATAGAATTGTAGAGCTGGAAGGGACCCAAGGGTCATCTAGTCTGACCCCCGCAATGCAGGAATCTTAGCTAAAGCATCCATGACGGATGGCCAGCCAACCTCTGCTTAGAAACCTCCACGGAAGGAGAGTCCACCACCTGTTTAGTCGGAGTCTACTTCCTTGTGACTTGAAGCCATGGGTTCGAGTCCTACCCTCCAAAGTAGGAGAAAACTTGTTCCTTCTTCCATGTGACAACCCTTAAGATATCTGAAGATGAAAATCATATCTCCTCTCAGTCTCCTTCTCCTCCTCCATGCTAAACATGCCCAGCTTCTTCAACTGTTCTTCATAAGGCTTGGTTTCCAGACCCTTGATGTCACGGTCCGGTCTATGGGCGATCAACGTCCCGGTTGAGGATGTTGGGAACGGGGGCAAGATGGTGGGGTGGGAGCAGGAACGAGAGTCCAGAAGCCAGGGGTCCGAGGGTCAGGAAGCAAGGAGACACAAAGTCAAGGTCCGAGGATCAGGAAGCAAGAATTTGTGCAATAGAAATTGTAATGGTTCTAGGGGTTGCTCGTGCGTAAATCGGCATCACGCTTGGCTGAGTTACCTGGGTGAACTCTTTCTGTCCGGACAGCCACTCACCCGTGGCTGTCTCAATCGCTGGCAGAATCCGTCAGTGGGCGTTTCTTGAACTTCTTCCAGGAAAGAAGTTCTTTGACGCCCAGTCTCCTCCTACTCTCCCTGCGCGGAAGTCTTCTGCGCAGGGAGGGTGTGGGCAGCGGAGGACCCATGCTCTCCCCGCTGGTCTCCGGCGAGGAGTCATGGAGCCACCTCGCCGATTCCCCCATCTGCCCCCCTTCTCCACTAGTGTTACGCTGATTTCCTTCCCCAGAAGATGGGCTGCTTCTCTCCCTCCTGGGACGCTCTCCGTAATCCCTCTGGAGCTCCGATGGCAGTTCCCTGACAGAAATAAAGACCAAATTGTCTTCCATGTACACGGTTTTAACAATGAGTCCGTGTGGAGGCCAATTCTGGATTCACACGTCCTTCCACAGTGGGGACCGCTTTCCATTTTTAAGTTCGGAATAGAGTAGTTGCTTTGGAAGACGATCATCAGGCATCCGCACAACAGGACCAGTCCAACGAAGTGGATGTTGAGAAAGTTCACCCTAAGGCCGCTCCCCGTTTTCTCACATTCCCTTCCACCCCCGGCTGTCCAATTTTCCTTTTCTTCTCCATCAACTCTCCCTGTGGAAAAGCAATTTGAGTGTAATGATTGCTTGTTTTACAGCTTCACATGTTTCAGTGTTGATTTCACTCCTCCAATCTCTTGCTCACTCTCTCTCTCTCTCTCTTTCCTTTGAACCAATGCCATCCCCAGTTCCGTGCGAGGGGACACCGTTAAATAATATTTATTACGAGAAAGTTAATGGAGGTTGCCGACAACTCCGCTGCGAACAGAGATTTGCACATTTTACAATGCGCTTTGTTCTGGCCTGTGAGCTGTAAAACTGGGCAAGGAGGTGGGGGAAGAGGAAGAGAAGAAATAAGCAGAATTACCGTATTTTTCGCTCTATAAGACTCACTTTTTCCCTCCTAAAAATGAGGGGAAATGTGTGTGCGTCTTATGGAGCGAATGCAGGCTGCGCTGCTATCCCAGAAGCCAGAACAGCAAGAGGGATCGCTGCTTTTGCTGCACAGCGATCCCTCTTGCTGTTCTGGCTTCTGAGATTCAGAATATTTTTTTCTTGTTTTCCTCCTCCAAAAACTAGGTGTGTCTTGTGGTGTGGTGCGTTTTATAGAGCGAAAAATATGGTAAGTACAGGGAAAAGACAGATGAGAGGGTCGAAGGAAAGAAGGCAGCTCACAAAGCAAGGAATCATGGAATTGTAGAGATGGAAGATACTCTAAGGGTCGCCTAGACCAGTGTTTTTCAACCACTGTTCCGCGGCACACTAGTGTGCCACGAGATGTTGCCTGGTGTGCCGTGGGAAAAATTGAAAAATTCAAAAGATTTTAAAATAAAGTATTTTATAATTTTTCATATTTCTGTTTACTTACTAATTCATAATAAAGTAATTATAAAATACTTTCTTTGTGTTTATTTGATTCCTATTCAAGAGAATTACTTTATATATAGTCAATATAGGCACAGAGTTAAATTTTTTAACATTTTCTAATGGTGGTGTGCCTCGTGATTTTTTTCATGAAACAAGTGTGCCTTTGCCCAAAAAAAGGTTGAAAAACACTGATCTAGACCAACCCTCTGCAATGCAGGAATCTCAACTAAATAATTCCCTCACAAATGGCCATCTATCCTCTGCTTAGGTTAGGCTGAGAGAAGACAGCGATTGCAAGAGTATTGTTGGCCCACAAATGGAAATCAGAAGAATTACAGTGGTACCTTGGGTTACATACGCTTCAGGTTACAGACTCCGCTAACCCAGAAATAGTACCTCGGGTTAAGAACTTTGCTTCAGTATGAGAACAGAAATCGTGTGGTGGCAGCGGGAGGCCCCATCAGCTAAAGTGGTGCTTCAGGTTAAGAACAGTTTCAGGTTAAGAATGGACCTCCAGAACGAATCAAGTTCTTAACCCGAGGTACCACTGTAGCGACGGAAGAAGAATGGCAGTCAAAATTAATGGACTATGCAGAATTAGATAAGATGACAGGAAGGATTTGAAACCTGACAGAAAGGATTTGGGACCAGAGATTCTCAGAAGACTAGAATAAATATGCGAACTATTTGAAAAGCAATTGCAATAAACTGATTACGCTAGTAGGACTGCAAGAAGTTTCGTAAGGAGGAACATATAAAATATTGCAAGGAAGGTTATGAAGAGAGTTATTAGTTAGGATAATTAAAAGTAATAGTGAAATTAAGAAATGTAAATTAAGTGGAAAAGATTGGAAAATTTTTGGGTGCGATTGATGGAAGTAAAAAAAATTGTATAAGATATGAAATTATGTTAAATGACTGTTGAAAATATATGTTAAAAATCAATAAACTAAATATTGATGTATGTAATTTTTATTTCTTAATTATATTTAGTGGTAGTATGGTTGTATTGTTTTTTGTAACATAAAATCATTCAATAAAAATTAGTATATATATATATATATATATATATATATATATATATATATATAAAGAGAGAAGACAGTGATTGGTTCAATGTTACACCCGGTGAGTGTCAGTCCCAGTGGGAATTCGAACCCTTGTCTCCCCGGTCCTAGCGTAACGCTCTAACCACTACACTACACTGTCTCTCAGACCACTGACCTGATCCAGCATCTCGTGTTCCGGCGAGTTTTTGCTTGTCCATTGGCAGGCGGAGACAAATCCAGATTGTGCATTAAAACTGAGCGTGCTGAGCACCTATATGGGAAAATGCTAATTGGAATTTACTGGCTGTAAAAGGGAAACTAAACATTTATCAAGGTTTTCACTCCCATCTGTCAGTGGCTGTTAAGTGGCCAATGGTCCATCTGCTCCTCTTTTTGCCATGGTTGGGGACAAACACAGGTGTGCTTGATGCACACACACACCCAAACCCAGCCCATTTCCAAATTTTGCCCTAGAAAGTATTGATTGGACGGTACCCTAGATTTTTCACAAATGTTTTTCCTTGCTGAGAAAGAGAGAGAGCTTCCAGATGGGTGTTTTATTCTCGGATGGCTGCACCTCGTGCATGAGAGTTTTTTCTGCAGCATTTGAACAAAATACCATACTTTTCCGTGTATAAGAAGCCCCAACATATAAGACGTCCTCTATTTTGGGGAGCTCAAATTTAAGAAAATGGGGGGAGATGGCTCAGAATTGTTTTTTGTTTTTTGTTTTTTATTCAAAATTATAACAAGATATATTATCCAAAAACATATCATCCTTGTTTTCCCCCCCATTTTACCTCCCCCCAAAAAAAACCACCCACCCCCCGACTTCCCTCAGTTCCAGTCTTTGATTTCTCTAAAATTGCTGTTTTCTGCATGTTACAAAGTTGTATAGATCCTCAAACTATTTAGCTGATTACTATCAATAAAAAGTTTGTGAATGTTTATTCAAAACCTGCCAAGGAGTCCAGTTCGCTTTGTTGCGTCTTCAGATACTTTGTAAAGGGTTCCCATTCATCCTTAAAGTCACAGTTATCCTTGTCCCATAGCTTATATGTCAGTTTTGACAGTTCTGCATAGTCCATCAATTTTTCTTGCCATGATTTTTTGGTTGGGGTTTCTTCAGTCTTCCATCCTTGTGCTATTTAAACTCTTGTGGCCATTGTCACATACATGAAGATGTTTTCCAGCTTTTTTGGCAGGTCTTTCCCTACAATCCCTAACAAAAATGCTTCCGGTTTTTTAACAAATGTTAAATGGAACATTTTCTTCAATTCGTTGTATATCATTTCCCAAAATTCTTTAATTACCTTACAATCCCACCACATATGATAAAATGTCCCCTCCTTTTCCTTACACTTCCAAAATATATTTGAATTAGTTTTGTACATTTTCCCCAACTGCACTGGTGTTGTGTACCATCTGTGCATCATCTTCACGTAATTCTCCTTCAGTAGGGAACAATCTGTAAATTTTAGGTCAGTTTTCCATAATTTAACCCAATCTTCCATCATAATGTTGAAGATGGCTCAGAATTGTTGAGCTTTTTGGGGGGAGAGGGGAGATTACCCAGGGTTGTTGAACTTTTTCGGGGGGGGGGGTTGCCGGAAATCGCTCACCCGCACGCGTCGCTAAATCCGCCTCCCGTCTGTCCCCTTGCTGGCAGAAGCTGTCAATCACCCGCCCAATTGCCACAGCATCAGCTAATCAACCCCAGCCATTGACACAGCAACCAATAACACGCCCCCTAGCCGTATTGTATACGGCTGCAACCAATCAAACGGTTGTATACGGCTGCAACCAATCAAACATCCACCCTATGCACAATCCATGTGTAAGACAGCACCCACTTTTTAGCATAATTTATAAAGGAAAAAACCTAGTCTTATACACAGAAAAGTACAGTAGTTGGCCGCAAAATATATGCACATCTCACTTAATCAGTGCGTGGACAGGGGTGTTTTTCCCAGCCAGTTTTGTCTCCTCTTAAGTAAAGGTAAAGGGACCCCTGACCATTAGGTCCAGTCGTGGCCGACTCTGGGGTTGCAGCGCTCATCTTGCTTTCTTGGCCGAGGGAGCCGGCGTACAGCTTCCGGGTCATGTGGCCAGCAGGACTAAGCCGCTTCTGGCGAACCAGAGCAGTGCACGGAAATGCCGTTTCCCTTCCCACTGGAGTGGTATCTATTTATCTACTTGCACTTTGACGTGCTTTCGAACTGCTAGGTTGGCAGGAGCAGGGACCGAGCAACGGGAGCTCACCCCGTCGCGGGGATTCGAACCGCCGACCTTCTGATCAGCAAGTCCTAGGCTCTGTGGTTTAGACCACAGCGCCACCCACGTCCCTTTTGGCTCTTCTTAGGTGGCAGCTATTCTAAGAGAACAAGGGAGGCCTTCATGGTAGAGTTATTTTTCTAGAAAAAATAGCACTGGCTTGGGAAATCTGTGCTTAGGGAAGAGTCAGGCCAGACACATTTAATCACAAGTGCACTTCAGCCTGGTCATTAAATGCAGGATTAAACTTCAGGAGGACATCGTTTAAATTGGTGGAGCTGCAGAGCTGGGAAACAGGTTGACTGCCTATGTTACAAATTGCCCTTGGGACACCTTGCAAATAGAACTGACCGAATCGCTGCCAGGGTCCCTTCCAAATATACGATTCTATGACTCTCAATCGCTCTCAAAGATCTGCCGCAACGTGGTCTCTTAGTGACATCTAGTGGCAAAGTCTTTTTAATTAAATAACACTACAAAGCACAGGGGTGGGGGTTGTCCGGTCCAGGACTTGGCCCTCCATCCTTGAGCTCCAACCTGCTTGCAAATAAACAGCCACGAGGCAAGGTGAGCTCACTCGCTACGGGAGATTTATTGATAGACAAACATCTTTCCTCCGCCACCACGAGAACTGGGACAGATTACATTGGCATCTGGAAAATTGGAGAGGCGGGAGAAGGGGGTGTCACCACCTCGAGCCCCCCATCCATTTCTGCTGGGCCATCTCTGTCCCACAGGTCACCCTCTCGCCCTTGGAGAGACGTCCAGGATAATGGATTCCTGCCTCTCGACCGGTTCCTCTCTTCTCCAAGAGAACGGTTCCTCAGCCTTTGAACCCCTGGGCCACGTTGGAGCCCAGAATGGCAATGGATCCTGTATTCCAGCCCTTCCTCTTCTTCCCCTTCCCGGACCGCTGCCCTCTCGGGTCCTGAGATTGAGAGAGGAAATAAAAAGAAGGGTATTTAGGGTGTTACTACTTACTCAGAGAAAGTTCTTTTTCCCTCTCTCGGAACACTAGGACTCATTTTTCTGTAGTTTACCTACGCATCTGCCTGGAGAAGTCGTCTCTTTGATCATAGCTGTCCACTTTTCCCTTTTCTTGCAAGGAATTCTGTTAACTTGTGGGTGAACATATCAGATGACACAGCGATTCTTCAAAAAGCTCTTGTTTATTCACAGGCTAGAACAGAACTGAACTGAAGGGTTCAGCCAGCCTGCTTATATAAAGCTCCACTACAATGGAACTGTAACCATTTTCTGTAACTATCCAATCACTGAACGTCACTTTCAATCCCCTATTTGCATATGTGGACCTGAGTGAAAACTATCTACAGTATCCCCATGCTGGCCCAGGGTGAGAACTTCAGTACATAACAAATTCTATTCAGAATAAGGGAATTTCCCTTAAAAAAAGGGATACGTTGACAGCTATGTTTTTGATCGGTCCTGAATATTCCCAAATTCCTCTTCAATGGATGTATCTGAGTTATGAGAGAGGGAAGGAAAATTTTCTCTCTCTACTTTCAACTTTCATTTCATGGGCCCTTTCATTTTCTGCCACCCTGTTTTCTAAATGGTTTTATTTATATTTATATATTACGAACACATGCCAAAAAAACAGAATTTAAATGAAACATGCCATATTGTATGCCCTTCACCCCCTTGTAACATGTCAGTGCTATAGGATAATCAATATTAATACATTTTTACTTCCCTTTGCAGTACAGCAGTACCTCGGAAGTAGAACGGAATTCGTTCCGGAAGTCCGTTCGACTTCCAAAACTTTCAGAAACCAAGGCGCGGCTTCCAATTGGCTGCAGGAAGCTCCTGCAGCCAATCGGAAGCCGCAGAAGCCGCGTCGGACATTCGGGTTCCAAAGAACATTTGCAAACCGGAACACTCACTTCCGGGTTTCCATAAACCGAACTTTCCATAAACGGAACTTTTTTCAGTCCTCAAAGCCAGATATCACAGGCTCACTTTGAGGCAGAAAGCCCATATATAGTTTCCACTCATTAATAAATGTCAACAAAGATTTTTCTCTAAGTAAACACATCAGCTTTGTCACCTCAGCCAAATCCAATAATTTCGATAACCGTTCTTCCATAGTAGGTAATAATAAACCCTTCTATCTTTCGCTACTGTGAATTACTATTACTTAAATTTCTAGACTGCCCTTCATCCAAAGACCACAGGACGGTTTACTATATAACCAGAATTGGCATCTGAACAAGACTGTAATAGCAATCCAGATGATATCCTGAGAACATGACATAGAACAACGGTCCCTTTTGTTGCATCAGGATGTTAATCTTGGATAAACTTCCATTATGTTGCCTCTGATTCCTCGTTGTCAGAGTAAGAAGGACAGAAAGAGGCACTTTGAGTTACACACCGTCCAACATTTCTTCGATCAAAATAGGGACGTCCTATTTAATAATAATAATAATAATAGTAATAGTAATAACCCGGCCATCTGCCTGAGTTGCCCCAGCCACTCTGGGTGGCTTCCAGCATATATAAAAACATAATAAAAAAAATTGTAATATAAGATAAATAGAATATTCTTTGAAGTAACAAATAGGCTTAGGGGTAGAATAAGAGTATGCGGTAGTAAATATTAATGATTAGAATAATAATAAAGGAGAAGAGGTTAGTTAATGAAAGGAGTTAATATTATTAGAAATACGAAATTGGAGAACTGTTATACAGGCGATATAATGAAATTCAGATGGAGGGGATTCAAGGAAGTCAGTTACCAATGTTAAGAGATTTAGGTATGTGTTTAGTTTATTGTCTTTGTTGTGTGTTTTGTCTTTTTTTTTTTTTTTTTTTTTTTTGCTGTATGAAAAATCTGGAAAATCAATTTTAAAAATTTGGGGGGAAAAACATAATAAAACATTGAGCATTAAGAAACATCCCTTTAAATGTCTTCCAAAGGTTACTTTAGAGGGACGCAGGTGGCGCTGTGGGTTAAACCACAGAGCCTAGAACTTGCCAATCAGAAGGTTGGCGGTTCGAATCCCCGTGACGGGGTGAGCTCCCATTGCTCAGTCCCAGCTCCTGCCCACCTAGCAGTTTGAAAGCATGTAAAAGTGCAAGTAGATAAATAGGTACCACTCCGGCGGGAAGGTAAACGGCGTTTCCGTGCGCTGCTCTGGTTCGCCAGAAGCGGCTTAGTCCTGCTGGCCACATGACCCGGAAGCTGTACGCCGGCTCCCTTGGCCAATAAAGCAAAATGAGCACCACAACCCCAGAGTCGGCCACGACTGGACCTAATGGTCAGAGGTCCCTTTACCTTTACCTAAAGGTTACTTATCTCCTTGGCTCCAAGGTCACATGGCCTCCATCATTTCTTCAATGAAAATAGGGACATCCTAAGGAAAAGCCGAACCTTCTGGGATCAAATCAGGAACTTCTGTAAATCCAGGACTGCCCCTGGAAAATAGACACACCTGGAGGGTCTGGACTTACCATAGATAGCAGCTGCCTTGCATCCCCCTGTACCATCCCTCTGTCCTGTCTTTGTACAATGTCCGCTCCTTCCTTTGCCATCGCTCCTTGCTGGCTTGGCCTCGCCACGGAGGCTGCAGCCAAGACCCCAAGAATCAGGAGGTGGAGGTAAATTCCCTTCATCTCCTACATTCGGAGGAACCAGGATTTTGCAAGGAGCTCATGAGGGTGTTTGCTGTTTCTCTTGCCCGGGAGGCGGAGCTCACCTGAGCAGGTGATCTCATGGCAAGGGTTTCCTGGCAGGCCTCCCAAAGGGAGGTTTGTGGCCGCTGTCCTATTTCCCAAGACTTGAAGCCCACCCTGCCACCCCGAGTGAAACAGGCAGCAGAAAGGCCCCTTCCACAGGGCATCGCAGCCGGAGGTATTTCCCAAGAGCCTCCCGTCACATCGAACAAGACAAGGTTGTTGTTGTTTTAAAATAGGGCAGGCAAGGAAGGATTTCCAGGCCGGAAGAGGAGAAAGAGAGCTGCAAAAATGAGACTCTCAGGTCGCATCGGCTTCCATCGCCAGGAAAGTGATATGTGAAGCTCAGATCTGGCAAAAGGCTTTGTGGAATTTGATATCGTCCTGGCAAATATATCACCTCCATCCTGGCAGAACTTTAGATGTGGATTCATTTGGGACTGTGAGCTGTGGCATACAGCCACGGCAGAATGAAAAGAAGAAGAAGAAATTTTGTTTTGTTCGTTTTTATTCTTCTTCTTTGTAAATCAGTAAATGGCATGTTTCTTTAAAAAATAAATAAATGAAGTGGGAAAGTTGACCCAACGACTTAAATCAGCGAAAGGCAAAGCTAAAAAATTTGCTTGCCCTGTAAGGTGCGCTTAGCACTCTGGAAGCCTAGGAATGCTTAGGCTGCATTTCATGGGAATGCAAGTGGCCCTGCAAAATAATAATTATTATTATTATTATTATTATTATTATTATTATTAATTGATACCCCGCTATAGCTATAGCTTAGGGCCCCATTCTCTTGGGGCTCCCAAAAAATGTAAAGGGAAAAAAACTGGATGTACATTTCCAAAATATAAAACAAATAAAATAAAACCTACATACAGCAACAGTGTTTTGTGTTCTGTAGGCTCCTATGATGTAAGGAATGGTCCCCACCTGCTAGCCTGCGCCCTAAAATATCACTGGTTTGCTCATTTCTTTATACAGTGGTACGTCGGGTTAGAAACTTAATTCGTTCGGGAGGTCTGTTCTTAACCTGAAACTGTTCTTAACCTGAGGTACCACTTTAGCTAATGGGGCCTCCCGGTGCCGCCGTGCTGCCAGAGCACGATTTTTGTTCTCATTCTGAAGCAAAGTTCTTAACCCGAGGTACTATTTCTGGGTTAGCGGAGTCCGTAACCCGAAGCGTCTGTAACCTGAGGCACCACTGTATAGGGTACCTACATTCTGTATAGGGTACCTACATTTGATAAAATACATATTTTGTTGTGTGCAAATGGCTTGAGATACCTGTTAGGTCCATAAATTACCATATAGCATATATTCAACACAAAAAACAGGGGCAATTTGTACCTACATTCTGCATGGACTGGTTGTAACAATTACTTTGATAAAATACATATTTTGTTGTGTGCAAATGGCTTGAGATACCTATGAGGTCCATAAATTACCATATAGCATATATTCAACACAAAAAACAGCAACAATTTGTTGTTGACAAAGGACAGCTGGACATATAAAGGGCCCCATTAACTTCAGTTGCTGAGGGCCACATCAAACCTAAATCCGGCCCTGGCCATGAGTGACTGACTTCTTTGAAACCAAACTTTTAGAAGTTTTGAGAGGGGCAAGGAGATACTGTCTTAGGGTTTCATGTTCTGCACAGCCTCCCTTGAAGACTACTGTGTACTATTTCTCGAAGACAGCAGCCCCCCCACCCAAAAAAACCCTCACATGCACACACACAGTTTGCAAGGCTATCGATTGTTTAATTAGCCAAAGGTCTGGGGAAATAGGGATATTTTTGCCTGATGGCTAAAACAAGCCTTTGTTTCCGCCGAAAGACAACAGTGCAGGGACGTTGTAGCGTCGTCAGGTTCTTGCAAAACTGGTTCCGCCTGTTCATGCATTTCCCAGAAGACCACCGAGCGACGGGGGGGGTGTGTCTTGGCACTGTTAATGCTTCCTTTTCAGATCGCCTCGAGACTTTTAGCGGCCTCTCAAGGCGCCGAGGCATCCTGGACGAATTGTGACAATCCTCCGGCCGTTCACCCATCTGACGAAAGCGCAGGCAAACCATCTCCATCTAGTGGACCGCCTGACCCTCACTCCCTACAGAAGGAAAGTCCATGAGAGAATGAACATGGCAGAGTCAGGGGGTAGGAGTTGGGAGTTACTACTACCCCTATGTGGAGCGCGGGTGGCGCTGTGGTCTAAACCACGGAGCCTAGGGCTTGCCAATCGGAAGGTTGCGGTTCGAATCCCTGTAACAGGGTGAGCTCCCATTGCTCAGTCCCTGCTCCTGCCAACCTAGCAGTTTGAAAGCGCTTCAAAGTGCAAGTAGATAAATAGGTACCACTCCGGCGGGAAGGTAAACGGCGTTTCCGTGAGCTGCTCTGGTTCGCCTGAAGCGGCTTAGTCATGCTGGCCACATGACCCGGAAGCTGTCTGCAGACAAACGCCAGCTCCCTCGGCTTATAGAGCGAGATGAGCACGCAACCCCAGAGTCGTCTGCGACTGGACCTTACGGTCAGGGGCACCTTTACCTTTACTACCCCTTCTATACCCACAACCAAACACACACACACAAATTCTGAGCATATTATTATACTGAAGGAGCGTCTTCACCTCCATCATTCTGCCCAGATGCTGAGGTCCAGCTCCGAGGACCTTCTGGCGGTTCCCTCCCTGTGAGAAGCCAAGTTACAGGGAACCAGGCAGAGGGCCTTCTCGGTAGTGGCGCCCGCCCTGTGGAATGCCCTCCCACCAGATGTCCAAAAGAAAAACAACTACCAGACTTTTAGAAGAGATCTGAAGGCAGCCCTGTTTAGGGACGCTTTTAATGCATTTCTGTATTTTGATGCATTTCTGTATTTTAATATTTTGTTGGAAGCCGCCCAGAGTGGCTGGGGAAGCCCAGCCAGATGGGCAGGTATTATTATTATTATTATTATTATTATTATTATTATTACTATTAATCCTTCAGGTATAGTGGGCCAAGGCCATTTAGGGCTTTAAAGGTCAGCACCAGCACTTTGAATTGTGCTCAGAAACGTACTGGGAGCCAATGTAGGTCTTTCAGGACCGGTGTTATGTGGTCCTGGCAGCCGCTCCCAGTCACCAGTCTGGCTGCCGCATTCTGGATTAGTTGTAGTTTCTGGGTCACCTTCAAAGGTAGCCCCACATAGAGCGCATTGCAGTAGTCAACGCGGGAGATAACCAGAGCATGCACCACTCTGGCGAGATGGACCTTTTCTGCAAGAGGTCCTTTGTACAATATCTCAGCACCCACCTGTATCTCCTGGTTGGCTGCATCCTCGGGGCCTCCATCTCTTTCTCCCAAGATGGAGTCTCTTGGAGTTGAGTCTTCCTGTAGCTACAGCCCCACACACCACCAAACCCACCAGCAGCACCAGCAGCCAGAAGCTGCGCAGCTTGTTTGGTCTGGATTTGGGCATGGCGACCTGGAGAGAATGAGAAGAAGGGGAGAAGATTCAGGGTTGTCGTCTATCCTCAAGGTGGAAGGAAGTCCTGTTCCAGGGAGGAGAGGAACATCATGAGCCACCTATTCAGCCGTTGAAACCTCAGAGTTTCCCCATCGCATGAACGTTGTGGGCTGACAGTTGGGTTGGGGCCTTGATGGGGGAATAAGGAATAAAAGACATTGCTGGCTTCAGGAGGACATAAGGAACTGCTTTTCATCAAGTCAGACCACTGGTCTATCTGTATTTGCTATCTCCGCATGTGTAACAACCCTAACTTTTATATATATATATATATATATTTTCCCACCTCTCTCTCCCACTTATCGCTTAAATATTCCTTCCAGATTTCTTCTGGAAGGAAGCAAGGTGAGGATATTTATAGCAAGAGTAATTTTTTTAAAAAAGTTATTTAGGGGAATTGAATTGAATTCTAAATTATATTCAAGAAACGTAGGAGATTACAAGGGGTCAAAAAAAATGGATGTACCGTGCTATATTAGAAGCAAAAAAATTGTTTTGATTAATTGGAAGAGCTGCAAAAAGATTCCATTGAGCACATGGGTTGATGATATGGACAGATTAGCTACATACGAACGAATTGCATGTCGACACAAAGTAAGAATGGATAAATATGAAGAAATAAATCTATATTTCAGCTAAACTTTGGAACTCACTGCCACTTGAAATCTGGAAGGCGCTTTCACTATGCACTTCTTGGTGCCTGCTAAAAACATCCTTTAGACATGCCTGTCTGGATGTTTAGAAAGTTGATGGATGTTTTAATCTATAGTTATTTTTATTGTTGTTCATTTTCCCTTTGGATAATATTATTGCTTTGTATCTTGCAAACTACCGTATTTTTCAGTCTTTAATCTATAGTTATTTTTATTGTTGTTCATTTTCCCTTTGGATAATATTATTGCTTTGTATCTTGCAAACTACCGTATTTTTCAGTCTATAGGACGCACTTTTTCCCCTCCAAAAATGAAGGGGAAATGTATGTGCGTCCTATGGAGCAAATGTATGTGCGTCCTATGGAGTGCTCCCTCTGCGCTCTGGAGGCTTCGCGTTGCTTTCGCTGAAGCCTGGAGAGCGAGAGGGGTCGGTGCGCACCTGCCTGGAAGCTGGAGGAGGAACAGAAGGGGCGCTGTGTAGTTCTCCCTCTCTGCGCAGTGCCTCTCCTTCGCAGGAGAGGCACTGTGCAGAGAGGGAGAACTGCCTGGAAGCTGGAGGAGGAACAGAAGGGACTCCTTCTGTTCCTCCTCCAGCTGCGCAGCGAGGCGCTCGCTGTCTTGGCTTGTGCCATGGCCGCACGCAACCCCTCCGGCAGGGAGAGGTTGCGTGCAGCCTGTATGCTGCTCTTTGGGGGAAATAATATATTTTTTTCTTGATTTCCCCGTCTAAAAACTAGGTGTGCCCTATGGAGCGAAAAATACGGTACTTCGACGGTCGTGGGTTGTTGTTCTTTCAACCCTCAAACAGTGTATAAACGTTATGAAATAAGTAAATATTATCTGCACTGAGTGGGCGCTGCTCTTCAACATTTAAGAAAAGGGACACCCCCCCTAATCCAACCCGAAGAGATCAGAGATCGAATCTGGAACCTTCTGCACAAAGCAGATCCTCGACCACTGAGCCAACATAGGAACCTGCCTCATGCATCTAGTTCAATATAGGTTGCACTGGCTGGCAGCATCTCCCCAGGGTTTCAGGCAAGGGTCTCTCCCAGCCCTGTCTGAACATGTTGGAAATTGAACCTGAGACCTTCTGCACTCCAAGCATGTCCTCCCTTCCACTGGTTGTTCTCCATAACATTTACCTAATTCAGAAGTTTGCAGAATTCAGTCCAAACCAGTAGTTTCTCCCAGAAAAACAGACAAACTTTCCCGTTTGAAATCAACTGTGTGCATGTGAGGTTATACTGGGGGGCTACTGTCTTCGAGAAATATGGTTTACTGTACACAGTAGTCTTCAAGGGAAGCTGTGCAGAAAATTATACCCTAAGAGAGTGTGCTCTTGCCCCTCTCATAGCTTCTACAAGCTTGGCCAGTGCGAAAATGGTTCTGCTTAATTCCTCCTCCTTGTTCCCAGAAATCAGCTGTGAAAAGATGGGAGGGTTGTTTCTAGGACTAAGGTGAAATTGTGAAGCTCCTTCATTATTTTTGCTCTTGGAAGCTGCGTGTCATTTAAGTTAACAACAACAACAACAACAACAACAACAACAACAATAAAAAATGTATACCCCATCCATCTGGCTGGCTCCCAACAGAATTAATGATAATAATAATTAAAAAAGAGATAAAACATCAGACATTGAAAACTTCCCTGAACAGGGTTGCCTTCAGGTGTCTTCTAAAAGTCAGGTAGTTGTTTATTTCCTTGACATCTGGTTGGAGGGCATTCCACAGGGCGGGCACCAACACCGAGAAGGCCCTCTGCCTGGTTCCCTGTAACTTGGCACCTCGCAGGGAGGGAACCGCCAGAAGGCCCTCGGAGCTGGACCTCAGTGTCCAGGCAGAACAATGGGGGTGGAGACACTCCTCCAGGTATACTGGGCTGAGGCTGTTTAGGGCTTTAAGGGTTATATTTATAGTATCAAAATATGGGGGCAATTTGTATGTTACTATATTTGCTATTGTTTTGCTATGTTATTGTAAAATTGTTTTGCAGCGTTTGTTTCAAGTGCATACCCCTACCAACTTTGCTGGTAAGCTGCTTTGAGCATAATTTTTTGGGGCTGGAAACTTGGCATGCAAATAAAACAAATGAGTGAAAATGAATGAAATGATGAACGCACTTTGCAGTGTGTGTGTGTGTTTTCTGACATTTCCATTGGCCTCTTCTACTTCCAGGATGGTCTGCATGGGTTGCCAAGTCTTCATCCGTCCAGCGACTGACCAGACCAAGACCAGCTTAGCTCTGGCAAAATGGTTACCTCAAATTCCCTGGGCATATCTACATGGTGCCTATGGAACAACTTGCGCTTTAATATCAGCAAGACAAAGGAGATGGTGCTGGACTTTCAGAGGAAGAGAGGAGAACTAGCCCCGCTGTACATCGGGGAGGGCTGTGTGGAGAGAGTCTCTTCCTTTAAATTCCTAGGAGTTTATCTCAGTGAAGCCATTACTTGGAAAATAAATACAACCCAGGTGGTTAAGAAAGCCCAACAAGGACTCCATCTCCTCAGAGTATTGCTGAAGAACGATGTCAATCAACATCTGATGATCTCCTTCTACTGGTCCACAATAGAAAGTGTCCTTTCATACTGCATCACGGTGTGGGACGCTGGTTGGACACCAACTGATAGGAAGTGCCTACAGAGGGTGGTGAATACAGCACAAGATATTATGGGCTGTCCCGTGAATCCGCTGGATGAAATAGCGGAAGAACGTTGCCTCAGGAGAGTGAGGAAAATTCTCAGGGATGATTCACACCCTGGCCGGCACTTTCTTGATCTCCTGCCCTGGGGCAGAAGATATAGAAGCAGGATTAGTCTCACCAACAGGGTAAAGAATGGCTTCTATCCGTGGGCTGTTAGGCTGCTGAATGAAAAGATAACAACAGGGCAACTGACTTTCGGGTTTGGTGTGTGTGTGTCAGTAAACGAGGGGAATTAAGACTAAGAGAGCTGAGTGGGGGGGTGCTCATCTAATCTCACTGTATACAAGTTGTACAAGTGACAATAAAGTACCGTATTTCTATTTCTATTTCTATTTTCTCAGCTGGTAAGAGACCAGGGAGGCAGTTAATTCATACCTTTTATACATATCTAGGTAACAGCAATGATCACACTGTTAAGGCCTCAGATCGGTTGGTTCTTCCTCCTCCTCCTCTTCAGTTCAGTTCCTCCTCTTCCTCTTGTAACAAAGAAGGATTCACAAATAAAAATTAATTTAAAGGGTATATCTAGATCTGAAGTGGCTACATGAGATTTCAGAACTAGGGATTTCCACTCTTGTGAGTCAGTGTGTTTGGCTGTTAACCAGAAGGTTGGTGGTTTGAGCCCACCCAGGTATGAGTCCTGGAATGCAGGTGGTTGGACTAGATGCCCTTGGGGTCCCTTCCAACTCCCCCATTCTATGAATCTATTATTTCTCTCTGTGTGTATCCCCCCAGCTCCCATTTTAATTTATTTTACTTTATGGAAGATATTATTTTGTAGTTGCACTTCAGTGTTCTCCATCTTTTACTGCTGCTTTCTATCCTTTCTTTTTCAATGTAATTATATTATTATTATTATTATTATTATTATTATTATTATTATTATTATTACAAAGTAATAATCATAAACAGATGGGCCACGGGGGTGGCGCTGTGGGTTAAACCACAGAGCCTAGCATTTGCCGATCAGAAGGTCGGTGGTTCGAATCCCCTCGACAGGGTGAGCTCCCGTTGCTCGGTCCCTGCTCCTGCCAACCTAGCAGTTCAAAAGCACCTCAAAATGCAAGTAGATAAATAGGTAGCGCTCCGGCGGGAAGGTAAACGGCGTTTCTGTGTGCTGTTCTGGTTCGCCAGAAGCGGCTTCGTCATGCTGGCCACATGACCCAGAAGCTGTACGTCGGCTCCCTTGGCCAATAAAACGAGATGAGCGCCGCAACCCCAGAGTCTGCCACGACTGGACCTAATGGTCAGGGGTCCCTTTACCTTAATAATCATAAATAAATAAATAAATAAATAAATAAATAAATAAATAAATAAATGTGCACCCCACCACTGAGACCATTCCATTGCAACTTTCCAACCTTCCAAAATTCCAACACCTCTTGCGATGGTTTGACCCCTTTCCGTTTTAACAGTACACATTCTACAAACACCCTCCATATCGCCTCAGAATCATTTCTCCTTCATATTCCCCATCTTACCTTAATGGCACATGTTAATTTATCTTTAATAGCTATATCCCACAACTCTTTATGCCATTCTTCCATTTTATATTCTGCTTGCCCCTTCACTTCCCCGCTATAATAATACAGTCATACCTCAGGTTGAATATGTTTCATGTTGAGCGTGTTCGAGTTGCGTTCCGCGGCAACCCGGAAGTAACAGAGCGCATTACTTCCGGGTTTCGCCACTCGCGCATGCGCAGATGCTCAAAATGACATCACGCACATGCGCAGAAGCGGTGAAGAGCGACACACACGTGCGCAGACGTGCCGTTGCTTGTTACGTTTGCTTCTGGATGCGAACGGGGCTCCAGAACAGATCCCGTTCGCATCCCAAGGTACCACTGTACTGCCGCTTTCTGCCTTCATCCTTGCGAGCTGTTTTTAAGCCGCCCTGCTTACGAGGGTGTTTTTAAATTTCTTTTCGGACAAAACGAGGCCACTGACTTTTGCAAATGCTTTATTGAGACATAAGAGCTGGAAGAGATGTGCGGAAACTCTCGAAGGGCCGACTCTTCGCTCGTTGGGACTTTGCATTGGGATGGAATAGCCTCGATTGTATTTCCTGGACCAGTCCGTGATTCTTTGGAGACTGGAGAAGGACAGAGAGAAGAGGTTGGCTGAGGCTACATTGCTAACAGCGAGATTTCTTGCAGCGACGTTTCCGTCGGTGACGATGAGGGAAACTTGCTATGACACTCCCGCACCCAGGCCTCCACCTCAGAACCCATCTGCCATTGACACATCTGCACCCGTAACAGCTCCACTTTGCCTGCAACAGAAAGAGTGGCGAGGATTTTAACAGCAAAACACTGGAAAGGTGATGTAATCCCCACAAAAACTGATTGGCAGGCAAAGATGATAGAATATTCAGAACTTGCAAGGATGACTGGGAGCATAAGAGGAGATTCTAACCAGAAATTTAGTAAAGATTGGAGAATGTTCAAAGAATATCTTAAAAAGCACTGTAATGACACAAATCTTCGGACAGATTTGGATTGAATCTTGAAGTTCGAGGAAATTATGAAGTAAAAAATTTTCATTGTAATTAATTGAAAAGAATAATAAATATGAAGTCCGTATAGACTAGTAAGGTATAAAAAGCACAATGAGGTGAATCGGAAGTTAAAGGGTATGTAATGTCAAATGAGGTGTTGTTAGTCAGGGTCTATGGTCTGTTTATGTTGTCTTTCTTTTTTTCTACGTTCTATGTAAATTGCTTTGTAATAAAGAATCTTTTTAAAATAAAATAAAAAGTTAAACTAACGAATTGTATAAATTTGGAAATATAAATAAAAAATGAAAATAAAAGAAGGAAAGAAGAATGTGGTAGAGTGAAGTGAGAAGCTCATCCACCTGGGCAGGTAGCCCATCTCTGAGAAGAAAAAGTCCGATCCTAAACCAGACTGCCTTGTTACGCTACTGCTGTGCGCTGAACATGGGTCTAGCCCTGCCTGCACTGAGTTCGGAAGCTGCCTCTAGTATAGAAAACACCAGCTAGGTGAGGCTCATTGAGACTCTGGCAGTACACAGACCCCTTGGACTAATAATAATAATAAATTATTATTTATTATTTATACCCCGCCCATCTGGCTGGGTCTCCCCAGCCACCCTGGGCGGCTTCCAACAAAGTATTAAAAGACAGTGGTCTGTTAAACATTAAAAGCTTCCCTAAAGAGGGCTGCCTTCAGATGTCTTCTAAAAGTCTGGTAGTTGTTTTTCTCTTTGACATCTGGTGGGAGGGCATTCCACAGGGCGGGGGCCACCACCGAGAAGGCCCTCTGCCTGGTTCCCGGTAACTTGGCTTCTCGCAGGGAGGGAACCGCCAAAAGACCCTCGGTGCTGGACCTCAGTGTCCGGGCAGAACGATGGGAGTGGAGACGCTCCTTCAGGTATACTGGGCCGATGCCGTTTAGGGCTTTCAAGGTCAGCACCAACACTTTGAATTGTGCTCGGAAACGTACAGGGAGCCAATGTAGATCTTTCAAGACCGGTGTTATTTGGTCTCGGTGGCTACTCCCAGTCACCAGTCTAGCTGCTGCATTCTGGATTACCGTATTTTTTGCTCCATAAGACTCACTTTTTCCCTCCTAAAAAGTTAGGGGAAATGTGTGTGCGTCTTATGGAGCGAATGCAGGCTGCGCAGCTATCCCAGAAGCCAGAACAGCAAGAAGGATTGCTGCTTTCGCTGCGCAGCGATCCCTCTTGCTGTTCTGGCTTCTGAGATTCAGAATATATTTTTTTTCTTGTTTTCCTCCTCCAAAAACTAGGTGCGTCTTGTGCTCTGGTGCGTCTTATAGAGCGGAAAATACAGTAGTTGTAGTTTCTGGGTCACCTTCAAAGGTAGCCCCACATAGAGTGCATTACAGTAATCCAAGGGAGAGATAACTAGAGCATAAGGCAAAACAGCTGCCCAGACTGCCTTTAAACCACCAAACTGTGCCCTAGTTTCTATTGCAAGGGTATAAAAGACCAAATCATTCAGGTGCCCACACCAGCTCTCCATCCTCACCTGTATCTCCTGCTTGGCAGCATCCTCTGGGCCTTCATCGCCTTCCACCAAAATTGCCACTCTTGAAATTGTGTCTTCTGGTGGGGCGGCAGCCCCTCTCAGCACCAAGCCCACCACGAGCGCCAGCAGCAGCCAGACGCACCGCATCGCCCTCGAGGCACTCCGAGGCGCCACACAACTCTTCGCGTCCGGATTTGGGGAGGGGAGAAGCTCTTGTTGATGACAGAGGAGGTGCGGGGAGAGAATGAGCCCCCAGAGGGAGAGATTTGGAAGGGAATGCATTCTGCAAGTGGGAAGGAAGTTTCCAAAGCAACCGCTTTTGCTGGAAAGGGGAACTAAATTCAAGGACTAAGTTGGGTAAGAATCTAGCAGAAGAGACATGGTACTAGTTTGTTACGGAAATGACAAGGGGGGGAACATCTTTAAAGTTGTTACGATGCTACAAAAGGTCCACGAATAATACAGTGGTACCTCAGGTTAAGTATTTAATTCGTTCTGGAGGTCCGTTCTTAATCTGAAACTGTTCTTAACCTGAAACACCACTTTAGCTAATGGGGCCTCCTGCTGCTGTCGTGCTGTCGGAGCACGATTTCTGTTCTCATCCTGAAGCAAAGTTCTTAACCTGAAGCATTACTTCAGGGTTATCGGCATGTTACCTGAAGCTTATGTAACCTGAGTGTCAGGGAACTGCCATCAGAGCAAGAGTCGGAGGCAGGGCTCCAGGGCGATGCCGGAGAGGGGACTAGCAAGGGGGGAGGATTTCAGCGTAACACCCATAGAGAAGAGAGGGAGATGGAGGAATTGGTGACAGGGCTCCAAGACCCTTCACCTGAAACTAGTGGAGAGAGCGCTGGGACGCCCCTGCCGTCCCCTTACTTGCGCAGACGCGTTCCGTGCAGGGAACATAGGAGGAGACTCGGGGTCAAACAGCTTTTATGCTGGAAGAGGTTCAAGAAACGCCCACTGACGGATTCTGCAAGTGACTAACAGGTCACCCTAAGCGTGGTTGGGCAAGCAAACTAACTGGACTGAAGTAAATTTACACACAAGTAACCCCTCACAACCATTATACCGAGTTACCACTGGAATAGCTTAAAGGTCCTGGGCCCTAAGGAAGCCAGACTATCCTCCACCAGGGCCAGGGCCTTCTCAGTGATGGCTCCGACCTGGTGGAATGCTCTATCCCACGAGACCAGGGCCCTGCAGGACTTAACCTCCTTCCGCCGGGCCTGTAAGACAGAGCTATTCCGCCTGGCCTTCAATTTGAAGTAGCCTGATCCTCTATTCCCTTTTCCCCTTTCCTCTTCTATGAAGAAACCCCTTCTGGGACCCCACATTTAAATTCTTCCCTGGTCTCCTCGCTGGCCCTAGTAGGACCAACTTGGCCAGTTAGCCCTGGTCATCATTTGAGGTCTACTGACTGGGTTGGTTTGTTTGTTTGTTTGTTTGTTTGTTTGTTTGTTTGTTTGTTTTTCCCCACAAATGACCCCTGGTTTTTTGAATTTTATTGATATTGATGATGCTGTTTTTAAGTCACATTTGTTTTATATTTGCTGTTAGCCGCCCTCAGCCCAGTTTTTAAACCAGGAAGGGTGGGATATAAATTTAAAAAAATTATTATTATTATTATTATTAAATATTGTGCCTGAATGTATCCTTTTGACTTGACAGCTCAGGGAAGATACCTAGCTTTATAAATCTATACAAAATCCAAACTTTAACCAAATCTCCTCATTCCAACGCCATTTTAACACTTAAAGAAAGGTGAATTTGGGCTCCACCTCCCTCCATGAACCAGGAAGTCACGTAGGCAGCAGGAACAGGGCATGCCACCATAATTCCCCAAGCGTGAGAGCACATCCACGGCAGCCCAACCAGGAAGTGACCACGGTGGCAACAACACACATTTGCAGAGGAAGTTGAACAAGTCAGGTGTTCTGAAAGCCCATCTCCAGACAAGTCCTGAGGGCAAGGAGATGTCAAGAAATTTATTGTTCTTTCGGTGTTGGGTCCTTCAGAGGTGTTGGGAAAGGTATATGATAAAGTGACCTAATGTTGAACTTGTGTAACCCTCGTCTAAAAGGTAAAGGGACCCCTGACCATTAGGTCCAGTTGTGGCCGACTCTGGGGTTGCAACGCTCATCTCGCTTTACTGGCCAAGGGAGCTGGCGTACAGATTCCGGGTCATGTGGCCAGCAGGACTAAGCCGCTTCTGGCGAACCAGAGCAGCGCACGGAAACGCCGTTTACCTTCCCACTGGAGCAGTTCCTATTTATCTACTTGGACTTTTGACGGCTTTCGAACAGCTAGGTTGGTAGGAGCAGGGACTGAGGAACGGGAGCTCACCCCGTCACGGGGATTCAAATCGCCGACCTTCTGATTGGCAAGTCCTAGGCTCTGTGGTTTAACCCACAGCGCCACCCGCGTCCCTTAACCCTTGTATACCTCTCCCCATTTGTGACATGCTAGTGACCCACCATGCGGGTGGCGCTGTGGTCTAAACCACTAGGTGGCGCATCGGAAGATGGCTGACAATAACATCTCTCCGACCCACACGAGGTAATTTGGAGGCTATGATGGGGGTAATTAGCCTCCTTAACCCCCCCCCCAGGATTATGGGGGGGACAGCCCTTGCCTGCTGTGCCCTATACCACCCCCGAATTTGGGGGGGGGCACTAGGCACAAAGCCCTCCTGTGGGATTTTCGGCACTCCTCAACGCCGTCCCCGATTCGCGCCGCTGGTTGCAATGATCTTTAAAAGAAGCAATTTGGACGTGATTAATTGCACATACATCAAGGAAAAAGGGGAGTAAATACTGCTGACAGAAGAGATCTCTGATAACAAGACAACAATAAAATACGAGAAGAATGTCAAGATATGGCATGAGAAATGACTGAGAGGGGACGGGGGGGAAAACCTGCCTTTACCTTTTTATGTGACTTAACAAGAATCCCCCTCCCCTAATGAGTCAGAAATTAAGGACTTAAGCTGTGGATTTAAGGCTGTGTGGAGATAAACTTTCGATCCAAAGCAAAGTTTCAAGATGAAGCTGGAAAGCTATGAGTTTTGGAGTGTCGCACTCGGAAATGCCGTCGCCATTTTGTGAGGCATTGTGGGAGCTCTTGGGTCTGGGAGGAGAGAGAGAGAAACAGAGTTGTTTACATATCGTGAATCAACTCCTCGGTGGGACTTAAGAGCGACAAATGCCAAAATTTACGATGGAAAAAGTGATGTTATCTACGAAGGAGATATATGGAAACCATCTGGACTTAGTGGAGGAACGGGAAATCCACACAGGAATATTACACTTGCTATCGGCTTAAGGAGACTAACAGAAGAGATCGTAAAGGAAAAAGAGAAATTATACGAACAAGATATGATGTGGCAACACCAAGATAGGACTGGATAGAATTATGAACTTTGTTTGGACTGATTGGGACTGATTTGGACATTAACGCAGTAATAAGAAGATGATCTGAATCCCCCTTTGGATCTTGAAGTATGGGTTCCCCCAACAAAATTTAAAAAAAAAATGGCTTTGTAATTCGGAATTTATATGATGTGATTTATGTGATTTAATTTGATGTGATTGGCCAGTTAATAAAAATTATTTTTTAAAAAAAATAAACCACTGAGCCTCTTGGGCTTGCCAATCAGAAGGTCGGCGGTTCGAATCCCCGCGACGGGGTGATCTCCTGTTGCTCAGTCCCTGCTCCTGCCAACCTAGCAATTTGAAAGCACGTCAAAGTGCAAGTAGATAAACAGGTACCGCTCTGGCGGGAAGGGAAACAGCATTTCCGTGCCCTGCTTTGGTTCGCCAGAAGCGGCTTAGTCATGCTGGCCACATGACCCGGAAGCTGTATGCCGGCTCCCTTGGCCAGTAAAGCGAGATGAGTGCTGCAACCCCAGAGTCGTCCGTGACTGGACTTAACTGTCAGGGGTTCTTTACCTTTTTTTAGTGATGTAGTGATGATGTTTCAATGATGCTGCTCAAATTGTATTCTGGAGGAAAGAGGGAAGTTTTAAAAGAGGATGTCACCCTCTGCTCGGGGTTCTTACTCTAAGGTTACCAGATGTCCCCGTTTCCCTGGATTTACAAATCAGTTCCCATACAAAATCCATTGAAGTCCCTGGATTCATTGAAAAAAATCTGATAACCTTATCTTACTCCTGTGGGGACCTGTTGCACAACAATAAAGATCATGGTCTACTGACTGCTGTTTTGCTCCAAATTGCTTGGCTGGAACTTCCCCTCGGGAGCACGCCCGCCCTGGGCAGCGCGGAAATATGCTCTGCCACTGCTTAAAGGCACATGTTAAGTCAAGGTAAAGGGACCCCTGACCGTTAGGTCCAGTCGTGACCGCCTCTGGGGTTGCGGCGCTCATCTCACTTTACTGGCCGAGGGAGCCAGCGTACAGCTTCCGGGTCATGTGGCCAGCATGACTAAGCCGCTTCTGGCGAACCAGAGCAGCGCACGGAAACACGGTTTACCTTCCCGCCGGAGTGGTACCTATTTATCTACTTGCACTTTGACGTGCTTTCGAACTGCTAGGTTGGCAGGAGCAGGGACCGAGCAACGGGAGCTCACCCCGTCGCAGGGATTCGAACTGCCAACCTTCTGATCAGCAGGTCCTAGGCTCAGTGGTTTAATCCACAGCACCACCCACGTCCCTATGACACATATTAATTTATTTTTAATAGCTATATCCCACACCTCTTTATGCAGTTCTTCCAATTTATATTCCGCCTGCCCCTTCCACTTCCCAACTATAAGAATACAGCTGCTTTCTGCCTTCATCCTTGTGAGCTGTTTTTAAGCCGCCCCGCTTATGAGGGTGTTTTTAAATTTCTTCTCAGACAAAACGAGGCCACCAACTTTTGCAAATGCTTTATTGAGACATAACAGCTGTAAGCACCATGAGGAACCTCTGCAAGAGCCGACTCTTAGCTTGTTGAGACTTTGCATCGGGGTGGAATATCCTCAGTTGCATCTCCTGGACCAGTCCGTGCTTCTTTGGAGACTGGAGGGGGGCAGAGAGGAGAGGGGCTGCCGGGGTATGTTGCTAACAGGGAGTGTTCTTGCAGCGACCTTTCCATGCCTCATGTTCAGGGATACCTCCTGCTATGGAACCGCCGCATCCAGGCCTCCAGGTCAGAACCCATGTGCCATTGACGCATACACACTCGGAACAGGTGCTCCTTGCCTGCAACAGAAAGAGCCAAGGTTGGCAATGAGGATACTAATAATAATAATAATAATAATAATAATAATAATAATAATAATAATTTATTATATATACCTTGCCCATCTGGCTGAGTTTCCCCAGCCACTCTGGGCAGCTCCCAATCGAGTGTTAAAAACAATACAGCATTAAATATTAAAAACTTCCCTGAACTGGGCTGCCTTCAGATGTCTTTTAAAGAGAAGATAGGTGCTTCTTTCCTTGACATCTGAAGGGAGGGCGTTCCACAGGGCAGGTGCCACTACCGAGAAGGCCCACTGTCTGGTTCCCTGTAACCTCACTTCTCGCAATGAGGGAACAGCCAGAAGGCCCTTGGAGCTGGACCTCGGTGTCCGGGCTGAACGATGGGTGTGGAGACGCTCCTTCAGGTATACTGGACCGAAGCCGTTCAGGGCTTTGAAGGTCAGCACCAACACTTTGAACTGTACTCGGAAACGTACTGGGAGCCAATGCAGATCTCTCAGAACTGGTGTTATGTGGTCCCGGCGGCCGCTCCCAGTCACCAGTCTAGCTGCCGCATTCTGAATTAATTGCAGTTTCCAGGTCACCTTCAAAGGTAGCCCCACATAGAGCGCATTGCAGTAGTCCAAGCAGGAGATAACCTGAGCATACACCACTCTGGTGAGACATACAGCGGGCAGGTAGGGTCTCAGCCTGCGTACCAGATGGAGCTAGTAAACAGCTGCCCTGGACACAGAATTGACCTGCGCCTCCATGGATGGCTGTGAGTCCAGAATGACTCCCAGGCTGCGCACTCCCAGGATGGGGTAAAAACAGTGTGGCCAGCAACGGGTGTGCGAGCTGAGCCCCCTAAGCAGGGCCAGCAACAGGTTCAATGAAGGATCCATTCACGTTGGCACCCTCTCCTCCACGGGTGGTTTTTAAACAGAGGTTGGGTGGCTATTTTAGCCATCATTTTAGGGTGTGAATCTTTGCAAATTTCTTCACTGAGTGGCCTTCAAAATGTGGGAGGTTTTCGGGTATGAGGAATTCAAATCTTCTCTCATTTTTGTGACAACATTTAGCTTGGCATCGTCATCAATTTATTTGTACCCCGCCCATCTGGCTGGGCTTCTAGCAAAATATTAAAATACAACAATTCATCAAATATTAAAAGCTTCCCTAAACAGGGCTGCCTTCAGATGTCTTCTAAAAGTCAGATACAGTGGTACCTCGGGTTACATACGCTTCAGGTTACATACACTTCAGGTTACAGACTCTACTAATCCAGAAATAGTGCTTCAGGTTAAGAACTTTGCTTCAGGATAAGAAGAGAAATCGGGCTCCGGTGGCACGGTGGCAGCAGGAGGCCCCATTAGCTAAAGTGGTGCTTCATGTTAAGAACAGTTTCAGGTTAAGAATGGACCTCCGGAACAATTTAAGTATCGTATTTTTCGCTCTGTAAGACGCACCAGAGCACAAGACGCACCTAGTTTTTGGAGGAGGAAAACAAGACAAAAAATATTCTGAATCTCAGAAGCCAGAACAGCAAGAGGGATCGCTGCGCAGTGAAAGCAGCAATCCCTCTTGCTGTTCTGGCTTCTGGGATAGCTGCGCAGCCTGCATTCGCTCCATAAGACACACACGCATTTCCCCTTACTTTTTAGGAGGGAAAAAGTGAGTCTTATAGTGTGGCATCTGAATATAGACTGCATTTTTAATCAAGACTTATATTGGCTTATATCTTGATCAGGTTCCTAAATTAAATGGGCTTAGATTTTCAAATGTTTCATGCCAGGCAGAGAAAACCTTGGCCATTCTCCTAAGACAAGGGGGCCCCATTGATTTATAGTAGAAAAACAATTCTCAAAGTCATAAAAAGAGGAAATTAAAGGCTGAGAGCGAGGACACTGATCCTACATGATACAGAAGATAAAAAAGGCTGAGAAAACACCATTAGGAATGGGGAAAATAATACCATTTGCCTCCCAGTAAAATGAGCCATATCTTCTTCCTAAGGTTGAAAGGCCAAGAGCTAATGGGAGAAGCATCTAGCTGGCTGGGAAAGGAGGGGGAAAGGGGGAGGTGTACACTGAAGAGGTTTCTTTTTAAAAGCTGTTTTACTGAGTTTCTTCCTTTTTACTTTGAAAAGCTTTATTCTTTTAAGAGGCTACCTATGATAAATGTATGAAATATATTAGCTTAAATATATTGGCTTAAATGTAATTATGCAAAGGATTTAAGAAATGCTAGATTCTTATTTCATAGAGTCATATTGCAATAGGAGACCAGAGGGGCAAATGAGCCTAGCCCCCCTGCCAGACAGAAGACGCCATCCAAGCAGTCTTGATATATAGTTGTCAGGCATTTGTTTAGAAACCTTAAATGAAGGAAATCTTTCAATGTTGATGTGAAACTCAAGATCCTTGACATCTGTTGAACATAAAAATGTAAGATTAACCATTTGTTTTAGAAGGCAATAGGGCAAGGAGGGCAAGAGGTGAGCTGGTAATTAAGATTCCATGTAAGATATATTATTACCTATATGTCATATATATAGCTCTTTGTCTCCCTTATAAGGGCAAGGAAGTGGGTGTATCTTTTGTGGGTGTATCTTTTGTGATTGGTTCTACCAAACAGCCAATAGGAATTTCAACCAGGCTGATTGGACAGAGGCAGCCACAGGAGGAGCAAAGGGGGCTGGATTAAGGGAATATAAGTGCTGGCCAGAATGGCAGGAGGCCAGGCCAGAGCTTGGTAACCATGTACCACTGTGCCTCTTATTTATTTGTCTGACAAATAAATTATTATTTTAATTTCTCTATTGCTGCGTTGAATATTTCATTCCAGCTAAGCGTTAACCACAAGCAGGGTGCTACAATAGAGCAAAAAATACGGTACTTAACCCGAGGTACCACTTACAGATAGGTAGCCGTGTTGGTCTGCCATAGTCAAAACAAAACAAATTCCTTCCAGTAGCACCTTAAAGACCAACTAAGTCAGTTCTTGGTATGAGCTTTCGTGTGCATGCACACTTCTTCAGATACTTCTTCTTCTTCATATGGTATCTGAAGAAGTGTTTTGTTTTGACTATGGCAGACCAACACGGCTACCTATCTGTAAGTGGTACCTCGGCTTAAGTACCGTATTTTTTGCTCTATAAGACTCACTTTTTCCCTCCTAAAAAGTAAGGGGAAATGTTGTGTGTGTGTTATGGAGAGAATGCAGGCTGCGCAGCTATCCCAGAAGCCAGAACAGCAAGAGGGATTGCTGCTTTCACTGCGCAGCGATCCCTCTTGCTGTTCTGGCTTCTGAGATTCAGAATATTTTTTGTCTTGTTTTCCTTCTCCAAAAACTAGGTGCGTCTTGTGCTCTGGTGCGTCTTACAGAACGAAAAATACGATAAGGTGCTACTGGAAGGAATTTGTTTTGTTTTGACCGAGGTACCACTGTAGTTGCTTATTTCCTTGACATCTGGTGGGAGGGCGTTCTACAGGGCGGGCCCCACCACGCAGAAGGCCCTCTGTCTGGTTCCCTGTAACCTCACTTCTCGCAGGGAGGGAACCGCCAGAAGGACCTCAGAGCTGGACCTCATGTCCAGGCAGAATGATGGGGTGGAGACGCTCCTTCAGGCAGTTCTACATTTGATGCAGAAGCATATTAACTGCTTTCGGAAAACCAAAGAATTTTAATGTTGCCTTCTTGAAATGTCAGGCAATGCTAAACAATAATAGGTTTGAACTGAAACGCTTTGTAATGTGAAAATAAGGAACTGATTTACATATAAGGAGGTAATTATTATAAAAAAGAGGTTTTAAGGTAAAAAAGTGGTTATAGAAATGTGAGAATTTATTAAAAGATGTTTGGAAGTCAGAAAGAGGGAGGGAAGTCAATGCTCTGTTTGAGCAATGCTTTAAGTTATAGATCCGTAAAATGAGATGTAAATAAATATGGAAACTTCATAAAAATTATTTTTTTTAAAAAAACAATAATAGCGGCAATCAATAATAATAATATGATTGCAAACCCTTGGCAATCACAGTTAGTGATTTCTGTTCCGGTTTACACACATTGTGCTTGCCCAGCAAGGCCAAACAACAGGTACAGAAAGAGAACAGTGAAGACACCTTTGTGTGGGTGCGGCCAAACAAAAAGATTCTTAGAAATGTGGAATGAACATTATGTGGCTCTTGCAAAAGTGCCAGGAATCTTAGAGGAAATTCCCAGGTGAATCATCCAGCGATACAACTCCGCGGGGGAATTGCACAACACCCTCGCTGGTTGCAGAGACCAGGAAGGATCGCAGGAGAATCGGAAGTTGCCTTAATATACAGAGTCAGTTGTTGTTGTTGTTTAGTCATTTAGTCATGTCCGACTCTTCGTGACCCCCTGGACCAGAGCACGTCAGGCACTCCTGTCTTCCACTGCCTCCCGCAGTTTGGTCAAACTCATGTTCGTGTCTTCAAGAACACTGTCCCACCATCTCGTCCTCCGTCGTCCCCTTCTCCTTGGGCCCTCCATCTTTCCCAACATCAGGGTCTTTTCCACTCTCTTCTCATGAGGTGGCCAAAGTCTTGGAGCCTCAGCTTCAGGATCTGTCTTTCAGGGCTGATTTCCTTCAGAATTGGATACATTTGATCTTCTTGCAGTCCATGGGACTCTCAAGAGTCTCCTCCAGCACCAGAATTCAAAAGCATCCATTCTTTGGCGATCAGCCTTCTTTATGGTCCAGCTCTCACTTCCATACATCACTACTGGGAAAACCACAGCTTGAACTATACGGGCCTTTGTTGGCAAGGTGATGTCTCTGCTTTTTAAGATGCTGTCTAGGTTTGTCATTGCTTTTCTCCCAAAAAGCAGGCGTCTTTTAATTCCGTGACTGCTGTCACCATCTGCAGTGATCATGGAGCCCAAGAAAGTAAAATCTCTCACTGCCTCCACTGACTCTGTAACAGAGTCACTTATACTAATGTAAAAATCTATATACAAAGCCCAGAAGATATGCATTAAACATTTGCCCCTTTTAAAAAAATTCAAAGACCTTGGCTTGTTTGTTTGTTTGCAGGATTACAAGGAAGCACAAATGAGAATTTGGTCAGCCAATCAGCTACAAATCCACCTAACAGTTACCTTGTCCCTTCCAACTTGACTTGGAAGGTCTGGTCTGGAGTCAGTGCTGGGTTACTCAAAAGGCAGGCTGACATAAGAGGAGCCTGCAGGATTAGGCCCACGGACCTGATCCTGGGCCTTTCTCCGTGTATGGCAGAGCCTTCCGGGTCTGCAACGATTTCCTTTTCACCTGGGTAGTTGTACCACTCCGTGATTCATTCACCTGGGAACTTCCTCCAGGATTCCTGGCACTGCAGAATTCACATTGTCCCAGGCGCCGCATAATATTCATTCTACATTTGTAAAGGATCAATATTTACCTTAGTGTGGCCGCACCCAGACACTGGCACTCCTCCCTGCCGATTGACATCAGTCTGGCACCTTCACTAGATTCTTTTCAGCGCCTCTTTAAAACATTTTTTGTCTGGACAGGCCTACCCTAGATACCTAGACAGAGGGCCTTCTCGGTAGTGGCACCCACCCTGTGGAACACCCTCCCTTCAGATGTGAAGGAAATAAGCAGCTATCTTATCTTTAGAAGACATGTGAAGGCAGCCCTGTTTAGGGACGTTTTTAATGTCTGACGCTGTACTGTTTTTAACACTTGATTGGGAGCCACCCAGAGTGGCTGGGGAGACTCAGACAGATGGGTGGGGTATAAATAAATTATTATTATTATTATTATTATTATTATTATTATTATTATTAAAAATGTTTAGCTTATTGTTTATTTTAATCATTCCCCAAAGATTTTAAGCAGCTGCTTTTCATTGTTCTTATTGGAAATTTGTAGTTTCATCCTTTTCATAAACCACTTTGGATTTTTAATTTTTAAAAAATAATTACCATCAGGTGGTGTGTAATTTTTTTCGGACTAAATAAATAAATGACAGATCGATTGACGGAATTGCCAGCTGAGTTTGATCTTCGGTGATTCATTCGCACATGGCCAGTGGCCACAAGAGGGACATGTTTGCCCAAATTCTTCAGCTTATTCAGCCATCTAATCTTTCCCGTTCTTAATTCAAAGTGTTGGTGCTGAACTTTCAAGCCCTAAACGGCCTTGGCCCAGTATACCTGAAGGAGCGTCTCCACCCCCATCGTTCTGCCCGGACGCTGAGGTCCAGCTCCGAGGGCCTTCTGGTGGTTCCCTCACTGCGAGAAGCAAAGCTACAGGGAACCAGGCAGAGGGCCTTCTCAGTGGTGGCACCTGCCCCGTGGAACGCCTTCCCACCAGATGTCAAAGCGATAAACAACTACCTGACATTCAGAAGACATCTTAAGGCAGCCCTGTTCAGGGAAGTTTTTAATGTGTGACATTTTAGTGCATTTTTGGTCTCTGTGGAAGCCGCCCAGAGGGGCTGGGGAAACCCAGCCAGATGGGCGGGGTACAAATAGTAAATTATTATTATTATTATTATTATTATTATTATTATTATTATTATTATTATTCCTTTCAGTTTTGCGCCAGAGATGTGGGACTGAACCCGTTTGGTGGACTGGATTACTATCTCTCACCTCCACCCAGCTGGGCAGGTGGGCGGGGCCACACACCTGCCAATCACCTGACATCACAATGCTGCCGGGTCACCTGCGTCTCCCTGCGCTGCAGATCAGCTGACGTTTGCGTCTGCCGGAGTACAGGGTGAGTCCCGTGGGCCCAGCTGTGATCTTCCCTGCCCCACAAGTGGCATCAGGGGCCGGGCAAGTTAGCGTGGCTTGGCCAAATGGCCTCAGGAGCCCAATGGACCTAATTAAGTCTATGGGGTGGAGATTCCCCATACAGAAAGGTGCCAGGGCCAAGCTTGGCTTGATGCTGTGACTCCCCTCTCCCAGAATCATAGAATTTTAGAGTTCTTCCTCCTGACTTGTCTTCTTTCTATGGCGAACCCTCGTAGTCCAGTAAGATTGTCTTCCATAAACACGGTTTTAACAGTGAGTCCGTAAGCGACTGTGGAGGCCAATTCTGGATCCACACATCCTTCCACAGTGGGGACATAGGTTTCCGGGCGGGAGTTGATCATGGTGTGGATTTGCCAAGCATGCCTTCCTCTTAGCACCTTTCTCCCTTGCGTCCTGAGTTTGAGTGTCTTCAAAGCCCATGACACCTTTGGGAAAGGCTGTTCTCCAACTGGAGCACTCGCAGGCCAGTGTTTCCCAGTTGTAGGTGTTTATACTAGAATCCTAGAATCATAGAGTTGGAAGAGACCACAAGGGCCATCGAGTCCAACCCCCTGCCAAGCAGGAAACACCATCAGAGCACTCCTGACATATGGTTGTCAAGCCTCTGCTTACAGACCTCCAAAGGAGGAGACTCCACCACACTCCTTGGCAGCAAATTCCACTGTCAAACAGCTCTTACTGTCAGGAAGTTCTTCCTAATGTTTAGGTGGAATCTTCTTTTCTTGTAGTTTGGATCCATTGCTCCGTGTCCGCTTCTCTGGAGCAGCAGAAAACAACCTTTCTCCCTCCTCTATGTGACATCCTTTTATATATTTGAACATGGCTATCATATCACCCCTTAACCTCCTCTTCTCCAGGCTAAACATGCCCAGCTCCCTTAGTCATTCCTCATAAGGCATCGTTTCCAGGCCTTTGACCATTTACTACTACTGTACATCTTTTAAGATTTGCCTTGAGAGAGTCTTTAAACCTTTTTTGTTGACCACCAGCATTACGCTTTCCATTTTTAAGTTCGGAATAGAGTACAATGGTACCTCTGGTTACATACTTAATTCGTTCCAGAGGTCTGTTCTTAACCTGAAACTGTTCTTAACCTGAAGCACCGCTTTAGCTAATGGGGCCTCCCACTGCCGCCGCGCGATTTCTGTTCTCATCCTGAAGCAAAGTTCTTAACCCAAGGTACTATTTCTGGGTTAGTGGAGTCTGTAACCTGAAGCGTATGTAACCCGAGGTACCACTGTAGTTGCTTTGGAAGACGATAATCAGGCATCAGCACAGCATAGAACCTGTAATGGTCTTTGGAAGGAAACTGACCATTGGAAGATGCTCCCAAGGGTACGGATAATTGGTCCTACTGCTCAGATTAATACAACTGCTAATACTAAATCATCCCGTATTACTTTTGTCATACAGTAAGCCTGCAACTTATGCAAAGGTTCGTTTCCCCCCAAAAAAACTTGAAGTCAGGAAGACCAAAAACGGAGCCATTTTCTAAAAAAGTGAAAAAACCACCAGCAAATTGTTGTTGTTGTTGAATTTATATACCGTATTTTTCGCTCTATTGGACGCACTGGACCATAGGACGCACCGGACCATAGGAGGGGGAGAATGGGGGGGATTTTTTTCTTGTTCTCCCCCTCAAAAACAAGGTACGTTCAAGGTGTGTTCAAGAGCAGGCCTTGCCACTGCCCCCCGAGCTTGTGGGGCTGGCGGGAAGCTCTGCTTTCCCCTACCGCCAGCCTCAAAGATCCCTGAAGCCTTTAGAGCGCAGCTGCACTCCAAAGGCTTGAGGCTTCGAGGACATCCTTTGTAGCCTCTGCAGGGCGGTGGGGTGCCTTCACCCCGCCGCCCTGCGGAGGCTTTGCGCAGCCCTCCCGAAGCTGGAACAGCGAGACGGAGGGCTGCGTAGCACCCCGTCTCGCTGTTTCGGCTCTGGGGACAGCAGGCTGCTATCCGCAAGCCTTGGGAGCCTGGCAGGAACTCCCGCCGGGCTCCGCAGGCTTGCGGAGAACTGCCCGAAGCCCGGAGTGCACAGCGCCACGCTCCCCGGGCTTTGGGCTGCAGGCAGCTGTCCGCAAGCTTGCAGAGCCCAGCGGGAGTTCCTGCCGGGCTCCGCTAGCTTGCGGATAGCTTCCTGAAGCCTGGAATGGTGCACACCGACCCCTCTCGCTCTCCAGGCTTCAGTGAAAGCCTGCATTCGCTCCATAGGACGCACACACTTTTCCCCTTTATTTTTGGAACGGAAAAAGTGCGTCCTATAGAACGAAAAATACGGTACCACCCTATACCTGGGGGTCTCAGGGCAGTTCACAGAGTAAAATCAAGATATAAAACCACAAAAGACCTAACAAGAATAAAAACAACAACCAAATAGCTCTCCCCCCCAAAAAAAAACACATTTTAAAAGGGCATAGGGTGTAAGTTGGGTCAACCAAAGGCCTCGTTAAAAAGGAAGGTTTTTGCTTGGTGCCTAAAGATGTATAATGAAGCCACCAGGCAAACTTCCCTAGGAAGAGCATCCCACAGATGGGGAGCCACTGCAGAAAAGGCCCTGTTCTTGTGTTGCCACCTTCCGGACCTCTCGAGGAGGAGGCACATGAAGAAGGGCCTCAGAAGATGATCTCAGGGTCCGGGTAGGTTCATAAGGGGAGAGGGGATCCTTGAAGTGTTGGGGTCCTGAACCGTTTAAGGCTTTATAGGTTGTGGGCTTTCTGTACTCCTCCCCAACTTAGCTGCTGCCTTTGTTCCCCTTTCCAGCTCCCCTAGGCAAAGGCGATGTTTCAGGGAACTTCCTTGGTCCTTAAACCCCTGCCCCTGATTTTCATTCTCTCCCTGCAATTCCTCCTCCACCAACAGGAGCTTCTCCCCTCCCAAATCCGGACGTGAAGAGTCGTGTGGCGCCTCGGAGCGCCTCGAGGGCGATGCGGTGCTTCTGGCTGCTGCTGGTGCTAGTGGTGGGCTTGGTGCTGAGAGGGGCTGCCACCCCATCAGAAGACACAAATTCAAGAGGGGCAGGCGATGGCAGCCCCAGGGATGCAGCCAAGCAGGAGGCACAGGTGAGGGCACAGAGCAGATGAGCAGGCTCTCTGGGGCACCAAGTTGTTTGAAATAGAAACTTGGAAATGACTTTCTAGCTCATAGGCAGCCTGGGCCGCTGTTTCACCTAGGTGAGATGTTTGTGTCCTGCCAGGGTCTCACTGAGCACCCATTTAGCTGTTGCACTCTGTACTAGAGGCAGCTTCTGAACCAAGCACAGGGGCAGCCCCAAATATAGCGTATTGCAGTAATCTTGTTGGCATCCGTCTGTCTTGAGGGAGGGGAGGAATCCTGCACTAGTACTCAGCATCCTAAGGCACTTGCCAGGACACCAACACCTGCCTTGGGACCCCTTCATTCCCCCCTCCACCTCTGGCTTGGCATCCTGAGCAGGCAGGTAAGCCATTCTAATGATTTCCCACAATGCCCGTGACTTAGCATCAGTGTGGCGCATTGCCGGAAACCGAAAGCAAGGCTAGGCTCGGCTTCTCGGTTCTGCCGCTGCAACCTTTGAACCACATCGGGGGGCCACGAACAGAAGACAAATGGCCCTCCTTGAACCTGACCCTCATTGGGGACTCGGAAATCCCACCCCTTGAATGACCACCTGGCCTCTTCCCATTCTCTTTCTTTCCATATCATTTTAATTAAATCTCCAAAAACATTCCTCCCCCCCCGTGTGTGTCTCTGTGTGTTATTGACTTCGAACCCCTCCATTCCCAATGTTTGTTTTTACTTCTTTTTGCTGTTTTACAACACGTTTTAATTTTCTAAATCCCGCTGTCATTCTTTTGATAATCATAGAATCCACTGCTTATATTTCAATATAAGCGGGCAGAGGGCCTTCTCAGTAGTGGCGCCTGCCCTGAGGAACACCCTCCCATCAGATGTCAAGGAAATAAATCACTATCTGACTTTTAGAAGGCATCTGAAGGCAGCCCTGTTTAGGGAAGTTTTTAATGTTTGATGTTGGGAGCCACCTAGAGTGGCTGGGGAAACCCAGCCAGATTGGTGGGGTATAAATAATAAAATTAATAATAATAGTAGTAATATTCTCTGCCAGCAACTTCATGTATGGGTGATAATTTGACAGATAATCCACCCGTGGTCTCCACTCTCCCTTAAACATTTTGCCATTACGTCCCCTTCGTTTTTGCAGTCCATTCCAGCATAGCCCATCAGTTTCCTAAGCCATTCCTCCTCCGTTGGAACTTCCCCTTCTGTGCATTATCAAGTTCTAGTTCAGGAATAGGCAAACTCGGCCCTCCAGCTTTTTGGGGGACTACAACTCCCATCATCCCTGTTAGCTAGGGGTGATGGGAGTTGTAGTCCCAAAACAGCTGGAGGGCCGAGTTTGCCTAATCCTGTTCCAGCTGCTGTTGGCGGCCTCTTCCCCTTCTCACCGCCTCCCACGGATCTTTCCGCTGCAGGAAGCGAAGGTGATTCACGGCATGTGCTATGTGGCCAGATGCGTCAAAGGGCACTGGGACGTCCGGTGGAAGTCCGGGTGCAGGACCAGTTTGATCCATCCCCATCGCCTTCATCCGCCAAGAGGCGCTTGCAACCATCATGGCAGCTAGCAAGGCATCCTTTGTAGCCTCTCTTCTCTCCCCCAAACCAGCCTCCTAAGACGCGCACAAACCGGTCCGGGAAATGCGAACGAGAGCGGCCAATCTTGGCGCAATGGCGCAGCAACGCCAGAACATTGCCTCTCCATCTCCTGGAGAGGTTCGCCACGACGCTTCCTTTTAAAACTTGCCAAGCACACTTTGCACAGAGGCTGCCTCCCACGGAATCAGACCATCGGTCCACAAAGTTCAATGCTTTCTACACGGACAGGCGGTTTCTCGGAGGGCTGGAGGGAGCCCAGCGTCAAACCCACCCAGGATTGAGTTAAGCATCTTCCAGCTTCGGCTACGAGGGGACCTGCCCGTCGCCAATACCCACCAGCCGTTTCCCCCAGCAGCAACAGAAGGAGCACGAGCAACACTATTCCACATTTTTCGTTCATTTTTGCCTAGGTACTTCTGTCTCTGCTTAGGTTTCGTTTAGACGTACGTGCACCTTGTCACTTCTCTCATTAATAAATCCTCGCCCGTAAGAGTGCTTACTGCCTTTGGATCCTTAAAAGAACAAGGCAAAAAACATCAACACCCGGGCAGGGCAACCAGCAAATCCCTGCATTCCCAAAGATGCTAGGTTGGTTCAGCCTTCCTACTGACGTGGGATTTCTGTTGGGGTCATTATCTGGGAGGCCAGTGCCACAAGAATGTGGACCGCCACAAAACTGGTGAGAAACAGCTTATCAGGAACCGAGTAGCTGAAACAACTCCAGGTAAGGTGCGAGGAGGGCTCTTCACGTACAGTAAGAAAATAGGTGTAAGGGTTTTCAAGGGATGCAGGTGGCGCTATGGGTTAAACCACAGAGCCTAGGACTTGCCAATCAGAAGGTCGGCAGTTCGAATCCCTGCAACGGGGTGAGCTCCCGTTGCTTGGTCCCTGCTCCTGCCAACCTAGCAGTTCGAGAGCACATCAAAGTGCAAGTAAATAAATAGGTACCACTCCGGCAGGAAGGTAAACGGCGTTTCCGTGTGCTGCTATGGTTCGCCAGAAGCGGCTTAGTCATGCTGGCCACATGACCCGGAAGCTGTACGCCGGCTCCCTTAGCCAATAAAGCGAGATGAGCACTGCAACCCCAGAGTCAGCCACGAATGGACCTAATGGTCAGGGGTCCCTTTACCTTTAAGGGTTTTCAAGGGCTGTGGCTGCATGAGAGATAGCGTCAAGTACTGGAGTTCCCCTCTCCCTTCTGGTGGCTTACCAATAAGAATTAACGAGCATCTGGTAGATTTATAGTCCTTTTATTACAGCATTATGTTGCAAGCAGAAACAGGCAACCCTGAAGATCAGTTGCCTACTCTGACTCCTGCCCACTTCCACAGCAAGAAGCATGCCAATGACAAGTCTCTCCCCCCCACGTCTCCTTTGTTCTCTGACACGCTTGAACCTCCAAGTTTGGGGTTCCCCCTACTCTCAATTGATGTCTTGCCCAGCTGCTCCCTCCCTTCTGGTTGCTTAGCTACTATCTCGTAGCTGGGTAGCTCCTCCCTCAACTGTGCAGCTTCTGTGTCTGCCTGTCTCTCTGCTTCTGGATACGCTAGAAGCAGGGCTTGGAGACCCCAGCCTATGGAATTGTATCAATGCTTCTGTTAATAGTGTTTTATCATGGCGCGGCAGTTCGTCTTCCTATTGATCAGTGGTGCATGCATTTTAACATCCCATGACAGGCGGCGCACCCCACCTCCGCCCTGTGCGCCACAATTTAATTCTGCAGTTCAGCAATGCAGAAGAGACGGCTTTCACCACTCACCGGTCATTGCTTCATGACACAGAGGGAATCGGGCCAAGCGAGTTGTTCCACCATCTGTGCAATTAATCAATCTGTGCGAGTTGTTCCAGCATCTGTGCAATACACACACACACACACACACACACCACCTTTCTGCCAGGTCCTGATCCAGATTAGTGGATCTAATCCGGTGTATTGACACAAGGTAACACACAAGTAATGCCTTGCCAGTAATAGTGTTTATTGCTATAAAATTAGAAGCTCCATATAACAAGACAATGAAACACAGAATTGTAGAGTTGGAAAGGGACCCTGAGGGTCATCTAGTCCAACCCCCCTTCAATGCAGGAATCTCAGCAAAAGCATCCATGACAGACAGGCATCCAAAAAACCTTAGAAACCTACAAGGAAGGGCAGTCTGCAATCTCCCGAAGATGGTTATCACTGACTGTGAGATAATCTAGAAAGAGAGAATATTCCTTCGATGCCCTTCTCCGGCGGTGGCTGAAGTCAAGAAAGCGATCTAAGCATCTAAAAAGGCCTGTCTGGTCTAGCATCCTTTCCCCACTGTGGCCACTCTGGTGCTCATTTTGGGATGTTCTCCAGCAGGATCTGAGCGTGACAGCGACTCTCCTCGTTTGCGATTCTCAGAAACTGATGTTCAGAGGCAATCTGCCTCCGACACAGTGTGTGTGTGTGTGTGTAACGTAGCCTTAGTCAACATAGCCTTAACTACCAGGAGCAAGTTACAGAAATGCAGGCATGCGGATCCAGTTTGGGCGTGAAAAAGCTTAGGGTGCTACAGAGCTAAGGGTCCACTGGAAACAGTCAGTGCGGGGAGGTGGAGAGAGTGAGGACCGGCTGACTTCCATTCCCAGGTGTTGCGGTTGTATTGCAATGCACGGTGTTTGTCTCATTTCTGAGCGGGCCAAACACCCCAGGCCTTGGGGTCGGGGGCTCTTCCTTCCTACTTTCCCGTATCCACTTTTTCCACCAGGCTTTAGCGACCCGTGCTCCCTGATAGACAAAAGATGCCAAGAATTAAGAGGGAAGGTAAGAGGCAGAATGGGTTCCCTCCGCCAGGTTCTCCCAGGAAACCCATAGTTGGAATCAGAATTCCGTACAGTGAATTTAATAACAATAATAAATAATAATACAGCTATACCTCGGGTTCCGAACGCTGCAGGTTGAGCATTTTTGGGTTACAGACAACGCCAAACCCAGAAGTACCAGAATGGGTTACTTCCGGGTTTCGGCGCTTGCGCATGCGCAGAAACACAAAATGGCATCACGCACGTGCGCAGACGTGGCACTACGGGTCGTGAACGTGCCTCCCGCACAGATCACGTTCACAACCTGAGGTATGACTGTAATAAATGTTTATTTATACCCCACCCTCCCTGGCCAGGGCGGGGCTCAGGTCAGCTAACACTGAATATAAAGTACAATAAAACGTAATAGAAAAAAAGGAAAAAGAAACAGTTAACTAAAATACAGCTTAAAATGCAGCCTCATTTTAGCAGTAGCCCATAAATCAAGACCATAAAGGGAGGAAACATCAGATATTCACCAGAGCCAGCTATCCATGCTGGTCCTACTTGGGCCAGCAAAAAAGAAGAAGAAGAGTTTGGATTTGATATCCCGCCTTTCACTCCCTTTAAGGAGTCTCAAAGCGGCTAACCTTCTCCTTTCCCTTCCTCCCCCACAACAAACACTCTGTGAGGTGAGTGGGGCTGAGAGACTTCAGAGAAGTGTGACTGGCCCAAGGTCACCCAGCAGCTGCATGTGGAGGAGCGGGGAAGCGAACCCGGTTCCCCAGATTACAAGACTTCTGCTCTTAACCACTACACCACACTGGCTCTCTAGGGAAAAAAGCCAATGGGAAATTTATATACCAACTCAACTCGCCATGTTTGGAGGAGGAGGAATGCTGCCTATGATCCCAAGAACACTATCCCCACCGTCAAACATGGAGGGGGACAAAATACCTCCTGAGATGTGTGCAAACCTGGTGGCCACCTACAAGAAACATCTGACCTCTGTAATTGCCAACAAGGGTTTTGCCACCAAGTACTAAGTCGTCTTTTGCAAAGGGATCAAATACTTATTCCACTCATTATAATGCACATCAATCTCTGCCTTTCGTCTTCTGGGTTTCTGGGGGGGGGGGGTTTCCTGTCATTATTCTGTGTCTCTCACAGCTATAATAAACCTACTATTAAATTACGGGCTTGTCATTTCTTTGTCAGAGGGAAGACGGGCAAATTTAGCAGGGGATCAAGTACTCCCCCCCCCCCACTGTACCATGCCCGCAACCAAAATGCCACAAATAACAGGACCCTATTCCCGGACCACGATGGCACTTTGCAAACCAACCCACAGATTTTCATCATTGAAAGATGTCCACCATCTGCTGTAATTGTTCTTTTTTCAGCCTTTTGCTGTGTTGAACAGCAAAGCCCGATCGGTAAAAATATTGCTACATGTCACGCCGAACTCTGAGTGGTTCAAGATGCTGCCATCTCCCTTGGAGAGATCGTAATAATTATAATAATGATTTATTATTTGTACCCCGCCCATCTGGCTGGGTTTCCCCAGCCACTCTGGGCGGCTTCCAACAAAGATTAAAAATACATCAAAATATCACACATTAAAAACTTCCCTAGCAGGGCTGCCTTCAGATGTCTTCTAAATGACAGGTAGTTGTTCTTCTCTTTGACATCTGGTGGGAGGGTGTTCCACAGGGCAGGCGCCACCACCGAGAAGGCCCTCTGCCTGGTTCCCTGTAACTTGGCTTCTCGCAGGGAGGAAACCGCCAGAAGGCCCTCGGCACTGGACTTCAGCGTCCGGGCAGAATGATGGGGGTGGAGGTAGAAAGGTAAGAGGCTGCTGGATCAGGCCAGTGGCCCATCTAGTCCAGCATCCTGTTCTCACAACGGCCACCCAGATACCTGTGGGAAGCCAAAAACCAGGATCCGAACACAAGATCCCTCAACCCTCCTTCGGTCTCCAGCAACTGGGATTCAGAAACGTTTTGCTTCCAATTGTGGAGGCAGAGCCGAGCCGTCATGGCTAGCAACCACCGATAGCCGAGATCTTAACCCTGAAGTCTCTCCTTCAGATACATCGCCCAGACTTACCTGCCGGCGCTCAAGGTGGGCTTGTTCCTTCTCAGGTGCATCTTCCGAAGTTGGTCCTCCTTCTGTGGCCGGCACTTCAGCCTCAGAGATGGCAGCCACCACCAGGGTGACGCCGACAATCAGGAAAAGCCACCACGGACCTCGCATCATTCCTGGGATGTGTGCTTCGGTGGCTGAGCGTCTTGTCTTCTGAGAACAAGGCAGGTCCTGAGCGCTTTTTAAGGCACTGCTCTGGACTTCCCGCAGGAAATTCCTTCTTCGGGGAGACGAGCAGGAAACGGGCTTTGCATGCAACCTGTCGAAATCTACATTTCCCGGAGTTTACCCAACCAGGTTGCCTCACCAGCTAACAGCAGCCACTTCCTGGCCCAGCCCATTTTGCAACCTGTGTGTTTTGCTCAAGCCTTTGTTCAGTTTAGTTGCGGTTACACCCAAACTTTCCCCCAAGAAACTACATGGCTTTCCCTCTGCCAACTTTTTCCTCCCTGCAAAGTAGGTTAAGGTAAAGGACCATTAGGTCCAGTTGTGGCCGACTCTGGGGTTGCGGCGCTCATCTCGCTTTATTGGCCAAGGGAGCCAGCGTACAGCTTCCGGGTCATGTGGCCAGCATGACTAAGTCGCTTCTGGCGAACCAGAGCAGCGCACGGAAACACCGTTTACCTTTCCACCGGAGCGGTATCTATTTATCTACTTGCACTTTGATGTGCTTTTGAACTGCTAGGTTGGCAGGAGCAGGGACCGAGCTACGGGAGCTCACCCCGTCGCAGGGATTCGAACCGCCGACCTTCTGATCAGCAGGTCCTAGGCTCTGTGGTTTAACCCACAGCGCCACCCGCGTCCCCTGCAAAGTAGGTTAGGCTGGGAAAAATATTTGGAGAGGTGCTGTCCCTATGACTCTGGCCAAACAACAAGGCATTATTCTGTCACTACTCCAGAAATATACTGGATGCTGCAATCAGTTTCTTGTCACTTTGTTGCTCGGTAGAGATCCTGTTATAATATACAGTGGAACCTCGGCTCCCAAACGCCTTGGGAGCCGAACGTTCTGGCTCACGAATGAACGAAAACCAGAAATAATTGTTGTGGTTTTCGAACGTGATTTGGAAGCCAAACGCCCGGCCCAGCTTCCAACTGGCTTCAGGAAGCTGCTGCAGCCAATCAGAAGCCATGCCTTGGCTCCCGAACTGTTTTGGGAATCGAACAGACTCCCGGAATGGATTAAGTTTGGGAACCAAGGTTCCACTGTACAAGGTGGCCAAATTTTGTGCAGGAGTAATCAAAATACAACATGCAACGATTAGCTCCCAGAATTAGTAGTACCGTATATATATCGACCGATGGGAAACTTCTAGGTCAGAAGGGTTTCTGGACAGTTAAATGACCCCCTAGAACTGTGGGGTTTTTTTATGTATATGCAATGTGATATCATTTTATCTTGTCCTGGGCTTTTAAATTTTGTAATCAGCGAGAGCTGGAGCATAAAGCAGGCTGATCGCCGAAGAATGGATGCTTTTGAATCATGGTGCTGGAGGAGAGTCCCATGGACTGCAAGATCAAACCTATCCATTCTGAAGGAAATCAGCCCTGAGTGCTCACTGGAAGGACAGATCGTGAAGCTGAGGCCCCAAGACTTTGGCCACCTCATGAGAAGAGAAGACTCCCTGGAAAAGACCCTGATGCTGGGAAAGATGGAGGGCACAAGGAGAAGGGGACGACAGAGGACACGATGGTTGGACAGTGTTCTGGAAGCTACCAGCCTGAGTTTGACCAAACTGCGGGAGGCAGTGGAAGACAGAAGTGCCTGGCATGCTCTGGTCCAGGGGGTCACGAAGAGGCAGACACGACTAAACGACTAAGCAACAACAACAATCAGTGTTTTTGTCTTGATACTGGTCATTGACCTTACTTAATAAAACGACTTTACCTGAGAGGCAGATGGGAGTATTGGCTCAACCACACCTTCACCTGCCAGACAGAATGTCTGCCTGATATCTTGTGGCTCAATGGACTGGGAGGCCTAATCCAGCTTCCCAGAGCTATTCTCCTCTCCAGAAAAATTCCATGCATGAAATACTGTGTCAGATGGTGCATCTCCCAGTTGGGTTTTTAATTTAATCACCCAGGAACATCAAAGAATATACAAGGCACTGTGGATTATCTTTAGAACATTTTATTTTTTAAAAAAAAACCTCTGCACGACTGAAGGTGAATCGATTAAAGAACATGAAGATGGCCACAAGGAGTGGCACTGACTTTTCAAAGTTGGGAGCTGGCGGGCAGATCTGAAAACATGTCAAAATGAAATATTAACATCCCAGGCTGCAAGGCAAAAGAGGTTGTTATTTTAGCAACCCACAAAGAAGTGGCCTGGCCACAAAACTGTTCCAGGAGACACCTGCTTGCTTGCCCCGCGTCGGATGTGCTCAGAACTGGTTAGTCCAAGCAGATAGCAGCAAGAAGAACTTATCTATAGGGGTTAGAGATCTGGGGTTCAGAAGGACAGGGCCTTTCCAACCACAACCACTTACAGAACTGTGGGTCTTGGCCACAAGAGGCAGCCCAGTGCCTTAGGTCCTGGTTCCCCCTGAAAAAAACCCGACACACTCCCTGATCACAGCCAATAATTCTCGCAAGGGCGGACTCCTGGGTTAGATTTTTCAAAGCGATCTTGCTCTTTTGCCAAGCCTCAAATTCTCCACCCGAAATCTCGTGCCACAAACTGCAAGGGTCTTCGCTTAGGCTGCGGCACGCACCGGACTGGAGGAAGGAGGGGGTCCTGTGTCAGCCGAGAGCACGAGGGTCTCGTCTTTCTTTCGCATAGCTGTCAACGTTTCCCTTTTTTTATGGGAAATTCCCTTATTCCAAATAGGATTCCTCGCAAGAAAAGGGAAAAGTTGACAGCTATGTTCTTTCGCAAGGTCGAGGCATGGCATTACTGGTAGGGAACTGCCTTCGAGAGAAGATTATTGGCAAATGCGCCGGGGACTTCCTATGGAAACTTTGCAAAGAGCTCTCTGCTGCATTTCTGGGTGTCTCCTGCAGCGCCACACTTCACAGCTGCTGGGCTGGGGATTTTGAAGCATCCTTTGAAACACATGGAAAATCTGATCTAAATCTAACTACAGGCCCCTTAGCAGTTGCCAGAGGCGAGCCTGTTGGCAGAATCCAGGGTCCTTGCCCTGAGACCAACTCCCTTTGATATGTGGATAAGCCACATTCAAGTCAGCTGTTCAAGACCAACGTGACTTTCTGGGACACTTCAAGGAAGTCTGCCAAGCATACTGGAATTTGCCTGCAAGAGACAGAGGACTTTCTAAACACCTGTGTGTTTTTGCATTATGAAAATCAACAAGGGAGAATTTCCTATTTCATTTAAAATGCAGCATTTCATGTTATGATGTTTTTTTGGGATGGGTGAGGTTTTCCCTGGGTCCTCTTCAGGTATGTCTGTTGTACTGCAGGTATCCACAGGGACACAGTTCTGTAAGCGATTGTGACCCACTTCTGCAGGCTCATACCTTTGGCCATCTTCCTGGTTCTCCCTTGCATGAGAAAAGTCCTCTGCCCCACTCGTCTGCTTGCCAGCAACACCCCCAAGCAAAAGCCTGCCTGGAGAAGACGTAAACACCAGGCAGGCCCTTGCATTCTGCCGATTTGTGTCAAGCGTGTTTCATCCCCTCGTTCCACAGCCCTGCATCCAGCACAGAGTCAGAGAAGTTTCGCACAAGGGCCACCCAGGGCAAAGGAGAGCCTGCCGGATGGGCTGCCTCAATCCGAATCGCTTCCCTCCTGCTTTGCTGAGTCAACCGCTGACGCCAGATCTTCCTCCTGGCCTCTTAGCCTCTCTCCTGCGAGGGAAACAGAAACACCACTCAGCAACTGTTGCCTGTCTGAAGCGAGCCCACAGTAAACTACACCACGTAGTAGTAGTAGTAATAATAATAATAATAATTTATTATTTGTACCCCGCCCATCTGCCTGGGTTTCGCCAGCCACTCTGGGTGGCTTCCAACAAAGTTTAAAAATACATTAAAATGTCACATATTAAAAACTTCCCTGAACAGGGCTGCTTTCAGATGTCTTCTAAATGTCAGGTAGTTGTTCTTCTCTTTGACATCTGGTGGGAGGGCGTTCCACAGGGCGGGTGCCACTACCGAGAAGGCCCTCTGCCTCGTTCCCTGTAGCTTGGCTTCTCACAGGGAGGGAACCACCAGAAGGCCCATGGAGCTGGACCTCAGCGTCCGGGCAGAACGATGGGGGTGGAGATGCTCCTTCAGGTCTACTGGGCCTTTGAAGACGTTTAGGGCTTTAAAGGTCAACACCAACACTTTGAATTGTGCTCGGAAACGTCCTGGGAGCCAATGTAGGTCTTTCAGGACCGGTGACGTTAACTCTTTCTTAGAAATACAGGATCTGCACAGGAGTGCCAGGCCTAATGAGCACGGCAGCCTTTCTCAGGAGGTCTTGCCCCTATGAGGCAGTTGCAGAAACTAAAGGTCCCTGCCTTCACACAGCTGCCTAAGTCTCCTCCTCTCCAGGGTTTCCCACAAGCAATCTCAGACTATGCCGGTGTGCCTGCCTTTGCTCCTCTCGCTTCATGCCTCTCCTGGTCCTGTGACACATGGGGAGCTTGTTGCAGCATCAGGAGACAGCATTCTGGCTTCTTTGCCAACCTGACTCTTGGCCTGCCAAGAATCCACATTCGGAATTCAAGCTGAGCTAAGTTTCCCTGGGGAAGGGCTGCAACTCAAGAGGGAGACCATCTGTCTTGTAAGGAGGAGGTCCCAGATTCAACCCCTGCTGGCATCTACAGGTAGGGCTGGAAGAAACTCTTGCCTGAAATACTGGAGAGCAGCTGCCAGCCAGTGTAGACCAAACTGGGCTAGATGGACCAGCCGTCAGGCTTGGTATAAGGCGGCTTCCTATGGAATGGGGCAGGGACACCAGGATACCAAGGCACAGAGGGCTGAGCGAAAGCCAAAACTAGATGGCGAAGGGACCTGTGGGATGCTCAGCACTGCAATGGCTGCCTCCATCCATTGCATGCACTGCTTCACACATTTCCCCGCAGACGCTCACTCACTTATTAGCTCGGCTATCGCCCTCTGGGTTCGCTTCTCCAGCTTCTCCAGTTTCTTAGCCACGTCTCGCTTCAAGTCCCTGAGGAGTGAGGGAAATGGAAAGAAAATGAGACCAGGCCCAAGGAGGAGACAGGGAGGCCAAAGCCCTGAAGGGCACCTATCCAGCCTCAGGATTACAAGTTCCTTTGGCAACGCGGCAGCAGTACCTGCGAGGAAATCAGAAGAGGACTAGGGCTCCTCCTAGGCTAGGCTGTGCAGAACGGAAAACCCCTTCAGTAGAAAGGAGAAGGAAATGGTCGGGCTGAATTGCCAGTCCCTTGAGAAAACATTTTGATTCACGGCACACTTGATTAACAAAAGTGCCCAGGGCAGAGAACTGCATTATAAAATCCGGGTGCAAAATAAATGAACACCCAGAGCTATTATGTATAGAAACATATGGAAGTCTAGCGTCCAGATCAAGGGAAGTAATAGTTCTGCCTTGGTCAGATCACACTTGGAATACTGGGTCCACTTCTGGGTACAGTGGTGCCTCGCAAGACGAAATTAATTCATTCCGCGAGTTTTTTCGTCTTGCGATTTTTTCGTCTTGCAAAGCATGGACTTTGGAAAAGCTTCAAAAGTACCAAAGTCTTCAAAAAACTCAAAAAAGGCTACCACACCGCGTGCTATGAGTTGCTCCTCGAAGTGAATGCACGGTTTTAAGAAAAAAGAAACAAACTTGCAAGACAAAGGAAACAAACTTGCAAGACGTTTCCGTCTTGCAAAGCAAGCCCATAGGGAAATCTGTCTTGCCAAGCAACTCAAAAAACGAAAAACTCTTTCGTCTTGCGAGTTTTTCGTCTTACGAGGCATTCGTCTTGCAAGGTACCACTGTACCACAATTTAAGAAGGATGTTGACAAGCTGGAAGGTGTGCAGAGGAAGGCGACCAAGATGATCAGGGGTTTGGAAACCAAGCCTTATGAGGAGGTGGATATGTTTAGGTAAAGGTAAAGGGACCCCTGACCATTAGGTCCAGTCGTGGCCGACTCTGGGGTTGCGGCACTCATCTCGCTTTACTGGCCGAGGGAGCCGGCGTACAGCTTCCGGGTCATGTGGCCAGCATGACTAAGCCACTTCTGGTGAACCAGAGCAGCGCATGGAAACGCTATTTACCTTCCCGCCAGAGAGGTACCTATTTATCTACTTGCACTTTGAGGTGCTTTTGAACTGCTAGGTTGGCAGGAGCAGGGACCAAACAACAGGAGCTCACCCCGTGACGGGGATTCAAACCGCCAACCTTCTGATCGGCAAGTCCTAGGCTCTGTGGTTTAACCCACAGCGCCAACCGTGGATATGCTTAGCCACCTTCAAATATCTGAGGGGCTGTCATGGAAGACGGAGCAAGCTCCGGAGGCGAGGACCCAGACGCATGGATTCAAATGACTCCAACTAAACATCAGGAAGAACTTTCTGACAGTAAGAGCCACTCAACAGTGGAAGGGACTCCCTTGGAAGGTGCTGGGCCATCCTTCATTGGATAGGGGTTTGACAGCTATCTGCCAGAGATTCTTTAATTGTGCTTCCTGGGGGCTAGACTAGATGGCCCTTGGGTTCCCCTTCCAGCTCTACAATCTCATGCTTCTATTAAAATGGCACAAACCCCCAAAACCACTTTGTGAAGAACTATTTTCTCTGTCCTGAATTTTCCAGTGGCACTTGGGGTAGGTTTCTAACCCAATCCCCATTTAATTACGTTGTGGAGGAGTATATTATTGGTTTGTTTTTATTCTTATTTTTATTATGTATTTTGTGTTTTTATATTGCATTTTTATGTCGTGAGCGGCCGTGAGATCTACAGATGAAGGGCATTACGCTAATATTAATACAGTGGTACCTCGGGTTAAGAACTTAATTCGTTCTGGAGGTCCGTTCTTAACCTGAAACTGTTCTTAACCTGAAGCACCACTTTAGCTAATGGGGCCTCCCGCTGCCACCGCCACACGATTTCTGTTCTCATCCCGAAGCAAAGTTCTTAACCCAAGGTACTATTTCTGGGTTAGCCGAGTCTGTAACCTGAAGCGTCTGTAACCTGAAGCATCTGTAGCCCAAGGGACCACTGTACTGCTAATAATATAAAAGCTAAGCAACCTTGCAGGCATTTTATCCCCAAATAATTTGTGCAGTCGCCCCGGAAACCCCATTCAGAGCTTCATACTCACCAGTCAGGTTTCCTGGGCGCAAGATTTGCCAAGTCCTGGGAAAGTGGAGAGGGGAGGAACACAAAAGAATCCCTTGTTAAGAGCCACTACTAATCAGCTTTGTAACAAAACAGGCGGGGCTTTTAAAAACAGTTTCGTTTGAAGCACCAAACGTTTCAGACTTACCACTTCTTCGATGATGGGCTCGGGCTTCGCAGCCTCCAGCTGCTCTTTCACCTTGTCTTCCACTAGGGGGCAGAAGGAGCCAGAAGGATGTTACGGCGATTTTAGCACAGGTGGGAAGGAGGGTCAGGGGTGTGTGTGCAGGGACAGGTAAGGTCCACTGAAGGTCACAGAGGGAGAGAAGCTCTCTGGGAGTCCCTGGTGGAAGCATGCGATGAACAACATGCATGCTGGAGAGCACAAAGACAAGGCCACAAGCCTTGGCCAACCCGGTGCCCTCTCCAGACCTTTTGGACATCAACAGGGCCAATGGGAGTTGTAGTCCGAAACACCTGGAGAGGGCACCAGGTTGGCCAACGCTGGCCTAGTCATTAAGAACCTCAACTGGAATCCCTCCCCTATCAGATGAACCGAGGGCAGAAACTTAAGCTGCCATGGCAAGACTCAAGTACAGTGGTACCTCGCAAGACGAATGCCTCCTAAGACGAAAAACTCGCAAAACGAAAGAGTTTTTCGTTTTTTGAGTTCCTTTGCAAGACGGATTTCCCTAAGTGTCTAAGACACTAAGATTTCTGCAAGAGAACGCTAGTTCTCCAGCGGTACTACAATTCCCAAAACGCCTTGGGGGAAAGACACAAAAAGCCAGTTTGTGGGTGAGACACAGGTGCACGCTTAATTCCCGTGTTCAGAAAAGGAAGGACCAATCCTCAAATAGTCTGGCAGGGCCCTCGTGAAGTGCTTTGATCACTCCTGCAAGCTTATCTGTTCTGGTTCATACAGTCTTCCTCCTCCCCAAGGTCAGGTTAGAAGCAACTCTGCAGAGACGCAGTCCTTGTTTTGGTCAGCCAAATTCCTGAATAAGAAGTCTAATCAATGACAAAGAATGTAAACAGAGCCTTCTGGGTGGTTGCCAATGGCAAGTGATATTCAGAAGCATCAGTGCCCCTGACAGTGGAGGCAGAGAATCGTCATCAATAGCCCTCTCCTCCGCCATGAATTTGCCCAACACTATTTTAAAGACATCTAGGTTGGTGGTCTTCATTGCCTCCTGCAACAGCAAACTTCATAGCTTAGCTAAACTTGGTCTGAAGGACTTCCTTGGATCTGTCCGGAGAACTACCGTATTTGTCGCTCCATAAGACACACTTTTTCCCTCCTAAAAAGTAAGGGGAGATGTGTGTGTGTGTATGTTATGGAGTGAATGCAGGGGGGAGGCAGGCAGGAAAAGCCCCCAAGAGCCGCACACAAGCTCCGCACGGCTCTTGCGGGCTTTTCCCCAGGATGGAGAAGGGACTGATGCAGCCAGTCAGTCCCTTCTCCCTCCTCGTAGAAAAGCCCGCAGGAGCCGCGCGCTCCTTAAAGGGTGCGCGGCTCCTGTGGGCTTTTGCGGGAGGTGGGGGTATTGCCATAGCCGCGCGCAGCCCCTCCGGCTGGGAGAGGCTGCGCGGCTATGGCAGAAGCCAAGATAGCGAGCGGGATAGATCCTGCTCGCTGTCTTGGCTTCTTTGCTATTTGGGGCGGGGGGGGAGAACCCGGGCTTCCCCCAGCAGCCCCAGAAGCTCTGCACGCAGCCTGTCCGCTGCTCTTTGGTGCTGGGGGGGGGGGATAAGATTTTTCCCCTTGATTTCCCCCTCTAAAAACTAGCTGCGCCTTATGGTCTGGTGCGTCTTATGGAGCGAAAAATACGGTACGTAGGAGTTTCTTTGCTATCGGCCATGACAACCAAACAGGAGTGTCTTTTGCTGCCTGCAAACAACTGATTATTTGAGAGGCAAGGAGCAATTCTTCCATGTGCGTTCTCTTTTATTTTTACTTATTGTGTTTATATCCCACCTTTTTCCTCCAAGGAGCTCAACGCGGTGTGCAAGGTTTCCCCCCTCCTCATCTTATCCTCGCAACGACCCTGCGAGGTCGGCTAAAAGACTGGGACTGGCCCAAAGTCAATGGGGATTTGCACTCTGGTCTCCCGGGTCCCAGCCCAACACTCGACAACTGCTACACTGCACAGACTCTCAGGAGAAGAACGAGTGTGTCTGCCCCTCTTTGTGGGCTTCCCAAGAAGGCACCTGATTGGCCGCTGTTGCAAGAAAGATGCTGTGGTCCATTTCAGAAGAGGTTCTGGATGCCCACTCACCTGAGGCGGGCTTCGCTTTGGGCACCACCCGCCCCTTGAGTTCTTCGTCTTCCGGAGTGTAATTCCGCAACTTGAGCTCCCTGGAAAGGGGAAAGAAGAAAAGAGGGAAGCTTCAGTCTGATGTCACACACGGCTACCCATCAGCCTCCGACAAAGGCCACTTGCTTGGTGTCCAGCAAAGAGCGGCTCGTTCTGCCTGGTAGGGGTAGTTTTGAGGGTGAGAGAATGGCAATGGGGTCCTAGGAAGGAGAGCCTGTGCCTGGTGCTTGACCCAAGGAGCAGCGGGCCGAAAGCATGGATTGTTCGGGGCCCAAGCAGGTACCGTATTTTTCGCTCTATAGGACGCACCGGACCATAGGAGGGGGAGAACGGGGGGGGGGGATTTCTCCCCCTCTCTGCGCAGCGCCCCTTCAGCGAAGCGGTGGGAGAAACGGAGTGCCTTCCATTTCTTCTCCCACTTCGCTGGAGGGGCGCTGCGCAGAGAGGGAAAACTGTAGAGCGCCTCTCCAGCGAAGCCTGGAGAGCAAGAGGGATCCGTGTGCACCGACCCCTCTCGCTCTCCAGGCTTCAGGCGGCTATCCGCAAGCCTTCGGAGCGCAGCGGGAACTCCTGCTGTGCTCCGAAGGTTTGCGGATAGCTGCCTGAAGCCCCTGGAGCGCAGCAGTTTCTGCTGCGCTCCGGGGGCTTCAGCGAAAGCAACACGAAGCCTCCGGAGCATGGGGGGAGCTCTCCCTCTGCGCTTCAGAGGCTTCGCGTTGCTATTGCTGAAGCCAAGGAGCCTGCATTCGCTCCATAAGATGCACACACATTTCCCCTTAATTTTTGAAGGGGGAAAAGTGCCGTCTTATAGAGCGAAAAATACAGTATTTGCCTGGGGTGTCCTGGACTGGCTGGCTGTAGAGGAGTGGAAGAAGGCATCAGCTGGGGAATCCCCAAGGGAAGAAAGCTCAGAAGCAGAGGGTTGGTGGTGGGGTGAAGATGGGCAGAGGGAGAAGAGGGAGTGTGATGATATGCAGTGACAACAGGGAATAAGACTGACAGACAAGGACAGGAAGAAACATCGTGGGCAGAATAAATGTCACACACAGGGAAAACAATGATACAGTATGAGATCTTCACTTGCAGTCTTATAAATTACAGAGCCAGTGTGGTGTAGTGGTTAAGAGCGGTAGTCTCGTAATCTGGTGAACCGGGTTCGCTTCCCCGCTCCTCCACATGCAGCTGCTGGGTGACCTTGGGCTAGTCACACTTCTCTGAAGTCTCTCAGCCCCACTCACCTCACAGAGTGTTTGTTGTGGGGGAGGAAGGGAAAGGAGAATATTAGCCGCTTTGAGACTCCTGAAGGGGAGTGATAAAGGGGGATATCAAATCCAAACTCTTCTTCTTCTAATGAGGGAGCGGATTGGGAAGAGAAGGTGTCGGAAGCTGAAGGGGCAACAGGGTTAAGTGGGCAGAAAGAAGCTGGGGCAAAGTGTTAGAATTCCTGCTCCATAATTGCAGTCGTGGGATTGTTGTCCATCACATGACGGTGTATGTTTTGACTCCACGGAGTGGGAAATGACAGAGACAGGATGTTTGTGTTCCTGTGTTCCGTGAAGTGGGACTATTGTCCTTTGATCTTTTTCTTTGCTGTCTGAGGCTAGAAAGAGAGGAAGCCATGTCGCAGTGCTCCGTGTGTGTCTGTATGTAAATAAAGTAGATTAGCCAAAATGCTGAGTCGCTGAGTTCTTTTATGCAAACTGCGAAGACTCTGCGGGTCCCTAAGTGTGCCGATGTCTGTTGGCATCAGTCGCTGTGATGTTCGGGCTGAAGAAAGCTGAGAGCCTGTGTGGTGTAGTGGTTCAGAGCAGTGGACGCGTAATCTGGTGAACCGAGTTCGCGTCTCTGCTCCTCCACACGCAGCTGCTGGGTGACCTTGGGCTAGTCACACTTCTTTGAAGTCTCTCAGCCCCACTCACCTCACAGAGTGTTTGTTGTGGGGGAGGAAGAGAAAGGAGAATGTTAGCTGCTCTGAGACTCCTTTGGGTTTTGATAAAGCGGGATATCAAATCCAAACTCTTCTTCTCCTTTGAAGCTCCCAAATGAACGACCAGGAGGGAGAGAACATGCCAGTTGGGCATGTGTCTCTCCCAGGGTCCTACTCGAGTGTAGGACGAGCTCCTGACACAAAGAACAGTCCTGATGCAGAGGTTGGAGAAGAGCAGGGCCAGGAGACAGAGATGAGGCTGGATGCAGCAACCCTGGATTTGGAGAGCTGGGAGAGATTTTGCCACTGAGCTCAGCTCTGTCCGCAGCAGGAGCTCAGAGCTTTAAGAACAGGCAGTTTTCTGCCTCTGAGTTGGGAGGAGGTGGTGGGATAGAGAAGCAGAGAGAGCCCTGAAACCTGGGAGATTTTGTGCCGATGGACACAGAAACCAGCAAGAGGGGGACTCGAAAGCCAGACTGCGTTGCTGCGGCACAGACCCACATCCAACTATCAAAGCCCTTCAGAAACAGGCCGGGCAGCAGGAGGAGTGGGCTGCTTGTGTGTTTGGCAGGCGTGTGGGGCAAGAATAAAAAATTGGCTGGGGACTTGGGAGAGCATCTTTCTCTTTGTTGCTCTCCTTAGTGCAGCTGCTTAATCTTGCAGGGGACAAGCAAGGCAAGGAATGAAATGTTGTTAGGCAGCATCAGCACTTATTTGCTCAGGTTCCGCTCTTTTCTCCTGCCTCTTGCAATGCATGTTTCCTTAGAAGCGAGTCCCACAGAGTTCAACAGGATTTACCCCCTGTGGCCAAAACCTTCTCTCCAAGCAGGAACGATAACCGGTGGGTAATTTTCAGGATATGTGCAGTGAGCCAAACCTCTGGGTCTTTTGGGGCTGGCGGTTTTTTTATTATTTATGGATTTATAAATTGCTTTCCAAGAAACGTTGTCAAAGCAGTATACTGTGCACACACAAACACACACACACACACACACACAGAGAGAGAGAGAGAGAGAGAGAGAGAGAGAGAGAGAATATGTACAGTGGTACCTCGGGTTAAGTACTTAATTCGTTCCGGAGGTTCGTACTTAACCTGAAACTGTTCTTAACCTGAAGCACCACTTTAGCTAATGGGGCCTCCTGCTGCTGCCATGCTGCCGGAGCATGATTTCTGTTCTCATCCTGAAGCAAAGTTCTTAACCTGAAGCACTATTTCTGAGTTAGCAGAATCTGTAACCTGAAGCGTATGTAACCTGAAGCGTATGTAACCCGAGGTACCACTGTAACAGAAACTGGTATATGCTTAGCAATTTAAGGCACACTGATGATGGAAGAGAGTTCTACTAGTGACGGTTAGCTAAGAAAATTAAACAGAGCCTCCATCTTCAGAGGCAGTCTATATCTGAAAACCAGATTCTTAGAAGGAAGTAACTGAGGAGGGCTGAGAGAGAGAGGGGGAGGGAGAGAAAGAGAGAAAAGGAGGGAGATGCTCACAGTTTATTTAACGGGAGGAAATAGGAGGAGGAGACAGAGAGAGAGCAGAATTAATGGACCTGAACACCCCAGAGAAATATGCAACAGTGATTTTTAACCCTCCTATGCAATTGGGGTTTATAACTAATCCCGGAGGCATATTGAAATATGCAAAGCATTCCACCTAGCCTGTGCAACACATTTCCCCCACCAAAGCAGTTGGTGGTTCTGTGTTTCTTTTTAAATTCTTAGAAGGGAGAGAAAGACATTGGGGTCTGTTGCAACTGAAGCAAACAACCGGTTTTATTTTGCATATCCAAGATAGTGGAGGTGAGTTTTAAATCATGGAGATTTATCTTCTTCTTCTTTTTTTAAATGGCTATTCCGCCGGGGCGTGGTCATGTGTGTGCTATGCTCCAGGTGTGAGGTTTCTACCCACGCTACCACACCACCGTGGATCCTATGCTCCTTGTGGGTAAACTATGTGCGGCATCTCAGCAAAGGATCGTCTCTGTGTCTAAATGCAGAGTTAAAAACGGGTTGTGCCGCTGGGCCTTCCGTTCAATTCCACAGCATCGGAGCAATGCCAAGTAGCCAGAAACCAGCCGCACGACACCCCATGCCCACCAGGGAACCACTGGAGGCTTGTTAAATTTCTCTCTAACATCGTCTAACATTGTGTATGCCATCAAATGCCAACAGTGTCCTTCAAACAGGCCAAACCTGTTGGACAAACAGGCCAAACCTTACGCCATATTGGACAAACAGGCCAAACCTTACGCCAAAGAATAAACAGACATAAATCTGACATCAGGAATCACAAGACAGAGAAACCAGTAGGAGAACACTTCAATCTCCCAGGACATTCTATACAAGATCTCAAAGTAGCTGTTCTATTACAAAGGAATTTCAGAAATAGACTGGAAAGAGAAGCTGCTGAATTGCAACTTATTACCAAACTTAAAACCATGGAGAGACCTGGTCTGAACAAAGACATTGGATTCTTATCTCATTATACATGAGAAAGCCATTTTTCACCTTCTCACCCCTTGCTTTTTCCTGTAAGACCTATTGCAGTCGTTAAGAGTCGTCAACAGGCTCATCGCAGCTATCTGCCAATCACCCATTCCCACCACCCTTCTGAGTAATACCCCTCCCCACCTTCTCACTATATAGAAGGGTCTGGTGACTTCTGTTTCAGTGTATCTGAAGAAGTGTGCATGCACACGAAAGCTCATACCAAGAACTGACTTAGTTGGTCTTTAAGGTGCTACTGGAAGGATTTTTTTTATTTTGTTTTGACTATGGCAGACCAACACGGCTACCTATCTGTAACTACATTTCTCTAGCCTGTCCAAACGGACAAGTCCGAATCCCTTTAATTAACCACTAAATGCGAGGCTCTCGCAGACCTGCCACACGCAATTAGCAGCGCTGCCTCTTCCCGGCAAGAGACCTCCCAGGAGAGTCCTTTGGGTGTGCAGCCCGCAGTGTGGGGAGGAGGAGAAGGGTGTTCAGGAGAGAAGCTCCCAATTCTGCGCTCAGGATCCATCCCTTGCCCACGTCTCTGAAGACAGGGGATGGGAGTTGGTACCCGTTCCTCAGGGCTTGGCATCTTATTCCATTTCATGTGGACGTTTGTAAACCCCACTTGCATTTACAGTATCACAAGGAGGTATACAGGCAAACATCCCCTCTGGGAAGCTATGGAAATCTCCATCCCCGGATGTTGTTGTTGTTTTAGAGAAAGAGAAAGGGTGGAAAATGAAAAGAGATGAGTCAGTCGCCTTGTCAGGATGTTTTCATCCACAGGTCAGCTCAGACAACCCAAGAATTTCTTCTCCGCTGAACATTTCAATAACCCTATATTGTGTTGTGGAACAGAGAAGGCACCGGCTTGCCTCACTCGAGGTGCCTGATCTACAGTCCGCTCCAACCGTTAGCCTTAATCAGCAGAAACGGAAAATGCAATATCAAAGTCATTCATTATTCACCACCCTTGGGATCGCGTAACAAGCCGCCTCGCGGCTCGCTTACCTCGTACGCTGCTTTAACAGGAAAAGCAAGTTTCCCTGTTATAAACAAGCCGGTTTTTCCTTTCCGAGGGGGCTGTGTGTGTGTGTGTGTGTGTGTGTGTGTGTGTGTGTGTGTAGAACACACAGTCCAAAGCTCAGCTCCTGATTTGCAAGCAGGGAGCAAACACTGACCTCTACGCTAGACGACAGAGCCACGATACGGCTCAAATCCCAAACAGAGAGGGGGGGGGGTAAGCAGAAACTTACTTATGCTTTCCCATATCTTTCTCTTCACCGTCGCCTCGGAAATGCTTGAGCTCCGGTGCGCCATCATCTTTATTCTGTGGAGAGAAAGAAAGAGGGGGGAAATTAGGGGGAAGGAGAGCACCCATCAAGCCTGATGTTTCTCTAGTGCGAGATTTCAATGCAAAAAAAAACCCCAGGCCCAGTGCCTGAACTGCATGTAAATGATCCAGCAGGCCCAGGGTTCTTCGGTGTCTGGGCTTAATTTCATTTCGCTCCAGGCTGAATTCCCCACTGAGAAATGGAAGGTGTGCAAAGACACACAAGGCCAGCGAGGAGGGAAATGAATTAGATGTTTGGCGGGTGCTGGGACGTGCAGAGCAAGTTGTGCATTTGGGGACTGCTGTGGTCCAAGCTGGATGAGCAAAGCAAGTCGAGAGCTGGTGCTGGGGGAGGGAGAGTTTGGCAGGGGGGTGGCAGAGAACACACACACACACACACACACACACACACACACACGAGTCAAATGAAAGCTGACACTGTTTCCTGGAACGTGACAAATGCCAGGATAAACAGTGGCTCCTTCTGTACTCTGGTGAAGCTGCACCAAACACATATGAGCGAAGGGCAAGGGGATGCATGGCTAGAATGCATGCAGAGCTTTGTTGGGTTTGCGCCTTGCTTAGTGTCAGTACAGCTGCATGGGAATGTAGAATGAGATGGGGTTTTTAACAACAACTAGCCTCCCACACAGCTGTAAAACAGGCACCCCCGAACTCTGCCCTCCAGATGTTTTGGGACTACAATTCCCATCATCCCTGACCACTGGTCCCGTTAGCTAGGGATGATGGGAGTTGTAGTCCCAAAACAGCTGGAGAGCCGAGTTTGGGGATACCTGTAGTAAAATATGAAAGCATGTGGGAGCTCACAAAAGAATAAGCAAACTGGAACAACTGGGTGCTCAATCCAACCATGTTTAAGAATTGTCATTGACTGAGTAGGTTAAGCGTCAGATCTTGGTGGGGGTAAAAAGAACCAAATGGAGTATCGTAGCACCTTGAAGACGTTTTTACGGCAAAACTGCCACAGACTACAGTCCACTTCAACCAATGTATGGAGTGTTATCCCAAGGTACAGCTATCAGACAGGTGTGGGGGGAGGGGAATGAGCAGAAAGTACAGGTGGCAATAGTTTTTGTTATTAGTGGTGAACCCTTTTTTGAAACAAAAAAACCAGAGTTGTGGATAACAGACACCCCGGCACTGGTTACTCCTACAAGTAGCAGCAGAGCTTCAATGCTTTTCTTTGGCCAAAGCCAGCTGGAGCTGATGGGAACTGTTAACACCTGGAGGGCACCAGGCTGACACAAGACATTAATACCTCTGTCAGAAAAAAACACGAAAATAGGATCAAGAGGGTGGGAAATGATAGCTCTTCTTCAACGTGGGTGACTGCTTTCTCACATACTATGGCCCCAAACACAGCAGGGAAGCCAGTGCAATTATGCAATAAATAAAATAATAATAATAATAATAATAATAATAATAATAATAATAATAATAATAATAATAATTTATTTGTACCCCGCTCATCTGGCTGGGTTTCCCTAGCCATTCTGGGCGGTTTCCAACAAAGATTAAAAATACATTAAAATATCACACATTAAAAACTTCTCTGAACCTTCAGATGTCTTCTAAAAGTCTGGTAGTTGTTGTTCTCTTTGACATCTAGTGGGAGGGCATTCCACAGGGTGGGCGCCACCACCGAGAAGGCCCTCTGCCTGGTTCCCTGTAGCTTTGCTTCTCGCAGGGAGGGAACCGCCAGAAGGCCCTTGGAGCTGGACCTTGGCGTCTGGGCGGAACGATGGGGGTGGAGACGTTCCTTCAGGTATACTGGACCGAGGCCGTTTAGGGCTTTGAAGGTCAGCACCAACACTTTGAATTGTGCTCGGAAACCTAAGAAGGCCTGCTGTGATGCCCTTCAAATCCAGGAGGCAGGTGGTCCGAGAAGGCCCTCTGCCTGGTTCCCTGTAGCTTTGCTTCTCGCAGGGAGGGAACCGCCAGAAGGCCCTTGGAGCTGGACCTCGGCGTCTGGGCGGAACGATGGGGGTGGAGACGTTCCTTCAGGTATACTGGACCGAGGCCGTTTAGGGCTTTGAAGGTCAGCACCAACACTTTGAATTGTGCTCGGAAACCTAAGAAGGCCTGCTGTGATGCCCTTCAAATCCAGGAGGCAGGTGGTCCTTGCTTTCAGGTAGCCAGAAGGAAGACCCCGCAGAGGGCACCAACCTGGCGAGGCGATGGAAGGCACAGAATTTAGAATTATCCTGGCACAGCCTGTTATCCCCGGGCAGAAAAATGCCATCTCGCTAGAGCACAGAGCAAAACACATCATCCCACGTGTCAGTTTTGTGAGCCTTGCTTGGAACTTTGGGCATTCATCGGCGCAGCAAATCTGGCTCTCATTTCAGAGATGTTTCTGCCCAACTTCTGGTATTTTTCCTCCCCCGATCCTTCCTTGCCTTTTCCAACGGTGCTGTTGGGTTTTGCCAGCCATCTGGGACCTTTGAATCAGGACTTTGAATCAGTGAGCCGGTTGCATTCCATGAGCAAGAGACAGATGGCGGGAGGGTCCCGTTTGGCTGCAGTTACACCAAGCAGGTGGCAGATGGCGACACAAGAGCCAATCAGGAGCTTGGGGGCGGAGCCGCACACACTCTCTCCAAGTCTCCGGCTCCTTCACTCTGCGATTGAGTCAGGCATCCGACAGATTGGACCCCAAAACCCAGGAGATAGCAAACAGCACAACCTGTTTTCTAAAGATCACACACGCAAACACACATGCACAGATAACAGGGAAGGCAGACAAGGAGCACACCATGCTTAATACAGGGGATAAACTTTGCAGCCCTTGGTACCATATTTTTCACTCTATTAAGACGCATTTTTCCCCTCCTAAAAAGATAAACTTTGCAGCCCTGGGTAATTGAGGAACGATGCCTCAACCGCTCACAAAATTAAACCAAAGAATATATAAAGATAGTGTGCCGGATCAGGCCAATGGCCCATCTAAGTCCAGCATCCTGATCTCACAGTGGCCAAGTGTGGGAAACCCACAACCAGGATTCGAACAGAAGAGCCCACTCTCTCCCCCCCCATCACTGCCTCCTGTTGGGAGGAGTTCCATAGGTTGTTGTTGTTTAGTTGTTTAGTTGTGTCCGCCTCTTCATGACCCCCTGGACCAGAGCACGCCAGGCACTCCTGTCTTCCATTGCCTCCCGCAGTTTGGTCAAACTCATGCTGGTAGCTTCGAGAACACTGTCCCACCATCTCGTCCTCTGTCATCCCCTTCTCCTTGTGCCCTCCATCTTTCCCAACACCAGAGTCTTTTCCAGGGAGTCTTCTCTTCTCATGAGGTGGCCTAAGTATTGGAGCCTCAGCTTCAGGATCTGTCCTTCCAGTGAACACTCAGGGCTGATTTCCTTCAGAATGGATAGGTTTGATCTTCTTGCAGTCCATGGGACTCTCAAGAGTCTCCTCCAGCACCATAATTCAAAAGCATCCATTCTTCGGCGATCAGCCTTCTTTGTGGTCCAGCTCTCCCTTCCGTACATCACTACTGGGAAAACCATAGCTTGAACTATACGGACCTTTGTTGGCAAGGTGATGTCTCTGCTTTTTAAGATGCTGTCTAGGTTTCCATAGGCTTAACCATATGCTAAGTGAAGAAGTGGTGCTTTCTTTTATCAGTCCCGAAAGTTCCAACATTTAGCTTCATTGCGTGTTCTAGTGTTGTGTGAGAGAGAGAAAAACGTTCCTCTGCCCATGTTCTCCATGGCAGGCATGGTTTTATAAACTTCTAACATGTTACTTCTTCCTCACCTCTTCTCAGAATGAGAAAAAAAAAATCCCAAACATTGCCACCTTTCTTCCTAGAGGAGTCACCCCCTCCCCTGAATCATCCTCCAGAGCTTTATCTACAGGACCGCTTCTCCTGGTCTGCCCCGCAGAGGACCTTAAGGTCTATGAATAACCATAGTTTAGAGGTCCTGGGCCCTAAGGAAGTCAGACTATCCTCCACCAGGGCCAGGGCCTTCTCAGTGATGGCTCCGACCTGGTGGAATCCCATGAGACTAGAGCCCTGCAGGATATAACCTCCTTCCGTCGGGCCTGTAAGACAGAGCTATTCCGCCTAGCCTCTAATTTGAATTCGGCCTGATCTTTTATTTCCCTTCCCTTCCCTCCCCCTCCCCTTTTATGAAGATCACCCGCTCTGAGACCCCACAGCTAATTCTCCCCTGGCCTCCTCGCTGGCCCAAGTAGGACCAATTCAGCCAGCTAGCCCTGGGGATTATCGAATTGATTTTTGGATTTTATTGTTATTCATGTTTTTATACTTTATTTTATGCTGCTTTTACAATTACAGTGGTGCCCCGCAAGACAAACGCCTCGCAAGACGGAAAACCCGCTAGACGAAAGGGTTTTCCGTTTTGGAGGCGCTTCGCAAAAGGAATTTCCCTATGGGCTTGCTTCGCAAGACGAAAATGTCTTGCGAGTTCCTGCGGGGTTTTTCCCCTTTTCCCCCCCTTTTCCTAAGCCCTAAGCCGCTTATCAGCTGATCCGCTGATAAGCCGCTTATCAGCTGATCTGCTAAAAGCCGCTAAACCGCTCATAGCGCTAATCCGCTAAGCTGTCAATGGGCTTGCTTCGCAAGACGAAAAAACCGCTATACGAAGAGACTCGCGGAACGGATTAATTTCGTCTTGCAAGGCACCACTAAGTGTTTTAAATTTCTTGTAAGTCGCCCTGAGCCCAGTTTTTGAACCGGGAAGGGCGGGGTAAAAATAAAACAATATCATTATTATTATTATTATTAATGCATCCCATCAGTTCTAAGGTCCTGCAATGACTATCATTGCCAATGGGCTATCGGAGATGATTGTCACTTCATGAAGATGTACAGCTTAAGCAATAAGGATGGGCGTTCCACCTGCACGGCTGGTTTAACACACACTCTCCAAATCGGAGCCTTGGCATGAAGAAAGAGACAGAAGACAGGAGTTATGCAGCAATAAGTCAAGGGAGGCTCTGGCTGGTGTAGTCTAGGCTGCAACCAGCCTCTCTTTTCGGGGGCCACCCCATGCCCTGACCCATCTGCCTCCACCAGAATCCCCTGTAATGTACAAGGAACTCTCAGGCGACAGGGTGGGGGGAAAATTTCAGGCACCCAGAAATCTGCAATTATGGATCTGAGATCTTTCCAACCCAATCTTTGCATAGAAGAAAGAGGCTTGCCAATTGGTTGGGAGTGTCTGAAAACCGGTCTGGGATTTGCATTTTGCCCCTGCCCCAGCCCCGAGTGCAAAGATCCTTCAGAAATTCCCGTCTACAAGGGGAAAATGTGCTTATCTCCTTAGCTGCTTTCAAAGAGCCAGCCTGCCCAAAAGCCTGCCGTAGTTCCTGGTGTTCGCTCCTTATTGAAGTCATAATCCTTGCTCGGTCGCAGCAGGTTGCTATGGAAATGATGGCAACCGCAGCCTGAATATTACGACTTTGCACAGCGGAACAAACAGGTGATGGGGTTGCGGTGGCGGTGGCGACAGCTGGAAAGGAAAGCAGTCTCTTGCTTCTTTTAGTGTGGGGTGTGTGAGGGGGCTTTTTCAAACTGAGCGACACATTCCCTTATGGGCAACCACTCAGGGGCCACATGGCAGCAGCAGGCAGGGCCAGAGCCAAAGGTGGGTGGAGGAACCAATATAATAATAATAATAATAATAATAATAATAAACAAAATAAAAAAATACCTGAAGATACCTGAAGAAGTGTGCATGCACACGAAAGCTCATACCAAGCACTAACTTAGTTGGTCTTTAAGGTGCTACTGGAAGGAATTTTTTTATTTTGTTTTGACTATGGCAGACCAACACGGCTACCTATCTGTAATAATAATAATAATAATAATAATAATAATAATAATAATAATGATACAGTGGTGCCTCGCAAGACGAAATTAATCCGTTCCGTGAGGCTCTTCGTCTAGCGGTTTTTTCGTCTTGCGGGACAGTATTAGCGGATCAGCTGAAAAGCGGCTTAGGGATTAGGAAAGGGGGGGGGAGGGAAAAAACCCCGCAGGAACTCGCAAGACATTTTCGTCTTGCAAAGCAAGCCCATAGGGAAATTCGTTTTGCGAAGCGCCTCCAAAACGGAAAACCCTTTCGTCTAGCGGGTTTTCCGTCTTGCGAGGCGTTCGTCTTGCGGGGCACCACTGTAATAATAATAATTTATTTATTTATACCCCACCCATCTGGCTGGGTTTTCCCAGCCATTCTGGGTGGCTTCCAACAAATTATTAAAATACAATAGTCTATTAAACATTAAAAGCTTTCCTAAACAGGGCTGCCTTCATATGTCTTCTAAAAGTCTGGTACAGTGGTACCTCGGGTTACATACGCTTCAGGTTACATACGCTTCAGGTTACAGCCTCCGCTAACCCAGAAATATTACCTCGGGTTAAGAACTTTGCTTCAGGGTGAGAACAGAAATTGTGCTCTGGCGGCGGAAGGCCCCATTGGCTAAAGTAGTGCTTCAGGTTAAGAACAGTTTCAGGTTAAGAACGGACCTCTGGAACGAATTAAGTACTTAACCCGAAGCAATGAGGGAACCGCCAGAAGGCCCTCAGAGCTGGACCTCAGCGTCCAAGCTGAACGGTGGGGGTGGAGACGCTCCTTCAGGTATACAGGACTGAGGCCGTTTAGGGCTTTAAAGGTCAGCACCAACACTTTGAATTGTGCTCGGAACCAAGGTAACATTTACCCTTCGTACAGTGTTCGAAATTTCCCAGGTGCATTTTGCACCTAGCTATCAACCACTGGCTCTGGGCAGTTTTCAGATGCTAATACCCCATCCTGTAGAATTCTATCAGTTAAGGTATATTTTATCTGCACAGTCAGAATGAATTTCAGGAACCAAAATGCTTTTTCTCTGTGCAGCCTGAGCAGGAGCAGTGAACGATGTTATAGCTAATTGCTGTCGCTTGTCTTCACTTACCCCACTGCCTTGCCCACAGTTGTAAAGAATAGCCCTGCATTATGTTTTGTTTTTTGTTTTTTTAATAGCCCTACATTATGGATGGTCTGTGTCACCATTAAGAGGCAGGAATAGGCTAATATGTGCACTGTTCCTGAATCAAGTGACTTTTCATCTTTAAGTTCTCTAAACCTTGCTCAAGGCTGTCCTCTGAACCGGCCAGATTTTTAACTGAGAAGCAATCACAGTCAGTCCATCCCTTGAAAAATAAGACTTTACAGCTGTCTTTCCCCAAAATGGCAACCAGACATCCCATTTTGGCAACTGTAAACTTGATTTAAGGAGCCATTTGACACCTAGCTTATATACAGTGGTACCTTGGTCGGTGAAAGGCTTAGTTTGTCAAACAAATTGGCTCCCGAGCTCTGCAAACCGGTTTGAGTGTTCCGGTTTGCAAACTTTTTTGGAAACTGAACGTCCGACACGGCTTCCAATTGAGTGCAGGAAGCTCCTGCAGCCAATCGGAAGCTGTGCCTTGCTTTCTGAACCACTCCAGGAGTTGAACAGACACCCGGACAGATTAGTTTCGACAACCAAGATACCACTGTATCTGAGTTTCTAACACTGCCTTTGTACAGCAGGCTAGTTTCTGCACACACTCCTCTATTCACCGCCCAGGCAAGGAAGAGGTGTTATCAGTGTTCAAGGACACATTCCAGAGAGGCAAAAACATTTGAGGAACATGCACAGCAGGGCTGAGGGAGGTGCAGCTGATGAAAGACTTCAGGCTACAGGGAGAGAGATCAAGTCTAAGGTTTAGACCTGTGAGATCTTATGTGGCTCAGGACCCCAGGACCACCTCTCTGCACATCAACCAAACAAGACCCTTGAAGGGAAGTTCATCTCAATTCATGCTGGGGTTTAGAAACACTTAATAAGTTGCAATAGGTTCCTACTGCTCCAGAGTGTCTCTGAAATGCAATGTGAAAATGAGATAGCAACACACACAAAAACACACACACACACACACACACAGAGAGAGAGAGAGAGAGAGAGGGAAAGAAAGGGAAGGATAGAGTGTCTTCTTGTTGTTGTTTAGTCGTTTCCGACTCTTCATGACCCCATGGACCAGAGCACGCCAGGCACTCCTGTCTTCCACTGCCTCCCACAGTTTGGTCAAACTCATGCTGGTAGCTTCGAGAACACTGTCCAACCATCTCGTCCTCTGTCGTCCACTTCGCCTTGTGCCCTCCATCTTTCCCAACATCAGGGTCTTTTCCAGGGAATCTTCTCTTCTCGTGAGGTGGCCAAAGTATTGGAGCCTCAGCTTCACGATCTGTCCTTCCAGTGAGCAGAGTGCCTTCTACATGTACCCAAAGATTTGCAGGAAGCTACTAATAATGGTTGCCTGACAAGATCAGCCAAACTCTGCGGGTGGCACTGTGGGTTAAACCACAGAGCCTAGGACTTGCCGATCAGAAGGTTGGCGGTTTGAATCCCCGCAACGGGGTGAGCTTCCGTTGCTCAGTCCCTGCTCCTGCCAACCTAGCAGTTCGAAACCATGTCAAAGTGCAAGTAGATAAATAGGTACCGCTCCAGCGGGAAGGTAAACGGCATTTCCGTGCGCTGCTCTGGTTCACCAGAAGCGGCTTAGTCATGCTGGCCACATGACCCAGAAGCTGTACGCCAGCTCCCTCGGCCAATAAAGCGAGATGAGCGCCGCAACCCAAGAGTCGGCCACGACTGGACCTAATGGTCAGGGGTCCCGTTACCTTTACCTTTTACCAAGATCAGCCAAACTCTGTGGTTGCCTACCTGCTTTTTATATGGAGAAAGCTAACATCTGCCTACAAAAGGACCAAAGCAAAAGGTTTGCTGGGTACAGTGGTGCCCCGCAAGACGAATGCCTCGCAAGACGGAAAACTCGCTAGACGAAAGAGTTTTCCGTTTTGGAGGTGCTTCGCAAAACGAATTTCCTATGGGCTTGCTTCGCAAGACGAAAATGTCTTGCGAGTTCCTGCAGGTTTTTTTACCTCCCCCCCCCCCTTTTCTAAGCTGCTAAGCCGCTAATCCGCTAATCCGCTAAAAGCCGCTAATAGCGCTAAGCCGCTAAGCCGTCAAGACGAAAAAACCGCTAGACGGAGAGACTCGCGGAACGGATTTTTTTCGTCTTGCGAGGCACCACTGTACATTCCTTTGGTTTGCAAGAAACCGGTTTGCTTACAAGAGTCCATTAAAAGAGAAAGAAAGAAAAAACTGTCCAAGCAGCCATAATCCAGAACTCAAAACAGCACTCAGGCAGACCACGCTCATTCCATCGCCTCCCTTTATCAGAAGCTGCAAACTTCCGCCCTGCTGCTCCAAAGGGTGAAACATTCCCTTGGATTTCCAAGCACTCAAAAGTGGAGGGGGCAGTGTGTGCTGAAATGCACGCCAAGAACCCATCAGCAAAGCTAAACAAACCGGGAGAGGTTGGCATTTATATTGTGCAATAAAGGGGGCGTTTTCCCCCAGTGCAGAATATGTACTAGAGCCCAGGGTGGGGTGGGAAAGAGAGAAGCTTTTATTTATAATTTTAATCGTGGTGATTTATTGCCACCACACACCCCCCCCCAAAGTAAATAAAGACACAGATACTAATGTTATACCTGCACCATTTTTGGATTAATTTATTTCAAACCGCTGGTCCTTCAAGGCCTAAGTACCATAAGGTGGGACTTTGGGCAAAGCCCTTTCTCACCGCCAGCTATCAGATCTTTTGAATGGAGAGGTCCAAAAATTAATCTTGAGACCTTTCCACATAGGGGAAGATGCTCCGGCACTGAGCTATGATCTCTCGATCTCCGCTCAGCAATGAGAGTCAGGATTTTCCCCCACCGCCCAGTGCTTTATTCTTGCACAGAAAACTTTCCATTTTCTAAGTTCACCAGCAACAATGAATGGACGCCAGCTGCAAATACCATCCTATGAAAGCTTGGCAGTTTCAGAGTCTTTAACTTGGTTTATAAAAGGCAAGTACCGTAAAATAAACATGCCAAAGCAGATCCCTTTCTAGGGCAGCCTTCGTCAACTTGGCGCCCCATTTAGAAGTTCTGGACTACAGCAGGCTTCCTCAACCTCGGCCCTCCAGATGTTTTGAGACTACAATTCCCATCATCCCTGACCACTGGTCCTGCTAGCTAGGGATCATGGGAGTTGTAGGCCAAAAACATCTGGAGGGCTGAGGTTCAGGAAGCCGGGACTACAACTCCCTCCCATCATCCCTGGCCATGCTGGCTGGTGCTGATGGGATTTGTAGTCCAAAACATCTGGAGGGCAGCCGGTTGGTGAAGGCTGTTCTAAGTCATCAGTTTCCAATGCAAACTGAACATTTTCTGATGCAGTTTCCATCCCCAAAAAAACCCCTTCACTGCCCCCACCTTACAAGTACAGTGGTACCTCGGGTTACATACGCTTCGGGTTACATACGCTTCAGGTTACAGACTCCACTAACCCAGAAATAGTACCTCGAGTTAAGAACTTTGCTTCAGCATGAGAACAGAAATTGTGCTCTGGCGGCACGGCGGCAGCAGGAGGCCCCGTTAGCTAAAGTGGTGCTTCAGGTTAAGAACAGTTTCAGGTTAAGAAAGGAACTCCAGAGCGAATTAAGTACTTAACCCGAGGTACCACTGTATCTGTATCTCTGGCCAACTCACTGGATCTACTCACTAAATCACATGACTACAGTGGTGCCTCGCAAGACGAAATTAATTTGTTCTGCGAGTTGCTTCGTCTTGCGATTTTTTCGTCCTGCGGAGCGCGGATTCCCCGGGTATTAACGGCTTTAAGAAAAAGGAAGCAAACCCGCAAGACGTTTTCGTCTTGCGAAGCAAGCCCATAGGGAAATTCGTCTTGCGAAGCACCTTGAAAAACGGAAAACCCTTTCGTCTAGTGAGTTTTTCGTCTTGCGAGGCATTTGTCTTGCGGGGCACCACTGTATTCTGGCAAGAGGGTGAATCGCTTAACTGTCAGGGGTCCTTTACCATTACCTTTTATGTACACCGATGCCCCAATTCGCTTCCTTCTTGTGCAACAACTGACTTTCTGCCACGTGCAAGAAGTCTCTTGACAATTATTATGACAGTCACTTGCTACCTCTTCATTTAAAACTGGAATCACCAAGGACAGAATCAGGGACCTTCCTGCATGCAAAGTTCTGGACTTTCTCCGGTGTGAGAACACTGCTGTTTTCCCTTCCCAGAAGGTGGTTAACAGTTAGAAATATATGCAAAAAGGTAGCTTCACCTGGCTGCCAAATCAGCCAAGTGCAGAAGGAGGAGATCTTAACAAAGAGATGTCCCATTACGCCCCCCCACCCACCCACCCGACACCTGAACTTTTTGACATCACTGACACAATTCTGTGTCTGTGCAATTCTGGGCTGCATCAATAGGAGTATAGCATCTAGATCAAGGGAAGTAATAGTGCCACTGTATTCTGCTCTGGTCAGACCTCACCTGGAGTACTGTGTCCAGTTCTGGGCACCACAGTTCAAGAAGGACACTGACAAACTGGAACGTGTCCAGAGGAGGGCAACCAAAATGGTCAAAGGCCTGGAAATGATGCCTTATGAGGAACGGCTAAGGGAGCTGGGCATGTTTAGCCTGGAGAAGAGGAGGTTAAGGGGTGATATGATAGCCATGTTCAAATATATAAAAGGATGTCACATAGAGGAGGGAGAAAGGTTGTTTTCTGCTGCTCCAGAGAAGCGGACACGGAGCAATGGATGCAAACTACAAGAAAGAAGATTCCACCTAAACATTAGGAAGAACTTCCTGACAGTAAGAGCTGTTGGACAGTGGAATTTGCTGCCAAGGAGTGTGGTGGAGTCTCCTTCTTTGGAGGTCTTTAAGCAGAGGCTTGACAACCATATGTCAGGAGTGTTCTGATGGTGTTTTCTGCTTGGCAGGGGGTTGGACTCGATGGCCCTTGTGGTCTCTTCCAACTCTATGATTCTAGGTTTCTATGACACAGCTATATGTGGGTGGGCAGGCTATTAAAAAATGTTGCTTTTCTTAAGACTACTAATCTCTGTGAGTTTCTTTGCAGGGAAATGAGGAATGCAATGGCCTTCTCATTTTTATGTACCACATAATAAATATTTGGTCTTGCTACGTTGTTGTTGTTGTTAATGCATCTTCTTCTATATGGCTTTTGGGGTTCTTTTCACTGTACCAAAACCAATTTTGGTAAAAGCTATTACAGTGGCACCTCGGGTTAAGTACTTAATTCGTTCCGGAGGTGCTTTCTTAACCTGAAACTGTTCTTAACCTGAAGCACCACTTTAGCTAATGGGGCCTCCTGCTGCCGCCGTGCGGCCGGAGCACGATTTCTGTTCTTATCCCGAAGCAAAGTTCTTAACCTGAAGCACTATTTCTGGGTTAGCGGAGTCTGTAACCTGAAGCGTATGTAACCTGAGGTACCACTGTAAAGGGAAATTTGCAAATATTTAAAAAGAAACCATTTGCCACCAAACATGGGCATCCAAAAATCTCCTCTCAGATTTTGCGTTCAACATTGCCACCCCACAAGCCCAGACAGTATGTCTGTGAAAAGCTAAACATTGGCTATGCTAAAAATGGGGAAGCCACTGCAGAATTAAAAACCGTGAGTTCTTCCCCCTTGTACCAGTTAACCAGCCATGAATGTGTCAACTGATTCTTCCTGGCTTGCACAAAAGAGAGGGTTCAAACCTATCCTGTTATAAGGTACTCAAGGGCAAAAGCTTGTTCTTGTGTTCTCGCTCTCTCTTCAGCCGTCTGTAAATAGCCATCTGTGTACAGCACTGCTGTGATATTAACAAATATTCAAGACAGAAGCCGCTATTTATATATATGATGTGAACACACATAACAGGTTAATTTCAAACAACACCAGGGAGTTGTTTGCAGATGTAAATCACATGCTTCGCAGATACTAATTAAGCATTCCCACTTGGGTGCAAGACACAGATCTAACTGTGCATTTTTGGAGTTGATCATTAACCTAGTTTCCCCCTAGTCTTCTCTTACCACCCCCCTCCCTCACAATCCCTTTTTAAATCAAACACAAAAGCCCTGCTGGGGAAAGGCAGAGCTGCTTGACGAGGGATAGAGTTCAATAATACAGGCCCGGTTAGCCAAGCCAGGGTTGGCATTTTAAAAGCAGAAAAAAAGAACATGCTTTTCATGGGCATTTGATTTTGTCCTTTCAAAACCTGAAATTCCTTGAGGAGCCTTGGCTCTTCACAAGGGGAGGCGCTGCTGCTATCTTTGGATTGTAAGCCTGGAAACAAGAGGGGAGGGACGAAACTTTGGCTGGGAAATCCAACATTCATTAAAAGTGACCTTGGCTGAGAGCAGCTCCTGCCCAGCTGAACACAACAGAGTTAACCACCCAGGTGCAGCAAACCACTCAGAAATGTGCAGAAGAATACACCAGACCACTTGGCTACGACCAGGAAAACCAATTCGATGGCATGGATGGTTAGGTGCCACAAGAGCCACCTCGGTGGCTGAAAGGTTAATCCTCCAACACTAAAACCAGCTAGCTCTGAATGTAAGGGTCGCACTGGCTCAGGCTGTTAAGGAGGAGAATATTTGAGAGACAGACACTATACAAAACGGTCAAGGCGTGTTTAGAATTCGCTGCCCAAGATCGCAGCCACTACTGCATGGATCTTCAAAGTGCTTCTTGTTGTTGTTTAGTCGTGTCCGACTTTTCGTGACCCCATAGACCAGAACACACCAGACATTCCTGTCTTCCACTGCCTCCCACAGTTTGGTCAAACTCATGCTGGTAGCTTCGAAAACACTGTCCAACCATCTCGTCATCTGCCGTCCCTTCTCCTTGTGGCCCCCATCTTTCCCAACATCAGGGTCTTTTCCAGGGAGTCTTCTCTTCTCCTGAGGTGGCCAAAGTCTTGGAGCCTCAGCTTCACGATCTGTCCTTCCAGTGAGCACTCAGGGCTGATTTCCTTCAGAAGGGATAGGTTTGATCTTCTTGCAGTTCATGGGACTCTCAAGAGTCTCCTCCAGCACCAGAATTCAAAAGCATCAATTGTGCTAGGCCCCAGGTTACCTGGACACCCATTATATTTTGATGCCAGAATGTAAGAAGCTGAAACGTTTTTCGGCCTTGAGCACAAACCTGGCATCTTAACCTTTTACAAGGCTTTCCTGGCCAAGGGATTAAAAAGCAAGTCGCTAGGTGCTCCGTCGGTATAACATTAAGACTCTTACTACAACTCCCAGCAGTCCGGGATGATGGGAGTCCACAGCATCTGAAGGGGACCATTCTGGCTACCCCTGGCCTAAATTTCAGTTCTTTTTTTTCTGACCCCTATAAACAATGACTAGAAGGTGAATCCAGAAAGAGAGAAATAGCCAAGACTGGAAAAGTTAAGTGGGTGGGTTGGAAAAAAGAATACAGCATGAGTTCTTAGACACGGAAGGCACTTTGCTATAAAATTCCTCACTTTCCATGTACTTGTAAAATGTGTTTAGAAAGTTGTCTCGCGGCCTTGTTCCACATTTGTTATCCACATCTAGCCCTCTTTTGCTTCTTTATTTATACCAGTACACAGACTGGCGCCAACCGATCTAAAAAACTTGATAGCAAGTTTTCAAAGCTGTCACATCCTCTGCGCTCAAGGAAAGAGATTTCGCCACCTTTTCTGCCCTCTGTTAGCACAGTTTCTCTTTAACTCTGAGCAACGCTCTGCTGCCAAGACCCAGATTCTGCAGAAGAGAGGAGGGAGGGATTGTGAACCGTGTGGCTTCAGGGTTGCTCAAGAAATAAGTTACAACTGGCTGGATTGGAAAGGTCTCCCGTCCCATGCCACAGAGAGGCAGCAATGCTACCAGCAGAGAATATTTCTAGCATGCATACAGCACCACAAACCTGGCTAAAATATATAAAGGCTGCAATCTGGGCCTGGGAAAACACTCCACAGGGCAGTTCCAAAAGTGGGAGTCCTGTAGCCGCAGATATCAGGGGTGTGGGGGGAAAAGTGAGGCATAAACCTCCCAAAACAAGGGCCCTACAAAATTTGCTTAAGTTGAAAGCATGCACCAAGATTTGAAAAGCCGCTGGGCCAGGGAAGGTAACTGGCATGAAGAAAGACTAACGTTATCTCCATATGTATCCCTTTAGCACTTCTGAACAGCCTTCTGAGAGCCACATGGGAGCAGAGCAATACAGTGGTACCTCGGGTTACATACGCTTCAGGTTACTTATGCTTCAGGTTACAGACTCCGCTAACCCAGAAATAGTACCTCGGGTTAAGAACTTTGCTTCAGGATGAGATCAGAAATCGTGCAGCAGCGGTGCAGCGGCCCCATTAGCTAAAGTGGTGCTTCAGGTTAAGAACAGTTTCAGGTTAAGAACAGACCTCCAGAACAAATCAAGTTCTTAACCCGAGGTACCACTGTACATGCAGTTCTTCCTTTGTACAGGGACTGTTGCTGTAGCTTCTTTTCTTTATTTTTAATGCAAATTAAAAATCCAAATAAGTCGAATACTTTTTTTAAAAAATGCATTTCCTTCCCTTAAAAACTACCCAGCCTAAACCTTGATAACGATCATTTGCTAAGACAGCAGAAAGTGTTTCATGAGCCAGCGAAACCAGGCTTTGGGTGTTAAAATGGAAAGCTGTCATTTGTATTCTGAAATCAGGCAGCAAGACAAGAGCTTCACTTCCTGCCTCAGCCACAGCAAACCATAGGCCTTATCACACCAACACAAGAGTTCTCTTTCCTATTTTTCTCTGGGGCTCTGCTTAACGTGGCCTGAAGACGCTGTTCCACTTCCTCATGCAGTGCGAAAACAGGAAAGAAAACAGGAAATGCACAGCTGAACAGAGTGTCATCCATTTAATAAGGCCTGGACAAAAAAAAAGCATCTCTGTGAGGAACGTGACTTGCATTAGGCTTTATTTTGTGTCCTTTGGGGCCTATAGGGTCAGCAAGATGCAACAGGAACACCCCCAAAGCAAAACCAGAAGCAGGCTTTAGTCTACGCTGGGTGATCCAACATTCAGCCTTTTGAGGCAGCCCTTGGTAGATGGCGGGAAGAGGGGGGGTCTGCAGACAGCACTTTCCCACAGCGGCCGAGGGAGCGATCCTGTGCCACGCTGGTTTGGGTTCCCACTGGCAGCGTCAGTGGCATGGCTGTTCCAGAGCCGCCTCCAACAGCAGCTCATTGCCACCTCGCCCACTCTCTTTTTTTCCCCCCAATAGATTTTTATTGAGATTTTAAAGGTTACAAAAAGAAAAAATAAAGAACATATTTAAACAGAAAAAAATAAATAAAATAAAAATACAGAACAGTACAAGAACAAAGGGAAAAAAACACGAAAAAAATAAAAGATGCAGGTAATTAAAAAACAAATCAAGCCTTTACATAACTTTCTTTCCTTTGCTTATTTCCTTGACCTCCTCACACCTCCCTTTTTTGTATTCTAATTCAATTAGATACTTCAACAAATCCTTTCCATCTTTATTTTTATCCTAATAATTTATCTTAATATACTATAATTTTGCATTCTGTTCTTTCACCAATTAACAATCCATTTTTACTTAATCCTTTATAGCATTTCTGCTAAAACCACATTATTTCAATCCAACATCCTTCTAACATTCGTTAATTTTACAATGTTTCTGTAGATAAACTTTCAATTTCTTCCAATCTTCTTCCACCAGCCCACTCGCCCACTCTCACCTGGCGGAGCGAAGCTGAGCCACATCTTCCTTCTTGGCCAGCCCGACACACTGCCCTGGGAGCTCTTCGCCCAGCAGGAAAGCGAGACAGACGGGCCCTCCAGGTGCAGGTGGACGCCAGAGTTAGAAACCCAGCTACTCCGGTTACAAACAATCAGTTCTGGAGGTCTGTTCTTAAACCGAAACCGTTCTTAACACGAGGCATGCTTCAGCTAATGGGGCCTCCCACTGCTGCCGCACCACTGGCGCGCGACTTCCGCTCGCATCCCGGGGCAAAGTTCGCAACTAGGAGCATCTGCTCCTGGGTTATTAGAGCTAGTTACCCGAAGCATTCGTAAGGAGGACGGTACGTAACCCAAGGCTCCACCGTATACAACCAAATGGCGACTTAAACCTAGGTTACAATCGTCAAAATGGACTGTCTAGGCCAGGGGTCTGCAAACTTTTTCAGCAGGGAGCCGGTCCACTGTCCCTCAGACTTTGTGCGGGGCTGGACTACATTTTGGAGAGAGAAAATGAACGAATTCCTACACCGCACAAATAAGCCAGAGATGCATTTTAAATAAAAGGGCACATTCTATTCATGTAAAAGCACGCTGATTCCCGGACTGTCTGCGGGCCAGATTTAGAAAGCAATTGGGCTGGATCCGGCCCCCGGGCCTTAGTTTGCCTACCCATGGTCTAGGTGCCCTTTCCCCTTTATTTTCAAGGAACTTTGTCATTGTTGTTGTTGTTGTTATTTGCTTGGAAGTAAGAACCGCTGCATCCAGAGGAGCTTTCTTATCCTCAAAAAAGTGTGCCTAGGATTGCAGCTGGAAGAAGAGATTGTGAAGCTGAGGCTCCAATACTTTGGCCACCTCATGAGAAGAGAAGACTCCCTGGAAAAGACCCTGATGTTGGGAAAGATGGAGGGCACAAGGAGAAGGGGATGACAGAGGACGAGATGGTGGGACAGTGTTCTCAAAGCTACTACCATGAGTTTGACCAAATTGCGGGAGGCAGTGGAAGACAGGAGTGCCTGGCGTGCTCTGGTCCAGGGGGTCACGAAGAGTCGGACACGACTAAACGACTAAACAACAACAACAACAGGATTGCAGCAGTGCCATCCAGCCAGATGGAGACGTCAGTTGCCAACCTAGCATCTAGAGATCTCCATATGGTTGCAACTGGGCAACACAGGATTGTATGCCTGACAGATTTTGAGCACTGGCCCCACAACTCTGTGAACTTTTCTTCTTCTTCACGGGCTGCGTTTATTTACTGGCTTCACCAAAGCCTTGAATCATTTTGACTGGAAGTCGTCTAAAATAATTTATTATGATAATATTTATTTATACCCCATCTTTTGATATCCTGACAGGAGCTCAATGTCTGCGTTATTAATTTTGCTAAATAAATAAGTATATAAAATCTATTAATTGTGCATTTAATTGCATATGTTCTATTAAATATATTGTGTATATTAAATAATATTAGCTATACAGTGGTACCTCGGGTTAATTACTTAATTCGTTCCGGAGGTCCGTACTTAACCTGAAACACCACTTTAGCTAATGGGGCCTCCTGCTGCCACCGCGCCGCTGGAGCACAATTTCTGTTCTCATCCTGAAGCAAAGTTCTTAACCTGAAGCACTATTTCTGGGTTAGTGGAGTCTGTAACCTGCAACATATGTAACCTGAGGTACCCCTGTGAACACTTTAATTCACGATATGGAAATTGAATTCATTGCATGGCTCGTGGGTTCTGTGTCAAAGTACTGCTGCGGCCCACCTGGTCTGAGAGGCTGAACCGCCTGGCCTGAAGCAATCCATTTTCCCAAGCTTTCAGAAACTTTATTAGTCAGGCTATTAATAAACGATGAGCTGTGGGGGTAGGTGGCTTATCTTGACAGATCACTTTATTCCTAACATGGATAATTCATAGAAGCCGCAACGTCTTGGGGGCACTGGCGGCAAGGAAAGCGCCAGCAAACCTTCAGCTATCGTATTTCTTTTTAATTAAGAAATAAAAGGTTTCCAAGGGACAAAAGCAGCACTCTTCAATGACGGCGTAGATGTGAAGTAGACAACAGCATGTGAGAGAACAAGCACTACATGGCCTCAGCTGGGGCCAATGATATCCCCCCTCCTCAATCACCAAGTCAGTTCACGTTATCAAGCTATTTCAGGATATATTGCAGATATTGTCATGGTACCTAGGTTATGCATGAAGTGTTGTTGTTGTTTAGTCATTTAGTCGTGTCCACCTCTTTGTGACGCCCTGGACCAGAGCACGCCAGACACTCCTGTCTTCCACTGCCTCCCGCAGTTTGGTCAAACTCATGCTGGTAGCTTCCAGAACACTGTCCCACCATCTCGTCCTCTGCCGTCCCCTTCTCCTTGTGCCCTCCATCTTTCCCAACATCAGGGTCTTTTCCAGGGAGTCTTCTCTTCTCATGGTCCAGCTCTCACTTCCATACATCACTACTTCTTGAAGCTACCAGCATGAGTTTCATACATCACACAAGCACACACACTGGGCATCATCGAAAAGGCCTCCACCCTCTCTGACACTGGGAAGATGGAGGTGTCTCTGTTCCTTTGGGTGACATGCAATGCTATTTAATAAGCTGCAAAAAGGAATTGTGCACTGCCAACATTAAGGCAGAGGCGACGGGGGACACATACCAGGGAATAGCTTGAGACCAACAATTGTTGTTGTTGTTATTTAGTCGTTTAGTCGTGTCCGACTCTTCATGACCCCATGGACCAGAGCACACCAGGCACTCCTGTCTTCCACTGCCTCCTGCAGTTTGGTCAAACTCAGGCTGGTAGCTTCCAGAACACTGTCCCACCATCTCGTCCTCTGTTGTCCCCTTCTCCTTGTGCCCTCCATCTTTCCCAACATCAGGGTCTTTTCCGGGGAGTCTTCTCTTCTCATGAGGTGGCCAAAGTATTGGAGCCTCAGCTTCAGGATCTGTCCTTCCAGTAAGCACTCAGGGCTGATTTCCTTCAGAATGGAAAGGTTTGATCTTCTTGCAGTCCATGGGACTCTCAAGTGTCTCCTCCAGCAATGCATGAAGTACCCAATGCTAAACCTAGACAGGTGTGCCCTGAGAAGATCTGGAATAAAGCGTTCAAATCATGAAAACATATGGACTGCCTATTTTAGGTGTTCCAATAGTAGCCAGCTGGATGCTCCCTGCAGTTCACAGCTGAGGAACGATGGAGCTAACGGAGTCCTATTAGTTCCTAGTATCAGATTATCAAAAGTATTCTGAACGAGGGAGGTTTCCATTTTAGCAAATAGCCTCTGGCAGATCTATTCCTCTGTGAATTTAGAAGTTCTTTTTTCAAAGGAACTTCTAGTGATACTCTTCATCAGCAACTGAATCTACTGCCAGTCATTTTCACTGGTGGGTTCAAAGCAGACAAATTCTTTTTGCCTTGCTACACCGTTCATAATCGTCAAGCATAACTCCTCAGGATTCACTACCCCCCCAAAAATTAGTCCCAAATGCTTATGCCTTCCATCATAAGGAAAATGCCCAATAAATATTACTAAATTATTATGGCGTGCTCTTGTCTATGGGGTCACAAAGAGTTGGACACGACTAAACGACTAAACAACAACAAATTATTATACAGGCAAACTCCCTATTTATGCAGGGTAAATGTTCTGAGTCATTTAAGTGAAATTACATATACTGTATTGGGAACATGATCAAAAAAGCCTGCAAACAGCACAACCGCTCCCTCCAAACCTCATCACTCAAACTCCAAATCTCCACAGGCCTCCAAGGGGTCCCAAGATTGTTTTTGTGCTTTTTTAGAGCTGTTTTCGTACCACTTCCAGGTTCATGGCAATGCACCTATGCCTTGAATGTGTGTAAACAGGGAGTTTCCGTTGAGTGCTTTTAAAGGGCTTAAAGTGGTATGTGTACACTGTGCCAGTAGTACAGATAAACAATCAATCTGCAAGTTATTTATCAGTATTATCACCCACAAATTAAAAGAAAGGGGCGGAGCACACACATACACACTCAGGGCTGCCTACTGCGCTCAGAACCAAGCAGAAATTTGAACCCAGGGTTTCTGGTCCAGAGCAGTGTCTCTTTCTTTTGACCATATGTATACTATATTAGGCACGTCCAACAGGTTGATTGCGATCAGCTGGTAGATCACCTCACGCTGGTAGTCGATCGCGGTCTAGCAATGATGCCTCCTCCCGCCCCCTGCGCTAGGGGTATCTGTTGACCCCCCCCCCAAAGCTCTATAACTTTGGCTTCCCCCTGAAAAAAAATGGGTAGATCACTGCCAGTTTTTTTGTACTGGGAGTAGATCGCAGTCTACTCTTGTATCATCAAAGAGATGTCAAATCTCTGCCTCCTCAAATTCTTCATATCATGGCACCTTAAGCTGCTCCCATGCTCCTGGATTCGAAAACCCTACCTCTAGGCCTTCAAAAGTTACTGCAATCTCTCCACCCCCAAAAACACATTAGAGTTCATTTCTGAGGAGCACATGAGATCCAAGTCCCCCATATCCTATGTCAGGCATCCCCAAACTCGGCCCTCCAGATGTTTTGGGACTACAACTCCCATCATCCCTAGCTAACAGGACCAGTGGTCAGGGATGCAAAATGATATAAAAGTTAATTTTGATAACCATGAGGTGAGAGGGAAGGAAATTGATAGTGTTATAGAAATTTTTACGTCATATATATAAAATAAATGTTCAGAAATGTACCAAGCAAACACATATAAAAATATATAAAACCACATGTCTGAAACCCTCAGGAAAAGTCCTAAAGCCATTTTGACTCTCTCAGTCACCTCAAATATTTCTCAACAAGGTCAAAGGAAATGCAGAAACCTCCTCATTGTCTCTGTCCTCACAAATCCTGCCTTAAGGGCACATTTAAGGTGTGAATAGGGTGAGCCTGTGACCTTAAAGTATTTTTAAAGTATTTTAATTACAAAAGAATGGCCAGACTCCCCAAGTAATCCAGTCAAAGTGACCATTAACAGGAAAACTGGCAACAGGTAGGTAGCCCTGTTGGTCCGAAGTATCTGATAGTATCTGAAGAATAGTATCTGAAGAAATGTGCATGCACACGAAAGCTCATACCAATAACAAACTTAATTGGTCTCTAAGGTGCTACTGGAAGGACTTTTTTATTTTTATGTGGTAACCTGGCAGACAGGGTAAAAACAACCCACTCAGATTTCTGTTGTAGACCGCCTTTTCTGTAATGTATGTATGCTGTTTCTGGGGGTGGTCTTGGACTCCAGGGTGGGCAATTTAAAATGTTTATATCAGGGCGGGCTTATATAAAGTGCTCCTTCTCCTGCGTGTGAGGGGAGCACCCTGTTGCAACAGATCAATATAGATCAGGCTTCCTAGCTGCTTTGCTTCTCAATATTCTCTGGTTGGCCTCTGTTATTTTCACCTACCAATAGAGAACCTACAAAAGGACTCTCTACGGGCTCTTGGGTACCCCATAAAAGAAGCAGTTTTAATACTTAAAACCGGGCTTCCTCAAAATCTGCAACTTTCAAGCAGGGTTCCTCAAACTCGGCCCTCCAGATGTTTTGAGACTACAATTCCCATAATCCCTGACCACTGGTCCTGCTAGCTAAGGATCATGGGAGTTGTAGGCAAAAAAAAACATCTGGAGGGCCTAGTTTGAGGAACCCTGCTTGAAAGTTAGAGATAGGTAGCCGTGTTGGGTCTGCCATAGTCAAAACAAAAAATTCCTTCCAGTAGCACCTTAAAGACCAACTAAGTTAGTTCTAGGTATGAGCTTTCGTGTGCATGCACACTTCTTCAGATACACTGAAACAGAAGTCACCAGACCCTTCTATATAGTGAGAAGGTGGGGAGGGGTATTACTCAGAAGGGTGGTGGGAATGGGTGATTGGCAGATAGCTGCGATGAGCCTGTTGACGACTCTTAACGACTGCAATAGGTCTTACAGGAGAAAGCAAGGGGTGAGAAGGTGAAAAATGGCTTTGTCATGTATAATGAGATAAGAATCCAAGGTCTTTGTTCAGACCAGGTCTCTCCATGGTTTTAAGTTTGGTGATAAGTTGCAATTCAGCAGCTTCTCTTTCCAGTCTATTTCTGAAATTCCTTTGTAATAGAACAGCTATAAGGAATTTTTTTTTGTTCTGCTTGAAAGAATAGGCTCCGAAGTGGCAGGGAGGTAAAGTGGAAAAAACACTGATGTGGTGATATATTATTAAGTAGAAAATTAATAATAAAATAAAATAAAATAAAATAAAATAAAATAAAATAAAATAAAATAATAATAATAAAAAATAAAAATTATTTGAAGGGGGGACACAAAAAGTGACCTGGCAGGGACGGTCCTTCGCCCCTCCCCCTCCCCCCCCCCGGGATCCACAGGGCTGAGGGGAAGCTTCGGGGCCCGATCCACCAGAGCTGCCTTCCTGCTCTCCCACCACGCCAAGCCGGCCTCGGCCCTGCTCTTCCCCCCCCCCGCCCCATTCGGACCCGAAGCCGCCGCCGCCCTTAACCCCTCGCCCCGCTCCCCCAGCCGACCTGCCTGGCCGCCGCCGCCGCCCCGGTTCTCTCCCTCAGAGCCTTCAGCCGCTCCTTCCTCTTCAGCGCCTCCTCCTGCAGCCCACCGGGCGCCGCCATCTTGGCCCCTAGTGCGCAGGCGCAGAGCGGCGGAGCGCAGGGCCCGGCTGCGCGGCGGGAGACTGCCGAGTGGTCGATGGGCGGCGTTGGGTGAGTGCGGAGGGAGGCGAGGCGAGCGGAGCGCAGAGATCATCGATCGAAGGAAAAAGGGGGGGAGGGGTCTGTGAGGAGGATTTAATTTTATTTTGAGAGGGGTTAGTGTGTAGGTTGGGGCATAAGAGAGAAGAAGAAGGTGGTCCCTTTTGGTTGGAGGAGGGGTCTGCTCAGCCACAGTGCCTCTGACCATGCACAGAGCGCTTTCCCCACTCAGGAGGGGACTCTGCGCTGGGGGGGTTCCCCAAATTTTCCTTTTATTTAATATATGCTTTATTAATGCAAGCATCATTGGGTACAAGGAAACCTGCAGAAGGGGCATAGAAAGGACTTGAGAGCCTCAGATATTGAGGTTGAATCCTGACAAGACAGAAGTACTGTTTTGGGGGGACAGGAGGCGGGCAGGTGTGGAGGACTCCCTGGTCCTGAATGGGGTAACTGTGCCACTGAAGGACCAGGTGCGCAGCCTGGGAGTCATTCTGGACTCACAGCTGTCCATGGAGGCACAGGTCAAATCCGTGTCCAGGGCAGCTGTTTCCCAGCTCCATCTGGTACGCAGGATGAGACCCTCCCTGCCTGCAGACTGTCTGGCCAGAGTGGTGCATGCTCTGGTCATCTCCCGCTTGGACTACTGCAATGCGCTCTACGTGGGGCTACCTTTGAAGGCGACCCGGAAACTACAACTAATCCAGAATGCGGCAGCCAGACTGGTGACTGGGAGCGGCCACCGAGACCATATAACACCGGTCTTGAAAGACCTACATTGGCTCCCAGTATGTTTCCGAGCACAATTCAAAGTATGGATGCTGACCTTGAAAGCCCTAAACAGCCTCAGTCCAGTATACCTGAAGGAGCGTCTCCACCCCATCATTTTGCCCGGACACTGAGGTCCAGCTCCGAGGGCCTTCTGGCGGTTCCCTCGGTGCGAGAAGCCAAGTTACAGGGAACCAGGCAGAGGGCCTTCTCGGTGGTGGCACCCGCCCTGTGGAATGCCCTCCCACCAGATGTCAAAGAGAAGAACAACTACCAGACTTTTAGAAGACATCTGAAGGCAGCCCTGTTTAGGGATGCTTTTAATGTTTGATGTATCATAGTATTTTAATATTCTTTTGGAAGCCGCCCAGAGTGGCTGGGGAGGCCCAGCCAGATGGGCGGGATATAAATAATAAATTATTATTATTATTATTATTATTATTATTATTATTATTATTCAGATATTAGAACACCGGACTGATGGACAGGATACAATGGTGTAAGGACTGGCATTATCCGAAACCAGGAAGAAGGGACATTGGACAAAATTAGAATGAGAATTTCTTTTTATAAATTACTTTATTTTTGGAATTAGTGTAATATTAATACACTAATAAAATATTAAAATGTGCATGAATGAACTAATTAGCTTTAGCAGAAAGGTTGGAAGGAGTTAAGTTTAAAGATGGTTTAAATTTTGAAATTTTAATGTTTTGAAGGTGAGATAAGGTGAAAGAAGTTATTGGTAAAGGGAACTGTAAAATTTTCAATGTCAATGACTCTGAAATGAAATGAGGTACAAGTAATAAGCTCAAATAACATGAAAGAATGGATTGACCCTAGATGAAAATTTGAAGTTAGAACATATGACGATGAATTTAAAGGTAAATCAAGAAGGTATGAATTTGCTGAATTAACTTTTAAATGGAATACAAAAAAGGGAGGTGAGAGGAAGTCAGGAAAATAAGTAAATGAATAGTAAGAAATTGAAAAAAGGGATTTTTATTTTTTCTGTCTTTTTTATTTTTTTCTTTTTATGTTAAATTTTTGGTTTCCTGTATATTTCTGGTGTTTTCTCTTTTTTTGTTAATTGTAACTTTTTTCTTGTCAAAATCTAATAAATATCATTTAAAAAAAATAATATATGCTTTATTAAGAATAAAAAGAAGTAACAAACAAAAGAGTAATCCAGAAGAAAAAAAGAAAATGGTAATATATGTTACATCACATCACAATACCTTCTTCTTGAATTTCTAACAATTTCCCGTCACTCCATCATGCATCTACCACTTAGTCAATCATCTAGCGCAGTACTTAATTTCGTTTTCTTAAATTTTGTCCATATTATGGTTTCCCCCCCAAGTTTTCTCATGTCATTTGTATATCACAAAAATAGCATGATAAATGTGGAAAAGCCCACCAGGGAATCATACTGGACCCTGCTTCACTTGGCAAACATGCTAGCAGTTTTATTGCTGCGTCACTAACTTGGCATTGAGGGAGGATGTCCAAATTTTACAAAATATATAAATAACACCATAATTGAGGCTAACATCGGCAAAACAACAACAACAACCATGGATAAACTTGTGAACCAATGCGCTCTTATTTATTTATTATTTGATTTATTCAGTTTGCATTTACCTGGCAATATGCCACATTGAATTCAGCGGGATTTACTTCTGAGTAGGCATGCCTATGCTTGCTTGGCTGGGATGCTGAGTAAAGGGAAGGGGGAAGGCCTTCACAAAGCAGCTGTAAATATTAGACGAGCCATTGATAAAAATTCAATGCTGCAAATAATACTATACTGTAAATACTGATTTCATTTCCATTTTAAAAAACAACAACAACAACAACACCTGCCAACAGTTGTCATGCCAGCGTGCAATCTTGGGCATTCTGAACAGCATTTACTTCCAAGAAAACATGCCTAGGATTGTGCTGGATTTTACAACGGGAATAGGATTGCAGGTGGACCTACTGCCTGAGTTGAAGGCATTTCTATATCACTTTCTACAACAGAGAAAGTTTACTGGAAGGGAAATAGAAGTTGGCAAGCCTAATCAGTATATTTCATGTTTCTGATTATTGATTATTGCTGATTATTGTTTATTATGGAGAGAAGCAATGCAGCTGGCCATTGGTAATTTATGTAGCACACTATCATAGCGAACATAAACATGATTACTCAGGAGTAAGTCCCACAGAGTTCAGTGGGACAGACTCCCAGGTAAATATAGGCACACTTATTTGGGAGTAAATCACCAAAGTATTGATTCAGGTGGTTCGTAATTTAACGGAACCACCTTTACCACCAAGGCCTTGTAAAGACCCCAAGATCTCCTGCAACGATTTTGCAAAGTTTTTTGCAGATAAAATCACTCATATTCGGAAGGAGCTAGACTCCACCGTGGGAGCAGGGCCGGGGCGGGAGAGTGCTAGAGTCCTGTCTGGTCAAGTTGTGTGGGATCAATTTCAATCTGTTACCTCCGAGGATGTGGACAGGCTGCTTGGACGCGTGAAACCAACCACCTGTCTCCTGGATCCTTGCCCATCCTGGCTAATAAAAGCAAGCCGGGAAGGGCTGGGCGATGGGCTCTGCGGGGTGGTGAATGCTTCCCTCTGTGAGGGAGCATTCCCAGATCCGCTGAAAGAGGCGGTCATTAAACCGCTTCTTAAAAAACCATCTTTAGACCGGGCCAGTATGGCCAACTATCGCCCAGTCTCAAATCTTCCATTCTTGGGCAAGGTGATTGAGCGCGTGGTTGCTGAACAACTCTAGGCACGCCTGGAGGATGCGGACCATTTGGATCCCTTCCAATCGGGATTCAGGCCTCATCATGGGACTGAAACTGCCTTGGTCGCGCTGGTTGATGATCTCCGGCGAGCTAGGGACAAAGATGAGAGTTGTTTCCTAGTTCTGCTGGATCTCTCAGCGGCCTTGGATACAATCGACCATAACATCCTTCTGGACCGTCTAGAGGGGCTGGGAGCTGGGGGCACTGTTATACAGTGGTTTCGCTCCTTCCTCCTGGGCCGTGTTCAGAAAGTGGTGGTGGGGGATGAGTGTTCAGACCCCTGGGCCCTCACTTGTGGGGTGCCTCAGGGTTCTGTCCTCTCCCCCATGCTTTTTAACATCTATATGAAGCCGCTGGGAGAGATCATCAGGGGGTTTGGACTGGGTGTCCATCAATATGCAGATGATACCCAGCTCTACCTCTCTTTCAAATCAGAACCAGTGAAGGCGGTGAAGGTCCTGTGTGAGTGCCTGGAGGCGGTTGGAGGATGGATGGCGGCTAATGGATTGAGGATGAATCCTGACAAGACAGAAGTACTGTTTTTGGGGGACAGGGGGCGGGCAGGTGTGGAGGACTCCCTGGTCCTGAATGGGGTAACTGTGCCCCTGAAGGTCCAGGTGCGCAGCCTGGGAGTCATTTTGGACTCACAGCTGTCCATGGAGGCGCAGGTCAATTCTGTATCCAGGGCAGCTGTCTACCAACTCCATCTGGTACGCAGGCTGAGACCCTACCTGCCCGCGGACTGTCTCGCCAGAGTGGTGCGTGCTCTGGTTATCTCCCGCTTGGACTACTGCAATGCGCTCTACGTGGGGCTACCTTTGAAGGTGACTCGGAAACTACAACTAATCCAGAATGCGGCAGCTAGACTGGTGACTGGGGGCAGCCGCCGAGACCATATAACACCGGTCTTGAAAGACCTACATTGGCTCCCAGTACGTTTCCGAGCACAATTCAAAGTGCTGGTGTTGACCTTTAAAGCCCTAAACGGCCTCAGTCCAGTATACCTGAAGGAGCGTCTCCACCCCCATCATTCTGCCCGGACGCTGAGGTCCAGCTCCGAGGGCCTTCTGGCAGTTCCCTCACTGAGAGAAGTGAGGTTACAGGGAACCAGGCAGAGGGCATCTTAAGGCAGCCCTGTTCAGGGAAGTTTTTAATCTGTGATATTTTAGTGTATTTTTGGTTTTTATGGAAGCCGCCCAGAGTGGCTGGGGAAACCCAGCCAGATGGGCGGGGTACAAATAATAAATTATTATTATTATTATTATTATTATTATTATTATTATTATTATTATTATTCTCTCCTTAATAAACATAACAATAATAAATAGAAAACAAATGCTCCCTTTCTCTTGATAGAAATCAGGGTATCTCTAACCATTACTGAATTGAAAGCAAACTTTTATTCTTATTTTCATTTGTGAACTTCATTCGATGGAGACACAAGATTTTGCCCAGTTTTTTGTTTTATTTACAGTCCACAAATCTTGACATTTGCTTGGCGTGGGACTTTGGCCCACGTTTCCGAGCACGATTCAAAGTGTTGGTGCTGACCTTTGAAGCCCTAAATGGCCTCGGCCCAGTAGACCTGAAGGAGCATCTCCCCCCCCCCCCATTGTTCAGCCCAGACACTGAGATCCAGTGCCGAGGGCCTTCTGGTGGTTCCCTCATTGCAAGAAGTGAGGTTACAGGGAACCAGGCAGAGGGCCTTCTCAGTGGTGGCACCCACCCTGTGGAACGCCCTCCCATCAGATGTCAAAGAGATAAACAACTACCAGACATTCAGAAGACATCTGAAGGCAGCCCTATTCAGGGAAGTTTTTAATATTTAACGCTGTACTGTTTTTAACACTTGATTGGGAGCCGCCCAGAGTGGCTGGGGAAACTCAGCCAGATGGGCGGGGTATAAATAATAAATTATTATTATTAATATTATTATTATTTGGCCTCACTGAAAACCGAACCATTTCTAATGCACCCAATTTTGCCTCTCTTCTGCATTTCCACATCAGCCCTACCGGCGCGAATGTGCAAAGGCAGTCCTGATGTTTCTGGCTTATTTCATCCAGATGTTTGCATTTTAAATAATTCAGAAGCCAGCGTACGGAGCAGACATCAAAGCAAAGCAAAAGGAGTTAGCCGTCAAAAAAAAGAAAAAAGAAAGAAAAAGGATGAAGGACAGAGATTAATGCTTCTCCCTAGAATAAATTACTCAGCCTTTCAAAGGTTATTTCAGAGAGATTTTGTACGATGAGATACATGAATATGCAATGTTTGCCCTTGCGACTGACTTTTGTTGTGTTATGCTGTAGAGCGTTGATCTACAGACACAGATCACCCAAAGATGGTGCCTGCCTGTGTGTGAAACAGAGGAGGGGAATGAGGGAGGTTCGGGGAATTTAAATACCAGTATTTAAATTTAAATATCAGAATTTACAGTGGCGCTGTGGGTTAAACCTGATCAGACTTGCCAATCAGAAGGTCGGCGGTTCGAATCCCCGCGACGGGGTGAGCTCCCGTTGCTCGGTCCCTGCTCCTGCCAACCTAGCAGTTCGAAAGCACATCAAAGTGCAAGTAGATAAATAGGTACCGCTCCGGCAGGAAGGTAAACGGCATTTCCGTGCGCTGCTCTGGTTTGCCAGAAGCGGCTTAGTCATGCTGGCCACATGACCCAGAAGCTGTACGCCGGCTCTCTCAGCCAGTAAAGCGAGATGAGTACCGCAACCCCAGAGTCGGCCATGACTGGACCTAATGGTCAGGGGTCCCTTTACCTTTACTTATGTGAGAGAGGGTGGAAGAGAAAGAGGGTCCGGGGATTTCAATAAGGAATCTGGCAGAAATATTGATCCTAAAACTTTAGACAGGGACAGCCTGTGTGATGCTCTTCAAATGCTCCTGGGCCACAGTTCCCATCATTCCTGGTAGTTGGCCACGCTAAGTGAGGATGAAGTAGTCCACAAACATCTAGAGAGCACTATCCAGGCCACGGATGGGGAACCTGTGCTGTGTGGGCCAAGACTGTTTTCCCTAAGTGACGGCCACTTGTTCCACCCATCAGCTGACAGGCAGGAAGACGGGGCTTAATCCTTGTTTGGCTGCACCATCCTGTTCCTAGCAGGAACAAGATCAGACAGCCGAGACAGCAGGATTTAATCCCCCTCTCATCAGATGAGTGGGGATTAAAGCCCTGTGCAAAAGAGCTCTTTGAATCAGCTCAGTGCCACATCAAAGAGGCTTTTGCAAAGGCTTTAAGACAGCTCCTGGTCTCCTGTCTGAGCCTCCAGAGGCACTTTAAGGCTTTTGCAAGTCGCCGATCTCAGAGACTTAAAAGATAAACAAGGTGAGACTGGCCTACTCACCTTTCAATCATGTGATGCCATGATCTGGCCCGTGTGACAAATGTGCCTCTGAAGGACCAGGGGTGCAGCCTGGAAGTCATTTTGGACTCACAGCTGTCCATAGAGGCGCAGGTTGATTCTGTATACAGGGCGGCTGTCTACCAGCTCCATCTGTTACGCAGGATGAGACCCTCCCTCCCTGCGGACTGTCTCGTCAGAGTGGTGCATTGCTTGGACTACTGCAATGCGCTCTACGTGGGGCTACCTTTGAAGATGACCAGGAAACTGCAATTAATCCAGAATGTGGCAGCTAGACTGGTGACTGGGAGCGGCTGCTGAGACCACATAACACTAGTCTTGAAAGATCTACATTGGCTCCCAGTACGTTTCTGAGCACAATTCAAAGTGTTGGTGCTGACCTTTAAAGCCCTAAACGGCCTCGGTCCAGTATATCTGAAGGAGCATCTCCACCCCCATCGTTCAGCCTGGACACTGAGGTCCAGCTCCAAGGGCCTTCTGGTGGTTCCCTCATTGGGAGAAGTGAGGTTACAGGGAACCAGGCAGAGGGCCTTCTTGGTAGTGGCGCCTGACCTGTCGAATCCCTCCCATCAGATGTCAAGGAGATAAACAACTATCCTATCTTTAATTGACATCTGAAGGCAGCCCTGTTTAGGGAAGTTTTTAATACTTAATGCTGTATTGTTTTTAACATTCGATTGGAAGCCGCTCAGAGTGGCTGCGTTCTGAGGCGATATTTGGTGCTTTTGTTTTTGCTAATTTTTTCATTTTTGTTTGTGTGGCTTTTTCATTTTTGTGACTGTGGCTTGTTTTTCGTTTTATGATTGATTGATTGATTATGTGACTGCAGAAATGGATAAAAGCCCCCCATCCAAACAATGACTATCATCAGCGCAGGTAAGAAAATAATAATAATTTTTATTTTTATCATCTAAAATACTGCCTTATTTATTTTATAGTACAGTACATTGATTATTGGTTTCATTTCATGGATCAATGGTCTTGTTAGATAGTAACATTCATGTTAAATTCCTGTTTTAGGGGTTGTTTTTAAAAGTCTGGAATGGATTCATCCATTTTGCATTACTTCCTATGGGAAAGCACGCCTTGGTTTTGGAACGCTTTGGTTTTGGAATGGACATCCGATATGGATTAAGTTTGAGAATCAAGGTACCACTGTAGGTTTCTACAGCCACAGCAGATGCTGCAATCTCCCAACAGTTTGACTTCACCCCCAAAGGCACACCCCTCCAATACAATAATCTTTATTGTCATTGTCCCATACAGAACAACGAAACTGAAAAAATCTACATCAGACATTCAAAAACAAACAAGCCTGCTATCCCAGCTATCCCAGCCTGGTTAACCCCCTAAAAACTCCCATAATTAAATACAATATACTCCCATAGAGACTACCTTACACTGCGTTTAAAAAACAAAATCACATTTGGATAGAAACTGTCTCTCAGGGGGCTAGTCCTAGTCTTTATAACCCTGCACCTTCTTCCAGAAGGCAGAAGCTGAAAGAGATGATTTCTGGGGTGCGCACTGTCCTGCGTTATCTCTGCAGCTTTCCTATGGCACCTGGAAGCGTAGATTTGATCCAGGGTGGGAAGAGTGCACCCAATTATTCTCTCCGCAGTCTTTACAACCCTGTCAAAACAAAAAATTCCTTCCAGTAGCACCTTAAAGACCAACTAAGTTAGTTCTAGGTATGAGCTTTCGTGTACATGCACACTTCTTCAGATACACAGTGTATTTGAAGAAGTGTGCATGCACATGAAAGCTCATACCTAGAACTAACTTTGACTATGGCAGACCAACACGGCTACCTATCTGTATTTACAACCCTGGACGGCATTGTTTTTTCCCCTGGCCGTGCAGCTCCCAAACCACACACACCGACCATAAGTTAATACACTCTCCACAGTAGAATGGTAAAATGCCATCAACAGGTCCTTTGAGAGACTGTTTTTCCGGAGGATTCTCAGAAAATATAACCTCTGCTATGCTCTCTTCATCAGGTCTTCAACCTGCCCAGACTTTCCATTCATCATCCGATGCTGTTCCTTATGTTCCCCCTCCGATGGAAGTATGGAGAGGGGCAACACAAGACTGGGCCTTTCAAGTGGTGGCTCCCTAGATGTGAAATGCTCTCCCCAGTCAGATGCGCCTGGCTCCATCATTATCAGCTTCCTGGGCTTCCTCTTAACTCAGGCATTTGGCTCATAATTGAGGTCACATAAAATGGAAATAAGGGACGCGGGTGGCGCTGTGGGTTAAACCACAGAGCCTAGGACTTGCCGATCAGGTCGGCGGTTCGAATCCCACAGATCACCTAAAGATGGTGCCTTCCTGTGTGTGAAACAGAGGAGGGGAATGAGGGAGGTTCCGGGAATTTAAATACCAGTATTTAAATTTAAATATCAGAATTTACAGTGGCGCTGTGGGTTAAACCTGATCAGACTTGCCAATCAGAAGGTCAGTGGTTTGAATCCCTGCGACGGGGTGAGCTCCCGTTGCTTGGTCCCTGCTCCTGCCAACCTAGCAGTTCGAAAGCACGTCAAAGTGCAAGTGGATAAATAGGTACCACTCCGGTGGGAAGGTAAAGGGCGTTTCCGTGCGCTGCTCTGGTTCGCCAGAAGCGGCTTAGTCCTGCTGGCCACATGACCCGAAAAACTGTATGCGGAAGCAGACAAACGCCGGCTCCCTCGGCCTGTAAAGCCAGATGAGCGCCGCAACGCCAGAGGCATTCGCGACTGGACTTAATTGTCAGGGGTCCCTTTACCTTTAACATGAAAATACCCTGTCCTGTATTGTAGGATGGGCTAGGGTTTGTCTAGTCACTTAATGTTCTTCTTTTCTTTTCTTTTTTTATAATATTTTTATTAAGTTTATGAAATACAGAAAAAAAAGATAAAGACAGATATAGAAAATAAAGTAGAGAAATTACAAATTTCCATAATCCTTTTTTCCAGCACATCTATTGGACTTCCCCACATCCTCCAAACCCTGCGTTCTCTGTAATACAAAACACCAGCAATTTGTTAACTTATTTCAAAGCTTATTGTATCTTTCATTTTATCATGTTGCCTAGTTTCAAAACTGTTGTAACCCAAATCTTATACGTTTTAGCTTAAACACAATAAAGTTGTTTCATTATTCCACCTCTAACTTCTTGTACCTTAATTTCCATTTCATTAATTTACAATTGCTGAAGCTAGAATTTCTAAAAAGTGCATTTTTTAACATTCATACAACTTGTAATGTTTTTTCAAATAGTCTTTAAATTTTTCCCAGTCCTCCTCGATAATGTTCTTCTTTTCTTTGGGCTGTACAGTGGTACCTCAGGTTAAGAACTTCTGGAGGTCTGTTCTTAACCTGAAACTGTTCTTAACCTGAGGTACCACTTTAGCTAATGGGGCCTGCCGCTGCCGCCGCGCGATTTCTGTTCTCATCCTGAAGCAAAGTTCTTAACCCAAGGTACTATTTCTGGGTTAGCGGAGTCTGTAACCCAAAGGGTCCGTAACCCGAGGTACCACTGTACGCTCAGATACATTTTGTGCAGCAATTAAATGAAACAAGCAATAGTAAACATAAAATAAAATAAGAAAAGCAGCACCGTCTCAATTTCTCAGGGATCGGCTGCCAGGCATGCTGGCCTTAGTTTTAGCTAGCTTCGGCTAAAACACCACATTGTGCTCCTTGGGATCCATTACGAAAAGAGGTTCCCATTACAAAGAATGGCTTCAAATTGTACCTCTGCCTCCCTTGCTAGCTGGAGGGTGTCACCTTTGCAAACTGATTGGCATTGCATTCCAAAGGCTGGAGAGAGCCTGGACCATGAGGGACTATCAGGCTCCTTTGTTTACATCTCTGATCATAGAATCATAGAAGAGTTGGAAGAGACCACAAGGGCCATCGAGTCCAACCCCCTGCCAAGCAGGAAACACCATCAGAGCACTCCTGACATATGGTTGTCAAGCCTCTGCTTAAAGACCTCCAAAGAAGGAGACTCCACCACACTCCTTGGCAGCAAATTCCACTGTCAAACAGCTCTTACTGTCAGGAAGTTCTTCCTAATGTTTAGGTGGAATCTTCTTTCTTGTAGTTTGGAACCATTGCTCCGTGTCCGCTTCTCTGGAGCAGCAGAAAACAACCTTTCTCCCTCCTCTATGTGCCATCCTTTTCTATATTTGAACATGGCTATCATATCACCCCTTAACCTCCTCTTCTCCAGGCTAAACATGCCCAGCTCCCTTAGCCGTTCCTCATAAGGCATCGTTTCCAGGCCTTTGACCATTTTGGTTGCCCTCCTCTGGACACGTTCCAGTTTGTCCGTGTCCTTCTTGAACTGTGGTGCCCAGAACTGGACACAGTACTCCAGGTGAGGTCTGACCAGAGCAGAATACAGTGGCACTATTACTTCCCTTGATCTAGATGCTATACTCCTATTGATGCAGCCCAGAATTGCACTGGCTTTTTTAGCTGCCGCGTCACACTGTTGGCTCATGTCAAGTTTGTGGTCAACCAAGACTCCTAGATCCTTTTCACATGTACTGCTCTCAAGCCAGGTGTCACCCATCTTGTATTTGTGCCTCTCATTTTTTTTGCCCAAGTGCAATACTTTACATTTCTCCCTGTTAAAATTCATCTTCTTTGTTTTGGCCCAGTTCTCTAATCTGTCAAGGTCGTTTTGAAGTGTGATCCTGTCCTCTGGGGTGTTAGCCACCTCTCCCAGTTTGATGTCACCTGCAAATTCAATCAGGATGCCCTTGAGTCCATCATCCAAGTCGTTGATAAAGATGTTGAATAAGACCGGGCCCAAGACAGAACCCTGTGGCACCCCACTAGTCACTCTTCTCCAGGATGAAGAGGAACCATTGATGAGCACCCTTTGGGTTCGGTCAGTCAGCCAGCCAGTTACAAATCCACTGAGTGGTAGCATAGTCAAGACCACATTTTACCAGCTTCTTTACAAGAATATCATGGGGCACCTTGTCAAATGCCTTGCTGAAATCAAGGTAGGCTACATCCACTGCGTTCCCTTCATCTACCATGGTTGTAATTCTGTCAAAAAACGAGATCAGGTTAGTCTGACATGACTTATTTTTCAGAAATCCATGCTGACTATTGGTGATCACAGCATTCCTTTCTAGGTGCTCACAGACTGTTTGCTTAATGATCTGCTCCAGAATCTTCCCTGGTATTGATGTCAGACTGACTGGGCGGTAATTATTTGGGTCCTCTCTTTTCCCCTTTTTGAAAATAGGGGCAACATTTGATCGCCCCTCAAGTTTGGCAGGAAAAACCACGAGCCCCAGAAAGCCATTTTCACTAATCGAGACAGCCTAAACTCCGCACAATATGATAGAAATCTAGTGATATTATTGTCATTGGTAGGATTTTGCAAGCGCATGCTCTTTTGCAGAAGTGGGACGTGTAGCAACGTCAACAACCACATGGCCTGCAGAGAAGCAGTGCTCTGGGCATCATGCGCTCTGCTAAGTCCCTTCCTGCAGTTTGGAGATTTACGCAAGAGCAGAGTAAGAAGAACCACAAAGGTTCATCGATTCTTCTTGAACTTTCATAGCTGCAGGCATTCCTTCTGCTTTAAAGTCATAAGAACATGAGAGCCAAGAAGAACGGCAGACGAAATTAATGGACTATGCAGAATTGGACAAAATGACAGTAAGGATCTGAAACCTGCGGGACTAAAAGATTTACAGAAGATTGGAAGAAGTCTATGAATTATTTGAAGAGCAACTGTAATCGACAAATTACGCTAGTACGAGTTTTGTAAGGAGAAATATACAAAGTGTTACGAAGTAGAAAAAGATAGAGATACTGGTCATGAGTTTGAAATGTAATAGGGAACATAAGAAATGCATACTAAGTGATTAGACTGGAAAATTTTCAGACAGGACTGATGGAAGTAAAAAAAAATGAGTAAGATGTAAAAGTATGTTTAATTACTGTTGAAAATGATATGTTAAAAAACTAATAAGAATTTATATTTTAAAAAAAGAACATAAGGAGAGTCTGCAGGATCAGGCCAATGTCCCGTTTGGTCCAGCATCCTGACCCCACTGCAGCCAACCAGATGCCAGATCCCATAAGCAGGATCTGAGCACAAGAGCTCTCTCCTCGCCTGAAGCCTTCATTATATACCAGGCTTCCTCAACCTTCGCCCTCCCGATGTTTTTGGCCTACAACTCCCATGATCCCTAGCTAGCAGGACCAGTGGTCAGAGATGATGGGAATTGTAGTCTCAAAACATCTGGAGGGCCAAGGTTGAGGAAGCCCGTTGTACACCTCTCCTCTCCTGTGGTTTCCAGTAACCCCAGGTCCTGTTAGCTACGGATGATGGGAGTTGTAGTCCCAAAACATCTGGAGGGCTGAGTTTGGGGATGCCTGCTCTAAGCGGTCCCTATGTGGGATGAAGTGAATGGTGGGGAGGCCCAGGGCAGGGCCTTTGCAGTGGTGGCTCCATATATGTAGAACTTTGTACCGAAGTGTATCTCTCCCTGTCTCTTTGGCTGACCGTCTAAGACGTACCTATTCCGGAAGCTGTTTGAAGGCGCTATTGTGGTGTAGTGGTTAGAGGGTCGAACCAGGATCTGAGAGACCAGGGTTCAAGTCCCCAATCAGCCACAAATCTTGCTGGGTGGCCTTGAGCCAGTCCCTACCTCTCCTACCTGACGGGGTATTATGGGGACACTGAGATCCATCTCCGAGGGCCTTCTGGCAGTTCCCTCCCTGCGAGAAGTGAGGTTACAGGGAACCAGGCAGAGGGCCTTCTCGGTGGTGGCGCCTGCCCTGTGGAACGCCCTCCCATCAGATGTCAAGGAAATAAACAACTATCTAACTTTTAGAAGACATCTGAAGGCAGCCGTTTAGGGAAGTTTTTAATGTGTGATGTTTAATGTGCTTTTAATATTCTGTTGGGTGGTTCGCCAGACGCCTTCATTATACACCTTTAGGCGCCGCGCAAAAATGTTCCTTTTCAACCAGGCCTTTGGTTGATCTGATTGACATCCTATGCCCTTTAAAATGTGTTGTTGTTGTTGTGGGGTTTTTTTGCGGGGGGGGGGGTGCTATTAAGGAAATCAGCCCTGAGTGCTCCCTGAAAGGACAGATCGTGAAGCTGAGGCTCCAGTACTTTGGCCACCTCAGGAGAAGAGAAGACTCCCTGGAAAACACCCTGATGTTGGGAAAGATGGAGAGCACAAGGAGAAGGGGACGACAGAGGACGAAAATGTGGGACAGTGTTCTGGAAGCTACCAGCATGAGTTTGACCAAACTGTGGGAGGCAGTGGAAGACAGGAGTGCCTGGCGTGCTCTGGTCCATGGGGTCACGAAGAGTCGGACACGACTAAACGACAACAACATTGGGTTGTTGTTTTCATTTTTATTATGTACTTTATTGGTTAAACCACAGAGCCTAGGGCTTGCCGATCAGAAAGTCAGCGGTTCGAATCCCCACGACGGAGTGAGCTCCCGTTGCTCGGTCCCTGCTCCCGCCAACCTAAGTACATTATTATGTACTTTTTGATTTTGTATATTGAGACCCCCAGGTATAGGGTAGTATATAAATAAAATAAATAAAATAACAACAACAACAACTAGGGGGGCTCAGATGCAAAGGAACTTAAAGGTAAAGGTTGCTAACTTAAAGGTAAAGGTAAAGGTAAAGGGACCCCTGACCATTACGTTCAGTTGTGGCCGACTCTAGGGTTGCGGTGCTCATTTCGCTGTATTGGCCAAGGGAGCCAGTGTACAGCTTCTGGGTCATGTGGCCAGCATGACTAAACCGCTTCTGGAGAACCAGAGCAGCACACGGAAATGCCGTTTAGCTTCCCGCCGGAGCGGTACCTATTTATCTACTTGCACTTTGACGTGCTTTTCAACTGCTAGGTGGGCAGGAGTAGGGACCGAGCAACGGGAGCTCACCCCATTGTGGGGATTTGAACCGCCGACCTTCTGATTGGCAAGCCCTAGGCTCTGTGGTTTAACCCACAGTGCCACCCGTGTCCCTACCCCATGTAGGACCAAGCAAAAAGCCCATCAAGCAAAAAGCCTGCAAGATCTCGTCTTCTGCAATTTCCAGCAAGGGCCATTCAAAAGCATTGACTGTGGAGCCAAAGCTCTTGCACCTATAACAGCTGTGCAGAAGATGGGATCTCTGCAGGTGAAACTCACTTACCTTAATTAACATATTATTACTTTCTTACGTTTATATCCCGCCCTTCCTCCTGGAGACCAGGAGACCTGTGGACAGTCCATTTCCTGAAATCTTAAAGGTGCCCTTTGCATGTCACGGGGATTCAAACCCTAACCCTAACCCTAACCCTAACCCTAACCCTAACACCATTTCTCTTGACCCTGGCTGTCAGTCCCACACCAAACCACACACACACACAAAACTGGACCCATGTGTGCAACACAGGCAACAAGCCATTTCACGTCCATTCAATATGTGTACAACCACACGCACTGCTGCGAACCTGGAAGCGATGGAAAGAGGGCGAAAACAGCCCTAAGAGAGAGAGCGCAGAAATGGCAAAATGGTGTGAAAAGTGCCTACAATCCCACAAGCCTTTGCAAGTGTTTTCACAAGAGCCCTTGCGCCAACCGTCGAGGCCTATGGAGAGCGTTCGTTTGAGCAAGGAAGATTGGAGGGAGAAATTGTGGTGGAGTTTGGCGGATTTGCCACCATTCCCACCAGCCTGGCAAGCGCTGCTTGTTTTTAAGAGGGTTTTTTCTAGCATTTTCAGAGGTTTATAGCAGGGGTCAGCAAACTTTTTCAGCAGGGAGTCGGTCCACCATCCCTCAGACCTTGTTGGGGGCCGGATTGTATTTTGGGAGGGGAAAATGAACGAATTCCTATGCCCCACAAATAACCCAGAGATGCCTTTTAAATAAAAGCACACATTCTACTCATGTAAACACGCTGATTCCTGGACCATCCATGGGCCAGATTGAGGTGATTGGGCCGCATTCGGCCCCCGGGCCTTAGTTTGCCTACCCATGGTTTAGAGCAGTGATGGCCAAACTTGGCCCTCCAGCTGTTTTGGGAATACAACCCCCATCATCCCTAGCTAACAGGACCAGCGATTCGAAATCCCGCGCCGGGGTGAGCTCCCGTTGCTCGGTCCCTGCTCCTGCCAACCTAGCAGTTCGAAAGCACATCAAAGTGCAAGTAGATAAATAGGCATCGCTCCAGCGGGAAGGTTAAGTGGCGTTTCCGTGCGCTGCTCTGGTTCTCCAGAAGCTGCTTAGTCATGCTGGCCACATGACCCAGAAGCTGTATGCCGGTTCCCTCGGCCAATAAAGTGAGATGAGCGCCGCAACCCCAGAGTCGGTCATGACTGGACCTATTGGTCAGGGGTCCCTTTACCTTTAAGTTAGCAAAAATGTATGAGTCAAGTCCAAATACCTGCTGGAAATGTAAAGAAAAAGAAGGTACCTTTTATCATGTGGTGGTCATGTAAAGTCATAAAAGCATTCTGGGAAATGATATATAATGAAATGGAAAAAAATGTTTAAAATATCTTTTATTAAAAAACCAGAAGCATTTTTATTAGGAATTGTAAGTACCGATATTCCAAAGGATCAGAAAAAACTTTTTATGTATGCAACAACAGCTGTGCGAATGCTACTAGCCCAGAGATGGAAAGAAGATAAAGTTCCTAGAAATGACAAACCAAGCTGTTGGACTATGCCGAAATGGCAAAACTGACCAGAAAGCTCAGGAACCAAGAAGACAAGAACTTTAAGAAAAAATGGGGGGAAATTACAATTTATTTAGGAGACCACTGTAAGCATATGAAAACATGAGCAGGATTTTATTAACACTTGTAATGTAACAAATACTATGGACAATAAGGACAGATTTAAAATATGGATTATGAAATAATATGCATCTGAAAATGTTGACAATAAAACCCAAGGAGGGGATGGCGGGAAGTCTAGAGATTCAGAGAAATCTCTAAATGTTGATATTTATTTGGTATTGTTATAACTCTACACTTGTAAACTCAAACAAAAATTATTTAAAAATAATAATAATAATAAAATATTGCAAACCACTTCTGGGAATATGATTGGGAATGCAGTATAAAAGCACTGATAAAAATGATTTAGTCTTACATTCACCATTAATCCAGTTTAGTCCTTGCTTGGTTATAAATGCATCAAAAGGGTAAAAATATTTTGAAGATTCCACCAAGGATTTCTGACAGGGTGTGGAACTGATAAGGGCTGAATCAGTTAAATCAGAAATTAAGAGGCTTCCATACAAACTTTGCTTCCTTGCCTATTTTTATACTACTTGAGAGTTTCCAGCCACTTTGAAAGCTGGGTTACCTGTGAGTAAGCCCCATTAAACACGGACTTACCTTAGAGTAACTTTGAACAGATTGCAGTACAAGTTAAGGTGGTCGGTGGTGTTACACAATTAAAAACATTTCCCTTTAACCAATTAATTAACCTATTATTCATTATTTTAGTTCATATTGTCCCTAGTATTTCTGATATTTTTTATGATCTGTGTTATTGTGTGTGTTGATGCTGGTCTGTGACCGTATTAATAAATTCAATTCAATTATTTTAGCGTTTTAAGTATTGAACACTGGCTAATGCTTTGTTTGATTTCTTCTTATAGTTCTTTGATTTTATAAAACAGAAAACCAAAAACCACCAATTAAAAAAAACAACTGGTTGATGCCAAACCCTTAGCAAAGGCTGGAATCCTATGCAGAATTACTTGAAAGTCCTGTTGGCCTCAGTAGGTCTTAATAGGCCAAATAGCTTCCTGGAACTCAGCTGGGCTAAGTGATGTTGGAGGAAGTTAGAGTTAAGAATACAGTATATAAAGCAGGGGTCAGTAAACTTTTTCAGCAGGGGGCTGGTCCACTGTCCCTCAGTCCTTGTGTTGGGCCGAAGTATATATATATATATATATATATATATATTTTGGGGGGGGGGGGATGAACGAATTCCTATGCCCAACAAATAACCCAGAGATGCCTTTTAAATAAAAGGACACATTCTACTCATGTAAAAACACGCTGATTCCTGGACCGTCCGCGGGCCGGATTGAGAAGGAGATTGGGCCAGATCCGGCCCCCGGGCCTTAGTTTGCCTACCCATGGTATAAGGCATCTGTCCTTAAACACCACAATCCTAAATATACTCAATAGGTTTGGTAGGCTGAAAGGAATTACTTTCACTTGCTTCTACTATAAAAAGGCAAAGAATGCGATTTCTTGAAAGCTAATAGCTGGATAGAATCTTTGGAAAGACTGTGGAATGAAGGTACAGTGGTACCTCGGGTTAAGTACTTAATTCGTTCCGGAGGTCCATTCTTAACCTGAAACTGTTCTTAACCTGAAGCACCACTTTAGCTAATGGGGCCTCCCGCTGCCGCCGTGCAATTTCTGTTCTCATCCTGAAATAAAGTTCTTAACCTGAGGTACTATTTCTGGGTTAGCGGAGTCTGTAACCTGAAGTGTCTGTAACCCGAGGTACCACTGTATTAACTTTACTGCAAGCAATGCACTTAGCGAAAATGTGATGAAAATGATGTACAGATGGTATTTAACACCATCTAAACTTGCTAAAATGTGTAAGACCAGAGCTAGCAAGTGTTGGAAATGCAAAGAAAAGGAAGGTATATTTTACCATATGCTGTGGACCTGTAAAGAGGTAAAGGCTTTCTGGGAAATGATATATAACGAGTTAAAGAAAAGGTTCAAAAACCAGAAACCTTTTTACTGGGAATAGTAGGTGAAGACATACCAAAAAAAAATAAAAGACTGTTCATGTATTTTACAACAGCGGCAAGAATCCTTTTAGCCCCAAAATGGAAACAGCAAGAAGTACCAACGAAAGTGGAGTAGCAGATGAAAATGATGGATTTTGCAGAACTGATGAAGCTGATGGGAAAAATCCAAAACCAGCGTGATCAAGTATTCCAAAAGGACTGGAGTAAATTTATACAATATTTGAAAAATTACTGCAAGCAATGAGCATCACTAGCAGGGTTGCCTGAAGACTCGTAACGAAAAGCTCTCTCCCTTTTTATTTTAACCTAAATTTTAATGCCTTTTTGTAATGAGTGAATCTAGAATTGGGAAACGTATATAAAATGCAACGATATAAAGGTTGGTTTTGAAAGCTGTGAGGCAGGAGGGAAGGAAGGAAGTGGATGGGCTCTAAAGAGCCAGAGAGGTAAAGTGGATAGTAGTGATATGATTGTATATTATTAAATGGAAAACTGATAAAAATTACTTTAAAAAAGAAGGGAAAAGCTGGTAATTTTGTATGTTCCCAGTATTACAAGGGCACACTGGACTGATCCTGACCACACTCACACTTATGAGTTGTGGTCTGCCTTGGCTGTAACTGCAATTGGGCTATTTTCCAACTGTACTGCACCCCTAGAGAAGGTCACGTCATAGTTGGGACCCCCGGGGTCATCTAGTCCAACCCCGAGAAATGCAGAAATCTCAGCTAAAGATTCCCGGACAGTCTTGTTATCATTGCAGTCTCCTGCAACGCGTTTACTCCTGTTTAAGGAAGGATCCGGCCCTGAGTCAGCGCGCGAAGAGGGGTCGCAACTTGCCCACTTGCTCAGCGGGAGAGAGGAGTCCCATTAAACTTGTGCGCATAGAGGTTTTGTTTCCAAGTCTAGACCCGCATCGCCACTAACGTGAGAAACCCCTCCCGCCAGAAAGTTACGTGTTTCTTTCGTTTTTCTATTGTAAACCGCCTTGTGACCCTCGGATGAAGGGCGGTGTAGAAATTCAATTCAATAAATGAAAGCCAACATTCCAAAAAAGCCAAGACGCACTTACCCGGGAGTAAGTTCCATGTAGCTCAGCGGGCCTTACTCCCGAGTAAGACCTGTCCGGCAGAAGGCAAAGGAAAAAAAAAAGTGGCGGCCGTTGGTTCTGCGATCCCAGGAGCTCGAGAGGCTAATTTAATTTAATAAATAGCAACAATCCTTGAATCTACTCGGGAGTAAAGCCCCTCCTTTGATCTCGCCGTAAAAGAAGACCGGGCGGGGGGAAACGGGTGTTTGAGCCCTAACCGCAAGCAACGCCGCAGGCCGCGGGGACTCCTCGCGAGTAAAGCGAGGCAGTTCTCCCTGCGTGAAGCACAGGATCAGGCCCAAAACGGGGAGGCATTTCCTCGCTTCCGCAGCTGGCGGCCACGGGACTACTCTGAAGTAAAGCGGCTCGCCGAATCGGGGCCCCCACCCCACCCCAAAGGCGAGGAGTCCGTGCGCCCCCAGGCGAGGCTGCGCGCCGTGGCGCACACCTGGAGGAGCAGCGGCGGCGGCGGTGGCGGCGGCGTCTCTCCTCCCTCGGGGCCGGGGCCGGGCCGCGAATCAGGTGCTGGGAGAGGAGGAGGAGCCGGAGCCGGAGCCGGAGCCCGAGGGCTAGCAGCGGCCGTCGCCACTAGCATGGCGGAGGGAGCGGAGCGCGGCGCCCGGGGGAGCTTTGCGCGCCGCTTGGAGTGAAAGGCAGCGCCGCGCGTAAAGTTGCCCTTGCGCTCGCCCGGGGAAAAGGCGCCGCCGCCGCCGCCGCGCCATGGATCTGGCCGCCGCGTGAGCCGGGAACGGAGGGACGGGAGGCGCAGCCGCCCCGCGCCATGGCTTCCAAGGAGCGCCTCTACGAGCTGTGGATGCTCTATTTTGCCAAGGTAGGCGCTTCCGCTTTGCGCGCTTGCTTGCGCCCCTATTTTTTGGGGGGGCGAGGCTGCGCCCCTCTTTTTTAGGGGGGTCTGTTCCTTCGCCTTTGGAAACACCTGCGCCGACTCCTCGGGAATAAAAAAGGACCTCTGGTTTGGGGGGTACCTGACCCCCCCCCCACGTCTGTTGCTTGTTACTTACACCTCTCCTGAAACCCTGCCTCTCCTCCGAATTTAATCCTTTTGTTCCTTGTTTTGCGTTTATTTGGGGTGCGTGTGTTGTGCACCCCTAATGTTTATTTCCTTCCCATCTCTGGGGGGTACCGGTTGCCTTTTTCTTTCGGAAAATACCCGGGGGGTGGGGGTGGGGAAGGGAGAGGTTACCTGCTTGCTCTTAAGTTGTTTACTGCCTCGCACCTGTCCGCTCCAAAAGAGAGTCCAGTTAAATCGAGGACTCTCTTTCACCCTCGATTTACCTGCTCTTTCCTTTTGTTATCGGTTCTGCGGAGAAGAGAATTTTCCGTTCCTTCCTCCCCCCCCCATCAGTTTGCTCCCCACCGACCTCTGCTTCTCCTTCGCACCTTTTGGGGGGCACCTGCGGCACCCGACAAACCAGCTCCAATTTCTACTTTTGTCTTGGCAAGCTCCCAGCACCATGCCTTCCTTGGAGCGAAGATCTTTATCTTTCTCTACCCCCCCCCTTTCAAAACACTGAAGTCAGCCCACAACACCTGTTACCTGCGGTTTTAAAAAAACCCACCGCCACCACCAATCCTCTGGCTTGGAGATGCTCAGAATTTGAACCCGGTACCTCCTGTACCAATTCCAAGTCTCGCTCAAAGGCTCCTGCACCCTACTTGGGTTACCCGCAGTCCATAATGTTTCTTAGCTTGTTCCACCTGTCACCCCTTTCTTTGTTCCACCTGTCCGCCCCCCCCCCAAAAAAATATTATATGCTCCTTGGAAAGTTCACGTTGGTGTTGCAGTTCAAGATCCATGACTCTTCTTAAGCCCTACAAAGTTAGTCACCATGTCCCTTTAACTTCAGTAGGCCTACTCTTGGGAAGGTACAAACCTAGGACTTTCTGCCTTAAGTTTATTAGAGGGGACAATGTCCATTTCCTGACCCCCTGCTGATGCCCCCCCCCAAAAAAAACTTCCTGGTGTGGGTGACTTTGGACCCAATCCCATCCCCCTTTGCACCTGTTAACCCCCCAGTTTCTTTCATTCTCCTGGGACATCTCCATGCCTGGAAGAGGCGATTTTTTTTCCAATGGGAAACTCTGGGTGTACCTTTAATTTGCAGATAATATAATCCCATTCATCTCCATGCCTTTCATGGGGTACTCCCCCAACTCTCCCACAATTACCTGAAATTCCTGCGCTTTCTATTCCTCCTCGCCAATTCTCTCGGCGCAATGTCTTAAAAGCACCAAAGAAATCTTAATTCCTTTGCTTCCCCCTTCTTGGGCAGTGGGTTCCTATTTTGGGGTGGGGGGTGGGTATATGTAGCTACCAGGAAAAAAATCCCAAGCGCCGGGCTCTCCTTTGCCTATCCCTCCCCCTTGCTGTCTGATGCAAAATAGAATTGCAAATTTTCGCAACCCCCTGCGGGTTCCAGTCGGAGAGCTGGAAGGTGCGCTTTCTATTGTGACCTGTGTGTGGTGGACTTGGGGAATCGCGGAGCAAGTGTGCGATGCGCGGGGGGGGGGGGCGGGTAGTGGTTTGGATTGGATGGCCGTCAGGTCACCCCCCATTTTCCTTGGGGACGGAATCTCGGCGATTCACTCTGTGCAAAAACCATTGTTCCTTTTGCAAGGGCAAGGGATCATTTTGCGAGTTCCTTCCCCCATTTCCCTCCTTCCCAATTAACAGCCCCCCCCCCAAAAAAATAACCCAGACCTGAAGCAGGCCCTTAGGGAATTGTGGCGTAGGAGAGTCGAATAGCTAGTCTACTTCCTGGGTCCCTTTGCTGTGTGTATGTGTGTGGTTTTTGGCTGCTTTTTTTGGACGGGCTTTTGTTCCTGATCTGCTTTTTCTTTTCTCTATTTAAAAGAAGGGGGGGCGGCCGCCTCACGAATGTTTGCATGTGCTCACTCCAGAGACACGTGTGTGTGTGTGTGTGTGTGTGTGTGTGTGTTGTCCGGATCCTTCGGCTGGGTTTTTTGTTCGCTTCTGCTCTTAAATAAATAAATTAAAGACACAATAGCCTGGAGAAGTTTGCATGGGAGGCGGCTCGGAGCAAAGGCATGGCCTCCCTCGGAAATCCTGCTTCTTGTGTGTGTCAGCCTGCAAAGCATCTCTCCTCCCGAGGGGCAGGGAGGGGTCCCTTGCACATTGATGTGTGCAGGTTGCAAATTAAGAAATTATTATTTAATTGGAAAAGCATATCCTGCTTTTGCCGATTCTGCTCAATAATAATATTAATAATAACAACAACTTATTTATACCCCACCCATCTGGCTGGGTTTCTCCAGCCACTCTGGGCGGCTTCCAACACTATTAATAATAATAATAATAATAGTTAATACTATATTTATACCCCGCCCATCTGGGTGGGTTTCCCCAGCCACTCTGGGCGGCTTCCAACAGAACACTAAAATACAATAACCTATTAAACATTAAAAGCATCCCTAAAGAGGGCTGCCTTCAGATGTCTTCTAAAAGTTTGGTAGTTATTTTTCTCTTTGACATCTGGTGGGAGGGCGTTCCACAGGGCGGGTGCCACTACCAAGAAGGCCCTCTGCCTGGTTCTCTGTAACCTCACTTCTCGCAGGGAGGGAACCGCCAGAAGGCCCTCAGAGCTGGACCTCAGTGTCCGGGTAGAACGATGGGGGTGGAGACGCTCCTTCAGGTATACTGGACCGAGGCCGTTTAGGGCTTTAAAGGTCAGCACCAACACTTTGAATTGTGCTCGGAAACGTACTGGGAGCCAGTGTAGGTCTTTCAAGACCGGTGTTATATGGTCTCGGCGGCCGCTCCCAGTCCCCAGTCTAGCTGCCGCATTCTGGATTAGTTGTAGTTTCCGGGTCACCTTCAAAGGTAGCCCCACGTAGAGCGCATTGCAGTAGTCCAAGCGGGAGATAACCAGAGCATGCACCACTCTGGTGAGACAGTCCGCGGGCAGGTAGGGTTTCAGCCTGTGTACCAGATGGAGCTGATAAACAGCTGCCCTGGACACAGAATTGACCTGTGCCTCCATGGACGGCTGTGAGTCCAGAATGACTCCCAGGCTGCGCACCTGGTCCTTCAGGGGCACAGTTGCCCCATTCAGGACCAAGTAGTCCCCCACACCCGCCCGCCTCCTGCCCCCCAAAAACAATACTTCTGTCTTGTCAGGATTCAACCTCAATCCATTAGCCTCAAGCAAACCTCATGAGCAGGTAGCATATTTAACACACCTTTAAAGCACCCTAAAGATCCTAGAAGCTGTGTGGTTTCCCTGTTGCTGAACCTAGCACCCTTACCAAACTATAATTTCCAAGGTTCTTCGGGGGGGGGGGGGAAGCCTTGTGGTTTAAATGTACAGCGTGTGCATAGCTGTCACATTCACTGTATGTTTACAGCACATTTAATGCATGTGGCTTCCCTCAGAAAACACCAGGAGCTGTAGTTTACCTCCCGCAGTGCTACAACTCCCGGCACCCTTGACAAACTACATTTCTCAGCATTATTTGCAGGAAGCTGTTTGCTTTTAATATAGGGTGTATATGTAGCTTGTACATTTTCAGTGACCGTGGAATGAAGAGGGGGAATCGGCTGGGAAGCTGGAGAGAGGGCAATGGAATGGAGTGCCTTAGGAAAGGGAGTGGCTGGCGGGGACCAGGAATGTGAAACACTGCACGTTGCCACCTTTCCCTGCAGGGGTTGATAATTTACTGCAGGTTTTGCCAAGCTGGTGCTCTGAGATGTTTTGAACCATCAACCCATTTAACTTTCTCCCCCACCTAGCTACTTCTTATACAGTGGTACCTTGGGTTACATACGCTTCAGGTTACAGACGTTTCAGGTTACAGACTCCGCTAACCCAGAAATAGTGCTTCAGGTTAAGAACTTTGCTTCAGGATGAGAACAGAAATCGTGCTCTGGCAGCAGCAGGAGGCCCCATTAGCTAAAGTGGGGCTTCAGGTTAAGAACAGTTTCAGGTTAAGAACAGACCTCCGGAACGAATTAAGTACTTAACCCGAGGTACCACTGTACACCCCTTCCAAAATCTGCTCTGAAGGACTGGGTGAACCCTAGAATAGATTTAGGGGTTCACATGAAGAGAAGAATGGAACTGCGTGAATGGAACGTTTTCGCTGGGTACCACACAGGGAATTGCATCAAACTAAGCTTTACTTAGGGTAGACCCCCTTGGAAATGGATGGGCCCAAGTTTTCCGTGTCCATTCACAAAATAAACGAGTTTATTTTGAGTAGGGCGAACATTGAATGGAACCCAGTAATTAGGAAGCTTGACAGTTTCAAAATCGTAATTAATGTTTTCACAGGTGATTGTCCCCTCCGAGTGTGTGAATCGGGAGATCGTAGGCAGTGATTTGGGTTGTTGGAATTTATTCCTCAACAGTTTTCAGTACAGGCGATAAGAGTCTGAGACTCTGCATCTCAGGGTTGTGGTCTCATCTCAGGGTTGTGGGTTTGAATCCTACGTTGGGCAAAAGATTCCTGCATTGCAGGGGGTTGGACTAGATGGCCCTCGGTGTCCCTTCGAACTCAAATTCTGTGATTCTAAGAAAAGGAAGGACCTGCTGTTGTCTTTTAAATGTTTGCAAATACAGTATTCCAGGCGACACCTCTACATAACAGAACGCTTAAATCACATTTAAGTGTGCCTTAATTTCCCCCCTTCAGTTATCTCGGGTTAAATACTTGTGGAATGTCCGGTGGAGGCAGCGTAGTGAGCGTCCGACTTGGAAGACCCGAGTTCGAATCTCACTCGGCACATGGAGCGCACTAGATGTGACCGTGGGCGCCCCTCACCGCCTCTCAGCCGAACCTACCCATAGCTGTCAATGTTTCCCTTTTTTTAAGGGAAATTCCCTTATTCCGAATTGGATTCCTCGCAAGAAAAGGGGAAAGTTGACAGCTATGAACCTACCTCACAGGGCTGTTGTGGAGTTTAGATGGGGAGGGGGGAGAACCGTGGGTGTTGAAGAAATAAATAACGAGACCAAAAAGCAGCGCCGACTTTTATTTTTAGCCTTGTTTGCCGAAAGAGATCCTTTCTGTTTTCCAACCTCTTCAGGCAACAATGACCTGAATGAATTAGGGCTGGATTTGCCAAGCCCCTCGTTGGACTAGTGGAGCAATGAGCTGGGGAATTTCCAGTCGCAAGTCACAGATTTAGGGCAGCTCCCTTGTAAGGGGGCACGTATTGCGTTCAGAAGGTCACGGGTTCAAATCCGGGTACCCCCCCTCCTGCATTGTGGAGAATAGCGCTGATTGCTTTCCTGGGTAGCAGCAGAGACACAAACCAAACAAGGTGTGCCGGGCGTTTTCAAACTCTCAAAAAAGCGTTGTGAGGTTTATTTATTTACTTTTAAAATATTTTTTATTAGGAATTTCAACAAGACATTTTATCAAAAAACATATCATCCTTAATCCCCCCCATAAAATAACCCCCCTCCAGACTTGCCTCAGCTCCTCTCAAATAATACTCTCTGCATGTTACAAAATTGTATGGATCCTTAATTTACCTAACTGACTATTGTCAATAAAAAAGTTTGCGAGTGTTTATTCAAAACCTGCCGAGGAGTCCAGTTCATTTTGTTGCTTCTTTAAGTACTTTGTAAAAGGTTCCCATTCATCTTTAAAGTCACAGTTATCCTTGTCCCGTAAATAATAATAATAATAATAATAATAATAATAATAATAGTAATAATAATAATAACAATAATAAATTATTTGTACCCCGCCCATCTGGCTGGGTTTCCCCAGCCACTCTGGGCAGCTTCCACAGAGACCAAAAATACGCTAAAATGTCACACATTAAAAACTTCCCTGAACTGGGCTGCCTTCAGATGTCTTCTGAATGTCAGGTAGTTGTTTATCGCTTTGACATCTGATGGGAGGGCGTTCCACAGGGCGGGCGCCACCACCGAGAAGGCCCTTTGGTTCCCTGTAACTTGGCTTCTCGCAACGAGGGAACCGCCAGAAGACCCTCGGAGCTGGACCTCAGTGTCCCGGCTGAACGATGGGGGTGGAGATGCTCCTTCAGGTATACTGGACCAAGGCCATTTATGGCTTTAAAGGTCAGCACCAACACTTTGAATTGTGCTCAGAAACGTCCTGGGAGTCAATGTAGGTCTTTCAAGACCGGTGTTATGTGGTCTCGGCGGCCACTCCCAGTCACCAGTCTAGCTGTTGCATTCTGGATTAGTTGTAGTTTCTGGGTCACCTTCAAAGGTAGCCCCACATAGAGCGCATTGCAGTAGTCCAAGCGAGAGATAACTAGAGCATGCACCACTCTGGCAAGACAGTCCGCGGGCAGGTAGGGTCTCACCCTGCGTACCAGATGAAGAAGAAGAAGAAGAAGAAGAAGAGTTTGGATTTGATATCCCGCTTTATCACTACCCTAGGGAGTCTCAAAGTGGCTAACATTCTCCTTTCTCTTCCTCCCCCACAACAAACACTCTGTGACGTGAGTGGGGCTGAGAGACTTCAGAGAAGTGTGACTGGCCCAAGGTCACCCAGCAGCTGCATGTGGAGGAGCGGAGACGCGAACTCGGTTCCCCAGATTACGAGACTACCGCTCTTAACCACTACACCACACTGGAGCTGCTAAACAGCTGCCCTAGATACAGAATTGACCTGTGCCTCCATGGACAGCTGTGAGTCCAAAATGATGTGTATTTTGCCAGTTTTGCGTAGTCCATCAGTTTTTCTTGCCATAGTTCTTTAGTCGGGATTTCCTCGTTCTTCCATCTTTGTGCTATTAAGACTCTTGCCACCGTTGTCGCACACAAAGTGAGGTTTAAAGGATGTTCTCTCACTTACGGTGCATGGTTCTTGCAATGCTGAAACTGGGATCATGGCACATTTCAAAAAATGCACCTGCTGTCTTGAGTCTGGATAGCCATTGGAATCCTAGAATTCTTGGGGACCCCAAGGCTCATCTAGACCAACCCGGCTTGCGATGCAGAAATCGCAGATAATATTTATTAAGCTTGGGCCCCACCTTTCCTTCAAAGAATCTGAGGCGACGCCTACAGTTTCTGTCCCTCCCTGTTTTTGCCACACAACGACCCTGTAAGGTAGGATGGTTTGAGAGGCAGCCGTTTGCTCAAGGCCCACACACCCAGTGAGTTTCGTGACAGAGAGGAGGGGATTCAAACAATGGTTTCTTCTAGGTCCTAGTCTGACACTCTTAACACAGCCATGGGACCCTGGATGCCGTTGGACTACGACTCCCATCGTCCCTAGCTACCAGGACCAGGGATGATGGGAATTGTAGTCCAAAAACCGTTATATCTAACAGTTACATATATTAAGAAAAAGTTCAATTATGATAAAAGTGTGTATTGGCAATAAATAATTGGCAATAAGTAATATGGAATATGGAATAGACGGGAGGTTGGGTCTTTAGTGTTAAGACCAATTTATGTTTTATTGTTAAGAAAATTATGGGGGTTTTTTGTTTTCTTTTTTAAAAAAAAATTATTAAATTTTCCACAATTATAACAAAAACCACAAAGCAAAATAACACACGAAAACAGAAAAAACGGAAATTACAACAATATAGAAGAAAGAAAAAGGAACAATAAACAAACAAAGAATAAAAACAGACTTAATTCTTTAAAAATCCCACCTTTTTAAACCTCTTAATTGACTTCCTCTGGTCCCTCCCTTCTGAGTTTCCTTATATGTTAAGGAAATTATGTCTATGGTTATTCCCGTGTGTAATTTGGTATTTGTGTTTTTTTCTTTTTTCTTGCAGTATCCATAAAAATAATAATAAAATAAAATAGAAAACAGTTGGGGGAGGGCTGAGTTTGAGAAAGCCTGCTCTAGCCACTACATCACATTGTCCAAGGCAAAAAGTTTATGACGGGGCTGCTCTCCTCTCTGTCACATTGGCAATTTCTGGCTGTTTTGCCCTCCCCAAAATCACTTCCCTCTCCGGAGATCAGAACCGGGAGCAGGGAGGTCAGGGCAGCTGCCGTTGCGAGTTCAAGAGTTGCCACTTCAGGGAAGGAGGTTGTCTGTCTGGGCTCTGAGCTGCTTGTCTGAGGTCACTTGAGAGATCGGGGCTCGGATCGCTGAATCCAGAAGACAAAATATTTCCCGGCCTTCTCTGCAAACTCTCGTTTCAGGGCCAAACCAGCAGAACGGTTTCCCAGATATTTCTTCCCCTCTTTTCTACCTCCCCCTTTTTTTTTGGCTACCGTCCCTCCGTTAGGCAAATTGTGTCCCCTACAACAAGATCTTTGTTTTCATTCTGCAAAAAGAAGAGGAAAAAAAGCAAAAACTGCCCGGGCGAAGGGGAATTCCTCTCTCTGTTGTTGTTGTGTTCAAGAGGAAGCCAATGTAGCTTGCAGAATACTAATAAAGCCAATTGAGGAAAATAAACAAGATCTGATTTGCTTGGAATAAGCATCTGCAATAATAAATATATATATTTAAAAAGAATACTCAGGGTGGTCGTGCCTCCGTTGCGCCGATCAGAAGATAAGAGCAATGGCAGAAGAGGTAAAAAAATAATAATGGTTTAAATAGAGATAAAGAATTGGGTCGTGCTGGTCTTTTCCTTTCGTTTTCTGCTCCGGGTCGTAAATTAACAAATTGACTTTTTATATGAACAAAGGTTAAGATGCGGGGTTCGGTTACTGGTCTGTTTTGCTGTGCCTGCTCTCGGATGAATTTGTCTAGTGTCCTTTTAAAGCCACGGGGGGTTGTCTCATCCTTACTTCTAAGCTTGTCCAAGTCATCGGCCGTCGCCGCATCTTGTGGCAGGGAGTTCCGCAGGGTGCACTCGGCAAAGGAGCCCTTTCATGGAAGCACGTGTAGTAGCTCAGAGGTAGAGCATCGCTTTTCCCACAGAAGGACTCAGATTCTGGATAGCTGTCAACCGTCCCTTATTCGGTGGGAAACTCCCTTATCCCAGTGCTGTGTCCCGCTGCTGTCCCTTATTGATGATGTCCCTTAAATTTCCCGGGTTTCAAAGGAAGCAGCTCCTCTCCCTCCCTCCCTCCGTGCCAGTCAGGGAGGAGGGAGGCTCCAACTGTGTTGCTTGGCTGCGTTGCTCACCCAATAAGGAGTCTAAGAACGACTGGGGGGTGGAGCTTGCATGCCTTATGCCGATCAAATCGGCCGCGTTGCCTGGGGACTCGCCTTTGCTCAGCGCTTCCCAGCGGAGAGGTGACGGTGGTTTTCCTTGCTGCATCCCCTTTGCCGGGTTGGTGCGCTATGGGAACCACCGCTTGGGGCTTCGTTTGGCTGCTGGCTGGGCTTCCTGCCTTTGGCTCGGAGGGGCTCAGAAGTTGAACATACCTGTGTTCGGAAAATCCCTTATTTTGGCTGCTGATCCCTTATTTTTGAGGCTGCTGGTTCCTTATTTTCAAATCTGTAAGTTGGCAGCTATGAGCGAAGGAGCCCTTCCATGGAGACGCATGTAGTAGCTCAGAGGTAGAACATCTGCTTTTCCCACAGAAGGACTCAGACTCTGGCTGGCGTTTTCAGGAAACGATGGGAAGACCCGCTGCCAGAAATTGCGGGAAAGTTTCTGCCAATCAGTGTAGGCAGCATTGAGCGAAGTGAATCTGCGAGTCTGAGCTAGATGCATAAAAGTCAACTTTCTCTCTCTCTCTTTCTCTCTGCATGTCGATTGACAGATTATTTGGTTTCTCTACCTCTTTTGTGGGACGCGGGTGGCGCTGTGGGTTAAACCACAGAGCCTAGGACTTGCTGATCAGAAGGTTGGCGGTTCGAATCCCCGTGACGGGGTTAGCTTCCATTGCTTGGTCCCTGCTCCTGCCAACCTAGCAGTTCGAAAGCACGTCAAAGTGCAAGTAGATAAATAGGTACTGCTCCGGTGGGAAGGTAAACGGTGTTTCCATGCACTGCCCTGGTATCGCCAGAAGTGGCTTAGTCATGCTGGCCACATGACCCGGAAGCTGTACGCCGGCTCCCTCGGGCCAGTAAAGCGAGATGAGCGCCGCAACCCCAGAGTCGGTCACAGCTGGACCTAATGGTCAGGGGTCCCTTTACCTTTACTACTTTTTTTGTACCTGCCTAGATATTTATCTTTTCGGGGAAGTTGCTTTCTGAGGGTAGCGGGTAAACCTCCAAAATAAATTTGGGGCAGAGGCAGAAACTTTCAAATACATTTTACAGGAGACCAACACTTTCCCCCCAGAATAAGCAATAATCATTGGGTTGTAGAGTTGACAGGGCCCCAGCCATTGCAGGAAAACAGTATTGAGACCAGCTACATGAGACAATGGTTTCATATTATTTTTATTTGTTATATGTCACTATCTGGACAGGGATAGTCTGACTACAGCTTCTTTTTAAAAATACTTTATTGGTTTTAAAACTCCATAACAGAAATAATCAATAGATGTCAACAACAAAATAAAGATCAACATTGATTCCTTGATTGCTGCTTGTTTTGTTCCCCATTCTATATTTCAATTTAACACAAGCTCCAATCTTCCCCTTATGTTCCATAGTTAGATTCCTTGGGTACACACTTGACTTTATTTTCTCCCTACTCTTTAACTTGTTTTAGATTTTTCCAAAATTGTCCTATTCACACACAGAAACTCAATCGATATTTTGACAATGTTCTTTTACATAGACTTTCTCTATATTCCACTATCTGGTAATTTTTTCCTCCGTAACGTCTTGTAGCCTTGCTGATAGTCTTGCTAATTCTACATATTCTCTTATTTTGTTTTGCCAGTCTGATTTGGATGGGATAGTTTCTCCCTTCCAACCTTTTGTAATTAAAATTGCGGCAGCAATTGTAGCATACATAAAGATTCTCCTAAACCTTTTTTTTTTTTTTTTTGAATATCATTAAGGGTGCCTGGTTAACCTTCAGAACATCAGGGTCTTTTCCAGGGAGTCTTCTCTTCTCATGAGGTGGCCAAAGTCTTGGAGCCTCAGCTTCAGGATCTGTCCTTCCAGTGAGCACTCAGGGCTGATTTCCTTCAGAATGGAGAGGTTTGATCTTCTTGCAGTCCATGGGACTCTCAAGAGTCTCCTCCAGCACCAGAATCCAAAAGCATCCATTCTTCGGCGATCAGCCTTCTTTATGGTCCAGCTCTCACTTCCATACATCACTACTGGGAAAACCATAGCTTGAACTATACGGATCTTTGTTGGCAAGGTGATGTCTCTGCTTTTTAAGATGCTGTCTTGGTTTGTCATTGCTTTTCTCCCAAGAAGCAGGCGTCTTTCAATTTTGTGGTTGCTGTCACCATCTGCAGTGATCATGGAGCCCAAGAAAGTAAAATCTCTCACTGCCTCCATTTCTTCCCCTTCTATTTGCCAGGAGGTGATGGGACCAGTGGCCATGATCTTTGTTTTTTTGATGTTGAGCTTCAGACCCTAAATAAAAAAAACCCTTAATATCTAAGGGGGTCATCGGTTGTGTCTCTGCATTTGGTAGTACAGTTAGTAATACCGTCAGTTGGGAGAAAGCTTGGATAAGTTGCAGCCAAATTTAAATGGCTTTAAAAGGGGATTAAGACAGATTGGTGGCCGATAAGGCTACAAATTATGTCAAGGATCAGATGCACTATGCTTCCCCGCGCCAGTATCCGGGATCACAAATCTGTCATTCTCCCAGCTCTACCTCTATTTCAAATCAGAACCAGTGAAGGCGGTGAAGGTCCTGTGTGAGTGCCTGGAGGCGGTTGGAGGATGGATGGCGGCTAACAGATTGAGGTTGAATCCTGACAAGACAGAAGTGCTGTTTTTGGGGGACAGGAGGCAGGCAGGTGTGGAGCACTCCCTGGTCCTGAATGGGGTAACTGTGCCCCTGAAGGACCAGGTGCGCAGTCTGGGAGTCATTCTGGACTCACAGCTGTCCATGGAGGCGCAGGTCAGTTCTGTGTCCAGGGCAGCTGTTTTTCAGCTCCACCTGGTACGCAGGGTGAGACCCTCCCTGCCCACGGACTGTCTCGCCAGAGTGGTGCATGCTCTAGTTATCTCCCGCTTGGACTACTGCAATGCGCTGTATGTGGGGCTACCTTTGAAGGTGACCCGGAAACTACAACTAATCCAGAATGCAGCAGCTAGACTGGTGACTGGGAGCGGCCGCTGAGATCACATAACACTGGTCCTGAAAGACCTACATTGGCTCCCAGTACGTTTCCGAGCAAAATTCAAAGTGTTGGTGCTGACCTCTAAAGCCCTAAACGGCCTCGGTCCTTTATACCTGAAGGAGCGTCTCCACCTTCATCGTTCTGCCTGGACACTGAGGTCCAGCTCCGAGGGCCTTCTGGCGGTTCCATCACTGCGAGAAGCCAAGTTGCAGGGAACCAGGCAGAGGGCCTTCTCGGTAGCAGCGCCCGCCCTGTGGAACGCCCTCCTAGCAGATGTCAAAGAGAGAGAAAACTACCTGACATTTAGAAGACATCTGAAGGCAGCCCTGTTTAGGGAAGCTTTTAATGTTTAAAAGCTTCCATCCGCATTTCCATGTGCTGCCCCGGTTTGCCAGAAGCGGCTTAGTCATGCTGATCCGGAAGCTGTACGCCGGCTCCCTCGGCCAATAAAGCGAGATGAGCGTCACAACCCCAGAGTTGGTCACGACTGGACCTAATGGTCAGGGGTCCCTTTACCTTTACAACTTCACTAGCATCTCTCAGTATGTGAACAACACCGAACTTACCTTTTGTTGTTATCTCCATGAACTTACCTAAAAAGATAAAGAAAAGTCTGAGTTAAGCACTTGAAAAATCCATTGAAATCAGACATTATAAGTTCAGCTTAAGTTGGGTAGTTCTCTGTGGCTTTGCATAAGGTTTTGTATTTTTCTCAGAAGATGGATAAAGAATGAATAATCATTTTGGTAATTACAGTGGTACCTCGGGTTACATACGCTTCAGGTTACACACTCTGCTAACCCAGAAATAGTGCTTCAGGTTAAGAACTTTGCTTCAGGATGAGAACAGAAATCGTGCTCCGGCGGCGCGGCAGCAGGAGGAGGCCCCATTTGCTTCAGGTTAAGAACAGTTTCAGGTTAAGAATGGACCTCCAGAACGAATTAAGTACTTAACCAGAGGTACCACTGTATTGTGTTTGTATATTAGTCGCCAACGTGTTGCATGAGTCATACTACAACCCCCAATCGCTACCTGATTCCTGTCTGCCGGGTTAGCTCCCAAGTGTGCAAACTGACTCTGCTAAAGGGCGTTGCATTTTGCAAGTGACTCTTCGGAGGAAATGGAAAATATTTTTGAAGCGCCCTAGTTGTCTAGGAGTCCTTCGTATCATCGGGTTTTTCACCTTGACTTGCTGCTGTCAAATGCCTGGTTGCCTGAGCTAAAGCCTGAGTTGGAGCTGCTTCTCTGAACCACACGACGGACGCAGTTTTATTCCTGACAAACACCCTGACTATAAACTGCTCCGTGTGAAACTCAAAGCGACGGCGAGAGCCGTTTCCAGAAGGCCTGCAGCGGTCCCAGGAAAGCGATGATCGTTAGGCTCTCCGGGACCTTTTCAAAACCTTGCTTCCCCTTGGCTGTTAACCTCAATTTATTTAATTGGCCCCTGTCCAAGCATGGCAGAGAAATGCAGGCTGCCTGTTCGTGTTCAAAATTTGCCAGGCGCATTTTGCACCTGGCTATCAGACAAAGGGGACGCGGGTGGCGCTGTGGGTTAAACCACAGAGCCTAGGGCTTGCCGATCAGAAGGTGGGCGGTTCGAATCCCCGTGACGGGAGAGTGACGGGATGAGCTCCCGTTGTTCGGTCCCTGCTCCTGCCAACCTAGCAGTTCGAAAGCATGTCAGAGTGCAAGTAGATCAATAGGTACCACTCCGGCGGGAAGGTAAACGGCGTTTCCGTGCGCTGCTCTCGTTCGCCAGAAGCGGCTTAGTCCTGCTGGCCACATGACCCAGAAGCTGTACGCCGGCTCCCTCGGCCAATAAAGCGAGATGAGTGCTGCAACCCCAGAGTCGGCCACGACTGGACCTATTGGTCAGGGGTCCCTTTACCTTTACCTATTCCTCCAAGGACACATGGTTCACCCCTCTCCTTAATTCATCTCTACAACCACCCTGTGAGGTAGGTTAAGGGGCTGTCACTGACTCCAGGCTCACCCAGGGAGCTTCAGGACTGAGTGGGGAATTGAACCCTGAACTCCCAGGTCCAAGTCTGACGCTCTAACCGCTACACCCCACTCCCCCCTAGAGTCTTTTTGTGATGGGCCAGCTCTATTCAGTGATCTTCAGTAGGTGAGCAGCGTTGACTGCAACCCCGTTCTTCAGGAAATTTCGAAGATATGGAAGTCCCTTCGCTTTTCCCCTACAATCCCCGGGGGGAAAACTGAAAGAGGAGGAAGAGGATTGAAATGGTACCCAGTACTCGTTTCCTTGTCAAACCTAAGCTTATGTTACTGATGCATCATTTATAACTTGACATATAAAGCTGTGCTGTTTAAAATATATGTGCCATTTGCAGAGCAATCCATCGCCTGGTTTCGCAAAAGCACGTTCCACTCTGTTTAGCGGAGTTTGCCCCCAGACAAGTCAACACAGGGACTGCAGCCTCAAAGGTTGCAAACGCCTTTATACCTTCTGTATAACCAAAACTGCAAATATACCCGATACAGGCAGCAGGAGGAGAAAATTTCAAGCTCCTGCGACTTCTGCACCCATAGCCTTTGCCGCCAGAGAAGCAGGAAAATGTAGAAGGCGTTGGAAGTAAAAAAACCAAAAAAACCTGCCCGATTAGGGATGGGAGATTTGTGGTTCTTCAGAATTTGCTGGATAATCCACATCCCCTTTGAGCATTGTTGTGTTTTGTTGGTGAGCTGAAAGCAGCAACACTGGGTTGCATTTGCGGGACTGATACCCGTTCTGGATATGGGATAAATCAGGGAACACTGGAGATTTCTGCCCCAGGTTTGCATTCAGAACATGAGAAGAGGTTCCTGGATCAGGCCCTTCCTGTTTGCCAGATGCCTGGCAAATCCACAAGCAGCAGCTAAGTGCAAGAGTCCTCTGTGAATTTGTCTACTCCTAGGTTAACCAGCATCTTTAAAAGCATTTTAAAAGCAGAGACATCACCTTGCCAACAAAGGTCTGTATAGTTAAAGCTCTGGTTTTCCCAGTAGTGATGTATGGAAGTGAGAGCTGGACCATAAAGAAGGCTGATCGCCGAAGAATGGATGCTTTTGGATTCTGGTGCTGGAGGAGACTCTTGAGAGTCCCATGGACTGCAAGAAGATCAAACCTCTCCATTCTGAAGGAAATCAGCCCTGAGTGCTCACTGGAAGGACAGATCCTGAAGCTGAGGCTCCAACTCTTTTGCCACCTCAGGAGAAGAGAAGACTCCCTGGAAAAGACCCTGATGTTGGGAAAGATGGAGGGCACAAGGAAAAGGGGACGACGGAGGACGAGATGGTGGGACAGTGTTCTCGAGGCTACCAGCATGAGTTTGACCAAACTGCGGGAGGCAGTGGAAGACAGGAGTGCCTGGCGTGCTCTGGTCCAGGGGGTCACGAAGAGTCGGACATGACTAAACAACAACAGGTTAACCTAGGTTGGTCACCATCGCTGCCTCCTGCACAGGTGAGTTCCACAGTTTAACCACGCAATGAAGTGCTTTCTTTTGACTGCTCTGAGTCTTCCAGCCTCCGGCTTCTGTGGATGTTCACAGATTCTAGCGTCGTGAGATAATTCTGTGAAAATTCTCATATATCCAGCCCAAGAACGTTGGAATCTTAAGAGTTGGAAGGGACACCTGAGGGTCATCGAGCCAACTGCAGGAATCTCAGCTTGGAGAGCTGCTGCCAGACAGAGCCTAGACCCTCCTTCCTCCACAGCCTAGTTCTTTCCAGATGTTGGACTGCAACTCCCGCCACACCCAACAGTCAGGGATGATTTATTATTATTTATTGGTTAAAGGTCTATGCCCCCCTGCAGCTGCAGATGCAACATGAAAGCCCAAAATACACGATAAAAACAAGAGCAGGAAGCCAAGAACCCCAACACTGCCTTCCACAAATGCATTTAAAAGGGGTAAAACTCCTATCAAAAATGTACAGCCAACTACTTGAATGGGACACCAAAGATGAAGAAATAAAAGAAGTAATGGTGAAATGGGCGATAGACTTTGGATACAACATAGAGTTTGATAAGTGGAAGAAACTTTGGAACAAAGGTATGAAATTCTCGGCATGCGCAACACTTAGAGAGAACATGGAAAAAATGATGTACAGGTGGTACATCACGCCTGTAAAATTAGGAAAAACGTACACAACAACGGAGACAAACTATGCTGGAAATGTAAGATTAAGGAAGGCAATTTTTACCACATGTGGTGGTCCTGTGAAGTAATTAGAAAATTTTGGGAAATGATTTACAATGAATTTTTTAAAAAAATTAAATATACTTTCATAAAAAAAAAAAAACCGAGGCCTTCCTTTTGGGAATAATTGGAGAAGAAATTAAAAAGGAAGACCAAACACTTTTCCAATATGCAACAGTGGCTGCTAGAACACTAATGGCACAAAACTGGAAGATATAAAAAATCTCAACTATAAATGAGTGGCAATCTAAATTATTTGAATATATAGAATTGGCAAAAATGACACAGAAAATAAGAAACCAAAAAGGTACAAAGTTTAATATTGAGTGGAATAAATTTATGACATATATTGAAACAGATGCAAAAATTTTTAAAAATCACAGTGGGCTTGATGTAACGCCTGCGACATAAAGAGTTTTGAGAAAAACAAACTGCAGATAGAAAACCCTTGTAACATATTCCGAAACCGAGTTGAAGGGAAGTCAATTATTGTTGTGTGATTTAGTTATTTAGTTATTGTAAGTTTAATCTGTTGGTTTTATGTTATGCAGTGTTGTTGTTTTTTCTTTGTTGTCTTTTTTTCTTCTTTTTTGTTTTGTCTTTTCTGCTGTCTTAATGTTTGGTGTTGTATAATGAATTGAAAGTAGTAATAACAAAAAAAAAGGGTAAAGTTAAAGGACCCCTGACAGTTAAGTACAGTCGCGGACGACTCGGGGGTTGCAGAGCTCATCTCGCTTTATTGGACGAGGGAACCGGCGTACAGCTTCCGGGTCATGTGGCCAGCATGACTAAGCCGCTTCTGGTGAACCAGAGCAGCCCATGGAAACACCGTTTACCTTCCCGCCGGAGCGGTACCTATTGATCTACTTGCACTTTGATGTGCTTTCGAACTGCTAGGTTGGCAGGAGCAGGGACCGAGCAACGGGAGCTCACCCCGTCGCAGGGATTCGAACCGCCAGCCTTCTCATTGGCAAGCCCTTGGCTCTGTGGTTTACACCACAGCGCAACCCGCATCCCTTAAAAGGGGTAAGGTAAAGGTAAAGGGACCCCTGACCATTCGTTCAAGTCGTGACCGACTCTGGGGTTGCGGCGCTCATCTCGCTTTATTGGCCGAGGGAGCCGGCGTTTGTCCTCAGACAGCTTCCGGGTCATGTGGCCAGCATGACTAAGCCGCTTCTGGCAAACCAGAGCAGCGCACGGAAACGCCGTTTACCTTCCCGCCGGAGTGGTACCTATTTATCTACTTGTACTTTGACGTGCTTTCGAACTGCTAGGTTGGCAGGAGCAGGGACCGAGCAACGGGAGCTCACCCCGTCGCGGGGATTCGAACTGCCGACCTTCCCATCGGCAAGCTCTAGGCTCTGTGGTTTAACCCACAGCACCACCCGCGTCCCATCTTAAAAGGGGTGTACAATATTCTAATAAGCCAAAGGCTTGGCTGAAATCATGGAGCAAAATCTAGGCACGGTCAGGCTGGAGCGGAGAGCGATGGTTGAGATGGCTAAACGCTTTGATCTGTCCTAAGGCGGCTCTCTGTGTTTCCAGTTCTGGTAAAGGGAGCTGGAAGCAGTACAGCTTTGTTCCTCATCCATTTATCGTTTCAACGCTCCTCTTTGGACCGGTGCCCAGATCGACAGGTGTCTGCGAGCAAAAGCAGAATGCAGGCATATGGTGGACTCTGTGTTGGGGTGTGTGTGTTTGGCGTGGTGTTGTGATATGACCTGAGGCCAAATTTAATGTTATGTTCGTAAGAGGTGTGGGGAATTGCAGAGCTCAAAAATTCACAGACAGAGCTATTGATGGCTGGCAGGAACCAATGGCTATGCTCTGCCTCTTGTGTTTAGAGACAGTGATGCTTCTGAATGCTACTTGTTGGAAACCAGTGTTAGAAACTTAGGTATCAAATGGCACCTTGAATCTAGGTTGCGGTCGCCACAACGGAAAGTCTAATTGTCAGGGGGTTGGTCAACATCAACTTCGTTGGACTGGTCATGTTGTGCGGATGCCTGATGATCGTCTTCCAAAGCAACTGCTCTATTCCAAACATAAAAATGGAAAGCGTAATGCTGGTGGTCAACAAAAGAGGTTTAAAGACTGTCTCAAGGCAAATCTAAAAAAATGTAGTATAAAGACCGACAACTGGGAAACACTGGCCTGTGAGCGCTCCAGTTGGAGAACAGCCTTTCCCAAAGGTGTCATGGGCTTTGAAGACACTCGAACTCAGGACGCAAGGGAGAAACGTGCTAAGAGGAAGGCACGCTTGGCAAATCCACACCATGATCAACTCCCGCCCGGAAACCAATGTCCCCACTGTGGAAGGACGTGTGGATCCAGAATTGGCCTCCACAGTCACTTACGGACTCACTGTTAAAACCGTGTTTATGGAAGACAAATGTTACTCAGCTACGAGGGTTTGCAGAAGAAGAAGAAGGTGGTCTATATGACTCCAGGGATCTCTTCCAACACTACAATTCCACGATTCTACGATCTCAACAACAATACTCGGCTGACGCTTGCTCTTACAACAATTTGTTCATCCCAGTATGCAAGAAGGAGAAATACGCATAGTGGAGGCGGAAATGGAATTAACTATGGACTAAGGCGGAGGTTTTTGAACTGCGGTCGGCAACCTGGCACCCAGAAATCTCCACGTAGTCGCAGTTGGACCCATGCTAGTAGCGAAACACGCCTGGCTAATTTCTAACCCTGCTGGAAACCACAGGAGTTTCTCTTATGCCTGAATTATTTCTATCCCACCCATTTCTGGGCAGCTCCCAGCACATATGAAAACATGTCAAGCATTTTTAAAAAAACTTCCTGATACAAGGTTGCCTTCAGAGGACTTCTAAAAGCCGGATAGTTGTTCATTTCCTTGACATCTAGTGGGAGGGCGTTCCACAGGGCGGGTGCCACCACAGAGAAGGCCCTCTGCCTGGTTCCCTGTAACCTCACTTCTAGCAGTGAGGGAACCGCCAGAAGGCCCTCGGAGCTGGACCTCAGTGTCCAGGCTGAGCAATGGGGGTGGAGACGCTCCTTTGAGTATACAGGGCCAAGGCCATTTAGTGCTTTGAGGGTATTATTATTATTTATTATTAAGATGCACGTATGGGGACTGGATTCCTCACACGCACATCAAGAAGGGAGCATATGCAGCCCCACATATTACAAATATCATATGCCCAGCCTCTTGGGTTTCTCACATTTTGCATACCACGAACCCCACATTTCTAAGCCCCAACCCTTGCAGCCCTTTGGCTTAGAAATGCAGTTGAGCTTCTCAGGAGGTAAGTTTTTGTACTCGATATGTTGCTGTTCTTACACTTCTGCAGATTCATAGCATACACATGGTCCTAACTTTGGCCATTTCTCCAGAAGGCCCTCGGAGCTGGACCTCAGTGTCCGGGCTGAATGATGGGGGTGGAGACACTCCTTCAGGTCTACTGGACCGAGGCCGTTTAGGGCTTTAAAGGTCAGCACCAACACTTTGAATTGTGCTCGGAAACGTACTGGGAGCCAATGTAGGTCTTTCAGGACCGGTTTTATGTGGTCTCGGAAGCCGCCCCCAGTCACCAGTCTGGCTGCCGCATTCTGGATTAGTTGCAGTTTCTGGGTCAGCTTCAAAGGTTGGAAATCTCAAGAAATACCAACAATAGAAGAATGGCAGATGAAGATGTTGGTGCGCATGTGCGGCACCCCGTATGGAGTGCACACCCTGTAGAAAGTGTGCATGTGCGGCGTCCTGTACGGAGTGCGCATCCTGAATAGTGTGCATCTGCGGCATCCCATATGGACAGTGCATCCTGTACAGAGTGCGCATGTGCGGCATTTCTTACGGGATACTGCACATGTTCACGCCGTATGTAGTGCGCATGCGCTGCAGCCCGTATGGTTGCCGTGCGAGAACGGCAGCCTGTACGTACGCCGTGTGCCCTCGGCCGCTCTACAGCTGGGGGGAGGCAGGTGCCACCCTGTCACCCCCTCCCCCAGAGTGGCACCTGGGTCGGCTCGCCCCCTCCGCCCCCCACTTCGTGCGCCCCTGATTGGGGGTCTTGTTTCTTGGAAACCGAGCGTTGCGAAACCTGCAGGATTTTCCTTTCGTCCGTTTCCGGTTCTGTAATCCAGCTTGACTTTGGAGCAGTGGGCAGGGTTTGGGCGTAGTTGGTTGTCTCAGGGCGAGGCCCTGAGGAACAAAAGCTTCTGGCAGCCTTCCTTAGCCTGCGGTTCTTGGGTGAGTTGCCCCACCGGCAATTTGCCAAATCTCTTGATCCTACCCTGCTCTTTGGAAATGGAGTATTTGCTCGCAACGTTCAGGGTGTCAGGATATTTGCCTCGGCGCGTCAGTACCGACTAGGAAACTTTTTCCTTATTCATGCATTTAGGTCAGGTTTCCTGGAAGGTGCTTGGCTAAAGTTTCGCAACCTGAGCCCTGATGACGGCGCTCTGGACCCGGCGACCAGTTCCTACGATCAGTTCTCTTGGGCGCATAACTCCCCAGATTTCTTTGGTCCTCTTGATTGTTGCTTCCAGGTCCCAGAAGTGGGCCAGAGAGGTTTGTTTGTTGCCACATTCCCACCCCCCCGCCTTTCCTCCGAGGCTGGGTTCGAAATTTGCCAAGCGCGTTTCGCACCCGGCACCCGGCCGCTTGCGACCGACTGAAGATGTCCGGGGGCCAGGATAGCGCCTGTTATCTCCACTATCAGGGGGATCCTTGGATCTGGACTGTTTTCACACACCAGCAACACATCCTGCAGAATTCTTATATATTATCTGCACGATCGGAATGAATTTCAAGAACCAAAATGCCTTTTCAGTGCCGCGTGAGCAGGACCGGTAAATAATGTTCATTGTTGTCGCTTCTCTTTGCTAACCCCATTATGTACTGTCTGTGTCACCCTTAAGAAAATGAGGTCAGAATAGGCCAGAGTAGGTCAGAATAGGCGTGTGTGTATGTGTGTATGTATGTGTGTATACTGGTGTGTGCGCGCGCGCCTATTCTGACCTCATTTTCTTAAGGGTGACAGCACAGTTCTTGTGCTGGACACAACCGGGGCAATACAACACAGCTTCGTGATCCACGGACAGCCTATACACACACACACACACACACACACACACACACACACACAGAGAGACATATATGTGTGTGTCTGTGTGTCTGTGTGTGTCTCTGTGTTTGTGTGTTTATGTATATGTGTGTGTGTGTGTGTATGTGTGTGTGTGTATATATATATATATGTCAGGGAACTGCCATCGGAGGAACAGGTGGTGGAAAGGCTCCAGGAGAATAGGAGAGATTCTGCAGCAGAAGAAGGAACCAGTAGGGGGAGAGCAGGAGCTCCGGAGGAAGGGGAGTCGGAGGGGAGGCTCTGGGATACTTCCAGTGAGAATAGTGAAGAGGTAACAAGACCCCCCTTAGGAACTCCCACCCTTCGCCGGAAACTGTCACGCAGAGAGTCCCGGAGGCGCATGTCCGTCAAACAGCTTTTATGCTGGCGTAAGTTCCGTAGACGCCCACTGTCAGATTCTACCAGCGACTGACGGAGTCATGCTTTGGGGGCTCCGTTAGTGACTCGGTTTGGTTGACCAGCCAAACCCCAGAGGGATCAAGCTTTTACGCACAAGCAGCTCATTATCCCATCACAATATATGTGTGTGTGTGTCTGTACTTAACCTGAAACTGTTCTTAACCTGAAGCACCACTTTAGCTAATGGGGCCTCCTGCTGCTGCCGCGCCGCCGGAGCACGATTTCTGTTCTCATCCTGAAGCAAAGTTCTTAACCTGAAGCACTATTTCTGGGTTAGCGGAGTATGTAACCTGAAGCGTATGTAACCTGAGGTACCCCTGTATATATGTATGTGCAGCAGCAACACCTGTGCATTTAAACGGATTATCGAGTAAGCAGAACGACGCCAGATTCTGCACTCAAATATTTAAGGACCTGTTACTCATCTTGGCAAACAGTCTTGGGATTTGGAGCATAATTCCTCTTTCAACAGATGGGGGAGTCAACGGCTGAGAGAGGGAGTGACGTGTACAAAGTCGCCCGATGTGTTTATGAACACAGATAATTTGGAATTTGATTTCTGGACTGCTGAGGCCTCCTCCTGCTCGATAGGGTTCGAAATTAGCAGGGCGCCAGGGGCTTTTTGCGCCTAAAGATTCTCCGTTTGCGAGCACCTCAAAAAGTCTGGGTGCTGTTTTTTGCATCTGGATGACACCCAAGGATTACTGAAATGTATGTGCTCTGAAGCCTCAAAGTAAATGTTTTCGAGACGCTCAAAAACCATTCCACTTTATCACCACGTCAGCAGTGCAATCTCTGATGCTACGCTGACAAATAAAAGATTTATAGAACTGGAGAGCTGGAAGGCACCTGAAATTGTCATCTAGTCCCATGACCTGCAGTGCAGGAAATATTTTAACGTGGGGGCTTAAGCCACAGTTTATCAGGGGGGTGGACAAACAAGCCACTTAGCATGAGCATAGCTGGGGGGGGGATAGCTGCCCCCCCATCAAGTAAATAAATAAAAATACTTAACTAAAAGTAGAAATAGGATATTTGAAATTAAAAATGACAGATTTTTTTCCTGAGCCCATGGAGTCAAAATAAAGCACCGTATTTTTCGTTCTATAAGACGCACCAGAGCACAAGACGCACCTACTTTTTGGAGAAGGAAAACAAGGGAAAAAATATTCTGAATCCCAGAAGCCAGAACAGCAAGAGGGATTGCTGCGCAGTGAAAGCAGCAAATCCCTCTTGCTATTCTAGCTTCTGGGATAGCTGCGCAGCCTGCATTCGCTCCATAAGACGCACACACATTTCCCCTTACTTTTTAGGAGGGAAAAAGTGAGTCTTATAGAGCAAAAAATGTGGTAATTTTAAACCACCGTTGTCGAGGCATCTCATTCTGAATCTGCTCAACAGAAGTGATGACAGGTGGGGTGTCCTGCGCCCCAAGCACAAATCCTGGCATAGGAGCCAACTCCTAAGGGCCGAGATCCCTTCGCCTCCCCCTTAATAAAATATTTGAGGGGCCTCCCCACAGAAAATGAATGGGTATTGCAATTCAAACGGTGTTTGAGCACTTCATTATGGGATCAATTAATGGGGTGTGTGTGTTATTTTATAGAAGTTTGTGCCCCTGAGTCCTGGCTACACCCATGCCACATAGGGGATTTTTTAATTTTTTTGCACCCTCTCAAAAAATTAAATAAATCTTGAAAACATGTTTTGGTTGCCAAAATTCAAGGCGTGCCAGTAAATCCTTTCCCGAGGGAGTTATTCATGGCTTGGGTGCCTTCAGCTCAAACCACCTCCTTGCCGCTTCTGTGACTCAGAAAAACCAGACAGCAATCCTCCAGTCTTTTCCAGCTCTGTTTGTTTGACGTTCTAGAACAGGGGTAGGCAACTTAAGACCCAGGGGCCAGATCCGGCCCAATCACCTTCTCTCTTTTTGAAAAAAATATTTTTATTGATTTTTACAAATAATTTCCAAAAATCATATAACACACTTTCTTATCTTATACAGTGGTACCTCTGGTTACATACTTAATTCATTCTGGAGGTCCGTTCTTAACCTGAAACTGTTCTTAACCTGAAGCACCACTTTAGCTAATGGGGCCTCCCGCTGCCGCCGCGCGATTTCAGTTCTCATCCTGAAGAAAAGTTCTTAACCCGAGGTACTATTTCTGGGTTAGCGGAGTCTGTAACCTGAAGCGTATGTAACCTGAAGCGTCTGTAACCTGAGGTACCACTGTACAATGTTTTGGACTTCCATCAACTGCATCTGAAGATTTTTCAATCTTTATCACTTAATCTACATTTCTTAATTTCTCTATTACAGTCATACCTCATGTTACATTTGCTTCAGGTTGAGAATTTTCAGGTTGCATCCCGCGGTGACCCAGAAGTACCGGAAAGGGTTACTTCTGGGTTTCGCCACTCGTACATGCGCAGAAGCGGCAAATTGCGATGCGCAGACGCAGGTTGTGTTCTGCTCATGTTGCAAATGGGCCTCCGGAACGGATCCCATTCGCAACCAGAGTTACCACTGTACTTTTATTCGTCCTGAACTAATAACTCTCTTCATAGTCTTCTCTGCAATATTTCGCATAATCCTCCTTGCAAAACTTCTTGCAGTCTTACTAGCGTAATCTGTTTATTGCAATTGCTTTTCAAATAGTTCAAATATTTACTCCAGTCCTCTGAGAATCTCTGGACCCGCAGGTTTTGGATCCTTCCTGTCATCTTATCTAGTTCTGCATAGTCCATTAATTCCGTCTGCCATTCTTCTTTCATCGATAGTTCTTCGACCCAATCACACCTTCTCAGTCTGGCCCACGGACGGTCTGGGAATCAGCGTGTTTTTACATGAGTAGAATGTGTCCTTTTATTTAAAATGCATCTCTGTGTTGTTTATTTAGAAGACATCTGAGAGCAGCCCTGTATAGGGAATTTTTTTCATGCTATTATGTTTTTATATTCGTTGGAAGCAGCCCAGAGAGGCTGGAGCAGGCATGCCCAAACTCAGCCCTCCAGATGTTTTGGGACTACAACTCCCATCATCCCTAGCTAACAGGACCAGTGGTCAGGGGTGATGGGAATTGTAGTCCCAAAACAGCTGGATGGCCGAGTTTGGGGGTGCCTGGGCTGGAGCAACACAGTCAGATGTGCGGGTACAAATCTTCTTCTTCTTCTTCTTCTTCTTCTTCTTCTTCTTCTTCTTCTTAGTTTGAAGCACTTGTGATATACCGTATTTTTCGCTCTATAACACGCACCCGACCATAACACGCACATAGTTTTTAGAGGAGGAAAACAAGAAAAAAAAATATTCTAAACGAAACAGTGGATGTATGATTTTTGTGGTTCATGCTGTGGCCACAGACATGTGATCTGACAGTGAGTTTGGAGTAGCCCAATGCAAAAATCCCGAGGATCCATGCTTTGTAACCACATTTTTGCACCACTGTGGCCCCAGGGAACAGTGGGTGCGTGATTTTTTTGGTGCAAGATGTAGCCATGGACATGCTATGTGATCTGATGGTGAATTTGGGGTGACCCAGTGCAAAAATCCTGAGGATCCATGTGGATCCGTGCTTTGTAACCGCGTTTTAAGTGGGGAGGGAAGGAAAAGCACTCAAGGGACAAGGAGCACGCGTGGGGTGGGTGGAGAAGGAGGATGCTGCTAATAATGCAGATGTAATGGTTCTAGGGGGTTGCTCGTGCGTAAGTCCTCGCCACACCTGGCTGAGTTACCTGGGTGAACCCTTTCTGTCCGGACAGCCACCCATCAATCGCTGGCAGAATCCGTCAGTGGGCGTTTTTTGAACCTCTTCCAGCAAAGAAGTTCTTTGACGCCCAGTCTCCTCCTACTCTCCCTGCGCGGAAGTCTTCTGCGCAGGGAGGGTGTGGGCAGCGGAGGACCCGTGCTCTCCCCACTTGTCTCCGGTGAAGAGTCCTGGAGCCTTCTCTCCGATTCCCCCATCTGCCCCCCTTTACCCCTGGTGTTACGCTGATTTCCTTCCCCAGCAGATGGGCTGCCTCTCTCCCTGCTGGGACCCTCTCCGGCATCCCTCTGGAGCCCTCCCTCCGCCTCTGGCTCCGATGGCAGTTCCCTGACAGCAGGAGAGGGGTTTAAGGGGAGAAGAAGCACGTGTGGGGTGGGTGGAGAAGGATGCTGCTGATAATGCAGGAGAGGGGTATAAGGGGAGAAGGCTCCCCTCCTCTCCCACTTTGCTCCTTTAAAGCAAGTAGGCTCTGCTTTTCTCCCTCCTCCCCGCTCATCCCCGGCTTAGTGAGCTAAAAAACTTTGCTGTTATGTAGGGAGCTGAGTGGGGAGGAGAGAGGGAACAGAGAGCCTGCTTGCTTTAAAGGAGCCAACCAGACAGGAGCCGCTTACACTCGTGTAAGCGGCTCCTCTCCTCTCCCACTTTGCTCCTTTAAAGAAGCAGGCTCTCTGTCCCTCTCTCCTCCCCACTCAGCGGCTGAGGAGGGAAGGAAGGGGAACCATGGATCTTCTGCTCACGACTGCAGCAGATCCCCCCCCGCCACCCGTAGGCATTAGATTAGATTAGATTAGATTAGATTAGATAAGATTAGATTAGATTAGATTAGATAAATTTATTGTCATTGTCCGTATATACACAGTATACACAACAACGAAAATCAAACACCCAAGACCGGATTCCCATACACATTTGCACGTATCTCCAACACTCTCATCCATAACACGCACAGACATTTCCCCTTACTTTCTAGGAGGAAAAAAGTAAGTGTTATGGTGCAAAAAATACGGTATATCACGAAAGGCAGAATTTAGGGCTGCCATACGTCCATAATTTCCCAGACCTAGCTAGGATTCGTCCATCGAAAATGGCGTCCGAGCAGAATTTTCGGAAACCGGTGAAAATGTTTGCGTATGGCAGTCCATATTGGAATTGTTGGATTTTTTTGGCGGATTTCTGTAAACATAACTTTAAAAATTCTCTTTGGGGCGGGTGTGTGTGTGTGTGGAGATTTTGCAGAAAAAGCTCCACAACTTTTGCTCCCGGATTTTCAGTTCTTGAAATACGGTCACCCTACAGAAGCACACAGCGCTCTGCAGATGGAAGAAGCGAAAAAATACCACTTCCTTTTGAGTAGTTTTTCCAGTGTGGGATTTGCTGGGGTTTACTCATCGTGCAATAATAAGTGGCTCAGATAGAAAGTGGGCGACTTCTGCAAAATGTGTGGGGTGCCCTGAGATTCACAGCAGCTTGCCTTTACCTTTTTTCAAGATGCATAACAGGAAAACCCTTTGTCACCTTTTAACTGATGCGTCCCCAGTCGACCTCTAAATTTGCCGTTCCTGATTTGAGTGGCAGATATCTCTCATGCCCTCTTATTACGTTTATGATGCAAGGCTCTCTCTTCCTGCGAGTTCTTTTCAAAACCGGTTGTAGCATCTCAAGATCAAAATGCTAAAAATAATTATTAAATGCAGGATGATGTCCTCTCTCTGCTAGATTAAGATTTTAAAATCACTTAACACCCCGAAGCCCAGGCCATCATGTTAAGAATGTCATGCAAGATACTGTTTTGTTATCTAGTGCACTGCTAACACACTCCTTCCATTCTGTTAGGCAGGATTCTAAATCTTCCCATTTTCCAGCTGAGAAACTTGAGGCCAAGTGTGATTGTCCATGCACTGGCGGAGGCTGATGGGTGGTGGTACTTTGGTTCTCAAATTTAATCCGTTTCAGAAGTCCGTTCCAAAACCAAAGCGTTCCAAAAACAAGGCGCACTTTCCCATAGAAAGTAATGCAAAACGGATTAATCCGTTCCAGACTTTTTTAAAAAAAACCTAAAATAACAATTTAACATGGATTTTACTATCAAACGAGGCCATTGATCCATAAAATGAAAGTAATGAACAGTGTACTGTTCTATAAAATAAATAAGACAGTATTGTAGATGATAAAAATAAATTATTATTTCTTTCTTAGCTGCACTGATGATGGTCATTGTTTGGATGGGGGGCTTTTATTCATTTCCGCAGTCACGCAATCAATCAGTCAGTAGCTGAGCTGGGTTCCACACAGTCACAAAAACAAATTAATCGAAAAAGCCTCAAAACAAAAAAGCAAAATAAACAACAAAAGCTCCAAACTTAATCAGTTCGGAAGTCCATTTGACTTCCAAAATGCCCTGGAAACAACAGCCAACAGCCGCTCGGCTTCCGAAAAACGTTCAAAAACCGGAACACTTACTTCCGGGTTTTCGGAGTTTGAGAACCAAGGCGTTTGAGAACCAAAACACCACTGTATTCCAAAACACCCAGAGCGCGTCAGGTTGAGGGAAACTGATGTATAGAACAGAAAGAGCAGTACAGTGGACTCTCGCAACCTGCGCAACCTGTTCGCAACCCGCGTCTGCGCATGCACGGGTTGCGCTTCTGCGCTTCTGCGCATACGCGACCGCCGAAACCCAGAAGTAACCCGTTCCAATGCTTCTGGGTTTCGGCGGTCCGCAACCCGAAAAAACACAACCTGAAGCGGCTGAAGTATGACTGTATATAAATATCTCGAGAATAATTCCTGAATCTCAAAGTAATTTACAGACAAGGATGGGATGGATAAACTGGTTGCCAGGCTTTGCCCGCAGTTTGCTGTTTCAGATAGGAGTGACCACAAATTCATTGAATGAACAAGCAGATTTCAGAGGGTTTAATGAAGCCTGGGAGGTTTGTGTTTAAAGGTCAGCTCGGGTAAGGGAACCCCAGGTAAGAGCATCTCTTGCTCTCCTCCCCGGGGGGGGGGGGTTTAAATGTTGCTCACAGACCAGATGTGGCCAGAGATAAACAACATTGCCGGTCCTGGAGCCCCGTTCATTTTTATTTATTTGCTATAAAGCATTTTAGAACCTGCCAGAAAGGTTCCTGGACAGTCTTCCCTAAGATGATGATGATAATTTATTTATACCCTGCCCTCTCCAGCCAAGACCGGGCTCAGGGCGGCTAACACCAAATATAAAAACAATTGGTTGAAATATTGCTTAAAAAACAAATACAGTGGTACCTTGGGTTAAGTACTTAATTCGTTCCGGAGGTCCGTTCTTAACCTGAAACTGTTCTTAACCTGAAGCACCACTTTAGCTAATGGGGCCTCCCGCTGCCGCTGCGCCACTGCCACATGATTTCTGTTCTCATCCTGAAGCAAAGTTCTTAATCCGAGGTACTATTTCTGGGTTAGTGGAGTCTGTAACCTGAAGCGTATGTAACCCGAGGTACCACTGTACAACATTAAAACATTAAAAGGCAAGCTCATTTCAGTGGAAACTGAATCAAAAACTTTTTGGGGGATAAAAACGTCAAGTCTTCACCAAGGCTAACTATCCAGGCTGGTCCTACATGGGCCAGAAAAAGCCAGGGAAGTCCCCAAATAGGAGTTCCAACACAGAGGGAGAAAGGAAAAAGGAAAGAGGGGAAGGGGATCAAGTTGATTCCAAGCCAAAGGCCAGGCGGAACAAGATCAGCAGGAAAACAAGCCCCCAACCTACAGGCGTACCATCTAAAACAGGTCAGCGCGGGGATTCGCTTCTGCAGCGCCGGAACTCGCGTCTGTGCAGACGCCGAAAATCGCGGGTGCGCGTGTTCACAATCCGGTCCACAGAGGGATCTCCGCTGCAGTGAACCGGCCCAGGTGAGGTAAACCTTGCCGACCCCTGATCTAAAAAGTGATGACACAAAAGGAAAAGCAGGAGGAGGAGGGAAGAGGAAAACGAGCGATTCTTAATTGAATGATGTCATAGGTGGGTTTCCCCCATGGAGGACCAGTTGCTGCCCTGCTAACTGGCTGATCAATTAGGGAATTGGATCTTCGGTCTCATCCAGTAGGTTGGTTCTTGGGTCATTAACTAAGGGGCTGCTTGTTTTGTTCTTCCGCTTGCCTCCTCGCTGAGATATAACAGCCAAGCTCTTAGCGTTTCGCAGCCAGGCAATGCGCATTATGGAGTGATAATTAAATTGGGACTCTGATGCCGCAATCTCCGTAGTGTTTGTGGACGGGACCAGCCCCTGTTGCATTTTTTTGGCACGCGTTGCAGGTGGCGCTGTGGGTTAAACTACAGAGCCTAGGGCTTGCCGATCAGAAGGTTGGCAGTTCGAATCCCCGTGACGGGGTGAGCTCCCGTTGCTCGGTCCCTGCTCCTGCCAACCTAGCAGTTCGAAAGCACATCCAAGTGCAAGTAGATAAATAGGTACTGCTCCGACGGGAAGGTAAACGGCATTTCCGTGCGCTGCTCTGGTTTGCCAGAAGCGGCTTCGTCATGCTGGCCACATGACCCGGAAGCTGTACGTCGGCTCCCTTGGCCAATAAAGCGAGATGAGTGCCGCAACCCCAGAGTCAGTCACGACTGGACCTAATGGTCAGGGGTCCCTTTACCTTTACCTTTTTTACATTTTGAATAATCTAGAGAGGTGGCGACGCAGGACGGCTTTAAAAGAGGATAGGACAAAAATAAATATAGTGTCCAGATCAAAGGAAGTAATATTCTGCCTGGGTCAGACAACTGGAGGGCGGGTCGGCTGCTAATGTCATTATACACCTTTAGGCACAAGGTAAAAATGTTCCTCTTTTGCCAGGCCTTTGGCTGATTAACATCTGATGCCCTTTGAAATGTCTTTCGGGTGGGAAGATTTTTGGTTCGTTTCCCCCCCTTGTTTTTAATATGTATTTTTTAAAAAATTGTAATTTCATGTTGCAAACAGCCCTGAGATCTACAGATGAAGAGATGTATCCTAATAATAATAATAATAATAATAATAATAATAATAATAATAAACAACAATAATAATCAGCCTTTGTTTGGGTCCAGCAGGGCTTTTCTGACATAAGGCACACAGGCCGCCCACCAAAATTACCTTTGGATCCAAAGTCTGTTTCTTTTCCTGAGAAACGCAGTTCATAAACACAGTCCTTCTAAATTTAGTTGCCGTTCACTCAGGTATGCAGGGCTGAAGACAAACGATAAACAGAAGCTTGACCTTTTAAGGAAAATGACAGTTTTGGAATCGTGCAAACCCCGTGTTGCTTCGGTCTTTAAGCAGAGGCTTGACAACCATATGTCAGGAGTGCTCTGATGGTGTTTCCTGCTTGGCAGGGGGTTGGACTCGATGGCCCTTGTGGTCTCTTCCAACTCTTCTATGATTCTATGATCTAGTCCGTAGCTGACCTTTGATTCCTGCAGACCCACAGCCTACCTTCCTGGGGCAAAAGTCCACTGTCTGCCCCCACAACATCCTAAAAGGGAGATAATGCCAATGTGTCAGTTTAGCAGGGAAGCGTCTGTAAACATGCTAGGCTTAAGCTGGGGCAGGAGGAAGCAAGGCTTTCCGGATCTGTCCTTCAAGGACGGCAGGGCGAGTAAAGGTAAAGGACCCCTGGACGGTTAAGTCCAGTCAAAGGTGGCTCTGGGGTTGCAGCGCTCATCTCGCTTTAAGGCCGAGGGAGCCGGCGTTTGTCCACAGACAGCTTTCCGGACTAAACCGCTTCTGGCGCAACGGGACACCGTGACGGAAACCAGAGGACACGGAAACGCCGTTTACTTTCCCGCCGCAGTGGTACTTATTTATCTACTTGCGCTGGTGTGCTTTTGAACTGCTAGGTTGGCAGGAGCTGGGACAGAGCAACAGGAGCTCACCCCGTCGTGGGGATTCGAACCGCCGACCTTCTGATCGGCAAGCACAAGAGGCTCAGTAGTTTAGGCCCACGTCTCAGTGCAAGACCCCAAATCAGTCCAGTCTTTCCAGTGCTCCAGGTAAGCTGATGTGTTGCCAGTCTCATTCTTTGAACCGCTTCTTCCTTAACCTCACATTCCATCCCTCAACTCCACCCCAATCCTAATCCCAGTTCCAGCTCCCCCCTGCCATGTTGTTCCTAACCCCCTAAGAAAAGAAAGAGGTTTCTAGTCCCTTCTAATAACTCTTTTAAGCCTGTATGTGGGACTCCTCTCTCTCTCAATCTATATTTCCACCCCATTCCTTTCTATGCACAACATGCATGCACATAGATTTATATTTACCTGTGTATCCACGCATCTTTCTGCTTCTTAACCAGAATTTCACATTACTGGAAACTTAAAATTCACCTGTGTCCACAAACGTTTTTTCCTTTCTTATCTGGATTTTGCAAAACCAGAATCCCACAATATTCCTGTATCCACCATTTATCCGGGATGCGGGTGGTGCTGTGGGTTAAACCACAGATCCTAGGACTTGCTGATCAGAAGGTTGGTGGTTCGAATCCCTGCGACGGGTGAGCTCCCGTTGCTCGGTCCCTCCTCCTGCCCACCTAGCAGTTCGAAAGCACAAAGTGCGAGTAGATAAATAGGTACCACTCCGGCGGGAAGGTAAACGGCGTTTCCGTGCGCTGCTCTGGTTCGCCAGAAGCGGCTTAGTCCTGCTGGCCACATGACCCGGAAGCTGTACGCCGGTTCCCTCGGCCGATAAAGCGAGATGAGCGCCACAACCCCAGAGTCAGCCACGACTGGACCTAATGGTCAGAGGTCCCTTTACGTTTACCTTTACCATTCATCCACCCATCCATTCTTTCATATGTATGCCGCTTTTTCATTAAAAAAAATCATGCTGAGAGCAGCTTTCCACAAAGAAAACAGGAATGCATTTCAAACAAACTATACAAAAAAATTATAATATAGCAAAACAATAACACAGTAACAGTTTCATAATAACATAGCAAAACAATAGCAAATTAAAACACACGCATTTCAGTACTGTAAATATAATAACATTGCTTAAGCTACATGCAACATCAGATAGCAAAAATAACAAGGGAGTTTCACAGTTTGACCTCAGTCCTAGAAGCTGAATGTTGGAAGATTCAGATTAGAGAAAGTCCTTCATGCAGCTATGAAACTTCCTCCCACACCTCCTTTTCTATTTATCATTCCTCTCTGCTCCCTCTGTTTTCCATGTGGCCCAAGCCCAAGCTCTCTGTTACACCTGGGAGAAGGCCTCCTCTATTTCCCAAGTTGTTGTTTTCTCCCCTTTTAGTTCATAATCTGTTTTCAAATGTCTCTGGAATGTGCATTCCTCCCTTTTAGTCTCTGAGTAGGTGGTGTGTCCTGCTGGAAGCTTTTTGCCAATTTGGACCCATTTGGATGGCCTGGAATACTTACAGCCTCATCAAAGCAGTCTTTATGATATGAGTTAGTAGCAGTCTGCTTCAAGAGCAACCTGTCCCTAATGGAAGACGCGGGTGGCGCTGTGGTCTAAACCCCCGAGCCTCTTGGGCTTGCTGATCAGAAAGTCGGTGGTTCGAATCCCCGCAACAGGGTGAGCTCCCATTGCTCAGTCCCTGCTCCTGCCAACCTAGCAGTTCAAAAGCAGGCCAGTTCAAGTAGATAAATAGGTACCACTGTGGCGGGAAGGTAAACGGTGTTTCCGTGCGCTCTGGTTTCCGTCACGGTGTCTCGTTGCACCAGGAGTGGTTTAGTCATGGGGCCACATGACCCGGAAAGCTGTCTGCGGACAAACGCTGGCTCCCTCGGCCTGAAAGCAAGATGAGCGCCACACCCCAGAGTCTCCTTTGACTGGACTTAACCATCCAGGGGTCCTTTACCTTTACCTTTTGCCTTTACCCTGATGGGGCACCGCTGTGCTGTATTGTTCCGAAATACTCCCTCGCACCCAAACAATCTGACCCTTGCACTCCACACAGACAGTGATCAGGGCTTCAAAATATGGTACCTTCCAGTGCTTAATTTTGCCGCAGGAAATGCTTCGTTCTGTAAGTTCGCTGGCAACCGTGATTAGATGCCAACTGCAAATACACCGTTAGGCAAAGTTGGCAGTTTCACAGAGTTTATTTCCTTTGTTTACCGAATACAAGTGAAATCAACATGCTAAACTAGATCACTCTCAAGAGCATTGGAACATTTTCCACCCAGTGCAAATGGTTCCTGTGCAGATTAACTGAGTGTACATTGAGAAACTTCCCCCAGCCCGTTTTCCAATGTGGAGTGAGGGGAACTCACGGGCACATGCGGTGGAGCTGTCATGAATTTTGGAAACAATTGATTGCAGAAATCGGCACACTTAGAGGTGAAAATGTGATCCTGGACTCTTAAGTATGAATTTTGTCTGGTTTTTATTTTTTATTTTATTAAGGCCATGTGGATCTTATATGCAAACAGTTAATGGTATTTCTTCTTGTAAATGTTTGATTAGTAATTGCCATGAGCTGGAAAGAGGTTGCACGCTAGATAGCAGGTTCAAGAAAGTTACATTCATTGCTGTCTTAAAGAAATGGATGTGTAATATTTGAGTGGCTAAGGATGGCGCCGGCCCTTCTGATTTTACCTCTATTTGGGGGGGTCCTTAATTAAATATGGCTAAGGGACGCAGGTGGCACTGTGGGTTAAACCACAGAGCCTAGGGCTTGCCGATCAGAAGGTTGACGGTTTGAATCCCTGGGCTGGGGTCAGCTCTCGTTGCTCTGTCCCTGCTCCTGCCCACCTAGCAGTTCGAAAGCACGTCAAAGTGCAAGTAGATAAATAGGTACCTCTCCGGCGGGAAGCTAAACGGCGTTTCTGTGTGCTGCTCTGGTTCTCCAGAAGCGGCTTAGTCATGCTGGCCACGTGACCCGGAAGCTGTACACTGGCTCCCTCAGCCAATAAAGCGTGATGAGTGCCGCAACCTCAGAGTCAGCTACGACTGGACCTAATGGTCAGGGGTCCCTTTACGTTTACATAATTAAATATATGGCAATAAAGTCACAAAGGTGTCAAATCCCTTCGAAATACAGTTTTGTTTGGAAGTGTTTATAAACAGGCGAGAGCTTTTTCTCCCAGTTTCCTTCGTTGCGTGATGTAAGTTGAGTTTTCTATTCATAATTTTAGAATTGCATCCATTTCATTCCCTCCTGGGTTTTTCGTTTTCTTTCGACTATATTGTCAAAAGCTCCCCTGTAGAACTTTTTGGGTTCTCAATGCATTCTCTCTCTCTCTCTCTCTCAATTCCTCTTTCTCTTTGTGTTGCCTGTTTTTGTTGTTCAACAAAATTAAAAAATAATACAAATGGGGGCACGCAATTCAAAATGTTTCAGAAAACTGCCAACACCACTCCCTACCTGTCTGGGTAGCCCAGTGGCGGGGGGGGGGGGGGGCTGTCCTTTATGAGAACGCTACCTCAAAAATCTTGGATTCCTATCTGCACAACATATCCTGTCTGCGGTCATTTTACCTGATAGGCAAGTCACCTTGCGGTCAGCTCCACCCAGTACAAAATCAAATCCTTGGTAAATAGAGGCTTGGGGGTTTTTTTGTGTGCATTTCTGGGATGGTGGTGTTTGGGGATATCAACATCCGGAGATATCCCAAGTCCTATTGACCCTTGATCTCCCTTCGCCAGTCTTGGGGTTTCTCGTGAGAAAGCTGCAGGCATTTGTTTTGGGTGAAGGCACTTTTGGTTTAGCTCGGCACTCTCTGCAAACGTACATTGCCAGTGCATGAGTGAGCCGGTGACTCAGAAGGAAAATATAGCTCGTTTTTTGCACGCACCCCCCGCGACTTGTCAGTTTGATCAATTTGAACTTTACCACCCTAGAATTAGGGAGGCGGAGGAGAGGTAATAAATAAGCCTCTGACTGGCAAACAGCAGGCAGAAAAGGAAATATTTTTTTTGTTGAATGTGTTCCTTAGATAGCGGCCAAGTGGCAAGGTCAGTGGCTTGCGAGGTGGAAAATTTGTGGATGGTTAGATGTATTATATAGGGACCTTTGGCAGAGCTGTAGCTTGGGAGAGGGGCTAGCCGGGTTTTTTGACCTGGGATGTGGGTGGCGCTGTGGGTTAAAGCACAGAGCCTAGGGCTTGCCGATCAGAAGGTCGGCGGTTCGAATCCCCTCGACGGGGTGAGCTCCCATTGCTTGGTCCCTGCTCCTGCCAACCTAGCAGTTCGAAAGCACGTCAAAGTGCAAGTAGATAAATAGGTACTGCTGTGGCGGGAACGTACACAGCGTTTCTGTGCGCTGCTCTGGTTCGCCAGAAGCGGTTTGGTCATGCTGGCCACATGACCCAAAAGCTGTATGCCGGCTCCCTCGGCCAGTAAAGCGAGATGAGTGCCGCAACCCCAGAGTCGGCCACGACTGGACCTAATGGTCAGGGGTCCCTTTACCTTTACCTAAAGCCTCAAGAACGATGCCATTGTGGCTCCCAGCCCATGTGTGTACACAAATGTTTGTGAGGTGCGTGTGCCAAAACTGGGTCTTTGAAAAAAAGCCTCGTTTCACCCCTGCCCTCTGACCGTCCTGGTACCAGCATCCCGATCGTGCTGGTTGTGCAAACCTTTTCACGATTTTATTCAGGGATGCGGATAGGGCTGTGGTTCAAACCACTGAGCCTCTTGGGCTTGCCAATCTGCAGGTCGGCGGTTTGAATCCCCGCGACGGGGTGAGCTCCCATTGTTCAGTCCCTGCTCCTGCCAACCTAGCAGTTTGCTAGTGCAAGTAGATGAATAGGTACCACTCTGGCAGGAAGGTAAACGGCGTTTCTGTGTGCTGCTCTGGTTTCCATCACAGTGTCCTGTTGCACCAGAAGTGGTTTAGTCATGTGGCCACAGGACCCAGAAAGCTGTCTGTGGACAAACACCGGCTCCCTCGGCCTTAAAGCGAGATGAGCGCCGCAACCCCAGAGTCGCCTTTGACTGGACATAACCGTCCAGGGGTCCTTTACCTTTTTACCTTGTGCAAACTTTTTCAGGATTTCATTAGCCCAGAAATTTGTCCCCATCCCATGTGGCCAGGTGTCGTAATGCCAGTTTGGGGTCCAGTTTTATTTCTCTCCTTTATAGAAGATCAGTTTTGAAACAAAAGGTGGATGCTTTTCTGTTTCAGAGGTACTTGGCGCATGCCCGGTGAAACTCTTTCCCTTAAAACCAGTTAACAGGGATGGAGGCAATGGGCAGAGTCTCAGAGACACTGGGCCAATTTTTAAGGAGAGCAGCAAAAAAACCCCAAAACACCTAGCTAGCTCACTCTCCAAAGTTATTTTGTTTGCCTCTGCTCTTAAGCAACACCTTTATTTCAGAGAAGGTGATCGGCACATGCTCAGAGGAACTCTCCATGTGCTGGCTAGGGCTTATGGGATGTTATTTATTTAAATGTTTCTCTCTTTTTTTGAAACTATTCAACATCCAATACAATAGAAAACAGGCTAAATAAAAAAGAGGAAGAAAAAGAAAACACAAAGAGAGGGGAAAGGTAAAAAAGAATTTTTTACAAAGCCCTCTATCTAAGGTCTTAATCCTTGTTTCATGCAAAAGGTGTGGACCCTCCTAGCTCTGTACCACATTTTCATTAAAAAATTGTATCTCAACATGGTGTACAATCTAAAACCCTGTTATTACCGTGAAAAACAATAGAAATCTCACACATGTCAATAAACATTACAAGACCTAAACTTAGTACTATGGTATAAAAATATGTGGCAATTGCCGGGGGGGGGGGAATAAGCCACACATTTCGTGCTTTTAAAGGACATTTTTATGCACCTTGGTGGGGCTTTTATACCTTACATTTCATCTACAGTGGTACCTCATGTTAAGTACTTACTTCGTTCTGGAGGTCCGTTCTTAACCTGAAACTGTTCTTAACCTGAAGCACCACTTTAGCTAATGGGGCCTCCTGCTGCCGCCGTGGCACTGCTGTGCAATTTCTGTTCTCATCCTGAAGCAAAGTTCTTAACCCGAGGTACTATTTCTGGGTTAGCGGAGTCGTCTTTAACCTGAAGTGTCTGTAACCCGAAGCGTCTGTAACCCGAGGTACCACTGTGCCGGTGTATGAGCAGCATTGGAGAGAGAAATTTGGATGGCCTTATCTGTAAGCAAAGAGGAATTCCTAGAATCACGCAGCTGAAAGGGGGCCCCCAGCGGCCATCTATCCCAACCCCTGTCAATGCAGGAACCTCAGCTGAAGAATCCCTGACAAATGGCTGCCCAAGGAAAGAGAGCCCACCTTTTTCGTGAAAAGCTTGCATTTTGCCTCTGAGTAGCTACCATTGCAATGTGCGCTTGTGCCAATGGCACTCTCTTCCTCTCTCTCTCTCTCTCTCTCTCTCTCTCTCTCTCTCTCTCTCATTGCTATGCCTTCAGTCTCGAGTTTGCGTCTAATCAGAGTTGATGTCTCAGAACAATTAGTCACCCAACCTTTTCAAAGCCTGCTTCGTTTCCTCTGTAAATTCATTATTAGTGTTTGTGGCCCGAGGAGAGGTCCGGATTTACGTGTGAGCTAAGCAAGCCATAGCTTAGGGCCCCCACTCTCTTGGGGACCCCAAAAAATATTAAAGGAAAAAAACCACTGGATGTACATTTCCAAAATATAAGATAAAAAACAAATAAAATAAAACCTCCACGCAGCAACAGTGTTTTTGTGTTGTGTAGTCTCCTGTTGTGTAAGTCATTATTATTATTATTAATAATAATAATAATAATGGGACCCATGACCATTAGGTCCAGTCGTGGCCGACCCTGGGGTTGCGGTGTTCATCTTGCTTTATTGGCCGAGGGAGCCGGCATACAGTTTCTGGGTCATGTGGCCAGCATGACGAAGCCGCTTCTGGCCAACCAGAGCAGCGCACGGAAACACTGTTTACCTTCCCGCCAGAGTGGTACCGATTTATCTACTTGCACTTTGTGCTTTTGAACTGCTAGGTTGGCAGGAGCAGGGACCGAGCAACGGGAGCTCACCCCGTCGCAGGGATTCGAACCACCAACCTTCTGATCGGCAAGTCCTAGGCTCTGTGGTTTAACCCACAGCGCCACCCACAGTCTACCTTAGAATACCTGGCCGGATTCTGGGGATAAAGGTCAAGGAAGGATCACGACCTCTGTGCTCCCTGTTTCAGCTTGCGGAGTCGTTTTGGCTGGCGATTGTTAAGAGACAGATGGCTAGATGACCCCTGCCTTTGAAGAGAGGGCTGGGGCCAGGATGCCTTTATTGTTATTGTCTGTGTTTAATGGGTTTTTCATACCGTTTCAATTCTATTCGTGTTTAATGAGGGTCTCTTCTTTATTTTATGGCTCGCTCTTATTTTATCTCTGTAAGCTGCCTTGGGTCCCGGACTGGGAGAGGGGCGGGATGTAGATAAATGTAATAACAACAATAATAATAATAATTCCAAAGCAGTGTACAAGATAATTACAGTACACAATTAAAATGGCATAAAACACGATTCCATAGATACGCAGTGACCAGTAAAATATATGACCAGTATCACTAACTTGGAAGCGTTTTGTGGGGTGTGGGGTGGTAATAATAATAATAATGATAATAATGATAATAATGATGATGATGATAATAATAATAATAATAATAATAATAATAATAATAATAATAATAATAATAATTTATTATTTATACCCTGCCCATCTGGCTGGGTCTCCCCAGCCGCTCTGGGCAGCTTCCAACAAAGTATTAAAATACAGTAGTCTGTTAAACATTAAAAGCTTTCCTAAACAGGGCTGCCTTCAGATGTCTTCTAAAAGTCTGGTAGTAGTTCTTTGACATCTGGTGGGAGGGCGTTCCACAGGGCAGGTGCCACCACCGAGAAGGCCCTCTGCCTGGTTCCCTGTAACTTGGTTTCTGGCAGCGAGGGAACCGCCAGAAGACCCTCAGATCTGGACCTCAGTGTCCGGCTGAATGATGGGGGTGGAGATGCTTCTTCAGATATACTGGACTGAGGCCATTTAGGGCATTAAAGGTCAGCACCAACACATTGAATTGCGCTTCGGAACGTACCGGGAGCCAGTGTAGGTCTTTCAAGACCGGTGTTATGTGGTCCCGGCGGCTGCTCCCAGACACCAGTCTAGCTGCCACATTCTGGATTAATTGCAGTTTCTGGGTCACCTTCAAACGTAGTCCCACGTAGAGCGCATTGCAGTAGTCCAAGCGGGAGATAACCAGATCATGCACCACTCTGGCAAGACAGTCTGCTGGCAGGTAGGGTCTTATCCTGCGCACCAGTTGGAGCAGGTAGACAGCTGCCCTGGACACAGAATTAACCTATGTCTCCATGGACAGCTGTGAGTCCAAAATGACTCCCAGGCTGCGCACCTGGTCCTTCAGGGGCACAGTTACCCCATTCAGGACCAGGGAGTCCTCCACACCCACCTGCCCCCTATCCCCCAAGAACAGTACTTCCATCTTGTCTGGATTCAACCTCAATCTGTTAGCTGCCATCCATCCTCCAACCGCCTCCAGGCACTCACACAGGACATTCACTGCCTTCACTGGTTCTGATTTGAAATATTTGAAATATGGTCCAGTATTTGTCAAAATTTGTCATATTTGAAATATGGTCCAGTATTTGTCAAAATGGACAAAGCCAACACCTGAAAGTCACACACCTCTCCATCTATTTTACCTTCTTTGGAACAGTCCCCTCCTTGACCGAAGTGTTTTCCTATTACATTTAATATTTTTAACTACTGTAGTGTTGATTTTTGTGCACAGGCATGGTCCTCACAATAAACGGATTTGATTTGACATTTAAAAAAGAAAGAGAGAAAGGGGAGAAAGAAAGAGAGAAAGGGGAGAAAGAGAGAGAGAGAGAGAGAGAGAGAGAGGAGGGAAGGAAGGAAGGAAGGAAGGAAGGAAGAATCGTAGAATTGTAGGGTCAATTAGCCCAACCTGCTGCAATGCAGGAAAAAAAGAAAGGTTTTAATAGCAATGCAGAAAGGGATTTGGCTGAATAAGTGCTACAAATCAAAACAGGTTTTTTTTAAAAAAAGGGGAGCCATGCAGAGAGCTGTCATCACCGCAGTTTGGAGCAGGGCGGAGTTCGGTTGGCACACATTTTGGTGGTCGGTCTTGAGTATAGACAGGGCAGGTTTTAGATTTCAGTTTCGTTTTGCAAGCCACCACTCCTTCCTCTGCTCAGAGCTGCAGAAACTGGAACCAGCTTTGCCGTGTTCCTTCCCCCGACTTGCCAGAAACTGCTCCCTCCCTGGGCAAGAAAACCGTACCCCGCTTGGGTGCCACTCGCAGGTGGTTTGGCCCTAGAAATCAAAGCGGGTTTAAGCCCTGCCCACAAGGAGAGGCGAGTGAAGGGGGCAATAGCCCCAGCTGTGAGAAGGTGTGTGCGTGGGGGGGGTCATTTTCACCTAAAGGTAAAGGGACCCCTGACCATTAGGTCCAGTTGTGTCCGACTCTGGGGTTGTGGTGCTCATCTCGCTTTATTGGCCGAAGAAGCCAGCGTACAGCTTCCGGGTCATGTGGCCAGCATGACTAAGCCGCTTCTGGCAAACCAGAGCAGCGCACGGAAATGCCGTTTACCTTCCCACCGGAGCAGTACCTGTTTATCTACTTGCACTTTGACGTGCTTTCAAACTGCTAGTATGGCAGGAGCTGGGACTGAGCAATGAGAGCTCACCCTGTCGCGGGGATTCGAACCACCGACCTTGTGATCGACAAATCCTAGGCTCTGTGGTTTAACCCACAGCACCACCAACGTTCACCTAGAGGTCCCCAAAACCTAGAGCCAGCCAAAAAGGGTAAGGAGGTGCTTGTGTTAATAATAATAATAATAATAATAATAATAATAATAATAATAATAATAATTTTATTTATACCTTGCCCATCTGGCTGAGTTTCCCTAGTCACTCTGGGCAGCTCCCAACAGAATATTAAAAACATGATAAAATATCCAACATTAAAAACTTCCCTGAAGTTTGTCTTCAGATGTCTTCTAAAAGTCAGATAGTTACTTATTTCCTTGACATCTGGTGGGAATGCGTTCCACAGGGCGGGTGCCACTACCGAGAAGGCCCTCTGCCTGCTTCCCTGTAACCTCACTTCTCGCAGGGAGGGAACCGCCAGAAGGCCCTCGGTGCTGGACCTCAGTGTCCGGGCAGAACGATGGAGGTAGAGATGCTCCTTCAGATATACTGGACCGAGGCCATTGAAGGCTTTCAAGGTCAGCACCAACACTTTGAACTGTGCTCAGAAACGTACTGGGAGCCATTGTAGGTCTTTCAGGACTGGTGTTATATGGTCTCGGCGGCCGCTCCCAGTCTAGCTGCCACATTCTGGATTAGTTGTCATTTCCGGGCTGGAGGCAACTTTTTTAAAGACTGCAGTACGCCACATCTGTTGAATGTCTGCCTGCCATTCTTTTGGTTTGTCTTCCTTCCAGAAATCAAATGGGGGAGCCTCATAAGACATGCTGCTTATATTTCAGCCTCCCTGCGAATTGCTTCCATCCCATTATGGTTTAAATAAAAATAGTTATTCCCCACCCCACTCTGCTAACCTCCACAGGGTCCCATTTAGGGACCCTGAACCACCAGCTCATTCATGCACCAGGTGCGAATCAACACAAACACACATATTATCTCTCGTCTTCCAGGTACAAATGAGCATTTCGGATGCAGTCGGGACCCAGTTTCCTTGGCAACCGGAACAGCTGCCTGGGGGGGGGGAGCAAACAGAAAGGGGGGGCATCGCTTGCCGTTGCCGCCCCCCTTCCCCTCCGCCTACTGGAGATGGGAACAATGAACAGCGCCTTAATCCCAGGGTCAATATTGAACAAGGGCAGGGCTGAGCTCCTTGGGATCAGTTCCCTGCTTTCCTTTATTCCTCCCCCCCCCCCAATTTTTTTCTTTCTGGAACTTTTGGTGTTCCTCTCTGCGGCCTGTGACGTTGTGAGATTGGAGGGTCTCTTGTCTCGCTGTTGCCTCCAATGAAATTGAATTTTTTAGGACCGATAAAAGGAAGAGCAGTGGAACTACAGAACTGCCTGCCACTGGATGGGAGTGATGGCTCCTGCTGTCGCTTGGGGAATCCTGCCATGTTCCATTTCATGGGCATGACCAGTGCAGATGTTGCTGAGACCTTATTGCATGGGAATGTGGGCTTGCTTTGCTTGAGATGATACCCAGCTCTACCTCTCTTTTTAATCAAAACCAGTGAAGGCGGTGAAAGTCCTGCATGAGTGTCTGGAGGCGGTTGGAGGATGGATGGTGGCTAACAGTTTGAAGTTGAATCCTGACAAAACAGAAGTACTGTTTTGGGGGGCAGGAGGCGGGCAGGTGTGGAGCACTCCCTGGTCCTGAATGGGGTAACTGTGCCCCTGAAGGACCAGGGGTGCAGCCTGGGAGTCATTTTGGACTCAAAGCTGTCCATGGAGGCACAGGTCAGTTCTGTGTCCAGGGCAGCTGTTTACCGGCTCCATCTGGTACGCAGGATGAGGCCCTGCCTGCCTGCACACTGTCTCACCAGAGTGGTGCATGCTCTGGTTATCTCCCGCTTGGACTACTGCCATGCGCTCTATGTGGGGCTACCTTTGAAGGTGACCCAGAAACTACAACTAATCCAGAATGCGGCAGCCAGACTGGTGACTGGGAGCAGCCGCTGAGACCACATAACGCCTGTCTTGAAAGACCTACATTGGCTCCCAGTACATTTTCGAGTACAATTCAAAGTGTTGGCGCTGACTTTTAAAGCCCTAAATGGCCTCAAAGGCCCAGTAGACCTGAAGGAGCGTCTCCACCCCCATCGTTCTGCCCGGATGCTGAGGTCCAGCGCAAAGGGCCTTCTGGCGGTTCCCTCCCTGCGAGAAGCCAAGTTACAGGGAACCAGGCAGAGAGCATTTTCGGTGGTGGCGCCCACCCTGTGGAACGCCCTCCCACCAGATGTCAAAGAGAACAACAACTACCAGACTTTTAGAAGACATTTGAAGGCAGCCCTCTTTAGGGAAGCTTTTAAAGTTTGATGTATTACTGTATTTTAATATTTGGTTGGAAGCCCCCCAGAGTGGCTGGGGAGGCCCAGCCAAATCAGTGGGGTGTAAATAATAAATTACTATTATTATATTATTATTGAGACTGTCCTGCCGTGTGATGCCCGAAATTTTCCGAACACGTTGCATGTGGAAGGCATTGAGGTATTGCCCCTGGCGAATGGAATTTGCCCACAACCATGGTACTCAAGCAAATTGGAACCAAACCCCGCGAACCTGGAAGTAAGTGTTCCAGTTTGCGAACTTTTTTTGGAAGCCGAACGTGCTCCTGAGGTCTCTCTGTTTTTGCTATTTATTTTGCATTTTTGTTTTTGCGGTTCTTTTTGGTATTGTTTTTGTGACTGTGTGGAACCCAGTTCAGCTACTGATGGATTGGTTGTACATGCAGTACATTGTTTATCGCTTTCATTTTATGGATCAGAGGTCTCGTTAAAATCCATGTCAAATTGCTGTTTTAGGGGTTGTTTTTAAAATTATGGAGTGGATTAATCTGTTTTGCATTGCTTTCTATGGGAAAGCGTGCCTTGGTTTTGGAACGCTTTGGTTTTGGAACAGGCTCCCGGAACGGATTGAGTTTGAGAACCAAGCTACCACTGTACAGTGGTACCTCTGGTTGCGAACGGGATCTGTTCCGGAGGCCCATTCGCAAGCTGAAAGGAACGTTCCCAGCGTCTGCACGTGCGCGGGTCGCGATTTGCTGCTTCTGCGCATGCGCGTGACATCGTTTTGTGCGCATGCGAGATAGGCGAAACCCGGAAGTAAGCCTTTCCAGTACTTCCGGGTCGCCGCGGGACGCAACTAGAAAACGCTCAACCTGAAGCAAACGTAACATGAGGTACTACTGTAGCTGTATGCTTGGCATGCAAGCTTGGAAGGCCTCCATCCTGGCATTCTCACCTACCTTTCAGGGCTGTTGTGAACATCACCGAAATATTGTAAGTGAACTTTCAAAACCAGCAGCCCGTGGCCTGTCCGCAAAGCGACTTTTCCTGGGTCTCTGCCCATCTGCCAAATTTAGAGAGAGCGTGTGGTAAAAGGATTGCCTCAAAAAGTCAGTCCTTTGCGTCGTCAAGAAAAAAAGGCCAAATTCATTGGGTTTTCCCTTTCTTTTCTAAAAATGGTTTCTCATGTCCTGCTGTATGTATTTCCTAAATAAGAATATTTCCTGCATAGGCCGTTCTAGCCAATAGAACCTGTTGGTTTACAGCAAAGTTTATCATTATGTCCAAGAAGGGGGGTATATTTTTTAAGATCTTGTCAAAGAACATACCGTATTTTTCGCTCTATAAGACGCACCACGCCATAAGACGCACCTAGTTTTTGGAGGAGGGAAACAAGAAAAAAAATATTCTGAATCTCAGAAGCCAGAACAGCAAGAGAGATCGCTGCGCAGTGAAAGCAGCAATCCCTCTTGCTGTTCTGGCTTCTGGGATAGCTGCGCACACACATTTCCCCTTACTTTTTAGGAGGGAAAAAGTGAGTCTTATAGAGCAAAAAATACGGTATAGCAAGAGGCTCACTTTCTGCTACAGTGCTTCTTTAATGGATAACTTTGCTCACCGTTCCGGTCCAGGCAAAAGGCTTCTTGGTTGCTGGGCAGATCAGTTTTAATGTGCAGCAGATGTAAAGGAAATGTGCTTGTTTGTTTATGAGGGGTGTCTATTCCTAATGCAGGCAAATTGCAAGGGGTTGTAGAGAATGGAAGCGGCAGATAACAGATGAGCAGGTTGTTGGATTGGCCTAGTGATAGCCAGCTGCATCTTGCAAAGTGCAACTCTCCTTTTAAGAGTTGTGCAGCTCCTGAGAATTTCAACAAGTTGCAGGCTCTCCGTTGTCAATTTTCAGTCACCACGCTAGAGTGGTACCTCGGGTTAAGTACTCTGGGGTTGCGGCGCTTATCTCACTTTACCGGCCGAGGGAGCCGGCGTACAGCTTCCGGGTCATGTGGCCAGCAGGACTAAGCCGCTTCTGGCGAACCAGAGCAGCACACGGAAACGCCGTTTACCTTCCCGCTGGAGTGGTACCTATTTATCTACTTGCACTTGGATGTGCTTTCGAACTGCTAGGTGGGCAGGAGCTGGAACTGAGCAACGGGAGCTCACGCCGTCACGGGGATTCGAACTGCCGACCTTCTGATCAGCAAGTCCTAGGCTCTGTGGTTTAACCCACAGCGCCACCTGTGTCCCATGAACATGGAGATTAGCAGTTAATAAAAGTTTGGGTTCTCTTTTGTTCGGGGCTTCCATCTTGTTCCACCTTGTGGAAGGTAGGAATCCTGTCGCCACAGACTTCAATAAAGACCAAGCCCTACTGGCTGCTGTTTCGCTCTGGTATTCCTGGCTGGTGTCCTTGTTTTTTTGTCAAAGGGAGCCCTCAGATTTCTCCGTTAACAATTTGTAACTTTTAAATAACAATAATAATCATCATGATGGCAGCAAGCTCTTCATCAGTACCAGATCCAAGACATTAATAAGTACTGATGGAAGCAATTGACAAACACCTTTGCTGTATGATTGGCAGATTTTAAAAAGGCACAGACGTGACATTGGCGTCAGCCCCAAAGGGAGAACAATTTAATCTGTTTTTCTCTGCACCAGAGATGAATCCCTTCTATGTCCAAGAATCCACAGCTGAGAGATAACCTTGCGCCTTGTCTCAGCCCAGCATCCCGGCCCCTTCCTCAGCGGGGAAGGCAGGTATCTCTTTCATCTCAGAAGCAGATTAAATTGTTCTCCCCCCAGACCCCTCTCAGGAGGAGAATCTGCGACAGCCACAAAAATCAATTTCCTCCCGAGGCAAAGGAACAGAATGCTCAGAAGACCGAGGAGCGACGGGGAGTAAGGGTTGCCGATTCAAAAGCTCTCAGCCGGCTCGTCTGCCCTCGATTTGCACCAAGGAGGTGCAGCAAGTTCAGGAGACACACGCGTTCCTGCAAGCCCTTGGGCTGCTCTTTGCCGTTTCATCAGACACTACTACTAGAAAAATGCAACGTGTGCTGCTGATAGAAGCAGTACGACTCATGCAACATGCTGGCGACCAATATGCACACAATAATGACCAAAATAATTCTACGTTCTTTATCAATATTCTGAGAAAAATACGAAACCTTGTGCAAAGCCCACAGAGACTTGCGAACTACCCAACCTAAGCTGAACTTATAATGCCTGGTTTCAATGGATTTTTCAATGCTCAACTCAGTCTTTTGTTTTCTTTATCTTTTTAGGTAAGTTCATGAAGATACAGTGGTACCTCGGGTTAAGTACTTAATTCGTTCCGGAGGTCCGTTCTTAACCTGAAACTGTTCTTAACCTGAAGCACCACTTTAGCTAATGGGGCCTCCTGCTGCCGCGGTGGCATCGCCGTGCGATTTCTGTTCTCATCCTGAAGCAAAGTTCTTAACCTGAGGTACTCTTTCTGGGTTAGCGGAGTCTGTAACCTGAAGCGTATGTAACCTGAAGCGTATGTAATCCGAGGTACCACTGTACCAACAAAGGATCTCAAATACTTTGGCTCCTGAACAGATCGGTTCCCCAACAATCGAAACCCGGAAGTGAGCGTTCCGGGTTTTCGAACGATTTTCAGAACCTGAACATCCAACAGGGCTTCCGAATAACTGAAGCTTTGGCTTCCGAACATTTTGGAAGCTGGATGGGCTACCGGAACAGATTCTGTTCGGCTTCCGAGCTACGACTGTACTTCATAATCGGGTGGCAGAAAGCTTTTGCTCAGTCTCAGCACCCAGCAACTTGGGGAGAGCTGTAAGTTCAATTCCTGAGGACCAAATGTGCCTATGGCTCTGAGGTGATGGCTGCTTATTTCCTTCACATTTGAAGGGAGGGTGTTCCACAGGGTGGGCGCCACCACCGAGAAGGCCCTCTGCCTGGTTCTTTCAGGTTACGTCCCGCGGCGACCCGGAAGTACCAGAAAGGGTTACTTCCGGGTTTTGCCGCTCGTGCATGCGCAGACGCGCAAAATGACGTCACGCGCATGGGCAGAAGCGGCGAATCGCAACCCGCGCATGCGCAGACACACCGCTGTGGGGTGCGGTCTTTTCATGTTGCGAACGGGCCTCCGGAACGGATCCCGTTTGCAACCAGAGGTACAACTGTATATCTGAGTTCCTAACCCTGGTTGTATGAATAATGTATTCACAAACGCAAACTCCGAGCCTAAGTGTGGGCACAGTAGTGATAATATTAGGAGGTTAGATTCGGCTGCGGTGTGGCGTCTACCCCTCCCTTAAAAAGCCAAAAAACGTGGCCTTTCCTGGAGCCGATCCTCTCTCTTTCTCTCTTGCCAGAATATTAAATCAGGTTAATAAATCTCCCTGGCCCGGGAGCAGCCAAACAGGCTTTGCAAGGGTAGGGAAATGGTTATGTCGATCAGCTGCTACTGTAGGAGCAGGAAATGCAAGAAGGCATGTGTGTTGCTTGATGACGGAGGGGGGGTGTTCACCCGCCTGCCCTCCCCGTTCCCTGCTCAGACTTGTCAGCGCAGGAAGGCTTGCGCCCAGACCTTAGAGGAAAGTATTTCACGTATTTCACGCCGGTTTAAATCGCCTTCCCTTTTTGCTTGCTTCAAGAACTTAAGGGGGGGGGAAAGGGCGTAACACTGGGGTTCGGGCACCTCTCCAAAAATCCCACAGGTGTAATTGGGGCCTGGCCATGTGGCTGTGCCTGAGCATGCATTTCTGAGTGCTGCGCATGCTCTTCCCGTTCGCGGCGCGGCCCTAAACCACACCCCGTCTCCTGGGAAGGGAGAGAGGAGATGAGCCGGTTAAGGTGGCCTCTTCCGAGTGGCTGTGGCCAGTGATGAGAGGATGAACTCGGGCGGCCTGGATCCGGGGCGCGTGGTAAGGAGCAGCCTGTACTTTCTGGGCCAAATTTCCCCCTGCGTTTCTTGGGTGGGGGCCAGATGTTTGGTTTGGGTCAGGGCGAGGATGCTCTCAAGCAGATGATCCTAATGAAATTGAGGCTAAGTTTTGTGGATTCATCGGATAAGAGGCAACTGTTTGGAGGCTGTGGTCTGTATCTGTGGTGAAATCCTGTGACAGAAGCTGGTAAAAAAGAGGATGGAAGCAGAGCTGTTTTTCTAGAAAAAGAGGGGATAGAGCTATCCATTAACTTGTCCGTTCTTCTCTGAGAATGGCAATGGCACCCACCTGAATGGAGGTACAGTGGTACCTCGGGTTACAGACGCTTCAGGTTACAGACTCCGCTAACCTAGAAATAGTGCTTCAGGTTAAGAACTTTGCTTCAGGATGAGAACAGAAATCATGCTCCGGCGGCAGCGGGAGGCCCCATTAGCTAAAGTGGTGCTTCAGGTTAAGAACAGTTTCAGGTTAAGTACGGACCTCCGGAACAAATTAAGTACTTAACCCGAGGTACCACTGTATAGGGTGCCAAACTGCAGAGAGGTGGCACAATTTCTAAGACCGGGGCTGGCGCAGGTGGGGTTCCCGTGGAAGGTTTCAAAGAACCGTAGAGATGGCCCTGTGGGTCATCTAGTCCAACCAACTGCATTGCAGGAAACTTTGGCCCAAAGCGGGACTGAAACCCACAACCTTGAGATTAAGAGTCTTGCGCTCTGCCTACGAAGCTCTCCCAGGGCGTATATAAGGTCTCCCGGGCAATCACAGGGCTGGGATGTCCGCATGCTGGTTGGAGCCCTAACAGCCCCTAACCAGTGTTTCTCAACCTGTGGGTCCGCAGGTGTTGTTGGACTACAACTCCCATCATTCCTAGCCAGCATGACCAGTGGTCAGGGAAGATGGGAGTTGTAGTCCAACAACATCTGGGGACCCACAGGTTGAGAACCATTGCCAATCAGGACTTCACCCTTCAAAGGAATTGTCGAGAAGCTTTTTCGTTTTTTGGGTCTATGTTGTTAACTGTACTACTTCTCTCTGTTTCGTTCCTTTGTTCCCCTGTATTTTCTGTATTCCTCTCCTGCATTTCCTAGTGGGATGCCTTTATGGCTGTTTTGGTTGTTGTTGTATCTCCTAGATTGAAAATGTTTGTTGTTGTTGTTTAGTCGTTTAGTCGTGTCCGACTCTTCGTGACCCCCTGGACCAGAGCACACCAGGCACTCCTGTCTTCCACTGCCTCCCGCAGTTTGGTCAAACTCATGCTGGTAGCTTCTAGAACACTGTCCAACCATCTTGTCCTCTGCCGTCCCCTTCTCCTTGTGCCCTCCATCTTCCAGGGAGTCTTCTCTTCTCATGAGGTGGCCAAAGTCTTGGAGCCGCAGCTTCAGGATCTGTCCTTCCAGTGAGCACTCAGGGCTGATTTCCTTCAGAATGGAGAGGTCTGATCTTCTTGCAGTCCATGGGACTCTCAAGAGTCTGCTCCAGCACCAGAATTCAAAAGCATCCATTCTTCGGCGATCAGCCTTCTTTATGGTCCAGCTCTCACTTCCATACATCACTACTGGGAAAACCATAGCTTTAACTATACAGACCTTTGTTGGCACGGTGATGTCTCTGCCTGGACCCAGATGCTGTCTAGGTTTGTCATTGCTTTTCTCCCAAGAAGCAGGTGTCTTTTAATTTTGTGGCTGCACTAGAAAGTTTTCACTACCAGACGGCAATGCCTCCGTCTCATAATGCAGGTTGTGGCGGTTTTTTTGGGGGGGGGTGTCGGCATGTGTGTGAGATATCATGTAGCAGGATGAGGCCCAGAAGGGCCTGTCATGGCCACGGGAAGCCCCAAAGATGCTTGTTGCGGCCACAGGTAAGCCCGACGGACACCGCCGCAGAATATTGAGGGTGCCTGGCCGACTCCTTGAAAATTTTGGGGGCCTCAGTTCCTCGCCCCCCCCCCTGGACAGATGTCACCCCTGGACAACTGTTAAACCAGGAATGGGGGACTTCAAATGCCTTTGGACTTCCATCAGCACCTTGGCCATGCTGGATGGGTCAGATTCAGGAACTGGAGTCCAACCAGTTTTTGAAATTCCCCCGGCGCATTTTGTGACTGGCACAGGTCTGCCTGCTTCTGTCGTTATGCTGCGTAAATTACGTTTTTATTGCTTCACACCGGCCCGAGGTCTTTGGCTAAAGGAGAGCGTATGAATCAGATGAATGAACCAGAATAGAGCCTCTTTCCTAGGGAAGAATTTGGGATCGCCTGTCCTGATTGTCGTCCTGGGGCAGTGCGTTTCTCAGATGCTGCACATTTGCTGCAGACATTTTGAATCTAAACGGAAGTTAAGGCAGCTTCACATAAAGAAATCTGAGGTCCTTCCTTCGTGCAGTTGTGTGAATTGGGTTTCTACTCTCGCAAGGGGAAGGCAGGCCTGTAGATCAGTAGGTTGGGCATCTGTTTTGTGTGCAGAAGGTCTGTGGTTCGACTCCTGGCTTCTACAGATAGGGCAGGGAGGGGTGCTTACTGAATCTATTATCTTTATCATTATCATTTATTATTAATAATATTATTATTTTGTTGTAGTAAGGTAAAGGTAAAGGGACCCCTGACCATTAGGTCCAGTCGTGACCGACTCTGGGGTTGCGGCGCTCATCTCGCTTTATTCGCCGAGGGAGCCGGCGTACAGCTTCCAGGTCATGTGGCCAGCAGGACTAAGCTGCTTCTGGTGAACCAGAGCAGCACACGGAAACGCCGTTTACCTTCCCACCGGAGCGGTACCTATTTATCTACTTGCACCATGATGTGCTTTCGAACTGCTAGCTTGGCAGGAGCAGGGACCGAGCAACAGGAGCTCACCCCGTCACAGGGATTCGAACCGCCGACCTTCTGATCGGCAAGCCCTAGGCTCTGTGGTTTAACCCACAGCGCCACCCGCGCCCCTCGTTGTTGTAGTAGTAGTATTTAATTTGTGTACTGCCCTTCATCTGAAGATCACAGGGCGTGCACAACATAAAATTGCAAAGTAAGAACACAAAATATGAAACAAAACCATGGGCAGGCAAACTAAGGCCCGGAGGCCGGATCCAGCCCAATCGCCTTCTCAATGCGGCCCGCGGATGGTCCAGGAACCAGCGTGTTTTTACATGAGTAGAATGTGTCCTTTTATTTCAAATGCACTTCTGGGTTATTTGTGGGGCATAGGAATTCCTTCATTTATTTTTTTCAAAACATAGTCCGGCCCCCCACAAGGTCTGAGGGACGGTGGACCGGCTGAAAAAGTTTGCTGAACCCTGCCTTGGAGAAAAGGGTGGGATATAATTGCAATAAATGAGCTCTTCTGCTGACCTGCTTACGAAAGCTGGAAGGGCCAGCCAGATGGAGATGTCAGTCGGCAATTGGGCACCCAGAGATCTCTATGTGGTCGCAATTGGACCAGTGCCAGTCGCAAAACACACCTGGCTCCTGGCTAATTTCTAACACTGAGCATCAGGTGGGTGGAATGAGGAGAAGCCCAAGTGAAGAATAGGTGCTTCTTCAGCCTGGTTCCACTTCTCTGTGTGCGGTTTTAGGAGGGGCTCAGAAGTATCTGTTCTCAGTTCCCTTTCCTGCGGGTGCCAGGCTGGGATTAGTAACCACAGCCAAAATGTTCGCACACTGCAGCCGAGGCAGGCACTGGCTCCCTGTATGTTTCCGAACACAATTCAAAGTGTTGGTGCTGACCTTTCAAGCCCTAAACAGCCTCGGTCCTGTATACCTGAAGGAGCGTCTCCACCCACATCGTTCTGCCCAGACACCGAGGTCCAGCGCCAAGGGCCTTCTGGCAGTTCCCTCCCTTCGAGAAGTGAGGTTACAGGGAACCAGGCAGAGGGCCTTCTCGGTGGTGGCACCTGCCCTGTGAAACGCCCTCTCATCAGATGTCAAGGAAATAAACAACTACCTGACTTTTAGAAGACATCTGAAGGCAGCCCTGTTTAGGGAAGCTTTTAATGTTTAACAGACTATTGTATTTTAATTTTTTGTTCGAAGCCACCCAGAGTGGCTGGGGAAACCCAGCCAGATGGGCGGGGTATAAATAATAAATTATTATTATTATATTATTATTATTATAATTTATCTTGATGCTATCTATACTACAATGAAGAAACGTTCGGAAACTAAATTGCGGCTTCTGATTGGCCTCAGGAAGCTCCTGCAGGCCAATCATAAGCTGCGGAAGCCCTGTCGGACGTCCGGGTTCCAAAAGAACGTTCTTTGCAAACTGGAACAATCGCTTCCAGGTTTGCGGTGTTCGGGAGCCAAAATGTCCGAGTTCCAGGGCGTTCGACAACCAAGGTACGACTGTAATAGCAATACAGTGGACGTTCGGGTTGTGAACGTGATCCATGCGGGAGGCATGTTCGCAACCCACAGCGGCGTGTCTGCGCATGCACGGTTGCGATTCGGCGTTTCTGCGCATGTGCAAAGTGCAATCTAGCGTTTCTGCGCATGTGCGATTGCCGAAACCCAGAAGTAACCCGTTCCAATGCTTCCGGGTTTCGGCGGGTTCATAACCCGAAAAAACACAACTTGAAGCGTCTGTAACCTGAGGTATGACTGTAAATGCCATGGCAGAGGGGGGAAACAGCGACCACAAACTAGGTTTAAGGTGCCATTTGGGAATTAGCTTATCTTATCTCGGTTTCTGATGCGCATATCTAGGGAATGTGAGTTTTATTCGCTGCTAGAAGCTTGGCTGGAAACTTACACACACACACACACACACACACACACACAGCCCCTTAGGATCTTGTCCCACCCCCTTCTAGTGCTCTCACACACAACAACACAACAACACAATACAGTTTGAGAACTGCTGGATCATAGAATCCTAGAGTTGGAAGAGGCCACAAGGGCCATGGAGTCCAACCCCCTGCCAAGCAGGAAACACCATCAGAGCACTCCTGACATATGGTTGTCAAGCCTCTGCTTAAAGACCTCCAAAGAAGGAGACTCCACCACACTCCTTGGCAGCAAATTCCACTGTCGAACAGCTCTTACTGTCAGGAAGTTCTTCCTAATGTTTAGGTGGAATCTTCTTTCTTGTAGTTTGGAGCCATTGCTCCGTGTCCGCTTCTCTGGAGCAGCAGAAAACAACCTTTCTCCCTCCTCTAGGTGACATCCTTTTATATATTTGAACATGGCTATCATATCACCCCTTAACCTCCTCTTCTCCAGGCTAAACATGCCCAGCTCCCTTAGCCGTTCCTCATAAGGCATCGTTTCCAGGCCTTTCATCAGTTCCTCCATGAAAAGGAATCACCGTACGGGTGAGGTTTGCATCGCTCATTTCACCTGCTCTGATTCATGTCCTTCCGCTCTGTAAGGCCAGCCCGGCGGTACAAGACATTTGCGTATTATCTATAGGCAGCCGCTGAGGCGTCTGAGAGCTACCGAAAGCAGGAACCTGCGTCTTTTGTTTTTGGACGGAGGCAGCAGAGGAAGCGGTGGGGAGAGCGTTTTCGCTGAAAGAATTGAAAGGACCGCTGGTTCTTTCAGATCCTGGTTTGCCAAGCCCAAGCGGGACTTTTTCTTCCTCTTCGGAGGGAGGGCCGAATAAAGTCCCCCACCTTCCAGTTCCATATCCTTAGCGCAGATTTTAAAGCTGAACCAGGGTAATAGAATCAGAATTGCAGGGTTGGAAAGGGGGACAACGTAGCGAACACCTTTATAGATAATTGTTGTCGCTTGTCTTTGCATAACTTTGCATATCCCTGCATTATGAATGGTCCTTGTCGCCATTAAGAAAAAGAGGTCGGAATAGGCCAGTAGATACATGACCTGTCTCTGGATCAAGGGACATTTCTTCTTTCGGTTCTCAAAGTTCTGAACTGAGCTGAAGTTAGCAATCTGAACTAGTAAATGGTAAATGGACCCCTGACCGTTAGGTCCAGTCGTGACCAACTCTGGGGTTGCGGCGCTCATCTCGCTTTATTGGCCGAGGGAGCCAGCGTACAGCTTCCAGGTCATGTGGCCAGCATGACAAAGCCACTTGTGGCGAACCAGAGCAGCGCACGGAAACACCGTTTACCTTCCCGCCGGAGGGGTACCTATTTATCTACTTGCACTTTGACATGCTTTCGAACTGCTAGGTGGGCAGGAGCAGGGACCGAGCAACGGGAGCTCACCCCGTCACGGGGATTCGAACCGCCGACCTTCTGATCGGCAAGTCCTAGGCTCTGTCTTTTAACCCACAGCGCCACCCGCGTTGTTTGCATGGCGAAAAGGCTGTGTGTCTCTTGTATCAAATCTGAACTAGCCAGATGTTTAACTGATGATCAGTCACAGTCAACCTCCCCTTTGAAAAATAAGACTTGCCCCAAAATTTCATTTCACTTTCAGTTTCTATTCTGCCTTTCCATATTGCTCTAAGCAAGGCAGTTTACGGCAGCAAAACATACAACAGAGAACTTACGCCTTATAATAATCTGATCCGATACAGAAAGTTATAATAAAACATCATTTTGAAAATGGAACGACTTTTGTCAAATGAAGCGATGTTCAGTAAACTCTCAAAACGCCTGATAATAATTAAACGTAAATTCACCCTTCACAATTGCAACAAGTACGTAATTATGAAACTGTTGTCAATAAAAATAGCTGCAAGTCACAATGCATGAAATAACACAGTACATGCAAAACCATGTAAAAGGATCAAATTGGGAAACGAAGAGACACCACTTATGAAATAATTGCTTTTTAAATCCCTGAACTAGACATTCCATTTAAGCTGTAAGCTTGGTTTAAGGAGCCATTTAAGGAGCTTATATATCTAACTGCATCATTCGCATAATTAGCAATTGCTCGTTTTCCTCTTCCCTCCTCCTCCTCCTCGTCCTCCTTTTCCTTTCGTGTCACCTCTTTTCGATTATATGTCTGAGGGGTAAAGGCTTATTTTTTCTGCTGATCGTAGGTAAGACCCTCTGGGAACCTTTCTGGCAGTTTCTAACACTGCCATGAAGCAAATTCTCATGCAATGAACTTTGTGCAGTGGATGACATTATTATTATTATTATTATTATTATTATTATTATTATTATTATTATTATTTATTGATTGATTACAGTGGTGCCCCGCAAGACGAATGCCTCGCAAGACGGAAAACCCGCTAGACGAAAGGGTTTTCCGTTTTGGAGGTGCTTCGCAAAACGAATTTCCTATGGGCTTGCTTTGCAAGACGAAAATGTCTTGCGAGTTCCTGCGGGGTTTTTTCCCTCCCCCCCCCTTTTTCTAAGCCACTAAGCCGCTTATCTGCTTATCCGCTAAGCTGCTAAAAGCCGCTAATAGCGCTAAGCCGCTAAGCCGTCAATGGGCTTGTTTCGCAAGACGAAAAAACCGCTAGACGAAGAGCCTCACGGAAGGGATTAATTTCGTCTTGGGAGGCACCAATGTATTATTAATACCCCGCCCATTTGGCTCGGCTTCCCCAGCCACTCTGGGAGGCTTCCAACAAAATATTAAAATACATCAAACATTAAAAGCATCCCTAAACAGGGCTGCCTTCAGATGTCTTCTAAAAGTCTGGTAGTTGTTTTTCTCTTTGACATCTGGTGGGAGGGCATTCCACAGGGCAGGTGCCACCACCAAGAAGGCCTGGTACCCTGTAACCTCGCTTCTCGCAGGTAGGGAAACGCCAGAAGGCCCTCGGCGCTGGACCTCAGTGTCCGGGTAGAACAATGGGGGTGGAGATGCTCCTGCAGGTATACAGGACCGAGGCCATTTAGGGCTTTAAAGTTTTGGGGGAGGTTGTTTGCACAGCGAAAAGGCTGTGTGTCTCTTGTATCAAATATGTGAGAATGCCAGCGCTCTGCTTTCGTCTTTGCCCTCATCCTTCCCACCTGCTTGGAGGATGACATTGTAAAAGGGAAAAAAGGGTGTGTGTTTATATGTGCATTTCATTTTGCAAGGTGCAGGCAAGCTGCAACCTGGCTGCTCCCCTCCTTCCCCTCGCGAGCAGCGAGGTTGTTTAATCACTGCTTGCCCAATCTCTTGCCCAATTTCTTGCAAGAGGGCAGGGAATTGAGGGAGAAGGGAATTGCAAAACTTCCTCAGGGAGGATTTCAGTTATTTCCTTTTGAAGGGCTTTTCGGCTGCTCCTCTGTGGAGGCTCTTATTTTCATTTATTCCCCCTCCTCCCGGAAAACGCCACCAACCCACCAAGTTGTGCTCTTCCAGCTTTCTCAAAGACTCGCCAGAACGACTAACCCTAAAAAGCTGTAATAAACGGCAAGGCAGATTCGCTGAATAACGGCCTCCCTGGCTCTTGAGCCCAAGCGGGGTGGCACCACCTCCAATATTTTCAGTTTACAGCAGTACCTCAGGTTACATATGCTTCAGGTTACATACGCTTCAGGTTACAGACTCCGCTAACCCAGAAATAGTGCTTCAGGTTAAGAACTTTGCTTCAGGTTGAGAACAGAAATCGTGCTCTGGCAGCACGGCGGCAGCAGGAGGCCCCATTAGCTAAAGTGGTGCTTCAGGTTAAGAACAGTTTCAGGTTAAGTACGGACCTCCGGAACGAATTAAGTACTTAACCTGAGGTACCACTGTATTTAACAACCCCTGTAGGTGCCGTTCAGTAATCATAAATAAAACCTTGTAATCCAATTGCATCAAATAATGCAGAATATTTTGGTGAAAAGACCCGGGTGTGGACGGTTGGGTTAAGCAGGAAAATGGACGTGTCACACTGCCAAAGGGAAATCTGAATGTGCAGCCTGGCAGGCTTTAATCTCGTACATACGTAGGAATGGACTGAGATGGCTCAACCGGTAGAGCATGGGACTGTTTACCTCAGGGTTGTGGGTTCGAGCCCTGGGTTGGGCAGAAGATTCCTGCATTGCAGGGGGTTGGACTGGATGACCCCTGGGGTCCCCACTGACTGCAATTCTGTGATTCCATGCTCCATCCTTCCCTATGAGTCTGAGGCTTTAGTGGCTCACTGTGAGAGCCCCAAAATAGCCAGGCTTTGGGCGTCCTCAAGGTTCCCGGCTGCGTAATGGGGCCATTGGCATGGGTCAAGTGCCAGAGGTGATGGTCAAAAGAGCCCGTTGCAGATGATTCCCGAATCCCCAACACCGGGAAGCTTGTGTTCTTGAAAGCCACCAAGAGCTAGGCTATTCTTTTGTAGGGACACAGGAAGTTGCTTTTTAGGGGGTCAAAGCAATGGCCCGTCCAGATCAGGATGACAGGCAGGGTTTCAGGAGAGAGTCTTTCCTACCTATTCAGAAACCACGTGGTTTCTGGACCACCCTCTCCTATCCTTCTGAATAGGTAGGAAAGACTCTCTCCTGAAACCCTGCCTGTCATCCTGACCTGGACGGACCATGTGGTTTCTGGACCACCCTCTCCTATCCAGGGCCGTCTTTACTCGGGGGTGCAAGAGGTGAGGGGCACCCAGGTGCCGAATTCTGGGGGATGCCCACTGCTGAAGCCGCCCAGGCCAGGCATAGGAAACTCGGCCCTCCAGATGTTTTGAGACTACAATTCCCATCACCCCTGAATAATAAAGTGAGGGTTCAAATCTAGGTAGGAAATATTGTGGGGTATTAAGAGGAATAGGGACGCAGGTGGCGCTGTGGGTTAAACCACAGAGCCTAGGACTTGCCGATCAGAAGGTCAGCGGTTCGAATCCCCGCGACGGGGTGAGCTCCCGTTGCTCAGTCCCAGCTCCTGCCAACCTAGCAGTTCGAAAGCACGTCAAAGCGCAAGTAGATAAATAGGTACCTCTCCGGCGGGAAGGTAAACGGCGTTTCCATGCGCTGCTCTGGTTCGCCAGAAGGGGCTTAGTCATGCTGGCCACGTGACCCGGAAGCTGTACGCCGGCTCCCTCGGCCAGTAAAGCGAGATGAGCACTGCAACCCCAGAGTCGGCCATGACTGGAGCTAATGGTCAGGGGTCCCTTTACCTTTATCTATTAAGAGGAATAGATCATCCATCTCTAGCCAGCCTAGAGTTTAGGACTTCGGAACAACTTTACAGAAGTTCACATGCAAAACACACCGCCCACTTTCAAAACGGCCAACGCTTGGACTAGACCCACATAAATTAACTTGGGTCCCTTCGTTTGAATGGGTCTATTCTGAGTATAATCTAGTTCAGTCATAGGTAAACTCAGCCCTCCAGATGTTTTGAGACTACAATTCCCATCATTCCTGACCACTGGTCCTGTTAGCTAGGGATGATGGGAGTTGTAGTCCCAAAACATCTGGAGGGCTGAGTTTGCCTATGCCTGGCCTCGGCTCTTAACTATCTACCTGTTACGAAATAATAAATAATTTTGATCAAGCTAGAAAAACAAAATAAATGTATTGACTTTGTGTTCTCATTTACCAAAGATGCGCCGAGCCAGAGGTGGCACTTGTCATTCACAACGGTGGCGTGTGTCATACTCAACGATTTGGGGGCGCTGGGCGGATTTTTGTACCCTGGCGGCGCATTTGCTAAAGACTCCCCTGTCCTTCTCACTCATCAAATCCCAGAAAAAGTGGGTCCTATTATCAACCCTTTCAACTGCATATTATTTCACCATCCAATTTTTGTATCTCATTTTTATCCATATTATTTTCCACGCTAAAAGTGTTACTGCAATCCTGCTAATGTTTTCATCTTCTTACAGTGGTCTTTCAACTAAATTGTAAATCCCCCCCCCCCATTCTTTATTAAAGTTCTGGTCTTCTTGGTTCCTGCGCTTTAGGGTCAGTTTTGCCATTTCAGCACAGCCTAGTTTGCCATTCTTCTCTAGTAGGGACTTTGTCGTCTTTCCATCTCTGGGCTAGTAGCATCCGTGCGGCTGTCATCGCGTACATTAAAAAGTCTTTTCTGCTCCTTTGGGATCTCAGTACCTACGATTCCTAAACAGTGCGCTGGTCTCCAGCTCAGATGTGCAAACATTTCCTCGGTCCCTTTCAATAGACCCAGGGAATCGAATTCTCAAAAGCAGCTCGGCCCCTGCATGCAACTCACATCCACAATAAAGTAATGTGCGAACGAGCTTGCGAGTGTAAATTTTTTGGAGTGCACATGTGTGCGTTTGTGTGTGTATTTAGCTACCAGAAAATGTGTGAGCGGAGGAGACTTTTTTCTGTTTGGCACGGTTTCTTTTTCTCAAGAGACAAGGTTGTGGTGTGTGTGTTTCTTTTTGCGGTGGTTTGTTTGCAGCGCGGAAAGGAAGTCTTGTCGGTTATAGTGACTTGACGTTTCCTTTTACACAAGAAGTGTTGCTCTGTCAAAGCTGCTTTCTTGTTTTCGTCGCTCTCTCAACCTCCTTCGCCATCTGACCTCTGAGAGCTCGCACCAACCTGAAACCTGCTGCCTGCATGGATTTTCGACTGCTCCTATTTTCCTAGCTGTCCCTCCTCCCTCCTCCAGCTGGCGATGGAGTCCTCGGCGGGTTTGCCAAACCTCCCGGCCGTGCCCAGCCAGGTAAAAACCTCCGCCAAAGTCCGCTTTTTGGCAGCGGCCGCTGAAGCCACCTGTCTCAGCTGACTCCAGCCTGCTCTCCGCTCTCTCCCAAGCGACCCGGCTGCGTCGGGATGTTTCAAGGAGTCCCAAAGGACCCTTGCCTGGGAAATAACCCCTCTCATGTCTTTGGCATCCGGTTGATTTTTCAGTTTGTGTTTCTGAGCCGTGTTGGGTAGAGCGTGCTGCTGGTAACGCCAAGGTTGCAGGTTTGGTCAGCTACCTATTCCCGCGTTGCAGCGGGTTGGACTAGATGACCTTGGGGGGCCTCCCTTCCAACTTTGATGACGTATATATCGAAGGTATTTATATAAACCGTTTAATCTGCAAAGCCTCCTCAGTGGTGTTGGGTTAGAACTGGCCCATCTTGTGTGCTTAGCCTGCATTGCGAAACTGCTTGATTGCCTGCGTTAAGAGAGTCATCCGCACGGAAGGCACTTTGCACATGCTCAGGGATGTGTGTCTAAAATCCACGGTTCGAGTCCTGATTCCTATTAACACCCGGTTTTTCAGTGGACGTTGGATATGATGGGTAATTGGCTGACATTGAGGCTTCCTTCCCCTGAAGGCTCTTAGACTTTCGGTGGATGTGTTTATTCTTGACTGCTTCTCTTCAGGGACGTTCGGCATGCCAAGCGTGTGACCTGCCCCTGAGCTCTGCGTGTTTCTCTCAAACCTTCTTCCTTGTGCTGGGCCTTGTCCAGTTCGCGATTGGCAACCTCTCTCTCATTGCACTTCTCGGTGGGAAGCCTCTGAGCTGGCGTACACCAAAAAACCTTCCAGCAGCTCTGAGAACAGAACTGCCTGAATGCTTGCAGTCCGGTTTGTGTGAGGGAAGGGGAAATCTTCAGTTTGGCTGGGATGATCAGTTGATCGTAGGCAATCCTACTGAGGTGTACCGTATTTTTCGCTCTATGGGACGCACTTTTCCCCCTCCAAAAATGAAGGGGAAATATGTGTGCGTCCTATGGGGCGAATGGAGGCTTTCGCTGAAGCCTGGAGAGCGAGAGGGGTCGGTGCGCACCGAACCCTCTCGCTCTCCAGGCTTCAGGCAGCTATCCGCAAGCCTTCGGAGCACGGCAGGAGTTCCCACCGGGCTCTGAAGGCTTGCGGATTGCAGCCCAGGGAACGCAGTGCCGTCTCCCTCTGGGCTCCTTGGGCTTCAGGCAGGTATCCGCAAACCTTTGGAGTGCCCCCCCAGCCCCGCAAACTCCGGGTGTGGCGGCAAGGCTGCACGCAACCTTGCCGCCGCTCCCAGACCTGTTCTGGGAGCTGGGGTCGGGGGAAGCTCAGGCTTCCCCAGCCCTGCGGCTAAAAAGGAAGTCAAGACAGCGAGCGGGATCCATCCCGCACGCTGTCTTGGTTTCTGCCAAAGTCGCGCGCAGCCTCTGCCAGCTGGAGAGGTTGCATGTGGCTAAAGAAGAAGGCAAGACAGCCAGCGGGAACCGGGAGACTTGGGAGCCTAGACTCAAGGCAGAGAAAGAAGCGGTAAATTGAGAATGAGGAAATTGATGGGGAAGTAGATGCAGATTTTTGAACCAGCCACCCGCCTCTTCTGCCCTCTGGGAGCTTTTATGGGTGCCAAGGCTGGGAGAGAAGTATCGGGAAACGATTTGGCTGTGGCAAACCCTTGATATACTAGTGTGGCACAGCAGCCAGCCATGAATGGTGGGCACAGGAGCCCGTTCTCATCTGGGCAGATGGTGGCGGTTGTTCTTCCTTCGTTCCTCCTCCACCTGCAGGGGCCGCTATTGAGCTGCTGCCCTTGTAGTCAACCTTCCCTCTGGATCTCAGGAGTGCAGTCAGCAGTTGGGGCTTGCCTTCAAGATCTGATAGAACCATAGACTTGGAAGAGGGCGCTGAGGGTCATCTAGTCCAACCCCATACAATGCGGGAATATTTTGTCCAATCCGGGATTCGAACCCGCATCCCTGAGATTGAGAGTCTTGTGCTCTGCCGACCGAGCTATTCCTGCACCCAGCAAGACGAGGCTGCCAGTCCAAAGGAGGTCTTTGTGGACAGCGATGGGTTTCAGCTTAGGATCACCGGAAGCAAGCTGCCTTATAGCAGACCACTCGCCCACCCAACTCAGTTTTGTCTACACTGGCTGGCAGCAGCTGGCCAGGGAGCTTCCCATTCCCTCCTTGGGGATGTTGGGAAATGAACTCCAGGCAGAGCATCTTCATGCAAAGGGGATACCCTCTCCCTTTGCCTTCACTGCAGCACAGTCATACGCTTCAGGTTGCGTTTTTTCGGGTTATGGACCCGCCAAAACCCGCAAGTCATAGCTGTCAACGTTTCCCTTTTTTTAAGGGACATTCCTTTATTCCGAATAGGATTCCTCGCAAGAAAAGGGAAAAGTTGACAGCTATGCCGGAAGTACCGGAACGGGTTACTTCTGGGTTTCAGGGGTCGCACATGCACAGAAGCGCTAAATTGCGCTTTGCGCATGTGCAGAAGCACTGAATCACAACCCACGCATGCGCAGATGCACCGTTGCGGGTTGCGAACGTGCATCCCTCACGGATCGTGTTCGCAACCCGAGCATCCACTGCATTGGGTTTTGAGGGGGTCTTTAATTTTTCGCACTCTAAAAGGGGCACGGCGACAGCCCTGACCTCTACAGGCGCCTTTTAACTTGGAAGGAGATTCCACCCGCTGGCTTTCAAGGGAACTGTGTTTGCCAGGAAGTGGTTTCGCGATGACTTCATTTCTCACCCCCAAACTCTTCCGAGAGCCTTTTGGCAGCCTCGGAGCTGGGAGGAAGAGGAGGAAGAAGAAGGGGATGAATTTCTCAGTCAAGATGTCCGCCCTGCGCCTCTTCCTAGAGTTGCATGGCAGCGCTCAAACCCGGCAATTGGCTGCGGCTTGCACAACGGTTAGCTGGATGTGGCAATGGTGCTGTTGTTGTTGTGTGCCCTCTGTTTCAGCCTTCGCCATCCTGGTCTGGCCTCCAGATAGACTGTGGCTCCCATCAGTGTGTGACTTGGCCAAGTTAGTGGAGTGTAGCTGTGAACCAGCGAGTCCCTTGTTTGGGTCCAGGCAGAGACATCACCTTGCCAACAAAGGTCCGTATAGTTCAAGCTCTGGTTTTCCCAGTAGTGATGTATGGAAGTGAGAGCTGGACCATAAGAAGGCTGATCGCCAAAGAATGGATGCTTTTGAATTCTGGTGCTGGAGGAGACTCTTGAGAGTCCCATGGACTGCAAGAAGATCAAACCTCTCCATTCGGAAGGAAATCAGCCCTGAGTGCTCGCTGGAAGGACAGATCCTGAAGCTGAGGCTCCAGTACGTTGGCCACCTCATGAGAAGAGAAGACTCCCTGGAAAAGACCCTGATGTTGGCAAAGATGGAGGGCACAAGGAGAAGGGGACGACAGAGGACGAGATGGTGGGACAGTGTTCTCGAAGCATGAGTTTGATCAAACTGCGGGAGGTAGTGGAAGACAGGAGTGCCTGGCATGCTCTGGTCCAGGGGGTCACGAAGAGTCGGACACGACTAAACAACTAAACAACAACAAGCCATCAGCACACAACCAGCCAGAGGATGCTCAGAAAGATGCTCAGACACGGTGAAAAATCCGATGATAAGAAGGACTCCCAGATACCTAATGCACTGTAAAAATATTTTCCATCCCCCCCCCCCCGATAGTCACTTGCAAAATTCGACACCCTTTCGCAGAGTTGTGCCAGCCCTGCAGACAGGAATCAGGTAGAGATTGGGGGTTGGCAGAGTGGGATCTACTGACAGATCTCTGGGTGATCTGCAATAGATCAGGCAAAGGTTTCCAACTTCCAACTGTCTTAACAGCAACAAAACGACTTGGGCTGCTGAATTAGGGCCCCTCCTGATGTTCTTTGCACTGGGCTGTCATGATTATTTGTGCTATTGACAGTATCGCAGCAATCATAGAATTTTAGCATTGTAAGGGATCCACAAGGGTCATCTAGTCTGACCCCGCAATGCAGGAATCTCAGCGAAAGCATCCACGACAGATGGCCATCCAACGTCTGCTTAAAAACCTCCAAGGAAGGAGAGACCACCACCTCCGCTGTTATTTGTTTATTTTTGCTTCTTTTAAAGTTGTCCATGGAGGCGCAGGTCAATTCTGTGTCCAGGGCAGCTGTCTACCAGCTCCATCTGGTACGCAGGATGAGACCCTCCCTGCCCGCAGACTGTCTCGCCAGAGTGGTGCATGCTCTGGTTATCTCCCGCTTGGACTACTGCAATGCGCTCTATGTGGGGCTACCTTTGAAGGTGACCCAGAAACTACAACTAATCCAGAATGCGGCCGCTAGACTGGGGGCGGCCACCGGGACCACATAACACCGGTCCTGAAAGATCTTCATTGGCTCCCAGTACGTTTTCGAGCACAATTCAAAGTGTTGGTGCTGACCTTTCAAGCCCTAAACGGCCTCGGTCCTGTATACCTGAAGGAGTGTCTCCACCCCTATAGTTCAGCCCGGACACTGAGGTCCAGCTCCGAGGGCCTTCTGGCGGTTCCCTCCCTGCGAGAAGCCAAGTTACAGGGAACCAGGAAGAGGGCCTTCTTGGTGGTGGCGTCTGCCCTGTGGAATTCCCTCAAGGGAATAAACAACTGTTTTACTTTTAAAAGGCATCTGAAGGTGGCACTGTTTAGGGAAGTTTTTAATGTCTGATGCTGTATTGTTTTTAATATTCAGTTGGAAGCCGCCCAGAGTGGCTGGGGAAACCCAGCCAGATGGGTGGGGTATAAATAAATTATTGTTGTTGTTTGTTGAAGGAAGCCCAACAAAACGTGACTCTGGTGGGACTCGAACCCACAAACTTTGAATGACTTCACCCAGCCTAGAAGTCCAATGCACTATCTATCGCGCCACAGAACCTGCTTGCCACCACCTCCGCTGTTGAACAGCTCTTACCATCAGAAAATTATTCCCAATATTTAGCTGGAATCTCCTAGTCTTGTTGTTATTATTTTTGTATGGAAATGCGGCTTACGGATATTTTGAAAACCAAAGAAGTTCCTAATTTAAAGCAGACCCCTTTAAAAAGCCGCTGAGTGGTCGGATGCTCTCCAAACCAGAACTGTCCGTGTTCATGTTATCCAAGCGGCAGTTTGGTGGGGGGTCTTTGTGGGGGCGATGGAGAAAAGGGGAACTAGGCAAAGACAATAATCTCTAGGCTTTATTTTCGTCCTTATCTCTGGTCTGGATTTTTGCTGTAAATAGGGAAGGGGCCTGGCGGTGTGTTATGGCCCCATCTCGCCGTGTTTGCCGACAAAGATTACCGCGGAATGTTAGCTCTTGTTTTCAGCAAACGGCCAGTCTAGAAACTAGCCTGAAGGTCACTCGGTCCAGCCGCAGACCTGAAGGCCATTCTGTGCCCTGAATTGGGGGCAAATCGTGCCCACGTCCTAAAACACCCACATTGCATACGTTTGGGAAACTGGGTGGGCTCAGATTGAACCCCAAGTGTTCCCAAGACCTGTGTGCATAGGCTTCTGAACAGGACACTAAAATGGACTTATACATTGCTTTCCTTGGTTGTGCCCATTAGATTTTTCGCATATTTCCATCTTTCTCTCTCCCATATATGTAATGCCCAGAGAAAATTCTTTATCGCCTGTTCTTAACTGGATCTCTGGTCGATTCCCCCCCATGGAGTGACTGTCAGATTCTTAGCTGATAAAGATCCACAAATTATGCACCCGGTAGTCAAATTTGCCCTGGCAGCTGAAAAGCTCCGTTCCGGCTATGCTAATGCTTTCTAATTTTAAAACTTTATCCTGTAAATTTTTTATCCTGTAAACTTTTATAGGTTATGTTGTGTGGTTTCTCTTGCCCTCTGCTGTTCGTTACAAAGGCCTTTGGCTACACACAATAAAACGATGGATTGTATCTTTCTCTCTCACTGTAATTTTTTAAAATGCGTTTTCCACTTTACATTTTCCACATCTTTCGTCGTACATTGTTTCTATACCGACTTCCCTGCCTCTCACTCCTTGACTTTCTAGGCGACCTTAGTTTGCGGAATATCCGTTAATTTCTCTACCCTGTTTCCTTCCCCTCAGTTCCTTCGTTTTGTTAATTCTTGCTCAAGAGATTATCCCTACTTGCAGATTGGTTTTAATATCCTCTCTTTTTAAGTATTCTCCAAAGTATTCCCATTCACCCCTTGTTTGCCTCTCACCCCAGTTCCTTATTTTGGCTGACATATTCGCTCATTCTGCAAACTCTGTCAATTTATACAACCATTGTTCTTTCGTTGGGACAGTTTTTTTTCTTTCCAGTTCTTAGCATGACCTATTCTTGCTGCTGCTGTTGAAGCCATGGGTTCAAATCCTGATCTCTGGAGCAGGATAGAACAATCTTCATATAGAACAATCTTCATATCTTCAATATCTCCATCTTCAGATATTGGAAGATGGGTATCATATCTCCTCTCAGTCTCCTCTTTTCCAGGCTTCAACCATTCCTCATAAGGCAGGCTTCCTCAACCTTTGGCCTACAACTCCCATGATCCCTAGCTAGCAGGACCAGTGGTCAAGGATGATGGGAATTATAGTCTCACACCTTCCAGCTTGTCAACATCCTTCTTAAATTGTGGCGCCCAGAACTGGACACAGTATTCCAGGTATGGTCTGACCAAGGCAGAAGAGAGTGGGACTATGACTCGGGGGGGGGGACGACGCGGGTGGCGCTGTGGGTTAAACCACAGAGCCTAGGATTTGCCGATCAGAAGGTTGGCAGTTCGAATCCCCACGACGGAGTGAGCTCCCATTGCTCGGTCCCTGCTCCTGCCAACCTAGCAGTTCGAAAGCACGTCAAAGTGCAAGTAGATAAATAGGTACCACTCCGACGGGAAGGTAAACGGCGTTTCCGTGCGCTGCTCTGGTTGGCCAGAAGCGGCTTCGTCATGCTGGCCACATGACCCGGAAGCTGTACGCCGGCTCCCTCGGCCAATAAAGTGAGATGAGTGCCGCAACCCCAGAGTCGGTCACGACTGGACCTAATGGTCAGGGGTCCCTTTACCTTTACCTTTATGACTCAGGGAAATGAGATGATGTTGCTTATTCACTCTGATTTGTTTGCGGGGAGGCTAGACAAGGTTGCATCAAAGCAAGTGTTATCCCACATTTTGTATAGTTTTCCCATCACTTTCCATATCACAAAAAAATTCAGATATTCTGGGGAAGTGCGTTTCTTGCGCAATCAACTTTAATTGCGCAACCAGAATTTGCCAGAATGTGATCGAATGTGCTGTGCGAATAGGTCTTTTCTTTTGTCCTTCTGCTTCATTAGATAACCCCCCCAGATTTTCTCCACTCTGTGCATAATTTTATAAGCCTCTGGTCCCCTTTACTGCACAGTGGTACCTTGTTTCTCAAACACCTTGGTACTCAAACAACTTGGAACCCAAACACTGCAAACCCAGAAGTAAGTGTTCCGGTTTGCGAACTTTTTTCAGAAGCCGAACATGCTCCATTTTGAGTGTTACGCTTCTGTTTTGAGTGCCACGCTTCTGATTTGAGTGTTACACTGAGGTCTGTCTATTTTTGCTATTTATTTTGCCTTTTTGTTTTTACGGCTCTTTTCGTTTTGTTCTTGTGACTGTGTGGAGCCCAGCTACTGACAGATTGATTGTGTGACTGCAGTACATTGTTTATTGCTTTCATGTTATGGACCAGTGGTCTCGTTAGATAGTAAAATTCATGTTAAATTGCAGTTTTAGGGGTTGTTTTTCAAAGTCTGGAATGGATCAATACTTTCTATAGGAAAGCGTGCCTTGGTTTTGGAACGCTTTGGTTTTGGAACAGATTTCCAAAACGGATTAAGTTTGAGAACCAAGGTACCACTGTCCTTGTCTTTCCCCCCTGAGCTAAAAACCTCCAAGCATTGTAAAATTTCATCCAGAATTTGGTCCAGCCCCTTTGTCATTCAGTTCCCCGCCCCTGTCTTCATGCCCTGAGGTAATCTTCTGTTCCTGAGAATAAATATATCATCTCAGACAAGAGCAGACAGAATGTAGGCTGTGGTTTTTCAGCGGAGGAGCCCCACAAATTCCTGGTGAACCGCTTTGACGCTGTTGGGATTCTTGCGGAAAAACATTGGCTTGGGTGGAGCACAGAGGCAATTCATGGCAGTCGAAGTTTCCGGACACCTTTTTAAAAGCAACCCCACGTAGAACGTGTTGCTGTCGTCTAATCTGGATGCGATTAGGTTGTAACTCACAGGGCTAGGTCATTCGTCGGTAGGAAAGGGTGCAGCTTGCAAACCAGCCCTGAGCTGATAAAACGCACTTCTTGGCTGGCTCACATCAGTGTCTATGAATAACCACCCCATGCTATGAATAACCAGTGTCCCTAGAGAGAATGCAAACCCCAAACAACACAGTACGGCTGGGTGATATCTGGTTTTCAGCATCATGATACGTCACAGACTAAACATCGCAATATACCAATATATCACAATGTCTGAAATAAGGATGGGACACGGGTGGCGCTGTGGGTTAAACCACAGAGCCTAGGACTTGCAAATCAGAAGGTCCACGACAGGGTGAGCTCCCATTGCTCGTTCCCTGCTCCTGCCAACCTAGCAGTTCGAAAGCACATCAAAGTGCAAGTAGATAAATAGGTACCACTCCAGCGGGAAGGTAAACGGCGTTTCCATGCGCTGCTCTGGTTCACCAGAAGCGGCTTAGTTATGCTGGCCACATGACCTGGAAGCTGTACGCCGGCTCCCTCGGCCAGTAAAGCGATATGAGCGCCGCAGCCCCAGAGTCGGCCATGACTGGACCTAATGGTCAGGGGTCCCCTTTACTTTACCTTTATGTCGAGGCACTGAGTGACTTCATGGTTTTCCCCACATCGTGATTTTTGCCGGCGACTATTCTTGTGTTTTGCTGCTTCCGGCAAGAGGCAGAGGAGCTCTGAACCAGCAGGGAATCGAGAGAAGCTTTGGCTGGCTTCACGGTTTTCCCCACATTGTGATTTTTGCAGAGCGCACAGACGCACGCACACACACATCATGATTTGCAATACAGTGGTACCTCGGGTTACAGACGCTTCAGGTTACAGACTCCGCTAACCCAGAAATAGTACCTCAGGTTAAGAACTTTGCTTCAGGATGAGAACAGAAATCATGCTCTGGCGGCGTGGCGGCCCCATTAGCTAAAGTGGTGCTTCAGGTTAAGAACAGTTTCAGGTTAAGAATGGACCTCCAGAACGAATTAGGTTCTTAACCCGAGGTACCACTGCAGGTGGTACCTTGGTTCTCAAACGCCTTGGTACTCAAACAACTTGGAACCCAAACACTGCAAACTTGGAGGAAAGTGTTCCAATTTGCGAACTTTTTTTGGAAGCCGAACGTGCTCCATTTTAAGCGTTACGCTTCTGATTTGAGGGCCACGCTTCCAATTTGAGTGTTACGTCGAGAAAATAACTTTGCTATTTATTTTGCATTTTTGTTTTTGCGCCTCTTTTTTGTTTTGTTTTTGTGACTGTGACTGTATGGAACCCAGTTCAGCTACTGATGGATTGATTGTGTGACTGCAGTACATTGTTTATTGCTTTCATTTTATGGTTCAGTGGCCTCGTTAGATAGTAAAATCCATGTCAAATTGCTGTTTTAAGGGTTGTTTTTAGAAGTCTGGAACGGAATAATCCTTTTTTGCATTACTTTTCTATGGGAAAGCCTGCCTTGGTTTTGGAACGCTTTGGTTTTGGAACGGACTTCCGGAATGGATTAAGTTTGAGAACCAAGGTACCACTGTATATAGTAAGGTCAAAAATACTGAAACCAAAATCCCGATATGGACTTCATACCACCTTGGGACGATATATCAATATATCGGCCAGCCCTATAACACGTTTGTTGGTTTGAAGCCCTTGTACTCTGTTGTTCTGCCAAAACGGCTCCTAGAGGAACTTGCAGAGAATCGGTTAAAACCTCCTCCTGCAGGTTTACGAGCTGAAAGACGCAGCACGAAAGGAAAAGGTGATAAGGAGTGAAGAGGAAAAAAAGTGAAGTCGGGCACAGAGGTGGTATATCTGTTGTTGGGCTGGGCGTTTTCTCAGTCAGCGGTACTTCTGTCTTCTTGGTTTTGACATCCTTGCCCACATCATCAACTCCAAGTATCAGTTCAGGACTTCTGCAGGTCTTCCTATGAATGAAGGATGGGAAGGGGTGATGGAGTCAAGTGTTGTCACTATACTGGTTTTTGTTGTTGTTGTTTAGTTGTGTCCGCCTCTTTGTGACCCCATGGACCAGAGCACGCCAGGCACTCCTATCTTCCACTGCCTCCCGCAGTTTAGCCAAACTCATGCTGGTAGATTCGAGAACACTGTCCAACCACCTCGTCCTCTGTCGTCCCCTTCTCCTTGCGCCCTCCATCTTTCCCAACATCAGGTTCTTTTCCAGGGAGTCTTCTCTTCTCATGAGGTGGCCAAAGTACTGGAGCCTCAGCTTCATGATCTGTCCTTCCAGTGAGCACTCAAGGCTGATTTCCTTCATAATGGACAGGTTTGATCTTCTTGCAGTCCATGGGACTCTCAAGGGTCTCCCCCAGCACCAGAATTCAAAAACTATACTGGTTAGGGTTGGGTTTTTTTGCAGTCAGAACTCACCAGAACTCAGTTCCGGCCCCTCTCAGGTGGGCACCATTGCCACTGTGAGTTCTGCCACCTCTTTTTCTAGAAAAAAATAGCACTGACGCTGACTACAGTCATACCTCGGCTTACAAACGCTGTGGGTTGCGCGTTTTCGGGTTGCGGACTGCGGACTGCGCCAAACCTAGAAGTACTGGAACAGGTTACAGTCATACCTCGGGTTGCCAATACTGCGGCTTACATCTTTTCAGGTTGCGTCCTGCAGCAACCTGGAAATACCGGAAAGGGTTACTTCCGGGTTTCTCTGCTCGCGCATGCGCAGACGCGCAAAATAATGTCACACGCATGCGCGGGTTGCATTCTGGAACAGATCCCGTTCACAACTAGAGGTACGACTGCAATTCCAGGTTTTAGCACTCGCGCATGCGCAGAAACACAAAATGACGTCACGCGCAAGCGCGGCGCTTCAGGCTGCGGACTGCGGGTTGCAAATGTGCTCCTTGCACGGACATAGCTGTCAACTTTCAGATTTGAAAATACGGGATCAGCAGCCTCACCTGTCCCGGGGACAGTCTACGGGATATCTAACGATACGGGATAGCAGTGAGAAAAGGCATTGGAATAAGGGAATTTCCTGCCAAAAAAGAGGATGGTTTACAGCTATGCGCACGGATCACGTTTGCAACCCAAGGTATGACTGTATTCGGAAGCTTCAATTTCCCAATCCAAACTTGCAATTTAGCGGACCCTTTCTAAAAAGAATTGTGCAATTGTTTCTTTTATCTCTCGCTTCTGTCATTGCTTTATTGCACTTTTTAAAAAATATACGAGTGTGTAAACGTTTTATTTTGTTACTCTGGATTGTGTTTACGCTGCCCCGGCTCCCTTTGGGAGGAAGGGTGGTGCAAAAATGCAACAATTAAAATTCTCCTTATATATCGTTTGGTGCAATTGTTTGCCCTGTGTGCTGCCTCTGCCACCGCCTCCTCCTTCCTGAATTTAACCGTACGGGCGAGATCCCACTGAGTCAGAGATCACATAGTAAACTGGGTGATGTCATGGCATAATATTTGACTGATGTTCCGAGACATTAGTAAACTCGTGTGTGTGCTGATCGTTGCAGCTAATCAGATTTGGCTCATTGTGGTGATGAGCGACTGGGTGGGGAGCAATTTTAAATGAACAAGTCTTTTTCTTTTGTTCTTTGTTTTAAATAGCTTTTATTGGTTTTTCAATATATACATCCTTTATGAAGTATCTTCCATTTTTCCTGCTTCCCTCATACTTCCACTTTGTTTTACTTTCAATTTATTCATCCTGCGTATTATCTCCCCAATTAATTCCTAATACCTTTACACCAATTTTTTATTATATACATTTGTGAATATTTATTCAAACCGTGTCAATGAGTCCAACTCTTCATGTTGTCTCATATATATTGTAAATGGTTCCCATTCGCTTGAAATGTCTTTGTTGTCCCTTTCATGTAATTTATCTGTTAATTTTGCTAATTCTGCATATTCCATGAGTTTCTCTTGCCCCTGTTCTTTCGTCGGGGTTTCTTCTTCCAAGCTTGTGCTAGTAGAATTCTTGCCACTGTTGTTGCATACACAAATAATTTCCAGTTGTCTTTTCTTATTTCTTGATCTAAGATCCCTAGGAGGCAGGGACAGCTTGTGAGCTAGTTAAACGACCCCCGTGGGCCGCTTGTGGCCCATGGGCCTTACGTTGCCTTGTTGTTGTTGTTTAGTCGTGTCTGACTCTTTGTGACCCTATGGACCAGAGCACGCCAGGCACTCCTGTCTTCCACTGCCTCCTGCAGTTTGGTCAAACTCATGCTGGTAGCTTCGAGAACACTGTCCAACCATCTCGTCCTCTGCCTTCCCCTTCTCCTTGTGCCCTCCATCTTTCCCAGCATCAGGGTCTTTTCCAGGGAGTCTTCTCTTCTCATGAGGTGGCCAAAATACTGGAGTCTCAGCTTCCCGATCTGTCCTTCCAGTGAGCACTCAGGGCTGATTTCCTTCAGAATGGAGAGGTTGGATCTTCTTGCAGTCCATGGGACTCTCAAGAGTCTCCTCCAGCACCAGAATTCAAAAGCATCCATTCTTCGGCAATCAGCCTTCTTGATGGTCCAGCTCTCACTTCCATACATCACTACTGGGAAAACCATAGCTTGAACTATACGGACCTTTGTTGGCAAGGTGATGTCTCTGCTTTTTAAGATGCTGTCGGTTGCCTACCCTGCCCTATAGCTTCGGATCTTAATCAATGTCCTCCTAACTGAATGAGCTTTGACATTAGCCCAGCGAGGGCTTGCAGCCTGGGATATTTTGGCTTTGCGACAGAAGGGGATTACACTTTCTAATCGCTTCTTCTCCTTCCTTTCTTCTTCCAGAAGGACTTGGCGTACCTGCAGCAGTGGCTGGAAGCGTTCGTCGCAAATTTTGAGAAGATCATCACCGTACATTCGATGGAACCAAGGAGGTAAGTAGAATGCATCTTGTGCTTTGCTGGTCCAACAATGTTGGTGGATAGGATTCCCTTCCGGCACATGAGGGTGAGATGGAAGATGGGGGCGGAATGGAAATTAGGCGATGAAACTAGGCATACTTTCCTCGTAATATAATAGCAAGCAGCTCTTGATGCCATTTGGTTTAGCTAGTGCTTGGGGAAGTACAGTGGTACCTCGAGTTACATATGCTTCAGGTTACAGACTCCGCTAACTCAGAAATAGTGCTTCAGGTTAAGAACTTTGCTTCAGGATGAGAACAGAAATTGTGCTCCAGCGGCAGCAGGAGGCCCCATTAGCTAAAGTGGTGCTTCAGGTTAGGAACAGTTTCAGGTTAAGTACAGACCTCTGGAACAAAGTAAGTACCGTATTTTTCGCTCTATAAGACGCACCAGACCATAAGACACACCTAGTTTTTGGAGGAGGAAAACAAGAAAAAAAATATTCTGAATCTCAGAAGCCAGAACAGCAAGAGGGATCGCTGTATTCGCTCCATAAGACACACACACATTTCCCCTTACTTTTTAGGAGGGAAAAAATGAGTCTTATAGAGCAAAAAATACGGTACTTAACCAGAGGTACCATTGTATCCCATTTGCCCAACAGGAGGGCTATTCCCAGCTTGGCCTGTTAGCATCACCCTCTTTTGTTTTTGTTTTAAATAATTTTTATTAAGGTTTTCCAAATTAAAACAAATTAAATCCAATTTATAAACTTTTTCCAATAACTAGGACTTCCCCTCCCCACCCCCTCATGTATTTCAAATCTTCCAAATAAACAATTAGGTTCAACAAATTCTTATCCCCAAATTGCAATCATCCTCCATTACCCAGTTTAACGTAATTCCCATCCCCCTAAGATCGATTTATTCTCTTCCACGAGTTTCCCCCTTTCAAACATAATACAAAAAAAACAACAACAACAACAACATAAAATTAAATAATAATTTTACAACCTTTGGATTCCAACTTTCCCTCCCCTTTTTCCCCTGTTACGTTCCTCCTAGCCCTCCATCTCTAATATCTTCCTGGAGTTCCCACATTGCGTTAAACCCACATCCCTCTGATTCTTTGCCAGTCTTATTAATTGCGAATGTCCAATCATTAAATTACGAATGTCCAATCCTAAAAGAAGTCTAACGAGAAGAGGGTCCATTTCTTCTATCCAGATTTTTATATCCAGGAGTAGAAACTCCAATTTTAAATCCATAGGCTTGTCAAATCTGGATATCCCAAATATCCCCTTTCCCATTTCTGTCCAGTTCTTGTTATTTCCTTATTCTTGTCGGCCATTCTCCTCCTTTTTGTTTCTCTGTTCTCCCACAGAAATGTTCTTTCTCCAAAAGTTTCTAATATCCCTGCAGAGGCTTGTTGTTCAGGAACAAAACATTACATCATGATCCTTTCATTTTCCAACAGATAGTTCCATTGTTTCCTGTAGTGTGTAGACCTCTGTAGACAAAATAGTGTTCCATTTTTGCAGTTTCCCAGGAGATTAAAAGTTCTATTCAACTGCACAAGTTTCCTGTCAAAAACACATGCAATATCCCTCAGCTCCTCTAGATGGATTCCCGTAACAAAGTTCCCTTCCAAAGCCCATCCACCAGTCCAAATAGCTTGTTTATCCTTATTTGAACAATTTGAAACAATTTATACCCAACTTATATCAAATGTAACCGGCAAAGTCCATAACCAAGTCTCTGTTACATTCTTCCGTTTTGACAGCTCCTTGACAGCTGTCAAAACCTGTCAAAACCTCCGTTACTCTTCTCCAGGCATTTTCACGAATCGCTCCAGGGATTCCGGGGGGGGGGGTGTTGCTTTTTAATACAAATTCCACTTTTCTCCTCCGGCTCAATCTTATAAATTTCCCTCGCGAAGTTGCTAATTCGGTGAAATAAGGTTACTCTCGATCTTAGTTATCCATTCCTTTGTTTTGGCTCTTCTACAATTTCGGGGGGGGGGGGGCTGACTTCCTTTTTTCCACCTCCCCCGTTCGCTCCAAATTTTAAAAATTTGTCCCCTTTTTTTAGTCCATATTCCAATTACTCACGGGTTCTTCTTTTAGATCCAAATTTTCAATAGAAGAAGTCAGCGCTCTCCGCCGGATGGCATGCGGCTGCGCTCGGCAGGGATAGCAGAGAACTCAAGCACCACGCTTCTCCCTGGCACTCGATCCGGAGCCTTTAAAAAGGCTCCTTCACGAGTCGGGAGGGCGCTAACGGTGCCAGCCGAGTCTCCATGTCCACGGCCTCCTCTGGCCGTGGTTTTTAAGGGTCCCCGCATCGCCGGTGCGGTAGGACCCAGCCCCTGCCGAGCAGACTCCCTCCGGAGCTCGGAGGGAGTCCGCCATTCGGCGATGGCGCCAACCCGGAAGTGAGGGCGATCTGGCTGCGACATCTGTCACCCCATTGATCGCCAGGGTTGATTCGGCTGATCTGGCTGGCTAGGCGGGTGTCCCCTTCCTCCCTCACCGCTCCATGTGCGTCCCTCCCGAAGCTGCGCGCTCGGTGGAAGAGGACGACCATCCCAGATAGAAGGAGTGTACCGTTCTTCGGTCAAGGGTATACGATAGCTGCGCTCCCCTGCTAGAACCTCCAAACTAGCATCACCCTCTTTTGGCCACGGCTGCAATATGTCCATAATTTCCCAGACATAGCTGGGATTCGTCCGTCAAAAATGGCGTCCAGGCAGAATTTTCAAAAATCGGTTTTAATGTCCAGGGAAACCCAGGTGTATGGCAACCCATATCAAACAATTTTCCTTATAAAAATACCTTAAAAACTTGGATTTTGTTTGAGATTTTGCAAGAAAAGCTCGGCAGCTTTGGGCACGGGAAAGACAAAAAAGGCTTTTGCGTCCGGATTTTCACTTTCTGAAATGTGGCAACCCTATCTTTGGCAAGCACGATTGCGGTTCCTGCCTTGGCTCATTGGGCCTGCTTAAGGCATGACTTTCCTGCGTGGCGAGCAATGCTTGCAGGCGTGTGAAAAAACACCCAAATGCCCTTGGTGGAAATCGCTTGTCTCGAGACCTCGTCTTAAGGACTCTCCTTTTCTGTTCCCAGCACAATTTGTGCGTTCCCTCAGCCTCTGATTAGCACACTTCCTGGTTTCCACACTGCCGTTGTGTTGTCACACACACAACTGCCTGTTGCGACAGTTGCTGGAGGGGATCCATCTATGGTGTAGTTTACCGCAGGTTCTGAGTAGGAGATATGTGTGTGTGTGTGTGTGTCTGAGAGAGAGAGAGAAGGTGGGGAGTACATATTATACAGTAGTACCTTGGTACTCAAACTTAATCCGTTCCGCAAGTCTGTTCCAAAACCAAAGCGTTCCAAAACCAAAGCGCGCCTTCCCATAGAAAGTAATGCAAAATGGATTAATCCGTTCCAGTCTTTTAAAAAAACCCCCTAAAACAGCAATTTCACATGGATTTTACTCTCTAACGAGACCATGGATCCATAAAATGAAAGCAATAATCAATGCACTGTACTATAAAATAAATAAGACAGTATTGTAGATGATAAAAATTAAAAAAAATAATAAAAAATTCTTACCTGTACTGATGATAGTCATTGTTTGGATGGGGGGCTTTTGTCCATTTCTGCAGTATCACACACACAATCCATCAGTCCGTAGCGGAACTGGGTTCCACACAGCCACGAAAACAAACTAATTGAAAAAGCCTCAAAAACAAAAATGCAAAATAAATAGCAAAAACAAAAGTGCCAAACTTAATCCGTTCCAGAAGTTTGTTTGACTTCCGAAATGTTCGAAAACCAAGGCACGGCTTCTGATTGGTGCAGGTGCCCTGGAAACAATGACCGACAGCCGCGTCGGACGTTCGGCTTTAGAAAAACATTCGAAAACCAGAACACTTATGTCCGGGTTTTCAGAGTTTGAGAACCAAGGCACCACTGTATTGACTTATCTGATCTTATTGTTTGGTTATATATCCTGCAAGCACCTCTTCCAGCTTTGCATCCCATCTTTGCAGAAAAATGTGTGCTGTTTTTGGGGTTTTTTTTTTTCTTTTCTTCATCTTCAAAGTATTGGTGGATGGCTAGGGGGCTTGGATCGGTGAATTTAGGCCCTTCCTGCTCTGTTTATGTGATGCGCAATTTCTGTCCCGGAAACGGTTTATGGTCCCGCTCCTCCCGCCCCTGAAAACCCAAAATCTCTTGTTGAAGGTGCTGGGTGTTTCTGGGAGAGAGCCTTATCTCCGTCACTGAACTACAATTCCCAGAGTTCCCTGGGAAGAGGGGTTGACCGTTAAACCGCTACCTGGAAGCCCCTTTGACTTTACTGCCGACCGTACGATGGGTATCACTTGAACCACCTTTGTTTTTGTGACTCCTGAAAGGAATGAAGCGGTCTGGATGGAAAAAAAACTTCCTTGCCACTGTCCTGTTTATGGGATGCTCTCCCCAAGGAGGTTCGGCTGGCACCTTAAATATACACCTTTAGGCGAAAATAATGATGCTGATGCTGATGATTATTATTATTATTAATACCCCGCCCTTCCCGGTTCAAAACCAGGCTCTGGGCGGCTAACAACAAATTTAAAACATTCCAGGTCTTGGGCTGGTTGACATCCGATGCCCTTTTATTTTTATTTTTGTTTGAAATCATTTTTACAAAGTTGATATTTTAAAAAATTCAAATACATACCCATATACAGTGGTACCTCGGGTTAAGTCCTTAATTCGTTCCGGAGGTCTGTTCTTAACCTGAAACTGTTCTTAACCTGAAGCACCACTTGAGCTAATGGGGCCTCCCGCTGCCTCTGCACTGCCGGAGCACGATTTCTGTTCTCAACCTGAAGCAAAGTTCTTAACCTGAAGCACTATTTCTGGGTTAGCGGAGGCTGTAACCTGAAGCGTTTGTAACCCAAGGTACCACTGTACAGAATCTCAGGACTCTCCCCCCTCCCCCACTCCCTGGAGTCCCATTTTAAACATTTAAAACCATCTTCTTCCATACTCTGTTATATCAATCTGTATTTTCCATGGCAATTTCTTGCACTACAAGCGAAATCAAAATCCTCCCAATGTTTCCATCTGCTTACAGTGGTCTCTTAAATAGCTTATAATTTTTCCCCATTCTTTTGTAAATTTTTTGTCATCTTAGTTTTCCAGTCAGCTTTGCCATTTCGGCATAGTCCATCAGCTTGCTTTGTCCTTTTAAAATGTGATGTGGAATTGGGGTGGGGGTTTTTTGCTTTGTTCTTGTTTTTGTTACGCGTTTTGTGTCCTTTATGCTGTAATTTTGTGTTTAAAACTGCCATGAGATCTATGGATGAAGGGTGGTATATTATCATTAATAATAATAAGAAGCTCTTTTTCCACTGCCCAGATGCCTTGGAAGAAGACTTGCCTGTTAATCCCATTTTTGTACCTCCTTCTGCCAGGGAGTGTAGCTTTTTCTCCTTATAGCATCTCTCTGGTCCTGAATGGGGTAACTGTGCCATTGAAGGACCAGGTGCGCAGCCTGGGAGTCATTCTGGACTCACAGCTGTCCATGGAGGCGCAGGTCAATTCTGTGTCCAGGGCGGCTGTCTACCAGCTCCATCTGGTATGCAGGATGAGACCCTCCCTGCCCGCAGACTGTCTCGCCAGAGTGGTGCATGCTCTGGTTATCTTCCACCTGGACTACTGCAATGCACTCTACATGGGGCTACCTTTGAAGGTGACCCGGAAACTGCAATTAATCCAGAATGCGGCAGCTAGACAGGTGACTGGGAGTGGCCGCCGGGACCACCTAACACCGGTCTTGAAAGACTTACACTGGCTCCCAGTATGTTTCCGAGCACAATTCACAGTATGGATGCTGACCTTGAAAGCCCTAAACGGCCTCGGCCCAGTATCCCTGAAGGAGCGTATCCACCCACATCGTTCTGCCCGGACACTGAGGTCCAGCACCAAGGGCCTTCCGGCGGTTCCCTCCCTGTGAGAAGTGAGGCTACAGGGAACCAGGCAGAGGGCCTTCTCGGTGGTGGCACCCGCCCTGTGGAACGCCCTCCCGCCAGATGTCAAAGAGAAAAACAACTACCAGACTTTTAGAAGACATCTGAAGGCAGCCCTGTTTAGGGAAGCTTTTAATGTTTAATAGATTATTGTATTTTAGTGTTCTATTGGAAGCCACCCAGAGTGGATGGGGAAGTCCGGCCAGGTGGGCGGAGTATAAATAAATAAATTATTATTATTATTATTATTATTATTATTATTATTATTATTATTATTAGAACACCCCTCTGGAGCAGATTTAGCAGAGTGAGCCCATGGCGTCGTGGGCTAAGCCAGTTTTTACCCACCTGGGTAACTTCGGAAGGCAGCGATGTTCTCAAGGACTGATTTCCACGAAGAGGAGTTTGCAAACTTATTTTTTATGCCCTTTTTTTGCAGGCCGGAGGACTCTGTCTCCGAGATCCCGCTGCTCCCCTGCGACGTCCTGCAGACCCTGACCCAGCAGCTGACGTCTTGTGTGAACCAGATCTCTCGCCAGGAGGTGGCTGAGGCAGGCCTCAACCAGGCCCTCTTGCTGATCAAGTTCTTCATCATCATTTGCAGGTAGGCGTTGTTCTCATCTTCTGACTTTTATTTTATTTTATTTTTTAAAAATACTTTATTGAATTGCAGAGGGACGCGGGTGGCGCTGTGGGTTAAACCACAGAGCCTAGGACTTGCCGATCAGAAGGTCGGCGGTTCGAATCCCCACAACTGGGAGAGCTCCCGTTGTTCGGTCCCTGCTCCTGCCAACCTAGGAGTTCGAAAGCACATCAAAGTGCAAGTAGATAAATAGGTACCACTCCGGCGGGAAGGTAAACGGCATTTCCGTGCACTGCTCTGGTTCGCCAGAAGCGGCTTAGTCATGCTGGCCACATGACCCAGAAGCTGTACGCCGGCTCCCTCGGCCAATAAAGAGAGATGAGGCAACCCCAGAGTCGGCCACGACTGGACCTAATGGTCAGGGGTCCCTTTACCTTTAACAAAACCAAACAATATCACAAGCAAAAAAGGAAAAATAACAAATTACGCAGAAGAAAAAATAAAACAAAGAGGACGCACCAAAAAATGCATAAAAACATAGACTTCCCTCCACCCATGTTTGACCTCTTTCCTTTAATCTTGCAAACAATATCACAAGCAAAAAAGGAAAAACAGCAAATTACACAAAATAAAATAAAATAAAATAAAATAAAAAGGATGCACCAAAAAATACATAAAAACATAGACTTCCCTCCACCAATGTTTGACCTCTTTCCCTTATTCTTGTTTTATTCATTGTGTTATTAATATTACACTGTTTTTATTCCACTTCTATCCATTTCCTCAATATTTCTACCCTGTAAACTTTATTCATTGCATATCAATATACAGTGGTACCTCTGGTTACATACTTAATTCGTTCCGGAGGTCTGTTCTTAACCTGAAACTGTTCTTAACCTGAAGCACCACTTTAGCTAATGGGGCCTCCCACTGCCGCCGTGCCACGATTTCTGTTCTCATCCTGAAGCAAAGTTCTTAACCCGAGGTACTATTTCTGGGTTAGCAGTGTCTGTAACCTGAGGTGTCTGTAACCCAAGGTACCACTGTTTTTGTTCCAGAACAATGTTTTCTCATATACTCCTTTGTACAATCCTATTCTTCAATTAATTTTTGCGCTTGTCCTCTTATCGCTGCCGTGAGTGTAGCAGAAACTATATATTCACAAAATTTGACTTGCCACTCTCAAACAGATGGGATTCCCCCCCCCCTTTCCAATTTTTTTGCTATAAGTATTCTGGCAGCAGCTGTTGCATATAAGAATACTTTTCTCTTGGTTGCTTGTCCTCTGTTATCTTCTGACTTTTCATAGACATCCAAAGGCAGACCCATTTTGGGAAGATGATAATAATAATAATAATAATAATAATAATAATAATAATTATTATTATTATTATTATTATTATTATTATTATTATACTCCACCCATCTGGCTGGGTTTCCCCAGCCGCTCTCGGCGGCTCCCAACAGAATATTAAAAGCACAATCAAACATCAAACATTCAAAACTTCCCTAAACAGGGCGGCCAGCAGATGTCTTCTAAAAGTCAGATAGTTGTTTATTTCCTTGACATCTGATGGGAGGGCGTTCCACAGGTTGGGTGCCACCACCGAGCAGGGGTTGCTTTTAAAAGTCTGCAACGGATTAATCCGTTTTGCATTACTTTCTATTGGAAAGCACGCCTTGGTTTTCGAATGCTTCGGTTTTGGAATGGACTTCTGGAACAGATTACCGTATTTTTCGTACCATGGGACGCTCCGTCCCATAGGACGCACCTAGTTTTTTGGGGGGGAAATAAAGGAAATTTTTTCCCCTTTATTTCCCCCCCAAAAGCAGGTCGGGGAAACTGAACCAGGTCGAGGAACAGCGGGATGGCGGCGCTGCGCCTCCCTGCTGTCCCCCGAGCTTGTGGGGGTGGCCGATGTCTGTCCGGCGCGCGGGGCGCTCTGCTTCAGGGTGCCCCGCGCGCTGGGCGGCAGGCTGCTATCCGCAGCGTGGGGAGCCCTGCGAGAGGGGTCAGTGTGCACCGACCCCTCTCGCTCTCCAAGCTTCAGAGAAAGCCTGCATTCGCCCCATAGGACGCATCCAGATTTCCCCTTCATTTTTGGAGGGGAAAAAGTGCATCCTATAGGGCGAAAAATACGGTAAGTTTGAAAACCAAGGTACCACTGTATTTTCATTGGAGGAATGTTGGAGGCTATGAGCTACGTTTCCTCCCCATAATGAATAGAGTTTTGGCTCTGTGTGTGTGTTTTGAGATCACTTTGGATAATAGGAGTGACATTGTTGTGGACCTCCGTGCTCTGTGTTTGTTCCTGTACTCAGTTTTATCACCTGCCTCGGCTTGCAAAGTCGTAAACCAGCTGCAGAGATGCTGTAAATCTCGCTCTACCTCTCAACGCTACCTGATGGAGCGTCTCCACCCCCATTGTTCTGCCTGGACACTGAGGTCCAGCTCCGAGGGCCTTCTGGCGGTTCCCTCCCTGCGAGAAGCCACATTACAGGGAACCAGGCAGAGGGCCTTCTCGGTGGTGGCACCCGCCCTGTGGAACGCCCTCCCACCAGATGTCAAAGAGAAGATCAACTACCAGTTTTTAGAAGACATCTGAAGGCAGCCCTGTTTAGGGAAGCTTTTAATACTGAATAGATTATAGTATAGTGGTACCTTGGATTCTGGTGCTGGAAGAGACACTTGAGAGTCCCATGGACTGCAAGAAGATCAAACCGATCCATTCTGAAGGAAATCAGCTCTGAGTGCTAACTAGAAGGACAGATCCTGAAGCTGAGGCTCCAATACTTTGGTCACCTCATGGGAAGAGAAGACTCCCTGGAAAAGACCCTGATGCTGGGAAAGATGAAGGGCACAAGGAGAAGGGGACGACAGAGGACGAGATGGTGGGACAGGAGTGCCTGGCGTGCTCTGGTCCAGGGGGTCACGAAGAGGCGGACACGACTAAACAACAACAACAACAAGAGCAGGCTCGATAAGCGGATGTGGGTTTAGAATATTTTCTCGTGCGCACAGAAGAAAATATCTCCCCTTGGCCTGGTCCACACAAAAATAATTCACCGAAGAAAACAGGCAGTCTACACCTTGCCCCTAAAGCGGTGGGTGGGTAGGGGGCCTGGGTGGACACAGCCGGTTAGCCTGGCCTTGGCTGGAAGCCCTGAGTAAATGCCATTATTCCGTGTAGGCAAATCTCTGCTCCTGAATCACGTCCAAGTTGCCTGTTCCAGGCACAATTCCAGAGAGTGCCAGTCGCCCAGGGCGGCTAAGCAAAGAGGCTCGTTTCAGTGGGGATGCTGCAGAGGTCCAGAAAGGGCAGGTGTGCAAACTCCTCCCCCCCCCTTTCTCAAAGTCCACCGCAGGCCTACTTCAAAGGCATTCTTGGCCCCACTATTAATAACGGCACTTGCAGCCAAGACCCCTCTCCTGGGGAATTTCATTTCAGGTCTCTGCTGGCCCCCGGGAGTTTTTTGTAACTGTGCGAGAAGAGCAATTATCAGCCGGTCCTTATCTCTGGCTCGCAGACCTCACAGGAAGAGAGCGCGAACATGGCTTTGCATCACACCAGACCCAGAATAGCCCGCACTTTTTTGTGTAGTTTTTTTTTTTAAAGAGGGGGGAGCCAGGGAAGCAGAGCTGCCCCAGATCTTCAGCGACAACAGAGCAGCTGGAGGTGGGCTGGGACTCCGGCCAGGAGGGAGGGAGGAAGGAAAGGGAGCTTTGATAGTAGAGCGATAGCTGGTTATTGGCACGGTGAGGCATGGCCCAGGCTCCGAGCTGCTGGAAACCAAAGCGGGCGAGGGGCCAGAAAAGGTCGATTCGGGGCAGGACGGCTTGGTAGGACAAATGAGTTTTATGCTGTCTCTTCCTCAGAGGCATGAGAAGAGGAGGCACAGAGTGCAGCGCCCTTTGGATGAGAGAGTAATTATTATTATTATTATTATTATTATTATTATTATTATTATTATTATTAATTTATACCCTGCCCATGTGGACAGCTTTCAACAGAATATTAAAATACAGTGGTACCTCGGGTTAAGAACTTAATTCGTTCTGGAGGTCCATTCTTAACCTGAAACTGTTCTTAACCTGAAGCACCACTTTAGCTAATGGGGCCTCCTGCTACTGTGCAATTTCTGTTCTCATCCTGAAGCAAAGTTCTTAACCCGAGGTACTATTTCTGGGTTAGTGGAGTCTGTAACCTGAAGCATATGTAACCCGAGGTGGTGGTGTTGTTTAGTCGTGTCCGACTCTTCGTGACCCCATGGACCAGAGCATGCCAGGCACTCCTGTCTTCCACTGCCTCCCGCGGTTTGGTCATTTAAATCCAATTTTTTAAAAAATTAAATAAAAAAATCTCATTTTTTTTTAAAAATGATTTTTATCCACTGTGCAGGAATATGAAGTTGTCCCATGCGGGTATCGAACCTGCAACCACGTTCTACCCAACTGAGCTATGCAGGTTGTGAGTGTCAGGCTATAGGGTTTTCGGTTGTTCTCTTCCTCAACAGGGCTCTTGTGCCTTGAAAAAGCTTTTCTTATCTTCCTTGGGGGGGGGGGGCTTCACCTACTGAAAAGGACTGGAGCCCAGCTTAGGGAATAGGTGGCAACCCCAAAGAGGACTGCGCTGCCTATGAGTTTGTGTAAAACTGAATCCAGGCTCTGGGGAGTCCCCTGTGTGAAAAACAGCTGTGTGCAAATTGAGTGTGCTTGGGGGAATTTTCGGGCTGGCATTTTGGGGGGTTTCCTTGGGGGATTTTGAGCATTTACTCAGCATTCAGCTTAAATATATTTAGGGTTCTTGGGCTGGAGGGAGCAGTTGCTATTGAAAAGAGGGCAGTTTAAGCTAAAGCAGCTCCAGTAATTTTCTCACTGGCGGGAACAGAACCAAGAACTGCATCATGTACCCATTTGCCTTTTGTGTGTGTGTGTTGATCTTGATTTTTATATATAGAGATATACACATTTTTATTGGTATTTTAACATATCAGTTCCAACAATCATACAACGTACCTTGTCATCTTACACGATATTTTAGACTTCTGTCAGCACCTCTAATGATTTTCCATTCTTTATCACTCATTCTGTATTTTTTAATTTCTATATCGCATTTCATTGTCCTTAACTAATAAGTCTTTTCATAGCCTTTCTTGTAACATTTCAAATAATCCACCTTACAAAACTTCCTGCAAACCTACAAGCATCATCTGTTCATCACAATTACTTTTCAAATCGTTCATATATTTACTCCAGTCCTCTAAGAATCTCTGACCCTGCAGGTTTCAAATCCTTCCTCTTAATTTGCCTAATTCTGCATAGTTGTGTATTGATATTAACACGCATGCACAAACATTATTTCCCTTTGAGCAGCAACATGGTCCCATGGAGAAAATTGCTCTCCTGTTTTGCAGCCTTATCATCATGCAAACTTGCTACGTATTTTCGACTCTGCGTTGTATTGATGGAAGGGGATGTGACGGAACGAGAGCATAGCTGTCAACCGTCCCTTATTTGGCGGGAAACTCCCTTATCCCAGCGCCGTGTCCCGCTGCTGTCCCTTATTGATGATGTCCCTTAAATTTCCCGGGTTTCATGCTCGCCCGGCTCGAGAGGGAAGCAGCGGCTCGGGGTCCTCTGCCGTGAGAGAGAGCATGCGCACAAGCTCCCGCGTCTCCGTCTCTCCCTTTTCCCCCCTCAGGCATGCGTCGTGAGGAGACGGGTGGCGGCGGGTGGGCGGGCAGCCCCTCTCTTGCGAGACTTCCGCCGTGGTGCCAGGGGAAGCCAGAGGCGGCGGCAGCGGTGGCGGCTGAGGAGGCAGCCTGAGGGAGGAGGAAGAGGAGGGGATAGGGAGGGACGCAGAAGGGCGGCGCTTCAGCGGCCGCCGCAGCGCCGCAACCACCTCATGCCGGGCTCGCGGGCAGCGTGGGCGAGAGTCTCTCTCCCTCCCTCTCTCGGGCGGGGAAGGGCCGATGGAACTCCTCGCGCCAGGACGACGGCAACCCCGACGTGCTACTTAGCATACCCTCCAACCAGTGCAGCATCTTAATGTAGTGATTTCCCCCTCTGCATCCCTTTCATAACTCTATTTTTATAAATCATTTGTCCATCCATAGTTCAAATTTTTACTACAAGTTTTCTGTCAATCCTACCAATGTATGTAATAAATTATAAACTTTCCCCATTCTTTATTAAAGAGGTCCTCTTCCTAGTTTCTAATTCTGCCTGCAAGCTTTGCCATCTCGACATCGTTCATCAGTTTTGTCTGCCCCTCTTCTTTGGTGGGAGTTGTAGACCCTTAAAATCATCTAGTCCAACCCCTGCAAAACACAGTCAGTGGCAGCCAAAGCAGCCTGGCTCCATCAGTGGCGGATTTCTGTATAAGCTAAGCCAAAATCCTTTATTTTGGCTGCTGATCCCTTATTTTCGAGGCTGCTGGTCCCTTATTTTCAAATCTGTAAGTTGACATCTATGAACGAGAGACAGGCAGAACCGACTGTCCGGAGTACCGGATGCCGTTTGCAAAAAGAGCACCTCCAATTTTCCTAGATCTTGAGGGCTAGAAAATTGGCTGTCGCCTAAATTCATGGGCTGTGCACTCAGGCTCACGACTTAATTTATATGCAAATTTCTGCATCTGAAATATTAGCAGGGCAGCAGCCCCTCCTCCTCTTTGACAACTAACTCACTCTCTCATTACCGCCTAGTACCGAGGTGCTTCATACATAATAAATATTACCATTATCTCTCTTTTGCAGTGCATTAGCATGCATGTGAAGAAATTAGCTGGCTTGGGTCTCTGGTGGCTGCAGATGACAAAGGACTTTGTGGTTGTTTGACGGTTTCCCATCCCTCCTCTATTGCTTCTTTGCAGGAATCTCGAAAACGTCCAAGCTGACCGGCCCCCGGTGTTTATTCACGAGGTGACCAGTTTGCTGTCTGCTTATTCGAAGAAGGTAAGCTCAAATTCCTCGCCCTGTGTGTTTGGCAGGGCTGCATGTTTCAAATTCCTAGGAACCGAGGAGTTAGCAAGTGGTTCAAGTTAGGTGATGAAATTCACATACCTAGCTCAGAGTCCTTAAGGGGAAGAATGATGGATTTGATGATGGAGAAAAGACAGGGCTTGCTTCAAGTTATATACAGTGGTACCTTGGGTTACAGACACTTCAGGTTACAGACTCCGCTAAGCCAGAAATAGTGCTTCAGGTTAAGAACTTTGCTTCAGGATGAGAACAGAAATTGGGCTCTGGCAGCGCGACGGCAGCAGGAGGCCCCATTAGCTAAAGTGGTGCTTCAGGTTAAGAACAGTTTCAGGTTAAGAACAGACCTCCAAAACGAATTAAGTGCTTAACCTGAGGTACCACTGTACAGGAGCAACACGTATGCATCTCTCTCCCCCCCCCCCCAAATTATTAAGTTTTCCACAATTATAACAAATGCAGCATAGAAAAAAGAAAAAACACACAAAAGAAAACACATTACAATACAGTGGTACCTCGGGTTAAATACTCAAGTCGCACGCTCGTTTTCCTCCGCCCCGCCCGGTCTTTTTTCCTTTCCTCTCGTGGCTCTCATGGCCTTGTTATCAGATGAATTGAATGAGTGCCCAGGGCTCTTTTCACATCTTCAAAAGCACGCTTAATGACATGAATGTATTTCGGCTAGCTGTTGGGTTGGAGAAAAAGCTTTCTGGAGAACAAGAGATGAAGGGGGGGAACCTCGCAATCTGCAGATTAACCGAGCTGCTTGTGTCCTTGGCAGCTCAAGAACGCCCAGGGACAGAATTTGCGTTACCGGAGTCAACTGGAGAACGTAACTCTCTACGTGTTGCACCTCTATGAATGCCTCTTTGATCCCTACCAGACGTGGAGGAGGCAGCTGAGCGGGTGAGTGCATTGTACAACCGGTGTGGGGACCCACTGGATCATAGAATCGTAAGAGTTGGGAGGGAACCCCAGAGTCATCTATTTGCAATGCAGGAATACCCGGATCAAACCTGCAACCTTGGTGTGATTCCAGAGTGGATTTGATTTACATTAAATCGGTTTAAATCACTAGCCAGTGATTTAAATCATTTTCTTACAGAAAGGCTCATTCTTGCTGATACCATCGTAATATTCACAACCAGAGGAAAGGTTTCATTTTTGGAATGATAAACTTTCAGAGTAGATTTTACAGTTACATCAGAAATTACTGATTTAGTTATACTATTAGAAATACATAGACACATAATTATGAAATTATGGTGAGGTTCAGTAAGTTCACTGTTTATATTTGGACAACTTTTCGGCTGTACGTTATTGGAAGGAGAAAACTAACCATAGCCTTAAGAACAATTTAAACAATTTATTTAACTAAAACAATAACATTATAGCATATGTATCCATGTCTGTTAACTAATGTGGTTAAACAATTAAGGAAAAAACTTTGGCACACATGAAAAACTTAAAACAAATCCTTGTTTCCTGATGAATAGCCTTTGGACTAGAATGTAACTTAAACAGAAAACTATCTTTAGAAAGATTTGTCCTCCAAATGCATTTTATTTTAAAAATCCAATTTAAATTTAAAAAACGATTTTTAAAAAAATCATTGATTTTTATCCTTCCTGCATTATTGGCACCACATTCTAGCCAACTGAGCTATGCAGGCCGATTCTGCTGAACTACAACTCCCATCATCCCTGGCCACTAGCCATGCCTGCTGGGGCTGATGGGAGTTGTAGTTCCGCATCACCTGGAGGGCCGACGGTTCCCTGCTCTGGGTTTAGACCTTGCATGTCAGGAAGGAGGCATTGGCCACTGGCATGCAGTTCAGTCATTAAACCAGGATCTGGTGATAGCTGCAACCTTGGGGTTATCACTTGGGGGTCTGGTGCTGCACAGCTGCCAAACCCAGAAGAGAGGAGTTCCGGGATTTTAAAAAACAACAATTTTAAGAGTACAGTGGTGCCTCACAAGACGAAAAGAATCCGTTCCACGAGTCTCTTCGTCTAGCGGTTTTTTCGTCTTGCGAAGCAAGCCCATTGATGGCTTAGCGGATTAGCGCTATTAGCGGTTTAGCGGCTTTTAGCGGCTTATTGGCTTAGCGGATAAGTGGCTTAGCGGCTTAGAAAAAGGGGGGGAAAGGGGGGGAAACCCGCAGGAACTCGCAAGACATTTTCGTCTTGCAAAGCAAGCCCATAGGAAATTCGTTTTGCGAAGCGCCTCCAAAACGGAAAACTCTTTCGTCTAGCGGGTTTTCCGTCTTGCGAGGCGTTTGTCTTGCGGGGCACCACTGTACCTTTGTTTCTCTGTTTGAACCTCTTACATGGTTCTCTATGCGTTGTGGTATTTTACGCCTTGTGACTCACTGCTGTTTTTATTGTTAATAGTTTAGTAATTATTTATTGCAATTGACTTTCTGTTAATGATTGTTTGCTGATATTTAATTTCATTGTGCACCGTTACATTCCGATGGATTATTGAGGGTTACTTTACAGTCATACCTCGGGTAACAGGCACTTCAGGTGGCGTTTTTTTGAGTTGCGCAGAAGCACTAAATTGCGCTTTGCGCATGTGCAGAAGCACCTAATCGCAACCCACACGTGTGCAGATGCGCCGCTGCAGGTTGTGAACATGCATTTTAAAGTTATGTTTCTGTTATGACCTTTTTTGTATTGGATCAGATAGTTCTAAGGTGTGTGTGATCCTTGCTGTTTTGTCGGCTTGTAAACTGCCTCGTGTGATATTGACAGGCAGTGTACAAATTAAAAATTAAATTAAATTCTTCCCAAAGGAGGCTGCCAGGCGGTTGAGTTTCTTGGCTGATTATACAGTTGCCGTTTCGCTGGGGTCTTGCCACGAAGCCGGAGAAAGGCATTTCAGGGTTTACGATTTGAAGGCGCTCTTGAGATCTGAAAATGCCCGTGTCCCTTGGGGCAGGCAGAGAATGCCAAGCAGGGCTGTTAAAACAAAAGCTTTGGTTTGTTTATACCTTCCATTAATCAAGAGCACTTAATTTTACTGGGAAATCAATGAAGCGTTTGCTTTCGGCTGGCAGCAGGAGAGCGGCTGCCGCGATTCGTGGGCTCAGGTTTTGGGGCTGGCTGCCAAAATCCATTCCTGCGCGGGGTGATTGCAGACACGTGGAACGACGAGAGTCGGGGTTGCGACTGGGGACGGGGCTGGAAGTCCGTGGCAGCTCAGCCATTTTCACGCAGGAGCTTCTGGGTTCAGCTGCTGGCATTTCCAGTTAGGAAACCAGCCAGTAGGGAACCAAGTGTCAAGGATCTGTCAAGGAGACAGGTCAATCACAGGGTGGGCACAAACAGCAGTGTCTTCTGGTTCGCCTTCACCCAGCTGAGTTGGCAAGAGCACAGTGCCGATAATGCCAAGGTTGCAGGTTCGATCCCCGTACAGTATAATAATAATAATAATAATTATTATTATTATTATTATTATTATTATTATTATTATTATTATTAATTTATATCCTACTCATCTGGCTGGGTTTTCCTAGCCACTCTGGGCATTCTGGACGCAGGTGGTGCTGTGGGTTAAACCACAGAGCCTAGGACTTGCTGATCAGAAGGTTGGCGGTTCGATTCCCCGCGACGGGGTGAGCTCCCGTTGCTCAGTCCCTGCTCCTGCCAACCTAGCAATTCGAAAGCACATCAAAATGCAAGTAGATAAATAGGTATCACTCTGGTGGGAAGGTCAACGGCGTTTCCATGCACTGCTCTGGTTCGCCAGAAGCGGCTTAGTCATGCTGGTCACATGACCCGGAAGCTGTACGCCGGCTCCCTCGGCCAATAAAACGAGATGAGCACCACAACCCCAGAGTCGGCCACGACTGGACCTAATGGTCAGGGGTCCTTTACCCATCTGGCTGGGTTTTCCTAGCCACTCTGGGCAGCTTCCAACAAAATATTAAAATAAAATGCAGTGGTACCTCTTGTTGCAAACGAGATCCATTCCGGAGGCCCGTTCGCAACCTGAAAAGAGCGCAACCTGAAGCGCCATATCTGTGCAGGTGCATGGCGCGATCTAGCGCTTCTGCGCATGCACAAGCGGCGAAACCCGGAGGTAACCCTTTCCAGTACTTCCGGGTCGCCGCCGGACGCAACCTGAAAAGACGTAACATGAGGTATGACTGTAGTCCGTCAAACATTAAAAGCTTCCCTAAACGGCTCCAACAAACAGCTCCCTCAAAAGCTGCTCCAACAACGGAGGGAGTCAAAAAGAGGGAGAGTGCTGTGTGCCTTGTCCCTTTTGTTACCTGCGCAGGTAAGGTCACGCCCACCTCTCGTCACATGCAAAGGAAGGATGCTCCAGGCCAGGAGGAAACAGGAAGTTTTCAACTGGCTGGACCAAACATCCCCCTGCATGTCCGCTCTAGGAAAACAAGGAATGTTGTACTTGACTGCTACTTATGTATCACATCCCACAGCCTTAAAGAGGGTTTTCCTCCTGGGATAAAGCAGTGGGGATATTGGGAAGTGTTGGTGAGCCCTCAGATAGACCAGTCGCCCTGATTCTGGATAAAGCAGTTTCCTGTGTTCCTAACTCCTCCTGCAACCCCTATAATAATAATAACAATAATTTATTGTTTATACCCCGCCCATCTGGCTGGGTCTCCCCAGCCACCCTGGGCAACTTCCAACAAAGTATTAAAATACAGTGGTCTGTTAAACATTGAAAGCTTCCCTAAACAGGGCTGCCTTCGGATGTCTTTTAAAAGTCTGAGAGTTGTTCTTCTCTTTGACATCTGGTGGGAGGGTGCTCCACAGGGCGGGGGCCACTACTGAGAAGGCCCTCTGCCTGGTTCCCTATAACTTGGCTTCTCCCAGGGAGGGAACTGCCAGAAGGCCCTCGGCACTGGATCTCAGTGTCCGGGCAGAACAATGGGGGTGGAGACGCTCCTTCAGGTATGCAGGACCCAGGCCGTTTAAGGCTTTAAATGTCAGCACCAATGCTTTGTGCACAGAAACGTACTGGGAGCCAATGTAGATCTTTCAAGACCGGTGTTATATAGTCTTGGCGGCTGCTCCCAATCACAGGTCTAGGATTAGTTGTAGTTTCTGGGTCACCTTCAAAGGTTGCCCCACATAGAGCGCATTGCAGTAGTCCAAGCAGGAGATAACCAGAGCATGCACCACTATGGTGAGACAGTGTGTAGGCAGGCAGGGCCTCATCCTGCATACCAGATGGAGCTGATAAACAGCTGCCCTGGACACAGAATTGACCTGCGCCTCCAAGGACAGCTGTGAGTCCAAAATGACTCCCAGGCTGCGCACCTGGTCCTTCAGGGGCACAGTTGCCCCATTCTGGACCAGGGAGTCCTAACTAGAAGAACGCTTCTCGCTGGCGTTTGTGCTTGTGTTGTGTTGTACCACCCTGTGTGAAAGCTGCCTCCTTCGTCTACAAAACCTTTCTCACGCCCCTCTGCATTTCTCGCCTCTCCTAGGGAGATCGTCAGCATGAAAGAGAAGAGCAAATACAAGTTTGCGCCAGCTGTGTTGCCTCAGGAGTTCAACTCGTTTTTCCAAGGTAAATACTTCATTTTCGCTCTCTCTCCACCCTCGCGGCCTTCCCAGGTTTTTCCACTCAAGAATGGCAGTACACTGGTACCTTGCTTCTCAAGCTAAATCCGTTTCGGAAGTCCGTTCCAAAACCAAAGCGTTGCAAAACCAAGGTGCGCGTTCTTATAGAAAGCAATACACAATGGATTAATCTGTTCCAGACTTTTAAAAACAACCCCTAAAACAGCAATTTCACATGAATTTTGCTATCTAACAAGACCATTGATCCATAAAATGAAAGCAGTAATCAATGGACTGTACTATAAAATAGAGAAGAGAGTATTGTAGTTGATAAAAATTAAAATAATATTTTTTTCTTATCTGCACAGATGATAGTCATTGTTTGGATGGGGGGCTTTTGTCCATTTCCACAGTCACACAATCAATCAATCAGTAGCAGAACTGGGCTCCACACAGTCACAAAAACAAATTAACTGAAAAAGCCTCAAAAATAAAATCGCAAAGTAGCAGAAACAAAAGCACCAAACTTAATCAGTTCGGGAAGTCCGTTTGACTTTCGAAATGTTCAAAAACCAAGGCACAGCTTCTGATTGGTGCAGGTGCCCTGGAAACAATAGCTGACAGCCGCATCGGACGTTCGGCTTCCAAAAAACATTTAAAAACTGGAACACTTACTTTTGGGTTTTTGGAGTTTGAGAACGAAGGTGTTTGAGAACTAAAGCGTTTGAGAACCAAGGTACCACTGTTTTCTTCTTCACTGCCTGTCCCGCTGTCCATGCACAACTCACCTTAACACAACCGATCCAGGTGTTTGCAGCACCAAAGTTTTCCTGATCCACTCATTCCGAATTCTGTCGTGCCAGGGAAGAAACAAACTGGAAGTTGACTTTTTGCGTTTTGTGCAGACCAGGAAACAAACCACGAGTGCTGGTTTTATCAGGACAGCTTCTTAATTGATCTGTTGCACACACACACAAGCCAGGAAAGCAGAGCCGGGCCCTTTCATCACATTTTCCAAGTTCATTTAAAAGCAGCCACTGCTGAGCAAGTTCCTAGTCCTCCTGGGCGATGGAGATTTCAGAAGACAGGCTAACTAAGATTTCCAGGGATTGTGCAGTGCAGCTTTGGTTGCCCTGTTTACCTCCCCCGCCCTTCCTGTGGTTAACAAAATCAGGGGGAAAATGTGTGAAATAAGAGATCAAAGTTGCTGGTTCATACAAGGAACAAAATTCACAATATTCACTGTTCACAAGAGTGTGATGGAGGCTGCGTGTTGTTTGGACAGGAAGCAACTCTTATGGGGAATTGAGCTTCATGTTCACTTGTGTATCGTCATACCTCGGGTTACAGCTCCTTCAGGTTGCGTTTTTCCGGTTGACGGACCGCCAAAACCTGGAAGTACCAGAACGGGTTACTTCCGGGTTTCGGTGGTTGCTCGTGCGCAGAAGCGCAAAATCATGCTTTGCGCATGTGCAGAAGCCCCGAATTGCAACCCTCGCATGTGTAGATGCGGGTTGTGAACGTGAATCCCGCACGGATCACATTCACAACCCAAGCGGCCACTATACTGTAATGCCACAAAATAAAATTTAGTGTTTGCCTTGTGTGTCAATGTTCAGGTCATGACGACGAGGTAGACGGGGTGTGTGTGTTATGTACTGAAGTTCTCACCCTGGGCCAGCAGGGGGATACTGTAGATAGTTATGCAAATAAGGGATCGAAAGTGACGTTCAGTGATTGGATAGTTTTAGAAAATGGTTACAGTTACGTTGTACTGGAGCTCTATATAAGCAGGCTGGCTGAACCCTTCAGTTCAGTTCAGTTCAGTTCTGGCCTGTGAATAAACAAGAGCTGTTTGGAGAACCGCTGTGTCGTCTGATATGTTCACCCACAACTTAACAGTGTGTATGTGGGAGAGAGAGACAAAGAGTGTCTTGCCCAGCCCCCCCCCCCCAAGTGAGCTCACGAAAGAGGCGAGACTCACATCTCATAAGACTCAAGACCAGGGGTCAGCAAACTTTTCAGCAGGGGGCCGGTCCACTGCCCCTCAGACCTTGTGGGGGGCCAGACTATATATTTTTTTGGGGGGGAGGGGATGAACAAATTCCTATGCTCCACTAGAAGGAGGAGGAGCACCAAGAAGAATGGATGAAATTTAAAGAAGATTTAGTTAAATATGCTCAGATAACTTAAATAGAATTATTTGCGAGTACCAAATAGGCCTAGAATTTAAATATATGGATAAAAGTCAATATGAAAAGAAAGAAAGATGTTAATAGGACTATGCAAATTTTATTTTGGAAAACTGCTACAATGATTTATATGGAAACTCAGCCAGGGGGACTCAAGGAAGTCACTTAACAATGTCAACAAAAATGGAATTTCTACAGTTAGGATATGTGTTTGTTGGTTTGTTTGTTTGTTTGTTTGCTTGTTTTTTCTCTTTTTTGATTCCCCCCCCCATTAAGTCTGTTGATGTGTTTGTTTTAAACTTGGAAAACCAATAAAAAAAAATTCGGGGGGGGGGGGAAATGAACGAATTTCTATGCCCCACAGATAACCCAGAGATGCATTTTAAATAAAAGGACACATTCTACTCATGTAAAAACACACTGATTCCCGGACCGTCCGCGGGCCGGATCCGACCCCCGGGCCTTAGTTTGCCTACCCATGCTCAGGACTGTTTCCAGTCTCTCCTCTTGCCAGCTGCACACTGCAAAATCCACGAATGAAAACCTTGCAGAAAACTGGGAAGCCAATGCAGATAAACAGCGATGCAATTTTTTTTAAAGACATCTGACGGTGGCTCTGTTCGGGGACGTTTTTAGTGTTTTAAACACCCCTTTTGCTTAAAAATAAACAGGTTCCGAGTCAACTGCCCCTTCTGCCCACAAACGACATTCCCAGATGCCTCTCTCCCAGTAAGCCTGTTTTCCAAAGTGCTGAGGGCAACCCTCTTACGCCTGCCAATTTTTTTTAAGCGTGATTAAAGAGCAATTAATCTGCATTAAGTGACTTTTTTCTACCCCGGGAGACCAGATATCCCTGCCAGTTTGCATGGTCAGCCTTTTCTCCTGCCAAAATATGTATTAGATTCACATGTCAGCTTTAAGGTGGGGGAGCATCTATGCAAACTGAAAGAAAAATAAGTGCATCTATGAGTAACTATTTATTTTTATTTTTTAAAAAAGCAAGGGAGATGTAATTCCCCCCCCCCCCCACCCTGCAATTCTAGACATTTAAAGTGCCATTATCTCTCCCCTTCCCCGCCGATCTAAATTTAATTTATCTCCTGTGTTGCCTCTGGGCTGTCAAAGGGATCACAGTCAATAAATGCTGGGCTGATCTCCGTGAGAAGGAAGGTCTGTGTCACTGGTTTCTCAAGAGCCACTTCTTCAAAAAGCATCAAATTAGTTCAGGGGAATGGATTTGCAGAAACCGTTGGCAGATTTCGGTTTTTTTTTATTTTTGTATCTATAAAAAAACTCCCTAGGAGTTTTCAGGGTTTTCCCCCCCTTGCCAGGTGCCTGCAAACTGCAAGGCACTCACATCGACTGAGCATTAATAATGGCTTTGGCTGCCAGTGGGGGATTTCTCTGAGCTATTTGGGTCGTTTTGGGTGCAGCCGTGTGATTACAGAATTGTTGGAAAGGGACCCCGAGGGTCATCCAGTCCAAGCCCCTGCAATGCAGGAATCTCTTGCCCAACCCGAAACTCAAACCCACGACCCGGAGATTAAGAGTCTCATGTTCTCCCGTCTGAGCATGACCAACACTTGGTCCAAAAACATAGCAAGTTGCCTTATACCAGATCAGGCCAGATTGATTCCTGCATTGCCGGGCGTTGGACTAGACCAGGGGTCAGCAAACTTTTTCAGCAGGGGGCCGGTCCACAGTCCCTCAGTCCTTGTGGGGGGCCAAACTATATTTTGGGGGAGAAAATGAATGAATTCCTATGGCCCACAAATAACCCAGAGATGCATTTTAAATAAAAGCACACATTCTACTCATGTAAAAACACCAAGCAGGCCCCACACATTTTAATTTTAAGATGTATTTTAATTAATTGTTATGTTCTTTGTATACTGTGTTAGTTTTATGATGTTAGCCGCCCTGAGCCCGGCTCCGGCCAGGGATTGCAGGGTACAAATCAATATTTATTTATTTAACATTTCAGCACAGGTTGCTGTTGGTGTTGTTTAGTGGTTTAGTCGTGTCCGACTCTTCGTGACCCCCTGGACCAGAGCACGCCAGACCCTCCTGTCTTCCACTAACTCCCGCAGTTTGGTCAAACTCATGCTGGTAGCTTCGAGAACACTGTCCATCCATCTTGTCCTCTGTCGTCCCCTTCTCCTTGCACCCTCCATCTTTCCCAACATCAGGGTCTTTTCCAGGGACTCGACTCTTCTCATGAGGTGGCCAAAGTCTTGGAGCCTCAGCTTCAGAATCTGTCCTTCCAGTGAGCACTCAGGGCTGGTTTCCTTCAGAATGGAGAGATTTGATCTCCTTGCAGTCCATGGGACTCTCAAGAGTCTCCTCCAGCACCAGAATTCAAAAGCATCAATTCTTCAGCGATCAGCCTTCTTTATGGTCCAGCTCTCACTTCCATACATCCCTACTGGGAAAACCAGAGCTTTAACTATGCTTCAGCACAGTATAGCATCAAAATAACTTTTCTTTTTATTTGCAGAATATGGATGGTTATCTTTCCAAAATGAGAGCAAGCACTTGTGTTCTGTGTTACAAACCGAGCACTGCTGGGAGTTGTTCCTTTTTGTTTTCCGATGTATTTCTTCCCTATCCAAAACGCCTTTCTCTCTTGCCTCCTTCGATAGAGTGCTTCCAAGAGGGCGAGCAACTTCCTGAGGTCCTTCAGGTGCGGCTGATCCATCTCTTCGGCGCCATCGTCTCCGGAGCCAAGGCAAGCTTTCCTCTCTGTGAAATTTCAGGCTCTGCCCAGGAAGTAGAGACCCTCAGCTGGTGGTGAAGTTATGCTATAATAATAATAATAATATAATTTGTTATTTATACCCCGCCCATCTGGCTGGGCTTCCCCAGCCACTCGGGGTGGCTTCCAAAAAAATATTAAAATACTGTAATACATCAAACATTAAAAGCTTCCCTAAAGAGGTCTGCCTTCAGATGTCTTCTAAAAGTCTGGTAGTTGTTTTTCCTCTTTGACATCTGGTGGGTGGGCGTTCCACAGGGCAGGTGCCACCACCGAGAAGGCCCTCTGCCTGGTTCCCTGTAACTTGGCTTCTCGCAGGAAGGGAACCGCCAGAAGGCCCTCAGCGCTGGACCTCAGTGTCCGGGTAGAACAATGGGGGTGGAGACGCTCCTTCAGGTATACTGGACCGAGGCCGTTTAGGGCTTGAAAAGTGAGCACCAACACTTTGAATTGTGCTCGGAAACGTACTGGTTACCAGACGTCCCTGGTTCCCGGGGACAGTCCCCGGATTTGCAAATCTGTCCCTGGACAAATTCCTTCCCCGGAATGTCCCCAGATTTGCAAATCTGTCCCGGGAAACATGGCAGCAGCAGCCTGGTAGCGCAGTTGGCTCTGGCAGGTTTCAGGAGCTGCTGTCTGCCACCACCTCTGCCGAAGGGGAACCGGGGACATCTGGCAGTACAGATCTCCTGCCCCCTTCCCCCTTTGTTTTGACAGATCAGGGGAGGCTTGGGAGTCACAGGCGGGTGGGTGTTGCCCAGGAGGGGCACAAGGTGCATGGTTTTCCCGCCAGGCAAGGTGCAAAGCCCTTCTTTTGCAACCTGTGAAACATACCGTCTTTTTCGCTCTATAAGACGCACCAGACCATAAGGTGCACCTAGTTTTTGGAGGAGGAAAACAAGAAAAAAAAATATTCTGAATCCCAGAAGCCAGAACAGCAAGAGGGATCTGGCTTCTGGGATAGCCGCGCAAAGCCTCTTCAGGGCAGCGGGGTGAAGGCTCCCCCGCCTTCATCCTGTTTATAAGCTAAACAAGCTATGGGATGCGGGTGGCGCTGTGGGTTAAACCACAGAGCCTAGGACTTGCCGATCAGAAGGTCGGTGGTTTGAATCCCTGCGACGGGGTGAGCTCCCGTTGCTCGGTCCCTTCTCCTGCCAACCTAGCAGTTTGAAAGCACATCAAAGTGCAAGTAGATAAATAGGTGCCGCTCCGGCTGGAAGGTAAACGGCGTTTCCGTGCGCTGCTCTGGTTCGCCAGAAGCGGCTTAGTCCTGCTGGCCACATGACCTGGAAGCTGTACGCTGGCTCCCTTGGCCAATAAAGCGAGATGAGCGCCACAACCCCAGAGTCGGCCACGACTGAACCTAAAGGCCAGGGGTCCCTTTACCTTTACCTTTTGCTTATAACACTGAATTTAGACGTGTACCTAAAAAGTGTGTTGGCAACATGAAAATATGAAGATGGTGGGGCGTGCAGCCGCTGCAGCTGAGAGCTCTCTGGAGGGGAGTCAGGGTTTGTTAGGTCAGAGTTTTTAAGGGGTTTTGCATGTCTTATGTAGATTTTTCAGTTTCATTGTTCTGTATGGGACAATGACAATAAAGATACAGTGGTACCTCAGTTTAAGTACTTAATTTGTTCCGGAGGTCCGTTCTTAACCTGAAACTGTTCTTAACCTGAAGCACCACTTTAGCTAATGGGGCCTCCCGCTGCCACCGCGCCGCTGGAGCACAATTTCTGTTCTCATCCTGAAGCAAAGTTCTTAACCTGAGGTACTATTTCTGGGTTAGCGGAGTCTGTAATCTGAAGCGTATGTAACCTGAGGTACCACTGTATTGTATCTTATCGTAAAAGTTTGGGAAGCTCTGCTTTGGCACAGTGCAAAATACTTCAGCGCATCCTTTCTCAAGCCCAGGCTCTGAACGTTGATCTTGCTTTCTCTTCTCAACAGCAAAACGCTCTCCTGGTGGTCACCCCGTCCTCGGTCGAGGTCCTCATGCTGGTGCTTCGGAGGTGGTGTTCCCCGGTCAGCGGGCCCCCCAGAGACTCCAAACTGCTGCAGTTGACCCTGAAGGGCTTGGTCGGCATGGTCCACGTTCTCCACGCCAGTAGCCCCGACCAGCGCCAAGTCGAGATCCGAGCCATCTTAGACAGCTACTTCAAGGTCTTGAACTCGGACCAGCCCATGGCGTCGCTGGAAGGCTCTCCCGGCCCTCACTGGGAGGAGAGACTCATCGCACTCAGGGTGAACATGTTGGGTAGGTGCTGGATTCTCTTAAATCGGGCTACATTTAAAACTTGCCATTGAGGTTTCAATATTGTTGTTTAGTCGTGTCCGACTCTTCGTGACGCCCTGGACCAGAGCACACCAGGCACTCCTGTCTTCCACTGTCTCCCACAGTTTGGTCAAACTCATGCTGGTAGCTTTGAGAACACTGTCCAACCATCTCGTCCTCTGTCGTCCCCTTCTCCTTGTGCCCTCCATCTTTCCCAACATCAGGGTCTTTTCCAGGGAGTCTTCTCTTCTCCTGAGGTGGCCAAAGTATTGGAGCCTTAGCTTCAGGATCTGTCCTTCCAGTGAGCACTCAGGGCTGATGTCTTTAAGAATGGACAGGTTTGGTCTTCTTGCAGTCCATGGGACTCTCAAGAGTCTCTTCCAGCACCATAATTCAAAAACATCCATTCTTCAGCGATCAGCCTTCTTTATGGCCCAGCTATCCCATATATCACTACTGGCTTTAACTATACGGACCTTTGTTGGCAAGGTGATGTCTCTGCTTTTTAAGATGCTGTCTAGGTTTCATACCTTTCTTTAACATCAGCAGCCAGGAGCTCCTCAGCCCTGTTTTTGAGTTTGTTTGGAAACTTCAAACCTCAATTACTTACTGCTACTGCTTGGTTCTCTTAAATAGGGTGATGTTTAAAACTATTTTGAGTTTCTGCTCTGTTTTTTTGAGTTTGTTTGAAACTTTAAAACCTCAATTTCTTATCACTACTGCTTGATTCTCTTAAATAGAGAATTGAGGTCATTGGGGTTTTCATACTTTCTTTGTAAACTCGAGGAAGCTTGTTGATATCACTTAAAATCTTATAATTTCTTTATTTCCTTCTGAGGAAACTGATTAGTTCACTGAAACAAGTTTTGTAGCTGGCATCTCGTTAAGTCTTTGTTTAATTCTAGTTTATTTTTGTTATTTTTGTTATTCTATAGTCAATTACTTCTCTCGTTTCAGGGATTTTCGCAGTAATTTCTTTTGTTCTGTGTAACTTCTTGGTTCTGTGGCTGTCTTTTTTTCACTGGCCGGGATTCAGTTGTCTTTTCCACGCCTCGTCCTTGGCTGCCATCATATACGTCTGCATGAAGCTTCAGCCGGTTGGGTCCTCTAGGCCAGTGTTCCCCAACCTTGGGCCTCCAGCTGTTTTTAGACTACAATTCCCATCATCCTTGACCACTGGTCTTGCTAGCGAGGGATGATGGGAGTTGTAGTCCAAAAACAGCTGGAGGCCCAAGGTTGGGGAACACTGCTCTAGGCAGCTATCCCCAAGCTTAGTTCCCCAGGTGTTGTTCGACTACAATCACCACCATCACTGGTCCAATTTGGGCCAAGATGGCTTGGGCTGATGGGAGTTGTAGTTCAGGAATATCTGGGGACTCAACCTTGCGAAAGGCCGATCTAGGCCATTGGATCTTCCAACTTGGTGGGTCATGGACTGGCCTAAAGCGGATTGCACCAGCAGCAATAACACCATACAAGCATATGGCAAAGAAATTAAGAAATGTTTCACATTTTATTATGTTTTTATACGTGCTGGAAGCTGCCCGGAGTGGCTGGGGAAACCCAGCTATATGAGCAGGGTATAAATAATAAAATAATAATTATTATTATTATTATTATTATTATTATTATTATTATTATTATTATTAAATAGATCCCCCAAATGCATGTTTGGGTAAAAAAAATGGGTCCCATGTCTCAAAACAGAATTCAGGTAGAATGAACCCTGGTAGGTCCAGTCATGGCTGACTCTGGGGTTGCGGCGCTCATCTTGCTGGAGCGGTACCTATTTGTCTACTTGCACTTTGACGTGCTTTTGAACTGCTAGGTTGGCAGGAGCAGGGACTGAGCAACAGGAGCTCACCTCATCGTGGGGATTCAAACCACGACCTTCTGATCAGCAAGTCCTAGGCTCTGTGGTTTAGACCACAGCACCACTGCAAAACCAGCCTGGCCCCAAGTGAATTTTTCTATTGCTGTTGTTGTTTGTAGTCTGCCCTTCTGACTGGGTTGCCACTCTGAGCAGCTGATTTGAAGGGGGTGGGCAAAGTCCTGAGTTGGACCCTGGCCCTTATTAATAATATTTATACCCTGCACATCAAGCTGGGTTTCCCCAGCCACTCTGGGTGGCTCCGAACAGAAAACACAGTAAAACATCAAACATGAAAAGCTTCCCTTCAGATGTCTTCTAAAAGTCTGGTAGTTGTTTATCTCTTTGACATCTGATGGGAGGGCATTCCAGAGGGCGGGCACCACCACCGAGAAGGCCCTCTGCCCGGTTCCCTGCAACCTCACTTCTCGCAGGGAGGGAACCGCCAGAAGGCCCTTGGAGCTGGACCTCAGTGTCTGGTCAGAACGATGGGGGAGGAGACGGTCCTTCAGATATACTGGGCCCAAGGCCGTTCAGGGCTTGAAAGGTCAGCACCAACACTTTGAATTGTGCTCGGAAACGTATTGCTCTTTCCCCAGTGGTGTGGTGAGTCAAGGGGAAATCCCACTGTGGAGAGCTTTAAATTCCAAGTCCCCTGCTCTTCTAGAACTAAGTTGGAAGGGCTGCCATGGAAACAGGTTGTACGTTGCTAGGGTGGTGGTATGGCAGGACGCAGCTGCTTGTTCCCATCTTCCAAAAAGGTATCAGTCCATTAGAAAGAAGGATCTCTAATTTTGAAAGCCCCTTGAACATCTGCCTTTCTGCCAACGTCCGTCATCTGAGACTAATGCATCACAAGGACCATAGAGTTGCAAGAATAGGCAAGCTCCCTTTTGGAGCCTCTGCTTTCGACATCTGTAAATTGGGCCTGATCGGTATAGAAAGCAAATAGCGACTGGCTATTTCTCAGAGCCTCGCAGTTGTTCAAACTGGAATGCCTCTGAGCAGTGCCTAGTGCCAGATTTACATATAAGCTAAACAAGCTACAGGATGCGGGTGGCGCTGTGGGTTAAACCACAGAGCCTAGGACTTGCCGATCAGAAGGTTGGCGGTTTGAATCCCCGCGACGGGGTGAGCTCCCATTGCTCGGTCCCTGCTCCTGCCAACCTAGCAGTCCGAAACACGGCAAAGTGCAAGTAGATAAATAGGTACCGCTCTGGCGGGAAGGTAAACGGCATTTCTGTGCGCTGCTCTGGTTTGCCAGAAGCGGCTTAGTCATGCTGGCCACATGACCTGGAAGCTGTACGCCGGCTCTCTCGGCCAATAAAGCGAGATGAGCACCGCAACCCCAGTCATCCACGACTGGACCTAATGGTCAGGGGTCCCTTTACCTTTATTCCATCTACTATCACTTTCTTCCTGTTGCTCAAGTTTCAAACCCTCCCTGCGATTTCATTAGGTTTTGATTTTTTTTTTCAAATTGTCCAACATATTGATCTCTTCCTTTGACCATCCCTTTTGGTCCCAAGCCTTGTGTAAACAGGAGTGGAGGGTACAGACTTCTGGAAGGAGAGTTGGAGGAGTGGAAATCTTCAGGAACTGAGTGCATATCAGGATCAGGAAAAGCCTTTCTGCTTCAATCACTGTTCTCGTACGGCGCTCTGTTTAGCAAAAATGCTGGGATACCTGAATTTCAGTCCACCTCCATCAATCTAAAACTTTATGCTTTGTATCTGAGCATCTTTCTGAGCATCCTCTGGCTGGTTGTGTGCTGATGGTTTTTTGTTTTTTTAGTCGTTTAGTTGTGTTTGCCTCTTCGTGACCCCCTGGACCAGAGCACACCAGGCACTCCTGTCTTCCACTGCCTCCCGCAGTTGGGTCAAACTCATGCTGGTAGCTTCGAGAACACTGTCCAACCATCTCGTCCTCTGTCGTCCCCTTCTCCTTGTGCCCTCCATCTTTCCCAACATCAGGGTCTTTTCCAGGGAGTCTTCTCTTCTCAGGAGGTGGCCAAAGTATTGGAGCCTCAGCTTCGGGATCTGTCCTTCCAGTGAGCACTCAGGGCTGATTTCCTTCAGAATGGAGAGGTTGGATCTTCTTGCAGTCCATGGGACTCTCAAGAGTCTCCTCCAGCACCAGAATTCAAAAGCATCCATTCTTCGGTGATCAGCCTTCTTTATGGATGGTTTAGTGAGATCCTTTGTCAGTGTGGTGTAGTGGTTAAGAGCGGTAGTCTTGTAATCTGGTGAACCGGGTTCGCGTCTCCGCTTGGCTGAGTAACCTTGGGCCAGTCACATTTCTCTGAAGTCTCTCAGCCCCACTCACCTCACAGAATGTTTGTTGTGGGGAAGGAAAGGAAAGGAGAATGTTAGACGCTTTGAGACTCTTTAAAGGGAGTGAAAGGTGGGATATCAAATCCAAACTCTTCTTCTTCTTCTTCTACCTCTGCTGCAGATGCCATTCCGGAAATGTTAAACTGCGATGACCGTCCCGTCCTGCAGGCCATCTTTCTGAGCAACAACTGCTTTGAGCACATCATACGCCTGATACAGAACAGTAAGGTACAGTAATAATACAGTACCATCATTGGGGGTTTGGCTTTGCATTCACTTGAGTCCTGCCAAATTGCTTAAATATTTTTTTTATATAAATCCTGCGTTTGGAAAGGAGTCTGGCTAATGCCGCTGCCCAAGGCAATGCTAGTTTTACAAGAGATGCTCAAATCGCTCTTTGAATATCCCCTAGTCGTGGTGCAGTTAAGGCACACCCACACCCGCTTGAAAATAATGGCATTTTGTGTGCCTTTTTTGTTCCCCTTGCTACCCTCAGCTCTTGGGAGAAAAAGCAGAATAAAAGTAGAACAGATAACATCACAGTTGAGGGTCTCAGATGCCTAAAGCTGAGCTTACGAGCTCAGAACCAGGGGTGTTCTGGTTCACAGCAGCCAGGAAAAGTTAATCTCTGGGGTGCAAAATTGAGCCTTTTTAAGGGACGCGGGTGGCGCTGTGGGTTAAACCACAGAGCCTAGGACTTGCTGATCTGAAGGTCGGTGGTTCGAATCCCTGCGATGGGGTGAGCTTCCGTTGCTCGTTCCCTGCTCCTGCCAACCTAGCAGTTCAAAAGCACGTCCAAGTACAAGTAGATAAATAGGTACCACTCCGGCGGGAAGGTAAACGGTGTTTCTGTGCGCTGCTCTGGTTCGCCAGAAGTGGCTTAGTCATGCTGGCCACATGACCCGGAAGCTGTACGCCGGCTCCCTCGGCCAATAAAGCGAGATGAGTGCCGCAACCCCAGAGTCGGCCACAACTGGACCTAATGGTCAGGGGTCCCTTTACCTTTACCTTTACCTTCAGCGGCATGAACCATTGGTTATGTGGGAGAAGCATTATTTGGCTGAGGCAAGGATGTTGAAACCTTCACGCCGCATCCAGCGAAACCAGGGCTGAGAAACCAGGGCTGGTGACCTTCATCCAAAAACCGCCTCCCCCTTGATTTTACGTGCTAAGGTTTTGTTTTTTTCTCTGGTGTGGAACCAGAGCAAGACTGCTGTGGCTTTGGAGTTGCGCTGTGCCAGAAGAAGAGACCCATCTAAGGACGGAGAAACTACCCCCTCCTGAGGCTCTTGCCGTCATAAAGTTATTTCTGATGTGTAGTCGGAATCTTTTTTGTTCCTGTCTTTGGGCTTATCCACACTATGTCTCGTCCCTCTGCATTCTCCAGGCCTTTCCCTATTATTATTATTATTATATTATTATTATTATTATTATTATTATTATTATTATTATTATTATTATTATTGCTATTGCTATTATTATTGCTATTATTATACCACCCTTCACCCAAAGTTCACAGGGCGGTTCACAACATATGAAAACAAAAGATACATAATTAAACCAAAGCAAAACAGATCAGCAATGCCCCTTCCCACAATGGTACAATTATTACATTTAAAACAGTAATGAATATGAGGGGTAAGGGAGGCAGACTACTAGTTGCCAGGTTGCGAAAAAAGATAAAAACAAGGCGTACAATGAAAACCCTGTGAAAAATCGTTTTTTACTCGGATTGCCATTTGTTCCAATCTGTCTTTAAAGAGCGAGTTTTCCCTGGGAAAGGATGATGGGGCAAGGGGGGAGCCGCTTAGACCCGTGTTTTTTAGGCACGGTGCAGGCGAAGCTTTTACCTTCTTTGGGGATGGGGAGCCTGTGTTGCTGACCACGAGTCCCAGGACTCCTGATCATTGGCCATTGTGGCTGAGACTGATGAGAGTTGGAGTCCCAGGACACCTGGAGGGCCAAAAGTGTCTCACCTCCGGCATTTGGGCTTGGAGATTTGCTGGTGAACCTGCAGAAGGAAGCAATGGGGGTGTTTGGAAGAGAGGAAAGGAATGATAGCAGCCTTCCTGCAGAACAAATCGAGATGCTTCGGTGCTTTGTATCTGACCATCCTCCATGGATCATGCAGAAGGCACATATAGAGTCCTTACATAGGTTCCCTAATGGTAGGAGAAAATAACAGAGGCCAACCAGAGAATATTGAGAAGCAAAGCAGCTAGTAAGCCTGATCTTTATTGATCTGTTGCAACAGGGTGCTCCCCTCACACGCAGGAAAGGAGGAAGAACCCAGAACAGTGGCGTGCAAGGCCATATATTGACATTTTAAATTGCCACCCTATAGATCAAGACCACCCCTCAGATACATCATACCTACGTCACAGAAAAGGCGGTCTAAAACAGAAATTTGAATGTTGTTTTTCTCCTGCCGTTGTTTATCTCCTGTCTGGCAAGTTACCTGCTAATCAAGTGATTGGATTGCCATGGGAGCCTGGCCAGTCTTTTGTAATGATAAATACTTAGTTCCTGGGCCAGGTCACAGGCTCACACCCTATTCATATCTTAAATGTGCCCTTAAGACAGGATTTGTGAGGAAAGAGACAGTGGGGAGGTTTCCCACTTTGACCTTGCAGAGAAAGCATTTGCTCAGTTTGGGAATCAAAAATGGTTCCAGGTCGGTCTTCCTGTGCTGATCTATGTATGTGCTTGGTTGGTACACTTATGAACATTTAACATATATCTAAGACAAAATTCCTATCACACACACAGTTTCCATAATCTCTTCCAGTCGTGGGATCAGGGCCTTTTCTCGCCACGTAGGCACAGAATTGGGCGAGAGCAAAATATGAAACGCAGTTCGAAATCCACAAAAAGTATAAAGGTGCCATAAAGATACAGATAAAATTACTCAAGCACACTAATGTGCTCGTACATCGAGATTCCTAAACACCCAACTGATGTGACGAAACAGTGAGTAGATTTATACTGCTCCCTGTTCCTTGTCGCATTGTTTTGCTGCTTTGGCGTCGTTCTGGACTGTCCGAGAACATACATTGTTGTGTCTGAGTGGTTTTTATCCCTTTTTTTATTGTGCCTTTATACTTCTTCGCATGGTCGGAGTAGCAGTTTATTCTTGCGGGGTTTTGCAGCCGTTCACGTACCGCATTTTTTGCTCTATAGGACGCACTTTTCCCCCTCCAAAAATTAAGGGGAAATGTGTGTGTGTCCTATGGAGCGAATGCAGGCTCCTTGGCTTCAGCGATAGCAACGCGAAGCCTCCGAAGCTCAGAGGAAGTGCTCCCTCCGCACTCCGGAGGCTATGCGTTGCTTTCGCTGAAGCCTGGAGAGCGAGAGGGGTCAGTGCGCACCAACCCCTCTCGATCCCCAGGCTTCAGGGATAGCTTCCTGAAGCCTTTGGAGCACAGCGGGAACTCGCGCTGCACTCCAAAGGCTTCGGGTTCCTTTTGCTGAAGCAGGGAGAGCTTCAGTTTCATTTCTCCTGCCGCTTCGCTGAAGGGGCGCTGAGCAGAGAGGGGGATAATTTTTTTTCTTGTTCTCCCCCTCTAAAACAAGGTGCGTCCTATGGTCGGGTGTGTTCTATAGAGCGAAAAATACGTACATCTTTCAAATCAGAACCAGTGAAGGCGGTGAAGGTCCTGTGTGAGTGCCTGGAGGCGGTTGGAGGATGGATGGTGGCTAACAGATTGAGGTTGAATCCTGACAAGACAGAAGTACTGTTTTGGGGGGACAGGAGGCGGGCAGGTGTGGAGGATTCCCTGGTCCTGAATGGGGTAACTGTGCCCCTGAAGGACCAGGTGCGCAGCCTGGGAGTCATTTTGGACTCACAGCTGTCCATGGAGGCACAGGTCAAATCCGTGTCCAGGGCAGCTGTTTACCAGCTCCATCTGGAACGTAGGCTGAGACCCTACCTGCCCGCAGACTGTCTCGCCAGAGTGGTGCATGCTGTGGTTATCTCCTGCTTGGACTACTGCAATGCGCTCTACATGGGGCTACCTTTGAAGGTGACTCGGAAACTACAACTAATCCAGAATGCAGCAGCTAGACGGGTGACTGGGTGCAGCCACCGAGACCATATAACACCGGTCTTGAAAGACCTACATTGGCTCCCAGTACGTTTCCGAGCACAATTCAAAGTGTTGGTGCTGACCTTTAAAGCCCTAAACGGCCTCAGTCCAGTATACCTGAAGGAGCGTCTCCACCCCCATCGTTCTGCCCATACGCTGAGGTCCAGCACCGAGGGTTTTCTGGCAGTTCCCTCATTGCGAGAAGCAAAGCTACAGGGAACCAGGCAGAGGGCCTTCTCGGTGGTGGCGCCCGCCCTGAGGAACGCCCTCCCATCAGATGTCAAAGAGAACAACAACTACCAGACTTTTAGAAGACATCTGAAGGCAGCCTTACGTCCTGCAAAAGGCTGAACCAGCTTGTTCTGCCTTCCTGCCCCGCTGAGCTGACCTCCTGGAGGTGCTAAGCTCCCATTTTAGCCGCAATTGCTTTGAAGCTGTTTGCCACAATCCTCCTTAGGAATCTTAACCAGGCTTTTCTCCGCTTCTACCCTGTGATTTAAGCATCAGTGTAATGTCTGCACCGTGGGGCGTCTCTGGGAAACGGCTTTATAGTCCGTGCTTCCTGTTTTCAGCAGCTGATGGGCGTTTTTATTCATTGGACGCATACAGCCAGGCTCACGTTCAAAGATTCTGGGGCTTTATTTGTGTGCGCGCACGTATGCGCATGTTGGGACAAGCGCCACGGAATAGTAACAACAGCAACAATAACAATTTTATTATATGTACGGCGCCCATCTGACTGGGTTACCCCAGCCACACTCCCAACAAAAATATTAAAAACACACAAAAAATCAACCTTTACAAACTTCCCTGAGCTAGGCTGCCTCCAGATGTTGTCTCAAGGTTGTGTAGTTCTTTATCTCCTTAACATCTGAAGGGAGGGCGTTCCACAGGGTGGGCGCCACTGCTGAGAAGGCCCTCTGCCTGGTTCCCTGTAACCTCACTTTTCATGGTGAGGAAACTGCCGGAAGGCCCTCGGAGGTGGACCTCAGTGTCCGGGCTGGACAATGGGGGTTAGAGGCTCTCCTTTGGGTATACAGGGCCGAGACTGTTCAGAGCTGCAGTTCGCAATTTGTGGGTCCCCAGATGTTGTTGGACTACAACTCCCATCATCCCTGAGCTCTGGCCTTGCTAGCTAGGGGTGATGGGAGTTGTAGTTCAACAACATCTGGGGACCCACAGGTTGAGAAAGGCTGGTTTAGAACTTTGAGGCTATTATTGTTATTTATTACAGTGGTACCTTGGTTCTCAAACTTAATCTGTTCCAGAAGTCCGTTCCAAAACCAAAGCATTCCAAAACCAAGGCGCCCTTTTCCATAGAAAGCAATGCAAAATGGATTAATACGTTCCAGACTTTTAAAAACAACCCCTAAAACAGCAGTTTAACATGAATTTCACTATCTGATGAGACCATGGATCCATAAAATGAAAGGAATAAGCAATGTGCTGCAGTCACACAAACAATCAATCAATCAATCAATCAGTAGCTGAACTGGGCTCCATACAGTCACAGTCACAAAAACAACAAAAAAGAGCCTCAAAAACGCAAAATAAACAGCAAACATATTTGCTCAACGTAACACTCAAAACGGAAGCGTGGCACTCCAGTCGGAAGCGTAATACTCAAAACGGAGCACGTTCAGCTTCCGGAAAAAGTTCTCAAACTGGAACACTTACTTACGGGTTTGCAGTGTTGGGTTCCAAGTTGTTTGAGTATCAAGGCGTTTGAGAACCAATACAGTGATACCTCGGGTTACATACGCTTCAGGTTACAGACTCCGCTAACCCAGAAATAGTACCTCGGGTTAAGAACTTTGCTTCAGGATGAGAACAGAAATTGTGCTCCAGCAGCACGGCAGCAGCAGGAGGCCCCAATTAGCTAAAGTGGTGCTTCAGATTAAGAACAGTTTCAGGTTAAGAATGGACCTCCGGAACAAATTAAGTACTTAACCCGAGGTCCCACTGTATTAAGATGCACATATGGGGACTGGATTCTTCACATGTGCACCAAGAAGGGAGCATCTGATGGCCCCCACTATTAGAAATGTCATATGCCCAGCCTCTTGGATTTCTCACATTTTGCAAACCACGAACCTTAGACTTCTAAACCCAATCTTGCAGCCCTTTGGCTTAGAAATGCAGCTGAGCTTCTCAGGAGGTGGGTTTTGGTGCTCAATATGCTGCCGTTCTTAAGCTTTTGCAGATTCATAGCATGCACCTGGTCCTAACTTTGGCCGTTTCTCACATTGGTGGAACGCAGACTTGTCGTATAGCATAGGGGCGAATGCTGAGACGGGCGTTCAGATGCCCTCAGACGCCTCAGCCTCGACCAGCCTGTACATTTGACCTGCCAAGAGCTTTCTACATTTGGCAATGGTGCAAGATATAATAAAGGCTGGCCCTCAACGCGGCTGTGGCTAGCCCTGGCCTAGCCTGCCCCTGTCCTCCTCCTTCCTCCCTTGCTTCCCTCTCCCTTCTCCCTTGAATGACATTGGTTTTCTGACCCCGTTTCCGACAGCTCTACCTGAGTGGGGAGTGCAAAGTGTCCGGGGACGATTCCGCCGCGACCGAGACGGAAACCTGCCAGGTATTGCCTGCACCTTGTGGTGTGTGAGATGATGGGCTCTGCACGTGGGTTTGCATGCGCTCTCCTTTTTCCTTCACGGGGCACGGAGGGATTTCCCGGGATTGGAAAGGAGGGAATTTAAATAATACGGAAGAGGTAAGAATAATAAAGGTAAAGGGACCCCTGACCATTAGGTCCAGTCGTGGCCAACTCGGAGGGTTGCGGCGCTCATCTCGCTTTACTGGCCGAGGGAGCCGGCATACAGCTTCCAGGTCATGTGGCCAGCAGGACTAAGCTGGTGGCTCTGTAGGTTAAACCTTGCCGATCACAAGGTCGGCGGTTCAAATCCCCGCAACAGGGTGAGCTCCCGTTGCTCGGTCCCTGCTCCTGCCAACCTAGTAATTCGAAAGCATGTCAAAGTGCAAGTAGATAAATAGGTACTGCTCCGGCGGGAAGGTAAACGGCATTTCTGTGCGCTGCTCTGATTCGCCAGAAGTGGCTTAGTCATGCTGGCCACATGACCTGGAAGCTGTACGCCGGCTCCCTTGGCCAATAAAGCGAGATGAGCACCACAACCCCAGAGTCGGCCACGACTGGACCTGATGGTCAGGGGTCCCTTTACCTTTTTACTTTATTTACATATAAACACACACGGAGCACTGCAACATGGCTCCCTCTCTCTCTAGCATCAGACAGCAAAGAGAGAAAGAACAAGGACAGTAGTCCCACTTCACAGAACAGAGTAACACAAACATCCTGTCTCCGTCACTTCCCACTCTGTGGAGTCAAAACATACACCGTCATGTGATAGACAAAAATCCCATGACTGCAATAACAGAGCAGGAATTCTAACAGTTTTGTCCTTCCTTCTGGGTTCTTGACATACATTGCCAGCTGGCTCTGAGCAGTTGCAAGTTCCCTTCTGAGATGCATGCGGCAGGTATAATACAAGGGGATCATGGAGGGACTGCCACCCTTTTAGGGTGGAATTCTTGCCATGGGGGCTGGCAAGACCCGCCGTGATCCTGCCCCCTCCCTTTTCTGCAATTCCTGCATTGCCGCCCTCCCCCAGTAGACCTGACGCATGCTGTTGTCTTTCCTTTCCACGCCGCGAGGTCATCTCAACCGTCTTCATTCTCTCCACCAAACATTTCTCGCTTTTTATACTTTGCTGAAAATCAGATGAGTGCCTACGGAATACTGCAGAACACCGTCAATAAGCTTAGCCTGATACAATCCCATGCTTCATACAGCTTGCTTTTTGAAAGATAATTAAGGAAAGAAATAAAATAAAATAAAATAAGTAAATTAAAGCAAGGAAGGCACCGTAGCCAATAAGACCCCCAACATACTAAGTAAGTTCAAGATCAAATTTCAAATCATCATAAAATAAATGGCTGTCCACATCAATTTCCCATTTTGCTGATAATATTCATAATAGGGTGTATAAAACCCCTAAAGTTCTCTCACCTTATTTGCTTCTAAATGTTTACATCTGTGTGCCTTAAGGTGAGCTGCTACCATATTTTTCGCTCTATAGGACGCACTTTTCCCCCTCCAAAAATGAAGGGGAAATGGGCCGGTGCGCCCTATGGGATGAAAAATACAGTAATTAAAGAACCAAGCAGCTGGCCTTAAGATTGCTGGTTTTGAAAACGCATAAGATGATTTGTCTTTCAAACCCCTGTATTGTGGAGTTTGCCGGTTTGGTATCTTAGCCTTTTTTTATTATTTAACCTATCCCTCATTCTTTCCTCCTTGTGAGCAACCTGAACGGTTGTTTTTTTTCTGATCGCACCCTCACGCCGGCATTGCATTTATCTCTCGATTTCATTGCTGTGGTGTCGTCAGCATTTGAACGAGACATCCAATTGACACAACTGGATATTTTAGAGCACATGGATTCAGTGTTGTATAATGTGCCTTGCTTTCTCATGGCGCCGTATAAGAACGTGTGGCGGTTGCTGCATGTTCAGTAGGCCACCGACTTGCTCTTTGCGAAGCTTTAAAATCCTTTCATATCTTTTTCACAGAAATACATAACGTTCATTTCCAAGGGTGCTTCCCAGCGAAAGGAATTCACACGGCAGAGAGTTTAACTCTTTATTGTCAAAGAAAGTCGCTTCTACAGCTATGGATTACCTAAACACACACCAGTCCAGAATTTAGGCATTTATTCTGAGGTCCATGCTTCATGGTACAGTTGCAGCTACTGGTTTATGTACCTTCCCCTGACAGGCTGTGCACATGTACCCTAATGTGATGGGATAATGAGCTGCTTGTGCGTAAAGCTTGATCCCTCTGGGGTTTGGTTGGTCATCCCAACCTAGGCACTAACGGAGCTCCCCAAAGCATGACTCCGTTAGTCGCTGGTAGAATCTGACAGTGGGCGTCTACGGAACCTACGCCAACATAAAAGCTGTTTGACAGACATGCGCTTTCGTGACTCTCTGCGTGACAGTTTCCGGCGCAGGGTGGGAGTTCCTAACGGGGGTCTTGTTACCTCTTCGCTGTCGTCACTGGAAGTATCCCAGAGCCTCCCCTCCGCTGTGACTCCTGCACTCCCCCTGCTGGTTCCTTCTGCTGCAGATTCTCTCCTATTCTCATGGAACTTATCCACCACCTCTCTCTCCGATGGCAGTTCCCTGACATCCACCTCCCCCCCAGGGCCCCCTTCACCCCCTCCCGCCTCCTCTCCCACTGGCGGTGAGGACGGAAAGCCCCTGAAGGAACTCTCCTCGTCGTCCGAGGATTCAAACACTTCTAGCCACGGCGTACCGTCTCTCTCCCCGTCTTCCTCTTCTTCGTCTGAGTCGGCTTCCTCACCCACCCCTGACTCAGGGAACCCTTCAAACTCTCCTTCCTCATCGGTGGTACCAAAGTGTTCCCTTCTAAATCGTGCCACGGGTTGTGGTTTTCTTGGGAAACGCTGATGAAATGTTTCTATTAAAACCTCGTCATTGACTACCTCTGCTGGTACCCAAGTGTTTTCCGACTCTACTTCCCCCTCCCATTCTACCAGATATTCCACCTGATTCCCCTTCCACCTGGAATCAATGATTCCTGCCACGTTCATGTCGCGCTCTCTCTCTTCTATCACGGGCGTTTGGGTGGCCTCTCTCTCATGCTCCCCCCACTCACGTCCCTCTCGGTACGGCGACAGTAATGACCTGTGAAATACTGGGTGTAACTTCATGTGACTGGGCAGCCTGAGTTTGAATGCTACTGGGTTGACCTGCTGTATGACCTCAAAGGGTCCCAATCTTTTGGGTCTCAATTTCTTACACCCTCCTTTGAACGGTAGTCCTTGGGTGGATAACCACACCCGGTCCCCCACCCTTATGGTTTCACCTTCCCTCCTATTTTTGTCTGCTTGCTTCTTATATTCTTCCTTGGCTTTCTCTAAGTTAAGTTGAAGCTGACGGTGGATCGCTTCCATCTCTTCAAAAAAATATTCCGCCGCCGGCACGCTCCACCTCTCCCCTCCCTCTCCTGGGAATGCCCGGGGGTGACACCCATAATTTGCCAGAAAGGGACTCATCCCTGTGGACACGTTCTCCGCGTTGTTGTAGGCAAATTCTGCTAGAGGTAACTTATCCACCCAATCATTTTCTCTGTCTTTTACATAACACCTCAGGTATTGTTGTAAAATCCCATTTGCCCTTTCCGCTTGCCCATTGGTTTCTGGGTGCCGAGCAGTTGAGAAATTGAGTTCTACGTGTAATAAGCTCATCAGTTTCCTCCAGAACCTGGAAGTAAATTGTTTCCCTCTGTCGCTCAAAACCCTCAAGGGGGCGCCATGCAACCTAAAAATATGTTCTACAAACAACTTGGCGGTTTCCTCCGCTGTGACTGCATGTGAACAAGCTATAAAATGACACATCTTGGTTAATAGATCTACCACCACCATGACAGCTGTTTTGCCTTTGGATTTTGGCAGGTCCGTCATAAAATCTATGGATACTGCCTCCCATGGCCTTTCGGGCGTGGGTAAGGGTTGTAATAGCCCCGCTGGCGCCACCCTCTCTCCTTTTGCTCGCTGGCACCTGACGCAACCCCTGACATATTCCCGTACGTCCTCCCTCACCTTGGGCCACCAAAACTCCCTGGTAACCAACCACATGGTTTTGTGCTGTCCAAAATGTCCCGCGGTGGGGCTGTCATGCAACTGCTTGAGTACTCTGCCCCTCAGTTCCCCGTCGGGTATGTACAGTGCCCCTTTGTAATACAACGCCCCGTTCTTTTCTTCAAACCCCCCTGTGTTCTCCTCTGCCCTCCGGAGCTCTCTGAGTTTCCCTTGGGCGTATTCATCGTTCTCAGTACCCTCTATCAGTTCCCTCTGCCCCACCAATGCCGCCCCACACACCCAGCGGTCTTCAGGGATTACATGCCTTGCCTCGGGCGCTCCCTCCCCCTCTAAGTACTCAGGTTTCCTGGAAAGAGCGTCCGCCCTCACGTTCTCGGATCCGGGCACGTAACGAATCTCAAAGTGGAATTTGGAGAACTCCTGGGCCCATCGTACTTGTCTCTGGTTCAGCACTCGGGCTGTTCTCCAATATTCCAGATTTTTGTGGTCAGTTCGGACTTGAACCTTGTGCTGCGCCCCAATCAGCAAGTGCCGCCATTTCCGGAAGGCTTCATGAATGGCGAGCAGTTCTCGGTCGTATACTGTGTAGTTCCTCTCGGATTTGTTCAACTTCCGCGAGAAGAATGCACACGGTCTCCATTCAGACGTATCTTTTCCCGGCTGGAGAAGAACGGCCCCCACCGCTCGGTCTGACGCGTCAGTCTCCACTCTCATTGGTTGTTGTAGATCCACATGCAACAGTTGCTCTTCCGACGCAAACGCCTGCTTTAAGCGTTCGAACGCCTGCTGCGCTTCTTCCGTCCAAACAAATTTCTTTTTGCTACTAAGACAATCCGTGATAGGCGCTGTCAAATGGGCAAAGTTCTTGATGAACTTCCTATAGAAGTTTCCGAAGCCCAGGAACCTTTGCACGTCCTTCTTGGTCTTTGGTGTTTTCCATTCCAGTACCGCTTGAACCTTGCTGGGATCCATGGCCAAGCCCTTGTCAGACAACCGGTACCCCAGGAATTCCACCTCCCTGGTATGAAACTGACACTTCTCCAGTTTCACCCACAGCCGATTTTCTCGCAACTTGCTCAGTACCTCTCTTACATCTCGCACATGCTGCTCCTCATTCGCTGAGTACACCAGGACGTCATCTAAGAACGCTACGCAGTTCTTGTAGAGCAGTGGCCCCAGGACGTGATTCATGAATGATTGAAAGCAGGCGGAGCCCGCTTGTAATCCGAAAGGCATAACTAAATACTCAAAAGCCCCCAAGGGGGTGAACATAGTGGTCTTCCACTCATCCCCCTTTCTCACACGTATCAAGTTATATGCCCCCCTAAGGTCCAGCTTGGTAAAAATTTTCCCTTTTCTCACCTGTGTCAGAATGTCATCAATTCTAGGCATAGGGAAAGTCACTGGTTCTGACACTGCATTTAGGCTTCTGAAGTCACATACAAGCCTCGGTTTGCCCGTGTGTTTTTTGTCCACAAAGAACACTGGGCTGCCCCCCACCGCTCGTGACTCTCTGATGAAACCTCGCTTGAGATTCTTGTCAATGAACTCCCTTAACTCCTGCATTTCACTGTCTGACATTGCATACAGCTTGCCCACTGGCAATTGTGCTCCTGGGAGTAAGTTAATTTGACAGTCAAAGGGTCTGTGCGGGGGCAGTCTATCTGCTTCCTTTTCGCTAAAGACGTCAATCAAGTCAGCATATTGTGGTGGCACCTTGCCCTTGCCCATCACTTCCACCCCTGCTAGAGTGGCCCTGGCCCCTGCCTGAACCTCTCCCTCTTTGCAGTGTTCTAGGCAATGTGCTGATCCAAAGGAAACCACTCTCTGATGCCAGCCTACTAGAGGATCGTGTAGTGCTAGCCAGCTCATTCCCAAAATAATGGGAGCTCCTCCCAAAGTGGCTACGTTAAACGCTATCAGTTCTGTGTGTCTTGCCACCCTCATTACCATTGGAACAGTCTGCTGGCTCACTTCTCCTCCCAACAGTTCCCTCCCATCAATCGTGGTAACCTGCAAAGGCTTACTTAATGGGATAGTCTGTATCTGGTGTTCAGCTGCAAACTCCTTACTCATGAAATTACAGGAGCTGCCTGAATCCAATAGCGCTTTTATCTTTAGTGGGTGTCCATTGGACAGTTCCAGCAACACCTCTATCACAAGCGCTGGTCTTGGAGGTTCCGGCGTGGGCACATTCACTTCTCCTCTGCCTGACTGCGGTGCCCTGATGCTGGCAGCCAGGCGTTGGCTTTTACTTGCTCGCTGCTTGTTTCTCCTTCCTCCTTCCCCCCAACAGTTCCCGCCATTCCTTGCCATTCCTTCCTTTGCGGACAGACTCTGGCAAAGTGACCTGGCTGTTGGCAGAGATAACATCTCTTGGCGCCCTTCCCCTCCTTCTTCCGCCCTTCACTGGTGTTTGAAACTGCGCGCGCGCGCGCTGTTCCAATTTCCATCGGCTCTGCTGGCGGGAAAGGCTGCTCCGGAATCTCTGGAATGCGGAAATCCTTCCAACGTTCCCCTTTTCCTTCCCGCTTTTCCAAAGCCCTTGCCTCCTGGCGCGCTCCTATGGACAGCGCTGATTTAGTCAGATGATCCATAGACTCCGCCCTGGGCGCCCGGGAAAGTTCATCTTTCACTGCCGGAGAGAGCCCTTCTTCAAACAGCATTTGAATAGGTTCACTCGCAAGGTCCCACCCCAGTCTATGAATCAGCATGCTGAACTCAGTCCAGTACTCACGTACAGATCGGCTCCCCTGTTTACACGCCATTAACTGCCTCCGCACCACCCCTTGCTCAATCTCACTGGAAAACATCAAGTCCATGGCGCGAAAAAACTTCATAGTGTCCTTTAAGATTTCATTATTGGCTGCCATCAGGGGCCGCACCCAGTCCCTCGCCCCTCCCTCTAGATGGCCGATCACGTACGCCACTCTAGAGTTCTCATCAGGGAAGTCATCAAACAGTAGGTTAAGAGCATATTGCATCTCTGTCCTAAAGGCTTGATAGTTCCTGGGATCCCCCCCAAATTTCTGCACCAATCCAGGCACCTTTCTGGCAAGTGGGGTGGGTTTCCCTTTATCCGCATCTTGAGCCCTCCTCTCCTCGAGCCTCGCCGTTTGCAGCGCGAGCTGGACCTCCAACGCCCTGTACCTGTCTTCCAGGCTTGGACCTCCTCCAGCCCCAGCTCCTGCACCTCCGGTTCCAGCTGGTTCGCTCATGATGCCCTCTGCTTGCACAAGCTGCTTTCAGAGACTGTCAGATTGCTGTGATGGGATAATGAGCTGCTTGTGCGTAAAGCTTGATCCCTCTGGGGTTTGGTTGGTCATCCCAACCTAGGCACTAACGGAGCTCCCCAAAGCATGACTCCGTTAGTCGCTGGTAGAATCTGACAGTGGGCGTCTACGGAACCTACGCCAACATAAAAGCTGTTTGACAGACATGCGCTTTCGTGACTCTCTGCGTGACAGTTTCCGGCGCAGGGTGGGAGTTCCTAACGGGGGTCTTGTTACCTCTTCGCTGTCGTCACTGGAAGTATCCCAGAGCCTCCCCTCCGCTGTGACTCCTGCACTCCCCCTGCTGGTTCCTTCTGCTGCAGATTCTCTCCTATTCTCATGGAACTTATCCACCACCTCTCTCTCCGATGGCAGTTCCCTGACACCTAATAATACCTTGTATAAGACTAGGTTTCCCCCCTAAAAAAAATAATGTCAAAAATTAGGGGGCGTATTATGGTTTGGGCCATCTCCCCCCATTTTCTTAAATTGGATTCCCCTAAAATAGGGGGCATCTTATGCATGGGGGCATCTTATAGATGGAAAAATACGATAATAACAACAACTACAACAACTACAACTTTTTGCAGTTTCCCACAAAATATTAAAAAACAGTGAATCATCAAATATTAAAAGCTTCCCTAAACAGGGCTGCCTTTAGATGTCTTCTAGAAGTCAGATAGTTGTTTATTTCTTTGACATTTGATGGGAGGATGTTCCACAGAGCGAGTGCCACCACCGAGAAGGCCCTCTGCCTGGTTCCCTGTAACTTTGCTTCTCACAGGGAGGGAACCACCAGAAGGCCCTCGGCGCTGGACCTCAGTGTCCGGGCAGAACGATGGGGGTGGAGACACCCCTTCAGGTATACAGGGCCAAAGCCGTTTAGGGCTTTAAAGGTCAGCACCAACACTTTGAATTGTGCTCGGAAATGTACTGGGAGCCAATGCAGGTCTTTCAAGACCGGTGTTATATGGTCTTGGCAGCCGCTCCCAGTCACCAGTCTAGCTGCCGCATTCTGGATTATAGTTTCTGTAGAGACTATGCCAGCATGGAAGCTGCCTCTTCTCTTCCCTCTTCAGTCCTCTTCTGGTTCTGGGAGACATTGGTGCAGGAGAGGGTGGGGAAGCACCTGGCCCTTCACTTGCCTGGCCTTTCTCGTCGTCCTCTTCCTCCATCTCTGAAGCATCTTGTGACTCTGATTCTTGTCTCCTGGCCAGTACAGGTCCCCACAAATCCCTGACCTCCTTTCCTATCTGAAGAAGTGTGCAAACACCTGACAGCTCATACCAATAACAAACTTAGTTGGTCTCTAAGGCACGGGTGGCGCTGTGGGTTAAACCACAGAGCCTAGGGCTTGCCGATCAGAAGGTCGGCGGTTCAAATCCCCACAGCGGGGTGAGCTCCCAGTGCTCAGTCCCTGCTCCTGCCAACCTAGCAGTTTGAAAGCACGTCAAAGTGCAAGTAGACAAATAGGTACCGCTCCAGCGAGATGAGCGCCGCAACCCCAGAGTCAACCACTCTGGCGGGAAGGTAAACGGCATTTCCGTGTGCTGCTCATTTTGCCAGAAGCGGCTTAGTCATGCTGGCCACATGACCCGGAAGCTGTACGCCGGCTCCCTCGGCCAATAAAGCGAGATGAGCGCCGCAACCCCAGAGTCGGTCACGACTGGACCTGACGGTCAGGGGTCCCTTTACCTTTACCTTTAAAAACATGTTTATTTAAGCAAGCCAACTCAGGTGCTCAGAAACGCTGATTTGCATTTTGATCTGCTTTCGGTTTCTTGCTGATTTTATGTTTTGAATGCTTTAAATAGCCGCTTTTAACTGTTTTCACCCCCCAAAAAAATATTGTTTCATTCCGAGGTCTGTTACAATAGCACCAGTTGAGCTTTCCATTTGGGTGCTGCGCTGTGGGTTAAACCACAGAGCCTAGGGCTTGCTGATCAGAAGGTTGGTGGTTCGAATCCCCGCAATGGGGTGAGCTCCTGTTGCTCGATCCCTGCTCCTGCCAACCTAGCAGTTCGAAAGCACGTCAAAGTGCAAGTAGATAAATAGGTACCACTCCGGCGGGAAGGCAAACGGTGTTTCCGTGCGCTGCTCTGGTTCACCAGAAGCGGCTTAGTCATGCTGGCCACATGACCTGGAAGCTGTACGCCGGTTCCTTGGCCAGTAAAGCGAGATGAGTGCCGCAACCCCAGAGTCGGCCATGACTGGACCTAATGGTCAGGGGTCCCTTTACCTTTACCTTTAAGGTGCTACTGGAAAGAATTTTTTTATCTCCTTTCCTGAGTCAGACTCCAGCCTCCTGCCTCCCTTATCCGAGTTCACACTACTCAGCTTCCTGCCAGTCTCTGACATTCATACAGCACCTTGGATTTTATGTGTTCTTTTTCATTCATTTTGCCATATCAAGGCAAACTCGCTTAGTTTTCCTTTGTGTGGACTGTACCGCGCTGGGCTGTGTCCACATGAGAGGGCCCAGCCACGCAACACTTGCCGCACAAAATTTTCTCACTTTGGGCTCCTTCCTTCTGCCTGCCGCACATTGCTCGTTGGCATGGAAACTCTGATACAGTTTTTGGACATCTCTGTTGCCAAACGCTTCAGTTTTTGAACACCGAAAACCCAAAGTAAATGCTTCCGTTTTCGAACGCGCCTCAGAAGTCAAATGGCTTTCGCTGGGCTTTATCTGTTGTTTTTCACAATTTCCTCTGTTGAATTGGCAGACCGCTCTTTGCGCCTCGGTTTTCGAACGTTTCGGAAGTCGAACGGTCTTCCGGAACAGATTATGTTCAAAAACCGAGATACCACTGTATTGGGCAGAAGATTTCCCAGTGCTCTGTTGTTCGGTGGAAAACTTTTCTGTTTTGTAAGTTCCTCAAAAGGGCGCCAACCGCAAATTCAATATTATGCAAGCATGACAGTTTTAGCTTTTAGCTTTTGCTTCCTAAATGCAAGGAAAATAAACATGCTAAATTGGTTCGCTCGAACTCCGGGGCACCAGAATAAATTCCAGGACAAGCTTTCTGAGGCAAAGCCCCCCGGATTTGTGTAGGGAATTTTTCCTGTTCCTGGTTTTCTGGAAAACCTGCCCCGCTCCCTGTGAATGGGGAATTTGCAGTTTCTGTGACCTGTCAAGTGATCTGTAGCAAAACTCCCGCCGTGTCCACCTTTCAATAGCTCACCAGCCAAGCTGTGCTTTTGCATGGGTCACTGGACATCAAAGTGTTTTGCTCTCCAAACCAACTTGACAGTTGGAAATATTCTGTGTGGGTTAAGTTTCCTCCCTCTTCTCCTTTCGTGAGTAGATTTATCTTCTCTTCTGTAGTTTGCTATAGTTGTAGTTCGCACTTGCGTCCAAATAAGACCTAGCAGTGATTAGCATTAACTGGGATTTGCCCCCAAACTGTGATTTAAATAATATGGTTGGTTGGTTTTGCATTGTAAGGTTGATAAGATTCTACAAACAACGATATAAGAGTATACACAGACGGAATTATAAAGAAAGAAAATTATCGCTTCCTACAATATAAAGATGCTCATTAAAGAAAGAAAAGGGAAATGAATTAATGAGCTTTTCTTAAATTGAACAGTCAATATTTAAATACCTTGCATTATTTCTGCTGCGTACAGATGCGAAATAGCTGCTGATGTTAGGTTAATGAGAGCCAATATTGACTACTTGGGTGTAGTACAGTTGTACCAAATGCCTCGGGAGTCTAATGTTTTGGCTCCCGGACGATCAAAAATGGAAGCGATTGTTTCGGTTTTCGAACGTTATTTGGAACCCGAACGTCCCACGCAGCTTCCGATTGGCTGCAGGAGCCACCTGCGGCCAATCGGAAGCTGCGTCTTGGTTCCCGAACATTTTGGAAGTCAGACAGACTTCTGGAACGGATTCCGTTCGACTTCCAAGGTACCACTGTACTTTGCTCTTACAGTAGTCAATAAAACCTGATCGGTTTCTGCTGCCTTTAACTTAGTTTTGTCCTCTTTCTTTCGTGCCTGATTTTCCAGAGACAGTCCCAGAATTCTGTATCCTATCCCGGCTTCTGATTTGATCCCAGAATGTCCCTATTTCCTGATCCAGTGCTGCCGCTGCCAAGCTCAGGGAAGAGGATGAGCCAGCGCTTGTTCTAAGCGGCAGCAGCAAAGGAGCATCCCATTTAAAGCCCTTTGTGTGGCTTAGGGCCCTCGTATTTACAGGACCGCCACTCCTGGTCTGCCCCACAGAGGACATTAAGGTCCATGAATAACCATAGCTTAGAGGTCCCTAAGTAAGTCAGACTATCCTCCACCAGGGTCAGGGCCTTCTCAGTGATGGCTCCGTCCTGGTGGAATGCTCTGTCCCATGAGACCACGTCCCTTTGGGATTTAACTTCCTTCCGCAGGGCCTGTAAGACAGAGCTATTCTGCCTGGCTTTCAATTTGAACTTAGCCTGATCTTCTATTCCCCTTCCTTCCCTCCCCTTTCCCCTTTATATGAAGATTACCTGCTCTGAGTTCCACCACCCCTGGTCTCCTTGCTGGCCCAAGTAGGACTAATTTAGCCAGCTAGCCATCTAATGTTTATTGGATGGATTTCCCCCCTAAATTGATTTTTGAATTCTGAATTCATTGCTATTCACGTTTTATACTGTATTTTATGCTGTTTTTTGTTGCATCGACTGAATTTGTTGTTAGCCGCCCTGAGCCCGGTTTTCTGAACCAGGAAGGGCGGGGTATAAATAAAAATTTATTATTATTATTATTATTGCCTCTCCTTGACCTCTCCATGACTACCACTGCCGCCCTCCCTCGGGCAGCTCGTAGCGGCTACTGGAGAGCAGGAGAGGAAGAAAGAAGGAGGAGAGCGGGAACAAAAATGGGGGAAAGTGAGAAATGTCCCTATTTTCATCTGAGGAATGTTGGAGGGCATGGGCTTCCCATAGACGTCTGGTTGGCCACTGTGAGTACACAATGCTGGACCAGATGGGACAATGGCTTGACCCTGCAACCTCATCTCAGGTTCTTAGGAGGAAACCGTGGTTGCAATTGTGTCCTCGCAATCTTGATGCAACCCCCAGCGGCTTCCTTACGAGCCGTAAGCCGATTTCTCCTTCCCCAGAGTGGTTCTGGCCATAGCTGTCAAGCGTCCCTTATTTGGCGGGACAGTCCCTTATCCGAGCGCCGTGTCCCGCTGCTGTCCCTTATTGATGATGTCCCTTAAATTTCCCGGGTTTCAAAGGAAGCAGCTCCTCTCCCTCTCTCCCTGCCGGCCAGGGAGGAGGGAGACTCCAAGTGTGTTGCTTGGCTGCGTTGCTCACCCAATAAGGAGTCTAAGAACGACTGGGGGGGTGGAGCTTGCATGCCTTGTGCCGATCAAATCGGCCGCGTTGCCTGGGGACTCGCCTTTGCTCAGCGCTTCCCAGCGGAGAGGTGACAGTGGTTTTCCTTGCTGCATCCCCTTTGCCGGGTTGCTGCGCTGTGGGAACCACAACTTGAGGCTTCGTTTGGCTGCTGGTTGACTAAAATCCCTTATTTTGGCTGCTGATCCCTTATTTTTGAGGCTGCTGGCCCCATATTTTCAAATCTGTAAGTTGACAGCTATGGTTTTGGCCCAGCTCCGCGGCAGCATCCTTGACTTGCCAGTAGCCATCATCCTCTGTAGCCGTGGAAACGGACAAAGGCTCTTTAGAAGTTGGCATCGTTGGCTCCCAAACCTTTCAGAAAATGCAGCGGTATGTCCCAGAAAAAAAGCCAGTTTGGGAGGGGAAGTCGCAGAGGGTAATCTCTTAAGAAAAGGAAGGTGCCGTCAGCCCCGCAGGTGAGGCAGCCGAAAAGGATTCACAGCTTGGAGTCTTGCCGGATGGCTTAATTATAGGAGCTGCGTTTTCAAACCAAGAAGCCGTTTGTATCTTTCCCTGCTGGTTTTTGGGCTAGAATTTGACTCCGCCGGCTGGCCGATTCAAATTAATGTGTGAACTCCCACCTCCATCTCACTGCTTCCTTGGTTTCTGATTTGCAAGGTTTATTTGAAAGGTGTTAGACTGTGTCAGCATCGCCTGCTACCAGAATCCGGTTTCCTTTTATTTTCACTAACAGATGCGTGTTATGCACCCTTCCCAAAAATATATACTGTATTCTTTGCTCTATAAGACTCACTTTTTCCCTCCTAAATTGTAAGGGGAAATGTGTGTGCGTCTTATGGCTGCGCAGCTATCCCAGAAACCAGAACAGGAAGAGGGATTGCTGCTTTCGCTGTGCAGCAATCCCTCTTGCTGTTCTGGTTTCTGAGATTCAGATTTTTTTTCCCCTTGTTTTCCTCCTCCAAAAACTAGGTGCGTCTTATGGTCTGGTGCGTCTTATAGAGCGAAAAATATGGTATACAGTGCATTTTTGTACGCATTATTTTGTCTGGAGAACTGCACGCCAAGATTCAGAGAGGTGGTGGATTTTGAAAGGTAGTTGTTTCAGGAGCTGCAAATTCTGGTGGTTCCTTCACTGCGAGAAGTGAAGCTACAGGGAACCAGGCGGAGGGCCTTCTCAGTGGTGGCGCCCGCCCTGTGGAACGCCCTCCTGTCAGATGTCAAGGAAATAAACAAGCATCTGACTTTTAGAAGACATCTGAAGGCAGCCCTGTTTAGGGAAGCTTTTAATGTTTAATAGGTTATTGTATTTTAGTGTTCTGTTGGAAGCCGCCCAGAGTGGCTGGGGAAACCCAGCCAGATGGGCGAGGTATAAATAATAAATTATTATTATTATTATTATTATTATTATTATTATTATTATTATTATACAGTGGTACCTCGGCTTAAAAACAATAATGACATGACGGTCTTCTTTTGAAAGTAATGATAAAGTTTACAGTAGAACCTCTACTTACAACCACCTCTACTTGGGGCCCGAACCAAGTTGCGACCGTGGCAAACCCGGAAGTAAATGCAGTGGTACCCCGGGTTATATACGCTTCAGGTTACAGACTCCGCTAACCCAGAAATAGTACCTTGGGTTAAGAACTTTGCTTCAGGATGAGAACACAAATCGCTCGGCAGCAGCGGGAGGCCCCATTAGCTAAAGTGGTGCTTCAGGTTAAGAACAGTTTCAAGTTAAGAACGGACCTCCGGAACAAATTAAGTTCTTAACCCGAGGTACCACTGTACTGCTCTATTGTGTTTATGTTGTATTTCCGCTATATAATGGGGGCAGTGAGACTTGCGGAGGGAGGGAGTTTGTAAGGAGTCCAGAATTGTGCCCCCATTGCCCATCTGAGAAATGGCAGAGGATTGCAGGTCAAGTCAGGTATTGCCAGCCTGTTAGGGTCCCGGTTCAACCTGTTGTTCCATCTGCCCCTCCTGTTCTGCAGTCAGCAAACCCAATTGCGGCCTCCTCTCTTTGCAGACGTTTCAAAGACTTCCCTCCCATTTCATGTGGATTTTCAGATTTCATCTTCCTAACTTGATTTGTGGCATTGCAGGTTTAGTACAGTGGTACCTCAGGTTAAGTACTTAATTCGTTCCGGAGGTCCGTTCTTAACCTGAAACTGTTCTTAACCTGAAGCACCACTTTAGCTAATGGGGTCTCCCACTGCCGCCATGCAATTTCTGTCCTCATCCTGAAGCAAAGTTCTTAACCTGAAGCACTATTTCTGGGTTAGCAGAATCTGTAACCTGAAGCGAATGTAACCTGAAGCATATGTAACCTGAAGTACCACTGTAATTCGGAAGTAGGTTCTTCTCTCTGTGTGTTTGCATGTGTTGTAATGACTTCTGAAAATCCACACTGACAATTTACTTAAAATTCTGGATGCACGCCAAAGAGATTGCCAACATATAATTAGGATATAATAATAATAATATAATAATAATAATAATAATTTTTTATACCCTGCCCATCTGGCTGGGCTTCCCCAGCCACTCTGGGCGCCTTCCAACAGAATATTAAAATACAATAGTCTATTAAAAGCTTCCCTAAACAGGGCTGCCTTCAGATGTCTTCTAAAATTCTGGTACAGTGGTACCTCTAGATGCGATCGGGATCTGTTCTGGAGCCCCGTTCGCATCCTGAAGTGAACGCAACCGTTGTCTGCGTGTGCTCGGGTCACGATTTGCCGCTTCCGAGCAGAGGACAATACGGTGGAACAGAAACGTCGGTTTTGAGAGTTTAGTTTATTTCTTCCCGAAGGAGCCCAGGGCAGCAAACAGCCATAGTAAAACCTTCTCTGCCCCTCTGCTAATGTCTCTTTTGCCTGTGCCTCTGATGTGCCTTGTGACGTTAATTTAATGCGCCTGCTTTTTGTGATATGTGCCGCTGCTTAATGTTGTAGTTGGAAGGTCTGCATGCCCAAACCCTCCTTCTACTTCATGAGATTTAAGCACCTCACTTTCCTCGCTTGCTTTGAACCCTCTGCTGTCCCTGCCTTGAAAGCAGAGCGGCTCAAATTCTTGCAGCGTCCTTGTTAGGCTTATCGAAGAACTAAACAGAAACCAGGAACCCAGGGCAGCAGTCGCCATTACAGTGGTACCTCGGGTTACATACGCTTCAGGTTACATACAGGTCCCAGCTCACAAAGGACCAACGCCCGGCTGTAGTTATGTACAAAAGTCTTTATTGAAGTTCAGTTTCCATTTCAAAGCCGCAGCGTGCAACTCTACGTCTTAAAGCCTAGACCGGCGAAGTCCCGTCTGAGTCTCCTCCCCTTCCACACCAGTTTAAGACTCTAGCCTTGCTCCACCTCTTCCTTAGCTCCTTCCTCCTCTGGGCCCTCCTGCCCGCTGGGGTTTCATCCTTTCTGGACTCTTCTGACGCTGACCCCCCTGATTCTTGCCCCTCCTTCCGGCGGGCTTTAGGACCTGGTTCCCTATCCGGGCTACCTGCTGTGCCGCTCGCCTGTACATTTGAACTTGGCGCGCGCGCCCAGCCGGCCACCTTCCTCTTGACCGTTCCCTCGCTCTCCGACGGAGGCGTGGCCAACCCTGACTCATCTTCTCTCGCTGGTGGTGAATACACTGGCCCTGATACCTGGGACTCCTCCCCGCCACTACGCTCTGGTGGGGAAGCTGGTCCTGATTTCCAACTGCTGCTCTGGGAGTCCCCGCTGGCCCCTTGCTTCTGGGGTTTCCCCCTTGGCACCCCCCTTGCCCTGGCCATCGGCGCCCCCTTCTGTGAATCTTCCGATTCGCTGGAGAGGCTCATGGAATCTCTCGGGCTGCTGTCATCTTCTCCTACGCTGCCCTCGGATTGCTCCCCCTCGCTCTCCATCTCCTCCCCTCCCTGCGCTCCCGCTGAGTCCCTGACACATACGCTTCAGGTTACAGACTCCGCTAACCCAGAAATAGTGCTTCAAGGTTAAGAACTTTGTTTCAGGATGAGAACAGAAATCGTGCTCCGCAACACGGCGGCAGCAGGAGGCCCCATTAGCTAAAGTGGTGCTTCAGGTTAAGAACAGTATCAGGTAAAGAACGGACCTCCGGAACGAATTAAGTACCGTATTTTTCGCTCTATAAGACGCACCAGACCACAAGACGCACCTAGTTTTTGGAGGATGAAAACAAGAAAAAAAAAAATACTCTTAATCCCAGAAGCCAGAACAGCTGCGCAGCGAAAGCAGCAATCCCTCTTGCTATTCTGGCTTCTGGGTTAGCTGTGCAGCCTGGATTCGCTCCATAAGACACACACACATTTCCCCTGACTTTTTAGGAGGGAAAAAGTGAGTCTTATAGAGCAAAAAATACGGTACTTAACCCGAGGTACCACTGTACAGTCTGTTTACGAGACAGTATTCGCTCGAGGGTAAGGGAAGCCATCTTGGGAGAGCTTCAGAAATTGGGCAGCCCATCGCATCCGAGATTTTCCACCCTGCCAGGTAGACAGATGTTGGGTCTTGATTTCTCACCTACCTCCTTCCTTTTCGCCTTCAGGTTTTCGACAACAACTCTGACGCCATTCCCATCCACGCTATCGGAGTGCTCACGTCTATCATGAGCAACTCTCCTTCAGCCAAGGTAAGGGACACGCATTCCTCGGAGCACAGGATGAGCAGCAAGAGAGACAGTGTGGCGCAGTGGTTAGAGCGTCAGACTAGGACCTGGGAGACCAGGGTTCGAATCCCCTCTTGGCCAAGCATCTCACTGGGTGATCTTGGGCCCGTCTCTGCTTCTCAGCCTCAACTACCTCTCAGGGTTGTTGTTAGGATTAGATGGGAGAACTATGTATGCAAGCTTGAGCTCCTTGGAGGAAAAGAAAGTGGGATAAGAATGCAGTAAATAATAATATATACAGCTAAAGCTGGAGACTTAGGAATAATAATAATAATAATAATAATAATAATAATAAATTATTTGTATCCCGCCCATCTGGCTGGTTTTCCCCAGTCACTCTGGGCGGCTTCCAACAAAGATTAAAAATACATTAAAATGTCACACATTTAAAGCTTCCCTGAGCAGGGCTGCTTTCATATGTCTTCTAAAAGTCTGGTAGTTGTTGTTCTCTTGGACATCTGGTGGGAGGGTGTTCCACAAGGCAGGAGCCACCACCAAGAAGGCCCTCTGCCTGGTTCCCTGTAACTTGGCTTCTTGCAGGGAGGGAACCGCCAGAAGGCCCTCAGAGCTGGACCTCAGTGTCCGGGCAGAATGATAGAGGTGGAGATGCTCCTTCAGCTATACAGGACTGAGGCCGTTTAGGGCTTTAAAGGTCAGCACCAACACTTTGAATTGTGCTCGGAAACATACTGGGAGCCAGTGTAGGTCTTTCAAGACTGGTGTTACGTGTTCTCGGCAGCCACCCCCAGTCCCCAGTCTAGCTGCCGCATTCTGGATTAGTTGCAGTTTCCGGGTCACCTTCAAAAGTCGCCCCACGTAGAGCGCATTGCAGTAGTCCAAGCGGGAGATAACTAGGAAGACAGGTAGCAGCCTCAGCAACCCTGTTGCCAGAGGAAAAGTATCTAAAATATTTACTAAAAATGCATTTGTAGTCCAAGGAAGAAAAAAAGGTGTGAGTTCTCACAGCTCTCTGCATGTGGTTTGAAAGACACTTTGGTATATTATTGTCAAGACGTGGCTTCATTTGATACCCACAGAAGGCAAGATCTATTTTCTTGAATCATGACAGCTAGAAACTTGAAAATGTTGTGTGCGGTACCAAATTCCCCACCAGTTACCTGCCTGTGTATTTCCCTGGGGGAAGTACATTTGCTTGAGATAATAACACTTCTTTCCTTTAACAAGATTATTTGAACAAAGATGCGATTAGAGTCTCACACCCTCCAACATCCCGCAGAGGAAAATCGGGACGCCCGTCTTTTGGGGCCGCACTTTCACGAGAACCAAAAACGGGACATCCCAGGATCCAATCCGAAGCTGGGGTGTCTTCTGTAATTCTGGGGTGTCCCGCCCAATTCGGGTCTGGAGTCTCAGATACATTCTCACTTAAGATTCTGATCTGGGGTTTGTAGACCAGAGTCAGCATCTAGGAAGCTAAAAATAAAGGGTTGTGTTCAACTAGATCAGGCGTAGTCCAACGCGGCCCTCTAGCTGTTTTGGGACTACAACTCCCATCATCCCTAGCTAACAGGACCAGTGGTCAGGGATGATGGGAACTGTAGTCTCAAAACATCTGGAGGGGCGAGTTTGCCTATGCCCGAAGTAGATTATATTCAGAATAGATAATAATAATAATAATAACAATAATTTTTATTTATATCCCGCCCTCCCCAGCTGAAGCTGGGCTCAGGGCGGCTAACAACAATCAAAATAATCCAACGATTCTAAAAACATTTCATTATAAAATTAATTAAAATCAAATTTATGGCAACCAATAAGCAAAATTCTGTGCAGATTGCCAGAGGAGGGGGGTCAGGCTGCGCCCTGACCAAAGGCCTGGTGGAACAGCTCTTCAAACCCATTCAAACGAAGGGACCCAAGTTAATTTATGTGGATCTACTCCAGGCGTTGGCCGTTCTGAAAGTGGGCGGTGTGTTTTGTATGTGAACTTCTATAAAGTTCTTCCGAAGTCTTAAACTCTAGGCTGGCTGGAGATGGAGGATCTAGTCCTCTTAATACCCCACAATATTTCCTACCTAGATCTGAATGCTCGCTTTATTATTCATACGTGCCACAAACAAAAACAAAACACGAGAAGCAGCTAAGATCTCTATTTTGAGTTAGGACTTTCCGACTTTTCACTGATTTTATCCCACTGACTTCTTTAGCTTTAACTGAACTTGACACTGTTTTTGTGTTTTGTTTAATCTTTGAACAGTCTACATGCTGAAAGCTTATGAGATTTCCTTACCCCTTTTGCACCCATCCGACCAAGTTGATCTGTAGACTTAGCCCTGCTACAGCTGCCGCATAAAACCCAAACGCCTAGGTGCTTGCACGTTTAAATCTTTTGCTGCTAATCTGAACGATCACTTAAATATTTAGAAGTATTTGTTTTCACTGACAATTTCAACACTTCCTGTAAACCACTTAGAGGGGTTTGGTTACAATCAAGCCAGGATATGATTTTTGCTACCTAAGAAAGAGCTCAAACATGAAACAAATCGCTGTTCACCCACTTTTGCCTTGGCCAGCTGAATTCTGTGCTGTTTTCATGTTGTTTCTTAATCACATAAGCTCCCGGCAAATGCGTACGTGGAAGTCAGGGTAATGGAACGAGAAATCCCAAATCATACTTGAAGCAGAATAGAAAAGTTCAAGCCCCCTCTCTCTAATTCCCCCTCCCCAATTTGCTTTGGGTGGAAATTCGGGAACTAATGGTGTGATCTGCTCTCGCTAATCCTGCATTTTTCAGGAGGTGTTCAAAGAAAGAATTGGCTATTCGCACTTATATGAAGTTCTGAAGAGCCAGAGTCAGCCGACTAAGAAACTGCTGCAGGAACTCCTCAACATGGTGAGATCTTTTTGACAAGAGAGAATTAAAATCTGCCAACACGTTGGCAAAGCTAAGCAGGATCTGTCCACGGTTCAGTTGCATGAAAGGCGTAATATCAATCAATCAATCTTTATTACAGTCCAGAGATCCAACAAATCATTAGAAAGCAATGCACAATTCAGAAAGCAATGCACAATTCAGACAGTCTACCTCCAGGTTGGGACGCGGGTGGCGCTGGGACGTGGGTGGCGCTGTGGGCTAAACCACAGAGCCTAGGACTTGCCAATCAGAAGGTTGGCGGTTCGAATCCCCGCGACGGGGATAATTACAGTAATAATTACAGTGGTACCTCAGGTTACATATGCTTCAGGTTACAGACTCCGCTAACCCAGAAATATTACCTCGGGTTAAGAACTTTGCTTCATTGGCAGAATCCAAGACCAGGGAGAAGAGTCGGCGGAAGAAGATTGGAAGAAATTTAAAGACTATTTACAGAAATATTGCAAAATTAATGAATGTTAGAATGATGTCGGACAGAAATTAAGTGGTTTCCAGCTGTAATGCTTTAAGAGAATATGAAAAAAAAGGTTTAGAAATAGGTTAAAACTTATTGATAAGGATTTGCTGAACTAACAATTTGAATTGGAATACAAAAAAGGGAGGTATGAGGAGGTCTGGGAAGTAAGTTAATGAAAAATAAGTAATGGAAACCTTTAAAAAAAAAAAAAGAACTTTGCTTCAGGATGAGAACAGAAATCGTGCTTCGGTGGTCTGGCAGCAGCAGGAGGCCCCATTAGCTAAAGTGGTGCTTCAGGTTCAGAACAGTTTCAGGTTCAGAACAGACCTCCAGAACGAATTAAGTACTTAACCCAAGGTACCACTGTAAATAAGTTTTGATGGGTGCAATAATGGAATGCTGAATGTTTTAGTGTTCGTAAAATATGCAGGGATTTTTGTTATGCAAAATGAACCATGGAAAGAGAGGAAGGGAAGTCATTGGTATTTTAAGGATGTTTAAATGAGTACAGTCGTACCTTGGAAGTCAAACAGTTTAGTTCCTGAACATTTTGGCTCCCAAACGCCGCAGACATGGAAGCCAAATGTTCGACAGGGCTACAAACAACGATATAAGAGTACACAGATGGAATTATAAAGAGAGAAAATTATCACTTCTTACACAGTATAAATATGCTCATTAAAGAAAGAAAGGGGAAATGAATTAATGAGCTTTTCTTAAATTGAATTGTCAGTATTTAAATACCTCGCATTATTTCTGCTACATACAGATGCAAAATAGCTGCTGACGTTAGGTTAATGAGAGACAGTATTGACTACTTGGGTGTATTACAGTCGTACCTTGGTTTTCAAACGCCTCAGGAGTCTAATGTTTTGGCTCCCGCACAATCGAAAACCGGAAGTGATTGTTCCGGTTTTTGAATGTTCTTTGGAACCCGGACGTCCGACACGGCTTCTGATTGGCTGCAGGAAGCTGCGATTTGGTTTTTGAACGTTTTGGAAGTTGAACAAACTTCCGGAACGGATTCCGTTTGACTTCCAAGGCATGACTGTATTTTAAATTGTAAAACAGAAAATTTAATAAAAAATATTATTTTTTAAAAAAATGATTACAACTTGACTCTCCCCCCCACTTCAGGCCGTCGAAGGTGACCACAGCTCTTGCCCCGCACGCCTGATCCACAACGAGCAGCCCCTTTTGATCCTGATCATGTGGATCCCAGAACTCAAGTCCCAGGAGCTCCAGATCTTTCTCTCTGAATGGCTCAAGAAAATCTGCGATGCTTCCCTGCAGAGCCGTACCACCTGCGTCAAGGCAGGGATGGTGAGCTGTCTGCTGGATGCCCTGTGTGCCACGGGGCAGGAGCTGGATCCCAAATGCTCCAAGAACCTCCTCTACCTCCTGCAGGTCATTATTATTATTATTATTATTATTATTATTATTATTATTAAATTATATTTAACATAATTATTACAAAATACAAGCAAAATACTGCAAATACATACATACATACATACATACAGTGATGCCTCGCAAGACGAAATTAATCCGTTCCGTGAGGCTCTTCGTATAGCGGTTTTTTCGTCTTGCGAAGCAAGCCCATTGACAGCTTAGCGGATTAGCGCTATTAGCGGTTTAGCGGCTTTTAGCGGATCAGCTGATAAGCGGCTTAGGGCTTAGGAAAAGGGGGGGAAGGGGGGAAAACCCGCAGGAACTCGCAAGACATTTTCGTCTTGCGAAGCAAGCCCATAGGGAAATTTGTTTTGCGAAGCGCCTCCAAAACGGAAAACCCTTTCGTCTAGCGGGTTTTCCATCTTGCGAGGCGTTCGTCTTGCGGGGCACCACTGTACATACATATATATTTCAGAGAAAAGCACACATATACAGTGGTACCTCAGGTTACATACGCTTCAGGTTACAGACGCTTCAGGTTACAGACTCCGCTAACCCAGAAATAGTACCTCGGGTTAAGAACTTTGCTTCAGGATGAGAACAGAAATTGCACGGCGGCAGCGGGAGGCCCCCTTAGCTAAAGTGGTGCTTCAGGTTAAGAACAGTTTCAGGTTAAGTACGGACCTCCGGAACGAATTAAGTACTTAACCCGAGGTAGCACTGTATATAAAAATAACAACAAAGAAAAAAGAAAGAAAAGATAAAGAAAAAATAAGAAGAAAAATTGGAAGAAGAAAAGTTGGAAGAATTTCTTCCAAATTTATTCTTCAAATACCTCAGTAATAAAATTTCATTGATTGACTTCCATTGCTTACACTGCATTTCCTATATACATTTTAAGCAAGATTGTAACTGTTATTCCGTATTTTTCCCATACAGTCTCATACAAATAATTCTAATCAATAAGTTTTCCAAATCTTTCATCAATCTATTCTAAGCACAACCAATACCTTACATATCTTTACCTTACCTTACCTTACCTTACCTTACCTTACCTTACCTTTACATTACCTTAATATCTTTGTCTACATAAATAATCATTTAAATATTTCTGTTGTTTCTGGATTATATTTTTTGGTTTTGGTCTTATCAAATTAGTCAGCTTTGCCAATTCCGAGTATTCATATAATTTATTCAGTCGTTCTTTGGTTGGGACGTAATTCCCTTTCCAATTATCGGCCATTAACATTCTCGCTGCTGTTGTCGCGTACAGGTCAAATATTAATTTTGTCATTCGGGATCTCACCATTCAAAATTCCTAATAAGTATGATTCTGCTCTTTTCTTATGTGAAGTTTTTATTAGCTTTTTATTTTCCTCATGTATCATATTCCAGTATTTCTTAATTTCCGGAAATGACCACCACATGTGGTTTAATGTTCCAGTCATTCTCTTACACTTATTATCACCCAATTTGTGAACATCGAAGCAGCAGGAATATGAGATGATTGGACCCTTTCTGAACTTGAAACATGGGTACCCCCAACAAAAAATTAAAATTTGGTTAAATATTTGGAATTTATTGTGTATTGGTATAATTTGGAATTAATGTGATATGATTGGTTTGTCAAATGAAAATTTAATAAAAATTATTTTTTTAAAAAAAATATATCACCCGATTTTTTTCATTTTTGCCAACTTATCTGGCGACAGGTCTTGGGCGGCCTCTCCATCCGGCCGGGGGAACTGAGGCAGCTTCTGAAGCTCCTCCGGACCGAGCAGAGCAAAGGGCCGCACCCCTACACCGTCCAAGTCATCCGGGCCCTCTCGGGCATGGCCAGGAAAGATGGCGCCGAGCGAGCGCTGCAGTATTTCGACCTCACGCCCAGCATGGCGGGGATTATGGTGCCTTCTATCCAAAAGTGGCCCGGGAGCGGCTTTGCCTTCCACGCCTGGGTGTGCCTCGTCGAAGAGGCCAAGGACTTCCCGGAGGAAACGGCCAGGCTGAAGCGGAAACAGCTGTACAGGTCGGTCGGAAGGGGGCAGCGGAAATCTGGCTGGGTTCGGTTGGGGGCGGAATGAATGAATGAATCTTGATTTGCGTCAGCCATCGACCATAGCTGTAAAGGTTCCAAGGGGTTGCTCGAGAGCAAGCAGGCAAATGCCTCCCTGCTCGGGTGCGAAGCCTTGCTTTGGATGCCAAAATAAACTTTCTCTGTCCAGAGCGCCACTGTCCCGTGGCTGGCTCATTCACTGGCAGAATCTGTGAGTGGGCGGTCCTTAAACCTTCCCCAGCAAAGTAGTTTCTTCACGCCCAGTCTGCGCCTCCCCTCTCGACACAGAAGCCTACTGCGCAGGGAGGGCGTGGGTAACGGCGGACCTCTCTCCTCCCCTCTTTGCCCAGGTGTGGTGTCCTGGCACTGCCTCGCCTCGCCTCCTCCGAGCCCTGAAGCTCCTCTCCACTGGAGGTGTGGTTACTCTCCTCCGCTGAGGAGGAGCTGCTTCCCACGATCTTTGGGGGCTCTCTGTAATACATCCGGCTTTCCCCCTCTCACCCCTGATCTGATGGCAGTTCCCTGACAATAGCGATAAAACAACAGTACGATATACAAAGAATAGAAATGAAAAGTCAATTACATAAAATACATCTTAGGAGTTTTGAATCAATAGTCAAATACAGGGGTACCTCGGGTTACATACTGTAATTACTTGTGCGTAAGTTGCCTTCAGTTTTAGTTATATTGCCTGGCCAACCATGCTTTGGCTGACAGCTCACACTCCGTGACCGGTCAGTCACTTGCAGAATCCGTCAGTGGGCGTTTCTTGAACGTCTTCCAGCATAAGAGCTGTTTGACGCCAAGTCTCCTCCTACTTTCCCTGCACGGAACTCGTCTGCGCAAGTAAGGGGAAGGCAGGGGCGTGTCAGCGCTCTCTCCACTAGTCTCTGGTGAAGGGTCTTGGAGCCCTGTCTCCAATTCCTCCATCTCCCTCTCTTCTCTACTGGTGTTACGCTGAATTCCTTCCCCCCTGCTGGTCCCCTCTCCAGCATCGCTCTTGAGCCCTGCCTCCGCCTCTTGCTCTGATGTCAGTTCCCTGACACATACGCTTCAGGTTACAGACTCCGCTAACAGACTCCCAGAAATAGTACCTTGGGTTAAGAACTTTGCTTCAGGATGAGTACAGAAATCACGCAGCGGTGGGAGGGCCCATTAGCTAAAGTGGCGCTTCAGGTTAAGAACAGTTTCAGGTTAAGAATGGACCTCCAGAACGAATTAAATACATTGCCCCGGTTGAAAACCTTGCAGCCTTTGCTTCACCACTGTATAAGGAAGATGTCAGGCATACTTCTGTGGGTTCCTAACGTTATTTATCTGCACAGTCAACACGCCTGAGATCCGGCTGCTTCTAGCCAAGGACTGTGTTTTGCAAAGTTTTCCCCCAACCCCAGGAACACCCTGTTATGAATCCCTGGTGCCCTCGTTGTGGGGGTCTCAGCAGGGCCAGAAGGTAATGGGGCCCTTTATATGTCCAGCTGTCCTTTGTCAACAACAAATTGTCACTGTTGAATATATGCTATATGGTAATTTATGGACATTATTATTATTATTTTATTTTATTATTTATACCCCGCCCATCTGGCTGGGTTTCCCCAGCCACTCTGGGCGACTTCCAATAAAATATTAAAATACAATAGACTGTCAGACATTAAAAGCTTTCCTAAACAGGGAACCTAAAGCTATTTGCACATAACAAAATATGTATTTTATCCAAGTAATTGTTGAACTGAAATACAATTAAGAAGGAGTATATTAATAATGAAATAATTACAGTGGTACCTTGGGTTACAGACGCTTCAGGTTACAGACTCCGCTAACCCAGAAATAGTGCTTCAGGTTAAGAACTTTGCTTCACGATAAGAACAGAAATTGTGCTCCGACGACACGGCAGCAGCAGGAGGCCCCATTAGCTAAAGTGGTGCTTCAGGTTAAGAACAGTTTAAGGTTAAGACCGGACCTCCGGAACGAATTAAATACTTAACCCGAGGTACCACTGTATTAAGCTGTAACTTAAAATGGTGTAGGTTTCATTTTATCTTATATTTTGGAAATGTACATCCAGAATTTTTTTCCCTTTAAATTTTTTAGGGCCCCAAGAGAGTGGGGCCCTAAGCTATAGCTCGTTTAGCTTATACAGTGGTGCCTCGCAAGACGAAATTAATCCGTTCCGCGAGTCTCTTCGTCTAGCGGTTTTTTCGTCTTGCGAAGCAAGCCCATTGACGGCTTAGCGGATTAGCGCTATTAGCGGCTTTTAGAGGCTTATCGGCTTATCGGATAAGCAGATAAGCGGCTTAGCAGCTTAGAAAAAGGGGGGGGGGAACCCGCAGGAACTCGCAAGACATTTTCGCCTTGCGAAGCAAGCCCATAGGGAAATTCGTTTTGCGAAGCACCTCGAAAACGGAAAACCCTTTCGTCTAGCGGGTTTTCTGTCTTGCAAGACGTTGGTCTTACGAGGCACCACTGTACGTAAATCCGGCACTGGGTCTCAGTATGGCTCCTGTGAGCAAGGGAGAAGTCCAGCCAGCCAGCTTGTAACCTACCCTGTCCTTCGATCCCTCCAGCTTCTTCACCACGAACGGGACGGGCTTTGAGGCCTTCTTCACAGCCGACGGGATGCTGGTGGTGGCTGTCTGCACCAAAAAGGAGTACATGACGGTGGCCCTGCAAGAGTTTCCGTTCAACGATGCAGCCTGGGTGAGTAAGGGGCTGGAGCAGACCTGGCCCCAACCTGATTCCTTGGTGCCCTTCATCCTGCCTCTGTGCCCCTATTGGGATTATCGTTGTAAATGTGAGATACGTTCCGCTGCAAATGAAGAAGCAGAGCTTTGTTGTTTCTTGGTGTTGTCAGAGCAAAGCAGAAGTCTCTGTAACCTGAGGTACCGCTGTACCTAGTTTTTAGAGGAGGAAAACAAGAAAAAAAATATTCTGAATCAAATATTTTATACAAGTTGGAAGAGAGAGGGAGGGAAGGAAGGAAGAGAGAGGGAAAGCTCACATTTGTGTGTGCTTGTGGCGGGCAGCTGCCTTGCCTCGCCTCTGAGGTCATCCTGATCAAATTTGCAGATGACACCAAACTGGGAGGGGTGGCTAACACCCCAGAGGACAGGATCACACTTCAAAACGACCTTGACAGATTAGAGAACTGGGCCAAAACAAACAAGATGAATTTTAATAGGGAGAAATGTAAAGTATTGCACTTGGGCAAAAAAAATGAGAGGCACAAATCCAAGATGGGTGACACCTGGCTTGAGAGCAGTACATGTGAAAAGGATCTAGGAGTCTTGGTTGACCACAAACTTGACAGGAGCCAACAGTGTGATGCGGCAGCTAAAAAAGCCAATGCAATTCTGGGCTGCATCAATAGGAGTATAGAATCTAGATCAAGGGAAGTGATAGTGCCACTGTATTCTGCTCTGGTCAGACCTCACCTGGAGTACTGTGTCCAGTTCTGGGCACCACAGTTCAAGAAGGACACTGACAAACTGGAACGTGTCCAGAGGAGGGCAACCAAAATGGTCAAAGGCCTGGAAACGATGCCTTATGAGGAACGGCTAAGGGAGCTGGGCATGTTTAGCCTGGAGAAGAGGAGGTTAAGGGGTGATATGATAGCCATGTTCAAATATATAAAAGGATGTCACATAGAGGAGGGAGAAAGGTTGTTTTCTGCTGCTCCAGAGAAGCGGACACGGAGCAATGGTTCCAAACTACAAGAAAGAAGATTCCACCTAAACATTAGGAAGAACTTCCTGACAGTAAGAGCTGTTTGACAGTGGAATTTGCTGCCCAGGAGTGTGGTGGAGTCTCCTTCTTTGGAGGTCTTTAAGCAGAGGCTTGACAGCCATATGTCAGGAGTGCTCTGATGGTGTTTCCTGCTTGGCAGGGGGTTGGACTCGATGGCCCTTGGGGTCTCTTCCAACTCTAGGATTCTATGATTCTATGAGGTGACGCCGGAACCAGAGCAAAAAGATGAGGATGAGATGCCGGGACAGGAGCCATGTAAGCGGCTCTCCCTTTGCTTGAATTATAGTCAGCTGGGAGGAGGGGCGGAAGGGGTTGCTGTCCGTCCCTCCTTCCGGCTCATTGTAAAGCAAGCAGAGCAAGAGCTGCTGACACGCTCTGCGCGGCACAAGAAAAGCGAGAGCTGCGCGGAGCGTGTCAACGGCTCTTGCTCTGCTGGCTTCACAGTGAGCGACTGCAGCGGCAGCCGAGGGATCCCTCTGCCGCCCAGTGCATTCGCTCCATAAGACGCACAGACATTCCCCCTTACTTTGGGGGGGGGAGTGTGCCTTTTATGAGAGCCAGTGTGGTGGTGGTGGTGTTGTTTAGTCGTGTCCGACTCTTTGTGACCCCCTGGACCAGAGCACGCCAGGCACTCCTGTCTTCCACTGCCTCCCGCAGTTGGGTCAAACTCATGCTGGCAGCTTCGAGAACACTGTCCAACCATCTCGTCCTCTGTCGTCCCCTTCTCCTTGGGCCCTCCATCTTTCCCAACATCAGGGTCTTTTCCAGGGAGTCTTCTCTTCTCATGAGGTGGCCAAAGTATTGGAGCCTCAGCTTCAGGATCTGTCCTTCCAGTGAGCACTCAGGGCTGATTTCCTTCAGAATGGAGAGGTTTGATCTTCTTGCAGTCCATGGGACTCTCAAGAGTCTCCAGCACCATAGGCAGCAGAAATACAGACACACGCTGAGAGAGAGAGAGAGAGACAGAGAGACACACAATCTCACTCTGAGTCAAGAGCGAATTATCAGGACCACGCATGGTACTCTGGTCAGCTTTGAAGCCTGTAGGTTATAGACAGGCAATAAAATTGGTTGAGCAACAAAAAATGAACTGTCGTCAATAATTTCAGAACATGGCTATAGGCCTTCCCCTGGCTAAACTGAGGTTTGGGATTTTTTGCATAAGATAGAAGGAAATTCAGATCCATTGCACTGAAAAAAAAAAAAAAAACAAACCCAAAGCAAAGCTTTGTGACGCTTATTCTCTATGGGAGCCAGTGTGGTGTAGTGGTTAAGAGCGGTGGACTCGTAATCTGGTGAACCGGGTTCGCTTCCCCGCTCCTCCACATGCAGCTGCTGGGTGACCTTGGGCCAGTCACACTTCTCTGAAGTCTCTCAGCCCCACGCACCTCACAGAGTGTTTGTTGTGGGGGAGGAAGGGAAAGGAGAATGTTATCCGCTTTGAGACTCCTTTGGGTAGTGATAAAGCAGGATATCAAATCCAAACTCTTCTTCTTCTTCTTATGGAGCGAAAAATACGGTAAGTTTGAGAACCAAGATACCAGTGTACTGAACTGCGCAGGTGCTGTTTGAGCGGAATATGTTGCTCGATGGACCCATAAACGCCTCCTTCAACTCTCCCCCCCCCCAAAAAAAAACCCAACAGCACTGCATCGATGTCGTCCACATCACAGGCCGCCGTCCCTTCGGCCAGAACCTCGTGAACATCTACGTGGACGGGGAACTCCGGAAGACGGCTCAACTGCGGTTCCCCTCCCTGGGCGAGGTAGAGGCTCTTCCCGCAACCCCTCCTGCTTTGAGGGAACCGTAATTATGTCGGTCGGGGGGGGGGGGACGACAACATATTAAGACTGTAACCAATAAACTGAAACTGACACAGGGACAAACAGAAGAAGACGCCTTCACCCCGGTGTGGCTCCCCTTCATCACATACACAGCCCAACAAGACAATGACAAAAATCCACCAACAGCATACAAATCAATATGGTGAACCTGATCCAGAACACCCACCCACCCCACTCACCAGTGGCGTAGCGTGGGGGGTGCAGGGGGGGCCGGCCGCACCGGGCACAACATCTGGGGGGGGCGCTCGCCGCCTCCGGAGTCGCCGAAGAGCCTCGGGCGCAGGCTGTAGCAGAGCCCCATGTCTCGCGGAACCGACGAGCTGTGCGCGCGTCCGGGCTGAAGCCGTCCGGCAGGCAGCAGCTCTCAGCGCTCGCCGCGGTCCCCGCGCGTCAGGGCCGCGGAGGGCGCGCCAGGCAGCCCCTCCTCACAGCCCCGCTGCCACTGCTGCTGCTGCAGCTGCAGCTGCTGGGCCATGTTGCATTTTCCTCACCTCTCTGCCCTCCTCCTCCGGGCAAGCGGCGTCATTTGGGCGCCAGCGCCAGCGGCAACTCGCCTCAGATCACCTGACACGGACCCGCCGCCGCCACTGTGGCTACCTTACCGTAAATACCCCAGCCCAGGCAGCAGCAAGAAGAAGCTGGCAGCGGCGGCAGGTTAGGGGTTAGGGGCGCAAATTACTTGCCTTGCCCCGGGTGCTGACAACCCATGCTACGCCGCTGCCACTCACACATGAAAACAAAGATCACCACTGCCAACCACAAATGAACACCCACAGCCTATGCCAACCCCAACCTCTCTCACCACCAAAGGATCACAAGAGAACAGCAGAGAACCTGCACAAAACCCCACATATATTAAGTAAAATAGAAACATCCCCACCCCACCCCATGCTCACCCATCTCTTTCCCCCTTTTCTTCCTAATGTCTCAACAAATGAAACTAATTTGTAAAAATGTTACATGGTAAAAATACAAGAGAGAGACATTACACATACTTTTGTAAATCAAGAAAAATCTTTAATAAAAATACATTTTTTAAAAAAACATATTAAGACTGTGCTTGGAAAGAGTAGAGGAAGCAAACCCCAGGAGAAGAGAGGGCAAAAAAACAGGCAGCGGCTCCTGGCAGGGTGAATAAACATCAAGGAATTTTTTTATTTTTAAAAAACGGATTTTTTTATATTTAAATCAGATTTTTTTTATTTAAATTGGATTTTTAAAATAAAATGCTTTTGGAGGAAAAATCTTTCTAAAGTTAGTTTTCTGTTTAAGTTACATTCTAGTCCAAAGGCTATTCATCAGGAAATAAGGATTGGTTTTAAGCTTTTCATGTGTGCTAAAACTCAGTCTAAGTTTTGTTCTTTAAAAAAATCACATTTAACCACATCAGTTAACAAACATGGATACGTATGCCATGATGTTATTGTTTTAATTAAATAAATTGTTTAAATTGTTATTAAGGAAACGATTATAATCAAGTACAGCAGAAAAGGTGTCCGAATATAAACAGTTAAACTTATTAAACCTCACCATAATTTCATAGTTATCTGTCTGTGTATTTCTAACAGTAAAACCAAATCTGTAATATTTGATATAATTGTAAAAACTACTCTGAAAATTTATTATTCCATAAAATGAAACTTTCGTCTCATCGTAAATATTAAGATTATACCAGCAAGAATGAGTCTTTCTGTTAAAAAAAAAAAAATTTTTAAATCAAGTCTTACTGACTAGTGATTTAAATCGTGATTTACATCAAATCCACCCTGGCTCCTGGCGAGGGAATAAAGTTTCTGAGCTGATGGTGGAGCCAGGTAAAAATGAAAGATGTTGCAGGATCGAGGGAAAGCTCCGTGCCAGAGCTGCTGGAGAAGTCTTGCGCGTCAAAGTGGGGTGCACTGGGTTGGGTGAAGCAGTGGTCTAACTTCTGTGTAAGGCTCTGTCCCTGCCTTTCAGGACCCCAAAAAAGGCTGGGAAAGGAGGGGTCCCAGTATTTGGGGTCCGGTGTTGCCCAATCTGGTTCATTTAATCCAGCTTGCAAGGAACAGGTTCGATGTTCCCTGCCGTTGTCGTAAGCCCAGCAAAGCGTGTTGTTGATTTTCCCTAGTTTTGATGGGCGTTTGCAATTGCGGGGAACGCAACCACAGCCGCTCGAGCTGGGACTGATGGGAATTGTAGTCCACAAGGGCAGCGGGAAGCAGGGTGGATTTGATTTAAATCAAATCGATTTAAATCAAATCGATTTAAATCACTACCCAGTAAGACTTGATTTTCTTACAGAAGGATTCATTCTTGCTGGTATAATCTACAGAAGGACTCAACCTTGCTAGTGTAACCTTAGTATTTACTACCAGATAAAGCTTTCATTTTTGGAATAACAAACTCACGCAATGATTACATAAAGATCCCAAGATTTACCCAGTAAGATTTGATTAAATCGATTTAAATCACTACCCAGTAAGACTTCATTTTCTTACAGAAGGACTCAGTCTGTAATCGTAGTATTTACAACCAGATAAAGGTTTCATTTCTGGAATAACAAACTTGCACAATGATTACACAAAGATCCCAAGACTTGTGGAGTATTCTGCTCACAAGGTTGCACTTTCATTTTTACTGCTTCACACTTGACTACCGTATTTTTTGCCCCATAGGGCGCACCGGGCCATAGGGCGCACCTAGTTTTTTGGGGGGGAAATAAAGAAAAAAAATATCCCCCCCCCAGGCACGGGGCTGGGACGGGGGAAGCCCGAGCATCCCCCGACCCCAGCCCCCAGAATAGGCTGCTATCCGCAAGCCTAGGGAGCCCGGCGGGAAGTCGCGCCAGTCTCCGCTGAGCTCAGCGCACCCCAGGCTTCGAGCTTCGCGCAGCTCTCCGCAAGCCGTGGGAGAGCTGCGCGAAGTTGCGGAGAGCTGCCTGCAGGCTTCGGGCTTCGCGCAGCTCTCCCCAGGCTTCAGGATGCAGGCAGCTCTCTGCAAGCCCTGGGAGAGCTGTGCAACTTCGCGCCGGGCTCCCACGGCTTGCGGATAGCTTCCTGAAGCCTGGAGAGCGAGAGGGGTCGGTGCGCCCCGACCCCTCTCGCTCTCCAGGCTTCACCGAAAGCCTGTATTTGCCCCATAGGACGCACACACGTTTCCCCTTCATTTTTGGAGGGGAAAAAGTGCGTCCTGTAGGGCGAAAAATACGGTACTTGTGCAGACCTAATCCACTCCAAACAATCTATTAATTGAACCTCTTGGAACTTGGCATTAAGGTAAGGGGTTGATTCTGTGCACATAAATGTGCAACGGAACAATGGGATTAAGGTTTCTTCCTCAACACTGTATGTTTATTTTATAACATTTTTTCCTGTGAAGAAAAGGCATGTTACCTCTCCAGGCACAAATTCACCCTTTTGAGTACTGCAAAAACAAGCACCCGTGATAATACCTTCTCGTTAGAAAAAACTGCCCCAAATAATCTTACGGAAACCTGTGGAAGAGCATGACATTTCTCCTCCAAAAGCATTTTATTTTATTTTATTAAATTTTATTAGATGTTACAAAAAAAAAGAATAGAAACAATACATAGCCGTACACAAAAACATTTATCTATACAATTTTCCAGAATGCAGACTAGAAAAGAAGACGAAAAACAAAAGAAAGAAAAGAATGAAGAGAAAGAATACTTTTCATAATCAATAATTCCAAATTCGTACTTCAAACATTACAATATATAAATCCTACTTAAAACATTATAAAAGACTTCCACCTCATTCACCCCGCGTCTCTTGGTTGTCTAATTCACCTTTACATCTGTTCTTCAGTCACTTCCTTTCCTTAAGTTCTTTCATAGTCCGTCTAATCTTTGTGTTTTCTGTATTCTTCACAAGGTTAGTCTAAGCACAACCAAACTTTTGTTTTTTATTTTTTAAAAATCTGATTTAAATCCGATTTTTTTAAAAAAATCGTTGATTTTTATCCACGCGGGGGGAGGCTGATGTAACCCCCTGCAAACACTCCCCTCAGCCCCCCGGCAGATGTGTGGGGAGTTTGCGGGGGGCGCTTTTTCTAGCCCTGCAGACCCCACAACTTCGCTGCACCAGCCTCACACTCCCCGTGCTCGTTTGCAACGAGGCTGGAACAAAAATGATGCTCCACGTGCAAATACACCTATTTATTTTATTTTTTGCAAATCTTTTCTCCTAGTCCTTCACCTCCTGCTGCATCGGCTCAGCCGGCCACCGGACCACCACCACCTCCGCCGTCCACCCCTCCCCGTCCCACTCGCCGGACCTGGGCTTCCCATCCCACCCCTCCCTCAACCGCTCCCAATCTTTCCCGGCCTCCCTGGCCCCCCACACCTGGACGCCCATCCCCCCGCAGCCCCCCCGGGAAGGCGTGGTTTCGGTCACGGTGGCCGGGAGCCAGGACACGGAGTGGGGGGTTCCCACCTCCCTAGAGGGTCACCTGGGCTCCGTTTCCATCTTCTACGAAGTCCTCCAGCCTGCTCAAGTGAAGGCGCTCTACTCCTCGGGACCAAATGTGACGTCGCCCTTTAAGCCGGAAGGGGATTTCCTGGAGCTCGGCAGCAAATTGCTGCTGTATTACACACCGCAGGTGAGCATCAAGGCTGGAGCATCCCTCAGCCCTCTCTAAGAAGCGACAAGTCCCAAGGTGCACAGCCTGGGAGTCATTTTGGACTCACAGCTGTCCATGGAGGCGCAGGTCAGTTCTGTGTCCAGGGCAGCTGTCTACCAGCTCCACCTGGTATGCAGGATGAGACCTTATCTGCCCGCAGACTGTCTCCCAGAGTGGTGCATGCTCTGGTTATCTCCTGCTTGGACTACTGCGATTCCCTCTACGTGGGGCTACCTTTGAAGGTGACACGGAAACTACAACTAATCCAGAATGCGGCAGCTAGACTGGTGACTGGGAGCAGCCACTGAGACCGTATAACACCGGTCCTGAAACACCAACATTGTCGCCCAGGATGTTTCCAGGCACAATTCAAAGTGTTGGTGCCGACCTTGAAAGCCCTAAACGGCCTTGGTCCAGTATACCTGAAATAGCATCTCCACCTTCATCATTCAGCCTGGACACTGAGGTCCAGCTCTGAGGGCCTTCTGGCGGTTCACTCCCTGTGAGAAGTGGGGTTACAGGGAACCAGGCAGAGGGCCTTCTTGGTGGTGGCGCCCACCGCCCACTGTGGAACACCCTCCCATCCGATGTCAAGGAAATAAACAACTATCTGACTTTTAGAAGACCAGATGTCTTCAGGCAGCCCTGTTTAGGGAAGCTTTTAATATTTGATGAGTTGTTGTATTTTCATATTTTGCTGGAAGCCACCCAGAGTGGCTGGGGAAACCCAGCCAGCTGGGCAGAGTATAAATCATATATTATTATTATTATTATTATTATTATTATTATTATTATTATTCCACATGCTTGGACGTGTCCTCTTTCACCAAGCCTGTGAGTTCCCCAAACCGAGAGCTTTATACTTAAGTTTCCACTTCCCCTCCCTCTCGTGTGACTTTCTAGGCCTGCAAGAACAACATCTGCCTGGACCTTTCCCCGAACCACTTCTTTGACGGGAGGCTGACTGGACACAAAGTGGTGAACTGGGATGTCAAGGTACGGGCGTCGTGACGCAGCAGCCGTTGGGCGGGTCACCTCTTGACTCCGTTCTAGGTCTATGGGCACGGTCAGAAAGGTGGGCCCTGGGGGGCAGAATTTTCAGGGAGCTTAATTTGCAGAGAAGACCGGAGTGCATTGGTTTGCACCAGTTGCTTGTTTCCCTCAGAGTAGTCCCATTGCAATTGCTGCATATGCATTCATTGTGCGTTGCTTCCTGTCACTGCCGAGCCCATTGCTTTTTAAAGAAATCCTACTGTAGCCTTATTAGACTTTACCGATAGGTAGGGTGAGCATTGCTCCCAAACATCATGAAGTTTATTTCACGCAGAGAAGCTTTCAGAACCTATTGAATTAAGTAGAATAGGAAATATCTCTGCACATCATCTCAATATTCTCTGTACTGAGAAATGCAAACTGACAGGATGCTCCTTTGGGGGTGAGGTCAAACTGCTGGAACTTGCAGCGCCTGCTGTGGCTGTAGAGACTGATATGGGAGAGACATGTTTCGTTGCAGCCAGGGCAGATGGTCTCCAGGCACTGCGTTCGTCTGCAAGGGATTCCCACAGGGTGAGGTTGATGTGAGGTTGATGTTGCCAGCGTTCCGTGTCACATTTGCAGACATATTTGTAGTGCAGAGTTGGTCGGCCCACAGGCCTGGTGCCTGAAGCAGGTGTGAGGAGCTCGTCCTACACTCGTGTAGGACCCTGGTAGAGACACATGCCTGACTGGCATGTTCTCTCCCTCCTTGTCGATTGTTCAGGATCTTCAAAAGCTTTCTTCAGCCCGAACACCACAGTGACCAATGCCAACAGACACCGGCACACTTAGGGATCCACAGAGTCTTCTCAGTTTGCGTAACAGAACTCAGCAACTCAGCATTTTGGCTAATCTACTTTATTTACATATAAACACACACGGAGCACTGCAACATGGCTCCCTCTCTCTCTAGCATCAGACAGCAAAGAGAAAAAGAACAAAGGACAATAGTCCCACTTCACGGAATACAGGAACACAAACATCCTGTCTCCGTCACTTCCCACTCTGTGGAGGAAAAACACACACCGTCATGTAATAGACAACAATCCCATGACTGCAATCACGGAGCAGGAATTCTAACAGCCAGCTCTGCATAGAGCACATCTTTGGGGATCCTGCCATCTTCCGTTCTGTGGATATGGCCAAGCCATTGTAGAGGCACCATTGCTAAAAACCACTGAGGACGACTAGCCATGATAACTACCTTCTGCTACCTGGAAACCTGAGTTGGCGAGAGAGCATTGCTATGCCCAGGAGCTGCTTGTGGGCTTCCAATGGGCACCTGGTTGGCCACTGGATTAGATGAGCCCAGTGAGGTTCTTCTTGGGCTCTTATGTAAAGCAAGAATGAGGACCCCATGGCCCTGTAGAACTTGATGCGCTCCAGCTTCCATCAACACCTACAAGTACGGCCAAAGATCAGAGATCATTAAAGTTTATGGATTATTTATTATATTTATCTCTCACCTAATCAGTTAGATGCTGGCCCCTGTCCTTCAAGCAATGAAGACCAGCTTCATAACCCACCCCCAGGAAAACTGGTTCTTGGCACCTTTCTGTTTTTTTTTTTTTTAATGTTTATTAAAATTTCAAAAAATTACAAAAGTAAGAAAAAAAATAATAAAACAAAAAATTACAAAAAACTGAAAAATAAAAACAATTAAAAACAAATCAATTTTTCCATAACTTATCTTTCATTTACTTGTTTCCTTGACCTCCTCACACCTCCCTTTTTTGTATTCTAGTTCAGTTAGTTAATTCAGCAAATCCTTTCCATCTTTGTTTTTATCTTAATCATTTATCTTAATATATTGTAACTTTACATTCTCACCTGTTGACAACCCATTTTTACATACTCCTTTATAACATTACTGCTAAAACCACATAACTTCATTCCAGCATCCTTCTAACATTCCTTAATTTTACAATGTTTCTGTAGATAGTCTTTAAATTTCTTCCAACTTTCTTCTACCGATTCTTCTCCCTGGTCTCGGATTCTGCCAGTCATTTCCGCCAGTTCCATATAGTCCATCACCTTCATCTGCCATTCTTCCCGGGTGGGTAGATCTTGTGTCTTCCAATACTTTGCGATGAGTATTCTTGCTGCTGCTGTAGCATACATAAAAAAGGTAATATCCTTCTTTAACACCAATTGGCCGACCATGCCCAGGAGGAAGGCCTCTGGTTTCTTCAGAAAGGTATATTTAAATACCTTTTTCATTTCATTATAGATCATCTCCCAGAAAGCCTTAATCCTTGGGCACGTCCACCAAAGGTGAAAGAATGTACCTTCGGTCTCTTTACATTTCCAGCATTTATTATCGGGCAAATGATATATTTTTGCGAGCTTGACTGGTGTCATGTACCACCTGTAGATCATTTTCATAATATTCCCTCTTAAGGCATTACATGCCGTAAACTTCATACCTGTGGTCCATAACTGTTCCCAGTCAGCCAACATAATGTTATGTCCAACATCTTGTGCCCATTTAATCATAGCAGATTTCACCGTTTCATCCTTCCTGGCACCTTTCTGTCTCATGAGACATTGGAGTCCACCTTCTGGGGTGCAGTCAAATCGCTGTACTAGCAGGGCTTGGGAGAGCACATCTTGGTTTGGAAACCAGCCAGCCTGGGGGAGAGCCCTCCGATGGTTTCACAGGGCTTTATGGTTCTTTCAGGACGTGGTGAATTGCGTCGGTGGAATGGGGGTGCTGCTCCCCCTCCTGGACCAGGTGGCGTCTCAGAGGAAAGAGTCAGAAGACCACCAGGAAACCCACGACTTGGTGGGCCCAGAGTTGACCTCTTCTCGCAACGCCCAGGGCATGGTCATCCCGCTGGGGAAATCTTCCGGTTATCGAGGTATCCAGGGTGAATTTTGTGTCAACCCGTTTGTTTGTTTATTATCAGCCTCTGTTGAACATCACTGGTCACTTTACCACACTGCTCTATAAAGGCTCATTTTTAATGATTGCTTTTAATGAATATTAAAGCTTTGTGGCAGAGGTTTTCAACCTCTTTGAGTCCATGGCTCCCTTGACCAGCTACAGTGGTACCTCGGGTTAAGAACTTTATTCGTTCCGGAGGGCCGTTCTTAACCTGAAACTGTTAGCTCCTGCCAGCCCTCCCTCTCCCACGGGTCAAAGATCCTTTCCTTCAAAACAGTTTTCTTTCCCCCTCCACCCACAGAAGGTAGACTGGAAAGGAACGGGGTAGCTGCATTTCTGCTGCTGATTAAGAACTTCATCCATTGTCACCCAGTCAACCAGGAGAGTCTGGTCCAATGCCAGGGGCCAGCCATCATCGGAGCGCTTCTTCAGAAGGTAAGCGATTTCATGCTGGTGCCAGGCTTGGTGAGATTGATCGGGGTATCTGACTTTTCCAGGTGAAATGTGTTGGCATTTTGCATTTTGGTTAAAGGGGAAATACGAGCTGTAATAAAAGGGAGAATTCGCTAGATGCTGAGGTCCAGGTTTGGGGCAAGTACTCTTTGGTGAGAGGATCCCAGCAGAGATTTAATATCACAAAAGTTTCAGCAAAGCGTAGCGTCGAAATACAGGCTGCTAGACCTTCAAATCTCCCCTTCTCACCTGCTTCCAAAGTTCCCCACTTCCTTTTGCATGGAAAGAGACCACACATTTGGTGAGTTAAAAGTGGTTTACTTACAAACTCTTAGAAGGTCAGGTTTATGTGCTTCTCAGTACAGCAGCGAGAAAACACAGGCAGTGTAATTTAGGTTCCCAAGTGGCCAATGTATCTAAATTATTTGTATAGAAACACAAAGATGGCTTGCTTATAAACCACACAGTCTATTTTATTTTATTTTATAATTTTTACAGAATGATTTTATGTTACAAAAAACAATACAACCATACTATCACTAAATATAATTAAGAAATAAAAATTGCATACATCAATATTTAGTTTGTTATTTGTTATTTACCGTATTATTTCCTCTCAAACATTCCATACAAAAACACACATATGTACAGACACTCACCCACCCACCCACAAAAAATAATAATGAAAGTAAATATTTTTTCCCCTTTTATCTTACAAAATCTTTTCTTCGACTTTTACTTCCTGTCAAGTCCCTTTGCATATGTTTTATCTTACAATCGAATGTACACAAAACAATAAACATTTCTATATAAATTTTCCAATACATTCTGAAAACATAATAAATCCTTAATTGTTGTCCACCTCCTTTTAGTTCCTTTATCACTCGAATGCTAGCACGGGGTTAAAACTATTATTGTATTTTTGAACATATCTTCTATAACTATCCCATTTTCCCTCAATTTTTTGCTTTGAGTTTCCTCTGAGTTTGCTAGTCAATTGAGCCATCTCCACCAATTCCTGTAATTTGATTTGCCAATCTGTTATTTTTGGAGCCTCGTGATCTTTCCATCCCTTGGCCACAAGCATTCGAGCCGCTGCAGTTGCATACAGAATACCTCTCTTAGATTTTTTGGGATCTCTTTATTTAAAATACTTAATAGAAATCCAGCTTAGACTTCTGTATTGTTGGATTTGCAGGGTGGAATGGAAGAACAAAGGGGGAGGGCTAAGTGAAGGCCCAGGTGAGTCCTGGCTGCACCTCTCTTTGACCAGGCAGCCATGATTTATCTTTTCTGCATTGCAGGTCTCCAGCCAGACGATGGACATGAATGTTCTGATGGCTTCTCAAATCCTCATGGAGCAAGTGGCCGCGGAAGGACACAACTTTCTGCTGCACCTCCTGTACCAGTTCCTGCTCTTTGACTTCCGGATCTGGAGCAACAGCGACTTTGCCGTCCGATTGGGTGAGCTTAGACCAGCCCTTGCAGCCCCAGGGACGGACAGGTGGCGTGGTTGAAGCTGTGCACCCGCCACTCGAGTGCTCCTGCTGGTTCAGGGTGTTGTCACCCCAACCCAGTAGAAGGGTGTTTGTGTGGTTGTGTTGCGACAGGCTGCAGTTCAGTGGAAGAGCGCTTGATTCTCGTGCAGATGGTGCCTGGTTCAGTGCCTGGAAACGCCTGGGGGAGACCCTTGCCGTGAAATTCTGGTGAACCACTACCAGCCCGCGTAGAAAATTTTGAGCTTGATGCACCATTGTTCTGGCTTGGTATACAGCAGCTTCCTATAGGGCACTGGTTCTCTTCACTGTAGTATAGGATAGCATCAAGATTATTATTATTATTATTATTATTATTAATAATAATAATTTATTTACAGTGGTACCTTGGGATGCGAACGGGATCCGTTCCGGAGCCCCATTCGCATCCCAAACGGAACGCAAGATGTGATTGCGCATCTGCGCGGGTTGCGTTTCGCCGCTACCGCGCATGCGCGTGATGGCATTGTGAGTGTCTGCGCATGCGCGAGCGGCGGAACCCAGAAGTAACGCGCTCCGGTACTTCCGGGTTGCCGCGGAGCTCAACTCGAACGTGCTCAACCCGAAGCACATTCAACTCGAGGTATGACTGTATACCCATCTGGCTGGGTTTCCCCAGCCACTCTGGGCGGCTTCCAACAAAGTATTAAAATACAATAGTCTGTTAAACATTAAAAGCTTCCCTAAACAGGGCTGCCTTCAGGTGTCTTCTAAAAGTCTGGTAGTTGTTGTTCTCTTTGACATCTGGTGGGAGGGTGTTCCACAGGGCGGGCGCCACCACCGAGAAGGCCCTCTGCCTGGGTCCCTATAACTTGGCTTCTCGCAGCGAGGGAACTGCCAGAAGGCCCTAGGCACTGGACCTCAGCGTCCAGGCAGAATGATGGGGGTGGAGACACTCCTTCAGTTATACTGGGCTGAGGCCGTTTAGGGCTTTAAAAGTCAGCAACTCTACAATTCTATTATTCTATCTGCTTTGGCATGCAGGAGGTCCCCGGTTCAATCGCTGACATTCCCAGGTAGAGCTGCAAGGTAGAGTCCCTGCCTGCAGCCCCAGAGAATCTCAGCTGCCGTTCAGTGTAGACAAGCCTGAGTTAGTTGGACCAGTGATCTGACTTGGCATAGGCAGCTTCCGATGTTCGTGTGGCGCGATTGAAAGTGGCCTTCATGTGGCTCGACACCTGTAATGCCAGGAAACCTTTGGGCAGGTGTTCCGCACACATGGCGCCAGAAAACCTGCCAACTTTGATCTGAGATTAGGCAGCCTGTTTCTCACCTGTGCCGGGCTCTCCTCCCTCATTTTCCAGGGACGCAGATGACACTGTGGTCTAAACCACTGAGCCTCTTGGGCTTGCCGATCAGAAGGTCGGCGGTTCGAATCCCCGCAACAGAGTGAGCTCCCGTTGCTTTGTCCCAGCTCCTGCCAACCTAGCAGTTCGAAAGCACACCAGTGCAAGTAGATAAATAGGTATCACTCCAGCGGGAAGGTAAATGGCGTTTCTGTGCGCTCTGGTTTCCATCACGGTGTCCCGTTGTGCCAGAAGCAGTTTAGTCCTGCTGGCCACATGACCTGGAAAGCTGTCTGTGGACAAACACCGGTTCCCTCGGCCTGAAAGCAAGATGAGCGCCACAACCCCAGAGTTGCCTTTGACTGGACTTAACCGTCCAGGGGTCTTTTACCTTTTACCCTCACTTTCCACCTCCGTGCTTCATAGGTCACATCCAGTACCTGTCGAACGTCATCAAGGACCACAAGCAGAGAATCCGTAGGAAATATGGCGTGCAGTACATCCTAGACTCCATTAGGACGTATTACGGGTGAGTTTGGATATTCTTCTTATATTGTGGGGACAGAGGAAGGAAATACTGTTTGGGGAGCATCCTTGCTGCTGTCATTGTGTACATAAACAATATGTATGCAGGAGTTAACTTCACTCACTTGGTGTGATTTAGTGTTGACCTGCTCTTGTCGCCCTCTTATATTGCAGAAAACTTGGTGGAATGCAATAAAATGTTGGAGAAAGTTGGCCATGTTGGGTAACTCAGTGGAAATAGCTTTGTTGTTGTTTAGTCGTGTCCGACTCTTCGTGACTCCCTGGACCAGAGCATGCCAGGCACTTCTGTCTTCCACTGCCTCCCACAGTTGGGTCAAACTCATGCTGGTAGCTTCGAGAACACTGTCCCACCATCTCGTCCTCTGTCGTCCCCTTCTCCTTGTGCCCTCCATCTTTCCCAACATCAGGGTCTTTTCCAGGGAGTCTTCTCTTCTCATGAGGTGGCCAAAGTCTTGGAGCCTCAGCTTCAGGATCAGTCCTTCCAGTGAGCACTCAGGGCTGATTTCCTTCAGAATGGAGAGGTTTGATCTTCTTGCAGTCCATGTGACTCTCAAGAGTCTCCTCCAGCACCAGAATTCAAAAGCATCCATTCTTTGGCGATCAGCCTTCTTTATGGTCCAGCTCTCACTTCCATACATCACTACACAACCTTCAAGTGTCTGCAGAGTCTCCCCTTGCTCTTCTCCAATATTTTTCTGCATTGATGCCTATTGTTTTGAATTTTCCTGGACCATGTGGACCTCCTGTCTTGACCCAGCAAAGCAAGCCCCTCTAGGTGACCCTCCCTTGCTCTCTCCCCTCCAGGACTTACAAGGAGAAGCCCATCGCAACTGATGACATCAAGACGGTGCAGACGTCCCTCTTCAGCCTGATCAAGGAGTTCTTCTGCAGGAACTTCTCCACTGAGGAGATGCAGAGCACCGTGAACTACCTTGCTGCTGTGAATGATGAGCACCAGGTATGGGAGGGGGGCAGGGAAAGACAGCAAACCTGTTAAGGAAAGGGAACCTCCCCAGGCTAGAGTATTGGAATAGGATAGGGTTTCTCACGCTGTGATCTACAAACCACCAATGGTCCACAAGGTTCATCCAGGTGGTCTGTGGTGTGTATGTGAAACTTTGAAGAGGGGAGATGGCATGTACATTTTATTTTTAATCAGCTTTTGGTTGCTTCTTTTATTTCCTATATTGTATTTCATGATTCTCAATTGCATTTCGATTGCTTCTTTTATGTCCTATATTGTTTTTCAATTTTGAGTCCTGTGGAACAGGAGCCTGGATGGCCTAGCTGGTTAGAGCATGGCGGTGATAACGCCACAGTTGCGGGTTTGATCCCTGTATGGGACAGCTGCATTGCAGGGGGTTAGACTAGATGATCCTCAGGGTCCCAACCCTACAATTCTACAATTTCAAATTGTGGTCCAATATATATGAAAATGAGGAAGCAATAACAATGCGATTTAAAACCGTGCAGCATCTAGCACAGCAGTTTACGACTGCTGCAGCAGGCAGGGGGGTAAATCATTTAAGTGGTCCACCAAGACGCTCAGCAACTGGGGGGGGGGAATTTGGGAACCCCTAGAATAGAAGATTTCAGGCCTCCAGTGCCAGTAGCATCAGCACCAGATTTCCTAGATCCCTGTCCAGCTGTGCCTTCAATAGTGTGTACTAAAGGACAGAAGATTATAGGACGATGCGGCTGAAACTTCCTGCGATTACACAAATTTTAGTTCCCTTTGTCTCGTAACTGGGGGCCACATTTCTAGATCTGCCATGTCGGCCACTCTTTCTCTTCCATGTGTTGGGTGGGGGGCTCCTTTGTTCTATCCATCCTTAAGACAAGATTTTAGAGTCGGCGGCCCTCTGGGTGATTCTGGGTTGCAATTCCCACCACCCCATACCATCTACGGGGGCGACCACCTGGGAACGGCTGACTTGGTGAACTGCTGTATTAACACGATGGACATGGATGTATCACTGGTCTAAACCACCGAGCCTCTTGGGCTTGCCGATCGGAAGGTCGGCGGTTCGAATCCCCATGATGGGGTGAGCTCCCGTTGCTCTGTCCCAGCTCCTGCCAACCTAGCAGTTTGAAAGCACGCCAGTGCAAGTAGATAAATAGGTACCACTGCGGCGGGAAGGTAAACGGCGTTTCCATGTGCTCTGGTTTCCATCACGGTGTCCCGTTGCACCAGAAGCGGTTTAGTCTTGCTGGCCACATGACCCGGAAAGCTGTCTGCGGAGAAACACTGACTCCCTTGGCCTGAAAGCGAGATGAGCGCCGCAACCCCATAGTCGCCTTTGATTGGACTTAACCATCCAGGGGTCCTTTAACCTTTTTACCTTTTACCTACATTGATATATCTAGAGACTCGGGCAGCTCTAACACCCACATTGCTTTCCTCAAGTTATTGTGATTTCGTGCAGCAACCCTGCCTTCTTGCCGACATCTTTCTGTATGTTTCAAGCCTCTTAACCATTCTTCTGCTTTGTCCCGCAGGTCTGCGGAGTGCTGGAGGTGATCCACAGCCTTCTGAAAAGCTCTCCATCCCAGGAGCAGATTTACACGTTCCTCTTTGAACCGGGGAACGTGGAGATCTTTTTCTCGCTGCTCGTCCAGCGGAAGTTCTCGGACGAAGTGCGTGAGAGAATCTTCAAGGTGAGAGAGCTGTTGGGGGCAGGCTTCCTGGGGCTCGCGTGCTCCAGGTTAAGTTTCAGGTTAAGAACAGACCTCCAGAACGAATTAAGTTCTTAACCCGAGGCACCACTGTAACAGGTTTGCCGCGATTGCCGCACGCGCAGAATCTGCTTCTGCCATGCGCAGAAGCGCGCTGCTGCCGAATGCACTTGCGCACAACGTCGCTTCTGCCAGCGACCCAGATCGACTTACGGACGGATGGACCTCCGGAACTGATTATGTCGTTCACAGTAGTGTCCCAAAGGCAGGCTGTCGTTACAGTTGTAGAGAAAAAGTAGTCTGAGCTATGTAGTCTACCGTACAGATTCCATCCTCTTGTAAGGATGAGCCACATGCTGCTGCTAAGAGCCCAGGGAAGAGTCAGAAAGGAAAAATGGGGAAAGGCAATAATAATAATAATATATTATTTATACCCCGCCCATCTGGCTGGGTTTCCCCAGCCACTCTGGGCAGCTTCCAACAAAACACTAAAATACAATAACCTATTAAACGTGAAAAGCTTCCCTAAACAGGGCTGCCTTCAGATGTCTTCTAAAAATCTGGTAGTTGTTTTTCTCTTTGACATCTGGTGGGAGGGCGTTCCACAGGGCGGGTGCCACCACCGAAAAGGCCCTCTGCCTGGTTCCCTGTAACCTCACTTCTCGCAGCGAGGGAACCACCAGAAGGAGCTGGACCTCAGTGTCCAGGCAGAACGATGGAGGTGGAAAAGAGGAAGGTGGCTGCGTGGTTAGCCCTTTTATTGGGTCAGCTACGGTCCAGCCCATCTACCTGGCCGCACACAGGGCAAGGAGCAGTGGCGTAGCGTGGGTGGTGCAGGGGGGGCCGGCCGCACCGGGCGCAACATCGGGGGGGGGGGCGCTGGCACTCTCAGCTCTCTGCCCCTACTAAAATCCACGGGTTAGGGGGCGCAAATTACTTGCCTTGCCCCGGGTGCTGACAACCCACGCTACGCCACTGGCGAGGCTCCAGAGCAGGTAAGACAGGAAGTCCTCTCTGTCTGGAGCAACATTCCCCTGTGTGTCCACTCTAGGAAAACAGGAAATGTTGTATTTGACTGCTTCCGTAATGGTACATCCCACAGTTATGGTGTGGGTGGGTTCCCATTCTCACGGGATGCTAGCTTCCTCGTCCTTGTTCCACACAGATCCTGTACAAAATGCTGAAGTACGAGAAGATGAACGAACGGAGCAAGCAGCGTCTGAAGCTGAAGGACGTCGGCTTCCTGGGGTTCATCTCATACCTGAACGACATTCCGGTTTCCATGCTGATCCGGTACCTTTGGGAGCAAGTGATTGGGCCAGGTAAGGCCCAAGGAAGCATGCGGGTGGCGCTGTGGGTTAAACCACAGAGCCTAGGACTTGCCGATCAGAAGGTCGGCGGTTCGAATCCCCACGATGGGGTGAGCTCCCGTTGCTCGGTCCCTGCTCCTGCCAACCTAGAAGTTCGAAAGCACACCAGTGCAAGTAGATAAATAGGTACCGCTCTGGCGGGAAGATAAACGGCGTTTCTGTGCGCTGCTCTGGTTCGCCAGAAGCGGCCACGACTGGACCTGATGGTCAGGGGTCCCTTTACCTTTAAGGCCCAAGGAAGGCGGTTCAGAAACTTCACCTGGTGCAAAATTCAGCGGCCAGGTTGCTCACCATTTAAGGATATTGCACTGCACTGGCTGCCAATTAGTTTCCAAGCTGTGCTGGTTTTGACCTATAAAGCCTTAAACAGCTCAGGACCTGACACTTAAAGATACACAATGTAGGCGCCAGGCGGGCCTCCCTGGGGAGAGCAGCCCACAAGCAGGGAGCCACCACAGAAAAGGCCCTGTTCTCATGTTGCCACCCTTCGGACCTCTTGTGGAAGAAATACATCTTTTGAGAGCCACTGCCCTAGATAATCCCAGTGTCCGCCCCCCCAAGGGGGCAGTCCTTCCTACTTTGGGAACTGTTGAGACAGTATCGGACTAGGACCCGGGAGAGACCAGGGTTCGAATCCCCAATTGGCCGTGAAGCTCCCTGCGTGATCTAGGGCCCATCGCTCACTTTCAACTTCACCTACCGTATTTTTCGCTCTATAGGATGCACTTTCCCCCCTCCAAAAATTAAGGGGAAATGTGTGTGTGTGTCCTATGGAGCGAATGCAGGCTCCTTGGCTTCAGCGAAAGCAACGCGAAGCCTCCGAAGCACAGAGGGAGCGCTCCCTCTGCGCTCCGGAGGCTACGCGTTGCTTTCCCTGAAGCCTGGAGAGCCAGATGGGTCGTGGCTATTTGCCTTTGGGGCGCAGCAGGAACTCGCGCTGCGCTCCAAAGGCTTCGGGGTTAGCTGCGCAAAGCCTCCGCAGGGCAGCAGGGTGCCTTCACCCCGCTGCCCTGCAGAGGCATCTCAGGCTGTCGCAGAAGCCAGAACAGCGAGATGGAGTGCTGTGCAGCACTCCCTCTAGCTATTCTGTCTTTTGGATGGCCCCGCGAAGCCTCCGCAGGGCACAGACTCCCCGTTCCCTGCGGAGGCTTTGCGCAAAGCTAGACCAGCTATCCCAGCGGCTATCCCAGAAGCCAGATCCCTCTTGCTGTTCTGGCATCTGGGATTCAGATTTTTTTTTTTCTTGTTTCCTCCCCCCAAAACTAGGTGCGTCCTATAGAACAAAAAATACGGTACCTCGCAGGATTGTTGTGAGGCTAAAATGAGGGGGGAGGAACCATTGAGCACCCTGCTGTTTCCTTTTGCTCCAGTCAAGACTGTGTTCTGCTGACTTGCTTTCTCCCCAGACACCCCGAACTACAAGGATTTGTTGGCCGTGATCTACCTCTCGCACCGGGCAGAACTGACAGTCAGGCTGGACATCTGCAGAGAGGTGAGGGGTGGAGCCAGGATCTTACCAGCTCCCGGGATGCTTCATCCGGGCAGGGTGAAACAGCCCAGTGCACACGAAAAAGCATGCAAAGGAGCCTTGCGCAGAGTCAGGCCATTGGGCCTTTGGAGCCGCTGGAATCTGCTCTGACTGGCAGCCGCTGTGCAGGGTCTTAGGCAAAGAACTGCCAGTGGGAGATGCCAACTTGTAGAGTTGGCAGAGACCCCAAGGGGACACCCAGCTCTCTCCCGCCATTGCCAGGTTTGAATTGAATTGTTTATCTATTTCCCGGCACCACGCATTAGTGCATAAGTGCGTGCCAGGGGAGGGACACTTGTGTTCAGAAGCATTGCTGCTTGCAACTAGGCAGAGCACAGCCGTCATGGCTAATTCTGGGAATGGAGTTGAGAGATGACCTAACTTGGGGAGAAAACAGCAAAGACCTGATGAAGAGAGCACAGCAGAGGTTATATTTTCTGAGAATTCTCCGGAAAAACAATCTCTCAAAGGACTTGTTGATGGCATTTTACCATTGTGCTGTTGGGAGTGTATTAACTTTTGGTCTGTGTGTGTGGTTTGGGAGCTGCACGGCCAGGGAAAAAACAATGCTGTCCAGGGTTGTAAAGACTGCAGAGAGAATAATTGGGTGCACTCTTCCCACCTTGGATCAAATCTACGCTTCCAGGTGCCATAAGAAAGCTGCAGAGATAGCACAGGATAGTGCGCACCCCGGAAATGATCTCTTTCAGCTTCTACCTTCTGGAAGAAGGTACCGGGTTATAAAGGCCAGGACTAGCCGCCTGAGAAACAGTTTCTACCCAAATGCAATTTTGGTTTTAAATGCAGTGTAAGATAGACAGTCTCTCTCCTGCCCACCTAGCAGTTCAAAAGCACAAAGCGCAAGTAGATAAATAGGTACTACTCCAGTGGGAAGGTAAACGGCGTTTCTGTGCGCTGCTCTGGTTCGCCAGATGAGCGCCGCAACCCCAGAGTCGGCCATGACTGGACCTAATGGTCAGGGGTCCCTTTACCTTTTTAAGGTAGTCGATGTGTGAGTATATTGTATTCAGTTATGGGGTATCAGAGTTTTTAGGGGCTAACCAGGCTGGGATAGCAGGCTTGTGGGTTTTTGAATGACTGATGTAGATTTTTTCCCAATTTCACTGTTCTGTATGGGACAATGACAATAAAGATTATCGTATCGTATCGTATCGTAATAGAAACCGATAGCCCTCTCCTCTGCGAATCTCTCTAACGCTCTTCAAGGCAGGATTGTGAAAAGCACAGCTGTAATGCTATCGCCAAACTACTTCACAGACGCATTTGCACCAGGCAGAAATCTAAATGCGCACCCCCCCCCCCCCGCTCACACCAGGACTGGCCTGGGACATTTCAGGTGGCAACCTCCTCTCTTGCCAGGGAAGAAGGGTCGAGGGAAGATCTGCATCAGCGACAAGGGGGAAATAAAGTGTCTGGGGAGGCCTGACCAGATGGGTGGGGTATAAATAATAAATTGTTATTGTTATTTTATAAAGAGCTGGAATGGGGGAAAACTTGGGAGGAGACCAGCAGCACCTCCTGTTCTCCAAGAGGCCCCTGTAGAGGCAGCATTGGGGAGGGGAGGTAGCCAGGGAATCATAGAGTGGGGAGGGACCCCAAGCGATCATCTAGTCCAACCCCCTGCAGTGCAGAAATCTCAGCTAAACCATCCATGACAGATGACCATCCAACCTCTGCTTTAAAAAACCTCCGACGGAAGGAGGGTTCACCACCTCCCAAGGGAGACCGTTCCACTGTTGAATGGCTCTTGCTATCATAAAGTTATTCCGGATGTTTAGTCGGAATCTCTTTTGTTCCTATCTTTTAGGCTTATCTACACTTTGTCACTGTCAGAAAGTTCTTCCCGGTGTTTAGTCAGAATCTCCTTTCTTGTAACTTGAAGCCATGGGTTCGAGTCCTGCTCTCCGGGGAAGGAGAAAACAAGACAGCAGCAGATCTGGCCTCCAAGGGACATTGTAGAAAATAATGTGGGTGTGAGCCGATCGCAACCATCTGCCCGTAGCTGGCTCTAGAAATCAGGCCGACAGAGGGTGAAAGCGTCGGATTACACTCACGAAAATATTCTATAGTATTTTGGGCAGATAATAAGAATACTTTTTTATTTATACCCCGCCATTCCCAGTTCAAAAACTGGGCTCAGGGCGGCTAACAACAAATTTAAAACACTTAATTGTAAAAGCAGCATAAAATCCAGTATAAAAACATGAATAACAATAAAATTCAAAATTCAGAAATCAATTTAGGGGAAATAAGCATTAGATAATCCCCAGGACTAGCTGGCTGAATTGGTCCCACTTGGGCCAGCGAGGAGGCCAGGGGAGAATTAGCTGTGGGGTCTCAGAGCAGGTAATCTTCATAAAAGGGGAGGGGGAGGGAAGAGAAGGGAAATAAAAGATCAGGCTGAATTCAAATTAAAGGCCAGGCGGAATAGCTCTGTCTTACAGGCCCGACGGAAGGAGGTTAAATCCTGAAGGGCTCATAGGACAGAGCATTCCACCAGGTTGGAGCCATCACTGAGAAGGCCCTGGCCCTGGTGGAGGATAGTCTGACTTCCTTAGGGCCCGGGACCTCTAAACTATGGTTATTTATGGACCTTAAGGTCCTCTGCGGGGTAGACCAGGAGAGGCGGTCCCATAAATACGAGGGCCCTGAGATAGCATTCCTTTGAGGCCAAATCTGCTGCCCCTTGTGGATCCTGCCGCCTGAGGCGGTCATATCATGGGTGGACCGGCCCTGCCTCTCCCTCTCTCTCTCTCTCTCTCTCTCTCTCTCTCTCTCTCTCTCTCCTCTCTCTCTCTCTCTCTCACACACACACACTCACTCAGCATCCCCTTACCGTATTTTTCGCTCCATAAGACGCACCTAGTTTTTAGAGGAGGAAGGGGGGAAAGTCCCATTTTTGGGGTGATCATCTCACAGTTGTGCAGCTTCTTTTGCAAAAGGGAAAAGTCCCTTTTTTTGAGGATAAGCTCAAAATCCTGTTTTTATGGGGTTCAACTCACAGTTCTGCAGCTTCTTTAGGAAAGGAAATGGAGCCATTTCTACAGTTTGCAGACAGATAATCTAATCAGCCAGTCACATGTCACTGGGGAAACAAACAGCCTCCGTCTGCAGAACATTCAACAATGGAGGCCTGGGCAAGGGCAAACTTTTAAAAACTTCCCTAAACAGGGCTGCCTTCAGATGTCTTCTAAAAGTCAGGTAGTTGTTTATTTCCATGACATTTGATGGGAGGGCGCCACCACCGAGAAGGCCCTGTGCCTAGTTCCCTGTAACTGCACTTCTCGCGGGGAGGGAACCGCCAGAAGGCCCTCGGACCTGGACCTCAGTGTCCGGGCAAAACAATGGGGAGACTATGATCTATATAAATCTGTATTTAAAAAATGGCAGTGACCTACCCAGAGTGGTGGAGCTTTTTTTGAGGGAGCGTGGAGGGTGGATACATTCATTCCACATCTTCTTTAATCACGAGATCAAAAGGTATCCTGCGATCGACCGCAATCTCCAGGGAATCCACCTGTCAACCAGTTGGACATCGTTGGGTTATAGTACCGTATTTTTCGCTCCATAAGACGCACCTGACCATAAGACACACCTAGTTTTTAGAGGAGGAAAACAAGGGAAAAAAATATTCTGAACGAAACAGTGGATGTTTGATTTTTGTGGTTCATGCTATGGCAGCCTCCTTTATCGCTAGAGTCCCTTATCTCCCCTCCCGATCGCTTGCCGATCAGCTGCTCAGCGGCTTTGTTTCAACACCGCCTTCCCTCTTTCTAAAAATAAAAAGCACGATCTGCTTTTCACCCCTGGGCAATTTGGCTGCAGGGACCTCACATTCGCTCCATAAGACACACAGACATTTCTCCTTACTTTTTAGGAGCAAAAAAGTGTGTCTTATGGAGCGAAAAATACGGTAATAATAATAATAATAATAATAATAAATGTTATTTATATCCCGCCCTCCCCAGCCGAAGCCGGGCTCAGGGCGGCTAACAACAATCAAAATAATCCAACGTTCTAAAAACATTTCATTATAATATTTTTTGTGGGCTGGATCTAGACTAAATCAGTTGCACTGAAATCGTTATGACTAACTTGTTCCACTGATTTCAGTGAGAATTAAGTGCAACTGAATTAGTCTGAATTCAACCCGTTATAAATATGTAACAACTACACACAAGTACACATCTTCACAAGTCATGCGATTGGCAGTGTCTAAAAAAATCAGTTACTAACTTTCAAAAACATTTAAATATCTACGGTATTTAAACACAGTGTCTTCTAATTCCTTGTAAGAAAAGTACGCTGTAAACATCTTTACCCTTATGTCATGCCTTGTTAGCTAAGAAACAGGATGGGATCCCTTTTGCAACCATTGGTGAAATGTCTCGGGTCCCAAAAATGTTACATTCCGTAAGTAAAGCACAAGTCTATTATTATAACATTTTTGGGACCCGAGACATTTCACCAATGGTTGCAAAAGGGATCCCATCCTGTTTCTTAGCTAACAAGGCATGACATAAGGGTAAAGATGTTTACAGCTGTCAGCTGCTTTCGGAATAAAACAAAACAGAGCTACACTAAAAAAAAAATATGTCCAAAAATAAGGCCTCTGAAATAAATATTTCCATTCTTTTTAAAAAAGATAATAAAATTGTACATCACATGGGCATTGTAGGTATAAAATAAAAATTGCTCTAAACCATTCTGGATGACGTTTCTGAAGTGAAGTGGCCTAGATTTTGCTTTTGCCGTCGTCCTCTGTTGTTCTTTGGGCATTTCCGAGTTATGCACATCACAATTGCAACAAGTTTTATCTCTGTGGGCAGGTGAATGGTGATGTTGTTGCAGAAATCTGTATAGCAGCATTCTGTCTTGGTTATGTTCTTAGAACTGTGGCAGAAGATTTGTGCTTTCAGTTGTGGTATGCCCACCAAGTTGGGCCAAGCTCAACATCTGCAACATCTTTGGTCAACATCTGCAACAGCTGCCAGCTCACCTGCCCTTGCCTGGATGCCAACGGCTCCCCTTTTTCTCTTCCAGCTCTTTCGCCTGATCTACAAGCCGCAAGACCCGGCCAAGCAGACGGTCCGGCAGCTGGCCAAACTGGCCGGCTGGCAGGACACCCTCACCAAGCTCTACGTCAAGGAGTCCTACGAGTCGCGCCAGCACAGCCTGTCGGGCTCGGCCAACGGCGGAGGCAGCCTGGATCTCCCGAAGGCCTCGGACCAGCCGGGCGCAGAGGCCGGGAAGGAGCCCTCCAGCTCCGCACCCCCTTCAGCCTCCGACCTCCAGGATCTGGATGTCTTCCTCCCGTTGGGCTACGAGGCCTCGGACCCGGAGCTGTCGGAAGGCTTTTCGGACCACTCGGTCTCGCCCACCAGCAGCCAGAGGGGCAAGGCTTTCCCGACATACGGCTTCAAGTCGTTCGACTCCTCCGACCTGGCCAGCCACTCCTCTTCCAACACCATCGACGCTCCCGGGGCCACGGAGGCCCCCCAAGCGGGGGACACGCTCCCGGCCGACAGGGTCTACCACCCGCTGTCTCCCTTCTCCATGTCTCCATTCGACCTCGGCCTGGATTTGGGCAGCACCAGCTCGGCCACCACAGCCGAGAGCGGAGACCAGACGCCCGTGAGCCTGCCGGGGACCCCGTCGCCACTGGAGAACTTCAAGCCCTTCCCGGGGACACGGGTAAGGAAGAGCTCCAGCCTCTCTAACGTACTGGACGACACCAGCTACCAGGATACCTTGCCCAGTGACAGCATCTCCAACACCAGCAACCCTCAGGTGAGCCTCTTTCCTCTCCATCTTCCTGTGTGAGGTGTTGAGACAGCTTCCCTAAACATACTTACGGATATCGTATTTGTCTGATCCTAAATACAATTATCTAAAACTAAGCTAGCATTAGAAAAAATCAGAAAGTGTAATTCTGTTTCTGGGAGTCTCTGAATCCCAGGAATCGAAATTTGGGTAGGACCGCTGTCAGACCAATGTTAGTGTCGCTTTAGAAGTCAAAATACCAAACGATCTGTTTCTAGCATAATAAAAAACACACGGCTTATTTGTGAGATGAAGTGCATATGAGTTAAATGAGATTTATCCTTCTCTTGCAAGAATATATTATTTCTCTGGCGCTAGAATTGCTTTACTTTGAATCTTTGCGTTCTTTTTATTGTGCAAAGGTCAGTAATGTGACAAAATAACTCCTCCCCCCAATAAAAAATAAAAAATAAGTCTCAAACGCAGCAGCTTTCCTCGCAGGGGAGTCTCTCCACCCCCTTGGTCCCATCTCTTTTCTGAACCTTTCCCAAGCCTGCACAATTCCTTTTGGGGTGAGCTCACCTGTTGCTTCCTTCCTCCGCAGCAGACGCCCGAGGAAGAACTGTGCAACCTTCTCACCAACATCGTCTTCTCTGTCACCTGGCGAGGGGTGGAGGGCTGGGACGACGCGGCCTGGAAAGAGCGCGGGCAGGTCTTCTCGGTCCTCACCAAGCTGGGCTCGGCCTGCGAGTTGGTGCGCCAGCCGGACGAGATCAAACGCAGGTAAGGCGTGGCATTTGAGGTGGGCAGAGTGTCGCCAGTGGAGCCAAGGCAGGGTTAACTGCCCTGCACTGAATCCAGAAATTCTACCTTTTCTGGGTGCCTTTGGAAGAAAGTATGCGTTCTGTTTTCTAAAAGTCAGATGGTGTTTATTTCCTTTACATCAGACGGAAGGGCGTTCCACACAGCGGGTGCCACCACCGAGAAGGCCCTCTGCCTGGTTCTCTGTAACCTCGCTTCTCGCAGGGAGGGAACCGCCAGAAGGCCCTCGGCGCTGGACCTCAGTGTCCGGGCTGAAAGATGGGGGTGGAGACGCTCCTTCAGGTATACTGGGCCAAGGTAGTTTACGGATTTAAAGGTCAGCACCAACACTTTGAATAGCGCTTGGAAACGTAATGGGAGCCAATGTAGGTCTTTAAGGACCGGTGTTATGCGGTCTCGGCGGCCACTCCCAGTCACCAGTCTAGCTGCCGCATTCTGGATTAGTTGTAGTTTCCGGATTACCTTCAAAGGTAGCCCCACATCATATTATTATTATTATTATTATTATTATTATTATTATTATTATTGATTTATTTTCATTTATACCTCACCCTTCTGGCTGTGTTTCCCCAGCCACTCTGGGCAGCTTACAGCAATATAATAAAATACAGTAATTCATCAAATATTAAAAGCTTCCCTAAACAGGGCTGCCTTCAGATGTCTTCTAAAAGTCAGGTAGTTGTTTATTTCCTTGACATCTGATGAGAGGGCGTTCCACAGGGCGGGTGCCACCACCGAGAAGGCCCTCTGCCTGGTTCCCTGCAAACTTGGCTTCTCGCAGTGAGGGAACTGCCAAAAGGCCCTCGGCTCTAGACCTCAGTGTCTGGGCAGAACAATAGGGGTGGAGACGCTCCTTCAGGTATACTGGACCAAGGCCGTTTAGGGCTTTCAAGGTCAGCACTGCCTCACCTCTCTTTCTCTCCCAGCCTCCTGGAGATGATGATGGAGTCGGCGCTGACGGACATCAAGGAGGCCACCCCCGCCATGCTGCCCAGCCTCACGCAGAATGCTCTCAAGCTGCTTCGCCTCCTCCAGGACTTCCTGTTCTCCGAGGGCCACAGCAACCAGGCCTTGTGGAGCGAGAAGGTTGGTGGAAGCTTTCTAGCTGGATTCAGGGGCCTAAATTATCAGGTCTCCTCCTCCTCCTCTTCCTCCTTTGCAATGGCAACGCAGATCTGTGCATCTTTGGTGCTGCCGCAAGTCACTTATAGCATCCCAGTTGTCTGACCGCAGGAGCTTGCATACCCTGCTTTATGCCACGATGGCGATCCTGGTGCCTCTAGATTAGGGGTCAGCAAACTAAGGTCCATGGGCCGGATCAGGCCAAATTGCCCTCTGGATCCGGCCCGCCAAATTTTTTTTCCGGGCAGCATCCCCCCCCGCACACTGGCACCTCCTCCCTCCCTCTTCCTGGCTTCTCGCCGCCCTGCAGAGGAAGGGGGCTGGGCTTTGATAGGAAGCCTCGCTGCTCGCCTGCCCGCCTCTCCACATGGCTGCCACGCTGTGGGCTGGAGCTTGGCGTGCCTGCTGGCCCCATGGCTGGCGCCCGGGAAAGCTGGCCCCGAAAGGAGAGGCGCCACCAGCACTGCCGACTCCCAATCACCGACAGAGCGGCGGTGGAGGTAGGAAAGCAGGGGGAGGGGATGGGCTGGGGAGAAAAAGAAGCCCCCTTTGCTGCGTGCGTGCGCAGTCCGGTCCGCCACAAGGTCTGGGGGACGGTGAACCAGCCCCCTCCAAAAAAAGTTTGCTGAGCCCTGCTCTAGATGGTGCCGCACTACAACTCCCATCATCCCTGTGTCAGGAGCTCAGCCTACACTCGAGCAGAGGCCAAAATGAGTGAAGAATCACAGAGGTCTCCCTCTCCTGCTGCAACAAGCTCCTGTCCCCTTTTGTCTCCCAGAACCAGAAGAGGCATGAAGAGGGCAGAGGAGGGTTTGGTGACATGCCGACTCAAGTCTCTCATTGCTTGGGGAAAACCCTGGAGAGGAGGGGACTTGAGCCACTGTGTGGAGGCAGGGGGGACCTTCAGTCTCTGCAACGGCTTCATAGGGGCAAGACCGACCGGAGATGGTTTGCTGTGCTCATTAGGCCTGATAGATCATGCTTTGTCTAATAAAGAGTTAACTCCGGCTTGCTTGGTGTGATTTCCTGCTGGCTCACTCCTGACCCTAGGTGGCTTTCTGAATCCTCCGCCTTCAGGGAGCGTAAGAGGTCGGTGTGGCGATCACACAGGGTCCCCGGACGTTTCACCGTCTATTGATCCCTTCTGCCACCGCTTTATTTCTCGCCGCCGCCACCCAGACCCTACCTGGGACAATACTGAGTCCAGTCCTTGTTAAATTGGAACATATTTATTTATCGCAGTTTAACAAGCGTGTGGTTTCCTAAACGGTATCGGTCAATTACAGTCATGGGGTGCCTATCCAGACCTATAACTTCCGCTATCTGCTCTCTCTCACTAAATCACGTCTCAGATATTTACTCGTCTTCCTATCTCCTTACTGTTCCTGACTCAACTTATTTCGCTTGCACGTTAAAGTGCAAGTAGATAAATAGGTACCGCTCCGGTGGGAAGGTAAACGGCGTTTCCATGCGCTGCTCTGGTTTGCCAGAAGTGGCTTAGTCATGCTGGCCACATGACCCGGAAGCTGTACGCCGGCTCCCTCGGCCGATAAAGCGAGATGAGCACCGCAACCCCAATTCCCCCAATCCCAATTCACTCCCACTCCAACCAACCACCCAACTCCCAACGAACTCCTCCCAGAGCTGGTTTTATAGCCCCTCTGACTCCACCCCCTGGGTCCTGATTGGGTAACCTGTTTAACTATTTCACCTCCAGCACTCTCATATGTCGGCCGTCCTTGCATCTTCATATTCTGCTTCTCTCTTCCTTGGCTGCAGGTTTATGAGGGGGTCAACAGCCTGTTGGACAAACTGGGCGTCTGGCACCACTTGGCCAACGGCACCTCCGACTTGAAGGAGATGGCCCAGATCGGCTTGCGGGTGCTCATCGGATATATCTCACTGGAGGACCTACAAGTAAGTTGTCCAGCTAACTTGGGGGGGGGGCCATCCTCCTCCGTCCAGTTCCTGGTGATTCCGGGCTGCTTTTGCAACATGTGCAAAAGATCTCCCCCAGGTTTGCCATGTTTTTTTCTTTAAAGGAGCAGGGACCAAGCAACAGGCGCTCACCCCGTCGTGGGGGTTCGAACCGCCATCCTTCTGATCGGCAAGCCCTAGGCTCTGTGGTTTAACCCATCCCTAATCTATGAACATAAAGATAGTTAAAAACAGCACAGCCATTTTTAAATAGTTTTTTGGGGGGGTTATTGGGTTGTTGTATTTTATTTTGATGATGTATTTTGTGGTTTAATATTTTGATTTTACAGTGGTGCCCCACAAGACGAACGCCTCGCAAGACAGAAAACCCGCTAGACGAAAGGGTTTTCCGTTTTGGAGGCGCTTCGCAAAATGAATTTTCCTATGGGCTTGCTTCGCAAGACGAAAATGTCTTGCGAGTTCCTGCAGGGTTTTTTCCCTTTCCCCCCCCCCTTTTCCTAAGCCCTAAGCCGCTTATCAGCTGATCCGCTAAAAGCCGCTAAACCACTAATAGCGCTAATCCGCTGAGCTGTCAATGGGCTTGCTTCACAAAACGAAAAAATCGCTATACGAAGAGCCTCACGGAACGGATTAATTTCGTCTTGCGAGGCACCACTGTATTCTGTGAACCGCCCTGAGACCTCCGGGTATAGGGCGGTATATAAATTCAATGAATGAATGGCCGGCTCTTCTGTTCCTTCCCGCCTTGAACCACCCCTCTCCTCCCTCCCCAGTTGCAATCCATGGCCTACGTGAAGCTCCACAGCCTCCTGCAAACGGCCTCGGCCCCCAAGAAGGAGGAGGCCTGTTACGTCCTGGGCAAGCTGGAGACCCCCCTGCGCCACTCGCTGCACACCAAGTCAGAGACCTTCTCCTGGCTGGTGCCCATCATCCGCACTTTGATGGACAAGTGCTACGACACCCTGCAGCTGCAGCACTTCCTCCCCTCCCTGCCCCCCACCAACGGCAGCCCCACTTTCTACGAGGACTTCCAGGAGTTTTGCACCACCCCGGAGTGGACCGCCTTCATCGAGAAGCACGTAAGTGATTGACTTCCATCGCTGATGCCGCACTTCCTGTATACGTTTTAAGCAAGAGTGTATCTGTTATTCCGTACTCTCATATTGAGATACAGTGGTACCTCGGGTTAAGTAATTCGTTCCAGAGGTCCGTTCTTAACCTGAAACTGTTCTTAACCTGAAGCACCACTTTAGCTAATGGGGCCTCCCGCTGCTGCCGCCGGGCCGCCGGAGTATGATTTCTGTTCTCATCCTGAAGCAAAGTTCTTAACCCGAGGTACTATTCTGGGTTAGCAGAGTCTGTAACCTGAAGCGTATGTAACCTGAGGTACCGCTGTACTCCGTTTGACTGTATGAACTGCTTGTGTATTACAGCCTGTAGATATTTGTATATATAAAGTTAAAGGGACCCCTGAACATTAGGTCAAGCCGTGACCGACTCTGGGGTTGCGGCGCTCATCTCGCTTTACTGGCCGAGGGAGCCGGTGTACAGCTTCCGGGTCATGTGGCCAGCATGACTAAGCCGCTTCTGGCGAACCAGAGCAACGCACGGAAATGCCGTTTACCTTCCCGCTGGAGTGGTACCTATTTATCTACTTGCACTTTGACATGCTTTCAAACTGCTAGGTTGACAGGAGCAGGGACCGAACACCGGGGCTCACCCCGTTGCGGGGATTTGAACCGCCGACCTTCTGATCGGCAAGCCCTAGGCTCTGTGGTTTAACCCACAGCGCCACCCTGCTGCTCTTGAATAGGACTAGGCTGAATAGAACTCCGTATGTGGCTGTTTGACCCGCTGCCTCTGTGCCATTGGATTCAGAGGTTTTTTTTAATAAAAAAGGGCTCTTGATGGATCTTCCCCGGTGGGGTCTCCTCCACAGGTGCAGCCCACCATGGCCCAGTTTGAAGTGGACACGTTTGCCAAGAGTCACGACCACATGTCGAACTTCTGGAACTCCTGCTACGATGCCTTGATGAGCAGCTCCCAGACGAGGGAGAAGGAGAAAGCAGAGAGTAGGAGAAGGTTCCAGGTAGGCAGCGATGGACAGGCACCCTGCGCTACAACTCCCACAGCTGGGATGAAATTGAAATGGAAATACTTTATTGTCACTTGTACAGCTTGTATACCGTGAGATTACATGAGCACCCCCCCCACTCAGCTCTCACCTTAGTGAGGACGTCACTTGGAAAATCAACATAACTCAGGTGGTCTGAAAGGCCCAACAGAGACTCCATTTCCTCAGGGTCTTGCGAAAGAATAATGTTAAACAACAACTGAGGAACTCCTTTTACCAGTCCACAATAGAAAGTGTCCTCTCATATTGTATCACAGTGTGGTATTCTGGCCTGACAGCCACGGACAGAAAGTGGTGGTGAATACAGCCCATGATATCATGGGCTGTCCCTTGAGCCTGCTAGATGACATTGCAAGGGATTGTTGCCTTAGGAGAGCGAGAAAAATTCTCAGGGGTGACTCACAGCCCGGCCATCACCTCTTTAATCTTCTACCCTCGGGCAGGAGATATAGAAGTATAATCAGTCGTACCAACAGGCTAAAAAACAGCTTCTATCTGTGGGCTGTTGAACAGAATTTTTTAAATTTTTTTTTAATAATAAATTTTTATTCACATTTTAAAAGTTACAAAAAATACAGAACACAAAAAACACTCAGACAAGAAAAGAAAAAACAGTACATATAGGCAAAAAACAAAAAGAAAAAGAAAAAAGATAAAAAAACAAATCCAACCTGTGTATCTGAAGAAGTGTGCATGCACACGAAAGCTCATACCTAGAACTAACTTAGTTGGTCTTTAAGGTGCTACTGGAAGGAATTTTTTTATTTTGTTTTGACTATGGCAGACCAACACGGCTACCTATCTGTAACTAAATCCAATCTTTAACTCACTTTCTTACATTCACTTATTTCCTTGACTTCCTCACCCCTCCCATTTTTGTATTCTAATTCATTTAGATATTCCAGCAAATCCTTCCAACTTTGTTTTTATCATAATAATTTGTCTTAACATATTCTAATTTTACCTTCTCTCTTTCAACAATTCATCTTTACTTAATCCTTTATATCTTTTCTGCTAAAACCACATAATTTTCTTTTCCCAACATCTTTCTAACAGTCTGTTGAACAGAAAATAACATAGCGAAACTGACGTGAGGTGGTGTGTTGTTCGATAAGAGATTGTGGGTCTTTTTGGGGGGGAGGCTCATTTAATTTTATTGTACACAGGTTGTACAATGACAACAATAATAATAAAAATCTTTAAAAGGTGGCAGAAAGTGGATGGCTCGAGAATAAACAGCCGAGATGGCGCAGTTTTTCCTATATAGGGTGTGTGTTAATGGATGCAGTCTCAGAGGCTCATGAGGACGCTGTCCTGTAATGTGTTGCAATATGATCACATCTTATGTGGGGGTTCGGTGGATTATGCGGATCCTCAAAATCGCATCGAACTGCCCTGAACGAGCATCTCCTTACCCTTTCAGAGCTGGCAGAATGAGCGGGCCTTTTCTGATAAGCATGGCAAAGTCGACTCGGTGCGTCAGCTTGGGGATGCTCTCACGAGATCTCGTTGGGCCGTCCGAATTCCTGCAAGATCTCCTGGGACCATCCCTAGGCTCCCAGGAGCTAGCTGGCATGCTGAACAGGCCTTTCCCAGTGAGGCAGGCAGCAAGCATTAAAGCTCATTTTGCTCCAGGGAAAACCTTGTGTGCACTTAATTATCATGATTTCAGCTTCGTAAGAGGCTGAAATTGCACCAGTTAAACGTGCAAATTGCAGAATGCACAAAAAAGTATCCTTTTTTTGTATACCATATACTTTCATCTGGCGAATACAGCTTTGTTAATATACAATTTTTCAACTGCCTTTTTATCAGCTCAGCTTCGTAAGAGGCTGAAATTGCGCCAGTTAAACGCGCACATTGCAGAATGCACAAAAAAGTATAATTTCCCGACAGAAGATACACAAAACGTTTGAGTATGATAAAGCTTTCTAATATTAGAAGCCTGGCGGTTTGTGAATCTGGTTCGAGGCTCCTTAACCGAACCCCCAGACAGGGAATTTTCTCCCACCTCGAATTATTACTATTATCACTCCTGGCATGTGATTGAACCCCACTCAAAAACTAGTGGTTGGCCCATCAAAGATAACAGATTTGGACAACATCCCGGAATTGGAACGGAATCAGACGAAGCTGAGCTGATAAAAAGGCAGTTGGAAAAAATGTATATTAACAAAATTCAGCGGATGAAAGTATATGGTGTTTGACATGAATGAGAATCCCGGACCCAGGGACAAAAAAATAATATTGAGATGTTAATATCGAGAAGCAGGACTAAGATGTGGAGATATGCTCCAGAGATCCAGACCGTGGGGAGCCCCAAGAAATTAATAAATACAATTTGGACTATAATTTGATCTTTTTTATTTTAGTTTTTCAGTTTTCTAATTGGGGTATTGTGGTCGGATATTTAATTGGATGTTTTTTATTGGAAAATCAATAAAAACGATTTTTACAAAAAGAAACAAACTAGCGGTTGCCCTTAGGTGAGCTTGAAAATATCCCGGCATCAGTTGATAGTCTCTCTCTCCCTTTCTGTTTCCATGGATGAACCGTGCCTTTCTCTTGCTCCACCTGCAGCAGGGACCCCCTTTCAGCCGAGGGGACCCCTGCCCCATTCCCCTTCCCTTCATCACCCTCTTGCCCTTTTCTCCCCCTCTCCCTCTCCTTGGTTTCCCCCTTTTGCCAGGAGTTGATCTTGGAGCCAGTAATGAAGAAGGCCAAGCATGAGAACATCCGCCACACCAATATGCTGAAGCAACTCAACAACCACCAGAACACCGTCCTGAAGCAATGGAAGGCCTTGAGAAGACTGCTCACCTCCCAGCGCTCTGCCTGGGCCGATCGGTAGGGCTCTTCTCATTCCTCCGCTGGTCTCCAGCCGCCTTGGCCGGCAGCCGGACGGGGCAGGTGACCTTAGAAAAGCTGTGCTTCTGCGTAAGCTATTGAGGTTGAATCCTGACAAGTCAGAAGTACTGTTTTGGGGAGACAGGAGGCGGGCAGGTGTGGAGGACTTCCTGGTCCTGAATGGGGTAACTGTGCCCCTGAAGGACCAGGTGCGCAGCCTGGGAGTCATTCTGGACTCACAGCTGTCCATGGAGGCGCAGGTCCGTTCTGTGTCCAGGGCAGCTGTTTACCAGCTCCATCTGGTACGCAGGATGAGACCCTCCGTGCCCGCAGACTGTCTTGCCAGAGTGGTGCATGCTCTGGTTGTCTCCTGCTTGGACTACTGCAATGCGCTCTATGTGGGGCTACCTTTGAAGGTGACCCGGAAACTGCAACTAATCCAGGCTTTGCAATTGCTTCCAGCCCCGGGATCTCTGCTTTGGAGAACATTTTATTTTATTTTATTTTTAATGGATTGGACTGCTGGTGATGGGGTAGACCCAGGGAGCAGCCTTGGCCAACCAGGGGTGGATGGGAATTGTAGTCCAAAGCACCGGGGGTGGGGTGGGGAGCCAAGTTGGTGAAGGCTGCCGGAAAGCCGTTGCTAGGCTAAACTGGCTGTTCTGGTTTACCTAAATAGGCTTCCTCTGGCATAAAGTAGCTATTTATGACTCTAGATTTGAAGGATTCCCTGTACAGGGAAGCTTTTAGTTGTACCTTTGGTTGTCGAACGCCCTGGAACTCGGTCGTTTTGGCTCCCGAATGATCGTAACCCGAAGCAACTGTTCGGTTTTTGAATGTTCTTTTGGAAGCCAAACGTCCGGCGGGGCTTCCGATTGGCTGCTGGAGCTTCCTGCAGCCAATCAGAAGCCGCGCTTTGGAAGTTGAACGGACTTCTGGAACGAATTCTGTTCTACTTCCAAGGTATGACTGTGTAATGTTTTATTATGTTTTTATATACACAACACAATAGATAAACTTTATTCACATTAGCCAACTGCTATAGCAACATCAAACAAGCAATATATACAAATAAAATATATACAAATTAAAAAAAGACAGCAGTGGGTAAAAAGGGCAATCAAATGACCAAGATTATCGTTCAGATAGTGGTCCTTAATCTCACTGCACCCTCGATAAACCTAGCAACCTTTGCTGTGTTGTCTGATCATTTTTATCTAATAAAAGAAAGAACAATGTGGCCTCAGAAGGGCAGCCTGGGATGGTAAGTAAGAATGGGGTGATGATCTCATTCCTCAGATCTTTATAAAGTGGACAGGACAGGAGAACATGAGCCACTGTTTCCAGATTGCCATCTCCACAGGGGCAGAGTCGTTTCTCAGTTGGAATCTTTGGGTATCTGCCCTCAAGATGGCAGAGGGCATCACATATAATCTGGCCAGTGTGAAGGCTGTTTTTACAGTGGTGCCTCGCAAGACGAAATTAATCCGTTCCGTGAGGCTCTTCGTCTAGCGGTTTCTTCGTCTTGCGAAGCAAGACCATTGACAGCTTAGCGGATTAGCGCTATTAGCGGTTTAGCGGCTTTTAGCGGATCAGCTGATAAGCGGCTTATCAGCGGATCAGGTGATAAGCGGCTTAGGGCTTAGGAAAAGGGGGGGAAAGGGGGAAAAACCCCGCAGGAACTCGCAAGACATTTTCGTCTTGCGAAGCAAGCCCATAGGGAAATTCGTTTTGCAAAGAGCCTCCAAAACGGAAAACCCTTTCATCTAGCGGGTTTTCCGTCTTGCGAGGCGTTCGTCTTGCGGGGCACCACTGTATATATGTTGGAAGCCTCCCAGAGTGGCTGGGGCAACCCAGTCAGATGGGCAGGCTATTATTATTATTATTAAGAAATGGCCTTGGCCTTATCCTTCCTCTTAATACCCAGGATTCTGGAGGAGGGGACCTTACTAACTCTCTCTCTCTTTCTCTCCAGAAATCCTCCTGAGATCCACTGGAAGTTGTCATGCGCCGAGACCTACTCTCGAATGAGGCTTAAGCTGGTACCCAACTACAACTTTGACCGTCACACGGAAGCCAGCGCTCTGCGTGACAATCAGGGTAAGGAGCAGCCTCCCTGGGAGTAAACAGACAGCTTTAGGTGACGGCCCATCGCGCGGCCCCATTTCTGTGAGCCAGCATCGGTGTGGCCGACTAGGGACCAGGGTTCAAATCCCCACTCGCTCGTGAAGCTCCCTGGCTAAGCTTGGGCCGGGCGTCAGTTCTCAGTCTTGCCTACTTTTATCTTTGCGGGATAAATACGGGGAGGAGAGCCCCAGACCCCTGCCTTGACCTTGGGGGGAAAGGTGCAATATAAATGCTGCAGTGAAAAATCATCCTCTTCCTGCATTGGACTAGAGGACCTTTCCATCTCTGCAGTTTTGCTTTTTCCCAATGCAAATTTACAACAAAAATTACAAACATTGAATCCAAAATAAAACAGTACAAACAAGGGAGGGGGGAGAGACGCAAGAGGAAAAAAGCACAAACAAAAAGCAAAAACACACACCTACAAATAAAACCATATCATCATTTTAATTATTACGTACATATACACATATTGATTTCCTTCCTTTGTTCTAAGATCTCGAAATTTTTACTCTTTCTAAATTGTTGTGCCTAATGTAGATTACCTCTATCTTTATACTTTTTGCACCATTTTTCTCTTTCTTTAACCCTGCAAAGCTTCATGCGTTACATAAGGTAAAGGGACCCCTGACCATTAGGTCCAGTCATGGCCGACTCTGGGGTTGCGGCACTCATCTTGCTTTATTGGCCGAGGGAGCCGGCGTACCGCTTCTGGGTCATGTGGCCAGCATGACTAAACTGCTTCTGGCAAACCAGAGCAGCGCACGGAAATGCCATTTACTTTTCCGCCGGATAGGTACCTATTTATCTACTTGCACTTTGACATGCTTCTGAACTGCTAGGTTGGCAGGAGCAAAGACCGAGCAACGGGAGCTCACCCCGTCGCGGGGATTTGAACCACCAACCTTCTGATCAGGAAATCCTAGGCTCTGTGGTTTAACCCACAGCGCCACCCACGTCCCTTCATTCATTACATACCGATATGCTTACTCCAGAACAATGTTTTTTCATATACTCTTTAGCACATCCCCATTCTTTTAATAATTTTTGGTCTGGTAAGACGCACAGCGTTCTTAAGGGGACAATTGGTCCATCTCTGCAGTTCTGTGACTCTTAGCATTTGTTAATTGTCCCTCGGGCATTCAACCCCCTGTCCCAGTGCGGCCGTGAGGTCAGGGCCCTGATCCCTGCATTCATTTCCTCCACCTTCCAGGGGCCGATTATTTGCACAACCCGGCTGAGCCGATCCCCTTGGCCGTCGCCAAGGAGGCAAAGGTTAGCGAGATGCAGGATGACCAGCTGGCGGAAGAAGACCTCTCCTTCCTGGATAACCTGTGAGTTCTCTTCCGGGCAGCCGTGTGATAGATCGAATCCAATGTGGGGTTCACGCAGCACAGTTAAACTCTGGAACTCACTTCTGCATGGGGCACCAAACTGGGTGCCCTTAAAAGAGAGTTAGAAAAATGTAACGTGTATATAGAAGTAGTACGACTTATGCAACACGTTGGCGACTAATTGAAATCCGACATTATAAGTTCATCTTAGGTTGGGTAGTTTGTAAGTCTCTGTGGCTCTGTGTCCGTTCCAAAACCAAAGCGTTCCAAAACCAAGGCACGCTTTTCCATGGAAAGTAATGCAAATTGGATTAATTTGTTCCAGACTTTTAAAACAGCAATTTCACATGAATTTTACTATCTACCAAGACCATTGATCCATAAAATGAAAGCAATAAACAGTGTACTGCAGCCACACAATCAGTCAAATCAGTAGCTGAACTGGGCTCCACACAGTCACAAAAAACAAAAGCAAAAGAGCCGCAAAAACAAAAATGCAAAATGCATAGCAGAAACAGACAGACCTCAGCGTAACACTCAAAACAAAAGTGTGGCACTCAGATCGGAAGCATAACACTCAAAATGGAGCACGTTCGGCTTCCGAAGGAAGTTCGCAAACCGGAACACTTACTTCCGGGTTTGCAGTGTTTGGGTTCCAAGTTGTTTGAGTACCTAGGTGTTTGAGAACGAAGGTACCACTGTAATAATAATAATAATAATCCAGGTGGCCTTCCAATGAGGTATAAAGGAACACCAAGCATTACCTACCAATCCTTCGTCCATCTCTTCCAGGGTGGAGCCCAAAGAACAAAGTCAGAGAGAGAAGCTGGTGATCTCGGAGGACTGCGAGCTGATCACCATCGTGGCCGTGATCCCGGGACGGCTAGAAGTCACCACTCAGCACATCTACTTTTACGACAGCAGCTGTGAGAAGGATGAGACCGAGGAAGGTAAGGGCAGGGTGTGTGAGGTGACAATGATCCCAGGAAGCACTTCCAGCTACCCAGGTCTGGAGGCCAAAGTTCATGGCCTCTCCAAAAAGAAACAGGAATACCTCGGGTTAAGAACTTAATTCGTTCTGGAGGTCCATTCTTAACCTGAAACTGTTCTTAACCTGAAGCACCATTTTAGATATATAATAATAATAATAATAATAATAATAATAATAATAATAATAATAATAATTTATTATTTGTACCCCGCCCATCTGGCTGGGTTTCCCCAGCCACTCTGGGCGGCTTCCAACAGAGATAAAAAATACACTAAAATGTCACATATTAAAAACTTCCCTGAACAGGGCTGCCTTCAGATGTCTTCTGAATGTCAGGTAGTTGTCCATCACCTTGACATCCGATGGGAGGGCATTCCACAGGGCGGGCGCCACCACCGAGAAGGCCCTCTGCCTGGTTCCCTGCAACTTGGCCTCTCGCAGTGAGGGAACCGCCAGAAGGCCCTCGGAGCTGGACCTCAGTCTCCGGGTAGAACGATGGGGGAGGAGACGCTCCTTCAGATATACTGGACCGAGGCCATTTAGGGCTTTAAAGGTCAGCACCAACACTTTGAATTGTGCTCGGAAACGTACTGGGAGCCAATGTAGGTCTTTCAAGACCGGTGTTATATGGTCTCGGCGGCCGCTCCCAGTCACCAGTCTAGCTGCCGCATTCTGTATTAGTTGTAGTTTCCGGGTCACCTTCAAAGGTAGCCCCACGTAGAGCGCATGGCAGTAGTCCAAGCGGGAGATAACCAGAGCATGTACCACTCTGGCGAGACAGTCCGCAGGCAGATAGGGTCTCAGCCTACGTACCAGATGGAGCTGGGAAACAGCTGCCCTGGACACAGAATTGACCTGTGCCTCCATGGACAGCTGTGAGTCCAAAATGACTCCCAGGCTGCGCACCTGATCCTTCAGGGGCACAGTTACCCCATTCAGGACCAGGGAATCCTCCACACCTGCCCGCCTCCTGTCCCCCAAAAACAGTACTTCTGTCTTGTCAGGATTCAACCTCAATCTGTTAGCCGCCATCCATCCTCCAACCACTTCCAGACACTCACACAGGACCTTTACCGCCTTCACTGGTTCTGATTTAAAAGAGAGGTAGAGCTGGGTATCATCCGCATACTGATGAACACCCAGCCCAAACCTCCTGATGATCCCTCCCAGCGGCTGCATGTAGATGTTGAAAAGCATGGGGGAGAGGACAGAACCCTGAGGCACCCCACAAGTGAGCGGCCAGGGGTCTGAACACTCATCCCCCACCACCACTTTCTGAACACGGCCCAGGAGGAAGGAGCGGAACCACTGTATGACAGTGCCCCCAGCTCCCAGCCCCTCAAGACGGTCCAGAAGGATGTCATGGTCGATGGTATCAAACGCCGCTGAGAGATCCAGCAGAACTAGGAAACAGCTCTCACCTTTGTCCCTAGCCCGCCGGAGATCATCAACCAGTGCGACCAAGGCAGTTTCAGTCCCATGATGAGGCCTGAATCCCGACTGGAAGGGATCCAAATGGTCCGCTTCTTCCAGGCGTGCCTGGAGTTGTTCAGCAACCACTCGCTCAATCACCTTGCCCAAGAATGGGAGGTTTGAGACTGGGCGATAATTGGCCATCGTGGCCGCATCTAAAGATGGTTTTTTAAGAAGCGGTTTAATAACCGCCTCTTTCAGCGGGTCTGGGAAGGCTCCCTCACGGAGGGAAGCATTCACCACCCCACGAAGCCCATCGCCCAGTCCTTCCCGGCTAGCTTTTATAAGCCAGGATGGGCAAGGATCCAGGAGACAGGTGGTTGGCTTCACTCGTCCAAGCAGCCTGTCCACATCCTCGGAGGTAACAGATTGAAATTGATCCCACACAACTTGACCAGACAGGACTCTAGCACTCTCCCGCCCCGGCCCTGCTCCCACGGTGGAGTCTACTTCTTCCCGAATCTGAGCGATTTTATCTGCAAAAAAATTTGCAAAATCATTGCAGGAGAACATGTGGCCCGTACTGGGCCCCGATGTTACAGGTGGTTCCGCTAAATTGCGAACTACCTGAAAGAGTCTCCTGCTGCTGTTTTCTGCAGATGCAATAGAGGCGGTGAAGAAAGTCTTCTTCGCCATCGCTATCGCCACTTGGTAGGCTCGACGTTGAGCTCTAACCCGTGTCCGGTCAGATTCAGAATGAGTTATCCGCCACCGGCGCTCTAGCTGTCTCAATGATTTTTTCATTGCCCTCAGATCCGTGGAAAACCACGGGGCTCTCCGGGCTTCATGCAATCGGAGAGGGCGCTTCGGAGCCAAACAGTCAATAGCCCTGGTTAACTCCACATTCCAGCGGGCCACCAGGGAATCGGCTGAAAGGCCATCAACATGGGATAAAGCATCCCCAACCACTCTCTGGAAACCATTTGGATCCATTAAGTGGCGGGGGCGGACCATCCGAATCGGTCCCACCTCCCTGCAGAGGGGATGGGTCGCGGAGAAGTCCAGTTGCACCAGGAAGTGATCTGACCATGGGGCTTCCCGCTGCCGCCACACCACCAGTGCGCAATTTCTGTTCTCATCCTGAAACAAAGTTCTTAACCCGAGGTACTATTTCTGGGTTAGCGGAGTCTGTAACCTGAAGCGTCTGTAACCCGAGGTACCACTGTATCTCCTTTTTGTTTCTGAGCCCTGCCAGCTGCCATTGAACTTGATTTCACTGTCATGGAATTCTACTCAGTATTGATCCAGAGTAGATTCCAACGTATAGCTAGTGGAGTCAAAACTTAAACACGTTGTAGGATTCCCAAAAGTAGACCAGAGGCAAAGAATATTTCATCCAGCAGAGATTTACTGCTACTGAAGGCAGATGAGCAGAATGGTCACAAATCCAATACATTCAGGATTGGCCCTGTCTATAATAAATCCAGTTGCAGCAGACTTAACTTAAACTTACAATAAAGGTAAAGGGGCCCCTGACCATTAGGTCCAGTCATGGCCGACTCTGGGGTTGCGGCGCTCATCTCGCTTTACTGGCCGAGGGAGCCGGCGTACAGCTTCTGGGTCATGTGGCCAGCAGGACTAAGCTGCTTCTGGCAAACCAGAGCAGCGCACGGAAACACCATTTACCTTCCCGCCAGAGTGGTACCTATTTATCTACTTGCACTTTGACGTGCTTTCGAACTGCTAGATTGGCAGGAGCTGGGACAGCACAACGGTAGCTCACCCCGTCGTGGGGATTCGAACCGCCGACCTTCTGATCAGCAAGCCCTAGGCTCTGTGGTTTAATCCACAGTGCCACCTGCGTCCCCTAAAACTTACAATAACTTATAAGAAGTCTAAAACTTAACACTACGTACAGATCACCACACCAGAAGGAAGAGAGATAGAAAGAGAAAGTGAAAACAAGGCTCCTTCTGGCCCTACAGTGGTACCTCAGGTTACATACGCTTCAGGTTACAGACTCCGCTAACCCAGAAATAGTACTTCGGGTTAAGAACTTTGCTTCAGGATAAGAACAGAAATCGTGCTTCGGCGGCACGGCAGCAGCTTTAGGCCCCATTAGCTCAAGTGGTGCTTCAGGTTAAGAACAGTTTCAGGTTCAGAACGGACCTCTGGAACGAATTAAGTACTTAAGCCGAGGTACCACTGTACTTTTATAGTCAGCATGACCTTGTCAGAAGAGATAAGAGAACCACTTTAAGCCAGCTGCTGTGCTCAGCTTCTCTGAAGGAATAACCCAAACATCATGAACCTCCTGCTTGTTTCTTTCACACAGAGAAGCTTCCGGAACCCTCTGGAATTAATTAGAATAGGAAAGATCTCTACGCATCAGAGCAATACTTCCTGTACTAAGAAGTGCAAACTGAAAGTCACAAGGGCCCAGAGAAATCAGTGGTGCTTAGGTTGCAAACAGGTTGTTGAGATAGCACCCATGGGTCTCTCGCCAGAGGGTGCTGTTGTTGTTTTTTTGCTTACCGGGTTTTCCTTGCAGAGGGCAAATACAAATTGAGTGGGCTGGGAGAGAGGCTTGCATTTTGGTGTCCACAACCTTGTGTGAGTCGTGCAAAAATGTGGCATGTGTGAGGACACTCTCTCTCTCTCTCTCTCTCTCTCTCTCTCTCTCTCTCTAACACACACACACACACACACACACACACAGTGGCGATCACAAACAGGGGCCCCGGACATTTGACGGTCTATTGACCCTGTGCCGCCACTGCAATTGCTTTTTCCGCTGCCACCACCCTGTATCTCACGGGGACACACGGAGTCCAGTCAGTTGTTAACATAAACAAATAATCAAGTTTATTTATTTTTTTTGACATCTTTTTATTCATTTTCTATAACCAAATCACAAAAAGAAGAAAAACAAAAATAAACAACACACACCAAAGAAAAAAGAAAACATCAACCAATACAAAACACATGAACAAACCAGAAGACAAACATTAATTAACAACAAATAACGGTTGACTTCCCTCCATCTCGGTTTTGGGTTATGTAAATATTAAATCCATTCTGCAGTTTTTCATTTTATATCGTCTACACATCGCAAGGGTCATATTAAACCTACTGTGATTTTTACATCTCTAGAATTTGTTTCCATATATGTTATGAATTTGGTCCAATCGTCAATAAGCTTTGTACCTTTTTGCTGTCTGATGTTCTGCATCATTTTTGCCAAATCCATATATTCAAATAATTTAATTTGCCAATCTTTAACGGTCGGGATATTTGGGGTTTTCCAATTTTGTGCTAACAGAATTAATCAAGTTTATTTTTAAATGCAGGAACAAGCTTATGGTTTCAGTTAGTTTTTCTTGACAGTTTCTTAATCTTAGTTCCTAACAACTTCAAACTGGTTATTCCCAACTATCTATCTGACTCCACCTAGCAATTCCTCTCACTCTCTCTCAATACAACTCTATCAATCCATACCTAAACCTCCCTCTTCCTTCTTCAACGCCCAAACCTCAACCACTTTCAAAACCTCCCACTCTAACTTTTATTCCACCCTTGCATTCTCACTGGCCAATCACATCACACCCATTTTAACCCTTTCCTTATCACCCATCCTAGGAGGCAAACGCCACACACACACACACACACACACACACACACACACACACACATACACACCCCAATCCCACAATAAAGGTCCCACTGGAAGCAGCCCAGGTGGGAAGTGGGAAATTCAGGTTCCCATTCCTGAGTAGCCAAAGTTGCAGCTGTCAGGAGCAGGTCAGCAATAAATCACACGGAGTAAGTGAAGTTCACTGTTTCTGTTAGGAGAAACAAGTTGCTCTCTACTGCCAGGCCTCGTGAATGCAGCAACTCTTCCTAGAATCATAGAATCATAGAGTTGGAAGAGACCACCAGGGCCATCGAGTCCAACCCCCTGCCAAGCAGGAAACACCATCAGAGCACTCCTGACATATGGTTGTCAAGCCTCTGCTTAAAGACCTCCAAAGAAGGAGACTCCACCACACTCCTTGGCAGCAAATTCCACTGTCAAACAGCTCTTACTGTGAGGAAGTTCTTCCTAATGTTTAGGTGGAATCTTCTTTCTTGTAGTTTGGATCCATTGCTCCGTGTCCGCTTCTCTGGAGCAGCAGAAAACAACCTTTCTCCCTCCTCTATGTGACATCCTTTTATATATTTGAACATGGCTATCATATCACCCCTTAACCTCCTCTTCTCCAGGCTAAACATGCCCAGCTCCCTTAGCCGTTCCTCATAAGGCATCGTTTCCAGGCCTTTGACCATTTTGGTTGCCCTCCTCTGGACACGTTCCAGTTTGTCAGTGTCCTTCTTGAACTGTGGTGCCCAGAACTGGACATAGTACTCCAGGTGAGGTCTGACCAGAGCAGAATACAGTGGCACTATTACTTCCCTTGATCTAGATGCTATACTCCTATTGATGCAGCCCAGAATTGCATTGGCTTTTTTAGCTGCCGCGTCACACTGTTGGTTCATGTCAAGTTTGTGGTCAACCAAGACTCCTAGATCCTTTTCACATGTACTGCTCTCAAGCCAGGTGTCCCCCATCTTGTATTTGTGCCTCTCATTTTTTTTGCCCAAGTGCAATACTTTACATTTCTCCCTGTTAAAATTCATCTTCTTTGTTTTGGCCCAGTTCTCTAATCTGTCAAGGTCGTTTTGAAGTGTGATCCTGTCCTCTGGGGTGTTAGCCACCTCTCCCAGTTTGGTGTCACCTGCAAATTCGATCAGGATGCCCTTGAGTCCATCATCCAAGTCGTTGATAAAGATGCCCCTGTGAGACTGAAGGTTGCTGCCTTCCCACAGCTGCCTAAGTTTCCTACCCTCCAGGGCCCTTGCAAAGCAATCTGAGACTGTGCCAAATCGCCTGCCTGTGCTCCTCTCTCTTCATCCCTCTTCTGGTCCTGGGAGACCACAGGAGGCATGACCAGAATTCCTTGTGGGTTCCCCCGCTGGTTCCTCCCACCGTTCTTCTGCATTCCACCGGTCCATGGCAACAGCTGATCATTGTCTTTGGCTCTCCACACTTGAGAGATTAAGCACTGTGATCCTTCTCCCCCCAGGAATCGGCTACGACTTCAAGCGCCCCCTGTCTCAACTCCGGGAACTGCACCTCCGACGCTACAACCTCCGCAGGTCCGCCCTGGAGTTCTTCTTCATCGACCAGGCAAACTACTTCCTCAACTTCAAGAAAAAGGTAACAGCAGATGGGTCCCCCCTCCTCCTCATCATTTGATCTCCTAGTGGTAAAGGTAAAGGGACCCCTGACCATTAGGTCCAGTCGTGGCCGACTGGGGTTGCAGCGCTCATCTTGCTTTAATGGCTGAGGGAGCCGGCGTACAGCTTCCGGGTCATGTGACCAGCATGACTAAACCACTTCTGGCGAACTAAGCAGTGCACAGAAATGCCATTTACCTTCCTGCCAGAGCGGTACCTATTTATCTACTTGCACTTCTGTGCTTTCAAACTGCTAGGTTGGCAGGAGCAGGGACCAAACAACGGGAGCTCCCCCCGTCGCGGGGATTTGAACCACCAACCTTCTGATCGGCAGCTCCTAGGCTCTGTGGTCTAACCTAGTGGAGCACATATTAATTCATTTGCAAATGCACAGCTTCCAAGCACAATTCAAAGTGTTGGTGTTGACCTTTAAAGCCCTAAACGGCCTTGGCCCAGTAGACGTGAAGGAGCGTCTCCACCTCCATTGTTCTGCCCGGAGACTGAGGTCCAGCGCCGAGGGTCTTCTGGCGGTTCCCTCATTGCAAGAAGCCAAGCTACAGGGAACCAGGCAGAGGGCCTTCTTGGTGGTGGCGCCCTCCCTGTGGAACGCCCTCCCATCAGATGTTAAAGCGATAAACAACTACCTGACCTTCAGAAGACATCTTAAGGCAGCCCTGTTCAGGGAAGTTTTTAATGTGTGACATTTTAGTGTATTTTTGGTCTCTGTGGAAGCCGCCCAGAGTGGCTGGGGAAACCCAGCCAGATGGGCGGGGTACAAATGATAAATTATTATTATTATTATTATTATTATTATTATTATTATTATTATTATTATGCTGCAGACTCAGTGCCCTTCTGGGCAAGTCGGTCGCTGGGTCGGCAGCTGATCATAACGTCCTGCTGGTTTTTCTGCCCTCTCTCTCCCAGGTCAGGAACAAGGTTTACTCTTCCATCCTGGGCCTCCGACCACCGAATCAGATCTATTTTGCCAGCCGCTCGCCTCAGGACTTACTGAAAGCCTCGGGCTTGACTCAGGTGCTTAATTTAACATTGTCTTTTCATCACAAACAAATCTGATGTGCACAGACGCTCCTGATCCTTGAGAATGAAGGCAGGTGGTTTGCAAAGTGGGCAGCCTTGCCTGCTGTTTAGGGAAATTTTTTAATGTTTGGTTATTTATTTTCTTTATCTGGAAGTGGGAAGAAGGGAATGGTTGTCAGGAGGAGCGAGCCAGCAGTAAATCACACCGGGCAAGTTTATTAGCAAGATTTTCAGACATGGAGGCGTGTCATCATCAGAGAGAGAGAAAGAAAGAAAGAGAAAGAGAGAGGGGGAGAGAAAGACCGGAAGAATCAAATCAGGAAGACCAAAATTTTAATAAAGAATGGGGAAATTTTATAATTTATCTTAAAAACTGTAAACAGTTAAAATCGTTAGTAGGATTGGAATGTCACTTTGTAGTAATGGAGAATTTTGGATATAATGGCGATTTAAAGATTTGGATTATTATAAAAAATGCAGGAGGAAATGGTTAACAATAGGAGCCACAATAGGGAGGAGGGAAGTCCAGGAGATTCTATGGAATCTTGTTTTATGATGTATGTCGGATTTGTGATTGTAAAACTTCAATTTGAAAAACCAAACAAATAAATTAATTTTTTAAAAAAATATTTACCATTCTGGCCCATCCGTTTTGCCAGATCCTTACAAAATCCACTGTTTTATTTTCACCCTCCTTTTCCAGAAATGGGTTAACAGGGAGATCTCAAACTTTGAATACCTCATGCAGCTTAACACCATCGCAGGCCGCACCTACAACGACCTCTCCCAGTATCCCGTGGTAAGCATCCGAGGGCAAACCTTCGCCCTTGAGCCTCAGGTGCTTCTTAAGATGGTTTCCCCTCCTGCTCCCACCCTCCCTGCAAATGCTGGATCCCTCCATAGCTGTCAAGCGTCCCTTATTTGGCGGGAAAGTCCCTTATCCCAGCGCTGTGTCCCGCTGCTGTCCCTTATTGATGATGTCCCTTAAATTTCCCGGGTTTCAAAGGTAGCAGCTCCTCTCCCTCCCTCCCTCCCTGCCAGTCAGGGAGGAGGGAGGCTCCAACTGTGTTGCTTGGCTGCGTTGCTCACCCAATGAGGAGTCTGAGAACGACTGGGGGGTGGAGCTTGCATGCCTTGTGCCCATCAAATCGGCCGCGTTGCCTGGGGACTCGCCTTTGCTCAGCGCTTCCCAGCGGAGAGGTGACGGTGGTTTTCCTTGCTGCATCCCCTTTGCCGGGTTGCTGCGCTGTGGGAACCACCGCTTGAGGCTTCGTTTGGCTGCTGGCTGGGTTTTCGGCCTTTGGCTCGGAGGGGCTCAGAAGTTGAACATACCTGTGCTCTGAAAATCCCTTATTTTGGCTGCTGATCCCTTATTTTCGAGGCTGCTGGTCCCTTATTTTCAAATCTGTAAGTTGACAGCTATGGATCCCGCAAGCAGGCAAAACCAGAGGCTCTCCTTTCTCTCCTCCCCTCAAGTTCCCGTGGATCCTGCAGGATTACGTCTCGGAGACTCTGGATCTCACCAACCCGGCTGTGTTCCGGGATCTCTCCAAACCCATCGGGGTTGCCAACGAGAGACACGCCAAGGACGTCAAGGAGAAGTGAGTGCAGAGTTTTCTCGTCGGCGTTGCAGCCTTCCGGGGACAGACGCAGCTGGGAAGGCAGGAAGCATCTCAGTGGGAGGAAATGCCAGAGACCCTTGAGACAACATGGGAGTTGTAGTTCAAAGCCACTTGGGAGGGCAAGCGACCACTTTAGGTTTTTGCTTCTCTGCAATCCGTCTCTCCTCCTGACGGTCTCTTTAGCCTTTCCCTTTGCATCAGTTTCTTCCCTCTCCCAGCTCTGCCAACCCTAGCAAATTGCAGGAAGGGCAGAATCATGGCTGGGGGGAAAGAGGGATGGTTTAACTCTTTCCCCCTCGCTACGGTCCATATAAAAAGTGCTTTCATCTCAACATTCAAGATAATAATAATAATACAGTGGTACTTTGGTTCTCAAACTTAATCCGTTCTGGAAGTCCGTTCCAAAACCAAAGCGTTCCAAAACCAAGGCACGCTTTCCCATAGAAAGTAGTGCAAAATGGATTAATCCGTTCCAGACATTTAAAAACAACCCCTAAAACAGAAATTTAACGTGACTTTTACTATCTTAATGAGACAATGGATCCATAAAATGAAAGCAATAAACAATGTACTGCAGTCTCACAATCAATCCATCAGTAGCTGAACGGGGCTCCACACAGTCACAAAAACAAAACAAAAAGAGCCGCAAAAACAAAAACGCAGAATAAATAGCAAAAACAGACTTCAGCGTAATGCTCAAAACAGAGCACGGATGGCACTCAAAACGGAAGTGTAGCGCTCAAAATGGAGCACGTTCGACTTCTGAAAAAAGTTCACAAACTAGAACACTTGCTTCTGGGTTTGTAGTGTTTGGATTCCTAGTTGTTTGAGTACCAAGGCATTTGAAAACCAAGGTACCACAGTAGTGGTAGTAGTAATATCCCACTCACATGGCTGGGTTTCCCCAGCCACTCTGGGCAGCTCCCAACAGAACATTAAAAACACGGTAATGATCAAACATTAAAAACTTCCCTAAACAGGGCTGCCTTAAGATGTCTTTTGAAAGTCAGATAGTTGTTTATTTGCTTGATATCTGATGGGAGGGCGTTCCACAGGGCAGGCACCACCACAGAGAAGGCCCTCTGCCTGGTTCCCTGTAACCTCACTTCTCACAGGGAGGGAACCGCCAAAAGGCCCTCGGCGCTGGACCTCAGTGTCCGGGCAGAACGATGGGGGTGGAGACGCTCCTTCAGGTCTACAGGACCGAGGCCGTTTAGGGCTTTCAAGGTCAGCACCAGCACTTTGAATTCTGCTCGGAAACATACTGGGAGCCAATGTAGGTCTTTCAGGACTGGGGTTATATGGTTTCGGACAGGGGATTAGGAATGGGGAGCTGCCCAGTAGGGAGAATATCTCAAAGCAGAAAAGCAGTGGCCAAGTCATGCTAAATCGCATGCGCCATTTTGGAACCACCATTGGCGAAAATGCTTCTTGGTGTGTTTGTGGCAAGGGAGTTATTGCCTTGCTTTCGTTCTGTTTTACATTTTGTGTCCCCGTGTTTGTACCTTTACGATGTGAACCGTCCCATGACCTTTGGATGAAGCAGTATACATTTGTTGTTGCTGGTCCTGAATGGGGTAACTGTGCCCCTGAAGGACCAGGTGCGCAGCCTGGGAGTCATTCTGGACTCACAGCTGTCCATGGAGGCGCAGGTCAGTTCTGTGTCCAGGGCAGCTGTTTATCAGCTCCATCTGGTACACAGGCTGAGACCCTACCTGCCCGCGGACTGTCTCGCCAGAGTGGTGCATGCTCTAGTTATCTCCTGCTTGGACTACTGCAATGCGCTCTCTGTGGGGCTACCTTTGAAGGTGACCCAGAAACTACAACTAATCCAGCAGCTAGACTGGTGACTTGGGGCGTCCGCTGAGACCATATAACACCGGTCTTGAAAGACCTACATTGGCTCCCAGTACGTTTCCAAGCACAATTCAAAGTGTTGGTGCTGACCTTGAAAACCCTAAACGGCCTCGGCCCAGTATACCTGAAGGAGCGTCTCCATCCCCATTGTTCTGCCCAGACACTGAGGTCCAGTGCCAAGGGCCTTCTGGCGGTTCCCTCATTGCGAGAAGCAAAGCTACAGGGAACCAGGCAGAGGGCCTTCTCGGTGGTGGCGCCCGCCCTGTGGAACGCCCTCCCATCAGATGTCAAAGCGATAAGCAACTACCTGACATTCAGAAGACATCTTAAGGCAGCCCTGTTTAGGGAAGTTTCTAATGCGTGACATTTTAGTGTATTTTTGATCTTTGTGGAAGCTGCCCAGAGTGGCTGGGGAAACCCAGCCAGATGGGCAGGGTACAAATAATAAACTGTTGTTGTTGTTGATGTTGTTGTTGTTGTTGTTGTTGTTCTGTCTGCCATCTGGGAGTCACTGCACAGACTTGAGTTCTTCTCTTTCCGGCTTTGCCATTCTGCCCGCAGGTACGAGAGCTTTGAGGATCCCACGGGCATGATTGACAAGTTCCACTACGGAACCCACTACTCAAACGCGGCCGGCGTCATGCACTACCTGATCCGCACGGAGCCTTTCACTACTCTGCATATCCAGCTGCAAAGCGGGAGGTGAGTGAGAGCAAGCCAGCGGTGGAAAAGAAGACTTCTCCCTTTCTGCTCCTTCAGTAAACACACACAGACATGATGGCTGAGGCTACCTTATCCTTTGCTCATTTCCCTTCTCGTCATATGGGCACTTAGCGTCATGGAATTCTACTCAATGTTGATCCAGAGCAGAACTCCGATATAGGGTATTTCTTGTTGTTGTTTAGTCGTGTCCGACTCTTCGTGACCCCCTGGACCAGAGCACGCCAGGCACTCCTGTCTTCCACTGCCTCCCACAGTTTGTTCGTATCTTCGAGAACACTGTCCAACCATCTCGTCCTCTGTCGTCCCCTTCTCCTTGTGCCCTCCATCTTTCCCAACATCAGGGTCTTTTCCAGGGAGTCTTCTCTTCTCATGAGGTGGCCAAAGTACTGGAGCCTCAGCTTCAGGATCTGTCCTTCCAGTGAGCACTCAGGGCTGATTTCCTTCAGAATGGAGAGGTCTGATCTTCTTGCAGTCCATGGGACTCTCAAGAGTCTCCTCCAGCACCAGAATTCAAAAGCATCCATTCTTCGGCGATCAGCCTTCTTGATGGTCCAGCTCTCACTTCCATACATCACTACTGGGAAAACCATAGCTTTTACTATACGGACCTTTGTTGGCAAGGTGATGTCTCTGCTTTTTAAGATGCTGTCTAGGTTTGTCATTGCTTTTCTCCCAAGAAGCAGGCGTATTTCAATTTTGTGGCTGCTGTCACCATCTGCAGTGATCATGGAGCCCAAGAAAGTAAAATCTCTCACTGCCTCCATTTCTTCCCCTTGACGTATAGTTAGCAGAGTAAAAACTTAAACATGTTGCAGGATCCCCCCAAAATAGACCAGAGGCAATTAATACTTCATCCAGCAGAGCTTTAGTGCTACTGAAGGCAAATGAGGATAACGGTCACAAATCCAATACATTTAGGGTTGTCCCTGTCCATAGGAAATCCAGTTGCAGCACATTTAACTTAAACTTAAAATAACTTATAATAAGTCTAGACCTTAGCACTAAGCATACTATGTACAGAACACCACACCAGAAGGAAAAGAGAGAGAAAGAGAAAGTGTAACCTCGCCTTACTTTTATAGTCAGCATGACCTTGACTGAAAGATAACAGAATCAGTTTAAGGCAGCTGTACAGTGGTACCTAGGGACACGGGTGGTGCTGTGGGTTAAACCACAGAGCCTAGGACTTGCTGATCTGAAGGCTGGCGGTTCGAATCCCCGCAATGGGGTGAGCTCCCGTTGCTCGGTCCCAGCTCCTGCTAACCTAGCAGTTCGAAAGCACATCAAAGTGCAAGTAGATAAATAGGTACCACTCTGGCGGGAAGGTAAATGGCGTTTCCGTGCGCTGCTCTGGTTCGCCAGAAGTGGCTTAGTCATCCTGGCCACATGACCCGGAAGCTGTACACTGGCTCCCTCGGCCAATAAAGCGAGATGAGCGCCGCAAACCCAGAGTCAATCACGACTGGACCTAATGGTCAGGGGTCCCTTTACCCTTTACCTTTACAGTGGTACCTTGGGTTACAGACGCTTCAGGTTACAGACGCTTCAGGTTACAGACTCCGCTAACCCAGAAATAGTACCTCGGGTTAAGAACTATGCTTCAGGATGAGAACAGAAATTGCGCCCTAAAATGCTAAATGCTAAAATGGTACCTCAGGTTAAGAACAGTTTCAGGTTAAGAACAGATCTCCAGAATGAGTTAAGTTCTTAACCCGAGGTACCACTGTACTCAGCTTCTCTGAAGGTATAACCCAAACATCATGAACCTTCTGCTTCTTTCACACAGAGAAGCTTCCAGAGCTCTCTTGAATTAAGTAGAATAGGAAAGATCTCTACACATCAGATCAATAACTTTCTGCACTAGGAAATGCAAACTGACGCTTAGGGCATTACTGCATAGGAACCAGGAATGTGTGTCTCTGCCCATTTTGACAAGGCGGTGGTGGCCGCCGACTTGGGACGGCTTTAGCGGAGAGGATCGGACAAATTCCAACCCTGCAGTTTTGCGGTTCAATCTCCTCTCGGTCTTACACCGGCAGGTTTGACTGCTCCGACCGCCAGTTTCACTCTGTCCCCGCTGCCTGGCAAGCCCGCATGGAAAACCCCGTGGACGTGAAGGAGCTGATCCCGGAATTCTTCTACTTTACGGACTTCCTGGAGAACCAAAACAGTAAGCGTTCCTCTCCTGGGCTGGTTCAGATTCCTAGGTCTTCTGGGCTGCCGGTTCTGCTGGCTGACAGGGACCAGGCAGATTCCGCAGAGGAATTCACCTGCAGGAAATACTGTATTTTTCGCCCTATAGGGCACACCGGCCCATAGGGTGCACCTAGGTTTTTTTTGGGGGGGGGGGAATAAAGAAAAAATATATATTTCCCCCCCCAGGCTTCCCCAGCCACCAGAACAGGCTGCTTTCCGCGAGCCCAGGGAGCCCGGCGGGAAGTCGCGCCGGGCTCCCAAGGCTTGCAGAGAGCTGCCCAAAGCCCGGGGTGCGCTCCGCAGCGCTCCCCCGGTTTTGGGCTGCAGGCTGCTGTCTGCGAGCCTTGGGAGCCCGGCGGGAACTCCTGCCGGGCTCCCAAGGCTTGCGGATAGCTTCCTGAAGCCTGGAGAGCGAGAGGGGTCGGTGCACATTTGCCCCATAGGACGCACACACACTTCCCCTTCATTTTTGGAGGGGAAAAAGTGCGGCCTATAGGGCGAAAAATATGGTAAGTCGCCATTTTCTTGCGGCCAAGTATTTGGAGAGGCCTTGTATCCAAAGATGGAGTCAGAAGATCCCAAGTTCAGTCCCTGTAATAGCCAAGCAGGGCCGGGTCAGGCCTCTCTTATCCTCAATTTAACGTTGGGATCTGGCTGGGAAAGCTGCAAAATGGGTCTTTTCAGAGTTTGCCCAAGGGGAGAGAGAAGGATACTCCTTGCCCTGAAGGTGGTGAGGATGCTTCAAAAGCGCCCATCCCTGCCTTGCTCTGCAAATCTGGCCTACCGTATTTTTCGCTCCCTAAGACGCACCTGACCATAAGACATACCTAGTTTTTAGAGGGGGAATGCAAGGAAAAAAGAATTCTTTAAAGGGAGCACTGAGCAGAGCCTGTATGCATTCCAGGCTCTGCTCAGAGCTCCCTTTCACGGGCCGTGTGGAGCGTGTGTGCGGCGCTTGCAAACTTTTCCCCGAGGAGGGAGAAGGGTGGCGGGCCCCCAAGAGCCACACACACGCTTCGCACGGCTCTTTAAAGGGAGCGCGACTCTTGCTGGCTTTTGCGGGAGGTGGGGTAAGGGACTGAGGGGCTGCCCTCTGTCCCTTCCCCCACCTCCCGCAAAAGCCAGCAAGAGCCACACACTCTTTAAAGGGAGCGCGGCTCTTGGGGGCTTTTCTGGGAGATGGGGAAAGGGACAGAGCGCGCAGGATAGCTCCACCTGCCTAGGGCTAAGCAAGAAGCCAGGACAGCAAGCAGGATCACAGCACAGCTGTCCTGGCTTATAGGATAGCTGCGTGCAGCCTCTCCCCGGCAGCGCTCCCTTTAAAGAGTGCGTGGAGCGTGGAGAAGGGCAACCCTTCTCCCTCCTCGGGGAAAAGCCCCCAAGAGCCACACACACACTCCAGGCAGCTCTTTAAAGGGAGCGCTGAGCAGAGCCTCCCGCCTGCAGTCGCTCCATAAGACGCACACACATTCCCCCTTACTTTTAGGAGGGGGAAAGTGTGTCTTATAGAGCGAAAAACACGGTATATCTTCACCCTTAAGTGGGTAAACAGAGATCAAGGGGAGATGTCAGGGACCTCCAGTAAGATGTGTAACTTCGTAGTAACGAGTCCCATAGGTTGATCATGCCGAGTGTGAGTTGCTGGTCCTCGACTCTGGAAATCGGAAGTGTGGTTTGCAAAAGGGGAGCTAAGGTGGGGTTTTTTGAGGGGGAGGAGAAAGCTGGTTTTGGCTGCCTGCTGCATTCTCCCACATTTTCCCTCCCTGCAGGCTTTGACCTAGGCTCCCTGCAGATGTCGAATGAGAAAGTGGGCGACGTCGTCCTTCCCAAATGGGCCAAATCCCCAGAAGATTTTATCCACAAGCACCGTAAAGCCCTGGTAAGAGGAGCAATGCGCCACATTGCACAGGCAGGCAGGGCAATGGAGAGAAAGGAAGATTTTATTGCTATAAAAAACACTTAAAAGGTAAAGGGACCCCTGACCATTAGGTCCAGTCGTGACCGACTCTGGGGTTGCGCGCTCATCTCGCTCTATAGACCGAGGGAGCCGGCGTTTGTCCGCAGACAGCTTCCGGGTCATGTGGCCAGCATGACTAAGCCACTTCTGGCGAACCAGAGCAGCGCATGGAAACGCCCTTTACCTTCCCGCCGGAGCGGTACCTATTTATCTACTTGCACTTGACGTGCTTTCGAACTGCTAGGTTGGCAGGAGCAGGGACTGAGCAACGGGAGCTCACCCCGTCGCGGGGATTCGAACCGCCGATCTTCTGATCGGCAAGTCCTAGGCTCTGTGGTTTAACCCACAGCGCCACCCACGTCCATTATTATAAATAATAATAATACCCTCCTTTTCCTTTAGTTTCAACTAAGCCCAAATGCTTTAATTGCTGAGGGCAATTTCTGAAAGTCGAGGGCTGTTCTGTATCTTCTTTTTTTTCTGAGGCCATTTCATTCTGGCTGTAGTTAGGGAAATCAAGTACGCTACGTGCCCTTTTCCAAACAGTGAGCGACACGCTTTTATTAAATTCCTTCTTTTCAGTCTCATATAGAGGACACCTTGGAGTCTTAGCGATGTGCAAATCCATTTTAAAATTTAAAAATATGCTGAAACTGGTCAGAATAACCTGACTTGGGGGGGTGGGCTGCTTTTTCCCTCGTGAAGCAGGTCTACCTGCATTGGGATTTGCAAAACAAACAAACAAGAAGTAGTAGTAGTAGTAGTAGTAGTAATAATAATAATAATAATAATAATAATAATAATAATATAATTAATAAATAATAATAATAATAATAATAATAATAATAATAATAATAATAATAAAAAAAAATTTTTATTTATATCCCTTCCTCCCCAGCCAAAGCCGGGCTCATAGGAGCTAACAACAATAAAAGTAACACAGCATTCTAAAATCAATTCATTTTAAAATCAATTCAAAATCAAATTAATGGCAACCAAAAAAGATGCAGAAAGTTTAAATAAATATAATAATAAATAAATTCTTATTTATACCCCGCCCTTCCTGGTTTAAAAACCGGGCTCAGGGCGGCTAACAGCAAATATAAAACATTGATTAAAATGCGACTTAAAAACAGCATGAAATACAACATAAAATGCAGCATCAATATCAATAAAATTCAAAAATTCACGGGTCATTGGGGGGGGGGGGAATTGTTTACTTGCCGTGTCTCTGCATTTCAGTTACGGTGGTACCTTGGTTTTCAAACAGAATGCGTTCCAGGAGTCCGTTCGACTCCCAGGACCGTTCAAAAACCAAAGCGCAGCTTCCAATTGGCTGCAGGAGCGTTCCTCAGCAGCCAATCAGAAGCCATGCCGGATGTCTGGCTTCTGGAAATCATTCAAAAGCCAGAACGCTCACTTCCGTGTTTCAATCATTCGGGAGCCGATTTGTTCAGGAGTCAAGGCGTTCGGCTGCCAAGGTACGGCGGTATTTGTCTCTGAGCAGATTGCGCCCCAGGGAAAGCGGTGGTGGTCTTTTTTAATGGTTGGGTGGCGTGCAAACTGTCCTGTGCTGTGCTTCGATCTCATCATCATCCCCTTGTGTCTGTGGCAGGAGTCGGAGTATGTGTCTGCCCACCTCCACGAGTGGATTGACTTGATCTTTGGGTACAAACAGCAGGGCCCAGCCGCTGTGGAAGCGCTGAACGTCTTCTATTACTGCACGTATGAAGGTAAGGTGAGACCTCATTGCATCCATTTGATGATCTGCAATTTGATGATCTCCTTCTACAGTGGTGCCCCGCAAGACGAACGCCTCGGAAGACGGAAAACCCGCTAGACGAAAGGGTTTTCCGTTTTGGAGGCACTTCGCAAAACGAATTTCCCTATGGGCTTGCTTCGCAAGACGAAAACGTCTTGCGAGTCTTGCGATTTTTTCTACATGGTGCCTAGGGAACAATTTGTGCCTTAATATCAGCAAGACAAAGGAGATGGCGTTGGACTTTCGGAGGAAGAGAGGAGAACTAGGCCCGCTGTACATCGGGGAGGGCTGTGTGGAGAGAGTCTCTTCCTTTAAATTCCTAGGAGTTTATCTCAGTGAAGCCCTTACTTGGAAAATAAATACAACCCAGGTGGTTAAGAAAGCCCAACAGAGACTCCATCTCCTCAGAGTATTGCAGAAGAACGATGTCAATCAACATCTGATTATCTCCTTCTACCGGTCCACAATGGAAAGTGTCCTTTCCTACTGCATCACGGTGTGGGACGCTGGTTTGACATCATCTGATAGGAAGTGCCTACAGAGGGTGGTGAATACAGCACAAGATATTATGGGCTGTCCTGTGAATCCACTGGATGAAACAATTTAAGAACGTTGCCTCAGGAGAGTGAGGAAAATTCTCAGGGATGAGTCACACCCTGGCCGGCACTTTCTTGATCTCCTGCCCTGGGGCAGAAGATATAGAAGCAGGATTAGTCGCACCAACAGGGTAAAGAACAGCTTCTATCCCTGGGCTGTTAGGCTGCTGAATGAAAAGATAACAACAGAGCAACTGACTTTCGGGTTTGGTGTGTGTGTGTCAGTAAACGAGGGGAATTAAGACTAAGAGAGCTGAGTGGCGGGTGCTCGTGTAATCTCACTGTATACAAGTTGTACAAGTGACAATAAAGTATTTCAATTTTATTTCAATCTGTTGCGTCAGGTTGGGCTAGAAGACCTCAGGGGTCTTTTCTAACTCTGTGATTCTGTGGGTACATATCGGGGTAGTACCTTGGGTGGGAGACACATTGTGCTCCTTCAAGGGTTGTCTGTCTCACCTGTGGCTCCTAGACGCTGTCTGCATGCAACAGCAGCCCAGGAAACGGCTTTGACAGGCCGGCTAAACCAGGTGAGGGGAGCAGATGGGGCTCAAACCCTCAGTGAGTTGGGAATTTTCCCTAAATGCAAAAAAGGCAGTGGCAGATGGAGTTGATGAGACCAAGCGTGGGTCCAATAGTCAATGCACTCTATGTGGGGCAACCACATAGAGGAAGAACTTCCTGGCAGTAAGAGCTGTTCGACAGTGGAATTTGCTGCCAAGGAGTGTGGTGGAGTCTCCTTCTTGGGAGGTCTTTAAGCAGAGGCTTGACAACCATATGTCAGGAGTGCTCTGATGGTGTTTCCTGCTTGGCAGGGGGTTGGACTCGATGGCCCTTGGGGTCTCTTCCAACTCTATGATTCTATGATTCTATGATTCTATGAACCTTTGAAGGTGACTCGGAAACTACAACTAATCCAGAATGCAGCAGCAAGACTGGTGATTGGGAGCGGCCGCCAAGACCACATAACACCAGTCCTGAAAGACCCACACTGGCTCCCAGTATGTTTCCGAGCACAATTCAAAGTGTTGGTGCCGACCTTTAGAGCCCTAAATGGCCCAGTATACCTGAAGGGGCGTCTCCACCCCCATCGTTCTGCCCGGACATTGAGGTCCAGCACTGAGGGCCTTCTGGCAGTTCCCTCCCTGCGAGAAGCGAGGTTACAGGGAACCAGGCAGAGGGCCTTCTTGGTAGTGGCACCCGCCCTGTGGAACGCCGTTCCATCAGATGTCAAGGAAATAAACAACTACCTGACTTTTAGAAGACATCTGAAGGCAGCCCTGTTTAGGGAAGTTTTTAACGTTTGAAGTTCTATTCTCTTTTTAGTGTTCTGTTGGGAGCCGCCCAGAGTGGCTGGGGAAACCCAGCCAGGTGAGCAGGGTATAGATAATAAAAATAATAATTATTATTATTATTATTATTATTATTATTATTATTATTATATTTATTAAAGAAGGCAGTTTTTGCATGGTCTGCAGAGGGAAGTGAGGGGCAGATGGGCTGGGAAGGGAGCCCATCCAGGAGACGAAAAACTCTGACCCTAAACCTTCTGCCTTGTGGGATTTCTTCGGGAGAAGGAAACGGTCAGGATCCAACCCTACTCCAGTGCGGAGTGCAGTCCCTAACTGCTGCATCTTGCGGGCCACAGGTCCCCCAGTCCTGATTTACACCGCACTTCGTATGTCCCTCATGCCACCCGAAATCTATTTCAGGGGCGGTTGACCTGGATGCCATCGCCGACGAGACCCAAAGGAAGGCTCTGGAGGGCATCATCAGTAACTTTGGGCAGACCCCCTGCCAGCTGCTGAAGGTAGGAGGAGCCGTCAAGGTGTCTTGCGGATTTTTGCCCAGAAGGCAACGGGGGGGGGGGCGACACACACCTGACCTGTAGGCAGGCGGCCATTTTGCAAGGCCCAGGTGGAAGATGGCAGAAGGCGGGCAATGCCCTGGTTTGCATTTCTCTGCTTCTCTTTCTCGTTGAAAATAGGGTCTATTTTTAAATTTCACATACGGCTTACAGCTTCTGTTTCAGATTTATTTCATTGTGTGTATATCCCACATTTTTAAGTAGCTCAAGGCGGTGTACACAGTGGTCCCCCCCCCTCCCCATTTTCACCCCACAACAACCCTGCAAAGTAGGTTAGGCTGAGAAGCCGTGACGGGCCCAAGGTCACCCAGTGCGCTTCGTGGCTGAGGGAGGATTCGAACCCAGCTCTCTCACAGGTCCTAACCTGACACTGACAGCAGCACCGTACCCAATTTGCAACAGCAGAATGGGGGGGGGGAGTGTTGGTGGTTTAATGCGCCATTGACGCCTTTTAATAATAATATACAGTGATACCTCAGGTTAAGAACTTAATTCGTTCTTGAGGTCCGTTCTTAAGCTGAAACCGTCCTTAACCTGATGTACCACTTTAGCTAATAGGGCCTCCCGCTGCCGCTGCACCACAGTGCATTAGGTCCAGTTGTGGCCGACTCTGGGGTTGCGGCACTCATCTCGCTTTATTGGCCAAGGGAGCTGGCGTACAGCTTCCAGGTCATGTGGCCAGCAGGACTAAGACACTTCTGGCAAACCAGAGCAGCGCACGAAAGCGCCATTTACCTTCCCACCGGAGCGGTACCTATTTATCTTGTGATGGGATAATGAGCTGCTTGTGCGTAAAAGCTTGATCCCTCTGGGGTTTGGCTGGTCATCCAAACCGATGCACTAACGGAGCCCCCAAAGCATGACTCCGTCAGTCGCTGGTAGAATCTGACAGTGGGCGTCTACGGAATCTACGCCAACATAAAAGCTGTTTGACAGACATGCGCTTTCGTGACTCTCTGCGTGACAGTTTCCGGCGAAGGGTGGGCGTTCCCAACGGGGGTCCCGTTACCTCTCCACTACTCTCACTGGAAGCATCCCAGAGCCTCCCCTCCACTGTGACTCCTGCACTCCCCCTGCTGGTTCCCTCTTCTGCTGCAGATTCTCTCCTATTCTCCTGGAGCCTGTCCACCACCTGTCTCTCCGATGGCAGTTCCCTGACATCCACCTCCCCCCCAGGGCCCCCTTCACCCCCTCCCGCCTCCTCTCCCACTGGCGGTGAGGGCGGAAAGCCCCTGAAGGAACTCTCCTCGTCGTCCGAGGATTCTAACACTTCCAGCCACGGCGTACCGTCTCTCTCCCCGTCTTCCTCTTCTTCGTCGGAGTCGGCTTCTTCACCCACCCCTGACTCTGGGAACCCTTCAAACTCCCCTTCCTCATCGGTGGTCCCAAAGTGTTCCCTTCTAAATCGAGCCACGGGTTGCGGTTTTCTAGGGAAACGCTGATGAAATGTTTCTATTAAAACCTCGTCATTGACTACCTCTGCTGGTACCCAAGTGTTTTCCGACTCTGCTTCCCCCTCCCATTCTACCAGATATTCCACCTGATTCCCCTTCCACCTGGAATCAATGATTCCTGCCACGTTCATGTCGCGCTCTCTCTCTTCTATCACGGGCGTTTGGGTGGCCTCTCTCTCACGCTCCCCCCACTCACGTCCCTCTCGGTACGGCGACAGTAATGACCTGTGAAATACTGGGTGTAATTTCATGTGACTGGGCAGCCTGAGTTTGAATGCCACTGGGTTGACCTGCTGTGTGACCTCAAAGGGTCCCAATCTTTTGGGCCTCAATTTCTTACTCCCGCCCTTGAACGGTAGCCCTTGGGTGGACAACCACACCCGGTCCCCCACCCTTATAGTTTCACCCTCCCTCCTATTTCTGTCTGCTTGCTTCTTATATTCTTCCTTGGCTTTCTCTAAGTTAAGTTGAAGCTGACGGTGGATCGCCTCCATCTCTTCAAAAAAATATTCCGCCGCCGGCACGCTCCACCTCTCCCCTCCCTCTCCTGGGAATGCCCGGGGGTGACACCCATAATTTGCCAGGAAGGGACTCATCCCTGTGGACACGTTCTCCGCGTTGTTGTAGGCAAATTCTGCTAGAGGTAACTTATCCACCCAATCATTTTCTCTGTCTTTTACATAACACCTCAGGTATTGTTGTAAAACCCCATTTGCCCTTTCCGCTTGCCCATTGGTTTCTGGGTGCCGGGCAGTTGAGAAATTGAGTTCTACGTGCAGTAAGCTCATAAGTTTCCTCCAGAACCTGGAAGTAAATTGTTTCCCTCTGTCGCTCAAAACCCTCAAGGGGGCGCCATGCAACTTAAAAATATGTTCTACAAACAACTTGGCGGTTTCCTCCGCTGTGACTGCATGTGAACAGGCTATAAAATGACACATCTTGGTTAATTGATCTACCACCACCATGACAGCTGTTTTGCCTTTGGATTTTGGAAGGTCCGTCATAAAATCTATGGATACTGCCTCCCATGGCCTTTCGGGCGTGGGTAAGGGTTGTAATAGCCCCGCTGGCGCCACCCTCTCTCCTTTCGCTCGCTGGCACCTGTCGCAACCCCTGACATATTCCTGTACGTCCTCCCTCACCTTGGGCCACCAAAACTCCCTGGTAACCAACCACATGGTTTTGTGCTGTCCAAAATGTCCCGCTGTGGGGCTGTCATGCAACTGCTTGAGTACTCTGCCCCTCAGTTCCCCGTCGGGTATGTACAGTGCCCCTTTGTAATACAACGCCCCGTTCTTTTCTTCGAACCCCCCTGTGTTCTCCTCTGTCCTCCGGAGCTCTCTGAGTTTCTCTTGGGCGTATTCATCGTTCTCCGTACCCTCTATCAGTTCCCTCTGCCCCACCAATGCCGCCCCACACACCCAGCGGTCTTCAGGGATTACATGCCTTGCCTCAGGCGCTCCCTCCCCCTCTAAGTACTCAGGTTTCCTGGAAAGAGCGTCCGCCCTCACGTTCTCGGAGCCGGGTACGTAACGAATCTCAAAGTGGAATTTGGAGAACTCCTGGGCCCATCTCACTTGTCTCTGGTTCAGCACTCGGGCTGTTCTCCAGTATTCCAGATTTTTGTGGTCAGTTCGGACTTGAACCTTGTGCTGCGCCCCAATCAGTAAGTGCCGCCATTTCCGGAATGCTTCATGAATGGCGAGCAGTTCTCGGTCGTACACTGTGTAGTTCCTCTCGGATTTGTTCAACTTCCGCGAGAAGAATGCACACGGTCTCCATTCAGACGTATCTTTTCCCGGCTGGAGAAGAACGGCCCCCACCGCTCGGTCTGACGCGTCAGTCTCCACTCTCATTGGTTGTTGTAGATCCACGTGCAAAAGTTGCTCTTCCGACGCAAACGCCTGCTTTAAGCGTTCGAACGCCCTCTGCGCTTCTCCCGTCCAAACAAATTTCTTTTTGCTACTAAGACAATCCGTGATGGGCGCTGTTAAATGGGCAAAGTTTTTGATGAACTTCCTATAGAAGTTTCCGAAGCCCAGGAACCTTTGCACGTCCTTCTTGGTCTTTGGTGTTTTCCATTCCAGTACCGCTTGAACCTTGCTGGGATCCATGGCCAATCCCTTGTCAGACAACCGGTACCCCAGGAATTCCACCTCCTTGGTATGAAACTGACACTTCTCCAGTTTCACCCACAGCCGGTTTTCTCGCAGCTTGCTCAGTACCTCTCTTACATCTCGCACATGCTGCTCCTCGTTGTCTGAGTACACCAGGACGTCATCTAAGAACGCTACGCAGTTCTTGTAGAGCAGTGGCCCCAGGACGTGATTCATGAATGATTGAAAACAGGCGGAGCCCGCTTGTAATCCGAAAGGCATAACCAAGTACTCAAAGGCCCCCAAGGGGGTGAACATAGTGGTCTTCCACTCATCCCCCTTTCTCACACGTATCAAGTTATATGCCCCCCTAAGGTCCAGCTTGGTAAAAATTTTCCCTTTTCTCACCCGTGTTAGAATGTCATCAATTCTGGGCATAGGGAAAGTCACTGGTTCTGACACTGCATTTAGGGCCCTGAAATCACATACAAGCCTGGGCTTGCCCGTGTTTTTTTTGTCCACAAAGAACACTGGGCTGCCCCCCACCGCTCGTGACTCTCTGATGAAACCTCGCTTGAGATTCTTGTCAATGAACTCCCTTAACTCCTGCATCTCACTGTCTGACATTGCATACAGCTTGCCCACTGGCAATTGTGCTCCTGGGAGTAAGGTAATTTGACAATCAAAGGGTCTGTGCGGGGGCAGCTTATCTGCTTCTTTTTCGCTGAATACGTCAATCAAGTCAGCGTATTGTGGTGGCACCCTCCCCTTGTCCATCATTTCCATCCCTGCTAGAGTGGCCCTGGCGCCTGCCTGAGCCTCTCCCTCCTTGCAGTGTTCTAGGCAATGTGCTGATCCAAAGGAAACCACTCTCTGATGCCAGCCTACTAGCGGATCGTGTAGCGCCAGCCAGCTCATACCCAAGATAATAGGAGCTCCTCCCAAGGTGGCTACGTTAAACGCTATCAGTTCGGTGTGTCGTGCCACCCTCATTATCATTGGTACAGTCTGTTGGCTCACTTCTCCTCTCAACAGCTCCCTCCCATCAATCGTGGTAACCTGCAAAGGCTTACTCAATGGGATAGTCTGTATCTGGTGTGCAGCTGCAAACTCTTTGCTCATGAAATTACATGAGCTACCTGAATCCAATAGCGCCTTTATCTTCAGTGGGTGTCCGTTTGCCAGTTCCAGCAACACCTCTATCACAAGCGCTGGTCTTGGAGGTTCCGGCGTGGGCACATTCATTACTCCCTGGCCTGGCTGCTGTGCCCTGATGTTGGCAACCAGGCGTTGGCTTTTACTTGCTCCGTGATTTCTTCTTCCTCCTTCCCCCCAACAGTTCCCGCCATCCCTTGCCATTCCTTCCTTTGCGGACAGACTCTGGCAAAGTGACCTGGCTGTTGGCAGAGATAGCATCTCTTGCCGCTCTTTCCCTCCTTCTTCCACCCTTCACTGGTGTTTGAAACTGCGCGCGCGCGCGCTGTTCCAAGTTCCATCGGCTCTGCTGGCGGGAAAGGCTGCTCCGGAATCTCTGGAATGCGGAAGTCCTTCCAACGTTCCCCCTTTCCTTCCCGCTTTTCCATAGCTCTAGCTTCCTGGCGTGCCCCAATGGACAGCGCTGATTTAGTCAGCTGATCCATAGACTCCGCCCTAGGCGCCCGGGAAAGTTCATCTTTCACTGCCGGAGAGAGACCTTCTTCAAACAGCATTTGAATAGGTTCACTAGCAAGGTCCCACCCAAGTCTATGAATCAGCATGGTGAACTCAGTCCAGTACTCACGTACAGATCGGCTCCCCTGTTTACACGCCATTAACTGCCTGCGCACCACTCCCTGCTCGATCTCGCTGGAAAACATCAAGTCCATGGCGCGGAAAAACTTCATTGTGTCCTTTAAGTTACAGATAGGTAGCCGTGTTGATCTGCCATAGTCAAAACAAAACAAATTCCTTCCAGTAGCACCTTAAAGACCAACTAAGTCAGTTCTTGGTATGAGCTTTCGTGTGCATGCACACTTCTTCAGATACACTGAAACAGAAGTTTCCAGACCATTCTATATAGTGAGAAGGTGGGGAGGGGTATTACTCAGAAGGGTGGTGGGAATGGGTGATTGGCAGATAGCTGTGATGAGCCTGTTGACGACTCTTAATGACTGCAATAGGTCTTACAGGAAAAAGCAAGGGGTGAAAAGGTGAAAGATGGCTTTGTCATGTATAATGAGATAAGAATCCAAGGTCTTTGTTCAGACCAGGTTTCTCCATTGTTTTGAGTTTGGTGATAAGTTGTAATTAGACTGGAAAGAGAAGCTGCTGAATTACAACTTATCACCAAACTCAAAACAATGGAGAAACCTGGTCTGAACAAAGACCTTGGATTCTTATCTCATTATACATGACAAAGCCATCTTTCACCTTTTCACCCCTTGCTTTTTCCTGTAAGACCTATTGCAGTCATTAAGAGTCGTCAACAGGCTCATCACAGCTATCTGCCAATCACCCATTCCCACCACCCTTCTGAGTAATACCCCTCCCCACCTTCTCACTATATAGAATGGTCTGGAAACTTCTGTTTCAGTGTATCTGAAGAAGTGTGCATGCACACGAAAGCTCATACCAAGAACTGACTTAGTTGGTCTTTAAGGTGCTACTGGAAGGAATTTGTTTTGTTGTGTCCTTTAAGATTTCATTATTGGCTGCCATCAGGGGCCGAACCCAGTCCCTCGCCCCTCCCTCTAGATGGCCAATCACGTACGCCACTCTAGAGTTCTCGTCGGGGAAGTCATCAAACAGCAGATTGAGAGCATATTGCATCTCTGTCCTAAAGGCTTGATAGTTCCGGGGATCCCCCCCAAATTTCTGCACCAGTCCAGGCACCCGTCTGGCAAGTGGGGTGGTCTTCCCCTTATCTGCATCTTGAGCCCTCCTCTCCTCGAGCCTCGCCGTTTGCAGTGCCAGCTGGACCTCCAACGCCCTGTACCTTTGTTCCAGGCTTGGATCTGCCCCGGCTCCTGCTCCCCCGGTTCCGGCTGGTTCGCTCATGATGCCTTCTGCTTGCACAAGCTGCTTTCAAAGTCTGTCAGATTGCTGTGATGGGATAATGAGCTGCTTGTGCGTAAAAGCTTGATCCCTCTGGGGTTTGGCTGGTCATCCAAACCGATGCACTAACGGAGCCCCCAAAGCATGACTCCGTCAGTCGCTGGTAGAATCTGACAGTGGGCGTCTACGGAATCTACGCCAACATAAAAGCTGTTTGACAGACATGCGCTTTCGTGACTCTCTGCGTGACAGTTTCCGGCGAAGGGTGGGCGTTCCCAACGGGGGTCCCGTTACCTCTCCACTACTCTCACTGGAAGCATCCCAGAGCCTCCCCTCCGCTGTGACTCCTGCACTCCCCCTGCTGGTTCCCTCTTCTGCTGCAGATTCTCTCCTATTCTCCTGGAGCCTGTCCACCACCTGTCTCTCCGATGGCAGTTCCCTGACATATCTACTTGCACTTTGACGTGCTTTCGAACTGCTAGGTTGGCAGGAGCAGGGACTGAGCAACGGGAGCTCACTCCGTCGCAGGGATTCGAACCGCCGACCTTCTGATCGGCAAGTCCTAGGCTGTGTGGTTTAACCCACAGCGCCACCTGCGTCCCGTGTGGATTGTACAGGACAGCAAATAGGCGGGGGCCATAAGAAACCAAGGTTTGACACACAAAGTTAAATAGGGTGCAACATGCCACTATCCCATTTGAAATATCCTGCTCCCTCCCTCCTCTAGGAGCCCCATCCAGCCCGGCTCTCTGCCGAAAACGCAGCGTCCAAGAGACTCTCTCGCCTGGACACCATCCCCTCCAATGTCTTTGAGAACCTCAGCGAGCTCAAGTCCTTCTTTGCTGAAGTAAGTCTATTTCCTCCAGGGTGTGATTTTGTGTGTAAAATACTGTCATACCTCATGTCACATCCGCTTCACGTTACGTTCTTTAAGGTTACGTCCCGCGGCGACCCGGAAGTACCGGAAAGGGTTACTTCCGGGTTTCGCTGCTCGTGCATGCGCAGATGCGCAAAATGATGTCACGTGCGTGCGCAGATGCGGCGAATCACAACCCGTGTGTGTTCAGACACGCCGCTGAGGGTTGCGTTCTTTTCATGTTGTGAACGGGCCTTTGGAACGGATCCCGTTCACAAGCAGAGGTACCACTGGCACGCGCAAACACACCGCAGTTCAAGAAGGGTGTTGACAAGTTGGAACATGCACAAAGGGAGGGCAGCCGATAGGATCAAGGGTCTGGAGACCAAGCCTGATGAGGAACGGTCGAAGGAACTTGGGATGCTTAGCCCGGGGAAGAAGAGAAGACTTGAGAGGTGATATGAGAGCCGTCTTCAAATATCTGAAGGGTTGCCCCGTGGCAGACAGAAGAAGCCTGTTTTCTCCTGTTCCTGGAGGGTGGGACTCGAACCAGCGACTTCCAAGTTATAAGAACGGAGAGTCCATCTCAACATCAGGAAGAACATTCTGGTTCCAAGAGCTTTTCAGGAGGGGAACAGACCCCCATGAGAAGTGGTGGACTCTCCTTCCTCGGAGGTTTTTAAGCAGAGGTTGGGTGGCTGTGGATCCTTTAGTTTGAGATTCCTGCCTTGAAAGGGGGTTGGACCAGATGACCGTTCAGTGCCCCTCAGTTGTATGATACGTATGAAAGGGCATTGCCACCCGCCTATCTCCTGCAACTCCCTTTCCTTTCCCAGAGCAAGGCTGGAGGTGGGTGTGTTCCTTTTCTGTAGCTGGTGGTGGGGAATTATCACAAAGGCGGGAACCGCAACACGGCACAGATTTTGCCGAAACCAAGCGGCAAAACGCAGTGACTCGTCTCGTTCTTTTTCAGAGCATCAGCGACGGGATCCCCCTGGTCCAGGCCGTGGTCCCCAAAAACCAAGCCCACTCCTTCATGACTCAGGGATATCCCGATATGCTGGTAGGTTCAAACTAATAATAATAATAATAATAATAATAATAATAATAATAATAATTTATTATTTATACCCTACCCATGTGGCTGGGTTTTCCCAGCCACTCTGGGCGGCATCCAACTGAATATTAAAAACAATACAGCGTCAGACATTATAAACATCCCTAAACAGTTGTCTTTTAAAAGTAAAATAGTTTTATTGCCTTGACATCTGCTGGGAGGGCGTTCCACAGGGCGGGGGCCACCACCGAGAAGGCCCTCTGATCAGAAAACTGATGCTTTTCTCCCAAGGCCTCCTTGCAGGGGGGTTGGAGTAGATTACATTTTGGGGTCCCCTTCCAATTCTGCAACAATTCTACGGCTCTTTGGGTGGGCATCCCCTTGTCCCAGGAAGGATGCCGTGATTCCTGTTTGCCCTCTTTCTTCCCCACCTCCCCTTCATCGCTGTGAGCTGCCTTCCTGCCTCTCTTATTGACTAATCTGCCCCCCCCAAACTTCTTCCAGGTCACTGTCAGTGCCAACGGGCTCCTGGGCACGCACGGCTGGTTGCCCTACGACAAGAACATCTCCAACTATTTCAGCTTCACCAAAGACCCCACCGTCTCCAACGCAAAGTGAGTCTGGGCTTCGCTCCCAACTTGTCGTGAATTCTCCGCGGCGCTTTAGCAGAAATGCTCAGAGTTCCAGGTTCTTCGGCGCAATATATTTATTCTGAGCTATATATACAAATGGGGAGATGCAGGTGGTGCTGTGGGTTAAACCACAGAGCCTAGGACTTGCCGATCAGAAGGTCGGTGGTTCGAATCCCCGCGACGGGGTGAACGCCTGTTGCTCGGTCCTGCTCCTGCCAACCTAGCAGTTTGAAAGCACGTCAAAGTGCAAGTAGATAAATAGGTACCGCTCTGGCAGGAAGGTAAACGGCGTTTCCGTGCGCCGCTCTGGTTCGCCAGAAGCAGCTTAGTCATGCTGGCCACATGACCCGGAAGCTGTATGCCAGCTCCCTCGGCCAATAAAGCGAGATGAGCGCTGCAACTCCAGAGTCGGCCACGACTGGACCTAATGGTCAGGGGCCCCTTTACCTTTAGGGCACTGCAGCAGGGGACGCGGGTGGCGCTGTGGGTTAAACCACAGAGCCTAGGACTTGCCGATCAGAAGGTCAGTGGTTCAGATCCCCACGACGGGGTGAGCTCCCGTTGCTCGGTCAACCTAGCAGTTCGAAAGCAAATCAAAGTGCAAGTAGATAAATAGGTACCACTCCGGTTAAATGGCGTTTCCGTGCGCTGCTCTGGTTCGCCAGAAGCGGCTTAGTTGTTTGACAGTGGAATTTGCTGCCAAGGAGTGTGGTGGAGTCTCCTTCTTTGGAGGTCTTTAAGCAGAGGCTTGACAACCATATGTCAGGAGTGCTCTGATGGTGTTTCCTGCTTGGCAGGGGGTTGGACTCGATGCCCCTTGTGGTCTCTTCCAACTCTATGATTCTATGATTCTATGCTGGCCACATGGCTCGGAAGCTTCGCTGCTTGGCAGAGTACATCTGTCTCTCTTTCTCCCTCCCTCCTGCTAGGACCCAGCGCTTCCTGTATGGACCCGTTGCTCCAGGGGTGGAGGTGTCCTCCAAGACGCTGACGGTCTCTCACGACGGGAAGCTTCTCTTCAGCGGAGGCCACTGGGACAACAGCTTGCGGGTGACGTCCCTCAGCCGAGGGAAGGTTGTGGGACACATCAACAGGCACATAGGTAGGAGGCCACAACTCGCAAGAAGAGAGACTCCCTTCTGAAAATCGCGAGGAATCGAAAAACAGAGCATGCTGAACGTCTAAATGCCAGCGTATTATTTTCCACCCTCGAGTGCAGGCTCTGGCACCCGGAGAATTGCTGCTTCCCTTTCGTTCTGTCTTTAATCTTAGAAGGGCATGTTTCTAGTCGTCATGGCTACAGAGAGAAGAGAATGGAAACATCCGAGTGCTGTTTCTTTCCTTTTCTGTGAACCTTCTTGCCCGCGATTTGAAAATAATTTTGAAAGCATGCCTGAGGGACTTCAAGCTTAACTAACCACAGAAAAGCTAGCATATGTGTACTAATTCTAGTAAATGCATGCTAACGGAGAAGGGAAGGAGGATTTTCAGACGAGCAATTCTCTTAATTCCAATAGTATTATTGTTCTGTTACCTCTTCCTAGAGTTTATTTCCCGTTTTGTTCACTGAAAGTTTGAAGAATGTCATCCTAGTGAGCAGTGGCTAAACTGGTGGTTCTTCTTTGTTTCCTGTCGTTAAAGTTATCTTACTATTGCGTCCCTGACACATCCTTTTCTGCCTGCGGGGAGTTGTCCTTGAATGCTCCTCCATTTGTACATATGTACCGTATTTTCCAGCGTATAAGACGACTGGGTGTATAAGACGACCCCCAACTTTTCCAGTTGAAATAATAGTGTTTGGGATATACTCGCCGTATAAGACCACCCCTCTTCCAACGCACACCAAATAAAAATTAAAAAAACCAGTCTCTAGTCCGGCTCGGAAATCTGCTTCACTTCCCAGTGGCCGGGGGGGGGGGGGGGTGTGGCCGGGTCCGTTTAAACAGAGGAGCGAGCTGGAGGGCTTCCTCTTTGGCTTGCTTTCTCAATCGCTAGGACGTCACTGAACTCTCGGTTATTGCTTTTGTCGGACCTGCTGTAGCATTTAGGGGGGATTTTTTACTGCTTTTGTTGAGCCGCTCTCGTGGAATTTGCTAGTGGTCTACTACCGGGAGCAGTTAGGGTTGTTCTGTTGCTGGTGATTGGGGGGGGGGCTTCTGGGGCCAATTTTCAAGCGTATTTCTGCTTCATCTAGAGACCTTGGTGTCCTGTGATTTAATTTGCTGTCGTTTTGCCCTTTGGTGGGGAGTTGCTGCAGGAGCTGCTGCTGTAGCCGGCGTATAAGACGACCCCCGACTTTTGAGAAGATTTTCCTGGGTTAAAAAGTAGTCTTATACGCCAGAAAATACAGTATATATGTTTATCCCCTGCGTGCAGATAAGGTAACTAACTGGGGACCGTTATCCGCATGTTTCTGTTTTGGTGATCCCCTCTCCTCTCCCTGCAGACGTCATCACTTGCCTGGCCTTAGATCTGTGCGGAATCTACCTCATATCCGGGTCACGGGATACCACCTGCATGGTTTGGCAGGTCCTGCAGCAGGTAAGAGGAGGGTTGGACTGGATGACCCTCCCAGCTCTACGGTTCTGAGAGATTCGATTCACGGCCTTTTCTCCTCTGCCCCAGGGTGGCTTCTCCTGTGGCCTGGCACCCAAGCCCGTCCAGGTCCTCTACGGGCACGACGACGAAGTCACGTGCGTCGCCATCAGCACTGAGTTGGACATGGCCGTCTCGGGGTCAAAGGTGAGCCGTCTGCATGTGCCTTCCGGGCTGGACGCGGCTTTTCTGGATCTCCTGTGGGAGCGCCGCTTAGCAGGGACCTCATTCTTGTCCGCGGCCTCCTTCTGGTACACACGCAGTTGAACCCAGAAGATTCTGATGACAAGAGGCAGAAGGGTGTCTATGAGCCTCACAAAGGCTTGGACCAAATCTATGCTTCCAGGTGCCATAAGAAAGCTGCAGATATAGCGCAGGATAGTGCGCACCCCAGAAATGATCTCTTTCAGCTTCTGCCTTCTGGAAGAAGGTCCAGGGTTATAAAGACTAAGACTAGCCGCCTAAGAAACAGTTTCTACCCAAAGGCAATTCTGGTTTTAAACGCAGTATAAGGAGTCTCTATAGGGGTATATTGTATTTTAAAATGGGGTTTCAGAGTTTTTAGGGGTTTTTGAATGGCTTATGTGGATTTTCCATTGTTCCGTATGGGACAGTGACAATAAAGATATAGCATCGGATTGTTGGGCTTGGTGAAGATTTGACGTTTTCATCCCCCCAAAGTTTTTGATTTGAGTTTCTACTGAAATGAGGCTGCATTTTAATGTTGCACTTTAATCTAGTTTTTAAGTTGTATTTTAATCAATTGTTTTTATACCTGGTGTTAGCCACCCTGAGCCCGGTCTTGGCTGCGGAGGGCGGGGTATAAATAAAAATTATTGTTGTTGTTATTATTATTATTATTATTATTATTATTATTATTATGCACTCTCTTTCTCTCTCCCCGCGTTCCCTTCCTTGGCATCCTTCTCATCGCGGAAAACTTTCTCTTCTTCCAGGACGGCACCGTCATTGTGCACACCGTCCGCCGAGGCCAGTTCATGCAGTCGTTCCGGCCTCCTTGCGAGAGCTCCCTGCCAGTGACCGTCTCCAACCTCACCATGGGGCACGAGGGGCAGGTTGTGGTGCAGACGACAGTGGAAGGGAGAGCCTCTCTGAAGGTGGGCTGTGGGGGGCCTTACTTGGGGGGGGGCGAAGCAGGCGGGTCACCTTGGCGGATGAGAGAGAGACAAATCCCAAGCAATTCTTAAATGGGTCTCTTTCTGCAGCGCAGGGACCTTTGTAAGAACAAACTGGGGGCTTGTAGAATCAGGACGGAAGGAGCCTACGGAGCCAAAATCTCATTCAGTGTCGGTTTTTATTGTAGCGTTCCCAAAGCAAGGAAGGATTGGACTTGCTTGAATTATTATATTTTATTTGATTAATAAAATGCACACAAGGCTTGACCAGCAAGACTCTGGGAGGAGTGCGTATAATAATAATAATTCACCCGTATAATAATTCACCTGTCCACCCCTTGGCCCAGGTCGTTTTAGAGTGGTACCTCGAGTTAAGTACTTAATTCGTTCCGGAGGTCCGTACTTAACCTGAAACTGTTCTTAACCTGAAGCACCACTTTAGCTAATGGGGCCTCCTGCTGCCGCTGGAGCACGATTTCTGTTCTCATCCTGAAGCAAAGTTCTTAACCTGAAGCACTATTTCTGGGTTAGCGGAGTCTGTAACCTGAAGCGTATGTAACCCAAGGTACCACTGTATTCACAAAAGAACTTTTCACACAGTGTTCGTAAGAACCAATCAGATTTCCTCTGAGCATTTCGGAAAACCCCACGTGGGGACAAAGTCAGATCAGAAGTAATCCTGTTAACTACAAAGACTACTCTGAGCATGCATACATACAGTGGTGCCCCGCAAGACGAACGCCTCGCAAGACGGAAAACCCGCTAGACGAAAGGGTTTTCCGTTTTGGAGGCGCTTCGCAAAACAAATTTCCCTATGGGCTTGCTTCGCAAGACGAAAATGTCTTGCGAGTTCCTGCGGTTTTTTCCCCCTTCTTCTAAGTCGCTAAGCCGCTTATCAGCTGATCTGCTGATAAGCCGCTTAACAGCTGATCCGCTAAAAGCCGCTAAACTGCTCATAGCGCTAATCCGCTAAGCTGTCAATGGGCTTGCTTCGCAAGACGAAAAAACCGCTAGACGAAGAGAATCGCGGTATGGATTCTTTTCGTCTTGCGAGGCACCACTGTATCTGAGAGTAAATAAAACAGGACTAGAGGAATGCATTCAGCAAAACCCCGGAGATCATAAACAGGCAGGAAAGTAAGGATGGATGGCAATGAAAGAGTATTTACCATCTCCTTGTGAACTCTCTTCCTGGCCCTTAAAGGTAAAGGGACCCCTGACCATTAGGTCCAGTCCTGGCCGACTCTGGGGTTGCGGCGCTTTACTGGCCGAGGGAGCCGGCATACAGCTTCCGGGTCATGTGGCCAGCATGACTAAGCCGCTTCTGGCGAACCAGAGCAGCACACGGAAACGCCGTTTACCTTCCCACTGGAGTGGTACCTATTTATCTACTTGCACTTTGACATGCTTTCGACCTGCTAGGTTGGCAGGAGCAGGGACCGAGCAATGGGAGCTCACCCTGTCATGGGGATTCGAACCGCCGACCTTCTGATCGGCAAGTCCTAGGCTCTGTGGTTTAACCCACAGTGCCACCCACGTCCTGGCCCTACCTAAAGATTAACTACATCAAAGTTACATACTATCTTTATGACCCAGGATGCCTGATGAACAACTGGCTTATGTATTTAGAATACTTATACGTGCCTGTCAGGCGTAGAGAAAGCAAATGGCAGGGATGGAGAGGCCTGTGGGATTCGGTCAGAAATTATTGTCAATGAATCAAACCCAGTCAACGCAATGCTTTCATCGCTGACACAATGGCTTGCTCCATATTTCATAATTCCTCATAGCAATCCCACCTGACCCCACACTCTGGATATTTGCACCCCTACATTTATTCATTTGGTATTTATTCGGAGCATTTGTCCAGCCAAGAAAAATCCCAGAGCAGTTTAGGTACGGTCAAAACTAGATGGTCCTTACCCGCAGGCTCACACGCTCAAAAAGCCATAACACACAAGGAAAGAACATCAGGGAGGGAAGAGGAAAAGGATTTTTTTCTGGGGCCCTTGCTCTTGCCGGGCATGAGTTTAGGCAAAGGCGAAGTGGAGCCACTGGCAGAAGCAGCGCAGGACTTGTGGGTGCTTGTCAAGAGACCCATTTTGGGAGCCAGGGCCTTGCCCGAGCCTGGCGTCTTGCAGAGTGGCCCTTTCCCGATTCCAACTTTGCACACATGCCAAAGACCTCTGCTTTTGCGCTTTGCGAGGCATTGGCGGGGCTGCTTAAAGTTTCCATTTGCGAGAGCATCCTTGACTAAGCATCAAGCAGTTGGTCCCTTAGCTTTTCTGCCCCAAACTGGCCACAGTGATCCATGTGACGGTCACCTCCAGGCTTGACTACTGTAATTCGCTCTACACGGGGCTGCCCTTGAAGCTGTCCCAGAAACTCCAGCGGGTGCAGAATGCTGCAGCAAGGCTCCTCACGGGGTCTCTGCCATGGGAGCATATTCACCCAGTGCTTTTCCAGCTGCATTGGCTCCCGGTGGAGAACAGGGTCAGATTTAAGGTGCTGCTTTTGACCTTTAAAGCCCTTCACGGCCTAGGACCCTCGTACCTACGGGACCGCCTCTCCTGGTATGCCCCACGGAGAGCCTCAAGGTCCATAAATAACAACACCCTAGTGGTCCCGGGCCCTAAGGAAGTTAGATTAGCTTCAAACAGAGCCAGGGCCTTTTCAACACTGGCCCCGGCCTGGTGGAACGCTCTGCCTCATGAGACCAGGGCCCTGCGGGATCTGATTTCTTTCCGCAGGGCCTGTAAGACAGAGTTGTTCCGCCTGGCCTTTGGCTTGGAGCCAATTTGATTCCCTCCCTCCCTCTCTTTCTTTTTTCTTTTCCTTTCTCCTGCGATGAGGCGACATTTTAATATTTTAATGTTTCAATATTTTAATGTATTTTAATTTTGTTTTTAAGTTGTATTCATTCAACTTGCTTTTATTAGTGCTTCTTAGCCGCCCTGAGCCCGGCCTTGGCTGGGGAGGACGGGGTATAAATAAAAATTATTATTATTATTATTATTATTATTAACCTCCACCTCTCATTTCTTGAAGGACAAGTTTGCCCTACACCTGTACTCCGTCAACGGCAAGCATCTGGTCTCCATCCCTCTGGACGAGCAGGTGACCGCCATGTGCGTCACGGAAGAGTTTGTCGTTCTGGGGACCATTCAGTGCTCCTTGCAGATCAGGGACCTGCAAAGGTAAAAGCTTACCCCTTGATGCTCGGCTCAGTTGCCCTTGTGCCCGAACAGACAGTATCTCACATGCCTTGCTTGGAACGCTAAGCAGTCGACATTAAGCAGCCTCTGAATCTTCACCTCCGACAGGGGATCTGTTGGACTACAACTCCCATCATGCCTGACGGTCAACCGCGCTGGCCGGGGCTCATGGGGGTTGGAGTCCGGCAACACATCTGGATCAGGCCAGTGATCCATCTGGTCCGGCGTCCTGTTCTGCAATAGCTAACCGGATGCCCATTGCGGGAGCCTCTAAGCACGACTTGAGCTCAGCTGTGGCCCTCGCCCCAGCCACTCTGGGCGGCTCCCAACAGAAGATTAAAAGCACAATAAAACATCAAACATAAAAAGCTTCCCTAAACAGGGCTGCCTTCAGGTGTCTTCTAAAAGTGTGATAGTTGTTTATTTCCTTGACATCTGATGGGAGGGCGTTCCACAGGGCGGGCGCCACCACCGAGAAGGCCCTCTGCCTGGTTCCCTGTAACCTCGCTTCTCGCAGGGAGGGAACTCCCAGAACCCCTTGGAGCTGGACCTCAGTGTCCGGGCAGAACGATGGGGGTGGAGACGTATGTGTGTGTATGTATATGTATGTATAGGAGACGCTCCTTGAGGTATATGTTGATCTTATATTTACATGAAAACCAATTAAAATTATTTGGATTTTTTGTTTTTAAATTCTAACTTACAGTCGTACTGCACTAAGATTTCCCCACGCCTGTTCCTGCCTTTATTATGCTCGTTATTTTGAGGGACGCGGGTGGCGCTGTGGGTTAAACCACAGAGCCTAGGATTTGCCGATCAGAAGGTTGGCAGTTCGAATCCCCGCGACGGGGTGAGCTCCCGTTGCTCAGTCCCTGCTCCTGCCAACCTAGCAGTTCGAAAGCACATCAAAGTGCAAGTAGATAAATAGGTACTGCTCCGGCGGGAAGGTAAATGGCGTTTCTGTGGCTGCTCTGGTTCACCAGAAGCGGCTTAGTCATGCTGGCCACATGACCCAGAAGCTGTTCGTCGGCTCCCTTGGCCAGTAAAGCGAGATGAGTGCCGCAACCCCAGAGTCGGCCACGACTGGACCTAACAGTCAGGGGTCCCTTTATCTTTACCTATTTTAGATTTTAAGTGCCTCGGCACCTAACACAGTCGCCCCCCCCCCCCCTCCTCTCCTTTCAGCCTCCAAGCTGCTGTCGCCCCTTTGGCAATGAAGGTCCCCATCCACAGCGTCTCGGTGACGAAGGAGAAGAGCCATATTCTCGTGGGCTTGGAGGATGGGAAGCTGATTGTGGTCGGAGCAGGGCAGCCTCTGGAGGTGAGTGAGTGACAGCTGCCCTTCAGCTCAACTCTTCCTAGTGTTATGGGGGGGGGGAACCTGCTCCTTTTCCCTTATGGGGTATGGCAGGGGTCAGCAACCAAAGGCCCATGGGCCACAAGCGGCCCATGTTGTTGTTTAGTCGTGTCTGACTCTTCGTGACCCCATGGACCAGAGCATGCCAGGCACTCCTGTTTTCAGGTTACAGACTCCGCTAACCCAGAAATAGTACCTCAGGTTAAGAACTTTGCTTCAGAATGAGAACAGAAATTGGGCGGTAGTGGGAGGCCCTATTAGCTAATGTGGTGCTTCAGGTTATGAACAGTTTCAGGTTAAGAACGGACCTCCAGAACGAATTAACTTCTTAACCCAAGGTACCACTGTACATACATCACAGAAGGTCTACAGCAGAAATCTTGCCTGCCAGGATACCTGATAATGGTCACTGATTGCATTACCTCTGCAGCCTGGCCATTCTTTTGTGACGGTTAATACCTTAGTTCCTGAATCCAGGTCACAGGCTCACCCTGTTCGTACACAGATACGCCCTTAAGACAGGATTTGTAAGCAAAAAAGACAGGGCGGGGGCGTGCCTTTCCCATTTCCTTCCTCAGTGCAGAAAAATATTTGAAGTCAATTTGGGAGAGTCAAAATGGCTTCAGGATTGCTCTCCTGTGCTATTTCAGACATGTGGTTTATATACCTATGTATGCGTTTGCCTTGTACATTTATGAACGTTTATATTGGAGACCTTAGAACTCTGATAACACTAATAATAATAATAATAATAATAATAATAATAATAATAATAAACATCTAATTTCCCACCTCCCTCTGCTTCCTGGTCCGCCTTCTGCCTGCAGGTGAAGTCGGGGCAGTTCCACAGGCGGCTGTGGCGTTCGACGCGGCGCATCTCCCAGGTGTCATCCGGGGAGACAGAATACAACCCCGCAGAGTCCAAGTAAGCAGTTTGGGTCGGCTTTCACCTGTAGCCTCGCAGCCAACGCGGGACATGGGATCTGCCCGCCCTCACCCGCTTTGGGGGCGTCTTCCGCTGCCCGGAGGCCTCTTTGCATTGTCCCCGGAGCGTCGCGATCCGCAGAGTTCCCCTGCGTGGAAGAAGGAGGAGGAGGAAAACAAACTTCCTCAGGGACCCACCTGCAACTCAGAGGTCTCTTAACACACCTGGAGCAGCCTTCCGAAGGCGGCGCACACAGAACAATCGCAGGGAAAGGGGTTTCCTAGAGCCCATCCGGCTGCTCCTCATTTCCCCGCCCGAGACTCGATTCCTGCGGCGCTTGAAGGGGCAATTGCGTGACACGGTTGTCACACCTGGAAAAGAGACAGAGGACTGCAATTGGGGTTGGGGGGGAGAGTACCTTATCCGCCTCCCCCCGATCCTTGGCGGTTTTGGGGGACAGAAACGCAATAGACGCACCAGCCTCAAAACTGCGGTCTGGTCTTTCTCCGATGGCCTTAAAAGGACCCATTTTCATTGCACTACGTCAAGAAAATTGCACCGATCCCGAAGACGTCTGCTTTTCCCTCACCCAGGCGGGAGTTCTGTCCTCTTGCTCTAGAGAGAGAAAGCTGTAATGCGCGGCAAATAACTCTGGCAGAGCAGCAAAGCATTAAGCCAGGGGTCTTCGGCACGTCCTACCCTGACCCCCTAAACCAGGCACCCCCAAATGCGGCCCTCCAGCTGTTTTGGGACTACAACTCCCATCACCCCTAGCTAACAGGACCAGCGGTAAGGGATGATGGGATTTGTAGTCCCAAAAACATCTGGAGGGCCGAGTTTGGGGGCGCCTGCCCTCAACCTACCCTCTGGTTTGAAAAAGGGAAGGAGGAGGCAAGGGGACCCCCTCCCCCAAAGTCCTACTCGCTCTGGAAACTGGATGGCTTGGTACCGGTGACCCCCAAGTTGAGGGGGTCGTATTGGTGGAATGGGGGTGGCTGGGCAAGGAGCAGAGCAACAGGAGGTCTGTAATCGTACTGCACACGGCTGGCTTAGGGTCCCGCAAGTGTCTTCACCAGCAATAAAACCCTGCCACTTGGTAAACCTCTGTGTCTTCACCCCAAATTTTTACCCAGCAAGCCTTAGTTTCCGGCGGCCTCAGCTAAGCGTAATCAGAAGACATCCCTGCAGTCTTCGGGTCCCACAGAGGTGAGATTCCTGGCCCTCTAGCCCTCCGGCTGACCCACTGCTTGCGACCTCTTGCTCTCCCCCCCAGCGCTCCTCTCTTAAGGGGACCACGCTCCCTTTACCGTCACCGGTCAAACATTGAAAAGCCTTCGAAGGAGCCGGCTGAGGTCTGCTGGTGACTCTGAACTGCACCCCAAGGTGCTTTCTCTTAAAAGCACCAAACCTGCTCAGTGTTGAAGGTTGGTTTTTACTTTTACAGCTACCTTTGTATCAACCCTCAAGGCGAATCACCCAGGGCTTTTTTATTTTGTACCAGTTTGAAAGGTGTGTGGTTTAGACACCGTTCCCCAACTCTCCCCTTAACCAGTTGCAGCAAATTTTGAGACCTTGGTGCTTTTTATTCTATTCACCAACCCCTAGATATCGGTCTGGGCTTCAGTTCCTTATCTGGGTGGACTGGGGCAGTGGATAGGAGGAGAAAACAGGTTTGGGTTTAACTCTAAAATCGGTGACTTGCCTGGTGTTAGCAGAAAGCCTCCCATCAGCATCACACAAGCATAAAAAGCCAGTCCAGTTGGCACCAGGTATTTTGGCTCGCAGCTCCCATCAGGCCCAGCCAGCCCTGTCAACCCAAAACATTTGGAGGGGGGCACCAGGCTGGTGGAAGCTGATGTCACCAGCAGCAAGTTCCCCTTGGGGTCCAGCTTTTAAAAAACAACAACAGGACTTTGGCCGGGTGAGAACCTTGGTAGAATAACCCATGTGCTGCAAATTCTGCCTTCCCAGAGGACGCAAGGAGTAGGGTGGGTTCAGGGGAGTCGTTGTGGGCTGGAGAGTTGGAAGGGGGGACCTCAAGGATCATCCAGTCCACCCTCCCCTGGTGATTCAGCACCAGAAAAAAATAACAACGCTGGCCTTTCTCCTTAGTGGGCAGCACTGCCACACTTCTGCAATTGCCCCTGTTTTGAAAAACTAGTTGCCAGTCCTGCAGAAGTCTAGCAAAAGCACTAAGTGGGGAGGGCAGGCCTGACAACTTGGCCCCATCTCTTTGGGGTTCTCTGCATTTGCAGAAAGTCGGGAGAGGAAACCCGAGCCCCAAATTTCCCATCTCTGCGCAGCTGCGCCGCTTCTTGGCACACCGTGGTGCAGATAACAATCCGCCACGACTCTCCCGCAAACCGTAGATCCTCGGTTCTGTTAGAAGGTTCTCAGTGGGGAAACAAGTCCATCTTTCTCTTTGCCCCCTTGAGCGACTGTGTTGTGCTTTTTGCTGCGGAGGTTCGCATGTTTCCTCCCTTCCCACCGGCCATTACGACAGGGGCAGGGGAAAACAACTGTGGTTGGCTGGACTGGCGGCCCCTTCTCCGCAGACTCCATTGTCTGTCGCCTTCCTACCAGCACCGTGGGGAAAGGAGAAAGATGGCAGAATGCGGGCATCGTTGGGGTTCCTTCCGGCAGGGTGAATATTCCAGGTGAGGAATAGCAGAGTCTTGCAGAATTCTCCGCCTACGACCCGTCAACTTGCCTTGTCCCATCTGAGTTCCAGGTTCAACAGAGGAGCAGTTTGCATTCGTACAATAGGCCACTGGGCGGTTTCAAACGTCTCGGACTACAACTCCCATCAGGACCAGCCAGCGCCGAACCTCATGGGAGTTGTAGTCCGAAACATTTGGAGGGCACCCGGCGGCTGCAATAGGCACTTGCCCCCCCCCCCCCATTCATAAAGGGAAGACCAGAGCTCTAAAAGCAAAAGCTGCCTTCAATTTCTCCCACCCACCTCCCCATCGACCTCTTCCAAAAATAATAATTCCTGGGTGAAGACCAAATTCCACAATGTGCAATATCCACGCTCTCTGTTTTTTGGCAAAAAAGACTCCCCTACCCCTCAAAAAACCCACAATTGTTCTGTTTTCTGTGTACATATATATATACACACACAGGTTTTGTATCTTTTATGAATAATGTTGATCCAAACTTTTCTATTTTTTTGTATTTAAAGCAGATGGAGGGGGGGAAGTTTATCTGTTTCTGAGATCCTGCTGGCTTGGAGAGAGCAAGACTCAAAACACCTCTGATGTTTCTCCATGTGGATTTGTCCTTTTGTTTCAAATGACAACCTAAGGGGCTCTCCTCACCTTCCCAAGGCGTAGCAAACGTTTCACCGGAGAGGTTTTTGTTACCTCCTCGCTTTGACCTTGCAATCTCCTGGCTTTAGGGGGGATAAATAAGAATAACAATAATAATAATAATTTATTATTTATACCCCACCCATCTGGCTGAGTTTCCCCAGCCACTCTGGGTGGCTCCCAATCGAGTGTCTGTTTTGCATTTTGCACGTGCGTGTCTTTGAAATTCTGTGTTTTCACGCTTCCGAATGGGACAACACCAGGGCTCCCAGCTGGAACGGGTTCAGAATAGAGGTTGAACCAGGGCGGCTTTGAGGAACCTCTTCCTATGGCTGCTGGATTGCGTCCCTAACCAAGTCACACTCGATGCAGAAGGGAAAAACAGCAAAAGGGCAGGAACGGGGGGGAAACCAAACACTGAGCTTTGTCTAGGTGACTTTGTTTCCCACCTGGAGATCTGTTTGCATAGCAGGATTTCTGGAAGAAGGACCAGTTTTAGCTTGGGGTCCCTGTCAGAGCGGCTCTTGCCATCAGCCGAAGCAGAAAACAGACACCGTTTTCCAAGTGGCGCTCTGTGCAAGCCCCAAAGCCTTATCACCGCCATCGCCCTGTTCCCACCTTTCCAGTTGCTGAGGTTTTTCTTCCAACTCGGCCGGAGCGCTTGGCGACAGCCCAAGGAAAGGCTGGTGGTCCCAGCTCCGGAACAGACTGGCGCCCTCGTGATGTTGCTAGACCGCAGCTCCCGCGGCTGATGGGAGTTGTATTCCACTCCACCAGCTTGGGATAAATCTGCTCCAGAATCGCCTGTCCATTTGTGCGAGTATACAGACCTCCACCTGAAGGACTGCGGTGACTGGTAAACACAGCAGTTCCACATCTGGAGCACTTGCAATATGCCTTACTCTTCTTTAATGTCAGCATGCAACTGGCCAGGTCTTTTCTCCATCTTAAGTTTTTCCTTCCAACGTGCAATTGGAGATGATTTACACAGGGAGGTTGGCGGAGAACAGATGAGAGACCTGGGAGGGGAAATGGAACTCTTTATTATAACATAATGCAAAGTTTCCAGGCCCTGGTCCGATTCCTAAAGCGCTGTGCCAGTAACTGCTTTTTCACAACTAATATGAAGGCTGCCCAGGTAAACGTAAAGGTAGATTTGCACCTGTTTTCACTGGCGAAACTTAATGGCACACAGCAAATAGACAGGGATCGGTTCCATCGGTGCTTTTGAGGTCTTCTTCTTGGCGTTCAGTGCTTTAGAAGTGCCTAGAGGGACACACAAATTGTCGTGAGACAATTTCTCTAGCGTGAGAGCAAAAAATAAATGTTTCCAGTTGGGGGAAGATGGTAGGGACAAGGACAAATCCACATTGGGCTATCTACTCTCAGGAAAACGCAGCAAATCCAAGGATCTGTCCACGGTTCTTCTTTCCGAAAAAGGAAATAAAAGCACAATCTGAACTTCTGATTATTATTATTTTTTAATATAAATATGCCTTAAACTTGAAAATGACTACTTGCCTTCAGCTGTACTGGGCCTGCCCCACAGACTTGACGGTATCCTGTTCACGTGACTTTGAATAAACTTTGAAAAGAAACAAGCGCAGCCTGTGAGTTCTTTTGGTCCGGCTCTCGCTGTTCCTTCCGAGTCCTGAGAGATTAAGGCAGCCATTGCCAACTCTGGATGCTTTGGACTGTAGCCCAGTGGCGTAGCATGGGGGTGCAGGGGGGGCCGGCCGCACCGGGCGCAACAAATTTGGGGGGGGCGCGCTCACCGCCTCCGGAGTCGCCGAAGAGCCTCGGGCACAGGCTGTAGCAGAGCCCCATGTCTTGCGGAACCGCCGAGCTGTGCGCGCGTCCGGGCTGAAGGCATCCGGCAGGCAGCGGCTCTCAGTGCTCGCCGCGGTCCCCGCGCATCAGGGCCGCGGAGGGGGCGCCAGGCAGCCCCTCCTCACAGCCCCGCCGCCGCTGCTGCAGCTGCTGGGTCATGTTGCATTTTCCTCGCCTCTCTGCCCTCCTCCTCCTCCGGGCAAGCGGCGTTGTTTGGGCGGCAGCGCCAGCGGCAACTCGCCTCAGATCACCTGACAAGGACCCGCCGCCGCCGCCATGGCTACCTTACCGTAAATACCCCAGCCCAGGCAGCAGCAAGAAGAAGCTGGCAGCGGCGGCAGGTTAGGGGTTAGGGGCGCAAATTACTTGCCTTGCCCCGGGTTAGGGGGCGCAAATTACTTGCCTTGCCCCGGGTTAGGGGGCACAAATTACTTGCCTTGCCCCGGGTGCTGACAACCCATGCTACGCCGCTGCTGTAGCCTTATGAGGCTTTGCCCTCGGGTGGGAAGAGCTTTGCGCCCAGGACAGGGAAATGGGAGTCAAGACACTCAAGGGATAGTTTCAGAGAAAAAGCTTTATTTCTACCATCCACGAACTGGTAGAAGGAGCAAGTGTGATAGATTCACAAAACAAGCACGAGTTCACAGCCATATATTCCCCTTCCAGTTCCCTCCCCTTTCTCCTCCTCCTCAGGAGCCCTGCCCGATGATGAGTTTCCTGAGCATGAACAGAAAGCTCCTGTCTTTGGGACTCTTGGCACCCTTCCCAGGAAAGGGGGATGAGAAGCCAAGGGGGTTGAGGAGCCTTGCGGTCCAGCGTGTCCAAGATGTGTTGCAACTGAATGAGATAAGAGCCAGTTCCCAGGCTTGCTTATGCTTGGCATTTGACAGAGCCTATTCATTAGCCTTTTTGAAGCTCTCTCGTACTGATAAAAGTAACATTTTGCCTATGCAACAGCATCTTGTGAGAAGAACAGAGAAAAGCTGTTTCAGAAGAGAGAAAGGGGAAATTTGGTTTTGAGGTCTGGGGTGACTTGGGGTGACTTCACAGACAGGATTTGGGTATCCTGTCCCTTCAGGACTACAACTCCCATCAGGCTCAGCAAGCACAGCCTGATGGAAGTGGTAGTCCAAATTTTTTTCTTGGAAGGTACTAGGTTGACAAAGGCTGTATTTAAGGGCACCCTCTTCCTGGAGGATTACCTGCATAAGCTCCCATCAAAGTGAATCGTTTTTTGTTTATTTCAGGTTTTGTGGCCCTGCCTTTGGGCCCAGGTCGCAATGTCCCATGTAAAGCCCCAGTGCTCAGAGGCAGGCACATTTGGGAAAAGAAAAAAGCAATCGCCCGGTTTAAGGAGCAATGTCCATATTGTAAAAGCAGAGCCAGAGATCGAAAAGGCCGCTGGGAGCTCCAGAGGCTTAACACTTTTGGAGCAAGGAAATGGTTCCTGCGGCCTGTTTTTGCAGAAACAGGTTTAGGCATGCAACAAGCATCAAGATGTCTCTGGGAATCTCACGTGCAGCTCCGCAAACTTGGGTTTGGGGTGCTAAAAAGCTCTCCTGCATCCTCATTCAAGGATGATCGTCTCACCCCATCTCGCAATTTCTCCTGAAATTGCAGACAGGTTAGGAAGCACGCCTCCTTGCGTACATCTGGAATATGGGGTGCATGCAGGTGAAAAAAACCAGGTTGCAACTTTATGCATCAAATCTGCCTTTCCAGGTGACTCAGAGGCCCGCAGATTTTTGGGAAAATGGAAGTGGAAATGCAAAAACCCCCAAACATGACAGTTCTATGAGCCTATAAACAGCAGCTGCATCTATAAACAGCAGCTGCATCTAGAGTTATGTCATTGGGTACCATCTAATTTTGGAAGTTAAGCAGGGTCAGGTCTGGATGGAAGACTACCTGGAAATGTCACGTATGGTGAGATTCTTGCTTTTGCTCCTATTGATTGTCACTTCGACTTTCCCATCTCAGAGCTCAGGAACCATCTCTTTTTTATCAAAATCCGAAGACTGTTTTGACACCTTAAAAGGGATATTTTATGCCGATTTTTCCCATGCATGAATTTCCCATTCGGTTCGTGGCTGTAAAAAGGAAAAGGGACCCCTGACCATTAGGTCCAGTCGTGGCTGACTCTGGGGTTGCGGCACTCATCTCGGTTTACTGGCCAAGGGAGCCGGTGTACAGCTTCCGGGTCATGTGGCCAGCATGACGAAGCCAGTCCTGGCGAACCAGAGCAGCGCACGGAAACGCCATTTACCTTCCCGCCAGAGTGGTACCTATTTATCTACTTGCACTTTGAGGTGCTTTCAAACTGCTAGGTTGGCAGGAGCAATGTCCATATTGTAAAAGCAGAGCCAGAGATTGAAAAGGCAGCTGGGAGCTCCAGAGGCTTAACACTTTTGGAGCTGTAACTGGCTGCAATTTCAGGGGGAATTGTGACACAGGAGAGAGAGAGCATTTCCCAGCCCCCTTTGCACCCAATGTGCCTTTCAAGGCAAAAGCCCATGGACTTTGCTAAAGAGGAGGGGATTCCCCGGTCTGAGTTGCACAAGGGGAAATGCCAAAATGCCTACCGCACCCAGTATTCCCAAGCGGTCTCCCATCCAAGTACTAACCAGGCCCGACCCTGCTTAACTTCCGAGATCGGGTGCATTCAGGGTGGTGTGGCTGTAGGCGGCAGAAGAGCTTTCAATGGCCGTTTTCTGGTCCCGACTCCGCCTTGGCAAGAGTTTGCATCCCGCCCAGCTCTTCTTTCCTCCTCCTGCTGCCTCCCGGAGCTGCCTGCCTGCCTGCCTGCCTGGGGAGAAACGCATCCCCTTTGCTTTCTCTCCTTTTCTCCTTCCAAATCTTGCAGGCAGGAAAATCTGGGGGCTTTGCAGCAGCGGAATGCCTTTCCTCCGGAATTGCAACCGTGCAAGAGCTGCAAAAAACCGCTCACCGTGCATTATATTATATTATATTATATTATATTATATTATATTATATTATATTATATTAATTTTTTTATTATTTTTTTATTTTATTTTATTTTATTTTATTATTTTATTTTATTCTATTCTATTCTATTCTATTCTATTCTATTTATTTTATCATTATTTTTATTCTATTCTATTCTATTCTATTCTATTCTATTTATTTTATTTTATTTTTTTTATTTTTTATTTTTTATTTTTTTTATTTTTTTATTTTTTTTATTTTATTTTACTTTACTTTACTTTACTTTACTTTACTTTACTTTACTTTACTTTACACTCTGCTCTGCAAAAATCCCAGAACTTGCAGTGGGTTGCAGCAGCGGTCAGAGAGGCAGAACGAGCCTGTGCTCTCCTCGCTCCTGCCAGCAGGTGGCGCTGCGCAGCCATCCCTTAGAAAAGAACGGCGCGCGGGCGAGACAGCTACCACAAGAATAAACGCCGGCGGATGGGGCCAGCTCGCGCATGCGCGTTCATTAAGTGCTCCCGGTCCGGAGCAGCTCTGCGGCTCTCCTCCGCGGAAGAGGCGCAGAAGTTGCGCGGTCGGGCGCAATCGGCATTTTCTCTCGGCAGCCTCGTTCTGAAATCTCAGCTGAAGGCAGAGTTAACCCCATCCTGCCCGGCATGCACTGAAGAGCTGGGGATTGCAGAAGCCCTGGGATGAATATATATGGGCGGGGGGGGGGCGGGGAGATCTTGCAATATTTTTAATTGAGGGGAGCAAACTAGAGGCTTTGGTGATGCTGGGAGCAGCAGGATGCTGCATGCTGGAGATGGGAGGGCAGAGGAGCAGGAGCCGCTGAAAAAGTTGGCAACCTATTTTTTGGAATAGTTTTATTAATTTAACATAAATAACAAAAATAAAACAACAACAATACAAATTCAAAACCAAACCAAAAAACTGACTTCCCCCTAGTCCCTTCCTTGCCTCCATTATTTATCAACATACCACATGTCCATTGTAAATTTTAAAAAAACATTAAAATTACTTATTGTCCATTCATAATAAAATTACAACTAGTTCTTTGTTGTTTAGTCATTTAGTTGTGTCTGACTCTTCGTGACCCCCTGGACCAGAGCACGCCAGGCACTCCTGTCTTCCACTGCCTCCCACAGTTTCGTCAAACTCATGCTGGTAGCTTCGAGAACACTGTCCCACCATCTTGTCCTCTGCCGTCCCCTTCTCCTTGTGCCCTCCATCTTTCCCAACATCAGGATCTTTCCCAGGGAGTCTTCTCTTCTCATGAGGTGGCCCAAGTCTTGGAGCCTCAGCTTCAGGATCTGTCCTTCCAGGGAGCACTCAGGGCTGATTTCCTTCAGAATGGAGAGGTTTGATCTTCTTGCAGCCCATGGGACTCTCAAGAGTCTCCTCCAGCACCAGAATTCAAAAGCATCCATTCTTCAGCCTTCTTTACGGTCCAGCTCTCACTTCCATACATCACTACTGGGAAAACCAGAGCTTTAACTATACGGACCTTTGTCGGCAAGGTGATGTCTCTGCTTTTTAAGATGCTGTCTAGTAGTTCTAGAACCCTGCTAATGTATTAACTTGTGTACATTGCTTCTGTATACAGTGGTACCTCGGGTTAAGTACTTAATTCGTTCTGGAGGTCCGTTCTTAACCTGAAACTGTTCTTAACCTGAAGCACCACTTTAGCTAATGGGGCCTCCCGCTGCCACCACGCTGCCAGAGCACGATTTCTGTTCTCATCCTGAAGCAAAGTTCTTAACCCGAGGTACTATTACTGAGTTAGCGGAGTCTGCAACCTGAAGTGTATGTAGCCCGAGGTACCACTGTATATGCAATAAAGTCCTTCCAATCTTCTTTAAATTCATTGTCATCTCTTCCTCTTAGTTTCATTGTCAATTTTGCCATTTCAGCATATTCCTTTAATTTAACTTGCTAATCTTCTTTGGAAAAAGTTGGCAACCTTCTAGGCATCCCCTCTATCTATGGAGGCTTTGCATTCGCCCCAAAACTGCCATCATTTGTTTCTTTGCAAGAGACCCTCCCCAAGACGACTTGAAACTTTATGAAAACCAGAAGAAGGATATAACGGTGAAGATTTTTAAGCAATTTGAGCGGCACCATTCACTAAATTTTTTGCAGCATCAGGGGCACAGCTGTATGATTTTTATACAATTTAAGGTGACACAAGTCTCTTTGTTTTATATCAGACTCTTGCGACACCTTAAAGGCTCACGCATTGGTTGTAGTGGCGCAAGCTTTCGGGAACCACAGTCCTCCTCGTCAGACTTTTGGACGCACTAAACTCAGTCGCACTGATAGCAGCACCAGAAGAAAAAGGACTCAAGGTTAAAAATCCTAAACCATTTGTGCAAAGCTGTTGTTGTTGTTTAGTCATTTAGTCATGTCCGACTCTTCGTGACCCCATGGACCAGAGCACGCTAGGCACTTCTGTCTTCCACTGCCTCCCGCAGTTTGGTCAGACTCATGTTTGTAGCTTCGAGAACACTGTCCCACCATCTCATCCTCTGTCGTCCCCTTCTCCTTGTGCCCTCCATCTTTCCCAACATCAGGGTCTTTTCCAAGGAGTCTTCTCTTCTCATGAGGTGGCCAAAGTATTGGAGCCTCAGCTTCAGGATCTGTCCTTCCAGTGAGCACTCAGGGCTGATTTCCTTCAGAATGGATCGGTTTGATCTTCTTGCAGTCCATGGGACTCTCAAGAGTCTCCTCCAGCACCAGAATTCAAAAGCATCCATTCTTTGGCGACCAGCCTTCTTGATGGTCCAGCTCTCACTTCCATGCATCTCTACTGGGAAAACCATGGCTTTAACTATACGGACCCGCTTCCGTATAGTTGCAAAACTAGATACAATTTATTAATTCTATAACTGTTGTAAACAAAAATCTGCCCTTTCCCCCTTATGGGGTATCCAAGAGCCCATATAGAGTCCTTACGTAGGTTCCCTATTGGTAGGAGAAGATAACAGAGGCCAACCAGAGAATATTGAGAAGCAAAGCAGCTCGTAAGCCTGATCTTTATTGATCTGTTGCAACAGGGTGCTCCCCTCACATGCAGGAAAGGAGGAGGACCCAGAACCCAGGTGTGCCCGCCCTTATATAGACATTTTAAATTGTCCACCCTGGAGTTCAAGACCACCCCCAGAAACATCATACCTACATCACAGAAAAGGCGGTCTACAGCAGAAATCTGAGTGCTTTGTTTACCTCCTGTCTGCCAGGTTACCTGTTTAATGGTCACTTGACTGGATTGCCTGGGGAGCCTGGCCAGTCTTTTGTAATGATAAATACTTAGTTCCTGCCCCCCCCCCTATTCAAACACAGACATACCCTTAAGACAGGATTTGTGAAGAAAAAGACAAAGGGAGTCTTTTCCATTTTCCTTTGACCTTGCAGAGAAAACATTTGGTCAGTTTGGGACAGTTTGGGAATCAAAAATGGTTTCAGGTCGGTCTTCCTGTGCTGATCTATGTACGTGCTTGGTTGGTACACTTATGAACATTTAACATATAACTAAGACCTCAAAATTCCTATCACATAACAAAAAAAAAAGTAAAAAAAAAAAAGAACACCATCATCAAAAATTTAAATAATGCATCTTAATTGACTTCCCTCCACTCCCCCTCCTGGTTCCATTATTATATACTTATTCATGCATGTCTGTAAAATCTTATTTTCTTAACCGTCCAATTTTGAAACCTTATTCGTGTTGTTGTTACAAGTGACCTTTAGAAGATCAACTAATGTAAAATCCTATACACAAAGCTTGCAAAGTATGCATTAAACATTTCCTCATTTAAAAAAAGCAAAAACAAAGTCCTTTTTCTTTCTTGGGTTTTGCAAAATGTCTTTTGACCAGTGCACAGACATGCAAGCGTTAGAGCTGCTTTCTTGCACGAACTTATGTCGGTTTTTGTGTTCTGGTTTTGGAGTGGCAAGCGGTTAATTCAATAGGAAGCAGAGGTGGTTTTGCACCCCCTTTGGCTAAGCCAATGGGGCTCCCAACACAGCCAACACCCCCCCAATGTCCCGCCCCCATGTCATATGACCTCAGCCCTGATCAGCCACCAGCTGTGCTGCAAAGTGGACTTTACCCAACTTAAGAGCAGCTGGATTTGAGCGAAAGCAACTCTGCTAAGAGGTACACTTATTCTTTCCAAATTAAGATTTTATTCCATTTCCTTTAGTGTCTCAAGACAGGCTGGCAGGTTAAAAGAAAACCTTCCATTTCTTGTTGCAGAGGGATAAATTTCGCTTCCTTTTCATTGAGCCTCAAATGCAAAATTGTCTGTTTCCCTGAAGTAGCCAAGAATACTATTGTGCTGCCTGACTGTTCTCTTGGCCTCTGTGCTTTCAAGATCCGTTCCTGCCCTTTGTTTTTGTTTTTAAAATATTTTTATTAACAATTTCAGCAAAACAAAAATTTCAAAATATACCATATTCATTATTTCCCCACTCCCCCCCATCAAACCCTCCCCCCCCAGACTTCCTTCAGCTCCTCTCTCTGATTTCGTAGCACATATTATTCTCTGCATGTTATAAACTTGTACATATCCTTACATGATCTATCTATCATGTTATCAACCAATAAATTTGCGTATATTTATTCGAACCCTGCTAAGGAGTCCAGTTCATTTTGTTGTCTTTTTAGATAATTTGTAAAAAGCTCCCATTCTTCCTTAAAGTCACAATTGTCCTCGTCTCGCAATTTAGCCAGTTCTGCATAAGTCATCAATTTTTCTTGCCACTGTTCTTTCGTACCTTCCTCTCCTTTGCACTGGGGTTCAGAGAACAAGATCGTCAGGAGAGTTTTCCGATAAGACTTTTGCTTCTTCTCAAAGATCAGAGACACGAGAAGATACGGATGCATCCCTTGTCTCCCAAGGAGGAGGAGACGAGTTGGTGGGCACCCAACATAATTTTAATTATAATTTTATTATTTATACCCCGCCCATCTGGCTGGGTTGCCCAGTGGCTATGCCGCAGGTTTGCATTGATTAGATCAGTGATGGCCAAACTTGGCCCTCCAGCTGTTTTGGGAGTACAATTCCCATCATCCATAGCTAATAGGACCAGTGGTCAGGGATAATGGGAATTGTAGTCCCAAAACACCTGGAGGGCCGAGTTTGCCAATGCCTGATCTAGTCCCACCCTCTGCAATGCAGGAATATTCAGCTGTCTCAAATGGGATCAAATCTGCAACCTTGTCGTTATCAGCGCCACACTCTAAGCCAGCCTTTCTCAACCTGTGGATCCCCAGATGTTGTTGAACTACAACTCCCATCACCCCTAGCTAGGAAGGCCAGAGCTCAGGGATGATGGGAGTTGTAGTCCAACAACATCTGGGGACCCACAGGTTGAGAACTGCTGCTCTAAGCTATGCAGGCTGATTCCGCTGAACTACAGCTCCCATCATCCCTGACCACTAGCCATGCCTGCTAGGGCTGATGGGAGTTGTAGTTCAGCATCACCTGGAGGGCTGACGGTTCCCTGCTTTGGGTTTAGACCTTGCATGTCAGGAAGGAGGCATTGGCCATCGGCAGGCAGGTCAGTCATTAAACCAGGATCAGGTGATAGCTGCAACCTTGCGGTTATTGGCACCATGCTCTGATAGCACCAGTTGAGCTTTCCATTTGGGTGCTGCGCTGTGGGTTAAACCACAGAGCCTAGGGCTTGCTGATCAGAAGGTTGGTGGTTCGAATCCCTGCGACGGGGTGAGCTCCCGTTCCTCAGTCCCTGCTCCTGCCAACCTAGCAGTTCGAAAGCACGTCAAAGTGCAAGTAGATCAATAGGTACCACTCCGGCGGGAAGGTAAACAGCGTTTACGTGCGCTGCTCTGGTTCGCCAGAAGCGGCTTAGTCCTGCTGGCCACATGACCTGGAAGCTGTATGCCGGCTCCCTCGGCCAATAAAGCGAGATGAGCACCACAACCCCAGAGTCGGCCACGACTGGACCTAATGGTCAGGTGGTCAGGGGTCCCTTTACCATAATAATAATAATAATAATAATAATAATAATAATAATAATAATTTATTATTTATACCCCGCCCATCTGGCTGGGCCTCCCCAGCCACTCTGGGCGGCTTCCATAGAAACCAAAAATACAGTAAAATATCACACATTAAAAACTTCCCTGAACAGGGCTGCCTTAAGATGTCTTCTGAATGTCAGGTAGTTGTTTATTGCTTTGACATCTGCTGGAAGGGCGTTCCACAGGGCGGGTGCCACCACTGAGAAGGCCCTCTGCCTGGTTCCCTGTAGCTTTGCTTCTCGCAGGGAGGGAACCGCCAGAAGGCCCTCGGCGCTGGACCTCAGTGTCCGGGCAGAACGATGGGGGTGGAGACGCTCCTTCAGGTATACTGGGCTGAGGCCGTTTAGGGCTTTAAAGGTCAGCACCAACACTTTGAATTGTGCTCGGAAACGTACTGGGAGCCAATGTAGGTCTTTCAAGACCGGTGTTATATGGTCTTTACCTTTAAGCATCCTCGGTGCCATCCTTGTGGGTCTTCTGCCAAGTTTCTCCTCCTGACAGATGTGGACTGGGAGAGCCGTGGAAGAGCTGCTGAGCCCGGCGTTCACCGTGGACCTGGACACGGCAAAGAGGAACGCCGAGAAGATGAGGGACCGCTGCAAGGCTCTGGGCGTGGTCTTGAGGCCTCACATGAAAACCCACAAAACGCTGTGAGTGGCGCCATATTGGATTGTAATAATAAATTACAGGAGGGGCGGAGAGAGAGATCACATTACCATCTCGCTTGCAATTTGGCAGGTCAAGTACAGTGGTACCTTGGTTCTCTTTTTTATATATATATAGATAATTTTTATTAATTTCAACATACCAATTATTATACATTCCACAGAACTTCACATCTTATACAATCTTTTTGGACTCTGATGATCCACCATTTTTATCATTTCTTCTGCATTTCTTAAATTCCTATTGCCTTTAATTATCTTAACTCACAACCCACCTCTTTAACCGTTTTTGCAATAATTCAAATAATTTACCTCACAAAAAGTTCTTGCAAACCTACAAACGTAATCTGGTCATCACAATTACTTTTCAAATAGTCTGTAAATTTACACCAGTCTTCTGTGAATCTCTGGTCCCGCAGGTTTCAAATTCTTCCGGTTAGTTTATCCAATTCTGCATAGTCCATCAATTTCATCCTCCATTCTTCTTTTCTCGGTAATTCTTCTTGCTTTCATTTTTGTGGTACCTTGGTTCTCAAACGCCTTGGTACTCAAACAACTTGGAACCCAAACACCGCAAACCTGGAAGTAAGTGATCCGGTTTGCGAACTTTTTTTGGAAGCCAAACATGCTCCGTTTTGAGTGCTCCACTTTCATAAAAGGAAAGCAATAAACAATGTACTGCAGTCACACAATCAATCCATCAGTAGCTGAACTGGGCTCCGCACAGTCACAAAAACAAAACGAAAAAGAGCCACAAAAACAAAAACGCAAAATAAAGAGGAAAAACAGACAGACCTCAGCGTAACACTCAAAATGGAAGTGTGGCACTCAAATCGGAAGCGTAAGACTCAAAACGGAGCATGTTCGGCTTCTGAAAAATGTTCACAAACCGGAACACTTACTTCCGGGTTTGCAGTACAGTGGTACCTCGGGTTAAGTACTTAATTCGTTCCGGAGGTCCGTTCTTAACCTGAAACTGTTCTTAACCTGAAGCACCACATTATCTAATGGGGCCTCCTGCTGCTGCCGCGCCGCCGGAGCACGATTCCTGTTCTCATCCTGAAGCAACGTCCTTAACCTGAGGTACTATTTCTGGGTTAGCGGAGTCTGTAACCTGAAGCGTATGTAACCTGAGGTACCACTGTATTTGGGCTCCAAGTTGTTTGAGTACCAAGGCGTTTGAGAACCAAGGAACCACTGTACTTTAAATTGTAAATATTATAGGGGGAAAATGAATATATATCATAATTGTAATTGCGTTCTTCCCTCAGGGAGGGTGGAAGTCTCATGACTGGAGGAACCCTGAGGAAGATTGTGGTGTCCACGTTGGCCGAGGGCCGATTCTTCGCTGATGGCGGCTTTGACGACATCCTCTATGCCTACCCTCTGCCTTTTGACAAGGTGGAAGAGTGTGCAGCCTTGGCTGAGAGGCTGGACGCCTTCCATGTCCTCGTGGACAGCCACGCGGCGCTGTCCCTCCTGAAGCAGAGGCCCTTGCGCCACGGGAAACGTTGGAAAGTGTGGCTGAAGATCGACTGCGAAAACCACCGAGGTACCATGGGCTCTTGCCGGGAACAGGCCAGCACCCGCACTGCCAGGGTGGCTGGCGCAGGGCATCTCATTTTGGGGGGCGGAACTTATAGGGATGCAGGTGGCGCTGTGGGTTAAACCACAGAGCCTAGGACTTGCCGATCAGAAGGTCGGCGGTTCAAATCCTCGCGACGGGGTGAGCTCCCGTTGCTCGGTCCCTGCTCCTGCCAACCTAGCAGTTCAAAAGCACACCAGTGCAAGTAGATAAATAGGTACCGCTCCAGTGGGAAGGTAAACGGCGTTTCCGTGTGCTGCTCTGGTTCGCCAGAAGCAGCTTAGTCATGCTGGCCACATGATTCCGTTTTGGCGACTGTGACCTTGGTTTAAAGGAGCTGTTTGTTGTTGTTGTTGTTTAGTCGTGTCCGACTCTTCGTGACCCCCTGGACCAGAGCACGCCAGGCACTTCTGTCTTCCACTGCCTCCCACAGTTGGGTCAAACTCATGCTGGTAGCTTCGGAAACACTGTCCAACCATCTCGTCCTCTGTCATCCCCTTCTCCTTGTGCCCTCCATCTTTCCCAACATCAGGGTCTTTTCCAGGGAGTCTTCTCTTCTCAGGAGGTGGCCAAAGTACTGGAGCCTCAGCTTCAGGATCTGTCCTTCCAGTGAGCACTCAGGGCTGATTTCCTTCAGAATGGAGAGGTTTGATCTTCTTGCAGTCCATGGGACTCTCAAGAGTCTCCTCCAGGACCAGGACGTGATGAGACCAGTGGCCATGATCTTCGTTTTTTTGCTGTTAAGCTTCAGACCATATTTTGCGCTCTCCTCTTTCACCCTCATTAAAAGGTTCTTTAATTCCTCCTCACTTTCTGCCTTCAATGTTGTGCCATCTGCATATCTGAGGTTGTTGATATTTCTTCCGGCAATCTTAATTCCAGCTCGGGATTCATCCAGCCCAGCCTTTTGCATGATGAATTCTGCATATAAGTTAAATAAGCAGGGAGACAAAATGCAGCCTTGTCGTACTCCTTTCCCAATTTTGAACCAATCAGTTGTTCCATATCCAGTTCTAACTGTAGCTTCTTGTCCCACATAGAGACAGATGAGGTGATCAGGCACTCCCATTTCTTTAAGAACTTGCTTTCCACCCTATCAAGTCCCAATGGGCACCAGCCAGAAAACTTATGTGCTGTACCTCTCCCTTTTTCTCCGCTTTAATTCCAGCCGGCCTGAGGCATTCGGACCCCGCTGCCCTCGAGCTCGCCAAGGCCATTGCGGAAGGGGCCACCGAACTGGCGGGGATATACGCGCACTGCGGCAATTCCTACAGCTGCCACGGAGCATCTGAAATTCAGGCCGTGGCTCGCACCACCACGGCGTTGACCCTGAAGTTCATGGAGCGGTGAGTGCTTTTAAGCCTTCATTCTCTTGCAGCATATATTTATTGATTTGCTTCTTTAAATATCCCACCTTTTCCCCTCCAAGGAGCTCAAGGCGGCGTACACTGTTTATTTAGTCCCCACAACAAGCCTGTGAGGTAGGTCAAACTGAGACACAGCGGCTGGCCTAATAATAATAATAATAATAATAATAATAATAATAATAATACAGTCTTACCTCGGGTTGAATGTGCTTTGGGTTGAGCGCGTTCGAGTTGCGCTCCGCGGCAACCTGGAAGTAACAGAGCGCGTTACTTCCGGGTCTCGCCGCTCGCGCATGTGCATATGCTCAAAATGACGTCATTCGCATGCACGGAAGCAGCAAAACGTGACCCACATGGGCACAGACACGCCGTCGCGGCTTTCGTTGTGTTCAGGATGCGAATGGGGCTCTGGAACGGATCCCGTTCGCATCCCGAGGTACCACTGTAATAATAATAATTTATTATTTATACCCCACCCATCTGGCTGGGTTTCCCCAGCCACTCTGGGCGGCTTCCAACAAAGTATTAAAATACAGTGGTCTGTTAAACATTAAAAGCTTCCCTAAAGAGGGCTGCCTTCAGGTGTCTTCTAAAAGTCAGATAGTTGTTTATTTCCTTGACATCTGAAGGAAGGGCGTTCCACAGGGAGGGTGCCACCACTGAGAAGGCCCTCTGCCTGGTTCCCTGTAAACTTGCTTCTCGCAGGGAGGGAACTGCCAGAAGGCCCTCGGAGCTGGACCTCAGTGTCCAGGCTGGATGATGGAGGTGGAGATGCTCCTTCAGGTCTACTGGACTGAGGCTGTTTAGGGCTTTAAAGGTTAGCACCAACACTTTGAATTGTGCTCAGAAACGTACTGGGAGCCAATGTAGGTCTTTCAAGACTGGTGTTATGTGGTCTTGGTGGCCGCTCCCAGTCACCAGTCTAGCTGCCGCATTCTGGATTAGTTGTAGTTTCCGGGTCACCTTCAAAGGTAGCCCCACATAGAGCGCATTGCAGTATCTCTCGCTTGGATTACCAAGGTCACCCAGTGAGCTTCAGCACTGAAGGAGGATTTGAACCCAAGTCTGATACACTTCCGCCACTCTGGCTTTGAGCCACTAGGAGCTGCCCTGGCTAAGTTGGGCCCAAACTCCGTCGTGCCCTAGTTTCGCAGAGCAAGGGGGCAGCTGGCCAGATCTGTAGCAGGCAAACAAGGGCGCCCAGGATCCGGTCCAATACAGACTAGCAGGCAGGACAAGGCAGCAGCAGCCTGTGATCCTATAGAATCATAGAACTGTAGAGTTAGCAATCCCAACCTTAGGATTCCCCATGTTAACGCTCTTTGATTGCATTCCTTGACACAAGTGCGACTACAAATAGCTCAGTTGGTAGAGCAAGAGGCTCTTAATCTCAGGGTCATGGGTTCAAACCCGTGTTGGGCAAGGAGATTCCTGCATTGCAGGGGGTTGGGCTACATGACCTTCAGGATCCCCGTAGAATTCTGTGTACAGTATTTTAATTTTTTTTAAAGGTACATTTTGTGTGCTTCCTCCCCTATGTGGCCACTAGGGGGCAGTGGGCTGTCAGCATCAAAAGTCCCTTATGGTCCATAGCAGAAACAACTAAGTCTGTTTTGGTTTTCATCATGTATTTTGTGTTTTTTTATATTGTATTTTATGCTGTCAACAGCGCTGAGATCTACAGGTATAGGATGGTATGCAAATTTAACAAATAATAATAATACAGCTTAACAAATATTGTTGTTTCCGTACAATATTCACATAGCATTTTGACTCCCCATTCTTAACTTCCATGATGTTTCTGTTCAAATCCTTTATCTTAAAAGTAATACTTATTAACATATATCCTACATTACGTTCCTTCATTGTTCTCGTTCCTTTGCCTATATTTCCCGTGCTGTCTGCGATTTCCTTTGGCTGTAATATTTTCCCAGATAATCTGAAAAGATTCTCCGTTCTTCCACGAACGTTTTTGTCTTTTGGGTCTCTTATTTTTGCCGCCTCCATACAAGTCCCGTAGTTTTAAATTCCACTCCTCTTTCGCCGGAACGTCTTCCAATGTTCTCTCTCTCTCTCTCCCTCTGTTTGCGAGGGTATGAGAAAGTTTCCTGTTTTATTGGGGCAAATTCCTCTCAGATGTTTCCGTGGAGGTTCAGATTAGTTGCAGGCAGGAAGTGGAACACAGTTTTAGGGGCAGGAGGAGAGATGGCAGAGAGTGGGGGGAGAGGAGAATAAAGCAAGGGGGGTTGCAGACGCGATACTTTCCAGGCCAGGCCTTTAAATCACCGGCATGCAAAGCAGACAGGAAAGAGGGGGATTCGCCGGAGAGACCTCCAAAACGCACCTCCTTTTCTAGCCTTGGAAAGTTCAGAGCCTTTGATGTGAGCTTTGATGTGATGGGAACTCAGAGCATCAGGTGGGACACCGTGCCCTCCAACATTTCTCTGGTGAAAACAGGGACGTCCCGTTCTAAAATGATAATTTTGGCTACTTAGACCCCACACATCTTACTGGGTTGCTCCAGCCGCTCCGGGCAGCTTCCAACATATATAAAAGACATAATTAAACGTTAAAAAAAACGCAAAACTTCCCCATACAGGATTGCCTTCAGATGGCTCAGGGGTCGGATAACTCCATACCCTCCAAAATTTCTCCATTACCCTCAACATTTCTCTGGTGAAAACAGGGACGTCCTGTTCTGTCATGATAATTTTTGCTATTTATACCCCACACATCTTAATGGGTTGCCCCAGCCACTCTGGGAAACATCCAACATATATAAAAAGCTATACCCAGTATCTATAAAAACATAATAAAATGTCAGGCATTAAAACCTACCTTATACAGGGCTGCCTTTAATAATAATAATAATAATAATAATAATAATAATAATAATAATAATAATAATAATAAAAAACATGCAAAACGTTTAAAAACCCAAAACTTCCCCATACAGGACTACCTTCAGACAGCTTAGGGGGTCGGATAACTCCTTTTTTTTTTTTTTTTTAAGTACTTAATTTGTGTTTTTTTTTTGTTTTTTTTAATAAATATTTATTAAGGTTTTTAAATATAAATGCACACATAATAAACAATCTTATTTCTGTCATAACAATTTCATCACTTCTTTGGACTCCCTCACGTCTCCCGCTCCCATTTGCATCGTTAAAAATTTTTCCACACAAATTATCAACTTGTTTTCAATCTCATGTCCATTCATTCAAATATAGTCTAGCACTTCTTCCAAAAAATTCTATATTTTCTTTAGTCTCACTTATCATCAAATTTAAATCTAATTTAGTGGTGAGCAGTTTTTTATAATCCAGCATCCTTCTTAAGATTCAACCAAATTACAATGTTTTTGTAAATACATTTTGAATTTCTCCCAGTCTTCCTCCATCTTCTCTTCTCCCAGATCACGGATTCTGCCGGTCATCTCGGCCAGTTGCATATAGTCCATCAGCTGCATCTGCCACTCAGGGGGTCGGATAACTCCTTAGCCTCCAACTTTTCTCCAGTGGAATGCCCTTCTCGACCTGATGCCTTCACTACACACCTTTAGGCGCCAATCAAAAACGTTCCTCTTCAAACTGAACAAATGGACTTCCCTTCTCATTTAAATATATCATTCAATAAAAAGCATTTTTTTAAAAAAAGAAAGAAAATAGGGGCATCCTACCATACCCCCCAACATTTCCCCAATGAAAACAGGGACGTCCCTTTTCATTTGTTTGGTTTGGTTTTTGCGTTGTTGTTTTTTATTTTTGTTATCTTTGGGAAACCAATGAAATGTTATTAAAAAGAACGTTCCTCTTCAACCAGGCTGAGTAACACCCTATATATATATACCCTTCTAAATGTGTTTCTGGGAGTGAGTGTCTTTTTTCATCCTCGTTTTTATTATGCGTTTTGCGTTTTATATCTCATATTTGTATGTTCTCAAATGCTCAGAGATTTGTGGATGAAGGGTTGTTTTACAAATTCAACAAACAAATAAATAAAACTGATGCAGTCGCACCTTGGTTTTTGAACAGCTTAGTTCCCGAACGTTTTGGCTCCTGAACGCCACAAACCCAGAAGTGAGTGTTCCGGTTTGTGAACTATTATTGGAAGCCGAACGTCCAACGGGGCTTCTGATTGGCTGCAGGAGCTTCCTGCAGCCAATTGGAAGCTGCACTTTGGCTTCCAAACGTTTTGGGAGTCAAACGGACTTCCGAAACGGATTCCGTTCGACTTCCAAGGTATGACGGTATTCAAAAGCACATCTGTCTCCGACTGTAGCCATCAATAGCCATCTCCCTGTGGTCATCTCTGCCTCTTGTGGCAGGGAGTCCCACTGGTTAATCCTTTTTCATATATATATAATTTTTATTAGTTTTTTAACATATCATGTTCCACAGTAATTAAACATACTTTTACATCTTATTCAATTTTTTTTTACTTCCATCCATCCTGTCTGAAAATTTTCCAATCTAATCTCTTCATATGCATTTCTTATTTTCCCTATTACATTTCAAACTCATAACCAATATCTCTTATCTTTTTCTACTTTGTAACACTTCGTATATTTCTCCTTACAAAACTGCTTGCGTAATTTGTCGATTACAGTTGCTCTTCAAATAGTTCATATATTTCTTCCAGTCTGCTGTCAATCTCTGGTCCCGCAGGTTTTGAATCCTTCCTGTCACTTGAAAGTACCAAACAGGCCTAGGATTAAATTAGGATTTATCTAAATAAATGGGATTTAGAATACTAAAAAAAGTGAAGAAATTTGATTATAACTGGAATATTGTTGTTAATAATGATATTGGAAAGCTGTTACATTTAGATACAAGAAAATTCAGTAGGGAGGGACTAGAGGAAGTCAAGGAACACGTTTATAAGGTTGGATTTTTAAATAATTAAGTTTGTTTGTATTGTTTATTTGTTGTTGTTTTTTATAGATGTATTTTCTTTTTGGTTTTTGTTATGATGTTTTTCGGTTGGGCAACGTTTGTTGCATTACGTGTTATAATTGTAGAAAACTTAATAAAAATTATTGGGAAGATTGAATCCTTCCTCTCATTTTGTCCAATTCTGCATAGTCCATTAATTTCGTCTGCCATGCTTCTTTCATCAGAATTTCTTCTTGCTTCCATTTCTGGGCTAACAATACCCTTGCCGCTGTTGTTCGCCATCAGAAGTTCTTGCTCACATTTAGTCAGAATCTTCTTCCTTGTAACTTGAAGCCATGGGTTCGAGTCCCACCCTCCAGGTTAATCCTTTTTTTTTTACCATAATATTTATTAATTTTCAATAGACATAACAAAAAAGAGAATATGCAATAACACAACAACACAACAACAACAATAAAAAAGTGAAAAATAAGGAAAAAAGTATAACAAACTTAACATGCCTAAACAGAAAAAAAGAAACTCAACCAATTAATTCAAATCCATTTTTATAAACATTTTAGTTGACTTCCTCTAATCTCCTCCCATCTGAATTTTCTCTTAATTTGAATGTAGCAGTTTCCAATATCATTATTTCATAAAACAATATTACAGTAATATTCCAATTTCTTTACCTTTCTTATAGTCAGTGGCGTAGCGTGGGTTGTCAGCACCCGGGGCAAGGCAAGTAATTTGCGCCCCCTAACCCGTGGATTTGCGCCCCCTAACCCTAACCCCCAGATGTTGCGCCCGGTGCGGCCGCCCCCCCTGCACCCCCCACGCTACGCCATTGCTTATAGTACATTTTCTTATTTATACATTTAAGTCTAATTCAGTCCTAAGCCTGATTGGTTCTTTCAAGTGGTTACATATCTTTAATATTAGAATATTTATTCAAATAGTCCTTGCACTGCCCAACGCTTGCCTTCCGTCCTGATGGCATCTTGGTGCCATCTCCCTCTACCCTCCACCTGATTATGGGTCAGAGGACTCCTGCACACAAACCAATTGCCCTTGATGTTAAGAAGGCCATAAATGCAGGTCTCCGGCTTGCTTTTATGATGCACCCGGCTAATATTATGCTGTGTCCCTCCTTCTCCTCCTCCCTTAGTTTCAGGTGAGGGCCTTTGAAGCTGCCTCTTCAGAGGCCGAGGGAAAGTTGTGGTTGATGTTTGCCAATGCAACTTGCAAACACACCCACACAAAGCCAGCTCCCAGTTCACACCCAGGAAGGAATGGCTGGGGAGGTTTAGCGCATGGCTGTGAATGTGGGGAGGGTGGAGTAATTTTTTGCATTGGGGGAAGCAAACCCTCCAACATTTCTCCGATGAAAATAGGGACATCTCCTTACACAATGATTATTTTACTATTTAAACCCCACCCCATCTTACTGGGTTGCCTTAGTCCCTCTCGGCAGCTTCTAACCTATATAAAAACCATAATAAAACATAAAACTTTTTTAAAAAAACTTCCCTATACAGGATTGCCTTCAGACGGTTCAGGGGTCAGATAACTCCGTACCCTCCCAAATTTCTCCATTGAAAATAGGGGAGGGGGGTTGATAGGAGATGAAATAAGAAAAGCAGATCAGAGATGATTCATGTACAGTGGTACCTCTGGTTACGTACTAAATTTGTTCCGGAGGTCCGTTCTTTTTTATTATTATTACTTTTTAAAATAATATTTATTAAGAGTTTAAAGATTACAAAAAGAAAGAAAAAGAATTAAACAAATCAACATAATAAAATACAAAAACAGAAATAAAAACACTACATAAAACATTGAATTAACAAAACAAAACAAAAACAATTAAAAACACTTCCAATATTTTAAATCTTAACTTTCATTCACTTCTTTCATTGACTTCCTCACGCCTCCCTTTTTGTATTCCACTTCAATTAACTGTTTCAGCAATTCCTTTCCATCTTCATCTATTTTCTGTCCTGTAATTAATCTTAACATATTCTAACCTTGTTTTTTCCCTTTAATACATTAACAATCTATCTGTACCTAGTTCCTTATAACATTTCTGCCAAAGCCATATAACTTCATTCCACCATTTTTCTATAGCTTATTAATTTTACAATATTTCTGTAAATAATCTTTAAATTTTTTCCAATCTTCTTCCACCGACTCTTATCCCTGGTCTCGGATTCTGCCAGTCATTTCCGCCAATTCCATATAGTCCATCAACTTCATTCTATATAGTCCATCAACTTCCGGAGGTCCGTTCTTAACCTGAAACTGTTCTTAACCTGAAGCACCACTTTAGCTAATGGGGCCTCCCACTGCCGCCGCGCGATTTCTGTTCTCATCCTTAAGCAAAGTTCTTAACCCGAGGTACTATTTCTGGGTTAGCGGAGTCTGTAACCTGAAGCTTATGTAACCTGAAGCGTATGTAACCCGAGGTACCACTGTACACTACAACTGCTGCCAGAATCTTAGTGGCCCAAAAATGGAAAACTCAGGAAATTCCAACGTTAAAGGAGTGGCAGACAAAAATGGAATTAGCAAAACTGACCCACAGAATCTGTAACCAAGAGGAAACAAAGTTCAGAAATGAGTGGAATAAATTTGTGGAGTATATATGTAATAATTGCAGAAGTTTAAAGACTGTAGCAGGATTAAAATAAACCTTATGATATGAACAGGTTGATGTTAAGAATCTGCGAAAAATGAAAGATTACCGGTAATATGAAAACCTCTGAAGGAAGGGAGGGAAGTCTGTGCTCGACAGAGTGTTGAGAAAATAAGTTTACATAGGATTGTAGAAGATTAGTGTATTTATTTTGTTTTGTTTGTGTTAAAGAAAACTCAATAAAAAGCATTTTTAAAAAAGAAAGAAAATAGGGGGTGGCGCTGTGAGTTAAACCACAGAGCCTAGGGCTTGCCGATCAGAAGGTCGGCAGTTCGAATCCCCACGACGGGGTGAGCTCCCGTTGCTCGGTCCCTGCTCCTGCCAACCTAGCAGTTCGAAATCACGACAAAGTGCAAGTAGATAAATAGGTACCGCTCTGGTGGGAAGGTAAACGGCGTTTCCGTGTGCTGTTCTGGTTCGCCAGAAGCGGCTTAGTCATGCTGGCCACATGACCCGGAAGCTGTACACCGGCTCCCTCGGCCAATAAAGCGAGATGAGCGCCGCAACCCCAGAGTCGGTCACGACTGGACTTAATGGTCAGGGGTCCCTTTAAGGAACCTTTAAGGAAAAGCGGGACATTCAGGGGTCAGAAACTGGGACGGCTTCTCTAAATCAGGGACGTCCCTAGGAAATAGGAAGACTTGGACAATTTTAGGAAGACTGCCAATATTAGGAAGAATTGCCAGAGGTTCCCAGAGCCAATGCTTGAACTATGTGATTAATTGGCAAGGCAAGGCAAAGACCTAAACGCTCGCTTGCTGGTTCCAGACTCCAGGCATCCTCTTTCTCATTTCCCATAAGGGAACGGGGGAAAGAGCAGCTTTTACCACTTTATAGCATTAGAGTCATAAATGAAATAAATAATAATGCTAACCACATCTTCAGGAATGGAAACTCCCAAGAAAGTGGGTGCAATAAACCACGACGTTTGGAATCGGTGCAGAAACCCATGAATTTGAATTTGTCAAACCCTCTTTCAAAGCTAGCTGGTGGCCGTGCCTGCCTCTTGTGGCAAGGAGTTCCATAGTCCCACACTGTGCCGAGTGAAAAATTGCTTTCTTTTTACCAGGAGGAATGGATGAAATTCAAAGACTATTTCGTTAAATATGTTAAGATAACTTAATTGGAAAAATTTGCAAATACCAGATAGGCTTACGATTTAAATATGTAATGTTAGAGAATAACACGTTTAAAGTTAAAATGAAAAGAAAGAAAGATGTTAAGTGATTAAGTTAATTTGATGAGAAAATTGGTTTTGGGAAATGGTTACAATGATATACACTGAAATTCAGCCAGGGGGATTTGAGGAAGTCAAATGTTACTAAGATTGGATTAAAAATGTTTTTGTTTGTTTAACATTTTTGGAAAATCAATTTTAAAAAATTGAAAAAAGAAAAATTGCTTTCTTTTATCCGTTCTGAATCTTCCAATATTCACCTTCATTGAGGAATGGATTCTTGGTTTGCTCAAAAACAGGCATTCTGTGCCGGGTGTCGTATATTCAGAAACCATCTTCTCCCTGCCTTACAAGCCTTTTCTCACCTGGCCTGGGCAGGCAGGGCGCGGACTGACACTGACTCCAGCTACAAAAGCTGAGGCTGTTGTTGTTGTTTTTTTAAAAAATAATATTTTTTAAGGTTTTAAAGGTTACAAAGAGAAAAAGAAAACACACCAAGTTAAACACAAACTTGTAAAAAAACAGAAAAATAGAAAAATAGAAACAATTAAAAAAAAAAACAAAAAAAAACACAACAAACCTTCCCATAACTTATCTTTCATTTGCTTGTTTCCTTGACCTCCTCACACCTCCCGTTTTCGTATTCTAGTTTGGTTAGCTATTTCAACAAATCCTTTCCATCCTTCCCAATTTTTATCCTATAATTTATCTTAATGTAATGTAACTTTACCTTCCCTCCTTTCATCCATTAACAGTCTATTTTTACTTAGTCCTTTATAATATTTCTGCTAAAGCCACATAACTTCATTCCAGCCTCCTTCTAACATTCCTTAATTTTACAATGTTTCTGTAAATAAACTTTAAATTTCTTCCAATCTTCTTCCACCGACTCTTCTCCCTGGTCTCGGATTCTGCCAGTCATTTCCGCCAGTTCCATATAGTCCATCACCTTCATCTGCCATTCTTCCCGGGTGGGTAGATCTTGTGTCGTCCAGTACTTTGCAATAAGTATTCTTGCTGCTGTTGTAGCGTACATAAAGAAAGTTCTATCCTTCTTTGGCACCGATTGGCCGACCATGCCCAGGAGAAAGGCCTCTGGTTTCTTCAGAAAAGTATATGTCAGGGGCTCAGGAGCTGAGGCACAGGGAAGATGGGAGATGGAGAGCGAGGGGGAGGAATCCGAAGGGAGCGTAGGAGGGGACAGTGGTCCGAGGGATTCCATGAGCCTCTCCAGCGAATCGGAAGATTCACAGAAGGGAGCGCCAGTGGCCAGGGGCAGGGGGGTCCCAAGGGGAACGCCCCAGGAGCAAGGGGGCAGCAGGGACTCCCAGAGCAGTAGTTGGAAATCAGGACCAGCTTCCCCACCAGAGCAGAGTGGGGGGGGAAGAGTCCCAGGCATCGGGGCCAGTGCTTTCCCCACCAGGGAGAGGAGACGAGGCAGAGTCTACCACGCCTCCCTCGGAAAGTCGGACAACGGAAGGGAGGTCAGATCCGGCCAGTGTCACGGAAGAGGGAAGCAGTGATAGAAGTAGTGTAACGGTTAGGAGAAAGGTCACTGGGTTGGCGCGAGAAGCAAGTTCAAATGTACAGGAGCGCGGGACAGCAGAGAGTGAGGATTGGGAACCGGGTCCTAAAGCACGCCGGAGGCAGGGGGAGGAGCTAAGCGACTCAGCGTCGGAAGAGTCCAGAAAGGGCAATGCCCCAGAGGGCAGGAGGACCCAGAGGAGGAGAGAGCAGCGCAGGAGGTGGAGCAGGGCTAGGATCTTAAACTGGTGTGGAAGGGGCGGAGACTCAGACGGGACTTCGCCGATCTAGAGTCTAGACGTAGGGCTGCACGCTCTGGCTTTGAAATGGAAATTAAACTTCAATAAAGACTTTTGTACATAACATCAGCCTGGCGTTGGTCCTCTGTGAGCTGGGACCTAGAGGCAGCTCTGACAGTATATTTAAATACCTTTTTCATTTCGTTATAGATCATTTCCCAGAAAGTCTTAATCCTTGGGCATGTCCACCAAAGGTGAAAGAATGTACCTTCAGTCTCTTTACATTTCCAACATTTATTATCGGGCAAATGATAAATTTTTGCAAGCTTGACTGGTGTCATGTACCACCTGTATATCATTTTCATTATATTCTCTCTTAAGGCACTGCATGCCGTGAACTTCATAAAAAAAGCTGAGACTGTTGAACAGACTCCTGGGCTGGGGTTATGTTGCTGTTGGGTTTTTTGTATCTTGGTTTTACCGCTTGTTGTGATCTGTGTGGAAATGGTTCCGTTTGGTTGTGCAATTTTTTAAAAAAATGTTTTATTTAGCTCAGATGGTGGAGAATGAGACTTTTCATTTTGGGGTTGTGGGTTTGAGTCACACCTTGGACGGGGTTAGACTAGATGTCTGGGGGGGTCCCTTCCAACTCTGCAGTTCCATGACTGCTTTTGTGATGCTGTAATTACGTGCTTTTTCCATGTCATAAGCCGCCTTGATCACGGTCTGAACTGCAGAAAGGCCGGGATACAAATAAAAAATTACGTGTGCATGCATGCCTATTGCTCACGATTCTATCCAATTCTGCAAAGTGTTTGAGGACTGGGACATTCGCACGGAAACCAAAATGCTTGTTGACAAACTATTGTACTACCAACCTTACTGTGTGCTTGTGAAACATGGACCACTTATAAACGCCATCTCCAACTCCTCGAAAGATTCAATCAACGGCGTCTCAGAAAAATTTTACACATCACTTGGGAAGACAGGTGAACTAATATCAGTGTACTGGAAGAAGCAAAGATCACCAGTGTCGAAGCAATGATTCTTCAACATCAACTTTGTTGGACTGGTCATGTTGTGCGGATGCCGGATGATCGTCTTCCAAAGCAATTACTCTACTTCCATTAAAAATGGAAATTGTAATGCTGGTGGTCAACAAAAGAGGTTTAAAGACTGTCTCAAGGCAAATCTTAAAAGATGTAGTATAAAGACTGACAACTGGGAAACACTGGCCTGCGAGCGCTCCAGTTGGAGAACAGCCTTTCCCAAAGGTGTCATGGGCTTTGAAGACACTCGAACTCAGGACACAAGGGAGAAACGTGCTAAGACGAAGGCACGCTTGGCAAATCCACACCATGATCATCTCCAGCCTGGAAACCAATGTCCCCACTGTGGAAGAACGTGTGGATCCAGAATTGGCCTCCGCAGTCACTTACGGACTCACTGTTAAAACCATGTTTATGGAAGACAATCTTACTCGGCTACGAGCTTTCCCCTAAACTTGTTAGTTTTTGGAGTGCTCCAAGACCATTAGTTTTTGGAGCTGAGGTATTATTATTTTCCCCCTTTATTTTACTCAGGACTTTGATTTCCCATACAATGAACATGGCACAAAATATTGGTATTCAAAAAGACCTTTATTTAAAAAACAAAAATTAGAAAGGCATTTATTTATTCATTTAGAAAACTGAAGCTGGCTGGCTTAAGTCCTGTGGTTGGGCAACTGTCCCTGGAAAATAGGAAAATAGGGTTTGCTTTCACTGTGGGGTCCTTTTACATTACATTCCCTCTGAATTCACGCCCCTTATCTCCAGCCACCAATAAGTGTTGGGGTGACAAAAGCAGTTGTGATTTCTTTTTATTTTCTTGGCCTCTGTGTAGGCAAAATGAGCCCAAGAGCCCAGAGGACGCAAATGTTGGCAACTCATTTCTGTGTCCCCGGATGGCCCTGCCTGCCCCCAAACTCCAGGGGCTGCTCCCACCCAAAAAACTGCCTCTTTCCCCTCATTCGCCATGTCCGTTTGTGACATCACAGGAAGTTGGTAGATGTCTATGACATCACAGGGAGTCCGTAGCCAATGGCCACAGCTGGGGAAACATCTGCACAGCTCTCACTGGCCTCACAATGGGGGGGTACACCTCAGCAGTCATTAAAAATGAGGTGTGTCCCCCCCTCATTGTGAGGCCTGGGAGGGCTGTGCAGATGTTTCCCAGCTGTGGCCATTGGTTACCAACTCCCTGTGATGTCACAAGGGGGTGCAGCCCCCTCTTCCTGTGACATCACTACTTAGAAATTTCCCATATAATAAAAACATGGCACAAAACAGGGATTTCTTTTCATAAAACATTTATTTTGAAAAATAGAAAGCCGTTTATTTTGAAAACAGGAGCTGTCTGGCTTAAGTCCTGCGGTTCTCTTCATGACTTTCACGGCTGGTCTCAGGGGAAACTTTGCCGGCTCCGGCCATCCCTGAAAGACAAAGGCAAACAGATGAGTGGGGTGGCCACCATCCGACAGCGTCAACCCAGACTCCCCTGGCTTCCGCCTGGCAACTTCACCCCTGGCAGGCCTGCGCAATGGGCAGGCTCCCGGAGATGAAGGAAAACCAGTTTTCATTCACAGATAGCAGCCAGCTTCATCAGCCTTGCAGCCTCCGCTGGCGTCTATTTGCGAAGTCCGCTGGCTCCAGTTGAGCACCTCCATGGCTGTGCCGGGCTTCTTCCCTCCTCGCTTGGGCCATCCGTTTAATGTCAAGAGGCCTAGGCCTTTTGTCATTAAATGGATGGACCAAAGACACGGGTGAATGCCAGCCAGGTCCACAAATAGCAGCCAGCTTCATCAGCCTTGCGGCCTCCCTTGGCGTCTATTTGTGAACACTGGCTTCACCTAGACGCCTCCACGAGCTGCCGAATGGGCAACTTTCCCTCCTCACTACCAGCTGGTCCACACTTGCAAATATCAGCCAGCTTCAGCTTAGGGCGTCCACTGACATCATTTAAATGCAATGCAAATCACAACTGGTTTCCGCCTAGGGGCATTCACCCGCTGCCCTAGCGGCAGCTTCCCTCCTCGGTTTGGCAGCCTGTTAATAAATAAACTAGGCTTCCAAAGCACAGTTTGCACCCATTTCGACAGGCGTAGCCTTGCGGCATCCGCTAGCCTGAATGCAAACTCTTCCGGCATCCATCCACCACCAACAGCCTGGCCAGGTCCATCGCCAGACGAAAGCCAGCTTCAGAGCTGAATATCGGCCGCCTTCAGGTAGCGATCCCACTAGCAAGTCAACTGGAACTTGCCTTCTCCTTGCTCCACAGCATCCCAACGCCAGGCGATTGCCTCCTTCCGCTTGCTAGCTTGCCACCACCGTCTGGTCTTGGGGGAAACTTCGCCAGCATTGGATGTCCCTGAAAGGCAAAGGCAAACACGTTGATGGGATGGCGACTATCCAGCGTCCACCCAGACTCTTCCACAGGCTTTGGTCTTGACAACTTCATCCCTGACTGGCCTGCCCCGTCAAGGCAGGTTGCAGAAGTGGAGGGCCACCAGTTTGAAGCGGTAGATCCACAAGTGGACTACACTGGTTTCCCTGGTTTCCACCTCTAGGGCTGTGCCGGGTAGTTTCCCTCCTCGCTTTGGCCATCGACGTAAGGTCAAGAGCTCTATGAATGTCAGCAAGCTGACATTCTCAAAAGGTAGGTCTGTTGACCTTAGGTTGAGGGCCAAAGACAAAGGTGAGTGCCACCAGATAGCGTTCACAAATGGATCGGCCAGCTTCACGGGCCTCTTGGCCTCCACTGACATCCCCAAATGTGAACCTGGCTTCACCAAGGCGCCACCACTAGAAGCCGATGGGCAACTTTCCCTCACCACAGAATTCGCCAAGGGACACTCACCCACCGCCAAAGGGGCAGCTTCCCTCCTCGGCTTGTCCACCTGTTAATAAACAAACTAGGCTTCCAAACCCGTTTGCATCCCCTCGGCCAGTCTTGTAGCCTTGCGGCATCAACCAGGGCACTGAATGCAAACCTTCCGGCAATCCGTCCACCACCAACAGCCGCGCCAGGTCCATTGCCAGACCTCCCCCTGCTTCAGAGCTGAATTTCATCCACCTTCAAGTGCGATCTCACCAGCAAGTAAACCTCAACTTGCCTTCTCCTTGCTCCACAGCATCCCAGCGCCGGGCGATCACCTCTGTCCTCCGGCCAGCTTGCCGCCACGGGGCAGGAGACCACCCGAGCTGAGTGCCTCCACTGAGGCAACTGCCTCGGCCTTTGACTTGGCCAACATTTATACACTCTCGGCTGCCCAATGTTTTTGTGACATCACAATGGCAGCATCTGGGGAGACATCCCCATCACCCCTCAGACCTCACAATGAGGGGCGCAGCTCAGCTGCTATTGGCTCCTTAGCTTTTGACCAAGGAGATATATAACACCCCCCTCCCCAATTTGTGCCAGTATCTGTGAAGGCCACACCGGAAACTCAGTGGGGCAGGAGGGGGCATTTTTCATCCCAGTGGTTGCATTTCCCTCCACACAACACTGGTCAAACACACAAATGAACAGAACAATGAAAGTGAGTCTCATCAATCAATCAATCAACCAACCAACCTTTTTATTCGACCGTCAGTCAGAAAAAAATAAATACAAATACATTTGTCAATACACAATTAAAACATCCAAGAAGATTTTAGAGCTTAGCCAACACTAAAAGGGCTAAACAGATAGCCCCATGTCAATACAGTCAATTATGGTCTTGCGACGCTTAAAGGCTAAAAAAAGAAATTTGGCCACCAAGAAAGGTATAGCTCTAGTGACATTATTCAGCAAGCGTAAAACCTGGTTTTCTCCGGGTAGGAAGCTAAGTTGACATAGGAGTGGGTCTATAAAGTTTTGTCTAAGCTCTGTGTTATGTAGTGAAGTTTCACCCTGGGCCAGCAGGGGGATACTGTATATAGTTTTCACTCAGGTCTGTAGAAAGTTTTCACTCAGGTCCACGTCAGTTATTTTAGGCGGGAACTCTGGGCTGTTGTTGCTACAATGTTGACAGCCGGCTGCCTATAAAAGCAGGCCGGCTGAGCTCTTTGCAGTCAGTTCTATTCCAGCTTACGAAATAAAGAGCTACTTGGAGAAATCGCTGTGTCGTCTGCTATGTCAACCCACAACTTAATACTCTGCATAAGAAGGGCAAGTCAAGAGAATGTGTTCGGTGGACTCAACCACACCGATAGCACAATGACAAGTTCTCTGGGCGTATGGTACTCCCCTGTACCTTCCCCACAATATCGCAGAGTCAAGGACATTTAATCTAGCCGCTGTAAGAAGTCTGCGGTATTCCACATAGTGGATTTCTGCAAGGTAGGGGGCTGGTATGGTCCGATAAATCTGGTCCCCTAGGAACATCCCTGGTTTTACCTGGGCTATGTCCTCTTGTCTGGCAATATCACTCAGTCTCCGGGAGATCACATCTCTAGCTTGATTGTACGTCATAGACTCAAAGTAAAGGTGAGACAATCCACAGGATTGAACCTCGTTAATGACCTCCCTTTCCCACGATGATTGGAAATCATCCCTCAATATCAAGGGGAGGGGGCAACACCCACTGGTTTAAAACAGAGCTTGAGCCATAGCCAGAGCTTCGTCTTCAAGGCCACGTACCGTAGAGCTTGCCAGCCGACCTCTAATCTCATGACCGCACCCGCTACCGAGGGGGGAATCCTAAGGATGGCTCTAAGGAATCGCGTTTGAATAGAATCCAGTTTCAAAAAATCCCTACGGGAACCTAAAGAGATGCCCAGCAAAAGAAGGGGGAGGATTTTCATTTGAAAGAGTCTCAAAGCTAACTTCACTGATTGGGCCTGATTCTTAGCATATAGAGATCTAATCTGGATGGCTGCTTTAGATGCATTAGTTGTTATATAGTCTCTATGGGCCAGAAAAGACCTATTTGACCGTATTACTTGTCCCAGATATTTAAAGCAGTTAACCTGCTCTAGGGGAATCCCGTTCATCGACCATCGATGGAGTCTCGGTCGGGCAGAGAAGACCATGATCTTGGTCTTAGCATAGTTGGGTTGGAGCTCATGCTGAACACAGTATTCATGTAGGTGAGTCTCATCTATGCACAGGAATCTTTTCAAGGAGTGACATGCAGGGAGAAAGTTATCATCTCAGGAAAAAAGCACCTTTTCATCAATCAATCATTTATTGTATTTGACCCGTTTGGCAGCTCGTGGAGGCGTCTAGGTGAAGCCAGTGTTCACAAATAGACATCAAGGGAGGCCGCAAGGCTGATGAAGCTGGCTGCTATTTGTGGACATGGCTGGCATTCACCCATGTCTTTGGTCCATCCATTTAATGACAAAAGGCCTAGGCCTCTTGACATTAAACGGATGGCCAAATCAAGGAGGGAAGATGCCCGGCACAGCCATGGAGGTGCTCAACTGGAGCCAGCGGACTTCACAAATAGACGCCAAGGGAGGCCGCAAGGCTGATGAAGCTGGCTGCTATCTGTGAACGAAAACTGGTTTTCCTTCATCTCCGGGAGCCTGCCCATTGCGCATGCCTGCCAGGGGTGAAGTTGCCAGGCGGAAGCCAGGGGAGTCTGGGTGGACGCTGTCGGATGGTGGCCACCCCACTCATCTGTTTGCCTTTGCGTTTCAGGAAAAGGCAGAGCCAGCAAGGTTTTCCCCAAGACCAGCCGTGAAAGTCATGAAGAGAACCACAGGACTTAAGCCAGACGGCTCCTGTTTTCTAAATAAACGGCTTTCTCATTTTTTACAAAATAAACGTTTTCTGAAAAGAAATCCCTGTTTTGTGCCATGTTTTTATTATATGGGGAATTTCTAAGTAGTGATGTCACAGGAAGAGGGGGCTGCACCCCCTTGTGACATCACAGGGAGTTGGTAACCAATGGCCACAGCTGGGAAACATCTGCACAGCCCTCCCAGGCCTCACAAAGGGGGGGGCACCTCATTTTTAAAAATGACTCCTGAGATGTACCCCCCTCATTGTGAGGCCAGCGAGGGCTGTGCAGATGTTTCCCCAGCTGTGGCCATTGGCTACACACTACCTGTGATGTCATAGACAACCTACCAACTTCCTGTGATGTCACAAACGGACATGGCGAATGAGGGGAAAGAGGCAGTTTCAGGGGGGGCAGCCCTGGGAGTTTGGGGGCAGGCAGGGCCATCCGGGGGCACAGAAACAAGTTGCCAACATTTGTGCCCTCTCGGCTCTTTGGCTCATCTCACCTACACAGCTGCCAGGAAAATAAAATAAAATAACAACGGGTTTTGCCTCCATACTACTTAGAAAGGTTTTCAGAGGGTTTAAACACTGCCTGCTTTTAGAAGAAGGAGCCCCGTGCACTGCAGAGGCTTATGTGAGTCACAAAGACCCGAGTTCGAATCTCACATCCATTTGCAAACTTAAGGAATGGTCAAGAGGAAGAAGAGGTGGTTTTTCTTCAACTCCACCCCACCGCCAACCTTATAGCTTTGCAACATTATCTTCCCTCACTCTTCTGAGATCCTTCTGCATTGTACATTTATTTTTCCCCCCAATTTATTTTATTGATTTTCACAAAATTAAAAACAAACAAAAATCATAACCTTATTAAAAAATATACTTATTAACATTGTTAAGTGACTTCCTTGCTTCCCCTTGGTTGAATGTCAATGCATATCCTTTGGATTTCAATGCATATGATTTGGTTTTCCAAATCACAGTTCTTATAAAATTTAACTTGAACATTAACATCCTTAAATCTTTTTATCAACGCAGAGCGCAACCTGAAAATACTTATCCTGAAGCGTATTTAACCCGAGGTATGACTGTACTTTGTTGTACTTTGTTGGAAGGTGCCCAGGGAGACCCAGCCAGAAGGGCAGGGTATAAATAATAAATTATTATTATTATTATATTATATGGTAGTGCAGTTGGCTCTGGCTGGCTTCAGGAGCTGCTCGCTGCCGTTGTGCCCGCCATTTTGAAGTCCCCATATGATGTGTCTTGTGCCGTTGAACCAGTCACGCAACATTCACTCCCTACTAATAAATCTACAACACTTAAAATATAAAACCGGGGACATTCAATGAAATCCGGGGACGGGTTTTGCCTGGGGACAGATTTGTAAATCTGGGGACTGTCCCCGGGAAACGGGGACGTCTGGTAACCATAATTTAACCTTTTCCCATCCCCTACAGGCTGAAAGAAGCCGGGGTGTCCTGTTCCATCTGCAGTATCGGTTCCACTCCCTCCTGCAGCCACCCAGTACCTGAGATGGCCCAACTCAGCGAAGTCCACCCAGGGAACTTTCTCTTTTATGGTATGCTGTGTGGGATGCATGGAGCATTAGGGGAGGGGGCAGTAGCTCTGGATGGGGGACACATCCTGCTTCTTACAGTACATTTCTGAGCACAATTCAAAGTGTTGGTGTTGGCCTTTAAAGCCCTAAACGGCCTCGGTCCAGTAGACCTGAAGGAGCGTCTCCACCCCCATCGTTCTGCCCGGACACTGAGGTTCAGCTCCAAGGGCCTTCTGGCAGTTCCCTCCCTGCAAGAAGTGAGGTTACAGGGAACCAGGCAGAGGGCCTTCTTGGTGGTGGCTCCCACCCTGTGGAACTCTCTCCCACCAGATGTCAAAGAGAAAAACACTACCAGACTTTTAGGAGACATCTGAAGGCAGCCCTGTTTAGGGAAACTTTTGATGTTTGATGTATTATGGTACAGTGGTACCTCAGGTTACATACGCTTCAGGTTACAGACTCCGCTAACCCAGAAACAGTGCTTCAGGTTAAGAACTTTGCTTCAAGATGAGAACAGAAATTGTGCTCCGGCAGCACGGCAGCAGTGGGAGGCCCCATTAGCTAAAGTGGTGCTTCAGGTTAAGAACAGTTTCAGGTTAAGAACAGACCTCCGGAACGAATTAAGTACTTAACCTGAGGTACCACTGTATTTTAATATTTTGTTGGAAGCCGCCCAGAGTGGCTGGGGAAGCCCAGCCAGATGGGCGGGGTATAAATAATAATAAAGACATCGAGGAGAGAGCCAGTCTCACTTCCCTAGGCAGGGAGTTCCAAAGTTGCCTGGGAGGAGCCAACACCGAGAAGGCCCTGCTCACCTATCATGCCTGGGAGGGGGTAGCAGGACTGAGAGATGGGCCTCCCCTGAAGATCTCAAAGCTCAGGCAGCTCCGTGCGAGGAATAGAAGCCATTATGGTAGCACCAGCTCCGCAAAGAACAGCAAGCTAGCCAGGCTCTGGCTTGCAGCAGCCTTCCAAGTCCTCTCTAGCTGCTCTGTGGAAGTTCCTGAGATCTGTTTTTCTAACTGGTGACGACTCTGCCACTGTGCTGTGCATGCAGAAAGGCTCCCATTGAAAAAAGCAGATGGAAAAAGTTAACAATGGCATGCCAGCCCCACCTGTTTTGGCTTTTTTTGCTGGAAAGATTCACCAGAAATGGAAGTTCACTCCCTTTCTCTCTCTCTCTCTCTCTCTCTCTCTCTCTCTCTCCCCCCCCCCCCCATAATTTATGTAGATTTACTCCTCCGTTTCCAGTAACACTTTCCATGTGTTTCTCTTCCCCCACAGAGCTCGCTGCAAAGCTATGCTGGCAGAGAGGGATGGTGAGGGAATCTGTCCCCCTGTGGGGAAAGAATAAATCAACCCGCGCGATCCGGAAGGCCCCTTGAGCTGGCGACATTTGGCACAGCGTCACAAGAGCGGCGCAGTGCCTGAGAGGGGTCCCCAGGGGTCCAGGCAGGGACGCGGGTGGCGCTGTGGGTTAAACCACAGAGCCTAGGACTTGCCGATCAGAAGGTCGGCGGTTCGAATCCCTGCGACGGGGTGAGCTCCCGTTGTTCGGTCCCTGCTCCTGCCAGCCTAGCAGTTCGAAAGCACAGAAGTGCAAGTAGATAAATAGGTACCGCTCTGGCAGGAAGGTAAACGGCGTTTCTGTGCGCTGCTCTGGTTCGCCAGAAGTGGCTTAGTCATGCTGGCCACATGACCCGGAAGCTGTATGCCGGCTCCCTCGGCCAGTAAAGCGAGATGAGCGCTGCAACTCCAGAGTCGTCCACGACTGGACCTAATGGTCAGGGGTCCCTTTACCTTTAGGGCACTGCAGCAGGGGATGCGGGTGGCGCTGTGGGTTAAACCACAGAGCCTAGGACTTGCCGATCAGAAGGTCGGCAGTTCGAATCCCCGCAATGACGGGGTGAACTCCCGTTGCTCAGTCCCGGCTCCTGCCAGCCTAGCAGTTCGAAAGCACAGAAGTGCAAGTAGATAAATAGGTACCGCTCTGGCGGGAAGGCAATTCTTGTCCATTTCTGCGTAGTCCATTAATTTCGTCTGCCGTTCTTCTTTCGCCAGAATTTCTTGCTTCCATTTCTGGGCTAACAATACTCTTGCCGCTGTTCTTTGCCTTCAGAAAGTTCTTGCTCACGTTTAGTCAGAATCTCCTTCCTTGTAACTTGAAGCCATGGGTTCGAGTCCCACCCTCCAGAGGAGGAGAAAGCAAGCTTGCTCCACCGTCCGTGTCACAGCCCTTGAGATATTTGAAAATGGCTCTCATAGATCTCCTCTCGGCCTCCTCTTATCCAGGCTAAACATCCCCAGATCCTTCAAGCGTTCCTCATCAGGCTTGGTTTCCAGACCCTCAATCATCTCAGTCACTTTCCTCTGCAGAACTTTCCAGTTTGTCAACATCCTTCTTGAATCGTGGTGCCCAGAATTTGACACAGGACTGCAGATGTGGTCTGACCAAGGCAGAAGAGAGCAGTCCTTTGACTTCCCTTGATCTGAGCGATTTAACCATCAATCTCTTTTCACAGAAAGGGACCCGGGTGGCGCTGTGGGTTAAACTACAGAGCCTAGGACTTGCCGATCAGAAGGTCGGCGGTTCGAATCCCCACGACAGGGTGAGCTCCCGTTGCTCGGTCCCTGCTCCTGCCAACCTAGCAGTTCGAAAGCACGTCAAAGTGCAAGTAGATAAATAGGTACCGCTCCAGTGGGAAGGTAAACGGCGTTTCCGTGCGCTGCTCTGTTTCGCCAGAAGCGGCTTAGTCATGCTGGCCACATGACCCGGAAGCTGTACGCCAGTTCCCTTGGCCAGTAAAGCAAGATGAGCGCCGCAACCCCAGAGTCATCCGTGACTGGACTTAATGGTCAGGGGTCCCTTTACCTTTACCTCTTTTCACAGAGATCTCGGTGGTCACTATTACCTACGGCCCCGTCCGCCACTGGCCTATGACCCTCTGAATCTTCTCCAGGACGGAATGCAGCCCTTGAGCTATCTGTCTCGCAGCAGCGGGGCCTTTTCTGTGGTGGCCCCCGGAACAATTTCATTTGAATTCATTTATGTGAGAAACTCCCCCTGTCCCTCTCTCCCTTTCAGATGCCCAGCAGATGATGATTGGCTCCTGCCAGCTGGAGGACATCGCCGTGCGGGTCTTGACCAGGGTGATTGGCCACTATCCACACCGCAACCAGATGCTGGTGGACTGCGGCTGGACCGGCCTGAGTCTCCACAGCCTGGGGCAGCTGCCGACAGGCTACGCCCTGGTGGAAGGCCATCCCAACCTCAAGTAAATGGATCTCGCGTTGGTGCTGTTGATCGTGGCCTTGTCAACATCTTAAAAGGAACAGCCTCCAAAATTTGGCTTTCCTACAAAGGGCCTTGCAGGATCTGACCAAAGGCCCATCTAGACATTCGGGGAGCCCAGAATACAGGCAATAGCCTACTGCTGTCATATGTCTCCCCAGCATACTGTCTCAGGGCTTATCTGACAACATTTTGGAGGTCCCGAGCCTCAAGGAGGTTAGATTGGTCTCAACTAGGGCCAAGGCCTTTTCAGTACTGGCCCCGACTTGGTGAAACGCTCTGTCACAAGAGACCAGGGCCCTGCGGGACTTGACATCTTTCCGCAGGGCCTGCAAGACAGAGCTGTTCTGCCTGGCCTTTGGTTTGGACTCACTCTGACCCTTATGTTGCCCTCCCATTATGGTTTTGATCTATGGGCTACTTTTAAAATGAGGCTGCATGTTAAACTGCATTTTAACCTGTATTTTAAATTGTCCCCCCCACCCCAAGAATGTTTTTATTGTTATTTTACTGGTGTTAGCCGCGCTGAGCCTGGCTCTGGTCAGGGAGGGTGGGGTATAAATAATAATAATAATAATAATAATAATAATAATAATAATAATAATAATGGCATCCCACAATTTGTTCCATTTGTCCCACAATTTCTGGGCACAGTTCGGAAACGCCTTCCTTTTGTCTTGCCTTTTCCATACGAAAACCCGCAAATTTGCTCCTGAATCATAACAAGTGTCAAACTGTAGGAAACATTTGTTCTGATTTGGCAGTAAATCGTAGGTTTTCCAGGGAATATTTTTTTATACAGTGGTAGCTCGGGCTAAGAACTTAATTCGTTCCGGAGGTCCATTCTTAACCTGAAACTGTTCTTAATCTGAAGCACCACTTTGGCTAATGGGGCCTCCCACTGCCACCAGAGCACGATTTCTGTTCTCATCCTGAAGCAAAGTTCTTAACCTGAGGTACTATTTCTGGGTTGGCAGAGTCTGTAACCTGAAGTGTCTGTAACCTGAAGCGTCTGTAACCCGTGGTACCACTGTAAATGTCTCCCATTTCGCCTTTTACTCGCCTTTTCTCTAAATGAAAAAGCCCGAAACACTGCACCGGGGAGTCTCTAAAACCCCTCAATAATTTTGGCGCCCATTTCTGAACCTTTTCCCAACTTAACCATCTCCTCTTTGAGGTGAGGCGGCAGAATGTACACCGTCCTCCCAAACGCAGCTTGCTCCTTACGGTACCATGTCTGCCTCACACCCATGAGATGGCTATTTGCGTGTGGCAGCACCTACCCCCCCCCCCCCGGAACTCCCTGCCACTTGACTTCAGGCAGGCGTCTTCCCTATTCTCTTTGCGGCGCTGGCCTGACGTCAATAGGCAACCTGAGGCAGGGTCGAGGGGACCAGAGACTCCAAAACAAATCCCAGCAGGCTTACATATCTCTCTTTTCTTTCTGCAGGTTGGTAGGCATGACCCAGGAGCACGGCAGAATCGAACCCGTGGCAGGCAAGCTGGATTTTGCCCAGTTCCCCCTGGGCAGCCTCCTGGCGCTGATCCCTTATCACGTAAGTACAACTTGCGCACTGGAGAGCATTTGCGCGCTGAGATGCTGGCGTGCCTTCAGCATCACTGGAGGGAAGAGTGTCTCTGACCATGTTCAGAGTGCCTCCCCCCCCTCTCTGTGTGTGGTCTTCCCTCTTGATCCTATCTCTCTCTTGCACACAAACAACTTTTTTTGGGGGGGGGAATAATTTTTATTGAGTTTTACAGATTTTATCATCATTACAATCAACATTATCTCAAAAACAAAATAGGATATAAATTCCCCCCCAAAAAAACCCTCACGACTTCCCTCAACTTCTTTTTCTGGTTCTTTGAACGTTTGCTTATCCCTGCTTGTTTTATTTTACTTTAATATGCAGTCTTTAACTTAAATATCATTACATTCTTCACATTTTTATACCCTGCTTATTTTCACATTTCCTCTTGCACTTTATTATTTTCCCATTTTTACATCTTAATTTCTACGTTGTTAATTGGTAGTGTTTACTCAAACCCTTTACGGTTTTTCTGTAGGTACAACATAAATGGTTCCCAGTCTTTTTTAAAATCTCTATTGTCCTTATTCAGGGTTCAGCAACCTTTTCCAGCTGTGTGCCGGTACACTGTCCCTCAAACCATGTGGTGGGCCGGGCTATATTTTTTTGGGGGAAATGAACAAATTCCTATGCCCTACAAATAACCCAGAGATGCATTTTAAATAAAAGCACACATTCTGCTCATGTCAAAACATGCTGATTCCCAGACTGTCCATGGGCCAGATTTAGAAGGCGATTGGGCCGGATCCGGCCCTCAGGCCTTAGGTTGCCTATCCCTGTGTCCTTATCTCTAAGTTTTGCACTTAACTTCACCATTTCAGCATATTCCATCCGTTTTTCTTGCCAGTCTTCTTTCATTGGATTTTTGTCATCTTTCCATTTTGGGGCTAGAAAATCCTAGCCACTGTTGTCGCACACATAAATAACTTCTGTTCTTTTGGCAAGTCTTGACCTATAATACCTAACAAAAAGGATTCTGACTTTTTTTTTAAAAAAAGGGTTTTTTTATTAACAATTTCAACATAACAAAATATCAAAACATGTAATATTCGTTATTTTTTTCCCTTCCCCCCACCTCCCCGTCAAACCCGTCCTCAGCTCCTCTCTCTGATTTCTCACAATATATTGTTCTGTGCATACTGTAAAACTGTATAAATCCTTTTATTATCTGTCTACTGTGTTAACAGTCCATAAATCTGTGTATGTTTATTCAAAACCTGCCAATAAGTCCATTTCATTCTGTTGTCTTTTTAAGTAAATTGTGAAAAGTTCCCATTCTTCTCTGAAGTCACAGTTGTCCTTATCTCACAGTTTGTATGTCAATTTCGCCAGTTCTGCATTGTTCATCCATTTTTCTTGCTACTGTTCTTTTGTCGGGGTTTCCTCATTCTTCCATCCTTGTGCTATCAAGACTCTTGCCGCTGTTGTAGCATACATAAACAGGTTCTTTGTTTTTTCTGGGCAGGTCTTGTCCTACAATCCCTAACAAAAATGCTTCTGGTTTTTTGTTGTTGTTGTTTAGTTGTTTAGTCGTGTCCGACTCTTCGTGACCCCCTGGACCAGAGCACGCCAGGCCCTCCTGTCTTCCACTGCCTCCCGCAGTTTGGTCAAACACATGCTGGTAGCTTTGAGAACACTGTCCCACCATCTCGTCCTCTGTCGTCCCCTTCTCCTTGTGCCCTCCATCTTTCCCAACATCAGGGTCTTTTCCAGGGAGTCTTCTCTTCTCATGAGGTGGCCAAAGTCTGGGAGCCTCAGCTTCAGGATCTGTCCTTCCAGTGAGCACTCAGGGCTGATTTCCTTCAGAATGGAGAGGTTTGATCTTCTTGCAGTCCATGGGACTCTCAAGAGTCTCCTCCAGCACCATAATTCAAAAGCATCCATTCTTCGGCGATCAGCCTTCTTCATGGTCCAGCTCTCACTTCCATACATCACTACTGGGAAAACCATAGCTTGAACTATACTGACCTTTGCTGACAAGGTGATGGCTCCGCTTTTTAAGATGCTGTCTAGGTTTGTCATTGCTTTTCTCCCAAGAAGCAGGCATCTTTTAATTTCGTGGCTGCTGTCGCCATCTGCAGTAATCATGGAGCCCAAGAAAGTAAAATCTCTCACTGTCTCCATTTCTTCCCCTTCCATTTGCCAGGAGGTGATGGGACCAGTGGCCATGATCTTAGTTTTTTTGATGTTGAGCTTCAAACCATTTTTACAAATGTCCTTTTAAACATTTTCTTCAGCTTCCTGCTTTTTAACACACACACAACTCTTGTGTCCCCAACAGGCCTGCGCCACTGCTGCCATGCACCCTGTCTACTATGTCCACAGCGAGGGGCGTGTGGTCGCTACCTGGAAACCAGTCAGAGGCTGGTAGGAAGACAAGGAAGACGAGCAAAGACTCCGGAGCTGGAAGAGAGATGGGAACTGCCTTCATGATCCGCAAGGTGTGCAAAGCGTCTTTCGAACTTGGGCCTCACGGGACGAGTTCAGAAAAACTACAAAGCTTTTTTTTTTGCATTCCTTGAAGAGAATCTGCAGCAGTTGGAGGTGAGCTTCATCAACAATGTTTAGGCAACATATGGTACGTAATAGACAATCTTTATAGAATTCCTTCAAACTTCAATAACAAGTTCAAAATGAAATCTTAGACTCAAACTCTCTGAAAATGGAGAGAGGTACCCAACTTAGTACAATGAAAGATAAGCCGTGAAGCTTTGTGTATTCAGCAAATATAATGTCCAACACTGAACAGAGATCCCGGATTTTGACTGCTGTTTCATAGTTCTTCATCAGCGTGGTGGGAGAATATAGAATTGTTTCATAAACTGAAAATAAAATTTTACAGATGATGACCTGCATGACATATCACTTTACCAAAATTATAAACTGTGATACAAACAGTAATGAAAAAGAGGACACGCCCCATCTTATTTCGAATGAATGAATGGGGGTGAGTTAGCAGGGTGGATTTGATTTAAATCGAATCAATTTAAATCACGATTTTAAATCACTAGTCAGTAAGGCTTGATTTAAATCTCTCTTTTTTAACAGAAAGACTCATTCTTGCTGGTATCAATATTGACAACCAGATGAAAGTTTCACTTTTGGAATTATAAAAATTTCAGAGTCGTTTTCACAGTTATGTCAAAACTTACTGATTTGGGTATACTAGAAATGCATAGGCCGATAATTATGAAATTATGGTGAGGTTTAACTGTTTATGCTTATATGGGGACGCAGGTGGCGCTGTGGGTTAAACCACAGAGCCTAGGACTTGCTGATCAGAAGGTTGGCGGTTTGAATCCCCGCGACGGGGTGAGCTCCCATTGCTCGGTCCCTGCTCCTGCCAACCTAGCAGTTCAAAAGCACGTCAAAGTGCAAGTAGATAAATAGGTACCACTCCAGCAGGAAGGTAAACGGCGTTTCCGTGTGCTGCTCTGGTTCGCCAGAAGCAGCTTAGTCATGCTGGCCACATGACCTGGAAGCTGTACGCCAGCTCCCTCGCCCAATAAATGAGCTGAGTCGGTCACGACTGGACCTAATGGTCAGGGGTCCCTTTACCTTTTACCTTAACTGTTTATATTTGGGCAACTTTGCTGCTGTACTTTATTGGAAGGAGAAAAATAATCATTTCCTTAATAACAATTTAAACAATTTATTTAACTAAAACAGTAACATTATAGCATGTGTATCCATGTTTGCTAACTGATGTGGTTAAACACTTTAAAAAACACACACACTTAAACTGGGTTTTAGCACACATGAAAAACTTTAAACAAATCCTTATTTCCTGATAAATAGCCTTTGGACTATAATGTAATTTCAGTAGGAAACTATCTTTAGAATTACCTCCAAAAGCATTTTATTTTAAAAATCTGATTCAAAAAAATAATAATCTGATTTAAATTTTTAAAAACTCTGATGGGGGGGGGGGGTTATATAAAAAAACCATTGATCTTTATCCACCCTGTGAGCTGGGGAGCCAAAAACATCTCTTAACTCTGTGAGCAGCTACCCTATGGAACTCCCTGCCAATTGAAACCTTCGAAGCATGGTTTCCCCCTGCTTAAAACATTTTTTGTTAGGCAAGCCTGCCCAAGCACGTAAATGGTGACAGGTTTTAATCTCCTTTCAGCCTGCTGTTAACTGTAATGATTTTTTAAAATGTTTTGAATGCCTTGTTTTAAACTTTTTTTAACGGATGATTTTAATGTAGTGAACCGCCTAGAGGTTTGATTACAAAGAGGCAAGATTCAGATTTTGTTAAATGAATAAATGACACGAACATAACCACTCCTGTAAAAGGATCAGAACAAATGATCAATAAACAGCGGCTATAATCTAACATCTGTGTGAGCTTTCTGTGTGTAAGTCAAGATGAGTGCTTGATAAACAGGTTCTTCTAGAAGGACCCCTTGGCCACGCGTAAAAGATAATAGAAAGATTCAGCGCTGGAAACTGAGAGGTTTAAAAAGTTTTAGTTGGTATTAGAGGGCTTTTGTAAAAACCAGAGTGCCACAACTATCGCTTTTGATGCTTATCAGCTCCTAACCTGAGATTAAATTTTCTTATTATTACAACTCCAATTTATTACGCACCTTTTGCCCCAAGGCAAACCTGAAGATATCTGAAGAAGTGTGCATGCACATGAAAGCTCGTACCAAGAACAAATTTAGTTGGTCTCTTAAGGCGCTACAGAGACATCACCTTGCCAACAAAGGTCCATATAGTTAAAGCTATGGTTTTCCCAGTAGTGATGTATGGACGTGAGAGCTGGACCATAAAGAAGGCCGAAGAATGGATGCTTTTGGATTATGGTGCTGGAGGAGACTCGAGAGTCCCATGGACTGCAAGAAGATCAAACCTCTCCATTCTGAAGGAAATCAGCCCTGAATGCTCACTGGAAGGACAGATTGTGAAGCTGAGGCTCCAAGACTTTGGCCACCTCATGAGAAGAGAAGACTCCCTGGAAAAGACCCTGATGTTGGGAAAGAAGAAGGGGGCAACAGAGGACGAGATGGTTGGACAGTGTTCTTGAAGCTACCCAACTGCGGGAGGCAGTGGAAGACAGGAGTGCCTGGCGTGCTCGGGTCCATGGGGTCACAAAGAGGCGGACATGACTAAACAACAACAACAAAGGTGCTACTGGAAGGAATTTATTTATTTTGTTTTGACTACGGCAGACCTACCTGTAACTGTGTTATTCCTGTTATATCTTCCGCACTGAGCAAATGCGTGGCAGCCAGACCCAAGTGGTGGTTGTTAAATAGACTGACATCTTGAAATTTCTTTGGCTTTGTGGACTTGGGGGGCTGGGAGCCCTACGCATTCACCCCGTTTCCCCAAAAACACACCCACCCCTTTTGAACAGGCAGCTTCGGAAAGATTAAGAGCGCGGGAGAGCGCTGGCTGTGCGAGGGTCGTAACACAAAGATCCCAGGACTTTAAAGGGATCCAGCCAGGGGATCATAAAATTCTAGGGCCCTCTCCTTCCCAGTGGGGGGGGGCTGACCACACAGCTGCCTGCCTCTGATCTTTCTCAATGACCCTCCTTTGAAGTGCTTCAACAACTCCTGCCTATTCTTCCCACCAGCAGAAAAATATATACCATTTGTTAATCCTGCAGCATGGAATTGGGGGGCGGCTGGGCAGGTACCTGGGAAGCACTTGGGGGGGGGCGTTGGAAAAGAGGGTCTGCGAGGAAACAAGAAGCCCACCTTGCTTGGTCCTACAGTGGTACCTCGGGTTAAGTACTTAATTCGTTCTGGAGGTCCATATTTAACCTGAAACTGTTCTTAACCTGAAGCACCACTTTAGCTAATGGGGCCTCCCGCTGCTGCCGTGCTGCCGGAGCCCGATTTCTGTTCTTATCCCGAAGCAAAGTTCTTAACCTGAAGCACTATTTCTGGGTTAGCGGAGTCTGTAACCTGGAGCGTATGTAACCTGAGGTAGCACTGTACTTTAAAAAAAAAAATTTTTTAAAATTAAGAATTTCAACATAGCAAACAATCAAAAATAGATCATCCTCGTTCATTTCCCCCCTCCCCATTTTTCCCTCCCCCCTCCCCCCAAAAGAAAAACTTTACCCTTCCACACACACACACACACACACACACACACCCCACAGACTTCCCTCATCTCCTCTCTCTGGTTTTTCAGAATTTGTTATTCTCTGCATGTCACAGAATTGGTTGTTGTTGTTGTTTAGTCGTTTAGTCGTGTCCGACTCTTCGTGACCCCCTGGACCAGAGAACGCCAGGCCCTCCTGTCTTCCACTGCCTCCCGCAGTTTGGTCAAACTCATGCTGGTAGCTTCCAGAACACTGTCCCACCATCTTGTCCTCTGTCGTCCCCTTCTCCTTGCGCCCTCCATCTTTCCCAGCATCAGGGTCTTTTCCAGGGAGTCTTCTCTTCTCATGAGGTGGCCAGAGTATTGGAGCCTCAGCTTCAGGATCTGTCCTTCCAGTGAGCACTCAGGGCTGATTCCCTTCAGAATGGATTGGTTTGATCTTCTTGCAGTCCATGGGACTCTCCAGAGTCTCCTCCAGCACCAGAATTCAAAAGCAGGTTCAATCCCAGAATGGAACACCTGCATCTTCCTACATCATTGGGGGGTTGGACTAGATGATCCTCGGGTTCCCCTTACAACTCGACAATTCAAACCGGTGACCATGGCTACATCTTATTGTGGCACATTCCACCGACTGGGTTTTTTTGTTTTGTTTCGCGATTTCCAAACTAGAATGTATGTACCGCTCGATTGCCAACAGGACCACTAAGCAGTTTGCAGAAATATAAAATATAAAAATGAAAATTAAGTTTGTCAATAAAAGACCGGAGTTTTTTTAAAAAAGGAATTACAATCCCCAAATATAATTAAAATCAAGAATAAGGTAAAAAGGCTTTTTTTTTTTAAAAGAAACCACAACACTCTTGCATGCCAGGGCAAAGTGCATCATTTCAATTTGTGTTAGGAAGATGCATGCCTTATCTTGCAGAAGGCATCGTTTCCAAGAGGCTTTCTTCCAATGCGAGGGGGGGGGGGCTCTTCCATTACCTGTGGCTTGGATCAGAACTTGCATGAATATATAATACACACACAGAGAGAGAGAGAGAGAGAGAGAGAATGCTTTTTCTCCTTAAAAAATGTTTAGGTGTTTTGACTCAAGAAAATCACCATTTTATAGTTCAAATTGGGGGAAATAAATACAGTAAATGGAGAAAGGTACAAAGATCCACAAAATGTTTAGGAGTATATGTAGCCCTGTGTCCCCCCCCCCCCCAGAAAAAAGCACTGTGTGTGTGTGTGTGTGTGTGTGTGTGTGTGTGTTTCAGAATCCGAACATCCGATGCAGCTGTCGGCTATTGTTTCCAGGGCACCTGCACCAATCAGAAGATGCACCTTGGTTTTCTAACATTTCGGAAGTCAAACAGACTTCCGGAACGGGTTAAGTTTGGCGCTTTTGTTTTTGCGATTTATTTTGATTTTGTTTTTTAAATAATATTTATTACAATTTTAAAGGTTACAGAATGAAAAAATAAAAATACCACATTAAACAAAAACAAAACAACGCATCACAATATAAAACAACAACAACAGAGAAATAAAACCCATTAACCAAAAACTAAAACGCAAAGAAAAATGCATGAGATCTCCTCATTACGGATCTTTCATTAGCTTATTTCCTTGACCTCCTCACACCTCCCTTTTTTGTATTCTGGGTCAATTATCCATTTCAGCAAATCCTTTTCCCTCTTTTAAAATTTTTGTCCTGTGAATTGTCTTAATATAATGTAACTTTACTTTTCCTTTCGCCAATTAACAGTCAGTTATTCCCAAATCCTTTATATCATTCCTGCTAAAATCATATAATATTATTTCAACATCCTTCTAACAGTTATTAATTTTACAATGTTTCTGTAAATAGTCTTTAAATTTCCTCCAATCTTCCTCCACCGACTCTTCTCCCTGGTCTCGGATTCTGCCAGTCATTTCCGCCAGTTCCTCGATTTATTTTGATTTTGAGGCTTTTTTTGGTTTATTTGTTTTTGTGACGGTGTGGTACCCAGTTCAGCTACTGATGGACTGATTGTGTGACTGCAGAAATTAATTTTAATTTTTATCATCTACAATACTGTCTTATTTATTTTATGGTACAGTACACTGATTATCGCTTTCATTTTACGGATCAATGCTCTCGTTAAATCCATGTTAAATTGCTGTTTTAGGGGTTGTTTTTTAAAGTCTGGAACGGATTAATCCGTTCTGCATTGCTTTGTATGGGAAAGCGCACTTTGGTTTTGGAACAGACTTCCGGAACAAATTACCAAGGTACCACATTCTCTCTCTCTCTCTGTGTGTGTGTATGCTTTCTTCACTGAAAAAACAGCTATGATATGAATTAGGAAGCCCTTTAAATGCACAAGAGCTGCTGTGGTGTAGTGGTTAGAGCGTCAGACTAGGATCTGGTGGGAGCTCAGGGTTCGAATCCCAACTCAGCAACGAAGCTCATTGGGTGCCCCTTGGCTAGTCACTCACTCTCAGCCTAACCCACCTCACAGGGTCGTTGTGGGCATTAAATGAGGGTGGGGGAGGGAAAACAAGTCACCTTTTTGCTCGATGGAGGCTGATATAAAAGCAACAAACCCTTAATAATAACATCTGCTTAAATTATGGGTAGGCAAACTAAAGCCTGGGGGCCGGATCCGGCCCAATCGCCTTCTAAATCTGGTCCGCAGATGGACCTGGAATCAGCATGTTTTCACATGAGTAGAATGTGTCCTTTTATTTCAAATGCATCTCTGGGTTATTTGTGGAGCCTGCCTGGTGTTTTCACATGAGTAGAATGTGTGCTTTTATTTAAAATGCATCTCTGGGTTATTTGTGGGGCATAGGAATTTGCTCAGGTTTTTCCCCCTCCAAAATATAGTCCGCCCCCCCCCCCAAGGTCTGAGGGACAGTGGACCACCCCCCTGCTGAAAATGTTTGCTGACCCCTGGTTTAAATGATTCCTGTTGTTTAAAACTCTTCTCAGAATGGTGGTCTTGGGAGTGTTGGAAAACCCAAAACCTGCTCCCAGGCAGCTTCCTACAAAAGATGGGTTTGGGGGGGGGGGGTTGGCCCTGAACAGACCAGGAAAGTGTATTTGGAGAGAGTGGAGGCTTGCAAGGGGTATAATTTGGGGGCACCCCACAAGCTGTTTGCTGAGCAGGCCTGTTATCTAAATACCACTCATTTAGATAAAAGGGGGCTTGTTCATTCTTCCTCTTCCTTTGGAAAGGGGGTGTATGTGTGCCTTTCCCTCTGATCTCTCCCTCCCACTCTTTGGAATCTGCCAGGCCAGGGGGGTCTATTAACCCTGCCAGATGAACAGTAGCAGAGACTGGTGCCTTTGATCTTTCTGGTATCCCAGCTGGGTTTTAAAGAGCAGGAAACAGGCAGAACAGCCCCCCCTCACCCCCAGGCAGTGTTGCTCAGAGAGTTCAGAGATGCCCAGGCAACTTGCAGTTCTTCGGTGAGGACGTCCCCTTCGCTTATTAATCCTTTCTGACCGCCTAGGTCGCTCCTCTGAATTCTGCAAGGCAGGCTTGTCTGACCGGAACGCATCTATTGCAGGGAAAGTACGCAAAAATATGGGGAAACAGCGAGAAATAGCATCCGACATGCAAAGGGAAAACCTCTTGCAAAAAAAGGAGAAGTATATCTAGTCACACACAAATGTGTTTATTGTTAGGATCGTCCTACTCTCGTGTAGGACCCTGGCAGAGAAATCCACACAATGAATTTTCACGAGCACTTTCAAAATTAAAATGGGGAGAACTCATTTGGGGGAGAAACTGAGGAGCTGGGACAATCAATTCCAACCCTATAGTTATTTGATTCTATGAGATTTCCTGTCCAATAATGATGATAATAGTAATAATTTATTTCATTTATTCCCCACCCACTCTGGGCGGCTTCCAACAAAAGATTAAAAATACATTAAAACCTCAGTCATAAAAAACTTCCCTAAACAGGGCTGCCTCCAGATGCCTTCTAAATGTCAGATAGTTGTTTATTTCTTTGACATCTGATGGAAGGGCGTTCCACAGGGCGGGCACCACCACCAAGAAGGCCCTCTGCCTGGTTCCCTGTAGCTTTGCTTCTCGCAATGAGGGAACTGCCAGAAGGCCCTCGGCGCTGGACCTCAGTGTCTGGGCAGAACAATGGGGGTGGAGACGCTTTTTCAGGTATACTGGACTGAGGCCATTTAGGGCTTGAAAGCTCAGCACCAACACTTTGAATTGTGCTCAGAAACATACTGGGAGCCAATGTGGGTCTTTCAAGACCAGTGTTATATGGTCCCGGCGGCCGCTCCCAGTCCCCAGTCTAGCTGCCACATTCTGGATTAGTTGTAGTTTCCAGGTCACCTTCAAAGGTAGCCCCACATAGAGCGCATGGCAGTAGTCTAAGCGGGAGATGACCAGAGCATGCACCACTCTGGCAAGACAGTCTGTGGGCAGGGAGGGTCTCATCCTGTGTACCAGATGGAACTGAAAAACAGCTGCCCTGGACACAGAATTGACCTGCGCCTCCATGGACAGCTGTGAGTCCAGAATGACTCCCAGGCTGCGCACCTGGTCCTTCAGGGGCACAGTTGCCCCATTCTGGACCAGGGAGTCTTCCACACCTGCCCACCTCCTGTCCCCCCAAAACAGTCCTTCTGTCTTGTCAGGATTCATCCTCAAGTCCCAGGAAGCCTGTGTGTAGCAGCGACAGTGTTAAAGACCCTGTTGTGTGCCTCTCGTCTTCCACGTTACTTTGCTGGTCCACCCCAATCCCCAAATACCTGATTCTCCTGTTTTGCAGAACTGCTCTGATTTTGCAGGGGCCGCCAGGTGGGTGGGTGTATTTGCATGGCTGCACTCTGAACGCGGCTTCATCCCCAAAAAAGTTCTCAGGTGATGGGGAACCCGCTTAAAAGCCTGAAGAACCAGTTGCCTCCCGGGGTCACCACAAATTGACGATGAGCGTTCTGCAAACTCAGCAGTTGGGGCTGGAGAAAATTGTCGTGGATCTTGTAAGGATCTTGTCGTGGATCTTGTAAGAGACAAGCCTGGTCTGGCCAAATCTTATTTTGGGATTTAGGCGGGGGTGGGTAACCTCCCGGGAGGACCACATGTCAGAGGTGGGCGGGGCCTGAAGGAAAAAGTAGGCAGAGCACCAGATATGATTCTTCCCTTTTGTTATGGCTACCCGAAAAATAAGACTCTTATGACCACAACCACATCACCACTCTGGTTAACAACAATCCTATTATTCTGGGCAGATTACAGAAGGGCCATGCAATAAATAGGGAAATCCAGACTTTCTCAGTGCTACTCTGGTTTTTTAAAAAACAGCATTTTTAGAGCCGGTTATTTTACTAAATGCACGTGTGCTTCCTGAAGAAATCCCGGAGGCTGGATGGCCAACTGTCATGGATACTTTGGTTGAGATCCCTCCTTCATGGCCGGGGGTTGGTCTAGATGACCGCTGAGGTCCCTTCCCACTGAACAATTCTATGATTCTGTGAAATGCAGTCCTGGATGGTGGCTATAACAAGCTCACTTACAAAGGCAGATTCTGCACTTGTGGCCAATATCAGGCAGAAGACATATTCCCCTGTCTGCTAATCTGCCCTAATACAGTGATCCAAGAGAGATTTCTGAAATCTTTGTTGACACACAGACGGAATACCTTGGTAGAAACAGCACAGTTCTTTTTCTTGAGTGAAACAGGTGGCTTTGTGAGGAAGTGCCTCTCTCTGCAAAGGCGATTAGAGACAGATTCATAGTGTTGCTGCAAATTGTTTCATAGGATCATAGTGCTGCAAAGTTGGAAGGGATCCAGAGTCTCATCGGGTGCAACCCCCTACAGTGCAGGAATCGCAGCGAACGTTTTTGTGACTCTGGGGTTTAATGTGAAGTCAAGTTAAGTGGGAAGCATATGAGGTGCTAGGGAAAGTGACTATGGAGGCCAATTCTGGATCGTAAACCGAGGTACCACTGTATGATTATGGTATAAGGTAAAGGTAAAGGGACGCCTGACCATTAGGTCCAGTTGTGGCCAACTCTGGGGTTGCGGCACTCATCTCGCTTTACTGGCCGAGGGAGCCGGCCTACAGCTTCCGGGTCATGCGACGAGCATGACTAAGCCGCTTCTGGCAAACCAGAGCAGCACACGGAAACACTGTTTACCTTCCCGCCATCTACTTGCACTTTGACGTGCTTTCAAACTGCTAGGTGGGCAGGAGCAGGGACCGAGCAACGGGCGCTCACCCTGTCGCGAGGATTCGAACCGCCGACCTTCTGATCGGCAAATCCTAGGCACTGTGGTTTAACCCACAGCGCCACCCGCGTCTTCCCAAGTGATGTGTAAAAATTTTCGGAGACCCCATTCATGGAATCTTTTGAGGAGCTGGAGTGGCGTTTATAAGTGGTCCATGTTTCACAAGCACACAGTAAGGTTGGTATAGTTCAATAGCTTCATCAACAAGCATTTTGGTTTCCCTGCGAATGTCTCTGTCCTCAAGAAGGGAGACAGGATTGCCATCCTCTCATTTTTCCTAACACCCCTAGCCCAGTTGTTATTGATTTCAGAGAGGCTAACTTTGATCGAGGCTGAGAAGCCCAGAGCCTGCAGTTTAAAACAATTAAAACCAGAAAGGAGATTGGGACACCCCCACTGCTTGGGTTTATTGCAAGGAGGGTATGGAGGAGGAGGGGGAGGGGGAAAAAAGGGAGAGAGGAGGACATAAACTTGCCCTGGCCCCAGGGGGCTGACCTAACAGGTCTTTCTTTTCCATCCCTTGATCTCTGGAATCCCCCCCCCCCCCCCGCCGCCGCTTCCCCCAGTCCAGGAAGGACCTTGTCTCTGACAAAAGAGACAGCGGGGTGCAGAGTCAATATCCATTTTTACAAGCTGACTGTGAATGTAGAGATAATGTTGAAAGGGGAGGTGGGGTTTGGGGTGGGAAGATGGCATTGGCAACAGAAAAAGGGGTTTTTTGGGGGGGGGGAGACGTCCGCCAAAATTGTATATGGCGTGCTATCGGGTTTTTCTGGAAAATACTACTACTACTACTACTACTAATAATAATAATAGGGAAGTTTTTAATGTTTGATGTTTTTAATATTCTGTTGGGTGCTGCCCAGAGTGGCTGGTGAAACACACCCAGATGGGCAGGGTATAAATAATTTATTATTATTATTATTATTATTATTATTATTATTATGGTGATTCCAACTTTTCATTTCCGGGTGACCTTTTTTCCACAACTGAGAAGAATTAGTTCCTTTTTCACTGTTTCTAAGCAAAGGTTCTTCCCTTTATGATACAGGAAATTGTGTTCTTTTCAAGAAGAAAAAATTATTAATATTAATATTATTAATAATAATTTATTATTTATACCCTGCCCATCTGGCTTGGTTTCCCCAGCCACTCTGGGCGGCTTCCAACAAAGTATTAAAATACAGTAGTCTGTTAAACATTAAAAGCTTCCCTAAAGAGGGCTGCCTTCAGATGTCTTCTAAAAGTTTGGTAGTTGTTCTGCTCTTTGACATCTGGTGGGAGGGCGTTCCACAGGGCGGGTGCCACCACCGAGAAGGCCCTCTGCCTGGTTCCCTGTAACTTGGCTTCTCGCAGTGAGGGAACCGCCAGAAGGCGCTGGACCTCAGTCTCCGGGCAGAACAATGGGGGTGGAAACGCTTCTTCAGGTATACTGGACCGAGGCTGTTTCGGGCTTTAAAGGTCAGCACCAACAGCTTTTCACAAGTGCCATTGAAACGAATGGAGCTGTGCTGAGCCACTGCTGCACTCCCATTCATCGCAAAGGGCAAGGCGAGATATCCGCTGATCTCTGCCATCAGTTCCTCCCACTTTGTGGATAGGTCCTTCACCTGGCTTGCCGAAACGCAACATTTCTCCATTGGGAATTGGGACGGCCTAACCATAATCATAGGACGCGGGTGGCGCTGTGGGTTAAGCCACAGAGCCACAGAGCCTAGGACTTGCCGATCAGAAGGTCGGCGGTTTGAATCCCCGTGACGGGTAAGCTCCCGTTGCTTGGTCGGTCTCTGCTCCTGCCAACCTAGCAGTTCAAAGGAACCACAAAGTGCAAGTAGATAAGTAGGTACCACTCCGGCGGGAGGGTAAACAGCCTCCACAGTCACTTATGGACTCATTATTAAGACAATCTTACTTGGCTATGAGGGATTGCCAAAGAAGAAAGACGAAGAAGAAAGACGACGACGACAACAACAAAGAGGAAGAGGAAGAGGAAGAGGAAGAAGAAGAAGAAGAAGAAGAAGAAGAAGAAGAAGAAGTGGCAGCAGCAATATTCATGTCGCTGAGTGCCTAAACTACAGTGGTGCCTCGCATGACGAAATTAATCCGTTCCGTGAGGCTCTTCGTATAGCGGTTTTTTCGTCTTGCGAAGCAAGCCCATTGACAGCTTAGCGGATTAGCGCTATTAGCGGTTTAGTGGCTTTTAGCGGATCAGCTGTTAAGCGGCATATCAGCGGATCAGCTGATAAGCGGCTTAGCGGCTTAGGAAAAGGGGGGGGAGGGAAAAAAAACCCGCAGGAACTCGCAAGACATTTTCGTCTTGCGAAGCAAGCCCATAGGGAAATTCGTTTTGCAAAGCGCCTCCAAAACGGAAAACCCTTTCGTCTAGCGGGTTTTCTGTCTTGCAAGGCGTTCGTCTTGCGGGGCACCACTGTACACAGTTCCAGGAAAGATCGGCAATCAATACGCAAGGAGAGCTCTTGCAAGAGGTTCTGGCCAAAATGAGATCCATCCCACCAACATCCTGGTTCTTGCAGTGGCCAACTAGATGCCCCTTATGGGAAACCCAAAAGCAGAACCTCAACACAACAGTGTAGAATTATAGAACTGTAAAATTGGAAGGCGTTCCCCAAGGTCATCTAGTCCAACCCGCCGCAATGCAGGAATCTTTTGCCCAACATGGAGCTCGAACCCACGACCGTGGGGTTAAGAGTCTCATGCTCTCTGGACTGAGCTATCCGCCATGAGCCAAGGTTAACGCATTTATTTTGGGAGTTTCCTGGACCTGAGTCCACTCTCCGCACTTGCGATTCCCAGCAGTGTTAGAAACTTGAATACATACAAGTTCATCGCCAAACGGCACCTTAAACCTAGGTGTATACTCTCTATGGGAATATATTGCATTTAATAATATATTGTATTTAATTATGGGGTATCAGAGTTTTTAGGGGGTTAACCAGGCTGGGATAGCTGGGATAGCAGGCTTGTTGGTTTTTGAATGTCTGATGTAGATTTTTTTTCAATTTTGTTGCTCTGTATGGGACAATGAGGGACGCGGGTGGCGCTGTGGGTAAAACCACAGAGCCTAGGATTTGCCGATCAGAAGGTTGGCAGTTCGAATCCACGCGACGGGGTGAGCTCCCGTTGCTCGGTCCCTGCTCCTGCCAACCTAGCATTTTGAAAGCATGTCAAAGTGAAAGTAGATAAATAGGTACCACTCCGGAGGGAAGGTAAATGGCGTTTCCGTGCACTGCTCTGGTTCGCCAGAAGCGGCTTAGTCCTGCTGGCCACACGACCCGGAAGCTGTATGCCGGCTCCCCCGGCCAGTAAAGCGAGATGAGCACCGCAACCCCAGAGTCAATCACGACTGGACCTAACAGTCAGGGGTCCCTTTACCTTTATCTATGGGACAATGACAATAAAGATTATCGTATTGTATTGTATTGTTACGGTCACCGCAATGAGGTGTCTAACATGCCATTTCCCCCCAGTGAGAGTTGTTGTTGTCAGTTTCATTTCTGTACCAGTTTATAATTTAAAGGGGAGTGGGGATGAAAAGAGGTTTACAGCACATTAAAACATCACATAAAACCATCCCGAGTAAAACAAAATTTCAAGCTTCAAGGAAAACATTTCAGGTGACATTTATTTATTGACGTACTTAATTGATAGAGCCACCCCATCGCAGACGGACTCTAGGAGGGAAGTGTGGTGTAGTGGTTAGAGTGTCATACTAGGAGATCAGGGTTCAAATCTCCACTCGGTCCTGAAACTCCCTGGACGACCTTGGAGCCAGTGACAGCCTCTTAACCTCCCTCGCGGGGTCGTTGTAGAGATTATTATTTATTTTTATTGTTATATATGTTTTTATAATGTACTTTATGCTGCATTTACAATTAAGTGTTTTAAATTTGTTGTTAGCCGCCCTGAGTCCGGTTTTTGAACCGGGAAGGGCAGGGTATAAATAAAATTTGTTAAATTGTGGGTGAACATATCAGACGACACAGCGATTCTTCAAACAGCTCTTGTTTATTCACAAGCCAGAACTGAACTGAAGGGTTCAGTCAGCCTGCTTATATAGAGCTCCAGAACAACGTAACTGTAGCAATTTTCTAAAACTAACCAATCACTGAACGTCACTTTCGATCCCTTATTTGCATAACTATCTACAGTATCCTCCTGCTGGCCCAGGATGGGAACCTCAGTACATAACAAAATAATAATAATAATAATAATAATAATAATAATAATAATAATAATAATTAACTGAGGGGGGGTGAACCACATACTCCTTGGACGAAAAGTTGGGAGATAAATTCAGGAATACATGGGCCTCACTCTGAGCTCTTTAGAGGGAACACAGAATAAAAATGCAAGGAATAATATTATAATCACTTCACTTCACTTCCCGCCCCCACCCAACGCCCCTTTAAATTTCAATACATCCGTTGGAAACTTTTATTTCTGCCACAGAGCACTGTCAAGCTTGTGATTTTATTCTGCCCGTAATAAAACCTTTGAGTTTTGCTCTCTTGCTGTGGTCTCAGACCCGCCACGGTTTCAGAGATTATTCAGCGCTGCTGCGTTTTAATTTTGCAAGCAGTTTTGTGCGCCTCCAGGGAAAGAGGAGTAAGATTATTACTATTTTTTAAAGAAGAGAACGTCTTTGTGGCCAAGCAGAGAGGGAGAAAACAAAGCGCCGTCCTCGACTCCCCTTATTATTGGCTTGCTTAAGTGATGAATCGCTTTCCCACGGAGATGCCTCGAAGCGATTAGCAATTAAAAAAAACAACGCCGAAAATTAAAAACATCAGCACATCAGCAATAAAAGCAAGCAGCAATTTCAAACCCAATACAAATACCGGCTGCGATTAAAATCTCCCTGGTTGGGAAAAAGGAAGGTGCCCTAGAGGCGCCGAACTGTCTACAACATTCAGAAGTCGGTCTCACTGATTTAGAGGGCCTTACTCCCAGGAAAGCAGGTATATTGGGTTTCAGGCTTGAAATGCCTGCTCTTGAAAAACCCCACTTACCTGGGAGTTAAGTCCCTCTGGATTCAATAGGACTTACTCACTTGTTTCTCCATCACAGGGGGTTGGAATAGATGACTGTCGGGTACCCCTTCCATCCCTACATTTCTATGATTTGATTGCACTGTAAGGCTGCGCTCTGATACTGACTTACCGGATTTTTCGCTCTATAAGACGCACCAGACCACAAGACGCACCAAGTTTTTGGAGCAGGAAAACAAAGAAAAAATATTCTGAATCTCAGAAGCCAGAACAGCAAGAGGGATCGCTGCGCAGTGAAAGCAGCAATGCCTCTCGCTGTTCTGGCTTCTGGGATAGCTGCGCAGCCTGCATTCGCTCCGTAAGACGCACACACATTTCCCCTTACTTTTTAGGAGGGAAAAAGTGAGTCTTATAGAGCAAAAAATACGGTACTTAGGAGTAAGCCCCATTGAACTCAGTCGGATATACTTCTGAGTAGACCATTATCGGATGACATGGAAAGGCTGGAATCCTATCCCTTCTCAAGGGAGCTTGCTTCTGAGTAGGCTTGCCTAGGCCTGTCCTGAGAATCAGGCCCCATAGAGCAGGGGTAGGCAACCTAAGGCCCGGGGTCCAGATCCGGCTCAATCGCCTCCTGTCTTTTTTTAAAAAAATATTTTTTATTGCATGATTTAATGTTACAAAAAAACATTACAACCATACAGTGGTACCTCGGGTTACATACGCTTCAGGTTACAAACGCTTCAGGTTACAGACTCCGCTAACCCAGAAATAGTGCTTATGGTTAAGAACTTTGCTTCAGGATGAGAACAGAAATCGGGCTCCGGCGGCGTGGCAGCAGCAGGAGGCCCCATTAGCTAAAGTGGGGGTTCAGGTTAAGAATAGTTTCAGGTTAAGAACGGACCTCCGGAACAAATTAAGTACTTAACCTGAGGTACCACTGTACTACCACAAAATATAATTGAGAAATAAAAATTACATACATCAATATTTTGTTTGTTATTTGTTATTTACCGTCTTATCTCCTGCCAAACATTCCATACAAAGCACACACAAGCAAAATAATAATAATAATGATAATAATGAAAATAAGTATTTTTCCCCTTTTATCTTACACCCCTTCTCAATCCGGCCCGCAGACGGTCTGGGAATCAGTGTGTTTTTACATGAGTAGAATGTGTCCTTTTATTTAAAGTGCATCTCTGGGTTATTTGTGGGGCATAGGAATTCATTCATATTTCCCCCCAAAATATAGTCTGGCCCCCCACAAGGTCTAAGGGACAGTGGACCGGCTCCCTGCTGAAAAAGTTTGCTGACCCCTGCCATAGAGCTTGGTGAGGTTTACTTAGGAGTAGGCAGATTGTGCTGCAAGTGGCGCACAAACACAAACACACACACACATACACACACGCCTTTGGAAAGCAGCCATCGCTCTAATTTGTTAACACCTCTTAATAACTGTGCCATCTTCAAAGAGATTTAAAACACAGAATCATAAATCTAGCAGCAGAGAGGCAAATTCGGCTCCTGATGTTTTGGGCTTTCTTTGTTGTTGTTGTTCAGTCGTGTCTGACTCTTTGTGACCCCATGGACGGGAGCATGCCAGGCACTCCTGTCTTCCACTGCCTCCCGCAGTTTGGTCAGACTCATATTTGCAGCTTCGAGAACACTGTCCCACCATCTCGTCTTCTGTCATCCCCTTCTCCTTGTGCCCTCCATCTTTCCCAACATCAGGGTCTTTTCCAGGGAGTCTTCTCTTCTCACGAGGTGGCCAAAGTCTTGGAGTCTCAGCTTCAGGATCTGTCCTTCCAGTGAGCACTCAGGGCTGATTTCCTTCAGAATGGAGAGATCTGATCTTCTTGCAGTCCATGGGACTCTCAAGAGTCTCCTCCAGCACCAGAATTCAAAAGCATTCATTTTTTGGCGATCAGCCTTCTTTATGGTCCAGCTCTCACTTCCATACATCACTACTGGGAAAACCATAGCTTTAACTCTACGGACCTTTGTCGGCAAGGTGATGTCTCTGCTTTTTAAGATGCTGTCTAGGTTAGTAATTGCTTTTCTCCCAAGAAGCAGGCATCTTTTAATTTTGTGGCTGCTGTCACTGTCTGCATTGATCATGGAGCCCAAGAAAGTAAAATCTCTCACTCCCTCCATTTCTTCCCCTTCTATTTGCCAGGAGGTGATGGGACCAGTGGCCGTGATCTTCGTTTTTTTGATGTTGAGCTTCAAACCATATTTTGCGCTCTCCTCTTTCACCCTCAGATTTGCAGAGTTGGAAGGGACTTTTTTCTTTAAAAAATGTTTAGGGCAGGCACCCCCAAACATGGCCCCCCAGATGTTTTGGGACTACAATTCCCATCATCCCTGAACGCTGGTCCTGTTAGCTACGGATGATGGGAGTTGTAGTCCCAAAACAGCTAGAGGGCGGAGTTTGGGGATGCCTGGTTTAGGGGTACTCTCATTTTCCTACTCATATTGAAACACTGCCTCTCAATGAGGCCAAACTTAGATTCACAAAATGTTTTGGGGTATGCGTACCCCCCAGAAAAAAGCACGGCTTTTGCCCAACGTGGGGCTCAGTCACACAACCCTGAGATTAAGAGCGCTTTACATTAACTCAGTAATCTTCACTGCTGCTACTATTGCCTCGCACGGTGAAGAACACATTTCTACGTTAATAAATTTAAATAAAATCCTACTGGGGGCCACCACAGGAAAGGCCCTGCTCCTAATAGATGGACAGGGAACCCACATCAGTCCGAGGGCTGCATTTTTCTTCTGGGGTCCAGAAGTAAAACCGGGAACAGCAACAAATGTGCTTACCTTTGGACAGTAGGCTGGTTTCTCCGCACATCCCTGTTTCCTTCGTCCAGGTACACAAGAGGTGCTGTCAGAGTTCAAGGACATATTCAGACAAGGAAAAACACCCAAGGAGGTTGGGCGAAGGACGACTGGCAAGGGACGTAGCCTGGAGACAGTCCCAAGGGCCACAGAGATAGTTATGGAGGGCCACATTTGGGAACCCCCCCCTCCAAACCTGAGGTTCCTCACCTCTGCGGTAGATGGAAACATAGGAATCTGTCTTAAAATGCATCAAAGAAAGTTGGTCCATCTAGGGCTCATAATGCCTGCACTGGCTGGCAGCTGCTGTTCCAGACATTCTGTACTGCTCCCTCGCACTTTTGCATTTGTACATCTGTTATTTTTATCGTATTGATTTGAACTTCAATAAAAAGTGTGTGTCTGTGTGTGTGTGTGTGTGTGTGTGTGTGTAGGGCAGGGAGAAAGAGGACAGAAGATGAGAGAGAGAGAGAAAAGAAAGTCAAGCAGGGCCTACGGAACTCCCTGCCACAGGAGGCAGTGATGGCTGCCAAGTGGTTTCCTTAAGTTCTGATGGAACCTCCAGTTTAGAGGCAGTGGTGCTGTGGGTTAAACCACTGAGCCTAGGACTTGCTGATCAGAAGGTCAGCGGTTCGAATCCCCACGAAGGGGTGAGCTCGGTCCCTGCTCCTGCCAACCTAGCAGTTCGAAAGCACGTCAAAGTGCAAGTAGATAAATAGGTACCGCTCTGGCGGGAAGGGAAACGGCGTTTCCGTGCGCTGCTCTGGTTCGCCAGAAGCGGCTTAGTCCTGCTGGCCACATGACCCGGAAGCTGTACGCCGGCTCCCTCGGCCAATAAAGCGAGATGAGCCCTGCAACCTCAGAGTCGGTCACAACTGGACCTAATGGTCAAGGGTCCCTTCACCTTTACCTGCATTCCTAAGTCCTTGGGGGGCAGGGGTGCCCGGTGAATGCACACTATTTGAGTAGCAACACCCATCAACTGTGGCCATCAAATGTGGCCCCCCTCAAATATTTTATTGGGGGGGACGAAGACCCCCCCCTCGGCGTTGGCTCCTAGGGTTGGGGGTATTTGGCCACTGAGACAACAGGATGCTGAGCTTTCCTCATGGGCATGGGGGGGCAGACCCACAAACATTACTGAAAAGCATTGAAAGTACTCAATTATCAACAACTTTGGCGGCTTCCCTCCAGGTTGTGGGCTAAGTTCAGTAGCAGAAAACCTGTTTTCCAGGGCCGGATTTAGGTTTGATGAGGCCCTAAGTCACTGAAGGTAAAGGGGGCCTTTATAAAGTTTTGATTTGAGTTTCTACTGAAATGAGGCTGCATTTTAATGTTGTATTTTAATCTTGTTTTTAAGTTGTATTTCAATTAATGGTTTTTATACCTGGTGTCAGCCGCCCTGAGCCCGGTCTTGGTTGGGGAGGGCAGGGTATAAATAACATTTATTATTATTATTATTATTATTATTAGTCCAGCTGTCTTTTGTCAACAACAAATTGTCACTGCTTTTTTGTCTTGAATATATGCTATACAGTGGTACCTCGGGTTAAGTACTTAATTCGTTCCGGAGGTCCGTTCTTAACCTGAAACTGTTTTCTTAACCTGAAGCACCACTTTAGCTAATGGGGCCTCTTGCTGCTGCCGTGCTGTCTGAACAAACTGTGGGAGGCAGTGGAAGGCAGGAGTGCCTGGCATGCTCTGGTCCAGGGGGTCACGAAGAGTCGGACACGACTAAATGACTAAACAATATTATATTTTGGAAATGTGCATCCAGGGTTTTTTCCCCCTTTAATTTTTTTGAGGGCCCCCAAGAGAGTGGGGCCCTAAGCTATAGCTTTTTTAGCTTATAGTAAAGTAAAGCACTGCTGCTTTCACACACAAATTGATGGAACCTCCTGTTTAGAGGCAGTCTACCTGGATCTCTGCGTTCTTGATGGATGCTGGACTAGAAGCGCAATTGCCCTGATCCTGAAGTGCTGTCCTTATGTTTCCTGGGGTTTTTTTTAAAAAAAAATTAGGGAGGTGGGAGAGAAAGCCGGAGGAAGAGAGAGGCAGGAGGGGGAAGAGAGGGAGGAGAAGGAGGCGAGGCCGGGCGCGCCCACCTCTGGGAGGAGACGGGCGAGTCAGCCGCCAGGGAGCGCGTGTTGGGGAAGAGGCGCGTCCCCGGCCGTTGCAGCAGCTGCTTCTTCGCGGGGCTTGCGAGGAGGAGGCGGAGAAGAAGAAGAAGCAGGAGCCGGGAAGGAAGCAGAGAGGAACCCGCTCGCAGCCTCGCCAGCCCCGGGCGAACTTTTCCACGGTGCCAGAGAGATCCGGGGAAGGAAAAAACTGCGCAACGCCCAGCGAGGAATCCAGCGAGCGGCTCTGCGCCCTTTTCTCTCTCCTCTTTTTTTTTTTTGCAAAACTGCAAACCCTTCCTCCTCGGGGAAGAAAGAGGCTCGGCTCCTCCTGCGCGCGCCGACGCCTCTGGAGCAACATCTGGAGCGACTTTCCGGGCCCCCCAGATGCCAAACGCAGCTCCGCGCTCGCTCTCCCCAGAGGCCGCTTCGTTTTAGCAGTTGGGTTGCATTTTTTTTTTTATTTTAATCGGGAGAGAGAGAAAGAAAGAAGGAAGGAAAGAAAGAAAGAGGAGGGACAGGAAGGGACAAATCTGTGCTCCTCTTTGGGGAGAAAAGTGTGTCCAGTTTCCCTGCGATTGCAGAGCGCGCTCTCTACCCAAATTTTTGGACCGCGAGAAGCGCTTGGTGGTTGGTAACTGTTAAGTAGTGGGCGGGAGGGGGCTCTGTATTTATTTGCTTATTTATCTCCCCCCCCCCGGCAAAAAAACAACCCTTCAAGAAAAGAGAGGTTGTGCATTCGGATCGAAGCATTCCTGGCTTGCATTAAAAAAGAAAAAAGAAATATATTTATAATTGAGGGGCGTGCAAGATGCATTTCCAAAAAGGAGTCTCTTGTGAAACGGACGTCAATGTGATCAGAGCCACCCTTACCTGCCTTCTTCTGCTACTCCAATCCCTCCCTGCTCAGGTGAGTCTTGCCCTTGTCTTCCTATTACTAACGCAGCTTTCGTCTTCCACGCGGTTCCTGCGTTGTTGCAAGCGGGGGTTGCGCTGGATGATCCTTGGGTACCCCTTTGCCGCTTCGCAATTCTAGGATCCTGCTCTCTTCTCCTCCCTCGGAGCTTATCCCCCCCCCCAAAAAAAAATTTAATTCCGTGCCATTTCGACCCGGGAAACTGGAAACTTGGATATTTGGGGGGCGGGTGGGCGGAGATCTCTGCGCGCCCTTCGCTCCTTGGAAAACAACCACCTCTTGGATTTGAAAGTTGCGCGTCGATCTCTCCAAAGGAAATGAGCGGAGACTTGCGCGCTTTCTCGGGAGTAAGTCGCGCTCTTCCAGAGGATCTCCGTCTTCAAGAAAGGGCGTGGCTGGGGTGTGTCCGGACAGGGACTTGACGATGAGTTTAAATTTGGCTGGTGCAGTTGGTCCGTGGTTTTTTTTGATATATATATTTTTGTGTGTGTGGGCGTTTGTTTAAAGTGCACGAGTTTGGAGGAATAGTTTTTTGGAGCAGCAGCGCGCTAGTTTCCCAGCACACGCGCAAACTTGGATTTAAGAGGCTTGCAGCTTCTTTCGGATGGCCTGAAAGAGTGCCTCTGAGCATAAATAAGAGCGCGTTGCTCTCAGCTTGGAGTAGCGCGCATCAAACGCCTCTCCTGACCACCATAACTGGGGCTGGGTGTTTAAAATGCGAGAGTACTGCTTAATCTCTCTAATCGTATAAAATTTGTGTACTGCTTGATTGTTGAAAAAATAAAGTCAAAGCTGTTTAAAAAAACAACAACCAAAAAAGAAAAAGCAGCAACAGTAATTTAAAGCTAAAGTATAAGAATAGACTAAAAACAGATGAGGGAAAAAAACAAATTCTGATTGGTGGCATGCATTTCCCTAGCACGTACTGTGCAGATTTTGTTTTTGCCACCCACAAAGTTATTTTGTATTGTTTTAGTATTACTGATTACAGTGGTACCTCGGGTTGCATACGCTTGAGGTTACATACGCTTCAGGTGACAGACTCCGCTAACCCAGAAATAGTGCTTCAGGTTAAGAACTTTGCTTCAGGATGAGAACAGAAATCGTGCTCTGGCGGCAGCAGGAGGCCCCATTAGCTAAAGTGGTGCTTCAGGTTAAGAACAGTTTCGGGTTAAGAACGGACCTCCGGAATGAATTAAGTACTTAACCTGAGGTACCACTGTAGATATATATACCACCCTTCTTCAAAAGATATCGCAAGATTTAAAAGGGGGGGGGGGGCAAAGTACAACAGCCCTGTGATGCCGGCCAGGCTTGCAGCTGGCTCTGAAGCTTGGGCAAATAATTTCACTGCCCCACACCCTCTGGAAAAAGGGTGATAAGGTCTCAGCTCTCCAGAACTGCTTGAATTCTTCAGAACTGCTGGCTTCTAAAGGACTTGTCACCAGTTGGAGGAGACGGAGAGAGAGCGGAAACAGGCCCCCTTGCCAGCGTTAGAGTGCTAAAAACACATTCACCAGTGGTGAGGGGGAGTTTTCCTGGGAAATCCAGACTCTCTACTTGAGATTTCAAAATATAAAATAGTTGCCCTTTAAATTACCCAGTCAGCTTTGCTTTTGCGGGTGATGGGAAGTAAAAGAGGGGCCCTTCCTTTTCTCTGTCCCCATTTTTGCATAGATGAGGCTGTTTCGCAGGCATTGCGTGGGGATCTGTGTTTGAGAAGGAACAGAGATTTACCTCTGGTTGAAACAGGAAGGGCATTTTTTCTGTGCATTTTGCAGTTTTTATGTTGTGATTTTGCGTCGTGAACCTTCCTGAGATCCGCGGACGAAGGGTGGCACGCAAATTTAATGCATAATAATAATAATAATATTTTGTATGCAATGTGGTTAATGCATTTCTAGGTATGATTGTTCCTGGTGCTTTTTAGTGACAGCAAACGCAAGGAGCCTAAATTTCGGCCCTTGGCAGAAAGGTCTACAATTGCACAAAACTCTGCACTTATACAATTCTGTGCAGTTCTACGATTCCCCAGTAAAAAGGGGAAGGGCTAGGGGGGGGGAACAAGATCAAGAGTTCGAATTCCCAACTTCACCTTGGACTTCCAGCTCGCTGCAGCTTAGACTTGGTTTGCCTGTTGTGAAATGTGAACAGCAGTGGCCTACCTCACAGGGTTATTGTGAGACTCGAGGCTGCAATTTTATTTACGCTTAACCTGGCCGTAAAGCCCATTCGTGGGGCTTTAGTTCTGCAGTGATATTTAGGGGGTTGTGCTATGGATTAAATAGCATGTTAAAGTCCTAAGCATTCTTTTTGGGAGCAAATCCTGTTGTTTCTTCTCTGTATATGTGATTGAAATCGGTCTGTACAAGTGTATGAGCATCAAGGAATCTTGGGGAAAGAGCCCGCAGTTTTTCCAGCTGCCCAGTATCTTCGACTCGCCTTCGTCTTACTTATTGGTTAATTGGTTATAGCAGGCACATCCAACTCACAAGATTATTATTTATTATTTATTATTTGTACCCCACCCATCTGGCTGGGTTTCCCCAGCCACTCTGGGCGGCTTCCAACAAAGATTAAAAATACAATAAAACATCAAACTTTTAAAAACTTCCCTAAACAGGGCTGCCTTCAGATGTCTTCTAAAAGTCAGGTAGTTGTTTATTTCCTTGACATCTGATGGGAGGGCGCCACCACCGAGAAGGCCCTGTGCCTAGTTCCCTGTAACCGCACTTCTCGCAGGGAGGGAACCGCCAAAAGGCCCTCGGACCTGGACCTCAGTGTCCAGGCGAAACGATGGGGAGACTATGATCTATATAAATCTGTATTTAAAAAATGGCAGTGACCTATCCAGAGTGTTGGAGCTTTTTTTGAGGGGGCGTGGAGGGTGGATACATTCATTCCACATCATCTTTAATCATGAGATCAAAAAGTATCCTGCAATCGACCGCAATCTCCAGGGAATCTACCTTTCAACCAGTTGGACATCGTTGGGTTATAGTACCGTATTTTTCGCTCCATAAGACGCATCTGACCATAAGACACACTTAGTTTTTAGAGGAGGAAAACAAGGGGAAAAAATATTCTGAACGAAACAGTGGATGTTTGATTTGGTTCATGCTGTGGCAGCCTCCTTTATCGCTAGAGTCCCTTATCTCCCCTCCCGATCGCTTGCCGATCAGCTGCTCAGCGGCTTTGTTCCAACACCCCCTTCCCTCTTTCTAAAAATAAAAAGCACGATCTGCTTTTCGCCCCTGGGCAATTTGGCTCCAGGGACCACGCATTTACTCCATAAAACGCACAGACATTTCCCCTTACATTTTAGGAGGGAAAAAGTGTGTCGTATGGAGCAAAAAATACGGTATTTCACGCAGTAATGGCTCTTGACAGCAGTGTTACAAACTCATATATATAAGCTAGGTGTCAAATGGCCCCTTAAACCAAGGTTTGCAGTCGCCAAAATGGAAGGTCCAGTTGCCATTTTGGGGCAAGATAGTTCTCGAGTCTTATTTTTCAAAGGCTGGACTGACGGTGATTGATTCTCAGTTAAACATCTGGCTCAGTTCAGATTGCTAACTTGAGCTCGGTTAAGAGCTTTGAGAACTTAAAGAAGAAAAATTGCTTGATCCAGGGTCAGTCCACCTATATATTGGCCTTTTCCGACCTCTTTTTCTTAATGGTGACACGGACCATTCATAACGTAAGAATATTCTTCACAACTGTGAGCAGGGCAATAGCGTGGGGAAGACAAGCAGCAACGATATGATACGATACAATACAATATCTTTATTGTCGTTGTCCCATACAGAACAATGAAATTGAAAAATCTACATAAGTCATTCACAAACCCCTAAAAACTCTGAAACCCCATTTTAAAATACAGTGGTATCTCAGGTTACATACGCTTCAGGTTACATACGCTTCAGGTTACAGACTCCGCTAACCCAGAAGTAGTGCTTCAGGTTAAGAACTTTGCTTCAGGATAAGAACAGAAATCGTGCTCCGGCGGCGCGACAGCAGCCGGACGCCCCATTAGCTAAAGTGGTGCTTCAAGTTAAGAACAGTTTCAGGTTAAGTACGGACCTCCGGAACAAATTATGTGCTTAACCCAAGGTACCACTGTACTGCGTTTAAAACCAGAATTGCATTTGGGTAGAAACGATGAACTATAACATTGTTCCCTACTCCTGCTCAGGCTGCACAGAAAAAGGGTTTTGGTTCCTGAAATCCATTCCGATTGTGCAGATCAAATACAGTGGTGCCTCGCAAGACGAAAAGAATCGGTTCCGCAAGTCTCTTCGTCTAGCGGTTTTTTCGTCTTGCGAAGCAAGCCCATTGACGGCTTAGCGGATTAGCGCTATTAGCGGCTTTTAGCAGCTTAGCGGATCAGCGGATAAGCGGCTTGGAGGCTTAGAAAAAGGGAGGGGGAGGGGAAAAAACCCGCAGGAACTCGCAAGACATTTTTGTCTTGCGAAGCAAGCCCATAGGAAATTCGTTTTGCGAAGCACCTCCAAAACGGAAAACTCTTTCGTCTAGCGAGCTTTCCGTCTTGCGAGGCATTCGTCTTGCGGGGCACCACTGTACAACCAATGGAATTCTACAGGATGTGGGATTAGGGTTTGAAAACATCCAAGGATACCGAGATGGAGGAGACATTAGGTAGCATCCTGTCTCCCGGGCATCTTGACTCGGCCGAGAGCCAGGTTCAAAAGGCGCCTGGCGAATTTCGAACCCAGTGCTGGATGACATGGGCCGCTGGCCTGGTCCGGCAGGAAATGAGAAGGGAGATGAGGGAAGAATGATGCAGTTATGACCATTCTTTATCCCATGTGTTTGGTGCCATAGTTAGGTAAAAGACACATAAGTCTCTGCTTCCTAGGAGCTTACAGTGTAAACAGTAATAGATGAACAGTAGTGACGAAGGAGGGATTTTTCTTAGAACTGCAGTGGTACCTTGGTTCTCAAACGCCCCAAACTCGGTAGTAAATGTTCCAGTTTTCAAACGTTTTTCGGAAACCGAACATCCGATGCGGCTGTTGGCTATTGTTTCCAGGGCGCCTGCACCAATCAGAGGCCGCACCTTGGCTTTTGAACATTTCGGAAGTCAAACGGACTTTTGGAACGGTTTAGGTTTGGCACTTTTGTTTTTGCTATTTATTTTGCCCTTTTGTTTTTGAGGATTTTTCGGTTAATTTGTTTTTGTGACTGTGTGGAACCCAGTTCAGCTACCGACTGATTGATTGTGTAACTTTGGAAATGGATTAAAAAAAAACCCCATCCAAACAATGACTATTATCAGTGCAGGTCCGAAAAAATATAAATTTTTATTTTTATCATCTACAATACTGTCTTATTTATTTTATAGTACAGTACATTGACTCTTGCTTTCGTTTTATGGATCAGTGGTCTCGTTAGATAGTACGATCCATGTGAAATTGCTGTTTTAGGGGTTGTTTTTAAAAGTCTGGAACGGATTAATCCGCTTTGCATTACTTCCTATGGGAAAGCGCGTCTTGGTTTTGGAACGCTTTGGTTTTGGAACAGACTTCCGGAACGGATTAAGTTTGAGAACCAAGGTACCACTGTAGCAAAGTTGGCTGAGGTTATTTTATTAACTCCACTTGATCTTTCTGAAGATCTTCGAGCTTTGACAAGGGTGCATTTAGTAGCGCCAGGTTTTTAGCAAACACAGAGAGCTGTGTTAGGCCGCAGATACAAGACTTTGAACGTGTGGAGCCAAGTCTGCTGGTGTTTCTTTGAGGCTGGCTAGCGGCCTCTGCTTTTGCTCAGGGCTACATGCCTCTGTGATGTATAGGACTGTGGACTTTGCCTCAGGGTGTTTTCCCTTAAATGGCTCTGGAAAGATATTTGGAATTTTTGAGGGCAGTGTGATCTAAATCTTCCCTCAAGCGCTTATTAAGCAGTACAAAAGACGGGGGGATGTGAATTTTAGTGAAACATGATGGGGGAGGACGGAAATACCCACAATTTAAGGGAAACCAAACATTGCCTCCCATTGATGTTAATTTACAGGCAAACACACAGCATTTAAAGCATTAAACTGTATTTTGCTTGTTGGGTTTGTTTCTGTACTTTGTGAAGGAGGGTCCCTGAGAAAATAGATTCTAAAAGGCTATTAAACATCAACTTAGGGCACAATCGAAAGGCAAGTTCCGTTACAAAAGTCCCATTGAAGTGAATGGGGGCTATGCTAGACGAGAATAATCCCATTCATGTGAATGGGACTTGTGCCCCCAATAGCGTTTGTGACTCCAGGGGGGTTAACTCCAGCAAGTACAAATCTGTTTTCCCTAAAATTGTGGGGTTTTTCTTTCTAAGTATTATTCATGTGAAAATCTGTGGTCTATCAAGGCTTGAAGACAGGCGTGTCTGGGTTGTGGGGCTGACTTTTCTCAGAAGTAATAGAGAGCAGGTCCCAGATTTTCCTTACTGCTGTTTAGATTGTAAAAACGTGGCGTTTTGAACCTGGAACAGATGTGAAATAATCTAGGATGCCATTTTCATCTCTTGCAATGTATTTAAACTAGGATAATTTCATGCCTAAAGGTAAAGGGACCCCTGACTAACCTCAGTGGCAGAAAACCTGCTTTCACACGCAAAGCATCCCTTTTTCCGGAACCAGTGTTTCCAAGTTTTTTTTTTGGGGGGGAGGATCAGTAAGTGTGCTATGTGCCCCAGACCCTGGAGGGCAGCTGCCAATCATCATAGAGTTGGAAGGGACCCCGAGGGTCATCTAGTCCAACCCCCTGCAAAGCAGGAATCTTTTGCCCAACGTAGGACTCGAATTCACCACCCTGAGGTTAAGCATCTCAAGATCTGATGACTGAGCTATCTCCATTCAGCGCAGGCAGCGCTGATGGACAAATAGTCTGAACTGGGATAAAACAGCGTATTATGAGACTGGGGTATGTCTTTTGTGGGTTTTATCGTGGCTTTGGAATCTGAGGTCTGAACAGGGAAATGAGGCTTTTCCTTAGGAGCCATTTTTCTTATCAAGATGGCCCCTCGGGGAACAAGATACCAAGATAAAGAGATCATGGAAGGGGCAATAATGGTTTTTTAGGCCCAAAGGGCAAGAGATAAGCAGTTCCGGTGATCCAGATTGCAATTCCTGCTGCTGCTTTATGCTTAAAAAACAATTCTTGAATTAAAAGAGAGATTATGAGGAGTCGCCACGTACAGTTTGGAATCTGTGGGTGAGGCAGCCTCACTGAGGACTAGAGCGGGGTCAGCAAACTTTTTCATCAAGGGGCCGGTCCACTGTCCCTCAGATCTTGTGGGGGGGCCGGACTATATTTTGAAAAATATAAATACAGTGGTACCTCTGGTTGCGAATGGGATCCGTTCCGGAGCCCCGTTTGCAACCTGAAAGGAATGCAACCTGCGTATGTGCACGCGCGGCTCACGATTTGCCGCTTTGCGCTGGCGCGTGGTGGCATTTTGCGCGCATGGGTGAGCGGCGAAACCTGGAAGTAACCCTTTCGTTGACCTGGAACAGGGGTCAGCAAACTTTTTCAGCAGGGGGCCGGTCCACTGTCCCTCAGACCTTGTGGGGGGCTGGACTATATTTTGGGGGGGGGAAACAAATGAACGAATTTCTATGCCCCACAAATAACCCAGAGATGCATTTTAAATAAAAGGACACATTCTACTCATGTAAAAACACACTGATTCCTGAACCGTTTGCGGGCTGGATTGAGAAGGCGATTGGGCCGGATCTGGCCCCCGGGCCTTAGTTTGCCTACCCATGACCTGGAAGCTAGATTTCTGTGGATGCAGCCTAGAATAAAGGTAAAGGTAAAGGGACCCCTGACCATTAGGTGCAGTCGTGACCGACTCTGGGGTTGCGCGCTCATCCCGCTCTATAGGTTGAGGGAGCTGGCGTTTGTTCGCAGACAGCTTCCAGGTCATGTGGCCAGCATGACTAAGCCACTTCTGGCGAACCAGAGCAGCGCACGGAAACGCCGTTTACTTTCCCGCCAGAGCGGTACCTATTTATCTACTTGCACTTTGACATGCTTTCGAACTGCTAGGTTGGCAGGAGCAGAGACCGAGCAACGGGCGCTCACCCTGTCACGTGGATTTGAACCGCCGATCTTCTGATTGGCAAGTCCTAGGCTCTGTGGTTTAACCCACAGCGCCACCTGCGTCCCTTTTAGCCTAGAATAGCACCAGCCTTTTTTGCTGCTGCATCACACTGTGGGCTCATGTTCGGCTTGCGGTCCACCAAGACCCCTAGATCCTATTCACAAATACTGTCGTCTCCTCCATCTTCTTAGATGCTGACGGCTGCAGCAACACATCCCTGCATCTCAGCCAAGATGCTCTCAAAAGCTTTCGCTTTCCCTAAGGTTCCGGTTGATGTGATGAAAGAGATCATAGCGCAAGTCGTGACTCAGTGACGGCCCATCTTTTCTGGCACCTTCAGGTACGGCTTGGGAAAACCCCTGCCTGAACCCCCTGCCAGCTGCTGCCAGCCAGTGTAGACAATATTGAGGTCGCTGGACCAATGGTCTGACTCTGATTTGTGCAGTTCTGAGGCTGAGGCCTGGTTCAAATTAAGCACCGACGATGGTTCTCATGTCAGAAGAGAGGCAGCTAAAGCCGTGCGTCCCTCCATTGACTATTTCCAGCAAATTTCACATCGTGGGTTAATGTGAAACACATTTCCCCTGGTCTGGTATTAACATTTTTTCCCAGGCAGCCCCTGTAATTACGCGGTCAGACCGTATAAAAGCTGCCTTTATCCCTTGTACTTCCTGGGGAAGCTAATTAATGTTGCACAGCTTAATATTCTCTAGTCTTATTAAGTTGCAACTTTGGGGTGGTGGCGCTCAGGCTGGGGGCGTTATTTAGAATTTTTTTTTAGATGGGATGGCAAAAAACGTAACGAATGCAGGAGTGGGATGGGGGTTGGAGGAAAGCTGATTTGGGTTCTTTGTTTCAACCCCAAATGCTTCAGGGTGAAATTAACTTTGTAGGAGTTTTGGGCTTCCTAGATTGTTTGAAGAGAGTGAGAAGGACATTGTCTTAAATAAAGGTAAAGGGACCCCTGACCATTAGGTCCAGTCGTGACCGACTCTGGGGTTGCGGCGCTCATCTCGCTTTACTGGCCGAGGGAGCCGGCATACAGCTTCCGGGTCATGTGGCCAGCATGGCTAAGCCGCTTCTGGCGAACCAGAGCAGCGCACGGAAACGCCGTTTACCTTCCCGCCGGAGTGGTACCTATTTATCTACTTTCACTTTGACATGCTTTCAAAATGCTAGGTTGGCAGGAGCAGGAACCGAGCAACGGGAGCTCACCCCGACGCGGGGATTCGAACTGCCGACCTTCTGATCAGCAAATCCTAGGCTCTGTGGTTTAACCCACAGCGCCACCCGCGTCCCTATTGTCTTAAATACCCTTCTGCAATTCATGGGCATTCCTGTGTTCCTATAAACACCCCTGTTCTCATGCCAAATATTGTTTCCCCAACACCCCTACCCCCCCAAACCATTATATGTCTTTGAAGCCTCTTTCCCACCTACCCTATTCATTTAATTTGCAATAGAATCTCCACAGTTAAGATTCAAGGGCCTGTTAATAAACTGAACAGCTACAGTGGACAGAGAAAAGGCTTTTTTCTCTCTCTCATATTTGTAGGCATCGAAGGAAGAAAAATGTTGGAAGTTACAGGACAGGGAAAAGGAAGTCCTTCTTTACACAGCACGTAGTTAGACTGCGGAACTCCCTGCCACAAGAGGCTGCGATGTCCATCAACTTGTTGTTGTTTTAGTCGTTTAGTCGTGTCCGACTCTTTGTGACCCGATGGACCAGAGCACGCCAGGCACTCCTGTCTTCCACTGCCTCCCGCAGTTTGGTCAAACTCATGTTGGCAGCTTTGAGAACACTGTCCAACCATCTCGTCCTCTGTCGTCCCCTTCTCCTTGTGCCCTCCATCTTTCCCAACATCAGGGTCTTTTCCAGGGAGTCTTCTCTTCTCTTGAGGTGGCCAAAGTATTGGAGCCTCAGCTTCAGGATCTGTCCTTCCAGTGAGCACTCAGGGCTGATTTCCTTCAGAATGGAGAGGTTTGATCTTCTTGCAGTCCATGGGACTCTCAAGAGTCTCCTCCAGCACCAGAATTCAAAAGCATCCATTCTTCGGCGATCAGCCTTCTTCATGGTCCAGCTCTCACTTCCATACATCCCTACTGGGAAAACCATAGCTTGAACTATACGGACCTTTTTTGGCAACGTGATGTCTCTGCTTTTTAGGATGCTGTCTAGGTTTGTCATTGCTGTTCTCTCAAGAAGCAGGCGTCTTTTAATTTCGTGACTGCTGTCCACCAAGCTAAAGGTAAAGGGACCCCTGACCATTAGGTCCAGTCGTGGCCGACTCTGGGGTTGCGGCGCTCATCTCGCTCTATAGGCCGAGGGAACCAGCGTACAGCTTCCGGGTCATGTGGCCAGCATGACTAAGCCGCTTCTGGCGAACCAGAGCAGCGCACGGAAATGCCGATTACCTTCCCGCCGGAGTGGTACCTATTTATCTACTTGCACTTTGACGTGCTTTCGAACTGCTAGGTTGGCAAGAGCAGGGGATTCGAACCACCGACCTTCTGATCAGCAAGTCCTAGGCGCCACCCGCGTCCATCCACCAGCCTAGCTGCCTTTAAAAGAAGATTGTATAAATACATGGTGACTACAAATTGACTAGTGCAAATCTTCCTTGCTGCCCATCTGAATCCCTCCCACCTCTTTTTCTCTCTTCCCCTTTCTCTGGGCATGTCCACACAGAGCTGACGGTGTGTTGCAGAAATATTTCTGCCCCCCTTTTTTTCTTTCTGCATTCCAGGTGAGTGTTGTTGCTCCCACTCCGTCCCTCCAGGCAGCTGGGGGGCAGGGGCTTCCCTGCCATTCATCCAGCCTCTGAGAGTTCATTCATCTCCCAGACGCCCTACCTTACCCTGAGGGGATAGCAAAGAGTGATTTGAGCTCCCTGGAAATCAGGAACCCAGGAGGAGGAGAACAAGGGAGAAACCCTTTGTTTGCTTGTCGAGATTCCGCTTTGCAACAACTGTCCCGTAAATTGCCTTCCTTGCAGAGGTTTTGGGCTCCCAAATCCCCTCAGCCAGATGAAACATCTGTTGTTGTTTTTTTAAAATATATTTATTAGGTTTTCCGCAATTAATATAAAAACAAAAAGAAAAAAGACAAAAAGATTACAAAAATACAAAAATACAAAATTAAAACAAATACAATTTCCATTAACTTATTTCTCAGACCTCCTCTCACCTCCCCTTCTTGTATTCCAATTTAAATTATTAATTCAGCAAATCCTTATATCCAAATTTAAACGTCAGATACTTAAACGTCATTACTCATTCTTCTAAACATCTGTAGCAGATTGTGGCTCACTGGACACGACTGGACCAGAGGTTTTCAACCTTTTTGGGTCCTCAGCTCCCTTGACCAACTAGAGTGGTCCCTTGGTTCTCAAACTTAATCCGTTCTGGAAGTCCGTCCCTAAACCAAAGCATTCCAAAACCAAGGTGCGCTTTCCCGTACAAATAATGCAAAATGAATTAATTCGTTCCAGACTTAGAAACAACCTCAGAAACAGCAATTTCACATGGATTTTACTCTCTAACATAAAATGAAAGCAATAATCAATGTACAGTCATACCTCGGGTTGAAGTAGGTTCAGGTTGAGCATTTTCAGGTTACTTCTGGGTTTTGCCGCTTGCGCATGCCTGGACGCTCAAAATGACGTCATGCGCATGCACAGAAGTGGTGAACCGCGACGCGCAGGCGCGGGTTGTGTTCGCTTCAGGATGCGAACGGGGCTCCAGAACAGATCCTGTTCACATCCAGTGGTACCACTGTACTGTACTATAAAACAAATAAGACAGTATTGCAGATGATAAAAATTAAAATATATATTTTTTTCTTATCTGAACTGATGATAGTCATTGTTTGGATGGGGGCTTTTATCCATTTCCGCAGTCACCAAACCAATCCATCAGGAGCTGAACTGGCTTCCACACAGTCACAAAAATAAACCGAGAAAGCAACAAGAACGCAAAATAAAGAGCAAAAACAGAAGCGCCAAACTTAATCCGTTCCAGAAGTCCATTTGACTTCCAAAATGTTCGAAAACCAAGGCACGGTTTCTGATTGGTGCAGGTGCCCCGGAAACAATAGCCGACAGCTGCATTGGATGTTCGGCTTCCGAAAAATGTTCGAAAACCGGAACACTTACTTCCGGGTTTTTGGCGTTTGGGAACCAAGGCGTTTGACTACCAAGTTACCACTGTATGTTCTTTCTGTACCACCCCTGGGGGGCTCCAGAGCCTAGTTAGATCACCCCTTGCCTGCAGAGCTAGCAACCTCTCGCCCTTTTTCGAACACGCTCCCTTGTGGTATCCTTAGCCTCCTCCATTTTCCCATCTCCTTGGGAGTCCTTTGCCCCCGGTATCTGAGCTGCCCCTCCTGTCCCAAAGAGGGGTGCCTCGTCACATTGCCCCACAGGGGCCTGGGAAGAGGGCGCCCCCATTATTAGTGGCCCAACAGAGACTGGGAAAGGTGAAGGTGAGGCTATAGACCTTACCTTGGCAGGCAGCAGCGGCTGTGTGGCGGGAAGGCTCCCCTTCAGCTCCCAGGCAGGCCTTGCACACAGCAAACACAATAATAATACTAATACTAATACTAATAATAATAATTAATTTATTATTTGTACCCCTCCCATCTGGCTGGGTCTCCCCAGCCATTCTGGGCGGCTTCCAACAAAGATTAAAATACATTAAAATGTCACACATTAAAAACTTCCCTGAACAGGGCTGCTTTCAGATGTCTTCTAAATGTCAGGTAGTTGTTTTTCTCTTTGACATCTGATGGTGTTCCACAGGGCGGGTGCCACCACCAAGAAGGCCCTGTGCCTGGTTCCCTGTAGCTTTGCTTCTCGCAGGGAGGGAACCGCCAGAAGGCCCTCGGAGCTTGACCTCAGTGTCTGGGCTGAACTATGGGGGTGGAGACACTCCTTCAGGTGTACTAGCACAGTGCCTGCCCGCCCAGCCTCCGGTCTGCCCATTCCCAACAGCAACGGCTGGTGGACTGGCTGGCAGAGCTCCCTCACCCGTTTACCTGCTTACTCTCAAGCCGCCTCAGCTCCAGGCAACCGGCTTCTTCTTTGGCGATCCATCGTAGCCGAGGAAGATTGTCTTCCATAAAGACGGTTTTAACAGTGAGTCCGTAAGTGACTGCGGAGGCTAATTCTGGATCCACACGTCCTTCCACAGTGGGGACATTGGTTTCCGGGTGGGAGTTGATCATGGTATGGATTTGCCAAGCGTGCCTTCCTCTTAGCACGTTTCTCCCTTGCGTCCTGAGTTCGACAAAGCCCACAACACCTTTGGTCAAGGCTGTTCTCCAGTTGGAGCGCTCGCAGGCCAGTGTTTCCCAATTGTTGGTGTTTATACTACTATATAACGCAGGACGCGGGTGGCGCTGTGGTCTAAGCCACAGAGCCTAGGGCTTGCCGATCAGAAGGTCAGCGGTTCGAATCCCCGCAACGGGGTGAGCTCCCGTTGCTCGGTCCATGCTCCTGCCAACCTAGCAGTTCGAAAGCATGCCAAAGTGCAAGTAGATAATTAGGTACCGCTCCGGCGGGAAGGTAAACGGCGTTTCCGTGCGCTGCTCTGGTTCCCCAGCCACTCTGGGCGGCTTCCAACCAAGATTAAAAACACAATAAAACACCAGTCGTTAAAAACTTCATCATTTTCCGAAAGGGAAAAAGTCTTGGTGGTTCCGATCAAATCCATTTGTTGCGCTGTGTGAGAGGACAGTTTACTCCATGTGACTTCTATTCACTTAAATTGCATTTGTTCCTCAAGCTTTCGTCTAAAGAGCTTAAGGCAAGCTCTCTTCCCCTTTTCTTCCTCAAACAACAGCCCTGTGAGGCAGGTTTAGCTCTATAACCACTGCACCACGCTGCCTTTCTATTTGTCGGACTAGCACCTGGGAGAGACCAGGGTTGGCCCAGTCTCTTCCTTGCCCGCCTCTCAGGGTTGTTGTGAAGAAGACATGAAGAAAGGGAGCCGAATGCACCGCTTTGAGCTCCTTGGAGAAAAAAATGTTGGGATACATAAATGCAATAAATGATAACACTTTGGGGGTGTCTTGTTAGCAACCCCCACTTTTTCCTTGGTCCTCATTCAAAGTCATAAGTAGGAATATCTGCATTCTTCAGGGGTCAGCAAACTTTTTCAGCAGGGGGCCGGTCCACTGTCCCTCAGACCTTGTGGGGGGCCAGACTATATTTTGGGGGAGAAAATGAACGAATTCCTATGCCCCACAAATACCCCAGAGATGCATTTTAAATAAAAGGACACATTCTACTCGTGTGAAAACACCAGGCAGGCCCCACAAATAACCCAGAAATGCATTTTAAATTAAAAATTTCACATTCTACTCATGTAAAAACACGCTGATTTCTGGACCGTCCGTGGGCTGGATTGAGAAGGTGATTGGGCTGGATCCGGCCCCTGGGCCTTAGTTTGCCCGCCCGTAGAGTTACCCTTTCCTTCACCTTTCTCAATTTAGACTTGTTACGGCAAAAATCTGGGTGCGAGGCTACTCTGCCACCCAGCTCATCGGACCAAGTCCGTGGGTCCCTGCGGAGGAAAATGAGCTCAGCCGGAGACAGGAGCAAACTGCAGAAGATCCAAGTTTATTGCGCAACAGGTTCAAGGCGAGATTGAACAGTGAGAAAGGGGTGACATGAGTTTTTGAAACTCCCTCCATGTCCCAGAATACAGTGCAAAACACGTCATGAATACATCACAGAAAGGTGGGGTTACACAGATCAGCACTTCAGGAAGGTGGGGGGTTACACAGATCAGCACTTCAGGAAGGTGGAGGGGGTTACACAGATTAACATATGGAGGAGGGAGGGGGGAATATGCGGAGCTGGAGATATGCACAGATAAACACTTCCTGGGGATGAGAAAACAATGGTCCCAAATATGCATAGTCTGCCACCTGACATTGCCTGGAGGAAAGGCTGATCACCTTGACACCTTGCTTGAGGGATTATGCTGGACAGGGGAGGTGTGATGGAGTCCTAGAGTAATTGAGCAAACTGGCACGCTGATTTTCTATGAATTTTATAGATTTTAGTCCCTTTTGACAATTGGAAATAAATTGATATATTGTAGCGAAGAAGAAGGTGAAGAAGACATGCCCCCCCCTTCCGTAACAGTCCCCCATTCGGAGATAGATTTGCATTAAAGTTCTGTAAGAACTTGCAAATCTTTTCTCCGCACCCTAAATCTCGGTGAAGGTAGGGGTGCCATGTGAGTGGGAATAGGCCCTAATGGAAAAGGAGGTTGGTTGAGCAGGGCAACAAAGGAGGGAGCAACACGGACCAATACAATGTATGTTTATGTTATATAGATATGCACTAAATAATAACTTTGTATCTATCGTACTAGATGTGTGGGTTTGTGCAAACCTGAAGGGGACTTGCAAATCATGCCTCTTAAGGCCACTTGCAAGTATAGTAGTGCAGATAGCTGGATATAGGATATCGCATAAAAGGACACCTGTTGTATTTTGTTCAATAGTGGTCTATGCTTTACATTTAGCAGGAAGGTCCACTACTGACTGGAAAAAAATGCAGTTTGCTTTGTCCCCCGCCATTTTTTGTGTTCTCAGGTGTCACGGTAGCTTTTCTGTGGTCTCACAGTAGTGGCAATCCCTGGTGAATCCACTTAGGGCTTTCATATTAACCGTGTTGCCTGGCACTCACCACAGCTGCCACAGGTTTGGACACGTCCTGAGGGAAATGTCCTTGCCTTGGCTTCCTATGGGGGTTTTATTACTGTAGGCTCAGGTCTTGCAGTCATGGGAAGTTGCTCACTTGCACTTTAAGGACCAAAAGCTAATTGCAGCCTGGATACACTTGCCCAATTCAAACTGAGTCCAATTTGAATTTATCTTGCCCCATGGTTCTCAACTTTTCAACCAATCTATTAAAGCAAAACCATTCTTAAGGGGCATTTCTCCAAATAAGTCAATTTAACTCTATAAGGGATTATTCCGGCTAAACCAAAGCATATACACCGTCCTGAAGCTTCTCCTTGGTAAAGTGGGTTTTAGCACATTTTTTAAAATGGGTAGGGAAGTTGGCAGAGTGCCAGGTGAAACAACGAAATATGGTAATAAATTTATCTAAGTCTAAACATTGGACTACATAATAGCCTGATCTGTTAAAAGGTATAAAATGTATGAGGATCCTCCACTGGGGTGTAAGGAATAAGACATTAGACATAAAACACTTACACACAAAAATAGCCACAAAATAGCCCCCCCATTTGTGGAAATGACACACTGTCAGACACATTTCAACATTCCTACGTAATAACACATAATACAAAACAAACTAATTAAATATCAGTTGCATATCTTGAGACAATTGGGATATTTTATGTATCTTGAGGTTCAAAAGTCAGAAAATGTCCTTGTAATTCAACTCCACCCCCCCTTTGTCAGCCCCACTCCCCCCCGCAGTCTATATCCTTTGAAAGAGATAGCTGTGGCCACTTTGAAACTTTTGTGTCTTCTGCTGTTGCAGGTGGTGGCGAAGCTTTTTCATCATAGGTCTGTAGTAACACATCTGTAGAAGTGACGTCCTGTAAGGGGCAGGGTTTTGGAGACTTAAAAGACAGGAGTTAGTAAGGGGAAGGGGCAAAAGGATGTCCTTCAATTTACTTGGGAAGCTGCAAATAATAAAAATCTTAGCGGATTAAGCATTTCATTCATTCCAATATTATTATCACATTTCCATATAATTACTGTTATTATCTGCTAAGTTTGTTTGCTTTCCTTCACTTTGGAGAGAAAGAGAACTGTAAAAAAAATACAAGGTTAAAATAATAATAAAACACAAACACACACACACAATGACCTATGAGGAACGAAAAATAAATAAATGCTAAGACACACAATTTTAAGAAATCTGAAGTAACAATGAAAATAAAAGAGTGTTTCTTGATGTGACAACATCGGCTAGAATGTTAATAGCAAAATACTGGAAAATGACTTAATGGCAATTTAAAGTTGTGCAAGTACCTTGAACTAGCCAAAATGACAGAATTAATAAGAAATGCTCAGGCAAAAGGTAAACAAATACCATTCCACAAACAATGTTTGGTGATGCTTCGATTAATTTCATAGACATCATGGAAAAACGGATTAAATAAATGGAAACAGATTATTTGTAACTTTAAAAGTGTCAAAGCCACGAAGAGATGGAAGTCACTAATACAGCAGGGATTTCACAGAACAGAAAGAAAGTTAATACAGCAGGGATTTCACAGAACAGAAAGAAAGTTGTTGTGGGAGAAAAAGGGACAAACACTTTGTTATCGGGGTTCACATATCCTGTTAAAAGGGAAAATTATTTCATGTGAGAAGCCTGTCAGGAAATGGTGTTCCTAAAATGCACACAAAGTAAGTCTGTGATTTAAATCCCATTGAGAGGTGGAATTCTTTGATATTTACCTGTGAAAAGAATTTGGCATGTTAAGATTTCAAACTTGGGACACATTAAGGGTGATTTCTCTCAATGGTTCCAAGTTTTACATAAACCTCCTCTCCCCCCCTCTACAGTTCCCCCTCCTTCCTCTCTCTCTCTCTCCTTTTCCTATCTTTTTTTTTTTTTTTTTAAGCTGATCTAGTCTCTGTGCATGTGCGGAGTTCATGTCTCAGCAAATCTTTTTTACTATTGAAATGTTGCATCTTTTGGCAAAATTAGAATTTGAATAAGGGAAGAGTAAGGAGAAGATTTTAAAAGAGGGTTAGATTTAAAACAAAAAAGAGAAACTCAGCAATTGAAGTATTCACCAACAAAAGCTAGTAATTTCAGCCCAAGCAAAGAGACTGCTTCCTTTATGTACAGTAAAGGGCTAATATCCCTCTGGCCATTCGCGGAACAATGCCACGCCCTTATATATGGGGAAAAAAATGGCCAGAGAGTCAGAATTCATAGGATTTATTTTATATATATATATATTTATATTTTTAACATTCTAAGTTTTCGGCCTTACCATTTGCAGACAAAAATTTTCCTGCCCCTTTATTTACAGGATTGGTCAAGGCCCATATGTATTTGTCTGATTTTTAAATAGTAGACAAAATGATAAACACTGTAATCACTCAAATGCTTGATATTACCAGTTGTGCTTCAAAACATCACAGCTTCACCTCTCACCTTTTTAAAACTAAAGAGCTAGGCTGAATTTCAACTCCATCACCACACCAGAATTTAAGAATTACCCTGCAATGCTTGCGGACACATGTCCTTCCACACAGCCACAAATTGGGAGGGTTGAAAGGGACCCTGGGGTCATCTAGTCCAACCCTCCAAAATAAAGGGTTCACAGCAAGATTTCACAGCAAGATTTGTACTACACACACATACTTATGTACACAGGCACTACTGGGGAAGAGAGCACAATCAGTGCTCCTATCATGTACTAAGGAAGAGGAAAATAAAAATTCCCAACTTTATACAGAACCCTTTAGCAGATCTTGAGATTAGTTTGAGTGAGTTTGCTTCCTTTAAGTTCCTAGAGAAATTATCTTTAAAGGAAGATTGAAGTGAACATTTTTCCTAAGAGGGAGAGGATCTCTTATAAAGCATAGTTAAAACAGCCATAGATTTGATTTAAAGGGAATACAAAAGTGACAATTTTTCCTGAATTTGCAGAGGAATAGTAAACTTAATCTGAATTTGCAGAGGAATGCAGAGGAATAGTAAGCCTAATCTATGCCCCCCCCTTTGCAGTTTCCTTTAAAGGAAGCTTACTCGGAAGTAAATTTACCTGGCACAGAAGAAGAGGGAAAAAAAACCTGAAAGAGACAGAATGAAACAGGGGAGGGGGGCATTTTCTAAGAAAAGAGGCCTGATATCAGGAGCCTTACAATAACTCTTCTGTCCAACCAAATCAAAGTTAAAACTGGACTCAGATATTTTCTTAGAAGGAAGACCATACTTTCATAGGCATGTGCTTCATGAAATAAATACACTGCATTTTAGCTTGAGAGAGCAGTTGTGCTCACCTACACTTTTGCAGCAGAAACATCTAATTCACATTAGAAACATTCACATTCCAAAATAGACTGTAGACTCACGATCTGAAAAGTTGCGGCAAAGCAAGAGGTGGGGTAAACATTTGCACCCTTCATTCTCATTTTGTCTTATTTAGGACTGATAAGGTCCAGCATAGCTTCCTTAAATTTAAAATTTTGAAGCAAGCTTGCAGTTTAAACTATGCGCGCTTAAGAAAGGCAGTCTGTCAGAGACAGAAGGAACAGACAACACACATAACAGACAACATGTAAACACACATATTCTCATATATGTATTAACACACAACACACATAACAGACAACATGTAAACATATATACTCTCATCCTTTAGTTGGTTATTGCAAGGAGTTGGGCTGCTTCCTTTAGCTTCATTAAGTGAAATTAGTAGGAAGGTCCCACATGGTTTTAAGAGCCTCCTTGCCTCTTCAAACACCACCAGTTAACCAGCCGGCCAATGCAATTCGGGCTTGGCGGAGGCGGTGCTGGCAGGCCAGATTTCAGAACAGAGGTTCTCTAATTTTGCTTCGATAATAATTTGTGGCCAGGAATCGTCTTCCAATACGTGATGACAAATTGGAGAGGAGAGTCAGGGTCCTTCTGAGACTGAGATGGCTTTCTAGAAGCCTTCTTCCCAGAGTGAGCCCGCTCGCGTTTGGAAGCCTGGGTACCCATTTTATGTTTTACGCGTGTCTAGACAGAAAGAGGGAAGAGAAAGGGTGGTAAGGATTGGTATATCTAGGAGATTGATATACTTAATACGGGATTTATAGTAAAGAGGGGTCTTTAGTCGCTTGGCAACTTCCTTAGAGGGTTTTTAAAGAGCTCTAGCTATCCGGTATTCCTTCCTATTTCCTTAGTCAATAACCTGGGGTCCTTTTCCACTCTGCCGATCCCGCCCAATTCCTCATGGGCTATCCCTCCTGGCAACCTCCTACCTATCGTCAATCTCAGGAAAAGGGGCCCTACTGAACGCCCGCGCCGTGCGGTGCCAGATCGGGTGATCCCTGGATAGAGTTTCGAACCGAAAATCCCCCTTGCTTTTGGAAGCGGGCTCACGCACGATACACGTGTTACGTGGCACCGACCAGTGCGGCTGGGATTGATACAGAAAGCAAGACCCCTTCCTGCCCCCTCCGTAAGGGCGCTCGGGAAGTTCGGAAGAAGAACTCCAGCCCCTTGCTTTCAACTGAGATGCCCGTTGCGGAGAGTCGGCTATCTTTCAAGTCGGGTCTCTCCGTCTCACTTTCGGACTCCCAATTGGTGCGGCTGGCTGGAGGGTTTTTAGAGAAAGAGATAGAGCTCAGAACCCCCCTTTCGGGTCGAGCAGCAGTCCACGGTCTCTCTCACCAATTGGACCAAGAGACAGGCGAGAAGGAGCGATAGAGAGGAGGGCAGAGAATTCAGTTGCCAGGAGATTTCCACCCCTTTCCCACCAGTGCACTGGATTTTTCCTTTTCCTTATACTCACATGTCTTCTATGATGATCCCGGGATTGATGAATAAGCCGGCTGGATCCCTCTTTGCTCCTCGGCTGAACTCCTGGGGCTTTTGATTACCGCCCGGAAGATGGCCGGGGGTCCAAAGGATCTTCCCAGGCAAAATGGCCTGGTGCCGGCTGAAGATTTCGGGGCCCCCGGTCAGCAACGCGGGAGAACCGCATGCCCCACGTTGTGGGCGCCAACTGTTACGGCAAAAATCTGGGTGCGAGGCTACTCTGCCACCCAGCTCATCGGACCAAGTCCGTGGGTCCCTGCGGAGGAAAATGAGCTCAGCCGGAGACAGGAGCAAACTGCAGAAGATCCAAGTTTATTGCGCAACAGGTTCAAGGCGAGATTGAACAGTGAGAAAGGGGTGACATGAGTTTTTGAAACTCCCTCCATGTCCCAGAATACAGTGCAAAACACGTCATGAATACATCACAGAAAGGTGGGGTTACACAGATCAGCACTTCAGGAAGGTGGGGGGTTACACAGATCAGCACTTCAGGAAGGTGGAGGGGGTTACACAGATTAACATATGGAGGAGGGAGGGGGGAATATGCGGAGCTGGAGATATGCACAGATAAACACTTCCTGGGGATGAGAAAACAATGGTCCCAAATATGCATAGTCTGCCACCTGACATTGCCTGGAGGAAAGGCTGATCACCTTGACACCTTGCTTGAGGGATTATGCTGGACAGGGGAGGTGTGATGGAGTCCTAGAGTAATTGAGCAAACTGGCACGCTGATTTTCTATGAATTTTATAGATTTTAGTCCCTTTTGACAATTGGAAATAAATTGATATATTGTAGCGAAGAAGAAGGTGAAGAAGACATGCCCCCCCCTTCCGTAACAAGACTGGAGCCCCCTCGGGGCAGAGACTTGCCCCTTTCTGCTTAGGCGAGGCTGCAAATTGTTGACTAGACTGACGGAACCCAGGCAAATGGAGACAAGAGCAATCTTATCCCAGCCTCTTCTTTCTCCTCAGGGAGCAATGGCCGCCCCACAGCGTCTGATTTCTTGCACCCAGATTTATAAGGGTGAGTCACCTGGAAACACTGCCGTCTTATGCAGAAGAGGAGGTTGCAGCCTCTTTGCAAACCATTTTTGCGAGCTGCAAAATGGGAGAGATCCCCTCCGAGTTTGTAAAGTCCCACCTCATGTTGTTAATAAAAATGGAAGTCTTAAAATAAAAATAAAAATGTGACCGTCTCCCTAGTGTTTTGCAAAGATGAATGACTAAGCATAGCATCGCCGCTGCCTGAGATTGCTTCGTAAAGTTGGGAGCTGGCAAAGTCGTACTTTGGAAAAGCTTTGAAGGTACTCATTTTGATTGTGGCTCCTCCCCCTTCTTTCCCCCCAAACCAGACTTTAAAAATAAAAATAAAAATTTAATCATTTTTTTGATACAAACAATCGCAAAAGACACTACAACAAAAAACATAGTAACAATAATTACACAATTTGACAATTCAGATTTAAATGCACTGATATACCTATGACTGCACCCTTTTTACAATATTTTCCCACCTCTCTCTCCTCCCCCCACTTCCCACCAAAATAATAATAATAATAATAATAATAATAATAATAATAATAATAATAATTTATTATTTATACCAGCCACTTTGGGCGGCTTCCAACAAAATACTAAAATACAATAACCTATTAAACACTATTCGCCTGATCCAGGGGTGCCACCACCGAGAAGGCCCTTTGCCTGGTTCCCTGTAACTTGGCTTCTCGCAGCAAAACTTCCAAAAAAAGAGACAGTCACAGGTGGTTTTGAGAGCCTCCGAGAAGCAGTGGGATCCAGCAATGCAGTTGTCTTTGAGGAACAGCTGGAGGGGGGGAATCTCTTCTTCCCTCTCTCCTCCTGCTCGATATTGTATAGGCGCTGCTTAAATTATTTGCTTTACTGTGGTGGTGATAAACCAGAAAAGTAAAGCTTTTGGTTGACAATTTTAGTCTAAGAGCTCACGTGACAGTCTTGCAATACTTGTGATCAAATGAAGATGCCCGGGGGCCAGGATTGCGCCAGACATTTCTACAATCTGAGGATCCTTGGATCTGTACTATTTTCACACATAATAATAATAATAATAATAATTATTATTATTATTATTATTATTTATTATTTATACCCCGCCCATCTGGCTGGGCCTCCCCAGCCACTCTGGGCGGCTTCCAAAGAAACCAAAAATACAGTAAAATATCACACGTTAAAAACTTCCCTGAACAGGGCTGCCTTAAGATGTCTTCTGAATGTCAGGTAGTTGTTTATCGCTTTGACATCTGCTGGAAGGGCGTTCCACAGGGAGGGCACCACTACCGAGAAGGCCCTCTGCCTGGTTCCCTGTAGCTTTGCTTCTCGCAGTGAGGGAACCGCCAGAAGGCCCTCGGAGCTGGACCTCAGCGTCCAGGCTGAACGATGGGGGTGGAGACGCTCCTTCAGGTATACTGAAGCAATTACTACAGCCTGTAGAATTCTATCAGTTCTATTTTATCTGCACAATCGGAATGAATTTCCGGAACCAAAACACTTTTTCTGTGAAGCCTGAGCAGGGAGCAATGTTATAGCTAATTGTTGTTGCTTGTCTTTGCTTAATGCACCCAACTGCCCTGCGCACAGTTGTGAAGAATTGTCTTACGTTATGAACGGTCCCTGTCACCATGAAGAAAAAGAGGTCGGAACAGGCCAATATATTTGCAGCCTGTCCCTGGGTCAAGTGAATTTTCTTCTCAAGTTCTCAAAGTTCTCAACCTAGCTCAAGGTTGTCATCTGACAGGATGTGGGTGGCGCTGTGGTCTAAACCACTGGTCCTTTTGGGCTTGCTGATAGGAAGGTTGGCGGTTCGAATCCCCGCAACGGGGTGAGCTCCCATTGCTCTGTCCCAGCTCCTGCCAACCTAGCAATTCGAAAGCACGCCAGTGCAAGTAGATAAATAGGTACCACTCCGGTGGGAAGGTAAACGGCATTTCTGTGCACTCTGGTTTCCATCGCAGTGTCCCATTACGGCAGAAGCGGTTTAGTCCTGCTGGCCACAGGACCCAGAAAGTTGTCTGTGGACAAACGTCAGCTCCCTTGTCCTGAAAGCGAGATGAGCGCCGCAACCCCATAGTCGCCTTTGACTGGACTTAACCATCCAGGGGTCCTTTACCTTTACCTTTTACCTGTCATCTGAACTAGCCTGATGTTTAACTGAATCAATCACAGTCACTCATCCTTTGAAAAAGTAGGCTATAGTCTTGCCCCAAAATGGCACCATACATTCCGTTTTGGCGACTGTGACCTTGGTTTAAAGGAGCTGTTTGTTGTTGTTGTTGTTTAGTTGTGTCCGACTCTTCGTGACCCCCTGGACCAGAGCACGCCAGGCACTCCTGTCTTCCACTGCCTCCCACAGTTTGGTCAAACTCATGCTGGTACCTTCGAGAACACTGTCCCACCATCTCGTCCTCTGTCGTCCCCTTCTCCTTGTGCCCTCCATCTTCCCCAACATCAGGGTCTTTTCCAGGGAGTCTTCTCTTCTCATGAGGTGGCCAAAGTATTGGAGCCTCAGCTTCAAGATCTGTCCTTCCAGTGAGCACTCAGGGCTGATTTCCTTCAGAATGGAGAGGTTTGATCTTCTTGCAGTCCATGGGACTCTCAAGAGTCTCCTCCAGCACCAGAATTCAAAAGTATCCATTCTTCGGTGATCAGCCTTCTTTATGGTCCAGCTCTCACTTCCATACATCACTACTGGGAAAACCATAGCTTTTACTATACGGACCTTTGTTGGCAAGATGATGTCTCTGCTTTTTAGGATGCTGTCTAGGTTTGTCATTGCTTTTCTCCCAAGAAGCAGGCGTCTTTTGATTTCGTGACTAATGTCACCATCTGCAGTGATCACAGAGCCCAAGAAAGTAAAAACTCTCACTGCCTCCATTTCCTCCACTTCTGTTTGCCAGGAGGTGATGGGCCCAGTGGCCATGATCTTCGTTTTTTTGATGTTAAGCTTCAGACCATATTTTGTGCTCTCTTCTTTCACCCTCATTAAAAGGTTCTTTAATTCCTCCTCACTTTCTGCCATCAAAGGAGCCGATTGGCGCCTAGTTTATACAGTGGTACCTTGGTTTATGAACTTAATCCGTTCTGGAAGTCCATTCTTAAACCAAAGCCTTCTTAAACCAAGGCGTGCTTTCCCATAGCAGTGGGGGACTCAATTTACAAATAGAACACACTCAACACGTTCCGCTTCCAAGGCAAAGTTCACGAACCAAAACACCTACTTCGGCTTTGCAGCGTTCTTAATCCAAGTTCTTCATAAACTAAGCCGTTCTTAAACCAAGGTACCACTGTATATCTGAGTTTCTCACTTCATAGGACCATTGTAGGGATTAACATGAACCATTTACCCCTTGGACAAAACAAAACAAATTCCTTCCAGTAGCACCTTAAAGACCAACTAAGTCAGTTCTTGGTATGAGCTTTCGTGTGCATGCACACTTCTTCAGATACACTGAAACAGAAGTCACCAGACCCTTCTATATAGTGAGAAGGTGGGGAGGGGTATTACTCAGAAGGGTGGTGGGAATGGGTGATTGGCAGATAGCTGTGATGAGCCTGTGGACGACTCTTAACGACTGCAATAGGTCTTACAGGAAAAAGCAAGGGGTGAAAAGGTGAAAAATGGCTTTGTCATGTATAATGAGATAAGAATCCAAGGTCTTTGTTCAGACCAGGTTTTTCCATGGTTTTGAGTTTGGTGATAAGTTGTAATTCAGCAGCTTCTCTTTCCAGTCTATTTCTGAAATTCCTTTGTAGTAAAACAGCTACTTTGAGATCTAGTATAGAATGTCCTGGGAGATTGAAATGTTCTCCTACTGGTTTCTCTGTCTTGTGATTCCTGATGTCCGATTTATGTCCGTTTATTCTTTGGCGTAAGGTCTGGCCTGTTTGTCCAATATAGAGAGCTGAAGGACACTGTTGGCATTTTACTTACCCCTTGGAGAAAAAGATGGGAGATTAATGCAATTAACCGGCGAATTTCTAACCCTGTTTGCAATGCAGTGTGCTTGGCATTTACAAAGACCTGGACTACAGCACACAGGGTGGTCTTAAGGCTCATATCTCTTTAAGGCCCCCCGCCCCGGCCAGTTGCTTTATCCCAGGTTAGCTCAAGGTCACAGTCTTGTGCTTCCTCAAACTTTACCAGCCTGCCGAAAGGAAAAAAGAAAGAACCTGGAGCCAGCAAACCAAAGGTTAACCGTCAAAGTCTGAACACCTGGTTGCAGAGAGGTGGGAATTGCAGAGACCTGTCTGGAGCTAATCTGCTTGGAACAGGGCCACCTTCTGTTTTGCAAACTCCTCTGAAACATGCAAGCTGTTAGGAGAGGGAGCAGACCCCCCCCTCCCCAAACCACCTCACAAACACACACAAAAAACATGCTGGAGAACAGGATTCTCGTCCCCTGCCTCCTTGTAATTTTCTGCTCTGCCTTTAAGAGAGGGCCTTGCAATAATTAAGTATCTCCAGATGTAAAGCTAGCCAATTAATTTTCTTTGTTCTTGGCTGGGGGGCAGAGGGCAGGAGATATTTCCACGAGAGCCTCTTGCAAGAGAGATGGAGGAGAGATTGGGGGGGGTCTCTCCACCCACACACTCCACCCCCCAACTCTGCGCTGTGCAAAAAATGTGTGGATCCGATGATTCCTTGTAACATGATTCGTCTAACTCCGAAAACAGAGGGGAGTGACAGGGCAGGTTTTGGCTTAATAGGAACAGGGTTATATTTTATTTTTATTTTCTTTTTTTTGGATTCCAAAGCAGGCGGGGCGTTCCGGGATGGGGGCAGGATGCTTCAGCAGAGCAAAGAACACAGGGGTGTTTTTGTTCCACACTCTCTCTTTGGGATGGAAAAAAGTTTGGCGTCTGCCAGCTGTGAGCCTTCGCGTTTGCAACCGCCCAGTGCTGGTCTGAGAGAGGTGTGTCGGTGTGTAACATGCCTGCATTCCAAAGTTTATTAATAGAGACCCTCTCGGGGGGGGGGGAAGGGGAGGCTAGGAAGAAGAATTGCCCCACAGTCTCCAAAGTTCAGGGGTTGGAGCCTGGCTCTCCCAGCAGGCCAAAGGGTACGCGGCGAGATCGGTTAATCCTCCCAGCAGATCGAGGAATCAGCAAATTCCTGGATCCCAGGAAACCGAGGTCTTGCTAAAAAAAAAAGTTGGGTTTGGAGGTTATTTTCCTGCAACTTTTTTTGCACACCGGATAGCTAAGCTGTGTGACAGTGGTGCTTCGGGTTACATACGCTTCAGGTTACAGACTTCGCTAACCCAGAAATAGTGCTTCAGGTTAAGAACTTTGCTTCAGTTTAAGAACAGAAATTGTACTCCGGCGGCGCAGTGGCAGCAGCAGGAGGCCTCATTAGCTAAGGTGGTGCTTCAGGTTAAGAGCAGTTTCAGGTTAAGTACGGACCTTCGGAACGAATTAAGTACTTAACCCGAGGTACCACTGTATCTGCAAGAGGTGTGCAGTGGTACCTTGGGTTAAGAGATTAATTCGTTCCGGAGGTCCGTTCTTAACCTGAAACTGTTCTGAACCTGAGGTACCACTTTAGCTAATGGGGCTGCCTGCTCATGCCGCCGCCACGCAATTTCTGTTCTCATCCTGAAGCAAAGTTCTTAAGCCGAGGTAATATTTCTGGGTTAGCGGAGTCTGTAACCTGAAGTGTCTGTAACCCGAGGTACCACTGTACCGTGGTCACCAACTGGAAAGGTGTTTTTTTTAAGGGCCATAAAAACACATGGAGAATAATAAGCTAGATGATCATGAGACACTTAATCTAAAGATTGTGGGTTTAAGCCTCAAATTGGGCAAAGAGATGTCTGGGTTGCAGCGGGTTTGACCGATGTGATCGCTTCCAGTTCTATGATTCTACCATTTAGGAGGCAACTAACACAATAGGGACGCGGCTGGCGCTGTGGGTTAAACCACAGAGCCTAGGACTTGCCGATCAGAAGGTGGGCGGTTCGAATCCCAGCGATGGGGTGAGCTCCCGTTGCTCAGAAAAGCACTTGTTTCTGGTGGAAAATTGCAGTGCAAAATTGCGCCGCCCAGAAATGGCCGCCGTCCTCTCGTGAGAAAAAACGGGGTGTCCCGGTTTTCCTGGGATGATTGCGGGGGCTATGCCTTTGTGCTGCGGAGATGGCGGCCGCAGGCGTAGGACTCTATCCCGTTCCATTGGCCTGACTCATCACGTCTGCATGTCTCGCTATCTATCCTCTCCAGGTTTGGGCCCGCCAGCGATGCGAAAACGGGCGCTTCACCTCCGCCGGAGATTGCTGCGACCTTTGCCCCCCAGGTTTTGGGGTGGCCGCTCCTTGCGGAAGCGCCAACACCAAGTGCGAGCCATGTCAAGAAAGTAAGTGGCAGAGGAATAATAATTATTATTATTATTTATTATTTATACCCCGCCCATGTGGCTGGGTTTGCCCAGCCGCTCTGGGCAGCTTCCAGCAAAATATTAAAATATTCACCAAATATTAAAAGCTTCCCTAAACAGGGCTGCCTTCAGATGTCTTCTGAAAGTCAGAGAGTTGTTTATTTCCTTGACATCTGATGGGAGGGTGCCACCACCAAGAAGGCCCTGTATTTGGTTCCCTGTAACCTGACTTCTCACAAGGAGGGAATCGCCAGAATACCCTCGGATCTGGACCTCAGTGTCTGAGAGAGCAAGGACTTCTGCTATGAGCCAACTAGATAAATTACGTAGGCAAATCAATATTGGGAAAGCAAAATGTCCCTTAGAGACATTTCACTTGCAGCTTGATTCTGTTTTACCTGATGTTTTAATGTGTTGTAAACAGGGTGGATTTGATTTAAATCAATTTGATTTAAAGCACAATTCAAATCACTAGTCAGTAAGATTTCATTTACATCACTAGTCAGTAAGACTCGATTTAAATCATTTTAATTTTTTTACAGAAAGACTCTTTTTTGCTGGTATAATCTTAATATTTTACAAGCAGAGATTACAAACTCATAAAGATATGTACAGTGGTGCCCCGCAAGACGAACGCCTCGCAAGACGAAAAACCCGCTAGACGAAAGGGTTTTTCGTTTTTCGAGGCGCTTCGCAAGACGAATTTCCCTATGGGCTTGCTTCGCAAGACGAAAACGTCTTGCGAGTTTTTCCCCTCCCCCCCCTTTTTCTAAGCCGCTAATAGCCGCTTAGCCGCTAATAGGGATGCTTCGCAAGACGAAAAAACCGCTAGACAAAGAGACTGGCGGAACGGATTATTTTCGTCTTGCGAGGCACCACTGTATATAACACAATAATCCGTTACAAAGATATTCTCTTTTTCACTCGACAATAGTGTTGATCCTTATAACATATCAGCTTGCAGATGGAGACTCAGTTTCAGTCCTAGAGCAGGAGTCACTTGTGGATTAGAAGCCAGGTTTGTAATCTCTGTTAGGATCTGTAATCTTTATTTGAGTTTGTAATCCATGTCAGAATACATACTTTTGAATGGGTTAGTTTTTGTTACTATTGACTATTGACTTGTGAGTAGGGACCACTCCCACTACTGAAACTTTCGTTGGCCTGAGTTCTTGGTGTGCTTTTTTCTTGGTAATTTACCATATTTTTCGCTCTTTAAGATGCACCAGACCACAAGACGCACCTAGTTTTTGGAGGAGGAAAACAAGAAAAAAAAAAATCTCAATCTCAGAAGCCGGAACAGCAAGAGGGATTGCTGCGCAGTGAAAGCAGCAATCCCTCTTGCTGTTCTGGCTTCTGGGATAGCTGCGCAGCCTGCATTCGCTCCATAAGAGCCAGTGTGGTGTAGTGGTTAAGAGCAGTAGACTCGTAATCTGGGGAACCGGGTTCGCTTCCCCGCTCCTCCACATGCAGCTGCTGGGAGACCTTGGGCCAGTCACACTTCTCTGAAGTCTCTCCACCCCACTCACCTCACAGAGGGGGGAGGAAGGGAAAGGAGATTGTTAGCCGCTTTGAGACTCCTTAAAGGGAGTGAAAGGCGGGATATCAAATCCAAACTCCTCTTCTTCTTCTTCATAAGACACACAAACATTTTCCCTTACTTTTTAGGAGGGAAAAACTGAGTCTTATAGAGCAAAAAATACAGTAATAACAAGAACTCCTACTTATTTAACGTTAGCCTTCCTCTCTCCGACACAGGTGTGACGTTCTCCTCCGTCACTAGCGCCACGGAGCCTTGCCAGCCTTGCTCCATGTGTCTGGGCCACGCGCACCTGTTGGATGCCTGCACCCCTGCCCACGACACGGTCTGCACCGCCAGCTGCCCGCGGGGGCATTACCTCCCTGCTGGAAACTGGAGCCAGGGCATCGGGCAGTGCCTCCCTTGCCAGGTTTGCCCCGAAGGCTACGGAGCCGCCAAGCCCTGTGGCCCAAGCAGCGACGCTGTGTGCCAGAGGTGCCCGGACGGCTATTATTCGGAGTCGAAGAGCTCTCTGGAAGCCTGCCAGCCCTGCCGGCAAGCGTGCGGCAAAAACGAAGTCATGATCCAGGCCTGCACTCCTCTCTCCGACACGCTGTGCATGGGTAGGTACATAGGCGCGACCATAGCTGTCAACCGTCCCTTATTTGGTGGGAAAGTCCCTTATCCCAGCGCCGTGTCCCGCTGCTGTCCCTTACTGATGATGTCCCTTAAATTTCCCGGGTTTCAAAGGAAGCAGCTCCTCTCCCTCCCTCCCTCCGTGCCAGTCAGGGAGGAGGGAGGCTCCAACTGTGTTGCTTGGCTGCGTTGCTCACCCAATGAGGAGTCTGAGAACGACTGGGGGGTGGAGCTTGCATGCCTTGTGGCGATCAAATCGGCCGCGTTGCCTGGGGACTCGCCTTTGCTCAGCGCTTCCCAGCGGAGAGGTGACGATGGTTTTCCTTGCTGCATCCCCTTTGCCGGGTTGCTGCGCTGTGGGAACCACCACTTGGGGCTTCGTTTGGCTGCTGGTTGACTAAAATCCCTTATTTTGGCTGCTGATCCCTTATTTTCGAGGCTGCTGGTCCCTTATTTTCAAATCTGTAAGTTGACAGCTGTGGGCGCGACGGGAGAAAGGTCAAGCTGGTTTTATTTTATTTAGGGTGCCTCTCTGCCCTCCAGGACGCGGGTGGCACTGTGGCTTGCCAATCAGAAGGTTGGCAGTTCGAATCCCTGCAACGGGGTGAGCTCCCGTTGCTCGGTCCCTGCTCCTGCCAACCTAGCAGTTTGAAAGTACGTCAAAGTGCAAGTAGATAAATAGGTACCACTCTGGCCGGAAGGTAAACGGCATTTCTGTGCGCTGCTCTGGTTTGCCAGAAGCGGCTTAGTCATGCTGTACACCGGCTCCCTCGGCCAATAGAGCGAGATGAGCGCCGCAACCCCAGTCGGCCATGACTGGACCTAATGGTCAGGGGTCCCTTTACCTTTACCTGCAGGCAAGGAAGTGCCGCTCTGCAACTGATCTAAGGCCCTCACCCCCTAAAAAAGGATTCGCCGGCCCTGCTAGCTGACGTTCTTCTACCTAAGAGATGCAAAGTTTTGAACCCGGGACATTCTACATGCAAGGCAGCTGCCCTTCCACTGATCAAGTGGTATCAGAGCCCATCCCTAGTTCGTATATCTTCACAGCAAGAGGAATAATTTAGCTCTCCCAGAATCAGAGCATCTCTGCAAATGTAGTAAACAGGAACCTGAGACTTTGGAGCCTATTTTCTTTTCTTGTGATTTTGGCATTTATGCCAGGAGAAAATTATTAGAGGCCTTACAACTTAATAGGCAGATTTCTATGCTACCAATGGTTCAGGACCTGCTTTCGGACAGGAATGATCAAATGACTTTAATAGTGGCTGAATTGTGTAGAAAGTACTGTCTGTGTAGAAAGACTGAGCCATTATAAAGAGATTTAGTGGTTCTTAATTGATTGGGGATTCGGTAGTGCTGTATTGTATTATTTATGCAAATTGATTTTCTCTGGAGTCAAAGATCTGACTGGGACAAACCATGTTATGTTGAGTTCATATTTTGCACAATTTGTATACGGTGTCTGTTTGATAATGTGTGGTTTGCTATGCCTAATAAAGGATCTAACTTAAAAAATATCCTCACAGCAGCCCCCAGGAAGACAGCTTAAAAGTAACTCAAACCCTTAGTCTATCCAACCCAGTATTGCAGTGACTGGCACCAGCGCCAAAGGCCCAGGCTTTCAGACCGCGAGGCTTTCCCAGCTGTTAGGGAGACACCCTAGACAGCATCTTAAAAAGCAGAGACATCACCTTGCCGACAAAGGTCCGTATAGTAAAAGGTATGGTTTTCCCAGTCGTGATGTATGGAAGTGAGAGCTGGACAATCAAGAAGGCTGATCGCCGAAGAATGGATGCTTTTGAATTCTGGTGCTGGAGGAGACTCTGGAAAGTCCCATGGACTGCAAGAAGATCAAACCTCTCCATTCTGAAGGAAATCAGCCCTGAGTGCTCACTGGAAGGACAGATCCTGAAGCTGAGGCTCCAAGACTTTGGCCACCTCATGAGAAGAGAAGACTCTCTGGAAAAGACCCTGATGTTGGGAAAGATGGAGGGCACAAGGAGAAAGGGACGACGGAGGATGAGATGGTGGGACAGTGTTCTTGAAGCTACCAACATGAGTTTGACCAAACTGTGGGAGGCAGTGGAAGACAGGAGTGCCTGGCGTGCTCTGGTCCAGGGGGTCATGAAGAGTCGGACACGACTAAACAACAACAACAACAGGGAGACACCCGGGGCTTAGCCTGGGGCCTTCTACATTCAAAGCAGCTGCTCTGTCAGGGAATTTGGGTCGTGTCCCTGAAACACTGGATTCCAGCTTGGTTGCAAAACCTCTTTCAACGCCGTTACTAAATTTCAAGTTTAGGGGAGTGAGAAAACCAGGGCTGAGTTGGAGAGGATAGAAAATCAGGGGAGGGGGTTTGCAGAGATGGGTATACATGCTGTTGGAAAACTGAATATATTTCGGTGCGGGGGAACGACAGGGATAATTCCTACAATATTGTCGATAGGAGACTCGTTCCCCCTGCTGTTCTTTTCTGTCCTCCCGGCAAATCCCACAAGGGTCCTGTCTCATTCCGGGACTCGTTCACAGCCCCGTTTTCCCCCCCTCCTCCCCACCAAACCACACACAAAACCGCCCCCAGCCCCACGGCTAGGAGAGAGACGCCGTTCCAAAAGGCGGCAAACGTTAAGGAGCGAAAGACTGAACGAACACGCAGAGGGGGGGGGGTCCGCCGTGGAAACCTCTGCGGTCTTGCCACGGAGGCCCCCACCCCACCAAAACTCTCCCATCCGCACACCGCGAAGGATCGCAGCCTTCTCAGGACAGCAGGGTGCTCAGGGAGGGTGAATTGAGCAAGGAAGATGTGAGAGAGAGACAGCCAGAGTAGGATTAGGGGCAAGAGCTGCGGACAAAAGGTGGATTAGCCGCAACCCAGGGAGCCTCTGTTCTTGCAGACAAAAAACCGCAACTGTAGCTCTGAAACAAAGCTTGAAAGGCCTTGCAGGAGAGCGAGAGCAGCGAAGTTCACGGCGGCGGTGGACACAAGCGCTCCTCCCTCAGGGGAAAGTTTTTCTACAGAAGCAAGATGGATACTCAAATCAGCAAAGTCACCATCATCATCATCATCTTCATCATCATCATCATCTATTATTTCTACACCACACATCTGGCTAGGTTTCCCCAGACACTCTGGCCGGCTCCCAACAGAATATTAAAAACATGATAAAACATCAAACGTTCAAAACTTCCCTAAACAGGGAATCTGCCTTCAGACTTCTTCTAAAAGTCAGACAGTTGTTTACAGTGGTACCTCGGGTTACAGACGCTTCAGGTTACAGACTCCGCTAACCCAGCAATAGTATCTCAGGTTAAGAACTTTGCTTCAGGATGAGAACAGAAATCGTGCTCCGGCAGCGTGGTAGCAGCAGGAGGCCCCATTAGCTAAAGTGGTGCTTCAGGTTAAGAATAGTTTCAGGTTAAGAACGGATCTACGGAACGAATTTAGTACTTAACCTGAGGTACCACTGTATTTCCTTGACATCTGGTGGGAGGGCGTTCCACAGGGCGGGTGCCACCACCAAGAAGACCTTCTGCCTGGCTCCCTGTAAACTCGCTTCTCGCAGGGAGGGAACAACCAGAAGGCCCTCGGAGCTGGGCCTCAGTGTCCAGGCTGAACGATGGGGGTGGAGATGCTCCTTCAGCTATACTGGGCTGAGGCCGTTTAGGGCTTGAAAGTTCAGCACCAACACTTTGAATTATGCTCGGAAACATACTGGGAGCCAATGCAGATCTCTCAGGACCGGTGTTATGTGGTCTCGGCGGCCGCTCCCAGTCCCCAGTCTAGCTGCCGCATTTTGGATTAATTGCAGTTTCCAGTCACCTTCAAAGGTAGCCCCACGTAGAGTGCGTTGCAGTAGTCCAAGCGAGAGATAACCAGAGCATGCACCACTCTGGCGAGACAGTCTGCAGGCAGATAGGGTCTCATCCTGCATACCAGATGGAGCTGGCAGACAGCTGCCCTGGACACAGAACTGACCTGTGCCTCCATGGACAGCTGTGAATCCAGAATGACTCCCAGGCTGCGCACCTGGTCCTTCAGGGGCACAGTTACCCCATTCAGGACCAGGGAAACCCCCACACCCGCCCGCCCCCTGTCCCCCCAAAACAGTACAAGTCTTCCATGGGGAGCTTTCCCCAACTTAACGCCCTCCAGGTGTTTGGGACGATGGCCGGCTGATGGCAGTTGTAGCTCCAAGGATTTGAATAAGAAATTCATGGAAGAGAGGACTATTGAAAGCTACTAGCCAGAATGGCAATTTTCTACCTCCACGGTTGAAAGCAGCAATGCTTCTGGGTGGGAGTTGCTGGAAACCGCAGAACGGGAAAGGGGTCCTGTGTTCGAATCCTGATTTTCAGAATCCTGCTTGGCCCCTGTGAGAACAGGATGGGACACCAGCCTGATCCAGAAGGGGAGGAGGGAAGTCCATGGGAAATCACGGATTTCGTTTTGTTTTGGGTTTCTTGATGATTGTAAATTTGAAAATTAAATAAATTTTTATATAAAAGAAGAAGAAGGCGCTTTTTGTGTTCTTGTTCCAGCTGAACGATAATGTTCCTGGCAAACCTTCGACATCATTAACCGAGTGTACAGGATCATTTAAAAAATATTTAGGCATTCCAAACATTTTACAATGTTTTCAAAGTTTCAATTTGCCTTAAAAAAAAAACCCCAAACCTGTATGGTTTTGCTGCCTACAGCCCTAGGCTTCTTTGGAGAGGAAGTAGGAAAGACCTTTAATAAACAGGTATCCAGAAATGACAATACTCAGATTAAGAACCTCATTTTGGGGGAGCAAGTTTGACTGATAAAAGTGCAATCTTCTCTATAAAATAATCTTTAATGTATGTGCATTTGGGGCAGTGGGGAGATTGCTCTACTAGCTGGAATATTTGTAATACCCAGATCCTCAGCTTTTGTTTCTTAAAAGTTATAAGCATCTGTAGAACCTGAGATGTGAGGCAAAATGCACATATGCCATTCTAAGTTTTTGTGTGTGAGAGAAGCTGCCTGGCTCCCCAGTTTTAGTGCTTCCAAGAAGAGGCTTTTGCACGACCACTGTGCAAAAGATGGGATGGGGGTGAGCTGGAGTGGTACCTATTTATCTACTTGCACTTTGAGGTGCTTTCGAACTGCTAGGTAGGCAGGAGCAGGGACCGAGCAACGGGAGCTTACCCTGTTGCGGGGATTCGAACTGCCAACCTTCTGATTGGCAAGCCCTAGGCTCTGTGGTTTAACCCACAGCGCCACCCGCGTCCTTGCCTGCAGAATACCCCAAATTCAATCCCTGGCCTCTGCAGGCAAGGCTGGCAATGCCCTCTGCCTCCCAAACCTTTCTCAGGGCGTGGGATCTTCGGTCAAAATCGTCTTTGCACTTTCCTGGTGAGTAGACCCAAAGTTGCTTCTGCAAAGTTGCGGCGATGCGGAAGTCCTTCCAGATCCCCAGACCCTGAATTCTGGCGTATGTATCAACCTTAGAATCCTAGAGGATTTGGAAGGGACCCTCAAGGATCATCTAGTCTAACCCACCGGCAATGCAGGAATCGTAGCTTAAGGATCCCTGACAAATGGCTGTCTAACCTTTGTTTGGAAAGCTCCGATGAAGGAGAGCCTTCCCAGGTTACGAGGTTCTTCCCTCAGATGGAAAATCCTCTGTCCTGCTTTCTAAATTACTATGACATTCATACCCCACATTTCCTCTTAAGTAGCTCAAGGCGGTATACTTTGTCCCCTTCTGCATTTTATTATTACAACAACCCTGCGAGGTAGAAAAGATTGATCGGCTCAAGGTCACATGGTGAGCTTGAGCGGAGATTTGAACCCAGGTCTCCCAGCGCCCTAACCACATTGGTGTAACCTCGCCACCGCTTGCTTTAGACGACAAATCTTGCTTATTCTTGCAAAGAAAAAAAATAAACTCGCCTGCTACATTTTGGGAAGCTGGCATTAAACTCTTGCTCAGAATGAGAAGAAAATGTCTGAAAGCTACTATACAAGAGAGCTTTTTTTATTTTGAGAGAATAGCCCGAGCTTTATAGCAATCCCCTCCCCTCCGATCCCCCAAAATGCTTTCATTTTCTCCTTTCTCTGCAAGAGAGAACAGATTCCCTTTCTTCACTTCGCTTTGGCAGAGACAACCGTCAAGATCGTCTCCTTTGGCTGTGAACGTTGAGAGCAAATTGTGCTAGGGCACAGAGACAGAAGGAGCGAGGCCAGATGGCTTTGGGTAGAGGTCTGGACATGGTTTTCATGAACGCTGGACTGTTGCCTTTCATACTGTAGATTTTGGGATATACGCATAGCTGTCAACCGTCCCTTATTTGGCGGGAAAGTCCCTTATCCCAGCGCCGTGTCCCGCTGCTGTCCCTTATTGATGATGTCCCTTAAATTTCCCGGGTTTCAAAGGAAGCAGCTCCTCTCCCTCCCTCCCTGCCGGCCAGGGAGGAGGGAGGCTCCAACTGTGTTGCTTGGCTGCGTTGCTCACCCAATAAGGAGTCTGAGAACGACTGGGGGGTGGAGCTTGCATGCCTTGTGCTGATCAAATCGGCCGCGTTGCCTGGGGACTCGCCTTTGCTCAGCGCTTCCCAGCGGAGAGGGGACGGTGGTTTTCCTTGCTGCATCCCCTTTGCCGGGTTGCTGCGCTGTGGGAACCACCGCTTGAGGCTTCGTTTGGCTGCTGGCTGGGCTTTCTGCCTTTGGCTCGGAGGGGCTCAGAAGTTGAACATACCTGTGCCCCTTGGAAAATCCCTTATTTTGGCTGCTGATCCCTTATTTTTGAGGCTGCTGGTCCCTTATTTTCAAATCTGTAAGTTGACAGCTATGGATATACGGAATAACGGCCACACTCAAAGCCGAGCTGAGGAACCTGTGCCCCCTGTCCTGGGCATCTCTGGACTACAACTCCCATCATCGTGCTGATTTTGAGATAATGGCAGAGCTGGCCCTACTGCTAGGCTCCCCACAAAGCTATTTTTCGACTTTCCCTACAGTTTTAGATCAGGATCGCACAAGAAATCCCTCTTGGACAAAACACAGAGACAGGGGCATAGCTGTCAACTTACAGATTGGAAAATAAGGGACCAGCAGCCTCGAAAATAAGGGATCAGCAGCCAAAATAAGGGATTTTGTGGGCACAGGTATGTTCAACTTCTGAGCTCCTCTGAGCCAAAGGCAGAAAGCCCAGCCAGCAGCCAAACGAAGCCTCATCAATCCGGGACAGCAGTGGGACATGGCGCTGGGATAAGGGACTATCCTGCCAAATAAGGGACACTTGACAGCTATGTCCAGGGGTCAAGTCAAACCGCTGCGATAGCGGCAGCCAAGCGACCTCCAAGGGGTGTAAGTCTGGGCAGTGAGTCTGGAGGTCCTGGGCTGCCCAGACGACAAGACCCTCCTCTCAGCTTCACTGAGAAAAACAGAGTAAGACGTTGGGCACCCGCTTGGTTGCCAGAAGGAGGCGTACAAGGCGCCATCAACTGCCTTAGGGACCCCAGTCTGGATTTGTGTAGGCTTCACTTCTTAGCCTCTCCTTCTCCCAATGATATCCTGCAAGTTAGCGGAGGTTTAGGATCAGATATTTCCTTCTCTTAGACAGGCTCCCTTCCCAAGATGATGACCTCTATCTGTCCATCACTTCCCTCAGTCTACAGCACGTGCCTTCTATCTATCTACAGTCATACCTCGGGTTGAAGTTGCTTCAGGCTGAGCGTTTTCGGGTTGCGGAAGTAACAGAATGCGTTACTTCCGGGTTTCGCCACTCGCACATGCGCAGACTGTCAAAATGACGTCACGCGAAGAAGCGGCGAATCGCAACCTGCGCATGTGCAGACGCGGAATGCGTTTGCTTCAGGATGTGAACGGTGCTCTGGAACGGATCCCGTTCATATCCAGAGGTACCACTGTATCTATCTATCTATCTATCTATCTATAATTTTTATTTTCCCCCAATTAATATTTTACATTCACATCATCATTATTCACTATACAGTGGTACCTCAGGTTAAGAACTTAATTCGTTCTGGAGGTCCATTCTTAACCTGAGGTACCACTTTAGCTAATGGGGCCTCCCGCTGCTGCCACCACGTGATTTTTGTTCTCATCCTGAAGCAAAGTTCTTAACCCGAGGTACTGTTTCTGGGTTAGCGGAGTCTGTAACCTGAAGCCTCTGTAACCCAAGGTACCACTGTACTGCTTTGGCTCTTAGAGCCTGTTGACTTCCCTCCCTCTCGCCTCATGCCTTTCAAAATTAACCTTTTTGCCATTTATACGTTTCCCAGTTCTAATTATGCTCATTACAGAATGACTCAAAATTTAAACAAAGATAGAAAATTTCTCATTGCAAGTCTTCAGACAACCCTGCTAGTGATGTTAATTGCTAACAATGATCTTTCAAATATCGTATAAATTTACTCCAGTCCTTTTGGAATACTTTGATTGTGCTAGTTTTGGATTTTTCCTGTCAGCTTTGCCAGTTCTGCAAAGTCCATCATCTTCATCTGCCACTCTTCTTTTGTTGGGACTTCTTGCTGTTTCCATTTTGGATAAAAGAACAACAAACAAACCTATGGTCACATAAACCATCTTCAGTAAACACACGAGATGTAACTGGCTGTGTTCTTAGATAAATAAGGTATACTATTCATTGTATACCACAGCTACTACTATGCCATAAGATTCACTATCTTGTAATTTCACACATGTGCTTTAACTACTGACGAAGCCCAGGACGGCGAAACAAGGCTGAAATCCTTGTCTAGACTCTGTGAAAGGATTTTGTGGAACTGTAACAACCTTTCATGTGGATTGTTTGGACTTTATGAACAGACAGGTGGAATAGACACCATTACAGTGGTACCTCGGGTTAAGTACTTAATTTGTTCCGCAGGTCCGTTCTTAACCTGAAACTGTTCTTAACCTGAAGCACCACTTTAGCTAATGAGGCCTGCTGCTGCTGCCGCGCCGCCGGAGCACGATTTTTGTTCTCATCCTGAAGCAAAGTTCTTAACCTGAAGCACTATTTCTGGGTTAGCGGAGTCTGTAACCTGAAGCGTATGTAACCTGAGGTACCACTGTATGACCTTATGCATGAACTGACTAAAGAATGATCTGATCCACTGGGTTTTCTGCTTTGTTCATTGGTTGAACTTTATGAGTTACTTCTGTTGAAATTTACAATTTGATACTATGAATAGTATATCTTATTTATCTAAGAACACAGCCGGTTACGTCTTGTGTGTTTATTGAGGATGCTTTATGTGATCGTAGGTTTGTTTGTTGCTGTTTCCATTTTGGAAACAGAAACTGGCCTTCTTGACCGCTGGACCAACTCTTGGTCTCATCCGCTCTGTCCACCAGAGTCTGTCTTCACATGCAGGCGAAGTTCCTAACTCTTTGAGGGTTTGACACCCATCAGCCATAATCACCTAGTTTAGCCAGCCAGTCGAAGCCATTTCCCAGGATTGTGGCTGCGTGTTGCAGCTTCTAGGAGCCACAGGTGAGAGCTGAGTGTAGGGTGGAGACCAAAGGATAACAAAATGCCCCAGAAGGAGCATGATGTGTCCCCCTTCCAGACTTAAAGGTAAAGGGACCCCTGACCATTGGGTCCAGTTGTGGCCGACTCTGGGGTTGCGGCGCTCATCTCGCTTTATTGGCCGAGGGAGCCGGCGTACAGCTTCCGGGTCATGTGGCCAGCATGACTAAGCCACTTCTGGCAAACCAGAGCAGCGCACGGAAACGCCATTTACCTTCCCGCCAGAGTGGTACCTATTTATCTACTTGCACTTCATGCTTTCGAACTGCTAGGTTGGCAGGAGCAGGGACCGAGCAACGGGAGCTCACCCCGTTCGCAGGGATTCAAACCGCCGACCTTCTGATCGGCAAGTCCTAGGCTCTGTGGTTTAACCCACAGCGCCACCCGCATCCCATCCAGACTTACTGCCCGCCTAACACCCCAGGTGCTGCCTATACACTGTGCATTTAAAGCACATTCCTTCCTCGGATAATCATAGCAACTGTCGTTTGCCCTTTGCTGAGCTACAATTCCCAGTGCTATGATTCCCAGGATTCTTTGGGGGCATGCATGGGCTTTAATGTACTTTAAATACATGGGATGTCTTCAGTTGCTTGTGGCAAGGGGGCATCAGAGAGGATATTATGGAATCATCAGTCCATAATTCCTATTGCACCATCAGTGTGCAACAGATGTGGGGACTGCTAGGAGCCACAGGTGAGAGCTGAGTGGACATTAAGAGCATGATGTGTCCCCCACCATAGGTACTAACTCTTCCCTAACTCCCCATACTGCCAACAGTGTCCTTCAGCTCTCTATATTGGACAAACAGGCCAGACCTTACGCCAAAGAATAAACGGACATAAATCGGACATCAGGAATCACAAGACAGAGAAACCAGTAGGAGAACACTTCAATCTCCCAGGACATTCTATACGAGATCTCAAAGTAGCTGTTTTACTACAAAGGAATTTCAGAAATAGACTGGAAAGAGAAGCTGCTGAATTACAACTTATCACCAAACTTAAAACCATGGAGAAACCTGGTCTGAACAAAGACCTTGGATTCTTATCTCATTATACATGAGAAAGCCATTTTTCACCTTCTCACCCCTTGCTTTTTCCTGTAAGACCTATTGCAGTCGTTAAGAGTCGTCCACAGGCTCATCACAGCTATCTGCCAATCACCCATTCCCACCACCCTTCTGAGTAATACCCCTCCCCACCTTCTCACTATATAGAAGGGTCTGGTGACTTCTGTTTCAGTGTATCTGAAGAAGTGTGCATGCACACGAAAGCTCATACCTAGAACTGACTTAGTTGGTCTTTAAGGTGCTACTGGAAGGAATTTGTTTTGTTTTCCCCATACTGTGTCGTGGAGCAAATATTCAACTCTCTGACCCCCATATATTTGGTCATGTGAAGAGAGGCAGCACAGTAGAGCAAATAATCTTTTTCCTACCTAATGTTCTCAAACAAAATGTTCCTTTGAAGCCGATTCTGTGCATGTTCGGGTGCGCTATGCACTGTGACTGTTTGTGTGCCCTGATCCGCTCTGCCTCGGGCTGCAATATGTCTCAGAGCAGCGCTGGACGATGGGAGTCGGAGTCCCAACCATGGCCAGGAGGTCTCCCATCTCTGCTTTCGGAATCGCAAGTCGGCTCTGGAGACCAATGTAATATTTCCCCAATTAGCACTGCGACTGTTTGCGTGCCCTGATCTCCTCTTTCTCAGGCTGCTAAATGTCTCGGAGCAGCGCTGGATGATGGGAGTCGGAGTCCCAACCATGACGGGAGGCCGCAGGTCTCCCATCTCTGCTTTCGGAATCCAAGTTGACTCAGGATACCAATGTAATATTTTCCCAATTAGCACTGCGACTGTTTGTGTCCCCTGATCTGCTCTGCCTCGGGCTGCAATATGTCTCAGAGCAGCGCTGGACGATGGGAGTCGGAGTCCCAACCATGTCCAGGAGGTCTCCCATCTCTGCTTTCGGAATCCAAGTTGACTCAGGATACCAATGTAATATTTTCCCAATTAGCACTGCGACTGTTTGTGTCCCCTGATCTGCTCTGCCTCGGGCTGCAATATGTCTCAGAGCAGCGCTGGACGATGGGAGTCGGAGTCCCAACCATGTCCAGGAGGTCTCCCATCTCTGCTTTCGGAATCGCAAGTCGGCTCAGGAGACCAATGTAATATTTCCCCAGTTAGCACTGTGACTGTTTGCATGCCCTGATCTGCTATTTCTCGGGCTGCTAAATGTCTCAGAGCAGCGCTGGACGATGGGAGTCGGAGTCCCAACAATGTCCAGGAGGCCGCAGGTTTCCCATCTCTGCTTTCGGAATCGCAAGTCGACTCAGGAGGCCAATGTAATATTTTCCCAATTAGCAAAGCCTCCGAGGTCCGCAGAGCTCATTCTGAACGCTTCGTCATGCTTAAAGATGCAGAGGAATTTATTCTACACGCCTCCACCCCCCCTTGTTTTCCCATCTCGGCGCATATCACCTCCTTTCATCTCCACAACTCGAGTCAGACTTTCCGCTGGAAAGTGGCAGAAAGGAATTATCAGCGAGTTTTGCACATAGTGTTCCTGTTACTTTTGAGTCGAGCCTCTTTTGCACTTCCTATGTCACGCCGAAATCAGGACCTCTTAGGATGTAACAGATTTTGGGGGACAGGAGGTGGGCAGGTGTGGAGGACTCCCTGGTCCTGAATGGGGCAACTGTGCCCCTGAAGGACCAGGTGCGCAGCCTGGGAGTCATTCTGGACTCACAGCTGTCCATGGAGGCGCAGGTCAGTTCTGTGTCCAGGGCAGCTGTCTACCAGCTCCATCTGGTACGCAGGATGAGGCCCTGCCTGCCTGCACACTGTCTCACCAGAGTGGTGCATGCTCTGGTTATCTCCTGCTTGGACTACTGCCATGCGCTCTACGTGGGGCTGCCTTTGAAGGTGACCCGGAAACTACAACTAATCCAGAATGCGGCAGCTGGACTGGTGACTGGGTGCGGCCGCCAAGACCACATAACACCGGTCTTGAAAGACCTACACTGGCTCCCAGTACATTTCTGAGCACAATTCAAAGTGTTGGTGTTGACCTTTAAAGCCCTCAACGGCCTCGGTCCAGTATAACTGAAGGAGCGTCTCCACCCCCATCGTTCAGCATGGACGCTGAGGTCCAGCTCCAAGGGCCTTTTGGTGGTTCCCTTATTGCAAGAAGCTGAGGTTACAGGTAACCAGACAGAGGGCCTTCTCGGTGGTGGAACCCGCCCTGTGGAACACCCTCCCACCAGATGTCAAAGAGAACAACAACTACCAGACTTTTAGAAGACATCTGAAGGCAGCCCTGTTTAGGGAAGCTTTTAATGTTTAATTTTTGTTGTTGTTGTTTAGTCGTTTAGTCGTGTCCGACTCTTCGTGACCCCATGGACCAGAGCATGGCAGGCACTCCTGTCTTCCACTGCCTCCCGCAGTTTGCTCAAACTCATGCTGGTAGCTTCGAGAACACTGTCCAACCATCTTGTCGTCTCTCGTCCCCTTCTCCTTGTGCCCTCAATCTTTCCCAACATCAGGGTCTTTTCCAGGGAGTCTTCTCTTCTCATGAGGTGGCCAAAGTACTGGAGCCTCAGCTTCAGGATCTGTCCTTCCATTGAGCAGTCAGGGCTGATTTCCTTCAGAATGGAGAGGTTTGATCTTCTTGCAGTCCATGGGACTCTCAAGAGTCTCCTCTAGCACCAGAATTCAAAAGCATCAATTCTTCGGCGATCAGCCTTCTTTATGGTCCAGCTCTCACTTCCATACATCATACATCATGTTCCATACATCATGTTTAATAGGTTATTGTATCTTAGTGTTCTGTTGGAAGCCGCCCAGAGTGGGCCAGGTATAAATAATTTATTATTATTATTATTATTATTATTATTATTATTATTATTATTCACACCTGGAGTTCGTGCTTCTCATGATGGAAAGGTGTGGCCAAACATCTGTTTTGCAAACTAAATCCCAAATTGATCTCCTGGCACTGCCAGCCAGTTCCAGCAATACTGAGCTGAACTGGACAATGGGGTCGCATTCCAGACTGTCGCTATTTGGCAGGAAGGCATTCAAATACATGCTGGAATTTTAGATTAGAACAATTAAAAGTGGGTTGAAGCACTCTGTTGCAACAAATCCACTTTAAGGGGGGAAGGTATATATATTTCTCTTGATCCATAACTGGTAGAGAAGGTAGGAAGAAAACAGCGCACACAGTATTATACCATTAAATACACTATTAAATGTAGAATTAAAAGCAATGTAGAATACAAAAAGTGAGAAATACAAAATAATCATATTAAAATTATTTTTAAAAAACAATGTAAGGTAGGGTTGCCATATTCCCAAAAGTGAAAATCTAGACACAGTTGAGTGTTTTTTGTCTTCCTCGCCAAAGTTTTTTGAGCTTTCTTTGGGAACATCTTAAAAAATCCCAAAAAACACCGTTTTGGGGCTTTTTTTTGAACTTTCTAAGATTATATATATACATATACAGTGGTGCCTCGCAAGACGAAATTAATTCGTTCCGTGAGTTTTTTCGTCTTGCGAAGCACGGACTTTGGAAAAGCTTCAAAAATCACCAAAGTCTTCAAAAACCTCAAAAAAGGCTACCACACTGCGTGCTATGAGTTGCTCCTCGAAGTGAATGCACGGTTTTAAGAAAAAGGAAACAAACTTGCAAGACAAAGAAAACAAACTTGTTTTCGTCTTGCGAAGCAAGCCCATAGGGAAATCCGTCTTGCGAAGCAACTCAAAAAACGAAAAACCCTTTCGTCTTGCGAGTTTTTCGTCTTACGAGGCATTCGTCTTGCGAGGTACCACTGTACACAGTGCTTTTTTCTGTGGGGATTCAAAGGCACACGTACCCCTAAATGTTTTGTGAATCTTTGTGCTTTTGTCCATTTACTGTATTTAGTTTTCCCGATTTGAACTATAATATGGTGATTTTCTTGAATCAAAATGAGAGTACCCCGAACCATTTTTTTAAAAAGAAAACTGTGTGTGTGTGTGTGTTGCCCTACTTGCCATATGTCTGGCTTTTCCTGGACATTTTGCCGATTCAGCCAAAATTTGCCTGAGGTACCACTGTACACAGATAATTGTTTCATATTTGAATTCTTTTGTAGTTGCGCTGAAGAAGATTCCAGCGAAACAGTCAAATTATCCAGGATTGTTATTCACCTACTACTTCGGCACCATGAACGCCTTAAAAAAGTTTTATTGCTTAGCCCACAGGATAGCATTCTATTATTTTATTTCAACCATAGACTTATTACAGTGGTACCTCAGGTTAAGTACTTAATTTGTTCCAGAGGTCCGTTCTTAACCTGAAACTGTTCTTAACCTGAAGCACCACTTTTTAAAAAAAATTAATAAATTTTATTAGTATTTTCCAAACAACAACAATACGAAAGATATCAAAAAATAACAATACACAACACACAAAAATCAACATTCGAAAACTAAAGAAAGCAACAACAAAAACAAAAAACAAATCCATATCTTACAAGTTAATATTATAAACACTAAAACACTAAAACAACAACAAGACATTGACTTCCACCAATCCCACAGCACCTCCTTTATCTCTCATTGTGTTTTCCTGTTTTCTTTATCATCTCTATCCTATATAAATCCTTCTTTCATATCCTTTCACTTCACAAGGTTATTCCAGACTCAGCCAGATTTCTGCCCTCGAACCTTGACTTTTGAGGTATTCATTTAGCAACTCCCATTCTTTTTTTACTTCACTTTTTGGTTTTTGGCTCTCAGAATACTTAGAATTAGCCAAATTGACAGACATAATAAGACAAAAACCAAAAACTGAAGCGCCACTTTAGCTAATGGGGCCTCCCGCTGCTGCTGCGCCGCTTCTGCACGATTTCTGTTCTCATCCTGAAGCAAAGTTCTTAACCCGAGGTAATATTTCTGGGTTAGCAGAGTCTGTAACCTGAAGCGTATATAACCCGAGGTACCACTGTATACTTCTACGGACTTTCAAAGATTGACAGACGTGTGTTCATTCATTTCAAATATACAGTGGTACCTCGCAAGACGGATGCCTCGAAAGACGAAAAACTCGCAAAACGAAAGAGTTTTTCGTTTTTTGAGTTGCTTCGCAAGACGGCTTTCCCTATGGGCTTGCTTCGCAAGACGGAAACGTCTTGCAAGTTTGTTTCCTTTGTCTTGCAAGTTTGTTTCCTTTTTCTTAAAACCGTGCATTCACTTCGAGGAGCAACTCATAGCACGCGGTGTGGCAGCCTTTTTTGAGGTTTTGAAGACTTTGGTGATTTTTGAAGCTTTTCCAAAGTCCGTGCTTCGCAAGACGAAAAAATCGCAAGACGAAAAAACTCACGGAACGAATTAATTTCGTCTTGCGAGGCACCACTGTATTAGAGAATTTACAAGTGTACGCATTGTGCTTTTTGTTGTACTAAATCATGTATATCATGCAATAAGAATTGCAGTCCTATCTAGTATACTGGTCTTTATGTTGCTTGTGTTGTTTGTTGTCCCCAAAGATTCCTGCAGACCCCCCTTTTTTTCCAAACGCAACCTTTGTCAACATGGTTGGCGCACATGGCACCAGATTGGCAGTGTCGTCAAGCGAGGTGATCTTGATCAACCCAACCAAGACCTCCACACTTAATAACTTTTGCGCTTCTTTTTCCAGATAAAGAGCTTCAGATCCTGAAACGCAGCGAAGGCGAGGCCCGCAAGGAGTTCCCCAAAAAGACGCCGCTCCTGGATTCAGAAAGCAGCCTCACTCCCAATGCGTCCTCTTCAGAGTTTGTGCCACCGTTGGCCGAGGACAACAGCAAGAACATCATCCCTGTCTACTGCTCCATCCTGGCGGCCGTGGTGGTGGGACTCCTTGCCTACGTGGCTTTCAAATCGTAGGTCTGGGACGCTCGGGGTGGGACGGGCGTGTATAGGGGATTTTGGCAAGCAATGTGCCTTTGCGGCTGTGCAGGCTAGTGGTTGGAGCACACTTGGAGTGCAGAGCAAGCAGGAGTGTTTGCACAGTTGTTTATTATTATTATTATTATTATTATTATTATTATCAAGGCTTCCCTTCAGAACCGGACACTCAACTCCCAGGCAGGCCTTGCACACAGCAAACACGAAAAAGACAACCAACAACAGCATCAACAACAACAACAATTTATTATTTATACCCCACCCATCTGGCTGAGTTTCCCCAGCCACTCTGGGCACACATTAAAACCAGCATTTAAAAAATCCTAAAATAATAATAATAATAATAATATTGTATTTATATCCCGCCCTCCCCGGCCGAAGCAGGGCTCAGAGTGGCTAACCACAGTAAAAATAACACAGCTTACATAGAATCACCATCAATTAATTGAAATTCATTCTAAAATCAATTCATTCTAAAATCAATTCATCCATTTATATATTTTAAAGCTATGTTAAAACATCGCGCCCATGCAAAAAAGGCCATTGGTTAAAAGCCGAAAGGCCTGGCCAGTTGGTAGAGCATGAGATTCTTAGTCTCTGGGTTGTGGGTTCGAGTGCTGCATTGGGCGAAAGATTCCTTCAGTGCGAGGGGATTGGACTAGATGATCATCCTGGTCCCTTCCAACTTTATGATTCTGTGACACTTAAAAACAAACGATTTGCCTAATCCTCTTTTAAAGCCATCGAAGTTGGTGCCTCACCACTGTTTCCTGTGGGAGGTAGTTCCGCAGATTAACTGTGTCAAGGACTTCCTTTCCTCTCTCCCGAATCCTCCATCTTCCTTGGACGTCCACCAGTTCTAGCGCTATGAGAGAGGGAGAAAAACTGTTCTCTGGATCGGATCGGCTATCGGAAAGTACCACTTAGGCTGAGCCGGACCAGTTCCTTCCAGTAACGCCAACACGGACTGGCAGCATCTCTGCAGGGTTTCAGGAAAAGGATGTTCCCAGCCCTACCATTGGGGGATGAGCCAAGGACCTTCTGCCTGCAAATACCTGAACAGCTGTCACGTGGAAGAAGAGGAAAGAAACTGGTTTTCTCCTGCTCTTAATAATAATATATAAATGGTAAATGGACCCCTGACCATTAGGTCCAGTCACGAACGACTCTGAGGTTGTGGCGCTCATCTCGCTTTACTGGTCGATGGAGCCGGCGTACAGCTTCCTGGTCACGTGGCCAGCATGACTAAGCTGCTTCTGGCGAACCAGAGCAGCGCACGGAAACGCCGTTTACCTTCCCGCCGGAGTGGTACCTATTTATCTACTTGCACTTTGACATGCTTTCGAACTGCTAGGTGGGCAGGAGCAAGGACCGAGCAACGGGAGCTCACCCCGTCGCGGGGATTCGAACTGCCGACCTTCTGATCGGCAAGCCCTAGGCTCAGTGGTTTAACCCACATCACCACCCGCATCCCTTAATAATAATAATAATAATAATTTTTATTTATACCCCGCCCTCCCCGGCCAGAGCCGGGCTCAGTGCATCTAACACCAATAAAATAAAATCACAGTAAAAACATAATAGGGGAGAAAGAGAGGGAGAAAAACCCCCAATTTAAAATACAATTTAAAAAGCAGCCTCATTTTAAAATAGCTGATAAATCAAGACCATAAGGGGAGGGAAATATAAGGGTCAGACTGAGTCCAAACCAAAGGCCAGGCGGAACAGCTCTGTCTTGCAGGCCCTGCGGAAAGAATGTCAAGTCCCGCACGGCCCTGGTCTCTTGTGGCAGAGCGTTCCACCAAGTTGGGGCCAGTACTGAAAAGGCCCTGGCCCTAGTTGAGACCAATCTAACCACCTTGAGGCTCGGGACCACCAAAGTGTTGTTAGGGGAGGGCAGGACTCGAACCCGTGGCTTCCGACTCAACATCAGGAATAACCTTCTGACAGGGAGAGCTGTTCAGCAGTGGAACGGTCTCCCTTGGGTGGTGATGGACTCTCCTTCCTTGGAGGTTTTTAAGCAGAGGTTTGATGGCAACTGTTGTGGATGCTTTCACTGAGATTCCTGCATTGCAGCGGGTTGGACTAGATGACCCCTGGGGTTCCCTTCCCACTATACGATTCCAGTATTCTACCCAGTAAGATCTGGCCCCAATAAGCCCCAGATGATGATGATGATGATGATGATGATGATAAGAATAAGAATAATAAGAACAAGATTATTATTATTATTATTATTATTATTATTATTATTATTATTATACTGGCCTCAGTCCAGTATACTTGAAGGAGCGTCTCCACCCCCATCGTTCTGCCTGGACACTGAGGTCCAGCTCCGAGGGCCTTCTGACAGTTCCCTCCCTGTGAGAAGTGAGGTTACAGGGAACCAGGCAGAGGGCCTTCTTGGTGGTGGCACCTGCCCTGTGGAACGTCCTCCCACCAGATGTCAAAGAGAAAAACAACTACCAGACTTTTAGAAGACATCTGAAGGCAGCCCTGTTTAGGGAAGCTTTCAATGTTTAATAGGTTATTGTATTTTAGTGTTCTGTTGGAAGCCGCTCAGAGTGGCTGGGGAAACCCAGCCAGATGTTGTTGTTGTTGTTTAGTTGTTTACTCGTGTCCGACTCTTTGTGACCCCCTGGACCAGAGCACGCCAGGCAGTCCTGTCTTCCACTGCCTCCCGCAGTTTGGTCAAACTCATGCTGGTAGCTTCGAGAACACTGTCCAACCATCTCGTCCTCTGCCGTCCCCTTCTCCTTGTGCCCTCCATCTTTCCCAACATCAGGGTCTTTTCCAGAGAGTCTTCTCTTCTCATGATGGGGCCAAAGTCTTGGAGCCTCAGCTTCAGGATCTGTCCTTCCAGGGAGCACTCAGGTCTGATTTCCTTGAGAATGGAGAAGTTTGATCTTCTTGCAGTCCACGGGACTCTCAAGAGTCTCCACCTGTACCAGAATTCAAAAGCATCCATTCTTCGGCAATCAGCCTTCTTTATGGTCCAGCTCTCACTTCCATACATCACTGCTGGGAAAACCATACCTTTAACTATACAGACCTTTGTCGGCAAGGTGATGTCTCTGCTTTTTAAGATGCTGTCTAGGTTTGTCATTGATTTTCTCCCAAGAAGCAGGCGGCTTCTAATTTTGTGGCTGCTGTCATTATCTGCAGCCAGATGGGCTGGATGATGATGATGATGATGATGATGATGATGATAATAATAATAATAATAATAATAATAATAATAATAATAATAATAATAATTTATTATTTATACCCCGCCCATCTGGCTGGGCTTCCCCAGCCACTCTGGGCGGCTTCCAACAAAATACAGTAATGCAACAAACATTAAAAGCTTCCCTAAACATTTTCTCCCATTTTCAGCTTTGCGCAGGTGCTCTGTTGAGTCCTGGCCACAATAGGGTTGCCAAAAGACACACACACACACCAACGGGAGCTGCGGCATTATCCGAAAATGTGGGGAAAGGCTGTCCTCCCCGCTGGGCCGGGTCTCGCCGCTGGGGCCTGTCTGCTGAATAGGATTAAGCCCGGCGCTGGGATGCTCAGGTCCAGATTAGGCCAGACTCTTTTCTCGCCAGCCGGGGAGGCTGAGATTAATGGGGTTTGGCTGAAAAGAAGCCCAGCCACTTGCTGTTCTATTGGGAACCGGCAAAACTCCTCCTTTGTGCCGGCTTTTGGGGCGGATTTATTTCCCTCCGAGCCGCCTCACCCCCTCGCGGGGCTCCCGCTCTTTATACATTCCTCTCACACCGACGGACCCCCGAGCCCAGGCCCCTCCTGCTGCTGGGGGCTCTATAGATTTGGCTGTGGCCGACGGCCCCACAACTGCTCTCCCCTGGCTCCCCAAATCCGCCTCCCACTTCTGATTTTCCCTCATAAATTTAGTGCGAGGCGAAGCCGTCGGCCCCCCTCTCTTTGGGGAGGAGAGGAGCCAATCTTTTCCCACGCAGCGGTCAGTTTCCGAGCCGTTTCCTCCGGCCCTCTCTGCACCCCGCTTCCTGGCATCACCCTGTTGGACCCCCCCCCAAAAAAAGCACACACACACAATGTTGCAGTGCAAATGTTTGCAGTTTTGCAGCAATGTCCGCCAGCTCTCCACATGGCAGGGGGTTCCTCTTGCAAATTTGCTCGGTGGTCTGTTATCAGTTTAAAAAATCTGGGGTGCGTTTGGGACACTGCATGTCCCAAGTTCTGGTCGCTTCGTTTCAAAGCGGAGTTGGAAGAGGTTGGGAGAAGATGAAGGGGATGGATTGAATCCTGTTGCGAGGAAAAGGACTGCAGAGAAAAGGGAAGGAAGGGGAGAGGCGTGAGATTATGCGTGGCCTGGCGATAGGTGATAAGAGAAAAGCTTTCTTATGGCAGTAGAACTCGTGGGACGAAGCTGAACGTTGGAAGGTTTAGGGCAGAGAAAAGAAAACCCTTCGTCACGCAGCGTAGAGTTAGCCTGTGGAACTCCCTGCCACAGGCCACCAACCTATCTGACTTTAAAAGAGGATTGGACAAATTGATGGAGGGCTATCGATGGCTAAGCTCAGCCTCCGCATTCAGAAGCATGGTCGGAAACCACAGTAGAGAGAGGGCTCTTACGCTCGAATCCTGCTTACGGGTGCCCCATTCTTTTGGGACTAGTTTAGAAAAGAATTTTTTAAAAGCTTCCATTCCGTTCCATTCCTCCCTGCTCATCCCTCCCCCCCTCCCCGTTTTAAGTAAGATTCCCAAAAGTATTACAGTGGTAACTCAGGTTACATACGCTTCAGGTTACAGACTCCGCTAACCCAGAAATAGTGCTTCAGGTTAAGAACTTTGCTTCAGGATAAGAACAGAAATCGTGCTCCAGCGGTGGCAGGAGGCCCCATTAGCTTGGTTTCAGGTTAAGAACGGACCTCCGGAACAAATTAAGTGCTTTACCCGAGGTACCACTGTACAGAGATGCCAGGAAAGAACAAAGAGGAAGAAACAAAGGATTAAATGAAAAAGTAAAACTGAGAGCAAGAACATGAATGTTCCCCAATCTTAGTGGGCTTCCCTCTATCTATATCTATGTCTATGTCAGTGTTTCCCAACCTTGGGCCTCCAGATGTTTTTGAACTACAATTCCCATCATTCCTGACCACTGGTCTTGCTAGCTAGGGATGATGGGAGTTGTAGGCCAAAAACATCTGGAGGCCCAAGGTTGGGAAACACTGGTCTATGTCTATGTGTGTGTGGAGAGAGAGAGAGTTTGCTTTTTAATTAAATCCATACGGAATAGCACCATGCAGGCAAGTGATCAGATGTTGTTGTTGTTTAGTGGTGTCCAACTCTTTGTGACCCCCTGGACCAGAGCACGCCAGGCACTCCTGTCTTCCACTGCCTCCCACAGCTTGGTCAAACTCATGCTGGTAGCTTCCAGAACACTGTCCCACCATCTCGTCCTCTGTCGTCCCCTTCTCCTTGTGCCCTCCATCTTTCCCAACATCAGGGTCTTTTCCAGGGAGTCTTCTCTTCTCATGAGGTGGCCCAAGTCTTGGAGCCTCAGCTTCAGGATCTGTCCTTCCAGTGAGCACTCAGGGCTGATTTCCTTCAGAAGGGATAGGTTGGATCTTCTTGCAGTCCATGGGACTCTCAAGAGTCTCCTCCAGCACCAGAATTCAAAAGCATCCATTCTTCGGCGATCAGCCTTCTTGATGGTCCAGCTCTCACTTCCATACATCACTACAGTGGTACCTCGGGTTAAGTACTTAATTCGTTCCAGAGGTCCGTTCTTAACCTGAAACTGTTCTTAACCTGAAGCACCACTTTAGCTAATGGGGCCTCCTGCTGCTGCCGCGCCGCCGGAGCACGATTTCTGTTCTTATCCTGAAGCAAAGTTCTTAACCTGAGGTACTATTTCTGGGTTAGCGTAGTCTGTAACCTGAAGCGTATGTAACCCGAGGTACCGCTGTACTGGGAAAAGGCTTCCCTAACCCAGATTCTGGCATTGAGAGAATAACGCAAGGGGTTCTTATCCCAGATGACTATTTGTATAGAAGGTGGGGATTGCCAAAGAAGAAGAAGAAGACAACAACAGAGGATGGTCTAAACTGGCGGGGTGGGGGCTACAAGCTCATCTGCCAGCGGAGCCGGTGTCAGTGGCTGGGGAAGGGGTCGCGAGAAGCCCTTGCTCTCCTCTCCACAGGCCCTCCAAGTCTGGGATAATAAGCCTGCATCAATTCTCTCCCCTGCTGGCATCTGAAGACAGATGGCCCAGAAAATGCTAGCGGAAAGAGAAGGGGCTGCCAGGAGGAATTTTGCGGTGGCAGAGTGGGAAACAGCTGGCTCAGGAAGGAGGAGGAGGGGATGGGGGAACTGGCAGGAAAGGAGGAGAGAGGGAGAGGAAACCGGCTGGTGGGTGTGCAGAAGGATGGAAAGGGAGATAAAGGGGAAGTTCAGCTCAAGGTACCGTATTTTTCGCTCTATAAGACGCACCAGACCACAAGACGCACCTAGTTTTTGGAGGAGGAAAACAAGAAAAAATATATTCTGAATCTCAGAAACCAGAACAGCAAGAGGGATCGCTGCGCAGTGAAAGCAGCAATCCCTCTTGCTGTTCTGGCTTCTGGGATAGCTGCGCAGCCTGCATTCGCTCCATAAGACGCACACACATTTCCCCTTACTTTTTAGGAGGGAAAAAGTGAGTCTTATAGAGCAAAAAATACGGTAATTTGGGGCGCAGTTGCAACGGTTCATAGAAGGCAGGGAGTGTCCTCTATGTTAATTTCTATGCACATAATAAGGGGATTCTTGCCCCCCCCCCCATAATAAGACTTGTGAGGTCTAATAAGTTGACTGTTTATATTTGGGCAACTTTTCTGCTGTACTTCATTGGAAGGAGAAAAACAATCATTTCCTCAATAACAATTTAAACAATTTATTTAACTAAAACAATAACAATATAGCATACGTATCCATGTTTGTTAACTGATGTGGTTAAATGGTTTTTTTAAATACAACAGGCTGAGTTTTATCACACATGAAATCCTCATTTCCTGATGAATAGCCTTTGGACTAGAATGTAACTTAAAGAGAAAACTATCTTTAGAAAGATTTTTCCTCCAAAAGCATTTGATTTTAAAAATCCGACTGAAAGAAAATAAAACCTATCAATCAATCAATGAAATTTATTTATTTATTTATTTATTTATTTATTCATAAATAAAATCATTGATATTTTTTTAAAAATATTTTTATTAGTTTTTTTAACATATTAATTCCAACATTCATATAGAATAATTTCTCATCTTATACAATATTTTTGGACTTCCGTCAACACCTCTGACGGTTTTCCGTTCTTTACCGCTTCTTGTGCATTTCTTAATTTCGTATTACCTTTCGTTATCCTTAACCAATCATTCTCCTCCTTATCTTTTTTTGCAATACACCTCTTGCAAACCTAACGCGCATCATTTGTTCGTCACAATTGCTTTTCAAATAGTCCGTAAATTTACTCCGGTCTTTATTTTTATCCACCCAAGTCAGATTCTCCCCCACTGAGCCACAGTGCTTTCCTGGTTGGGGTCTTCAGGGCAAGGCAGAAGCGATTGGTAGCATTCATGGGGGGAACGGGTTTGGGGGGAGATTCTGGGGTTCACCTCTTCCTGCTCTGCGCCCCTCGCTGACGTCCGTGTGTCCCCCTCCATCCTTTTTGGCATCATTGCAGCTGGACCACATGCAAGCAGAAGAAGCAGCTGGCAAAGGCCCGGGCGGGCGAACTGGTGACGTCCCCGGAGGGCGAGAAACTTCACAGTGACAGCGGGGTCTTCCTCGACACCCACAGCCTGCAGGATCAGCAACTTCCTAAGAAGGGTAACAATAATAATAATAATAATAATAATAATAATAATAATAATAATAATAATTTATTATTTGTACCCCGCCCATCTGGCTGGGTTTCCCCAGCCACTCTGGGCGGCTTCCACAAGGACAAAAAATACACTCAGATGTCACACATTAAAAACTTCCCTGAACAGGGCTGCCTTTAGATGTCATCTGAATGTCAGGTACTGGTTAATCTCTTTGACATCTGATGGGAGGGCATTCCACAGGGCGGGTGCCACCACTGAGAAGGCCCTCTACCTGGTTCCCTGTAACTTGGCTTCTCGTAGTCAGGGAACCGCCAGAAGGCCCTCGGCACTGGAGCTCAGTGTCCGGGCAGAACGATGGGGGTGGAGACGCTCCTTCAGGTATACTGGGCCAAGGCTGTTTAGGGCTTTCAAGGTCAACACCAACATTTTTAATTGTGCTCAGAAACGTACTGGGAGCCAATATAGGTCTTTCAGGACTGGTGTTATGTGGTCTTGGCGGCCGCTCCCAGTCACCAGTCTAGCTGCCGCATTCTGGATTAGTTGTAGTTTCCGGGTCACCTTTAAAGGTAGCTCCACGTAGAGCGCATTGCAGTAGTCCAAGCGGGAGATAACCAGAGCATGCACCACTCTGGTAAGGCAAGGCTTGTGCCCCCAGGGTTTTCCCAAGCACAAACGGGGCGGCGTGATTCGTGGCTGGCACACCCTGGCCCAAACTGGTGCAGGCAGTGGCGTAGCGAGGTGAGGTGGTACCCGGTGCAGAATTTTTTTTTGTCACACACACCCTACACATACATTGATGGCTCAGGGTAGGCTTCAGAGTTGCGGGTGGCGTGCCAAATTTCACCCCCCAGGCCAGTGCTGGATTTACGTATAAGCTAAACAAGCTATAGCTTAGGGCCCCAGTCTCTTGGGGGCCCCCCAAAAAAATTAAAGGAGAAAAAACTGGATGTACGTTTCCAAAATATAAGAGGAAAAACAAATACAGTGGTGCAAGATGAACGCCTCGCAAGACGGAAAACCCGCTAGACAAAAGGGTTTTCCGTTTTGGAGGTGCTTCGCATAACGAATTTCCTATGGGCTTGCCTCGCAAGACGGAAAACCCGCTAGATGAAAGGGTTTTCCGTTTTGGAGGTGCTTCGCAAAACGAATTTCCTATCGGCTTGCTTCGCAAGACGAAAATGTCTTGCGAGTTCCTGCGGGTTTTTTTTCCTACCCCCCCTTTTTCTAAGCCACTAAGCCGCTTATCTGCTTATCCGCTAAGCCGCTAAAAGCCGCTAATAGTGCTAATCCGCTAAGCCGTCAATGGGCTTGCTTCACAAAATGAAAAAACCGCTAGACGAAGAGACTCGCGGAACGGATTAATTTCGTCTTGCGAGGCACCACTGTAAAATAAAACCTACATACAAAATGAACCTCTTTATACAGCAACATTTGTCATCAAAGAGATGCACAGTTTAGCTGAGACTGGTTGTTTTTAGATTAATATTTTTATTTATTTTTTTTATTTTTTTTCATTTTTATTTTTGTTTTAATGTTTGAATTACAAGTCACTTTGAATTTGCATCTTGTTTGTTTTTTTAAAGACACAAATAAGTCCAATAGGTTTTGTTTCTTTCATGAAATTTTTATACTTCTTGATTGTAACAGACCTCGGAATGAAACAATATTTTTTTGGGGGGTGAAAACAGTTAAAAGCGGCTATTTAAAGCATTCAAAACATAAAATCAGCAAGAAACCGAAAGCGGATCAAAATGCAAATCAGTGCTTCTGAGCACCTGAGTTGGCTTGCTTAAATAAACATGTTTTTAAAGGTAAAGGTAAAGCGACCCCTGACCATTAGGTCCAGTCGTGACCGACTCTGGGGTTGCAGCGCTCATCTCGCTTTATTGGCCGAGGAAGCCGGCATACAGCTTCCGGGTCATGGGGCCAGCATCACTAAGCTGCTTCTGGCAAACCAGAGTAGTGCACGGAAACGCCGTTTACCTTCCCGCCAGACTGGTACCTATTTATCTACTTGCACTTTGACGTGCTTTCGAACTGCCAGGATGGCAGGAGCAGGGACCGAGCAGCGGGAGCTCACCCCGTTGCGGGGATTCGAACCGCCGACCTTCTGACCGGCAAGTCCTAGGCTCTGTGGTTTAACCCACAGCGCCACCCGCATCCCAACATGTTTTTAGCAGGTGCCAAAAAGGGTACAGTGAATGTCAATAGTCAGGGAGTTTCAAAGTTTAGTTGCTGCCACAATCTTGGAACAGGTATTACGTGGCGCTTGCAATGGTGCCCATTCCGCAGATCAAAGCGGGCAAGGGGGCGTATATTCGTGATATCCTCTCTGACCTTCCCCTCTCTTTCTCCACGCAAAACAGGGCACAGGATTGAACCCCGCCTGTACACGAACCTGCCGCCCCACAAGCAGGAAGAGGTGGAGCAGCTGCTGGAAGCCCCCGCCCACGGCAAAGACTGGCGCTGCCTGGCCAACTACCTGGGCTACGAGGAAGAGACCATCGATGCCTTCGGCCGGGGGGAGGCCCCCGCCCACACCCTGCTCTCCGATTGGTCGGCCAAGGAAGGGGCCACGCTGGAGTCCCTCTGCACGGCCCTGGCGGCCATCGAGAGGGTGGACGTGGCAGAGAACTTGAGCGCCCCCGCCGAGATCAGCTCCGTGGTGTGATGGGGGAACGGACCTGCTGGCCCGGCAGGTGGACTGACTTAGGGTTACGTTTGTGGGTTTGGGTTTTTACTAAAATTGGGGGGTGGGGTGGGAGGGGACGGGAAGAAGAAGGGGCAAGTCAGGGATTGGGACGTTGGTTTTACTGTAAAGGGATTTCTTTAAACACATGGGAACTTGAGCAAACTGCAGTGGACATCATTGCGGCGCATGAACACCGATGGATAATGATAATACTTTTACGATTGGTACCCCACACGTCTGACTGGGTTGTCCCAGATGACCTGCAGATACAAGGAAGAGGGGAAATAGCTTTGTGCTTCCTTGTTTGGGGTCCTCCAGGGTCTACACTGTGTTTTTGTGCTGGGGGCGAAGCAGGCATGTGTAGTTTTCCCTTTCAGCAAAAGATTGGACTCAAAGGGGTTTTCGTACTCTCTGCACCTGCTACGTATTTCTATTTCAGGTGAGCTGGACACCATCTCCGTACATCTTGCAGGTGTTGCGTTTTTACAGTGCAGGGACGGTCCTCATAAATCGTGTCCTTTTAAAAATAATAATAACAATCCCCAAATTTTTACTATTTCGGTTGTTTTGGTTTACTGTGTTGAATAATAAACAATTAAATGTTTTAAATCGTGATGGATGTGGAAGAGTTCCGGGAGGAGGTGGTTTGGAGGATGGCAGTCTCACCGTACCCACTCTTTTTTATGCTTTTTATTAAGTTTTCATTTCAAAGACACCGCCACCACCAAAATACACAAATATTTCAAATCTTTTTACACGCCGCAGAGCAGTTGACTTCCCTCCTTCCCTTCTGCAGGTTTTCTTATTCCAATCCCTAATCCACAGTTCCTTAATAATAACTAAAGCATGACATAAGATTTATTTCAGTCCTGCTAACGTCTTCAAATTTCTACAGTTCTCACTTATATAGAACATAAATTTACTCCATTCTTTTTGGTACTTTCTTTCCTCCTGACTACGAATCAGTGGGTCAGTTTTGCTAATTCCGTGTACTCGACCAGCTTTGTCTGCCACTCCTTCACAGTTGGTAAATCCTGTGTTTTCCACTTTGGGGCTATCAAAACTCTGGCAGCTGTCGTAGCATACATATATAATCTTTTGTCCATCTTCTTAATATCCTCTCCTATCAAACCTAGCAATAGTTCTTCAGGCTTTTTTGGGAATGTATATTTAAGCATCTTTTTTAATTCATTATAGATCCTCACCGTACCCACTTTTATCCTGATGAGAGTGGTAGCCCAAATTAGCTGGTGGGCACCAGCTTGGCAAAGCTACCGCCACCTATGGGATGTAGGCAAGGTGGTTGCATGTTGGCACTGAGCAGGCAGCTGAGCGGATTCCGAAGGGACGCTGAGAGCTGATTGCAGAATTGAACAGTGCATCATGCAGGAAGGAACATACCACCCTTGCACAGGCCAGATCATGGGTCCTTCTAACCGGCAACTCTGACCGGCAGCAGCTTGCCAGGGGTTTCAGGCAGGGGACTTGCCCGGTCTTACTAGGAAATGGTGGTGATCTGAATGCAAACCAGGCCGCTGAGCCACAACGCTTGCCGTTTTCTCTTGTTGTTTAGTCGTTTAGTCATGTCCGCATCTTCGTGACCCCCTGGACCAGATCACGCCAAGCACTCCTGTCTTCCAATGCCTCCCGCAGTTTGGTCAAACTCATGCTGGTAGCTTCGCGAACACTGTCCAACCATCTCATCCTCTGTCATCCCCTTTTCCTTGTGCCCTCCATCTTTCCCAGCATCAGGGTCTTTTGCAGGGAGTCTTCTCTTCTCATGAGGCGGCCAAAGTCTTGGAGCCTCAGCTTCAGAATCTGTCCTTCCAGTGAGCACTAAGGGCTGATTTCCTTCAGAATGGAGAGGTTTGATCTTCTTGCAGTCCATGGGACTCTCAAGAGTCTCCCCCAGCACCAGAATTCAAAAGCATCCATTCTTTGGCGATCAGCCTTCTTTATGGTCCAGCTCTCACTTCCATACATCACTACTGGGAAAACCATAGCTTTAACTATACGGACCTTTGTTGGCAAGGTGATGTCTCTGCTTTTTAAGATGCGGTGTCTAGGTTTGTCATTGCTTTTCTCCCAAGAAGCAGGCGTCTTTCAATTTTGTGACTGCTCATGATAGCAGCTTGGATTGAGGTATAATTGGGGGGGGGGTGTTGCTTCTCCTTGAAAAATGGCCTGTCCGTGGCATCTAAGGGGGGAGGCAACCAGCTCTCAAGAGGCTCTTATGGGACTGTCCTTAAATGGGTGAAAAGTGTCCAGTGGGAACCCATATTTATGTCTCCAAACTGGACAGCATTGCAGGAGTGCGCAGTTAAGACTTCAACCTGGAATACCACCCCCACACACTTTCAAGGGAACATCTTGCAACTTCAGCCCCCACCCCAGTTAAGACCCCCATTTCCACGTGGTCCTTCTGTGTCCGGAGTCCATTTTTATCCACAGGTGGAGATGCCTTCTTTTTCTTTTTTCCTTTTTTTAAATTTTTATTTTTTTACCAACCACCAAAACACAAAAAATAAAAACAAAACAGTGAAAGCCCCCAGGCGGCTGATACATTGGGTATACATAATCAATAATAACATATTCAAATCAACCATATGTACAATTCTATATACCTTTACACTTCTCCCTCCACAAGGTTTATTTAACTTTTAACATTTTAATTGCCCCAAATTGTTCAAACCGGCCCAAATAATTCAACATCTTCTCAATCCAATCCTCCTCATTCTCACTGACCTTAAACCCTTTCATTTTATGTATCTTCCCAGTTAGATATTCTAAGATTATAATATTTTTCTATTTTTCCCTCCATTGGTTCACCTCTAGCTATTCTGCATTTTTCCAATTACTTGCTATAACCTGTCTGGCTGCAATTACCATCAATTTTACCCATTTACATTCCTCTTTTGTTTCTAACTCTGTGCTACTCAGGCTAATAAGAACCATTAATTTAAATATTTCCACCTTCCTACCCACAATTCCCGATATTTCTATACCAATCTGTTTCCAAAATTCATTAACTAATGGACAATCCCACCACATATGACTGTACGTTCCCATCACTCCACATTTCCTCCAACAATTCTTCCCTCCAGATTTTGTAATATGATATAACCTTACAGGTCTGTAATACCATTTTAGTACCAACAACAACCCTTGTTCCTGGATTATCCTAGAAGTCGCAACAAAGAGTGGTTGCCGAAAGATTCTTTCCCAAATCTTCATCTAAAATCTTATACAATTTTGAATCTATTTCGGCCCTATGTGTCCTATATCCTTTCACTACCTTTTGAAGGGGCTACCTTTGAAGGTGTCCCGGAAACTGCAATTAATCCAGAATGCGGCAGCTAGACTTGAGACCTAGAGCAGCCGCCAAGACCACATAACACCGGTCTTGAGAGATCTGCATTGGCTCCCAGTACGTTTCCGGGCACAATTCAAAGTGTTGGTGCTGACCTTGAAAGCCCTAAATGGCCTCAGTCCAGTAGACCTGAAGGAGCGTCTCCACCCCCATCGTTCTGCCCAGACGCTGAGGTCCAGCTCCGAGGACCTTCTGGCGGTTCCCTCCCTGCAAGAAGCGAGGCTACAGGGAACCAGGCAGAGGGCCTTCTCAGTAGTGGCGTCCGCCCTGTGGAACGCCCTCCCATCAGATGTCAAAGAGATAAACAACTACCTGAAATTCAGAAGACATCTTAAGGCAGCCCTGTTTAGGGAAGCTTTTAATGTCCAGAAAATATGTGCCACCTTCGCCAGCCTTCCCAGTGCAGAGAGAAATCGGACAATTCCTTAGCGTCGCCTCGGTGTTTGGGCTTCTTTTACAGAACAAATCTAAGCTTGCATTTCTTGCCTTGCTCTCTGTGGATAAAAAAACTCACCACCAGCTCCCAGATATCCATCACTTAAGTACAGGTAAAGGGACCCCTGACCATTAGGTACAGTCGCAGACGACTCTGGGGTTGCGGCGCTCATCTCGCTTTATTGGCCAAAGGAGCCGGCGTACAGCTTCCAGGTCATGTGGCCAGCATGACTAAGCCGCTTCTGGTGAACCAGAGCAGCGCACGGAAACGCCGTTTACCTTCCCGCCAGAGCGGTACCTATTTATCTACTTGCACTTAGTATGCTTTCGAACTGCTAGGTTGGCAGGAGCTGGGACTGAGCAACGGGAGCTCACCCCGTCACGGGGATTCAAACCGTTGACCTTTTGTTCGGCAAGTCCTAGGCTCTGTGCTTTAACCCACAGCGCCACCCGTGTCCCTATCCAACACTTAGGAAATGCTAAAAAATATTCTATTTTTGGTCTTGCACTGGCACCCCCAAGATTGTCAGGCCAGTTCTATGTTGCTGACCTGTTTGCAGGACTAAAGATTGGGTTTCTCAGACCTGACGCTCGCCAAATTATTTGGACGCAAGCCTCGCAGGGGCTGATGGGAGTTGTAGTCCGGAGGGCACAATGTTAAGGAAAACTAGTATAGATGTTGGAGAAGGAAGAGACATTTTGTGGGGACTGGGGGCTTGTAACTGCCTGAACCTCTTACAGATACAGAACCACAAACTCAATGAAAGAGGAGTTGTGAAAGGAGTTGTCGCTGGCTCTGATGCAAAGGGCAGAAATTTGTTCATTTCTAATGTGCTTTGCTTCACACAGCAAGCATTCAGCAGAGACTCGGCTGGCTTCACTTTTGAGCTTTCGCTCTCCTTGGACATCGCAGGAAAATCAGACTCCATCAAGACTTGTCATGATCCTAGTCTTCAGTGAGGTGGACAACTTGTTCCTGGAATCTGTCAGTTATTAGACTGTCGGTGGGAACTCAAGTGATTTTTTGTCAAATCAGTGGAAAAACAACCCTCCTCTAATGAAACCAGATATGTTTCTAGACTTAACTTTCTCTGTGTGTGGATTTTATTTTAGTACGGAAGAGTATTCAGTCACATAAGCTCCCCCCGTAGTTGAAAGTGGTATGAGCCCAAACGCAGGTTGGCCACCTCAATGAAGTTCCATTGCTGCTCATGTTTATAGACGCTGTTAATGCGCTGCAACCTCATTTTCCTCCTGTAAATGTGTAATATACGTTATTTTCTTCCATCCTCTTGCAAGGAATGTGTTTTTCGCTTGGGTCTTTCTCCACCCACGGCATTTGTGTGTGTGTGTGTAACTAATTTCACCATTTTATTTTATTTACTTCCGGGGTTGGTTGATCTCTGTTGTGGTCAAATTCTGCCACATTTTATTGAACAGAAAGAAGAGTCTCACTTTCTTCCATACCAAACAAATGCATTAAACACGATTTTGGTTAAAAGGCATTCTTTGCTTTTGTGGGGATGGCAGATGGGGATTTTCGCAGCCACCTCTCTGACGTCTGCTTTTGCACGCAGTTTTCAAGCACATCTTCACAGCCACGAGGTCTGGAAACATCAGTGTTTTTTTCCCTTTTAAAAAGAAAGAAACTTGATAATCACAGAATCTGAATTGTATACAGTGGACGCTTGGGTTGTGAATGCGATCTGTGCGGGATGCACGTTCACAACCCACAGCCTTCGCAACCCGCAGCAGCGCATCTGCGCATGCGCAGGGTGCGATTTGGCACTTCTGCACATGTGCAAAGCGTGATTTAGCGCTTTCGCGCATGCGCAACCTCCGAAACCCGAAAGGAACCCGTTCCAGTACTTCTGGGTTTTGGAGTGTCTGTAACCTGAAGAAACGAAACCTGCAGCGTCTGTAACCCGAGGTATGACTGTGTTGAGCGCCACATTCTGCACAGTAAAGAATAGAAACTTCATTTGGTTAATTTAAAACCATCGCAAAATCATACGAACTAGAAACTCCCTTTAAAAAGAGAAGAAAGCTGGGATTGAATACACGCAACTCCACAGAGCGGGTGCTTTTATGCCACTGCCATCTTCGTGCAAAATTGCAGGGGGAATGCAAGCCCGGGCAAAACAAATTTCTGGAAGCCCAGGATGGTTTATTGCATTGCACAAAATTCCTGAGCCGGACAAAGTTCCATCAGGGCCCCTTGCTCTGGCTGGTCACATCAACCCTTACATCTCCCAGATGTCCAACAGATGTTGCATTTTTTAATTTACTTATTTGAGACGGGGAGAGAGAGAGAGAGCTCACATCCCAGCACCACGTTCTGGAGCTGGGTCACTTTAATCATTTGCAGAAAGTCTGCATTTATTATGCCAGAGAAAATCCAGAGAGACTTTTGATGCATCTATTGAACACACCAGCGAATGAGGGAAAACCCTGGCGGTCAGTGGAAATGCCCGACATAGAGTGCCAACTTGGCCCCGCGACCATGGGTGCCCAGGGCCTGTGTGCTGGTCCCGTGGGTTTCTGTGAGGTGAGGTCCGAGTCCAGTCCGAGGTCGAGGGAGCAGTATTGAAGCCGTCCGTCAAAGCTGAAACTGGGTCCAAGGCAGGGAGTCAGGCGAGGTCAGGAACTCTGGCAGGAGAGCAGGACAGGGTGCCGGCAGGAACAGGCTACCAACAATGTTGCTCCTGCAACCTGGGACTGGGCTGGTTGGCTTTTATCTGCCCCGAGGCATAGGGCGGCCCCGATTCAAGGTGACTCGCCTCTCCTGGCCTGGAGGCGAGCACTCCTCCTGCAGGAACTTAGTTCCCTCCGCCTCTCTGCCCTGAGCCTCTGCAGCTCAGGAGAGGCTGGAGGGTTACCGGACCCAGAAGCAACCTCAGCTTCCCCTGACGGGGCTGAGAGTGGAGCACCTGCAGGCAATGGGTCCTCCATCACCTCAGGGACCAGAGTGGATTCAGCTGGTGTCTGCTCCTGAGGATCCAGCACAGGTGAGGGCCCTTCAGGTTCAAGCCCCTACCCCAGCTCAGCCAGCCCTGGAGGCAGGGACTCCTGTGCAGGCTGGGATTCCTCAGGTTCAGCCTCCGAATCCGATTCCCAGGCCATCACACCCTGTATGGCATGCAGCGTGCCTGGCACCAACATTTTTAGGTGTCCAACCCCTTCATGGGAAATTTTGTGGGTGCTTGGGCACCCAGGGCCCCAGGGAGCTGGCACCTATGGCTGCTGCCACAGAGATCAAGCGAAGGACAAGCACAGGTGGATTCGAGAGCATGGGTGCCCACCTCCTTAGCCCAGCCATCACCAAGTGGGTGTCTTCTAGATGTGTGGGACTAGACTCCTATCAGCCTGGCATGGCTCAGCTGGCTGGAGTGATGGGAGCTATATAATCCTGAACATCTGGTGGGCACCAGGTTGGCAAAGGTTAACTTAGTCTTTTGCGTTCTTCTCCCCCAAACCACTGGCCCCAATGCAAAATGATCCTACAGGTACGGTTGGCATATTTCTAGAAGTAAAATTCGGGACACAACAGTTGTTGAGCTTTCTTTTTCCAGGCAATCAACCTCAAAACCCCAGACGCTATTTTTGCCAGTGAAATCCCAGACGTGTGGCAACCCCGCGTACAGGTATCCTGCAGATCATTGTAGCTCCACCCGTTTAGCTCAGCACCACTCCTTTTAAAAGAAGCATGGGCGAAATCAAATCTACCCATCATAGCAGATTAAATAATCTTGGGATCCCTAGTTCCACTCTCTTCTTTTTCCTATAATTTTTATTAAATTCTCTGTTTTACATTTTATAATACTCATTTAAACAACCTTAAAATACAATGATTTCCCTTCTCTTTCCATGGTTCATTTTGCATAACATAAATCCCTTCATGTTTTACATAAACTGAACCATTCAGCCTTCCATTATTACATCTAGCAAAACTTACTTACACTGTTGAATTTATCTTAATGCTGCCAACGTTTTCAAGTGTACACATACCCACTTGAACATATATGTTCAATAATCATTTTCCAATCTTCTTTAAATGTATGTTCCCTCTTGTTCTCTTATTCTGTAAGTTAGGTCTGCAATCTGCACATATTCCATCAGTTTAAGTTGCCAATCTTCTTTGGTTGGGACCTCGCTCGATTTCCATTTTTGGGCTAACAAAACACGGGCCACAGCAGTAGCGTACATAAATAACCTTTTTTGACACCTGGGAATTTCCGTCTGAATTATCCCCAACCAAAAGGACTGGATTTATTTATTTTTTGAAAAGTACTTTTAAACATTTTTTTAATTCATTATGAATTATTTCCCAATACAGTGGAACCTCTGTTGTCGAACAGAATCTGTTCTGGAAGACCGTTCAACTTCTGAAACGTTTGACAACTGAGGCACAATTGCTGGTTGGCAATTTCAAAGGAGAAAAGTGAAAAACATGCCTCGGAAGCTATTCGACTTCCGAGGCGCGTTTGAAAATGGAAGCATTCACTTCCGGGCTGTCGGTGTTCGAAAGCTGAAACGTTTGACTTACAAAACGTGTGACAAGCATGGTGCTGGAGGAGACTCTTGAGAGTCCCATGGACTGCAAGAAGATCAAACCGATCCATTCTGAAGGAAATCAGCCCTGAGTGCTCACTGGAAGGACAGATCCTGAAGCTGAGGCTCCAAGACTTTGGCCACCTCATGAGAAGAGAAGACTCCCTGGAAAAGACCCTGATGTTGGGAAAGATGGAGGGCACAAGGAGAAGGGGACAACAGAGGACAAGATGGTTGGACAGTGTTCTCAAAGCTACAAACATGAGTCTGACCAAACTGCGGGAGGCAGTGGAAGACAGGAGTGCCTGGCGTGCTCTGGTCCAGGGGGTCACGAAGAGGTGGACACGACTAAACGACTAAACAACAGCAACAACACCCTCAGTCTCATTGCACCTAGTTCCAGTTTCCACTATGTAGGGCAGTCCCCCCCCCCCCACATACTGGAATTGCCCGTGCATTGGAAGGGAGCGCATACCGGGCGCCACAGGGCCCCTTGCGGCTGCTCCTCTTGCAAAGCGCACACATGTGCTCTTGGCCTGCTCTTGCCTTTGAAATCTCCAGGGCCCGGGCCTTGAGGATCAAAGGCAGCGAAGGGGGAGCAGCTGGAAGAGGAAGCATCTGTTGCTAATGGGAGCCAGGCATGGAAACCGGATAGCGGGTGGCCGTGGCGCAGAGACCATTGCCAGCCGGAGGAGAGGGGGTAGAGAGAGACAAAGCGGGGGTCTCTGTGCACAGACACACATCCACACACACAGCGCACCGAAATTTGTGGAACAGGCTGGCTGTCGGCATGTCCGCAAGTCGACCCTTCAAACATGTATAATAATAATATTTTTTTCTCTTTTTTAAGCGAGTGTATTTTTTTTGTTCTTGTTGTATTCTTTTGTATTTTTTTCCCTTTTTTCTTTTTGTAACTTTTAAACTCTGAATAAATATTATTTTAATAATAATAATAATAATAATAATAATAATAATAATTTTTTATTTATACCCCCGCCCTTTCCAGTTTAAAAACCGGGCTCAGGGCGAATAACAGCAAATATAAAACGCTGATTAAAATGCGACTTAAAAACATCATAAAATACAACATAAATGCAGCATCAATGTCAATAAAAATGCAGGGGTCATTTTTTTTGGGGGGGGGCCCAGTCAGTAGACATCAAATGATTGCCAGGGCTAACTGGCCAAGTTGGTCCTACTAGGGCCAGCGAGGAGACCATGGAAGAATTTAAATGTGGGGTCCCAGAAAGGTTTTGTTCATAGAAGAGGAAAGGGGGAAAGGGAATAGAGGATCAGGCTAATTCAAATTGAAGGCCAGGCAGAAAAGCTCTGTCTTACAGGCCTGACGGAAGGAGCTTAAATCCTGCAGGGCCCTGGTCTCGTGGGACAGAGCATTCCACCAGGTCAGAGCCATCACTGAAAAGGCCCTGGCCCTGGTAGTCTGGCTGCTTTAGGGCCTGGGACCTTTAAGCTATTAAAGGTCTCTGGCCAAATGTCCTCTCCATTCCTTCCAGGATGATCAGAGAGGAGCCCATTTCTTTCTTTTTTCTTTTTTTCCAATCCAATCTTTATTGGTTTATAATCAACATAGACACACAAAGAAAACTTGGAAGAAGAAAAATCCAACAACACATCACTTACAAAAAAAAGAAGAAAAATAGAACAATGCATCGCAAATACACAAAAATATTTCAGCCATCGACTTCCAACTTCCTTGAAACGGGTTCGTTTGCTTCCTTAATTACTTGCCTCTATCTTTCAACAAACGTAGCCTTTATTAAATCTTATTTGTGTTCTTTATACCTTAATTCGATTCCGAGAGTTATTCAAAGCATTCTGAAGTTTTAATATGGGGACACTGTTCTTTTAAATATTGTCTATAAATCTCCTATTCCTTTTAAACTTTCAGGTTGATCAATCTCTGATCTTTTCTGTCATGTATACTAGTTCTGTGTATTCAAGCAGTTTTACTTGCCACTCCTCTTTTGATGGAGTTTAATCTCCTTTCCATCCCTTGGCATTCAGCAATCGTCCTTTTCTCGAGATATCTGATGTCATTATGCCTAAGAGGAAGGCTTCAGGTTTTTTGATCAATGTTATTTTGAACATTTTTAAAAAATTCATTATATACAAGTTCCCAAAAGCTCTTTAATTTTTTATTTTTTTTGCAACCCCACCACATGTGGTATGTTGTTCCCTCTAACTCTCTACACCTCCGGCATAAATTTGAGTTGGTTTTGTGCATTTTAGACAGGTTGCTTGGGGTGATGTACCACCTAAATAGCATCTTCATAAAGTTTTCTTTTATAGTGAAGCAAGCCGTGTCCATTTCATAGAATTGCAGAATTGCAGACCCCCGAAGTTCATCTATCTCAACCCCCTGCAATGCGGGAATCTCAAGACACAGTGCCTAATTTGAAACTGTACCAGAAGCCCCCGCTTTGCTTTGCAAATGTCCTGGCAGTTTTATTGCTGCGGCACTTTTTTGTAAAAGGGCAAACAAGTTAGGTAAACTGGATGGAATAATTAGGAGACCAGAGAAGAATGGCAAATTAAACTGCTGGACCATGCCAAAAACGCAAAGCTCAGGAACCAAGAAGATAAAAACTTTACTGAAGAATGGGGGAAATTTATAATTTATCTTGGAGACAACTGTACGCAGATGGAAACATCAGCAGGATTGCAATAACACTCGCAATGTAGCGACTATTATGGAGACAATGGAGTGATATAAAATATGGATATTACCGTTCATTTTATTATGAGGAACACTTGCTGGCACAACTGACAGATGGATGTTTGGAAGTCACTTTTATTTATCTTTCTCTATTTTGCTATTCTCATCTTTCTCTCTATTGGTATTCTATTATCATTTCTATAATTATGTTATCTTACTGTATTTGGGTAAGAATTGCTTGCAGATGAAGTCTGAAGGACCTTGATGCAAGAGACGGGAGAGGAGAGGGGGTACTCCCAGGTGAGAGCTTCACAAAAGTTAAAAGGCGTCTCTGAGAGAAGATTCTGTATTTACCAGTCCTTTCTATCTTTCCTCTGTTCTTTAATTCTTTTTATGTAATTATCATAGAATCCTAGAGTTGGAAGAGACCACAAGGGCCATCGAGTCCAACCCCCTGCCAAGCAGGAAACACCATCAGAGCACTCCTGACATATGGTTGTCAAGCCTCTGCTTAAAGACCTCCAAAGAAGGAGACTCCACCACACTCCTTGGCAGCAAATTCCACTGTCGAACAGCTCTTACTGTCAGGAAGTTCTTCCTAATGTTTAGGTGGAATCTTCTTTCTTGTAGTTTGGAACCATTGCTCCGTGTCCGCTTCTCTGGAGCAGCAGAAAACAACCTTTCTCCCTCCTCTATGTGACATCCTTTTATATATTTGAACATGGCTATCATATCACCCCTTAACCTCCTCTTCTCCAGGCTAAACATGCCCAGCTCCCTTAGCCGTTCCTCATAAGGCATCGTTTCCAGGCCTTTGACCATTTTGGTTGCCCTCCTCTGGACACGTTCCAGTTTCTCAGTGTCCTTCTTGAACTGTGGTGCCCAGAACTGGACACAGTACTCCAGGTGAGGTCTGACCAGAGCAGAATACAATTAGTTTGTCTTTTACTTTAATGTGAAAGCTGTTCATAGAACGTTTGCCTTGGACGTTGGCGATTATTGTTCAGGAGAAATGAAGGAGGGAAGGAGGGAAGGAGGGAAGGAAGGAATCGCAGAATCACAGAATGTTAGAATTGGAAGAGAACCTGCGGGTCATCTAGACCAACCCCCAGCAATGAAGTAATCTTTCACCCAACTTTGGACTTGAACCCAGGACCCTTAGGCTGAGAGTCTCGTGATCTACTGACTGAACTGTCCTCTGGGCAAGGGTTCTGTGTTGGCCACGAGGAAAGAAAGGAAGCAAATTCGGGCAGGTGCACAGAACAGAAAAAAAGAAAAACCTAAGAGCTCAGATTTCAGAATTGGGATGGAGGGAGATGAGGCTTAATAATAATAATAATAATAATAATAATAATAATAATAATAATAATAATAATTTTTATTTATACCCCGCCCTCCCCAGCTAAGACCGGGTTCAGGGCGGCTAACACCAAATGTAAAAAGGATTGATTAGAATACAGCTTAAAAAACAACATTAAAATACATTAAAACATGAAAATGCAGCCTCATTTCAGCGGAACTCAATCAAAAACTTTTGGGGGGGATAAAAACATCAAGTCTTCACCAAGGCTAACTATCCAGACTGGTCTTATCCAGGATGGCGGCTGCATTTGGCAAGTCTGGACCTTTTGCTCAGTAGAGGAGACCACCGGCTTCTGGAGGCTTCAGGAGGACTTTAATAATCCAGACATCACCCACGGGGGAGCATGACAGCCCAAAACAGGTGTCAGGAGCCACAGGCAGAGGCAGGAGGCCGCCAGTTTGACAGGGATGGGATCAGGTTGTCAGAGACTGTTGTTTCAAGCAAAGTAAGCCGTCAAAATCGTGACAGGCTAGGTGGGGAGGGGGGGAGGAAGAGGAGGCCTGCCTGGAGGAGCAACAGCTGAAGCATTAAGAAGGATGAGGGCATCCGTTCCCCTGCTTTTGTCCTGAGGGCTGAGCCTCCGAAAATGGGTGTCCCATCCCCCATGGAACAGAAAATATGAGAGGAAAAAGCTTTGCCTGCTTATCTCAGCACTTTGGTTGCCCATCCGGAGCTTCAACCAAATTAACTTTGCTTTTCCTAGCACAGTGATGGAAACCGACACGGAGGTCCAGCGCCGAGGGCCTTCTGGCGGTTCCCTCCCTGCGAGAAGTGAGGTTACAGGGAACCAGGCAGAGGGCCTTCTTGGTGGTGGCGCCCGCCCTGTGGAACGCCCTCCCGTCAGATGTCAAGGAAATACCGTATTTTTCCATCTATAGGACGCTCCTGACCATAGGACGCACCTTGTTTTAGGGGGGGGGGACAAGAAAAAAAATTCTCCCCCTCTCTGCTCAGCGCCCCTTCAGTGAAGCGGCAGGAGAAACGGAGCCCCTTCCATTTCTCCTCCCGCTTAGCTGAAGGGGCGCTGCGCCTTCACTGCACCTACCCTTCAGCGAAGGCAACCCAAAGCCTCCGGAGCTCCCGCCACGCTCCGGAGGCTTCAGGAGCTCCCGCCGTGCTCCGGAGGCTTCGGGTTCCTTTTGCTGAAGCCAGGAGAGGAGGCCACTTCAGTGCTGCTACCCCAGTGGTTTGACTTCACCCCTGGAGGCACACTCCATTGTCTCTCGAGACACAAGGGTGGCAACAATATGCAGCCCTGATAGTCAAAGATGCACTGCGCATCAGAGAGGCATTCCACGAGCATGTTGAACAGAACAGCCTCTTTTCTTTCGCATAAGGTGGCATTTTTCCATCTCTGCCGTATTAAGCAGTTGGTCCCTTACCTCTCTTGCCCTTACCTAGCCACTGTGATCCACGCGACGGTCACCTCCAGGCTTGATTATTGTAACTCGCTCTACATGAGGCTGCCCTTGAAGATGACCCAGAAACTCCAGCGGGTGCAGAATGCCGCAGTGAGACTCCTTACGGGGTCCTCGCCGCAGGATCACATTCATCCAGTGCTTTACCAACTGCACTGGCTCCCGGTGGAGTACAGAGTCAGGTTTAAGGTGCTGGTTTTGACCTTTAAAGCCCTATGCGGCCTAGGACCCTCGTACCTACGGGACTGCCTCTCCTGGTATGCCCCATGGAGGACCTTAAGGTTCACAAATGACAACATTTTGGAGGTCCCAGGTCGCAAGGTGGTTAGATTGGTCTCAACTAGGGCCAGGGCCTTTTCAGTACTGGCCCCGACTTGGTGGAACGCTCTGTCACAAGAGACCAGGTCCCTGCGGGACTTGACATCTTTCCGCAGGGCCTGCAAGACAGAGCTGTTCTGCCTGGCCTTTGGTTTGGACTCAGTCTGGCCCTTATGTTTCCCTCCCCTTATGGTTTTGATCTATGGGCTACTTTTAAAATGAGGCTGCATTTTAAATTGCATTTTAACCTGTATTTTAAATTGGTTTCTTTTCCTATTATGTTTTTACTGTAATCTTACTGGTGTTAGCTGCCCTGAGCCTGGCTCTGGCCGGGGAGGGCGGGGTATAAATACAATTTATTATTATTATTATTATTATTATTATTATTATTATTATTATTGCACAACTGCCACGACAGGCTAGAATGGAACAGAGCAGCTGCAGATTTGCTCATCGGTGCATGCTGCTACAAACATGTCAGGTTGGAGAGGCGCATGCTATGTGCATGGATGCATGATTGCGGGAGCCACGCACACACATTCCGAAATTCAATGGGCACGGGAAGAAATCAGGAGAGGCAACTCTTCCACTTTCCTTGGAATAAGAATTTCATTATTGCAGCACCACCTGCTGCACACCACTGGCATTGCAGGCAGCAACAGAGAACAGGACAGAGGTTGATAAAATCATGCAAGAGAAAATGCGAATATGGCCAGAGGGTGGTCTTTGTTTTCGTGTATGAGTGGGGTGGGTGGGTGTTTTGGATCAGGTTAGCCATATTGATTTGTATGCTGTTGGTGGATTTTTGTCGTTGTCTCGTTGGGCTGTGTATGTGATAAAGGGGAGCCATACCGGGGTGAAGGAATCTTCTTCTATTTGTCCCCGTGTCAGTTTTAGTTTTAGGGACACGGGTGGCGCTGTGCGTTAAACCACAGATCCTAGGGCTTGCCGATCAGAAGGTCGGCGGTTCAAATCCCTGCGACGGGGTGAGCTCCCGTTGCTTGGTCCCTGCTCCTGCCCAACCTAGCAGTTTGAAAGCACGTCAAAGTGCAAGTAGATAAATAGGTACCGCTCCGGCGGGAAGGTAAACGGCATTTCCGTGCGCTGCTCTGGTTCGCCAGAAATGGTTTAGCCATGCTGGCCACGTGACCTGGAAGCTGTACGCCGGCTCCCTCGGCCAGTAAAGTGAGATGAGCGCTGCAACCCCATAGTTGGCCACGACTGGACCTAATGGTCAGGGGTCCCTTTACCTTTACTTTAGCAGTTTCAGTTTATTGGTTAATTTTTCTAGTAAGGCTGTTTCCCAGACTATTTGGTACCATTGGTCCATGCTTACTTCTGACAGGTCTCTCCAGTGTCTGGCTATGGTGTTTCTGGCTGCTCAAAGTAGGTGGGTTATGAGTTCTTTGGGGTGTAAATGGGCATTATTGCCTTGGAAGATGTTTAGTAGGGCCAATTCTGAGGTGGTTTCTAATACTTGCTTAGTTATTCTACATATTTCTCATATGGCTGTTGCCAATCACAAACAAACAACCACAGCCTAGGCCAACCCCAACCTCTCTCACCACCAAAGGAACACAAGTGAACAGCAGAGAACCTGCACGGGCAACGCTGACACAAAACCCCACATATAATGACCTGAAGGTGTTGCTGTGTAATGCCAGGTCAATGATGAATAAAACCACTGCCATCCACGACCTGATTGTGGATGGAGGACTTGACCTGGCATGTGTGACAGAGACCTGGTTGGAGGAAGCAGATGGGCCTGTCCTTGCCGCTGCTTGCCCACCAGGTTTCTCTTACGCACAGCAACCCAGGTCATGTGGGCGGGGAGGGGGGGTTGCAGTGATTTTTAGGAAGTCACTAGCTTGCACCAGGCGTCCTACTGGGAAGATTCAGTTTTCTGAGTGCATGTTCTGGAAGTTGGGCAATAGGGGCAGTACAGGATTCCTTTTGGTGTACCGACCTCCCCGCTGCACCAAGGATTCCCTGTCTGAGCTGCTTCAGGTCGTGGCGGATTTTCTCCTGGAGACACCTAGTTTGGTTGTCCTAGGGGATTTTAACATCCATGCCGACACGACCTTACAAGGGGCTGCTCGGGACTTCGTGGAAAGCATGGCCTCCATGGGGCTGTCCCTGAATAAGTTTGGCCCAACTCATAGTCATGGACATGCCTTAGACCTGGTGTTCACCTCTAGTGACGTGGGTGATCTGACACTAAGTAAAAGTGAAACAAAAGAAGTGCCATGGTCAGATCACTTCCTGGTGCAACTGGACTTCTCCGCGACCCTTCCCCTCTGCAGGGAGGTGGGACCAATTCGGATGGTCCGCCCCCGCCACTTAATGGATCCAAATGGTTTCCAGAGAGTGGTAGGGGATGCCTTATCCCATGTTGATGGCCTTTCAGCTGATTCCCTGGTGGCCCGCTGGAATGCGGAGTTAACCAGGGCTATCGACTGTCTGGCTCCGAAGCGCCCTCTCCGATTGCATGGAGCCCGGACAGCCCCATGGTTTTCTTCGGAGCTGAGGGCGATGAAACAATCGCTGAGACGGCTAGAGCGTCGGTGGCAAAAAACTCACTCCGAATCTGACCGGACACAGGTTAGAGCTCAACGTCGAGCCTACCAAGTGGCGATAGCGACGGCGAAGAAGACTTTCTTCACCGCCTCTATTGCATCTGCAGAAAATAGTAGCAGGAGACTTTTTCAGGTGGTTCGTAATTTAACGGAACCACCTTTACCACCGGGGCTTTGTAAAGACCCCAAGATCTCCTGCAACGATTTTGCAAAGTTTTTTGCAGATAAAATCACTCATATTCGGAAGGAGCTAGACACCACCGTGGGAGCAGGGCTGGGGCGGGAGAGTGCTAGAGCTCTGTCTGGTCAAGTTGCATGGAATCGATTTCAATCCATTACCCCCGAGGATGTGGACAGGCTGCTTGGACGCGTGAAACCAACCACCTGTCTCCTGGATCCTTGCCCATCCTGGCTAATAAAAGCAAGCCGGGAAGGGCTGGGCGATGGGCTCTGCGGGGTGGTGAATGCTTCCCTCTGTGAGGGAGCATTCCCAGATCCGCTGAAAGAGGCGGTCATCAAACCGCTTCTTAAAAAACCATCTTTAGACCCGGCCAGTATGGCCAACTATCGCCCAGTCTCAAATCTTCCATTCTTGGGCAAGGTGATTGAGCGCGTGGTTGCTGAACAACTCCAGGCACGCCTGGAGGATGCGGACCATTTGGATCCCTTCCAATCGGGATTCAGGCCTCATCATGGGACTGAAACTGCCTTGGTCGCGCTGGTTGATGATCTCCGGTGAGCTAGGGACAAAGGTGAGAGCTGTTTCCTAGTTCTGCTGGATCTCTCAGCGGCCTTTGATACAATTGACCATAACATCCTTCTGGACCGTCTAGAGGGGCTGGGAGCTGGGGGCACTGTTATACAGTGGTTTCGCTCCTTCCTCCTGGGCCGTGTTCAGAAAGTGGTGGTGGGGGATGAGTGTTCAGACCCCTGGGCCCTCACTTGTGGGGTGCCTCAGGGTTCCGTCCTCTCCCCCATGCTTTTTAACATCTATATGAAGCCACTGGGAGAGATCATCAGGGGGTTTGGACTGGGTGTCCATCAATATGCAGATGATACCCAGCTCTACCTCTCTTTCAAATCAGAACCAGTGAAGGCGGTGAAGGTCCTGTGTGAGTGCCTGGAGGCGGTTGGAGGATGGATGGCGGCTAATGGATTGAGGTTGAATCCTGACAAGACAGAAGTACTGTTTTTGGGGGACAGGGGGCGGGCTGGTGTGGAGGATTCCCTGGTCCTGAATGGGGTAACTGTGCCCCTGAAGGACCAGGTGCGCAGCCTGGGAGTCATTTTGGACTCACAACTGTCCATGGAGGCGCAGGTCAATTCTGTATCCAGGGCAGCTGTCTACCAACTCCACCTGGTACGCAGGCTGAGACCCTACCTGCCCGCGGACTGTCTCGCCAGAGTGGTGCATGCTCTAGTTATCTCCCGCTTGGACTACTGCAATGCGCTCTACGTGGGGCTACCTTTGAAGGTGACTCGGAAACTACAACTAATCCAGAATGCGGCAGCTAGACTGGTGACTGGGGGCAGCCGCCGAGACCACATAACACCGGTCTTGAAAGACCTACATTGGCTCCCAGTACGTTTCCGAGCACAATTCAAAGTGCTGGTGTTGACCTTTAAAGCCCTAAACGGCCTCGGCCCAGTATACCTGAAGGAGCGTCTCCACCCCCATCGTTCTGCCCGGACGCTGAGGTCCAGCGCCGAGGGCCTTCTGGCGGTTCCCTCATTACGAGAAGCAAAGCTACAGGGAACCAGGCAGAGGGCCTTCTCGGTAGTGGCGCCCGCCTTGTGGAACGCCCTCCCATCAGATGTCAAAGCGATAAATAACTACCTGACATTCAGAAGACATCTTAAGGCAGCCCTGTTCAGGGAAGTTTTTAATCTGTGATATTTTAATGTATTTCTGGTTTTTATGGAAGCCGCCCAGAGTGGCTGGGGAAACCCAGCCAGATGGGCGGGGTACAAATAATAAATTATTATTATTATTATTATTATTATTATTATTATTATTATAGAAGCATCGCCACCCCACCCCACGCTCACCCATCTTCCCCTTCTTCTTCCGAATGTCTAAACAAATGAAGCTGATCTGTAAAAAATGTTACTTGGAGGAAAAAAAGAGAGAAAGAGAGACATTGCACATACTTTTGTAAACTAAGAAAATCTTTAATAAGATTATATATATATATGCCTGTTGTCTTTGTCCATGGAGTTTTCTTGGCAGGGATACTGGAGTGGCTTGCCAGTTCCTGCTCCAGGCAGCATCTTAAAAAGCAGAGACATCACCTTGCCGACAAAGGTCCGTATAGTTCAAGCTCTGGTTTTCCCAGTAGTGATGTATGGAAGTGAGAGCTGGACCATAAAGAAGGCTGATCGCCGAAGAATTGATGCTTTTGAATTCTGGTGCTGGAGGAGACTCTTGAGAGTCCCATGGACTGCAAGAAGATCAAACCTCTCCATTCTGAAGGAAATCAGCCCTGAGTGCTCACTGGAAGGACAGATCCTGAAGCTGAGGCTCCAGTACTTTGGCCACCTCATGAGAAGAGAAGACTCCCTGGAAAAGACCCTCATGTTGTGAAAGATGGAGGGCACAAGGAGAAGGGGACGACAGAGGATGAGATGGTAGGACAGTGTTCTCGAAGAGACCAGCATGAGTTTGACCAAACTGCGGGAGGCAGTAGAAGACAGGAGTGCCTGGCGTGCTCTGGTCCAGGGGGTCACAAAGAGGTGGACACGACTAAACAACAACAACAACATATATAAATATATATGGCCAGAGGGAGCATTGGTCCCAAATCCCGCTTGCTGGAAACCGCAGAAGCAGAGAGTTGCTCTTGCGCTCAGATCCAGCTTGTGAATTCCCCGTGATGTGTATCTGCTGGCCCCTGCGAGAAAAGGAGGGGAACAATTCGAGTTTGCCAGGGGAGTAGATGTATCTGGTGCACCTGCCTCCAACCATAGAGCTACATAAGAAGAGTATGCTGGATGAGGCCATTGCCCCACCTAGTCCAGCATCTTGTCCAGCCAGATGCCCAACGGGAAACCTGCACGCAGGATTCGAACCCAGCACATAGGGTTTTCTTTCCTCTGTCCCGAATCTTCCAACCTACAGCACCATTGGACGTCCAGGAGTTGTGTTGAGAGGGAGCTCATATTTTTATTTTGATGATTATTTAAAAACACATTTATTCAAAATAATAATAATAATTTATTATTTATACCCCGCCCATCTGGCTGGGCTTCCCCAGCCAAAAGTTACCTTACAGCTCCAATCCTCAATCCCTCATCCCTAACGTTGGGAAATGTTGATCACTTCTCTTACCTGGGCAGTTATCTTTCCACAAGGGCCGACATTGATGCTGAAATCCAGCATCGCCTGAGCTCTGGAAGTGTGGCTTTCTCCCATTTGAAGTGCAGAGTGTTTGAGGACCGGGACATTCGCAGGGAAACCAAAATGCTTGTTTACAAAACTATTGTACTACCAACCTTACTGTATGCTTGTGAAACATGGACCACTTATAAACGCCATCTCCAACTCCTCAAAAGATTCCATCAACGTTGTCTCTGAAAAATTTTACACATCACTTGGGAAGACAGGCGAACTAAAATCAGTGTACTGGCAGAAGCAAAGATCACCAGTGTTGAAGCAATGATTCTTGAACATCAGCTTTGTTGGACTGGTCATGCTGTGCGGATGCCTGATTGTCGTCTTCCAAAGCAGCTACTCTATTCCGAACTTGAAAAGGGAAACCGTAATGCTAAACAAAAGAGATTTATAGACTGTCTCAAGGCGAATCTTTTATAATGTAGTATAAACACTGACAACTGGGAAACACTGGCCTGCGGGCGCTTCAGTTGGAGAACAGCCTTGACCAAAGGTGTCATGGGCTTTGAAGACGCTTGAACTCGGGACGCAAGGGAGAAACGTGCTAAGAGGAAGGCACGCTTGGCAAATCCAGACCATAATTAACTTCCGCCCGGAAACCTGTGTCCCCATTGTAGAAGGACGTGTGGATCCAGACTTGGCCTCCACAGTCGCTTACGGATTTATTGTTAAAACCGTGTTTATGGAAGACAATCTTACTCGGCTACGAGGGATCGCCAAAGAAGAAGATACCAATAAAGGCTTGGATTAATGACATCTTTTATTCTCAGCTCAGAGACGTTGCTGCGCTCGTTTCCAAGGACTGCGGCAGAGGCAGCAAGGGGATGAAAAACCCTGATCCAGATTTGGTGCGAAACTTCCTTCAAGCTCTCTGTCTTGCCCTAAATACGCCGGCACAAGCCCTTTCGTGAGAGAGAAGGATCAGAGCGGCTCAAAATCCTGTCTCAGGCCGAGGCAAAAGAAGGCCTCGTAATCCGTTGGCCCAACGAGGCATTTCTGGGAGACGGCTTTCTGACTCACAAAGGCTGGAGACACGGATTAATCCCCCCCCCTTTCCTGCTCGCCCGAGGCCAAAACATTTGCTCTCTAGCGTCGCTCTGGCTACAAGTGTTAGTTATTAGAAAGTGCCCCCGCCTCTTCTCCCTTTCATTCGACTTAATAGCACAGAGCAAGAGGCTAGCAATTTTAAGCAGCTGAAAGTTTCCAGAGTCTGTTTTATTTTTTTTTTGGGGGGGGGGGGGTAGGAAGGAGTGCAGAGGCAGCCCGAGAAATTGTGTTGTTGTTTAGTCGTTTAGTCGTGTCCGCCTCTTCATGACCCCCTGGACCAGAGCATGCCAGGCACTCCTGTCTTCCACTGCCTCCCGCAGTTTGGTCAGACTGATGTTTGTAGCTTCGAGAACACTGTCCAACCATCTCGTCCTCTGTCGTCCCCTTCTCCTTGCGCCCTCCATCTTTCCCAACATCAGGGTCTTTTCCAGGGAGTCTTCTCTTCTCATGACATGGCCAAAGTATTGGAGCCTCAGCTTCAGGATCTGTCCTTCCAGTGAGCACTCAGGGCTAATTTCCTTAAGAATGGAGAGGATTGATCTTCTTGCAGTCCATGGGACTCTCAAGAGTCTCCTCCAGCACCAGAATTCAAAAGCATCCATTCTTTGGCAACCAGCCTTTTTATGGTCCAGCTCTCACTTCCATACATTACTACCGGGAAAACCATGGCTTTAACTATACGGACCTTTGTTGGCAAGGTGATGTCTCTGCTTTTTAAGATGTTGTCTAGGTTTGTCATCACCTTTCTCCCAAGGAGCAGGCGTCTTTTAATTTCATGGCTGCTGTCACCATCTGCAGTGATCATGGAGCCCAAGAAAGTAAAATCTCTCACTGCCTCCATTTCTTCCCCTTCTATTTGCCAGGAGGTGATGGGACCAGTGGCCATGATCTTCGTTTTTTTGATGTTGAGCTTCAGACCATATTTTGCGCTCTCTTCTTTCACCCTCATTAAAAGGTTCTTTAATATCTCCTCACTTTCTGCCATCGAGGTTGTGTCATCTGCATATCTGAATTGTTGATAATTCTTCCGGCGATCTTAATTCCGGTTTGGGATTCATCCAGCCCAGCCTTTCGCATGATGAATTCTGCATATAAATTAAATAAGCAGGGAGACAATATACAGCCTTGCCGTACTCCTTTCCCAATTTTGAACCAGTCAGTTGTTCCATATCCATTTCCAAGAAATTGTACTTCTTTTAATTGGCTCCTGGAGCAGTAATTAAAGAGACACCCTGATTTACCACTTGGCACCCCATCTTCTAGCACATCCCCCAGGTTGGGTTTAATCTGTGCGATTTTAAGGCGTTTTGCAGCCCCTTCTTTGAACGGAGCAAACTCCAGGAGGAAAGGAGAAAACTCAGTGGCTAATTCTATCCTCCACCCCACCCCAGAACTTGCTCCAATTCCTTCCGGGCACGAGAAACGGTGACGGTGAAATTCGGTGGGAGGTCCCAGGTGGTATTTTACAGCGGTACCTTGGTTCTCAAACTTAATCCATTCCGGAAGTCCGTTCCAAAACCAAGGCGCGCTTTCCCATAGAAAGTAACCCAAAACGGATTAATCCGTTCCAGACTTTTAAAAAGAACCTCTAAAACAGCATTTTCACACGAGACCATTGATCCATAAAATGAAAGCAATAATCAATGCCCTGTACTATAAAATAAGTAAGATAGTACAGTGGTACCTCAGGTTACATACGCTTCAGGTTGCAGACTCCGCTAACCCAGAAATAGTACCTCGGGTTAAGAACTTTGCTTCAGGATGAGAACAGAAATCGTGCACCGGTGGCACGGCAGCAGTGGGAGGCCCCATTAGCTAAAGTGGTACCTCAGGTTAAGAACAGTTTCAGGTTAAGAACGGACCTCCAGATTGAATTAAATACTTAACCCGAGGTACCACTGCATTGTAGATGATTAAAAAAAATAAAAAATTTCTTACCTGCACTGATGATAGTCATTGTTTGAATGGGGGGCTTTTATCCATTTCCGCAGTCACACAATCAATCAATCAATCAATCAATCAGTAGCTGAACTGGGTTCCACACTGTCACAAATACAAATTAACTGAAAAAGCCTCAAAAACAAAAACGCAAAATAAATAGCAAAAACAAAAGCGCCAAACTTAATCCGTTGCAGAAGTCCGTTTGACTTCCGAAATGTTCGAAAACCAAGGTGCGGCTTCTAATTGGTGCAAGTGCCCCGGAAACAATAGCCAACAGCCGCATCGGACGTTTGGCTTCCAAAAAACGTTCAAACAATGGAACATTTACTTCCAGGTTTTCGGTGTTTGAGAACCAAGGTACCACTGTACTTGGGAGTTGAGGACTCAACTGTACTGGAGGTTTTTAAGCAGAAGCTGGGATATCCAGCGACTGCAGGAAATTGGAACTCACTCCCCCAGGAGACAGGGAGGACCAGAAACTTGGATGGCTTTAAGAGGACTGGACGAATTTGATGGCTATTAGCCAGGATGACTATGCTCTGCCTTCACGCAGTAATGCTTCTGAAGACCAGTAGCTGGAAACCGCAGGAGGGGAGTGTGTGCCCTGTGTTTGAATCCTGCTTGTAGGTTTCCCATGATGGGCATCAGGCTGGCCAATGACCCATCAGGATGCTGGACTAGATGGGTCATTGGCCTGATCCAACAGCCTCTTCTTATTTTGGGTCCCTTCCAACTCCATGATACTGATTCTATGAGCAGGGTAGGCAATGTTTGCTGAGTTGCTGCAGAAAGCAGGCCTCTTAATATTCCTGTTTCAGCCAGGACAGCCAATTCCCCACCCCTTCTCCCCGGGCCTTGCCTTGCAGGAAAATCCACCACCCCACCACGCACAAAATACTAGAACACATCGGCACGCAATGATGTTGGGAAAGATTGAGGGCACAAGGAGAAGGGGACGACAGAGGACGAGATGGCGGGACAGTGTTCTCGAAGCTACCAGCATGAGTTTGACCAAACTGTGGGAGGCAGTGGAAGACAGGAGTGCCTGGCGTGCTCTGGTCCATGGGGTCACAAAGAGTCAGACACGACTAAACAACAACAAAACATCACCAATGGCTACTAGACATGATGGTTCTGGACTGCCTCCACAGTGAGAGGCAACCATGCTTTTGAAGACCCCTTGCTGGAAACCTCAAGAGGGGAGAGGGCTTTTGTGTTCGAATCCTGCTTGTGGGTTCCCCATCTGGTCGGCCTCTTTGAGAACAGGATGCTAAACTAGATGGCTTGATCCGGCAGCCTCTTTTAGCAAATGACTTATTTTCCTCTCCCATCCCTTGCTGCCTTTTCTTCTCCCTGCCTTCACTAAACACTGCTGAAGCCTAGAAACTAGTTATTTGCGCTACCTGCCCCCACCACGTGTCTCAATCTAATACCTTTGCAGGTAAGGAGAAGGGGGAAATGTACTTTCCAGTTTTAAAATGCATTTGACAGTCGGTGTGACTTGGGACATTTGCCTCTAGCAGGGGATGATGTACAGAAACAGAGGAGAGGGCCCTTCCTTTTCTAAGCAAGCCCATAAAAAACACTGGCCTGCGAGCGCTCCAGGTGGAGAACAGCCTTTACCCAAGGTGTCATGGGCTTTGAAGACACTCAAACTCAGGACGCAAGGGAGAAACGTGCTAAGAGGAAGGCACGCTTGGCAAATCCACACCGTGGAAGGACGTGTGGATCCAGAATTGACCTCCACAGTCACTTACGGACTCATTGTTAAATCCGTGTTTATGGAAGACAATCTTACTCGGCTACAAGGGTTCGCCAAAGAAGCAGCAGCTTCCAGATCTTGGGTCGTAACTACAGCATGCATTTAAAGCAAGCGGCTTTCCCCAGAGAATTTTGGGAACTGTAGTTCTGTCCTCGCAGAGCCACAATTCCCATCAGCAAACGACATTTCCCAGGAATGTGATGTAGCATGAGGACTAGACGCCTAGGGTGGAATTTGACATCTGGTTATGTTGAATGTCCCATCTGTACAAGCATGTATCAGTCTGCCAGACAGAATGACAACCTTCCCCCTGCCCCTCACAAACTGTACTGGGGGAATTCTCCCGACAGCCCCAGAACCATAGCTGTCAACTTACAGATTTGAAAATAAGGGACCAGCAGCTTCGAAAATAAGGGATCATCAGTCAAAATAAGGGATTTTCAGAGCACAGGTATGTTCAACTTCTGAGCCCCTCCGAGCCAAAGGCAGAAAGCCCAGCCAGCAGCCAAACGAAGCCCCAAGCGGTGGTTCCCATAGCGCACCAACCCGGCAAAGGGGATGCAGCAAGGAAAACCACCATCACCTCTCCGCTGGGAAGCGCTGAGCAAAGGCGAGTCCCCAGGCAACGCGGCCAATTTGATCAGCACAAGGCATGCAAGCTCCACCCCCAGTCGTTCTCAGACTCCTTATTGGGTGAGCAACGCAGCCAAGCAACACAGTTGGAGCCTCCTTCCTCCCTGGCCGGCAGGGAGAGAGGGAGAGGAGCTGCTTCCTTTGAAACCCGGGAAATTTAAGGGACATCATCAATAAGGGACAGCAGCGGGACACAGCGCTGGGATAAGGGACTTTCCCGCCAAATAAGGGACGGTCGGCAGTTATGCCCAGAACCTATTTCAGGGGGTGGGTGGAACAGCCTCGCTGTGGAAGTGCTCACACAGGGCGTTCGCTGGTGAATCTTGCCTCCTATTTTCTTTAAGGCTAAGGTAAAAGTCGTCTCAAGGATCATAAACTTCCACTGTGGAAAAAGACACCACTTTTTTTTCCAAACGCCGCATGAAAACCCAAGAGTGGCCGTCGTTCTTTCATTGCCGTTTTATTCCATTTTTTAATTTTTTTCTTTTACATAAAAACTTCAGTAAAAATTGGATAAAGTAAAATGATTTAAGCAGTAAAATCAATCTTATCAACATAGCACACGGCTTGCCAGAAACCCTGAGGCAGCCTGTTCGCAAATATTTACATGATAACAGAGTAACCTTGCAGAGAACCAAAAAAAAAAGAAAGGGAAACGGAAACAAACAAAACAAAAAAAACCCCCACCCCACCCCTTTCTCAAAACTATTCTTACAAAGTGTTCCCATGATATCAACACGTTTCGGGCTAAAGGGGGGCGGGCAGGGGGTGGGAGAACTCAATATATTCACATATACGTTAAAATATGATACAGATCTCGTGGGGGAGAGACGAGACGCGCTTTCGAGTTTGTTGCGCTAAAACAGCACCAAACGGACCAGAAGTTCCGGCTTTCCTTGCAGAGAGGGAACGAACGATGGGGTGAGTGAGTCACAACTGTACCATGGGGTGGGTGTGTTTGTGCGAGTTAAGTTTCTCCCCCCCTACACACACACACTGCAGTTTCTGCCTGGCCTCCTCAAACCCAACTTGGAAAGATCGAGAGAGATTGAGAGCCGGAAATCCTGTGGAAAACAAAAGGAAAATAAGAAGTGTCCTTGTTAGGGGAGCTCCTAGATTGGAAGCAAAGATGCCTTTACTGCCGCGACTGCTACTCCAAGTCCGTGTCCTCTTTGGGCTTGTAAACGGACCCAAATTTCTGCATGTATTTCTTGATGTACTCCTTCGTCTTGTGTTTCACGTTCTCGTTGCACTCAAGGTCCTCAGGGTTTTTGCAGTACTTCAGCTCCTTGTTCATGACTCCGTGGGTCAGCTGCGGGAGAGGAGAAGAGGAAACAGACAGAGAGGGCGGGTTAAGGAGATTGTAGGGATCCACTGGTGAAAGCTGGGGGCAGCTCTCTGCAAAGGCGGAATTGTGCTGGGGAGGGGGAATCAAGGCAAAACAAGACCCCTCGCTCAAGGGGGGCTTCAGAAAACCTGCTCCCTTTCATGCCACCCAGGTTCAAGGGGAAAGCTCCGTCAGCTGAGTCTCATCACTGCAAATGTGAGCAAGATTTTAGAAATAAAAAGAGCGTTGGGCGTTTGTAAGGATGCTGCATCTGAGGAACAGAACTCTAGTCTATGAAAGCTTAAAAAGGTAAAGGGACCCCTGACCATTAGGTCCAGTCATGGCCGACTCTGGGGTTGCGGCGCTCATCTTGCTTTATTGGCCGAGGGAGCCGGCGTACATGTGGCCAGTATGACTAAGCCGCTTCTGGCGAACCAGAGCAGCACACGGAAACACCGTTTACCTTCCCGTCGGAGTGGTACCTATTTATCTACTTGCACTTTGACGTGCTTTTGAACTGCTAGGTGGGCAGGAGCAGGGACCGAGCAACGGGAGCTCACCCCGTGGCGGGGATTCGAACCGCCGACCTTCTGATCGGCAAGTCCTAGGCTCTATGGTTTAACCCACAGCGCCACCCGCGTCCCTGTGAAAGCTTAAGTTGTGATAAATTTAAAGCGCCACAAGTCTCTTTGTTGTTAAGGCGACTGACTCGCCTTTGTTGGAGGTTTTTAAAACAGAGGTTGGATGGCCAGCTATCAGGGATTATTAAGCTGTGACTCCTGCATTCAATGGGGCTGGGCCCCTTGGGGGTTTATTTCAATGACACGATTCCATGTTTCTATGAAAGCTGAGAAGCAAATGAAAGTGATGGACTATATGGAACTGGCGGAAATGACTGGCAGAATCCGAGACCAAGGTGAAGAGTCGGTGGAAGAAGACTGGAAAAAATTTAAAGTTTATCTACAGAAGCATTGCAAAATTAAGGAATGTTAGAAGGATGTTGGAATGAAGTGATGTGGTTTTAGCAGAAATGATATAAAGGATTAGGTAAAAATGGATTTGTTAATTGGTGAAAGACGAGAATGTAAAATTACAGTATATTAAGATAAATTAATAGGATAAAAACAAAGCTGGAAAGGATTTGCTGAAATATCTAATTGAACTAGAATACAAAAAAGGGAGGTGTGAGGAGGTCAAGGAAATAAGCAAAGGAAAGAAAGTTATGTAAAGGTTTGATCTGTTTTTTTTTTTTTAATTGCTTGTATTTTTTCTGTCTTTTTATTTTTCTCTTTTTTGTTTTTTGTTTTTTCTCTTTGTAATCTTCAAAAGTTGAATAAATATTATTAAAAAAAAGAAAGAAAGCTGAGAAGCAAACATTAGTCAGTGTTACGGAGAACAGGATGTGCTTAATAATAATAATAAATTTGCATTTATACCCCGCCCTTCCTGGTTCAAAAACCAGGCTCAGGGCGGCTAACAACAAATCCAAAACACTTAATTGTAAAAGCAGCATAAAATACAGTATAAAAAACAAATAACAATAAAATTCAAAGTTCAGAAATCAATTTAGGGGAAATCCATCTAATAAACATTAGATGATCACCAGAGCTAGCTGGCTGAATTAGTCCTACTTGGACCAGCGAGGAGGCCAGGGGAGAATTAGCTGTGGGGTCTCAGAGCGGGTGATCTTCATAAAAGGGGAGGGGGAGGAAAGAGAAGGGAAATAAAAGATCAGGCTAAATTCAAATTAAAGGCCAGGCGGAATAGCTCTGTCTTACAGGCCCGACGGAAGGAGATTAAATCCTGAAGGGCCCTAGTCTCATGGGACAGAGCATTCCACCAAGTCAGAGCCATCACTGAAAAGGGTGATGCCAGGGATGCTCATCACCCCTTGCAAAAGGGGCTCTTTCCCCACTGCTGATGGGACACAGAACAGGGCCTTCTCTGTACTGGCACCCCTCTTGTGACTCAGAAACATCTGCCAAGCCACCTGCACACTTGGGTCTTCCACCAACAGGGTAGAGAATCCTCCCTATTTTAATCTTTCTTCTTCCTAATTATCCGTACTGCTGCAGTGCCTTTAGCACCAGTCATAACTCAGAGCAGCCCCACTGAAATAAATGAAATTAAGTCACCTGGTTTCAATGGGTCTACTCGGAGCAGGACTGATGTTGGGCACCACCCACTTCTTAAAAAACAATAGCCCTTTGTTCTATTGTTCTTTTGCACTGCTTTTTTGTAAGCTGCTTTGTGTGTCCCAATTTTATTTTTAAAAAGTGTGGTCCTCCTCAGAGCCAGGTAAGGGTCAAGATCCAGCTCTATCCAGGGGGAAAGAAATCAGAAAATGCTCGATATTTGATTGATTGATATTTATTGATTGCATTTAAACTGCTCGGCTGTTTTTGTTATTTTAGTCTACCAGTTAATTTTTATTATTAATTTTATTACATTTATATATCACCTTTTTCTTCCAAAGGAGCTCAGGGTGGTGTACTGTATTTTTCGCTCCATAAGACGCACCTAGTTTTTAGAGGAGGAAAGGGGGAAAGCCCCGTTTTGGGGGGGATCAGCTCACAGTTGTGCAGCTTCTTTTGCAAAGGGGAAAAGCCCCCTTTTTTGAGGATCAGCTCAAAGTTGTTGAGCTTACTTTGCAAAGGGAAAAAAATCCTGTTTTTATGGGGTTCAACTCACAGTTCTGCAGCTTCTTTAGGAAAGGAAAGGGAGCCGTTTCTACAGTTTCCAGACAGATAGAGGCCTGGGCAAGGGGGCAAGGCCGGAAAGGGAGCCAGCGATCGACCACACATTTGCTCCATAAGACGCACAGACATTTCCCCTTACTTTTTAGGAGGAAAAAAGTGTGTCTTATGGAGCGAAAAATACGGTGTGTGGTCCCTGTTGCCCCCATTTTATCCTTGCAGTAACCCTGCAAGGTAGGTTCGGCTGAGAGATGGTAACTGGCCCAATGCCACCCAGTGACTTTCACAGCTGAGTGAGGATTTGAATCCTGGGTCAGTGGCGGAGCTTCATGCTCTGGCACTGGAGGGTGGAGAGCAGGCGGGGTGGGGCTGGCGTGCGTCCCGGGGGTGTGGTGTGCCACTCGTAGGGGCATGGCGCCCAGCACAGGTGGGCAGCCGCGATGGCACCGTGCTGGGATTGTGCTGCCAGGGGTGATGTGCTCCCATCACACGCCTCTTCCTCCGCCAGTTGCCTGGGTCTCCCAGGTCCTAGCCCAACCACTATGCCACACTACCTCACGTTGCTTGATGGCTGGAGGGACCTTTTCTGCCATTTCCCCCTTCCAGAGCAGGATCCTGACAGCCGCAAGCCAAGCCAGCCGCTCTGGTCAGCAGCAGGAGAGGCTGTGGTCAAGTGCAGGCCCCCAGCTGCCCAGGGTATCTTCAACACCACCCTGGGGCTGCTGACTCTGGGAACAGAGGTGCTGGCTGAGCGAGAGAGCGCAAGAGAGAGAGGGCCTCGTGCAGGTCCTCTTACAGAAGAGGAAACTTGGCACGGGCTTCAAAGGCAGCACTTTGTCTCCAAATGGTCTGCTGGCACACACAGTTCCCATTTCCACTCTTCAAGCTCAAAGGCACACCGAGTTTCTTTCCCCTCTCTCCGGCCCCCACACATAAGGCACTTTTCCGCCTGCCTGCCCCGGCTTTTTCCATCCCATCCGCAACTCAAGCCTCAGCAAGCGAGTCTCTGCAATCATCTGGGCTTGCAAGCAGCCAGGTGGATTCCTGCAAATCGCTCTTGCCTTGGAAATGATTCCCACCCGCTGCAAATCAGGGAGAAACGGAATCGCTTTCTGAGCCAGAGGAGTTTCATCGGCGGTAGCTCCTCCCGATGCAAACTTGTGAACATGCTCCTCATTGATTTGTCTAGGGACCTAGAGAGGCCCCTGGGGGAAATGGGAGCAAATGTCCAATCCTGTGAGGCACCCCTGAAGCAAAAAGGTCCCTCCAGTATTCCCAAGGTCAGGCCTTCAAAGGAAGGATAATCCAGGAAATCTTCTGCTTTTAACCCAGGTTCCCCCCCCCCCCCTTACAGGCTTCCTTCCCCTTAAAGCTCATTTCCTGGCCTCAGCTTGGCCGGCGTCACCGGCAGCTCGAGTGTGAACGGAGATCGAGGAAAAGCCATGCCATACCTTCCGTGCAAGGTGCTTGAAATCTTCGGTTGTGGTTATCCGCCCAACTTTGCAGTCTGGTTTGCGGTAGGGGTTCAGGCATTGCACGATGAACTGAGACATCTGGAAAAAAAGGGGGGAATGTTAAATGACAATCCTTAGTTAGAGCCACTGACAATTTCTCCCTAATTCAGCAAGAGAAGGGGGGGCTGGGCTGGGCTGGGGGAGGGATGGATGGAGGGAGGGAGAAAGTGTGTGCAGGAGCTGTTGGGGTGCATGAGCAAAAACCTTCCTGAAACATCTTCTCAGTAATAATAATAAATAATAATAATAATAAAATTTTATTTATATCCCGCCCACCCCAGCTAAAGCCGGGCTCAGAGCGGCTAACAACAATAAAATAATACAGCATTCTAAAATCAATTCATTATAAAATCAGTTCAAATCAAATTGATGGCAACCATTGGGCTAGAGTTCTGTGAAGAATTACCAAAGGAGGGGGTCAGGCTGTGCCTTGGCCAAAGGCCAGGCGGAACAGCTCTGGCTTGCAGGCCCTGTGGAAAGATGTCAAATCCCGCAGGCCCTGGTCTCTTGTGACAGAGCGTTCCACCAGATCGGGGCCACGGCTGAAAAAGCCCTGGCTCTGGTTACAGTCATATCTTGGTTTTCGAACAGAATGCGAAGTCCGTTCAACTTCCGAAACGTTCTGAAACCAAGGCACAGCTCCCAATTGTGCAGGAGCGCCGGAAAAAATAGAAGAAGCTGCATCGGACGTTCGGCTTCCAAAAAAAACATTCAAAAACCACTTCCGGGTTTCCATCGTTTGGGAGCTGAAACGTACGAGTACCAAGACGTTCAACAACCAAGGCACAACTGTGTAACATTTGGAAACTTGGTCCAGGACAAGTTGCTAATCACTGCAAGAATGTTTGGGAGTTATCAAACCAAGTGTTACTCAGAGTAGACCCATTGCGATTAACAGCCCTTAGTCATGTTTACTAATTTCAACTGGCCTACTCAAAGTAAAACTTTGTTGACTACCACCCCTTAATCTGGCACTACTCTGGATCTTTCTCAAACACCCACTAATTCAAAGGGTGCTAGAGGAACCCACCCAATGCAGCACCACTTAACTCAGCCCCAGAGGAGGAGCAAAAGCTTTGCCCACTCCAAAGCTGGACCTTACCTCCTTTCGAAAAACTTCCTTGCTCTTCTTTGCCAGCTCACTGGAAGTGTCTGCTTCTGCCGTTTTGGGTTTTTTGGAAGACTGCAAAGAGACAGAAAGGATAGAAGATTCATTTTGGGAGGTGCCGGTTTCATTTCACGGAGAGAATGAAATGCATGTGGTACCCTGTGTGTTCTTTCCCTTCTTAGCCTAGGCAGCAAAAGACTGGAGCAGATCTCTGTTACAAGTCAGCTGAGACAGAGAGAAATTTGGAGACACCTGCCCTGGGAATTCAGAACATTCAGACTCACACTTTGCATGATGAGGTCGCGTTATTTTAGGGGAGCATGTTGAGAAGCGGGTCCAGCTCAGAAAGGAATCCTCAGACCTCCCTTGCCAGATCTGTCATGCTGGATTGGATCCCAGGTTATGAAAGATTAGTAGCTGGTGGGATCAGAGCTGGTTTGAGGGGCCCAGTGACAGAAAACAAGGTGCTGACTCAAACCACAGACTTTTAACAAATGCACAGATAATTTTGCTACTCAGCACTGATGAGAGGAATGAATTCTGCTTAATTTAAGGTGCTTTAATTTATTCTACAATTATGTATCTATGGACAGCCTTACATTGCCACGAGGCATGCAAATATGTTTCTCACATATTTACACGGCACCAGCTGAGTCCACGGGATCTTGCAAAGTTGCATAGGTAAAGGCAGACAAGTCCTTGCCACCAAACAGCTTGCAGTCAAAAATAGACAGCAGGGAAAACAAACAGATGTAAGGGGAGTAATTTGGTTTGTTTCAGCTGTACGGCATTCTTGCCAAGTTTGGGGAGCAAAAAGTCTTAGAGCAGTTTCTCAAGAGTCTGAAGTAGTGCCTGTTGCTGAAACGGGTCCAAAATAGACTCTACAAATTTGAGATTTGAAATGCTTATTGAATTCTGCAGGAAACCTTTCAGTTTCCTAGTGATTTCCCATTTAAGACATTTGCTTTTTCTGGATCGTCAGGTTTAAACTATTCCACAACAAAAGGTTTTTTTCCAGTTCTTCTGAACATTTTGGTGTTTTATCAATACAGAATCATATAGTCGCAATGGATCCCAAAGACCACCTGACTCAGCCTCCTCCAACCTCGTCTCCCTCCAGCAGCTTTCGATTACAACTCTCTCGAGCCAAAGCAAGCATGTCCCATAGCTAGGAATGATGGGAGCTTTCAACCAAAGCCTGCTGAAGGGCATCCATTGGTTTAGGGAAAGCCAATTTAGTCCACCTGACGCCCCCTCCCTGTTCGTTATTTACTATCACTTTCAGAAGGTATTTCTCAACATCTTATGCTATCAATCTTGTAAATAAATGGAGTGGACTAGAGGCTGAGAGAGGTGCCCAACGCCATCCAGCAAGCCTGTGGCTGCGTTCAAAGTGGGTCCTGGTCTCCGGCCTCCAGCACTTTGCTCATAGGTCTGACAAGCCCTTGAACCACAAAACTGAAACCGGATCTCCAGGACTCTATTAACTGCTCAATGAAAAGGAAGCTTAATTCCCGCCCCCCCCCCCAAAGCTGGGGTCCCATTGGAGAGCAAGAGCACTTTCCTGAGAAATTCGTTCCGCACTATTTCTAAGGCTTTGTTAGCATTTGGGTCCATGCCCCATATCACGACTCCATACAGCATTTGGGAAACCACTTTACTGGCGAAGATTTTCGGCACAGGTTCTAATAACTGGCCACTCAGCATAAAAGAGAATTTCATTAGTGCCCCACAAGCTTTCTGCGCTTTGAGTTTCGCAACCTCGATGTGTCCCTTCCATGATAGTGTCTCAGTGAAAAGAACACCCAGATATCTAAAGGAGCGTATCTGCTCCAGATTCTACTGGCCCATTTTCCATTTACAGTGGTACCTCGGGTTACATACGCTTCAGGTTACAGACTCCGCTAACCCAGAAAGTGTGCTTCAGGTTAAGAACTTTGCTTCAGGATGAGAACAGAAATCATGCTCCAGCGGCGCAGCGGCAGCAGGAGGCCCCATTAGCTAAAGTGGTGCTTCAGGTTAAGAACAGTTTCAGGTTAAGTACGGACCTCCAGAACGAATTAAGTACTTAACCTGAGGTACCACTGTATATCTGGGGCTATGCTTCCCAAAGACCAAAATTTTGGTTTTGGAGTAATTCACACCAAGCTCTTCTTGCGTGCAATATGAGCTAAAAGCTGTGAGCAGATTTTTAAGACCTAATCAAGAGGGTGATAGAAGCACCATATCACTGGCGTACAGCAGACAGGATATCTTCCTATTACTAACTGATGGAGCGGAGGATTGCACTTATGTTAGATGTGGCACCATATCATAAAAGTTAAAAGGTGTGGGAGCCAATATGCAGCCTTGTTTCATGCCTTTTGATGTCTTGAATGGTTCTGATAAGCTTCCCCTTAAGCCCACTCTAACTCCTGTTTCGGTGCCACGATAAAATTCGCGAACTAATAATAAGAGTCATTTTCCCACATTCTATTACCATAAATCTCCATACCTTTAAGTCGTAAATAAATAATCTTCTACTTTTCTAATATGACTTCTGTCTACCTCACTACGGCTCCTTTCTTCCTTTTTTTAAAAAACTGCGTTCTTTTTCACCTTATCAATCATCAGCATTATATACATTACATTATCCATCTGTCTTGCAATTTGCAAAAATTAATCGAAGCACACCAAGTATTTTATTTGGGAGCAATGTTTTTTTTTTAAGTACCCTCCATAGCATTCCCACTCTTTAATTTTTTTGGGGGGGGGGGGCGTTGTTTGATTCCTGATTATTTCTCTCATTTTCCATTCATTCAGCACTCCAGCCTCCTGGTGCAGAGGCTGTCAGAGCTGAAGCAACAGCACCATGGCTTGCAGGTATACCTCTAGCCACGAGCAGATTCTGGTTTGCCACCTGAGAACCAACAGGGCTCGACACATTACAATTATCACGTGCAACTATAGTTCTATACTACCTTTTGTCTGGAGGTTTATGCAACCGGTCTGGGCAGATCAGCTCTGTGGCCTATTAGAAAGCTTAAATTCATTTTCCATGTCTGGAGGAGATAAATCACCTTTTGAGCTAGGAACCTATACTTATCCTTAGTTTGCTAGGAACAAGCCGAGTTACTACTATGCAGGTAGTTTCACCCGCCAGTCAGGTGAACTACCTTCATGGGGTTTTCGTCGTAAGTTGGGGTTCCAAGATCCATTTCAGCTTCGTGCTCAAGGCTGGCATCATCTTCCGGACTGTCCCAGTTTGGAGGGTCCCACTGGGTTTGCCTATAATAATAATAATAATAGTAATAGTTTATTATTTATACCCCGCCCATCTGGCTGAGTTTCCCCAGCCATTCTGGGCGGCTCCCAATCGAGTGTTAAAAACAATACAGCATTAAATATTAAAAACTTCCCTAAACAGGGCTGCCTTCAGATGTCTTCTAAAGACAAGATAGCTGCTCATTTCCTTCACATCTGAAGGGAGGGCGTTCCACAGGCGGGTGCCACTACCGAGAAGGCCCTCTGCCTGGTTCCCTGTAACCTCACTTCTTGCAATGAGGGAACCACCAGAAGGCCCTTGGAGCTGGACCTCAGTGTCCAGGCTGAAGGATGGGGGTGGAGATGCTCCTTCGGGTATACAGGACCGAGGCCATTTAGGGCTTTCAAGGTCAGCACCAACACTTTGAATTGTGCTCAGAAACGTACTGGGAGCCAATGCAGATCTCTCAGAACCAGTGTTATGTGGTCCCGGCGGCCGCTCCCAGTCACCAGTCTAGCTGCCGCGTTCTGGATTAGTTCTAGTTTCCGGGTCACCTTCAAAGGTAGCCCCACGTAGAGCGCATTGCAGTAGTCCAAGCGGGAGATAACCAGAGCATGCACCACTCTGGCAAGACAGTGGTGCCTACAGAAAGGAGACCATGATCCATGAACAAGAAAGACTTCTCTGACCCCAAAGACAATCAGGAGACCACAGCAAAGGTGTAGCTTGGGCAGGGCCAGGGGAGCTGTTGCCCCGGTCGCATTTTGCTCCTCATGCAGGCTTTGCGGGTCTGATCCTACACTCCAGCCTCGCAAAGCAGCATGAAGAGACGCAGCAGCCCTGCACCCTTCCAGGAACCCCAATCAGAGGGATTGGAAGGGTGTGTGCCTGCCCTGCTGCATCACCCTCACATCCCCCTTCCAGCCGGCACAAAGCGAGGGCGAGGCTGAGATCGAAGGGCCCATGGCTGCTGCATCCTTCTCACGCCACCCTCCCCGAGCTGCTGGTGAATGCCCCATTGCACATGTCCGCGCCCTGAGCGCCATGATGACACCCTCCATCACTGGTTGCCAGCTGTAAGGATCAGCCAAGGTTTGAATTCTCAATGGAAATCCTGTCCCGAAGGGGTTTCTGGAGGAGCTCGGAAGTGCTCTTTCCTACAACGGATCCTCAAAGCATAAAAAGCTAGCTAGCGCTAGATGTCTGAATATCTGGTTTCTCTTAATGCACATGTTCAACAGTGGTTAGCACCAATTCTAAGGGAAGAAGTGGCCTAAGGAACAAAAGACAGGTGATGCTCGGGTTGCGACCCACAGTGTTCACAATTCAGCGCTTCTGCGCATGTGCAGAGCGGTTTAGTGCTTCTGCGCAACCACTGAAATCCGGAAGTAACCCATTCCGGTACTTCTGGGTTTCGGCAGTCCATAACCTGAAAAAAATGCAACCTGAAGCATCTTTAACCAGAGGTATGACTGTAAAGTTATCGGTGAATACCAGCCTTGAAACCAGCTGCCTCTCAGCAAGATGACCTGTAGTGGGATGTGAATGCTGCTATAAGGAAGGTTTCTGATTAAAGCTTCAGGTCTCTGACCTAAAAAAAATGTATCTGTATCTGAGCACAGCAGGCCAAAAGATAGTGTGGCAAGTACTTAAAAAAAGGGGAGTTCTAATGCTCTTAATTTGGCTGAACAAACCAGACACCTTGCACTTCCTGCCACAAAGGTTGCGCTGACCCCACAATCAATGCTGTGTGCACTACAGAACAGGCAGGGGCAAAGTCGCAGGTGCCTGTGGGTTGAGGGGCTTCAAGGTCAACAGGCTGCGGGTCTCCTCCTCCTTGCCTCTGTGATAGGAATTTTGAAGTCCTAGATATATGTTAAATGTTCATAAGTGTACCAACCAAGCACGTACATAGATCAGCACAGGAAGACCGAACTGGAACCATTTTGATTCCCAAACTGAGCAAATGTTTTCTCTGCAAGCTCAAAGGAAAATGGAAAAGCCTCCCCACTGTCTTTTCCTTCACAAATCCTGTCTTAAGGGCACATTTAAGATATGAATAGGGTATGAGCCTGTGACCTGGCCCAGGAACTAAGTATTTATCATTACAAAAGACTGACCAGGCTCCCCAGGCAATCCAGTCAAGTAACCTGCCAGACAGGAGATAAACAACATTCAAATTTATCTGGTATCTGAAGAAGTGTGCATGCACACGAAAGCTCATACCTAGAACTAACTTAGTTGGTCTTTAAGGTGCCACTGGAAGGAATTTTTTTATTTTATTCAAATTTCTGTTTTAGATGGCCTTTTCTGTGATGTAGTTATGATGCATCTGGGGGGTGGTCTTGAGCTCCAGGGCAGGGAATTTAAAATGTCCATATAAGGCCTTGCGCGCCATTGTTCTGGGTTCCTCCTCCTTTCCTGCATTGTGGTGAGTGAGGACCCTGTTGCAACAGATCAATACAGATCAGGCTTACTAGTTGCTTTGCTTCTCAATATTCTCTGGGTGGCCTCTGTTATTTTCTCCTACCAATAGGGAACCTACGTAAGGACTCTATATGGGCTCTTGGATACCCCATAAGGGGAAAAGAGCAGATTTTTGTTTTACGACCCCTCAAAGCCACCGTATAAGATGTGCCTTACATTTTCAAATGATGGTGTTTCACTGAGCTGAGCGTTTCATTCAGAAAGTGATTCCCTATCCGCTCAGTTCGCTCAGCTCAGGTTTCTGTGCACCCAGATCCCTCCCAGCATGTGAAATACCCAAAACAACAGACATTTTAAAAAAAGAGAACAACAGGTTGCTGCAGGCATAAATAGCAGAACAAACAGGAAGAGGTCGCTAACCTGGTGGCCACGTGATAGTAGTAGATCTTCCCCTCAGGATCCCGGGCGGTTTTCCAGTTCGGAGGGAGGACAATGGTTTTGGGTTTGGGAGGAGATGGAGGGGGCAGGTCCAAGAGGTTGTTGGTGACCACCAGCTCTGGCTGGAAGGGGCGAGACAAGGAGAGAAAACATGAAAAATACTGATCTGTAGCAAGGGAACTGAAGGAGGGCCAAACACATCAAGAAAAAGGAGAGAAGTGATGCATTTTCTTAAACGAGGTAAGGACCACAATCCATTCCTGATTAACCTTGAATCTTCTGCTATTGTCCTGTCCGATAATTTTTCAGAACATTTGTATATTTAAAAAACCCCCTCTTTGAATAGTGATACTCTAAGGATTCAGAAATAGTGACATTGATGTGAAGCGCTATATTTGAGAACAAACTGGCCATAATCTTTCAACTCACTGCCTTCCTCTTACTTTTATAAAACAGAGTCAGAGCCACTAGGCTGCACTCTTCCTATGCAGAAAGCATTTTGATTAGGAAAACGCAGGAAATCGCGCACACATGTCATTCACAAGCCAAGTTTTATGCATCTTCTTCTACTTTTGGTAATTAAATCTGCTAAAGTTTTTAAACACACGCCCAGAGAAAGGTTGTGTTATATTGGAGAAAACAGATCACAGGCCAAGACACTGAGAACTGCGTTTTTCATTCCTGCATTGCACAAATGATGTCAGATTTCCAAATAGGCATTTCACTTGAACAACTGGACCTAATCTCTTTCATCTGCAACTTGTGAGAGCGGAAGGTTTTGCGAAGGTTCATTCTGATCGGCTAAGAGGAGGCCCTTCTACAAGTCCAAGAAGACTACACTCCCTAAACCTTACCTGCTGTATAGGCGGGGGCTGTCCTGTGGCTACAATAGTTGTCACTGCTGTCGTAGGCTGCACCACAACGCCCTGGGGATGAGCAGTGTAAATCTGCTGCCCCTGGATATACTGGAGACCTGGCTGTGCATAGCTCTAGGGAGAAAACAAGAGAGCAGTGGGAAAATTACTTGGAGAACCCCACTAGTGCTTCTGAAGGAGGGGAGGAGAAAACAACAGCTTCTTTGAGACAACCAGCTGGGTGTCTTCCATACTGCACTGTAACAATTTCTATTGATTTATTATTATTAATTGAATTCATATTCATATTTATTCATTGAATTCACCCTATACCTGGAGGTCTCAGGGTGGTTCACAGAAAGGATTAACATAAAAACCACAATATAATCAAAATAAAAACAACAACCCAATAACATTGCCTCCGTCAAAAAAAAAAAAAGAGTAGTCCTGTATTTCCACTAGAAAGATTTAACAGATACTTGGCAGAGCTGCATTCCACCATTTTTTTAGCATCAGCAGCTGCAATCTCAGGCACTGTTGTGACAAGGATACTAAATCAGAAAAGCTAAAGAATAGTTTGAGGTCAAGCATGTGCAAAATGCTTACCCATCACTGAGTATCAGCAACCAGCTATTAAAAATAGAGAGTTGGAGCAGGACTTCCAGGGCAGAGGAAATGGCTTCTAGGCAACACAATGTACCTCTTGCATTGAGAAACTGAGCATTGCAAAGAAGCCCAAGAAGCTACAATGCTTGTGCAGACCAGACACCCAAATGTATAGTCCTTTTATGCTGTAGACAGCATAAGGCAAAACAGCTATTTCAGATTAATAGAAGTCAGTTGCCACAGTCAGTTGCTGAGGCTGAAGTTCTACCCCATTGCAATTATATAGTTACTATGCTTCTTGCACCCTAGAAGTTCCTGATGAACCTATTAAACTGCAGGCACATAGGCTTACTAAGGTGCCAGGGGGACAGAGAGGCTATGGGCTCACAGATCTCTTCCCTTGCCAATTTCCACTTCTCTCTGGCAGGCGGGCAGTAGATATTTGTTTATTTATTTCATAAAATTTATATACCGTATTTTTCGCTCCATAGGGCGCACTGGGCCATAGGGCACACCTAGTTTTTTTTTTGGGGGGGAATAAAGGGGAAAAAAATTATTGGCCCCCCCCAGCCCCAAAGAGAAAAGAAACCAAGAGAGCCAGCGGGATCCATCTTTAGCCACGCACAACCTCTCCAGCCGGGAGAGGCTGCGCACAGCTTTGGCAGAAGGCAAGACAGCGAGCGGGATGGATCCCGCTCGCTGTCTTGGCTTTGATTTTAGCCGCGGGGCTGGGGCGGGGGAAGCCCGAGCTTTCCCCGACCACAGAACAGGTCTGGGAGCGGCGGCAAGGTTGCACACAGCCTTGCTGCCACTCTCGGAGCTTGCAGGCTGGGGGAGCACTCCAAAGGTTTGCGGATAGCTGCCTGAAGCCCGGGGAGCGCAGCAGGAGTTGGCACTGCGCTCCCCGGGCTTCAGGCTGCTATCCGCAAGCCTTTGGAGCGCGGGGGGAACTCCCGCCGGGCTCCGAAGGCTTGCGGATAGCTTCCTGAATCCTGGAGAGCGAGAGGGGTCGGCACGCACCGACCCCTCTCGCTCTCCAGGCTTCAGCGAAAGCCTGCATTCGCCCCATAGGACGCACACACATTTCCCCTTCATTTTTGGAGGGGGGAAAGTGCGTCCTATAGAGCGAAAAATACAGTACTGCTTGTCCGTAAAAAACCCTCAAAGTGGATTACGAAGGACAAACAGTAAAATCAAGGGTGTGTGTGTGTGTGAAATCCACAATCATATTTTAAAACATACAAAAGTTAAGATACTAAAGCAGATTAAAATGACACCAACTTTCTAAGCACCTGGGTAGGCTTGGCTAAACAACATTTTTAGCAGATGCCGAAAGCAGAACAGCGTTCTCATTAACTGTGCTCTCGACAGACAAGGAGTTCTCAATACGCAGGCAGCGCCACACTAAAAGGCTGAATTCTTACAAACACAGAACGAGTATTATGTGGCACACATAGCAGTGCCAATTCTGCAGGGCACATGTGGGCACATGTGGTAAACCGGTCCCAAGTTCTTAAGGGCTTTACATACCAACAGTAATATCTTGAATTTGGCCTGGTAGCCAATTGGCTACAAGTGCAGATCTCCGAGCAGAGGTATGATGCGCTGACAAGGCCTCGCTCCTGCCAGCAATTGTGCTGCAGTATTCTGCACTAACTGCAGCTTCTGGATCAAGTGCAAGGAGATCCCTGCCCAACTTTACTGAGTAGTGAGTAAGGAATGGAGCATGTAAAACAAAAAACCCTGTTTCCCAAAATGCAATGGACCACTGTACTTCTTAAGCCTTGGAGAGCACACCTTTGTGAAGGTTGTGTCAAAAAAACCAAAATCACTTGGGGCCATTGCACACTGCGCGATTTACCTGCACGATGGGTGGCGTGGTCTGCGAGTAGGGCGACGCGACTCCATAAACAGCCTGGCAGGCCTGCCCTTGGTAGTAGATGGCTGGCTGGGACTGGGCTGGAGAATAGGGCGGCTGCACTGCTACGGTCTGCTGGCTGGAATCCCAGACTCCATAGCTCTGTCCTTGCACTGGGGCCGGCACCGGCAAGACCGCGACGCTCTGCTCCTGGTGGACCACCGGGTCGCCCTGCGTTACGTACTGCGGAGCGGACACCTCCAGGGTGCCTGCTGCTACGTGCTGAACGACGGGCACCGGCTGAGGGGCGGCCAGGGCCGGCTCGATCGTATGCCCGACCAAAGTCTGAGGGTGCTCGTAGGCGGCCGGGGAGCACATGGGGTCCATGCTTGGGGTGGGGAGAAGCACCTTTCCGGCATTGGGGTTGCTGGGGTCCACGTAGGCCTGCATGGGGTAGCCGGGCGGGTAGCCCATGAAGGTCTGGTGTGCAACGCTGTAGCCCAGGGAGTCGTAGGGAAGAGGGGAGGCCATCCCAAGGGTTTGCAACTGCTGCTGCTGCTGCTTCTGGGCCTCGCGCTGCGCAACCTCCTGCTCAAAGAGCTTCCGGCGTTCCTCCGTGGACAGCTTGTTGCGGTCCTTGATCCGGACTTTCTTCTTGGAGGTGGTGGCTGGTGTGTCGTATCTGGGGGAGAGGAGACGAAGGGAGTGTCAAACAATCCTGGCCTCCACGTTCCTAATGGTCTCCTGGTCTGCCCCGCAGAGGACCTTAAGGTCCATGAATAATAATAGTTTAGAGGTCCCGGGCCCTAAGGAAGTCAGACTATCAACTGACAGTAAGGACTGACATAACCCGAGACCAGGAAGAAGAGATGCTGGAGGAAGACTGGAAGAAATGTTTTTACTTATATTGGGAATTAGTGTAAAATTAATGAGCATTAGGAAAATGTTGGAATGAAAATATTTGGCTTTAGTAGAAATGATATAAGGAATTATGTACAAATAAATATTAAGTTTTAAGCTTTAAGGTATTTTATAGAAAGATAAGGTTAAAATAAATTAAGGTAAATTGAATGACAGAATATAGTGAAAGATGGAAAGGATTTGCTGAGTTAACTAATAGGTTAGAATGTTAAGACAAATTATTCAATAAAAATTGAGAAAGATGGAAAGAATTTGCTGAAACAAATAACTAAACTAGAATACAAAAAGGGAGGTGTGAGGAGGTCGATGAAACAAGTAAATGAAGGATGGAGATGTGGAATATTGGATGTGTGTGTTTTTTTATTGTTATTGGTGTATTGGTTTTTATGTATTTCTTTTTTTTCTTTTTTGATGTACTGTTATGTATGTTTTGTTAATTTTTTGTTCTCTCTTTTGCTTTTTTGTAATTTTTGAAACTTCTAATAAATATCATTAAAAATAAAAAAAAAGGAAGTCAGACTATCCTCCCCCAGGGCCAGGGCCTTCTCAGTGATGGCTCCGACCTGGTGGAATGCTCTGTCCCAGGACACTAGGGCCCTGTAGGATTGAACCTCTTCCGTCAGGCCTGTAAGACAGAGCTATTCTGCCTGGCCTTTAATTTGAATTCAGCCTGGTCTTTTATTTTCCTTCTCTTCCCCCCTCCCCCCCCCCTTTTATGAAGATCACCCGCTCTGAAACCCCACAGCTAATTTTCCCCTGGCCTCCTCGCTGGCCCAAGTAGGACTAATTCAGTCAGCTAGCCCTGGGGATTATCTAATGCTTATTAGATGGATTTCCCCTAAATTGATTTCTGAAATTTGAATTTTATTGTTATTCATGTTTTTATACTGTATTTTATGTTGCTTTTACAATTAAGTGTTTTAGACTTGTTGTTAGCCGCCCTGAGCCCGGTTTTTAAACCGGAAGGGCGGGGTATTAATAATAATAATAATAATAATAATAATAATAATAATAATTAGCTGCCACTGCTATGATCCCATGGCTATTAGCCTGGGGTAAGCAGGTAAATGCCAGCATGGCATTGTGGCTGGCTGTGAATTCATTATTATTATTATTATTATTATTATTATTATTATTATTATTATTGTTATTATTATTGTTATTATTAAAGTTTGCATACTGCCCTTCATCCGAGGATCTCAGGGCAGTTGGCAGCATAGAAATAGAAGTTAAAAAAACAAAATGCATAATAAAAGCAGGAACAAACCAAACCAATAACCCCCTGCCCAACACACACAGCTGAGGATTGGGGCCTTAGGCAAGACTTTAGGCTGCTGGATAAAGCCAAAGGGCCTGTCTAGTCTTGCATCATGTTCTTACAGTGGGTGCCTTGGTGTCTATGGGAAGCCTGAAATCAGGAACTGGCATCCTTTGGGAGTGTCAGGGAACTGGACAGGGCTCCCAAGCGATGCCGGAGAAGGGCCAAGCAGGGAGAGAGGGAACTCATCGGCTGGGGAAGGAAATCAGCGTAACACCAGGGATAAAGGGGGGCGGATGGGGGAATCGGAGAGGGGTCTCCAGGACTCTTCGGGGAGAGCACAGGTCCTCCTCTGCCCACACCCACCCTGCGCAGAAGATTTCCGCGCAGGGAGAGTAGGAGGAGACTTGGCGTCAAAGAGCTTCTGTGCTTTAAGAAGTTTAAGAAACGCCCACTGACGGATTCTGCTAGCGACTGAACAGCCACGAAGTGAAGGGCTGTCCAGCCAGGAAAGGTTTAACCAGGCTTACCTAGCCAGGAGTGGCGGCAACTTACGCACGAGCAACCCCATATAACCATTACAGGGAGGAAGAACAACATCATCACCATCACCATCAGGTGCTGAAATGAAACCAACTGCAGGAACAGGGACCTAGCCACTTTTAACTGCTTTGTTCAGATTCAATTTCACATTCATTTTTAATTGTCTTGTTACCTCCCTAAGCCTTGCAGAGGAGTGGAAAAATGGGAGGGATGGAGGAGATTTTCCCCTAATGTCTTTGCTGCAGCCCAGCCCAGGCAGAGATTCATTTTGCTCCTTGCCCTCTTCCGCTCTCAACTTGAAAATGGGTTCTCTTTTGCTACCAGCAACGCAAAGCAACCACGACCGATGCCAAAACAAACCCCAAACCAAATCACAAGTTCTTCATTTCCACTTCAACTTGGTGGGAAAACAAGCATTAAGCCAAGGAAAAGCACACTAAATGGTATTATTTGGAAAATGTGAGGACTTTTGTATAGTCATTGGCTTCTTAATCAGCTCCACTTGCTTTGCATTTCTGTTCAGGGAAGTTTTTAATGTGTGACATTTTAATGCATTTTTAATCTTTGTTGGAAGCCGCCCAGAGTGGAGGGAAACCCAGCCAGATGGGTGGGGTACAAATAATAAATTATTATTATTATTTTAAAATGTTGTCTGTTTATATTTCAAAAAGTATGTTGCAGAGACAATAAATATTCTTCTAGGCTTATGGAGACTCAGTAGTAAAAAACAACAACCACCCACCAAACTCTTCAAAAAAATATTTTTTTAAAAAATAAGGGGGGGGGGAGAGAGATATTGCTAATGCAAACAATGCAATTAGACATTAAGAAGAATTGGGAGTGGAAGAAAGGATGACCCATTGCGACCAAGGATGTGCATAAAAAACAGGATTCTGGACATGTTCAGAATCAGGGACCTGAGCATTGAGAGGTTTTAATAGTAAATTTCTAGGCCTTAACGGTTTGGAAAGACAAGTGTGAAAATAAATGGGCAATGCATGGTGAAATCTAAGCTTTGGAGGAAGGGAATGTGGGTAGGAAATAGAATTTACAGGGGCCCAGTCTCTTCGAGATCTCCTTGCCCATTCTCATGATTAACAGAACAAGCAGAATAAGTTGTGCTAAATAGGTCAACATCCATTTATAGCCCCAAACCAGGTTTTTTTAAAAAACAAAACAAAACCTGGGCAAAACAGATTTATTTCCTGTGCAATCAGTGCCCCAAGATTGAGGCAGCCTCATGTAAATAATATATTCAATGGTGACAAAAAGAATTCAAATTCAATATTATACCCAAAGTCAATAGCCCATTTTATCACAACTTGTTTAGTCGCTTCATCCTTTGTATACCATTCTAACAACAAATCATACATTTTTGATAACAATTTTACTTTGCTTTCTAATAATTCGGTTGAATCTTGGTCAAAACTGTGGAATGAAAGCTTAAAATTCACTGTTTGTATGGCCTTAAAAGAGAATGTAATGAAAACGATGTACGGGTGGTATTTGACACCAGTGAAACTGGCCAAAATGTATAGGATGAAGAATAAACTACGTTGGAAATGTAAAGAGAAAGACGGAGATTTTTATCATATGTGGTGGGAATGTGATAAAGTAAAAGCATTTTGGGAACTGATCTATAATGAGTTTTAAAAGATGTTCAGATATACCTTCCCCCAAAAAACCAGAAGCATTTTTGCTGGGTTTGATGGGAGAAGAAATTGAAAAGAAGATCAAAGACTATTTACGTACGGCACAACGGCGGCAATAACTTTATTAGCCCAAAGGTGGAAAATACAGGAACTACCAACGATTGAGGAGTGGCAGACGAAGATGATGGAATATGTGGAATTAGCCAAGGTGACAAGCAGATTCCGGAACCAAGCCGGCCAAAAATTTCAAAGATACTGGAGTAAATTGACTGAGTATATGAGTAATTATTGTAAAAATGTGAAGACACTAGCGGGATTGAAATAAATCCTGCAACGAAAAACTTGAAAACTTTCTAGACCAATGAGATAAGGATAAAAAGGTCAGAGGTTGAAGATAGAAAGTGTGATATAAAGACTTGAAAACAAAATACTAGCTGAAGGGATGGAGGGAAGTCACAAGCTCAGTAGAGCAAAGAGGCTTTTTTTGTTTGTTATTGATATGTTGGAAATATTGTGTTAAAAAAGAAATTAATAAAAATTATATGGGGGGGGGGATTGAGGGAGCCTCCATGCGGGGTGGAGTTATGAAAAGGCTGACATGTAGAGTTTGAAAAACCATAGTTTGGAAAGCCACATCAGACATCGCTGACCAATGTCTAGAATGGATCTTCAAACAAGATATTGCACAAAACAATAGATAAGCTTTGTTCATCAAGGCTGGGCTCTATGTGAGCCATTATTGATAGTCTTTGGAGAAGAAGCACAGATCATCTAATTAAACCACTCTCTGTTATTATCACTTGATGATTTCAAACCAGGAAGCTCAGAACCCCAAGCCTTTATCTGGAGACGTTTAAAAAGAAGAAAACAACTTGCCTGTCATCTGGTCGTTTGGTGCCTCGTTCATATGCCGACGGGGGTGACAAAGAATCTCTGCGTTTTTTCTTTTCCTTGCTCTGACTTTGCCTTTCGGGGTCTCGTTCTCTGCTCAGGTTTTTTGGGGCAGCGGCTGGGTCTCGGCCTGCTGACTCTCTCCCACGATCCGCTGTCAAAAACAGGCAGAAGTTGTTAGCGTGGCTTATATGTCTTTTTTTTAAAAAAAAAATATTTATTCCAATTTTAAAAATTACAAAAGAAAACACTAGATTAAACAGAAAAAACAAAACCATGAATACAGACAAGCAAGATTTAAAAAAAAAAAAAAAACAAAAAACAAAAAAAAACCAAAACAGAAAAATACAAGCAATTAAGAGGGGGAAAAAAGAAAAAGAAAAAGAAAAACAAATCAAACCTTCCCATAACTTATTTTCCATTTGCTTATTTCCTTGACCTCCTCACACCTCCCTTTTTTGTATTCTAGTTCAATTAGATATTTCAGCAAATCCTTTCCCTCTTTGTTTTTATCCCAATACTTTATCTTAACATAATGGGCTAGCGTGGCTTATATGTCAACCACCAGTGGTGAAAGATCTGCCCAGAAAAAAAAGATTCCCTAGATAAGATTTCCTAGCCACTTCAGGAAAGTTATCTGTACAGGGTACGATCCTGCCAAACTTAAGCCATTTTAAGTGCCAATTTCAGAATGCTAAACTCTTATTTGAATGAACTTTGTGCAATACTGAAGTGCGTAACACTGGGTGGATTGTTCCTGTTAGTATTTTAGATCTACAAGAGGATTTGATTTATTTTTTTAAAATCCTCATAATACAGCTCTACTTTTAAAATTCCTGTTTACCTGCTTAAGAAAACGACTGTGGTTCAGACATCATGATAAACCACAGCAAGCCTCGGGCTCACCTCATTCTCCTTTGGTGTAGCCACAAGGAGTTTGAAGGCTTTTGCTTCTGTTCTTGAATAACCTCAGCTTATCGTTTTGTCCATTTGAAGTGGGTTTGATTCAAACAAATCGTAGTTGAGATTTAGAGCAGCTTGTGAAGTAAGGACAAAAGGAGAAGCTGCAGTTAAATCTTTAAAAAGCTTACAAATGCCTTGCAGCTACATTGAAAAGGAACAGCACAGGCTTTAGCAAGTCTGAGGCTTGCTTCAGCTTGTTTCTATTATGATAAACCATGGTTTTGTGGTCAATTGATACTATAAAATACAGTGGTGCCTCGCAAGACGAAAAGAATCCGTTCTGCGATTCTCTTCGTCTAGCGGTTTCTTCATCTTGCGAAGCAAGCCCATTGATGGCTTAGCGGATTAGCGCTATTAGCGGCTTAGCAGATCAGCTGATAAGCGGCTTAGAAAAAGGGGGGGAAAGGAAAAAAACCCGCAGGAACTCGCAAGACATTTTCGTCTTGCGAACCAAGCCCATAGGGAAATTCGTTTTGCGAAGTGCCTCCAAAACGGAAAACCCTTTCGTCTAGCGGGTTTTCCGTCTTGCGAGGCGTTCGTCTTGCGGGGCACCACTGTATTTTGTTTTAACTCAAGTTTGATTCCCAGGCTCCTGCCTCCATTTAGGCCACGAAGCCTCAACTTTTTGGGCAGAACTTGCAGATCTGAAGCTGCGATAAACTGGAGGTACGCTTGCAGTATTTCTTTGTTGTTGTTGTTTAGTCGTGTCGGCCTCTTCGTGACCCCCTGGACCAGAGCACACCAGGCACTCCTGTCTTCCATTGCCTCCCGCAGTTTGGTCAAACTCATGTTCATATCTTTGAGAACACTGTCCAACCATCTCGTCTTCTGTTGTCCCCTTCTCCTTGTGCATCTTTCCCAACATCAGGGTCTTTTCCAGGGAGTCTTCTCTTCTCAGGAGGTGGCCAAAGTACTGGAGCCTCAGCTTCAGGATCTGTCCTTCCAGTGAGCACTCAGGGCTGATTTCCTTCAGAATGGATCGGTTTGATCTTCTTGCAGTCCATGGGACTCTCAAGAGTCTCCTCCAGCACCAGAATTCAAAAGCATCCATTCTTCGGCGATCAGCCTTCTTTATGGTCCAGCTCTCACTTCCATACATCACCGCTGGGAAAACCATGGCTTTAACTATATGGACCTTTGTTGGAAAGCAGTATTTCTGATCCTAGCCTAATTACAGACTATGCAGAAAGTCTCTAAACCTGGGGAATTCAACACTATGCCATTAACTTCTTTGTTCTGCCCCAAATAATCATTTGTAGACTGGCAGCCCTCATGGACCTGCACTCCAAAGTAGAATATTGTTCTCAGTGTGGAAAAGCGAGAAATGTATGTGTGTGGGAGAGACAGCAACCAACCCAAGGAACTCGCAGAGCAATTCTGTGCATGTCAATAATCCAGATGTCGATAATATTTAGTTCCAAGTAAAGGGGCAAAGGATTGAGCAAGGGTTTTAACAATCAACACACACTTCGTTGGCTCTTGGGAGTTGCTTCACCCACAACAGTTTTCTTTATTAAGAGACTGAGTTATGAAATCAGGAAGACCCTGGTGCAAATGTCACCTCCGCTGTGAATTCACTATGTGACCTTTGGGCAAGTCATAGCTTTCGTTCCTCTCCTTGACCCCCCTGAATCTGATCTGAAACATGGAGATAATACTGATCTTTTTTTTTTTTCCATATAATTTTTATTATTAAACATAAAACAAGACAAACGACAACAACAACGAAAAATAATATATATATATATACAGTAGTTTCACATCATTTTCATCACTACATTTTCTTTCATACTTCCCTCAGCTGTCCCGTAAATCATCCGTATTCATCACTTTCATTACGCATTCCTCAATCTTGTATTGACATTATTTATCTCTTTTCCTCCTATTCCCTTTAATCAATACTTATTACTTTTTTACAGTGCTTCTTTAAATCCCTTAAGCGTCATCTTTCCTTTACTTAAACATTCCAGATACTCTACATATTTCTCCCAGTCCCCGATGAATTTTTGGTCTCTTAAGTATCTAATCTTTCCTGTCAATTTATCTAACTCTGCGTATTCTAACAATTTTGTTCTCCAATCCTCTATGGTCGGTATTTCCTGTTGTCTCCATCTCTGGGCCAATACCACTCTTGCGGCTGTGATTGCATATCTAAAGAATTTGCAGTCTTCCTTTTTTATTTCCTTTCCTATTAGTCCTAGTAAAAAGACTTCTGGCTCCTTTCTGAACGTATACTTTAAGATCTTCTTTAACTCATTGTATATTTTCTCCCAGAAGTCTTTCACCTTCCCACAGCCCCACCACATGTGATAGAAAGTACCCTCCTTATCCTTACACTTCCAGCATCTATTGCATGTCTTATACATCTTCGCCAATTTCACCGGTGTCATATACCATCTATAAAACATCTTCATCGTGTTCTCTTTTAACGTCATACATGCCGTGAATTTTAAGCCCTCCTTCCATAATTTTTCCCATTCCTCAAATTGTATATTGTGGCCCACATCCTTTGCCCAACTAATCATTACCGACTTAACTTCTTCATCTACCAGATTCCAATCCAATAACAGTTTATACATTTTTGATAAATTTTTCGTATCATTACCTATAATCTCGCTTTGAAATAACGATTCTTTATCCATGAAACCTCGTTCTTTACTGTCTTTCTTAAACACCTCATTCATTTGGAAATAGTGCATCCAGTCATAAACATATTCCTTCACCTGCTCATACGGTTTTATTTTCCACTTTTCCCCTTCTTTATATAACAGTTGGTCATATGTTATCCATTTACTTCCCATATTTAATCTCTTTATACTCTTTGCTTCTAAGGGTGAAAACCAGCGTGGTGTTCTAAGTTCTAATAGATTTTTATATCTATCCCAGACCTCAATTAAGGGACCTCGGAATATGTGGTTCTCAAAGCCCTTATGGACTCTCTTTTTTTCATGCCATAAATAAGCATGCCACCCAAATCTGTTGTTGAATCCCTCCAAATCCAACAGTTCGTTATTCTTCAATTTGATCCACTCTTTCGTCCAGCAAAGACATGAGGCCTCGTAATACAGTTTCAGATCTGGCAGGGCAAAACCTCCTCTTTCTTTTGAGTCTGTTAGCAATTTAAATTTGATTCTCGGTTTTTTGCCCTGCCAGATGTATTTTGAGATCACTCTTCGCCACTCCTTAAAGATCTTAGTTCCCTTAATTATGGGGATAGTCTGAAATAGGAACAGTAATTTTGGGAGCACGTTCATTTTGATTGTAGAGATCCTTCCCCAAAATGACAACTTCAATTTTGCCCACACCTCCAAGTCCTTTTTGATTCCCTTCCAAGCTGGTTCGTAGTTGTTTTTATATAAATCTATATTTTTGGGAGTTATCCAAATACCCAGATATTTTACCTTTTTGACCACCTCTATTTGGGTTAATTGTTGCATTGCTTCTATTTGGTCTTGGTCCATATTTTTTACTATTATTTTTGTTTTTTTCTTGTTGAGTTTAAAGCCTGCCAAATTTCCAAACTGTTCCATTTCCTCCAAAACTGCTTTTGTCATACTTGTTGGTTCCTCAATCATTATAACCAAGTCATCTGTGAATGCTTTGGTCTTATACTCATTCTGGCCGATTGTCACTCCCTTTATATCCTTATTTTGTCTGATCGAATTCAAAAGAACCTCTAATACCGTTATGAAAAGTAACGGCGAGAGAGGGCATCCCTGCCTCGTTCCCTTTTGTATCCTTATTCCTTCTGTAACCACATTATTTATAATCAGTTTAGCTTTCTGATCTGTGTAGATAGCTCTAACTCCCTTAAGAAAGTCTTCGCCTATCTCCATGTATTCTAGGTTTCTCAACATAAAGTCCCATATTATATTGTCGAATGCCTTCTCGGCATCGACAAAAATCATTGCGGCTCTTTTATCAATCCTATCAGACAGGTATTCCATCACGTTAACTATATATCTTATGTTGTCTTTCATCTGTCTGTTTGGTAAGAAGCCGGCCTGGTCTTTATGTATGATTTCTGACAGAATCTTTTTCAGCCTCTTTGCAAGAATTACAGCAAATATCTTGTAATCTAGGTTTAGGAGTGAAATCGGCCTATAGGTTTTGACATGGGTTAGGTCTGAGTCCTGTTTTGGGATGAATGTAATGTACGCCTCCTTCCATGTTTCCGGGATTTCTCCTTCTTTTAGAATATTGTTCATCACTTCCTTCAATGGTGTTATCAAAATTGGTTCCATTTCTTTGTAGTAACAGGCAGTGAATCCATCCGGCCCTGGAGCTTTCCCCCTTTTTAACTCTTTAATCACCTCTTTTATCTCTGCTATATCAATTGGAGTATTCAGTTGCTCTCTTTTTTCAGTCGGGATCTTTTGTATCTTTTTCTCTTTCAAGTATCTCTCTATTTTCCTCGAGTTGTTTCTTTCTGTATTTTTATATAGTCTTTTATAATAGTCCAAGAATCCCTTTCTTATTTCCTTCGGGTTGGTAATCTCTTCTCCTTCTATTGTGATCTTATTTATTGTATTCTGTTCTTTCCTTTTTTTTAATTGCCATGCGAGCCATTTTCCTGATTTATTCGCAAATTCAAAATTTCTTTGTCTCAACTTCTTTATATTCCACTCTACTTCTCTATTTATTATAATGGCGAACTGTGATTGTAAAATTTTAATCTTTTCTTTTATCTCCAAATTGTTTGGTTTCTTAATTATTATTTTTTTGTTCATTATCCATACTGTTCAATACTGTTCAATACTGATCTACCATACAGAAGTGAGCCAAAAGAATCACACTAAGGTAATTTATATGGAGTGCTTTCAACACCGTCAATCGTAAATCATTATTTAAGTCTCGTCTGTACACCTGAAGGCAAGCTACGTTAGCTCATGTATTTAAATATCTAACAAAATGCATATACCATTTGATTGTACAGAAACCCCTAAATGGATTACAAAATAACCCTAATGTTAAAATTTTCAGTAAAAGACAAAGTTTAAAAGTTTTTTTTTAAAAAAAATACGATAACCAAGAATTGGCTAAAAATCGGTTAAAATACTTGCCAAATTCTACGTAGCTGCATAGGCTTGCCTAAACAAAGATCTTTCTAGGTCCCCCCCCCCTAAAAAAAGAGTACAGAGAAGATACCTGACTGATGCTGATATCTTTTATTTAACAAAATCTATATAAGGATTTATGGGACGTGGGTGGAGCTGTGGTCTAAACCACAGAGCCATGGGCTTGCCGATCAGAAGGTTGGCGGTTCAAATCCCCGTAATGGGGTGAGCTCCCGTTGCTCGGTCCCTGCTCCTGCCCACCTAGCAGTTCGAAAGCACGTCAAAGTGCAAGTAGATAAATAGGTACCACTCCGACGGGAAGGTAAACAGCGTTTCCGTGCGCTGCTCTGATTCGCCAATGCAGCTTAGTCGTGCTGGCCACATGACCCGGAAGCTGTCTGCGGACAAATGGCAGCTCCCTCGGCCTATAGAGCGAGATGAGCGCCACAACCCCAGAGTCGTTCGCGACTGGACCTGATGGTCAGGCGTACCTTTACCTTTATATAAGGATTTATATTAAAATGTAGGGAGATCTTGACTTGCAAGGAACACTGAGAAAAGGCAATTACTTTTTGCTCCTGCTAAGGAACAAGTTCTGATTAACACCAGAGCTTGAACCACCTCTAAGCCTGTCCTCTTCCCAGGTCTCAGAGAAGTCTTCCGTGGTCAAGCAAGGCTATGCTGTTTCAGTAGAGAGGAAGAGAGCAACGAAGGAAGAGAAGGATACAACAAAGGAGCATCCCTAAAAAGTCATGCAGCGCTACTGAATCACAGAGTGCTTTTAAGGAAGTTCTACTCAAGAGTCCCAGAGGATTATGCTCTGACGGGGGCTGGCTTTCCGTGCAATGTTTTTGTAATCAATGGCCTTCTTCTCAACCTGATCAATACCCAAAGAAGGGCACCCACAAGTACTTACCAGTGGTCTCCTTTTCCGCTTGGCTCTTCTTCGGGATCCTGTACACCTCCTGCAAAAACAAGTCACAGAAACTAAGTCAGGTACGGTGGCTGACTTAGGCCAAATTCATACGCACAGGGCACATGAAGGAATGACAACTACAGAATCCTGAGCAATTCCTCCAAGATATTTAAAGACCATGAATGCATCCTAGTGATCCTTCAAGCCATGGCTTGGGGAAACTGCAAATGAACCAAAAGCTTTAGCGGATGCCCCTCCAGCTGCCTCCGCTCTTGCACTATAGTTTGGACATAATGGAAAACCATGGTTTGGATGGCGATTGGCCAGAATTACAGCCCCTACCCTGTATCAAAGAAAGAGAGAGGGAGGGAGGGAGGGGGAAGAAGGAAGAAGCTAAAGGCCATGGCTTGTTCACAATTTTATGACCTTTTGAAGTGCTGTGTCTCCCAATGCTTTCCACTGTTCAGGATATATTTGTTTCTTGCTTTTAAGTAATAATTTATAATTATATTGTAATTGGGCTACCTCAGCTTTATTCTGACATTCCTTATCAAACCAAGTCTGTCTTTTAAACTTTTTGTTTTTTATCACACTAGTTGTGGTCATCAGTGGGTGCATTCGGTTGATTATGTTCTCATAAAGTCCGATTATGCTTCCTGTTTCTATCAACATTTCCCCCTTTAATAAAGCAAATTCATGGGAATCCAGGATCTGAATCATTTTTTCTTGGACCTGTGCATTCCATTTTAACCTTCTATTTCCAAGTATCAGATATTCCGTTTCATCCAATAATTTAGGAAAGGCAGGAGAAACGAATGATGTCAGAGATAAGTATTTTTATGACCTATACATTGGTGCAGACATGGGGGATCCTGAGGGCTATATTCCGTTCTTTCAGAGGTGGGACGAGAGGCAAAAGCGAGTGGAGGAACTGAAATTATATCCATGTACAGTAGGCTAGGTTTTACACACACTCATACACCCCTTTCTATCCCCGATCTAGGGGAACAAGAGGCATAGCTCAAACATGTAATTCAACTAGGAAAAAGCAGAGCTGTGGCCTGGGAAGGGTTCTGGGGGTCAGATAGGTTGCATTCACCCCCTGGGCCTGAGGTTAAGGTCCATCTGATTTCATTAAGAGTTAGGTGAACTGTTGTCAAGGGGGATGAAACTGTGCTCATTTGTCACCCAAAGGCACCAGTGACCCTCATCTCAGCTTTTGCAATTAAACCAGAATGCGGCAGCTAGACTGGTGACTGGGAGTGGCTGCCAAGACCATATAACACCGGTCCTGAAAGATCTTCATTGGCTCCCAGTATGTTTCCGAGCACAATTCAAAGTGCTGGTGCTGACCTTTCAAGCCCGAAACGGCCTCGGTCCAGTATACCTGAAGGAGCGTCTCCACCCCCATCATCCATACCTGAAGGAGCGTCTCCACCCCCATCATCCAGCCCGGACACTGAGGTCCAGCTCCGAGGGCCTTCTGGTGATTACCTCCCTGAGAGAAGTGAGGTTACAGGGAACCAGGCAGAGGGCCTTCTCGGTAGTGGCGCCTGCCCTGTGGAATGCCCTCCCAGGAGATGTCAAGGCAATAAACAACTATTTTACTTTTAAAAGACAACTGAAGGCAGCCCTGTTTAGGGAGGTTTTTAATGTCTGACGCTGTATTGTTTTTAATAATCGGCTGGAAGCCGCCCAGAGTGGCTGGGGAAACTCAGCTAGGTGGGTGGGGTATAAATAAATTATTATTATTATTATTATTATTATTATTATTATTATTATTATTATTTGTTCATTTGCTGGAGCAGACACAGAGGACCATTATCATACCTAGATTTGGAAGTGACCAAACTTGTGGGCTCCCCAAATTTCAAGGGCTGAACAGAGGGAACAGCAAATTACTGTCTATGTAAGCCCTTTCTTTGTACAGTGGTGCCCCGCAAGACAAACGCCTCGCAAGACGGAAAACCTGCTAGACGAAAGGGTTTTCCGTTTTGGAGGCGCTTTGCAAAACGAATTTCCCTATGGGCTTGCTTCACAAGACAAAATGTCTTGCGAGTTCCTGCGGGTGTTTTCCCCTCTCCCCCCCTTTTCCTAAGCCGCTAAGCCGCTTATCAGCTGATCCGCTAAAAGCCGCTAAACCGCTAATAGCGCTAATCCGCTAAGCTGTCAATGGGCTTGCTTCGCAAGATGAAAAAACCGCTATACGAAGAGCCTCACGGAACGGATTAATTTCGTCTTGTGAGGCACCACTGTACTTATTTTATCCCTATACTCTACCCCCTATGCTCAACAGCAAGGAAGTATAGGGCAGGGTTAAGGATTGGGGGGCGGGAGGGAAGAGAGGGCGCTTGAATGTAACATTAAATTAGTACTGGATTTGTTGTTAGCAGACAGAGGATCATTTGTTGTCCTTTAAAAACCAAAGCGAGCAGGCAGGTGGTGATCTCCTCTGAGCCTCAGAGAAAAGGGTTAAAGAGAACAAAGTCAAGAGTCATTAATTGTAAAATTAAAACAGAAAATTAAAGCTTTCCTCAGGGAGGCTTGCCTGGTGCCTTCATTACATATCTCTAGGCGCCAGGCAAATGCTTTTCTCTTTAACCAGACGTTTGGCTGATTAGCATTCTATGTCCTTTTTGTGTTTGTGGGGAGGGTTATTGGTTTGTGTTTTTATTATGTATTTCATTTTCATTATATGTATTTATTATATATATATATCTTTATGTTGTGAATCACCTTGAGATCTTTAGATGATGGATGGTATACAAATCAAATCAAATAATAAAGCTGAACAATTTTGAACAGAAGGAGGAAATGGGAGATTGCTGGCATTAGCTTGGAGAAAACTGAATGGAAGAAAGCAAGGCTACACAGCACACTGTGTCAACCATTTTAGTTTTGAGATGACTAGTTAGGGCTACATCAGCAGCAATCAGTGTGTGTGGCATTTTACAAAGTGCAAGAACAGAACCCTGATGCAGGGATTGAAAAGACTTTACAGTCTCTAATTTGGTACCTGAAGAAGTGTGCATGCATGCACACGAAAGCTTATACCAAGAACAAACTTAATTGGTCTAGCTGTGGGTTAAACCACAGAGCCTAGGGCTTGCTGATCAGAAGGTCGGCAGTTCGAATCCCCGCAACAGGATGAGCTCCCGTTGCTTGGTCCCTGCAAATAGATAAATAGGTACCACTCTGGCGGGAAGGTAAATGGCGTTTCCGTGTGCCGCTCTGGTTCGCCAGAAGCAGCTTAGTCATGCTGGCCACATGATCCGGAACCTGTACGCCGGTTCTCTCGGCCAGTAAAGCGAGATGAGCACCACAACCCCAGAGTCGGCCACGACTGGACCTTTACCTTTAAGGTGCTACTGGACAATTTTTTAATTTATTTTGACAAAGAAGAGTGTGCACCTATTTCCGTTTCCCTAGAAACAGGTGGTCCATACAGATGTTGTTGGACCAGTTCCAGGCAATGGTCCAGGAAGGATGGAAGTTGTACACCAACAACATCTGAAAGCAGACAGGTTCCACAAGAACAGATCACAGCCACGTTCTTCAACCAGGGCAAGAAGACACCAGATCTTCCCTGGCTAAGCTGTTGAGGGGCTCAAAACCCAACTTTTGATGGTACCTTCCTTCTTAGAAGATATCAGCTGCAGCCCCTCTTGAGCAAAGGTGGCCGCAAAGGGGAAGGCCTCTAACACATCTTCTCTTTCTCTAAGTTTGCCGGTTCAGAATTGATGCTTCACGTGTTACAGCTGATGGCCAAGCAATGTGTGGGGTTTTGCTTCTGACACAGCAGCTACTAGGGTGAGTAGAAACGGCTGTCAGGTCTTATTCAGCCAGTGATCTGCCGGTTGGTCACCCATGGTCACCTAGGACAGGTGTGGAAACCTTTGGTCCTCCAGATGTTTTTGGACTGCAACTACCACTTGCCCCCAAATGGTATGGTCAGGGATGATGGGACTTGTAGTCATGCAATTATCTGGAGGGACACAGGCTCCCCATCTATGCGCCAGGAGGTTGTTGAGACAGGGTGGTCAACAGCCCACACAGTCCAGCATCCTGTTTTCACAGTGGCCAACCAGATGCCCATGGAAAGGCTGCAAAGGCAGGACCTCAGCACTCTCCCCACTTTGTACAGTGGTGCCCCGCAAGACGAATGCCTCGCAAGACGGAAAACCCGCTAGACGAAAGGGTTTTCCGTTTTGGAGGTGCTTCGCAAAACGAATTTCCTATGGGCTTGCTTCGCAAGACGAAAATGTCTTGCGAGTTCCTGTGGGTTTTTTTCCCTTTTCCCCTCCTTTTTCTAAGCCGCTAAGCCGCTTATCAGCTGATCCTCTAAGCCGCTTATCAGCTGATCCGCTAAGCCGCTAATAGTGCTAATCCGCTAATGGGCTTGCTTCGCAAGACGAAAAGACTCGCAGAACAGATTCTTTTCGTCTTGCGAGGCACCACTGTAATTTCCAGCAACTGGTATACAGATGCATAATACCTCTAACCATGGAAGAACAGAATAGACTTTATGGCTAGCAGGCACAGATAGAATTGTCAGTACGCCTTTGAGCCGGTGCCAGCAACTGGGCTCAGTAACTGGTTCTGCCACAACTGGGCTAGGTGACTGGAGCACTTCCAGAGAACTTCCAATCCTGGAAAGCAGGTCTCAGTGCACTGGACTCACAACTGTGCATTGTGAGCACCAACCTTGGCAGAGTATAAACAACGCGGAAGCCTGCTGTGAAGCATAACTTCTTTTATTTCTAATAGCTACTACAAACTAAGAACTAAAGAGCTACTGGCTTGCATGAGCTCCCACGCAGCCATCTCATCACTACATAGATAACACACAGACTCCACACAGAGTCAGGCAGTAACGGAAGAAGCGAAGAGCAGTTTCCGCCCCCTCCTTTCTGAAAACATCCTATGAGATTCTCGCAATGGGAGGGGGTGAAAATATCAACATTCTCCCCCTTTTCATACCAGCCGTTGCAGAATCTAACACATTTGCAATCTATGTACATACACAGCCATTGGTTCCCTGTTAACAACTTTGGTTAGTGCATCAGCAGGTACAGTGGTGCCCCGCAAGACGAACGCCTCGCAAGATGGAAAACCCGCTAGACGAAAGGGTTTTCCGTTTTGGAGGCGCTTCGCAAAACGAATTTCCCTATGGGCTTGCTTCGCAAGACGAAAATGTCTTGCGACTTCCTGCGGGGTTTTCCCCCCTTTCCTCCCCTTTTCCTAAGCCCTAAGCCGCTTATCAGCTGATCCGCTATTAGCCGCTAGACCGCTAATAGTGCTAATCCGCTAAGCTGTCAATGGGCTTGCTTCGCAAGACGAAAAAAACGCTATACGAAGAGCCTCACGGAACGGATTAATTTCGTCTTGCGAGGCACCACTGTATTTCTTTCCCTGGCCTATAGGACACTTTCACATGAATTTGTCTAGTCCTCTTTTAAAGCCATACAAGTTCCCAGGTGTAAGGAAATCTTTGCCTAAAAAGATACGCCTTGCACAGCAATGTATTTATTACCTTTGACCACTTTTATCTGGAGCTAGGGACACAGGTGGCACTGTGGGTTAAACCACAGAGCCTAGGACTTGCCGATCAGAAGGTTGGCGGTTTAAATCCCCGCGACGGGGTGAGCTCCCGTTGCTCGGTCCCTGCTCCTGCCAACCTAGCAGTTCGAAAGCACGTTAAAGTGCAAGTAGATAAATAGGTACCACTCGGGCGGGAAGGTAAACGGCGTTTCCATGTGCTGCTCTGGTTCACCAGAAGCGGCTTAGTCATGCTGGCCACATGACCTAGAAGCCATACGCCGGCTCCCTCGGCCAGTAAAGCGAGATGAGCGCCGCAACCCCAGAGGCGGTCACGACTGGACCTAATGGTCAGGGGTCCCTTTACCTTTACCTTTACCTGGAGTTAGCAGCCATCACTTCGTAACCGTAGGACTTCACAGTTCATAGAACTGTAAAAGACCACAAGGGTTATCTAGCTCAACCCCCGTAATGCAGGATTCTTTTTGCCCACTGGGGGGCTCAAACGCACAACCGTGAGATTAAGGGTCTCACACTCTACTGACTGAGCTATCCAATTGTTGTAACGGGCATGGAAATAGACACCGTCTAACTGGATCTAACCAGATAAATTCATCCAGTCCAAAGTGGCTTGGAGCGATTTGTCTTCCATCACAGGAACCTGCCTGAACCTTGTGGTCACCTTCTTCCGCATCTCTCCCTGCCATCTCAAGTTAGACAAGTGGTGACTGGAAGGAAGGCCTTTGTAGCCTTGGTACTCAGCAATATTGCACAAGACAACTTTATAGGTTCCACCTTGGTTTCCTCGTCAGTTTCACGTTTACATTTAGTTTTTATTTATTTTGACTTGTGCTTTTTAAAGAACTCTTCTTTCCTCGGCTTTTTAAGCAACTTTTGGATTATTTGTGCCTCTTCCTATCTGTGGCATTCATCTTAGTTTACTCGATTACAGTTGGTTTAACTAAACTCCAACCTTCCTAAAGAGACACAATATTCCCCTTCCCTTTGACTAATCCCCTTGTTTATTTATTTTTTTACCAATTCCCATTCTAGAAGTTAAATGTCTGTATTAGACTGTCTGGGCAATTTCCACCACTCACGTGTGTGGAATCAAAGGTCCTTTCACTTCTGTGTAGGGCCTGATAGACCGGAAGACTTGTTTAGCTTCCCCACCAGACGTTTCATGACGTTGTTTTACATATCTAGTTGCCATGCAGTATAGAAACTATTTTTATTTTTATTTTTTTGGAGAAAAACAAGCCTAAAGCCAACTTGGACTTAATTAATGCCACTTTCCTTCAGCGGTTCTCAACCTGTGGGTCCCCAGATGTTGCTGGACTACAACTCCCATCATCCCTGAGCTCTGGCCTTGCTAGCTAGGGGTGATGGGAGTTGTAGTTCAACAACATCTGCTTTAGATCCCGGCCTCTTTCTGTGCCATGACTCAAGCTGACCTTTACCTGGTCTGAGGAAACTTTGAAATCAGCCACTGTGCCAGGACAGCGGTAAACTGAGTGGAGATGCCTTATAGCGGGATATGCTTTTTCTCTTGGAATTTCTACCCACAGTAGTTTCGGGGAAGAGTTTCTTTCAGGATTCCTAAATTTATTTAACACTCTGCACCTTTTCCCGCAATAAGCAATACCATTTTCGATGCAGGCTACTCTTTCATTTCTATAGATTATACACCCAGGGATGACTGCTCAATAGGTTTCTCATTTGACCACTTTTCAAACCCACTTTCAAAACCCTGCAGTTTCAACCGGGCTACCATGTGTATGTCTACTCAGAAGCAAGTCACACTGAGTTTGATGGGCCTTATTCCTACGTAAAATGCACAGACTGCTGCCTAATTCACCAGTACAGTGGTACCTTGGGTTAACAACTTAATTCGTTCTGGAAGTCCGTTCTTAACCTGAAACTGTTCTTAACCTGAAGCACCACTTTAGCTAATGGGGCCTTCTGCTGCTGCCGCAGCACGATTTCTGTTCTCATCCTGAAGCAAAGCTCTTAACCCGAGGTACTATTTCTGAGTTAGCGGAGTCTGTAACCTGAAGCATCTGTAACCTGATGCGTATGTAACCCGAGGTAACCGAGGTATTGGCTTTCTAGCTTCCTGCATTTGCTTCTACATTCCATCTCCCTTTAAATACCCTTTTGCGTTCCTTTGTCAATTTGGGCTTTAAAAAACCCACCACTTGGCTCTATAATTTATGCACGCCTATTCACATTTTCTGCCCAATGACTGCTCAAAGCGCTGCCTCAATCACAGTACTGCCAGCAGCCATTTCAACAATCTTGCCTTGCCCAATCCCCACTCACACACTGCATATTACACCAAATGTGTAAACTGGAAAGATCAGGCTGTTTATGAGGATGAGCAATGCCACATGTTAGCAAACTCAAAGCAACTCTGGGATGAGGATTTGTTTGTTAAGATTTTATTTAATGGCCCTTAAAATTCCACTGCACGTAATATTACACATGTCAATTAAATACTGTTATCTGCTCTGAGCTTTGGGGAACGTGATTAAATCTAAACCAATTAAACAAATGAAAACTGTTGACGGGAAAACCAGTTTACAGTGGTGCCTCGCAAGACAAAATTAATCCATTCCGTGAGGCTCTTCGTATAGCTGTTTTTTCGTCTTGCGAAGCAAGCCCATTGACAGCTTAGTGGATTAGCGCTATTAGCGGCTTTTAGCGGATCAGCTGATAAGCAGTTTATCAGCGGATCAGCTGATAAGCGGCTTAGGGCTTAGGAAAAGGGGAAAAAAGGGAAAAACCCCTGCAGGAACTCGCAAGACATTTTCGTCTTGCTAAGCAAGCCCATAGGGAAATTCGTTTTGCGAAGCGCCTCCAAAACGGAAAACCCTTTCGTCTAGCGGGTTTTCCGTCTTGCGAGGCGTTCGTCTTGCGGGGCACCACTGTACGCTTGTATTTGTAATGCAGACATGATTACTTTTCTGCTCTGTGTCCTCATCAGAAACAACTTATACCTCCTCACTATAAAGGACAACTACTAGTCAGCTGGGATGCAAGCCAAGGCAACTTGTCTTTATTTTTGGACATAGAAGCATCCACAAAACATTTAACATAACAGAAAACCCAAGAGGGAAACATCGAACATTTTAGCTTTATACATTAACCTTATTATTTAAATCTGGAGTGACTGCTTAAGAATTATTACAAATAAAAGCAAAGGCTCCAATATAGACTGTCTCCATGTGACCTATGTGGTTATCCTGTTTTCCTAAATTTCTGAAACAAAGCCCAGAGAGAGGTCTAAGCAATAAACTCCTCCTTCTGCCTCACTATTGTTGCTGAAAGGCCAAATAATAATACCTTGCAGTAGTATTGAAGGCTGCGGAAACTGTATGAAGGCTGAAAAAATTACTGTTTGAAAATAAACTTAAAAAACTTAGTACGAAAAAAGGGAGGGGAATCCTTTGGCCACGTGGAGAAAATGTCTCCCACTCCCCCGGGGGGAAATGAAAGATTACTCTGCAAAATGAGACACACCCATAGTGCAGGGTAGGCGAGTGAATTTATAAATCCTATTTTCTTCCTTATTTATTATTTTCTTCCTCCACACCCAACATGCTTAGCAGCCTCCTTCTGACAGCTATGAGGACTGGGATATATTTAGATCGCCATTAACACAAAGCCAGGGTTTGTGTGTTATTTATTTACATCATATGCTCTTCATGCTTTCTTCATTCTACGGTTCTTCCCCCCACTCCCCACCTATTCAACTGGTTTGCACCATAAACAACAACAACAAAAGACATCTTATCTTTGGCACAAGCCATACAAAACCTTAGCACACAGGAGCTACAAACTAGTTTTTAGCTTATAGATAAAACAGAAACACACAGGGCATGGCTCAATGCTAAAGTAATACACAGGTATGGGAGAAGGAGTTGGAAAACTGCCTTCACTTTTCCATGTTTTCCTGAAACATTCCTGAATGTTTCATTTCCTGAAACATTTCCTGAAACATTCATGTTTTCCTGAAACATTCCTGGGTCTTGGAAAGGCTGCTCAACAGAACAGTCTTTGCATTGTCTTTCAGCCCAAACTACTGCCTTTCTCCCCTATGTATACTTTCCAGTTTCAGATCTGTCTTACAACAGCCACCTAAGAGAGTACGAAGCCGTATAAAAATCCATATGGATTTCTGTAGAAATATGCTAAAAGCTTGCTCCACTAGTCAGTAGACAAGGTATTTGCTTTGTCCCCAACAACAGCAATGAGCTGTTTTGCTATTTAAGCTCTTCCCACTTACACACCTCTCTCATAACATTTTAAAGCAGGCTTCCTCAACCTCGGCCCTCCAGATGTTTTGAGACTACTATTCCCACCATCCCTGACCACTGGCCCTGCTAGCTAGGGATCACGGGAGTTGTAGGCCAAAAACATCTGGAGGGCCGAGGCTGAGAATGCCTGTTTTAAAGGCTTGAAATTCTGGGGTGCAACACTAGTCAATCTCTGGCTCGTCTAACAAAAGAGTATTGGGATTTTAAAAAAAAGAATGAGAAGTTCTTGTAAACTTTTACAAGAACTGGAAGTCGGGAGCCCCTCAAGCTTCCTAAATAAAAGATGAACAAATAACATCCTTTAAAGACCCTCACCATTTTAACCAGGAAGTGTTAGTATTAAATGGGCCCAGACCAGTTCAACATGGGCTGGTGGGACAAATTCCATGGCATAAGAATTTAGGCTGCCAGAGACAGCCCCGAAATGGGGCCCATGCCTTAAACACTGTTATGCCACACATGTTCAAGGGATTATAATGCTAACACACAGCAACTTGCCCATAAAGCAGTTTAACAGCTCCAGATTTGTCCTTCCTGCTTGTGCCTTTAATGTATCTTAAGAGCAAATAGCATGACCTGGGATAGCTATGACTATAACCATAACCTAGGCCATAACCCTTCCACTCAAGCATCACTGCACAGCCCCCCATGTGGAATGTCAGCACAGCCAACGGCTGCGAGGAGTTGCCATATCGGCCAACTGAAAGCAACTAAGTGGAGGAAGGGAATGGGAAGGGTGTGCAGTAAATGGACCAAAATGGGGGCAGAGAGAGCCAATTACTGCCTATGAAACCATTTTTACAAAGAAACCTATAATCCCTAAGCCGTTACCAGACCAGTAAAAACAACCGGCACATCTGAAGCAAAGCATAAATCCAATATATGACTAATGAGGACTAAAACGCCACTTCTGTGTTTCTAGTTCAAAGAGTAAAAAGAAAAAAAGAGACCTTGAAATGCCCCAAAAATGGCTGCCCCTTGAGGAAGTTCTAACTTCCAGGTTGCTGTTAACTCTGATCTCTTCCTAAAGCATCCCTACATACCTGCATGAGTAACTGCGCACACAGCACGAAACTAGCCTCAAGGAGACAGGCTGAACTAATCCAGGGCCAGCCTTACTCCGGCCACAGTGATGTACTTCCAAGTTCCCCCTATAAATAAGAACCAGAGCTGCTAACAGCCTAATTACCACGCTACTACCTACAGACTGATTAAATTGGTCCTCATGCTGAGTTGAAAGCATAATTTCCTGATCCATCAAATTATTCCAGTGAAAGAGGTGAACACCTCACATGGTTTGTGGCCACAGATGCCCACCGGTTTGTCATTCAAATCCTGAGGGGTGGACAGCAATGGAACCATTATCCATCATACCTTAAGAGATGTTGTGATTCCCTCCCCGACAATGCCTCAAAGTTTCATCTGTCCTTCCTGGGGCACTTACCTGTTTTTCTCCTATGCCCAACGGCGCACTGGTCAAATGGCAGGTCTCCATGCGAGCTAAACGAAGCGCTATGCTGGTTTTTAGCCATTTCCTGTTGCGTCTCTATCCCAGTTCGGAGCACATTTTCAGCACAGGGAGACACATGCACCATTTCCGAAGTCGGCAGGAAACGCTTGCAGAAACCCGTGCTGAAAACGTACCCGGTCTGGGGGTTTGTGTGTGTTGTGTGTGGTTGCGTGCTGCCTTTTGCTGGTGTTCATCCTGGAATTCAAGCCCATGAAGGTCTTGAAAGCCGCGGCAGCTGTCTTTTGTGTGAAGAGGTATATATAGATATATATAGAGAGATATAAAAAAGAATAGCTCACTCGATCCTTCCCCGCCAGGAATAGGGGGATTCTCCCAGAGCGACATCCATTGCCGGCAATGGACGCACCAAAATTACGTCGGCATCAATGAGTTAGCCACCTCTGTCCTCTCTTTTTCCACCTATTATATTTCTCATGCATCATCCAGCTTCCCAACCATCTTCCTGCTTTCTTCACAGTACGCACGCTACGTTCTCTCCTTTCTTCAGGGCGGAGTTGAAAATGGAGTTGAGAAAAGGTCAGCTGGGGATGATGTTAACAAGCTCCTGGCTGCCCTGAGAAGCTGGATGGAAATGGTTGAAATTACTACAAAGGGGTCAGCATCAAGAGGTCGGGAAGGACATAGCTTTATGTTAGAAGCTTTCCGCACCCTCCCGCCCAATCAGTCTACGCTACATAGATGACCAGCACTCCAGACTAATATTACGGGGTCGGAAGACCCTAAAGCAACCAGCATCAATCGGTTTTGGCATGGAACATGGACAAATGGGCTCCATGTTTATCTCAGAGGCAACAGGTCCCAATCGTTTTCGTGCATCAGGTAAAAGCTATGCTGTTTACAGGTATCTCTTCCAAGCATAAATGCGCTGGGGGTTTTTTTAAAAAAGCAGTTAATGTCAGACAGAAGCAGCTAACTCTTAGCGCAATCGTAATGCAGTGCAGGACAGATTAGATTCAGCGTTGTCATACAGCAGCTCCCAAACACAGGAATCTAAAAAGGAGGACTATTGTTTTTGATGGATGGGTGGAAGGAAGGGGCTTGGGTTTAGGCTATAGGGAGGCCACTGCACTGAGCACGAGATCAGAATCTATGTCCGCTAGATCAATATATGCAATACTGGCACCAATATTTTAAACCATGTATCGACCTTCTCAATATGATGTGATGTGATCTGCAACAGAAAGGGTTTAAAAATCCAAAACAGTGACTTTTGATGGATAATGATTCCATAGCTGACCACAGATGTGAGCAAACTGCTCTTGAGCCAGGGCTATCCCAAAAGGGGAGAGGGAGAGTAGAAAGATAACTTAGCAAGAAAATTATGATTTCATGCTAACCCCACCATGAATCCTCACCAGACGACGTATCTGAGACACAACGGAACAACAATTAGGTTTTTGATTTGGTTGGGGTTTTTTTAACAACTAATTTGTATTTTCTTTTCAATCCTCAGCACCAGGGCATAGACTGACAAGTAGGTACGTGGGGTTAAAATCAAACACAAAGCCCCGAATCTAGACAAATTGATTATATGAACATTACTCTACTTGATGTGAGAAGGGAGTGGTTACATACTCATGACGACCTCTCCCTGCATAAAAGTGGCAGGCACTGGGTTCATTTATGCCCAGGAGCTCCATGAACTGGTTGAATGATACTCTGGGATTTCGATCTGGGCATGGGATGGGGAGCTCCTGGGTTCAGATAAACCAGTATTGCACCAAGGCTGCATACACTTAAAGCAGTGTTTCCCAACCTTGGGCCTCCAGCTGTTTTTGGACTACAACTCCCATCATCCCTAGCTAGCAAGACCAGTGGTCAGGGATGATGGGAATTGTAGTTCAAAAACAGCTGGAGGCCCAAGGTTGGGAAGCACTGACTTAAAGCACATTCCTCCCTCAAAGGATCACTGGATCCCCTGGCACAACTACAATTCCCAGCACCCTTTTAAAACACAGTTGTCAGGATTCTTTGGGGAGGTAAAATGTGTTTTAAAGGTATGGTGTGTGCAGCCTGTCTTCAAATCTCCATCCTGGGGACAGAGCAGAACAAGGTGTAAGCAAGCCCAAGGCCCGCTCCCTTTCCTGGGTAGAGAAAAAGATTCTCAGAGGCAAAGCCTAAGCCCATTCAAGATGCAATATATACTGGGCATACTCTAGGCAGAAAGAACAAGATGCACAAACTTATTTTTACGCAGACGACACTTGACAGCCTGGCATATATTATTAATTATCCATCTTGTTGTTAGTTCTCTCATTACACTGAAATAATTAAGTTGTTGTTGTTTTAATCCCACACTCATCTTGCAAATACAGGTCAAGTTCTTCAGAGAATCAGGGCTATTATTCTTTTTTTTTTAAAGCACCTTACTTTGTACAAAACCCCTTCTCCTGACCTATCTGTATCAACACACACATGGACCAAGTATTGTAAAATGCTTCCTGAAGGACACAGAGGAAATGGCATGATTTCTTTGCATCTATCACACTTCAAAAATAATCATTTGAGCAAATCTCCAGATGTAAGAAAAGGGAATCATGCCCGATTTTAGAAGTGGGCCGATCTTAAGTTGTGTGAATACTGCTTAGTATTTTTCTTAGAAATTCCAACAAGGCAAAGGTTTAGGAAAAGGAGGCCCAGGTTCCTGCCTGGTCTCTGGATTCCAATGTAATGTCTTTCTCAGCCCTAAGTACCACTGAATCTACCCACACATATCCTTGTAGGAAGAACAAAAGAGCTAATAAGACTGTCCACTGATAAAGAAGAGAGGGGCTAACTGGAGAAATTGCTACTCTCCTTTTCTTACGTGGTAGCTAATCTAGCCAAATGAAGAGTAGTAACTACTGGTGGTTTGAATCTTTTGGCATCTCAGAGACAGCAGGTACAAAGAGGTCTCACTGTGGCCTGCCATCCCCACTATCCTTCCTCCCACCAGGCTAATAAAAAAAGGCAGCAAAACATCACACGAAACTTCAGTAGCATGCCTGTTTCCAGGCTAACTATTCTTGCAAAAAAAGCATTACAGGATAGCAGCATTTCTCAAAGGTTTCACAGCAGATAGCCTATGTTTTTCGGAACAGGTGATAATTCACTTTTCTGCCAAACAGATTCAAATCGCTGTTACATATTCTTGTGACTTAGCATTTTTAGCAGAAAAAATTGTTGATTGTTTCATTCATTAACAGCTAGTTGCACTGGTCTGTAAAACTAGTGAGGGCACATCAGGAAATTTTGGGTCAAAGATGACCAATACTAAATTAGTGTAAGAAATGCTCTCTTTGCAAAGTTGAAGTATCTCTCATTTGCTAACCATCTAATTAACTGCCAGTTAACGAAGTGTAGGCAGTTTTGCTTCAAAAGGAAAAACAGAATACTTATGGAAAGTTTTTGGTCAAATCATTTTCTAATGGAAGGTATTTCCCCTAGTTTGTCATGTGAACAACAAATCCCACCACCCTTTCCAATCCAAATTTTACCAAGCAGGGCCCATAGATGCAATTTTTGTGAACAGAGGATACAAACTGCATAATTAATCCATTTCCCAGTCTTCACAGTTTGCTGATCATTCAACACTACTGGCTAATAGGGTGGGTGTGAGGAGAAAAGGTCACCATTATGCTTATAAGGTTTTCTCGACAAGTATTTAAAAAAAAGTTTTAGCCTGGCCCATTTGGATTTCCCGCTAAAAGAACAAGAGGAAATCTGCAGTCGTTCAGAACACACACACTCTGCACAAGAGAAACAAGTCAACTGTGAGAAACCTCCATTACCCTCTAAACGATAAAAGCATCTGCTACAGAGAAGCCAACTTACTTTTAGGTCTTTCCAGCAATCTAGAAGCTTTGTCGCCAAATCACTTGCATCTATGATCTTATCGGTCTGTTCTTGACTCCTCTCACTCTCCACATCTGACACGCCCTCCTCTTCATCTTGAGAGGGCGTTTCTGCAGCCACAGATTCCTCCAGCTTAGCAGCAGAGGTCTCTTTCATCTCTGTCTCGGGCTCCACATCTTGCTCGACAGCTTGGGATTTGCTGGTGTCTGCTGAGACCTCGGCGGCAGCATCCTTGCCAGGCTCCTGCTGGGGTGGCTGTTCCTCGGCCGTCTCTGCTGGGACACTGTCTGGATGCTCAAGGTCCTCCTTGCCCTCCTTCAGCTCAATCTCGCTGGTCGTATCAGAGATGGCGCTGTCCATGCTGTTCTCACTTATGATCTTGAGCTTCCGGAAAGCAAGCTTCTTGGGCGTGTCGGTGTCACCCTCCATGCTAGGCTTAGCGGAAGGATCAGGCGTGTTGAGTGGAGTATGAGCCCGCGATGTGTTCTCACTCGAATAACCATCTCCCTCGCTGAGATGTGGGATAGCGGATTTAGTCTGAGCCCAGCGCTGGATAATCGGAAGCACTTTGCTCTCCTCCAACATGTTTTTATTGGGAATAGGCAGAAGTTCCAAAGTCTTCATAATCTGATCACAGAACATGAAAGGAGAATTGTAAACTTTCAGGAATGGTCGGTTTGATTGAAGTTAGATTTGGCGACAGAAGTACTGTTTTGGGGGGACAGGGGGCAGGCGGGTGTGGGGGACTCCCTGATCCTGAATGGGGTCACTGTGCCCCTGAAGGACCCGGTGCGCAGCCTGGGAGTCATTCTGGACTCACAGCTCTCCATGGAGGCGCAGGTCAATTCTGTGTCCAGGGCAGCTGTCTTGCAGCTCCATCTGGTATGCAGGATGAGACCCTCCCTGCCCACAGACTGTCTTGCCAGAGTTGTGCATGCTCTGGTTATCTCCCGCTTGGACTACTGCAATGCACTCTACGTGGGGCTACCTTTGAAGGTGACCTAGAAACTGCAATTAATCCAGAATGCGGCGGCTAGACTGGTGACTGGGAGCAGCTCCCGGGACCATATAACACCGGTCCTGAGAGATCTGCATTGGCTCCCAGTATGTTTCCGAGCACAATTCAAAGTGTTGGTGCTGACCTTTCAAGCCCTAAACGGCCTCGGTCCTGTTTACCGAAAGAGCGTCTCCACTCCCATCGTTCAGCCCGGACATTGAGATCCAGCAACAAGGGCCTTCTGGCGGTTCCCTCATTGCAAGAAGTGAGGTTACAGGGAACCAGACAGAGGGCCTTCTCGGTAGTGGGGCCCGCCCTGTGGAATGCCCTCCCTTCAGATGTGAAGGAAACGAGCAGCTATCTTGTCTTTAGAAGACATCTGAAGGCAGCCCTGTTTAGGGAAGTTTTTAATATTTAATGCTGTATTGTTTTTAACACTCGATTGGGAGCCGCCCAGAGTGGCTGGGGAAACTCAACCAGATGGGCGGGGTATAAATAAATTATATTATTATTATTATTATTATTATTATTATGCTCTGCCGACACACTAACTGGGGCTCCATTCAGACTATCCTCCGCCTTTGAAGGTTCATGAACAAGCTCCATGGTCAAGTGTCCCCCTCTTTCCCTCTTCCATTTCCTTCTTAGCATTAACCATAATTTGCTGTGATGTCCGAATCAGCATAGAACAGCTAACATGTGCCCTTCAAACCAGAAGTCCATTTCAAAGTTTAGTTTCAGATACTGGTTTGCAGGGGGAAAGTGCGCTAACCATAGTTTGCAGATTTGAATAGCATAGCAAATTATGGTTACTGCTAAAAAGGAAATGGAAGGGAAAGCCATGATTAAACGGGGGGACAGGGGGAGTGTATGATTCCGCAGCTTGTTCCCAATCCTCAAAACCATGGTTTGGAGAAAGTCTGAACTGAACCAGAGTGCCCCTTAAGCAGATGTAGCCTGAAATTTCTGACAACAAATCAGAAAAATAAAATCCCTTTTGGAGGAAAAAAGGTTAATTAAATGTCAATGAGCAATTATACAATGATAGGCATGACCTGAGTAGGTCACATACACAAGAACCAAAATATCTAACAATGTGAGGATGTAAGCAGACCCAGATGGAGGCCTGACCTCTGAAATGACCTCTCTAATTTGGCACTGTTTACATGCCAGATAGAAGGGACGCAGGTGGCACTGTGGGTTAAACCACTGAGCCTAGGACTTGCCAATCAGAAGGTCGGCGGTTCGAATCCCCGCAACGGGGTGAGTTCCCGTTGCTCAGTCCCTGCTCCTGCCAACCTAGCAGTTCAAAAGCACGTCAAAGTGCAAGTAGATAAATAGGTACCACTCCGGCAGGAAGGTAAATGGCATTTCCATGCGCTGCTCTGGTTCGCCAAAAGCGGCTTAGTCCTGCTGGCCACATGACCCAGAAGCTGTACGCTGGCTCCCTTGGCCAATAAAGCGAGATGAGCGCCGCAACCCCATAGTCGGTCACGACTGGACCTAATGGTCAGGGGTCCCTTTACCTTTATCTTTTTTACATGCCAGATACACACTACAGCAATTGCTTGAGTCTCTTCCAAATAAAAGCACAACCACAGATGTGCATTCAAAAATTCAGGCTCTGTGGAACTGTGGAAATACCCCTCTGCACTGGGAGCTATAATCATAGTTTACCTGCACAATCTATATAGCATCCAGTTTTATCTTTTTCCAAATTGTTTTGCTAGCAAGTGGTACGGTAGAGAACCATAGGAAGGGTCACAGATGTTGGGAATAATCAGCCAGAAGCAGCACCGAGAATGGAAAATAGCTTCTGAATCTCCACCCCACACTGACTACAAGATTCTTAGAATGGCGAATGATTTCCTCACAAATTGGCTTGAATGGGAGAAGCCATAAAGAAACTAATGACAAGGAACTAAATGTCCAGCCACTTTTGATTGATGGGGTCTGTGTGGAGAGGGTAACAACGTTCAGATTTTTGGGTATTGAATTACAAGAGGATCTGTCCTGGAGTGCCAACACAAGGGGGCTTGTGAAGAAGGCACAGCAGAGACTGTACTTTTTGAGAATCCTAAGGAAAAACCATCTTCCGCAGAAACTGCTGCTTGCCTTCTATCACTGTGCCATTGAGAGCGTGCTCACTTATGGCTTATGTGTGTGGTACGGAAGCTGTACTACCCAGGACAGGATGGGGTTGGGCAGAGTTGTGAAGGCAGCAGAGAGCATTGTTGGCTGCCCACTCTCCACCTTAGAGCAGATTTATGCCACAAGGTGCCATAGGAAGGCACTGGACATAGTAAAAGATCCATCGCATCCTGGTCACTGTCTCTTCGAGCTCCTGCCGTCGGGACGGAGATACAGGACGATGAAGACAAGAACGAGCCGTTTCAAGAACAGCTTCTTCTCCAGAGCGATCTCGGCCCTGAATGGGAAGCCTGGACTTTGAAAGTCATCTAATCTTCCTTGCTGTATTATACTGTATTGTTTTAATTAGTGTTTTTATAGTTGTTCTGATTTTGAGTGGAGTGCCCTACCTGGGTGGGTGGAGCAGCCAAGTAATTTCGTTGTCCCCGAGAGGGGGCAATGACAATAAAGATATTATTATTATTATTATTATTAAAGTTAGAAGCCTGACTTAACTCTGGCGAAGCTATTTTTGAAAACACAGCAACACAGAAATCCCAGGGCAGCCACTGACCTCTATCTGGAGCTTCAAGTTGTTGGCTATGTTTCCCCTGCCATCGCCGAGCTCTGCCATCCAAATCCAGAGAAGGGACAATCCATGACATTCTAAGAACGTCTTCAGGCAGGCCTGGGAGTGAGTATTCTGTGAAGAGAAAGAAGGGGGGCAGGGAGAGAGAATGACGAAGAGACCACACAGCCACGTTTTCACAGTCGCTGCAAACCAGCAAAACTAAAGCAGAGAACTACCCAACAACGCAAAAGAAAAAAAGAACACACACACACACACACACACACACACACTCTCTCGGCAAGGATGGAGCTACCAGAAGGGTGCTGCAAATAGCTGTCAACTTACGGATTTGAAAATAAGGGATCAGCGGCCAAAATAAGGGATTTTCAGAGCACAGGTATGTTCGACTTCTGAGCCCCTCCGAGCCAAAGGCAGAAAGCCCAGCCAGCAGCCAAACGAAGCCTCAAGCGGTGGTTCCCACAGCGCAGCAACCCGGCAAAGGGGATGCAGCAAGGAAAACCACCGTCACCTCTCCGCTGGGAAGCGCTGAGCAAAGGCGAGTCCCCAGGCAACGCGGCCGATTTGATCGGCACAAGGCATGCAAGCTCCACCCCCCAGTCGTTCTTAGACTCCTTATTGGGTGAGCAACGCAGCCAAGCAAGTTGGAGCCTCCCTCCTCCCTGACTGGCACGGAGGGAAGGAGAGGAGCTGCTTCCTTTGAAACCCGGGAAATTTAAGGGACATCATCAATAAGGGACAGCAGCGGGACACAGCGCTGGGTAAGGGACTGTCCCGCCAAATAAGGGGCGGTTGACAGCTATGATGCTGCACTGAGTATGGCTTGCAAGCTCCTGATAATGGTCATCTGGCTAGCCTCTGTGAGAACAGGATGAGGGACTAGAATGGCCACTGGCCCAATTCATCAGCCAGACTCCTCTGATCTTCTCATGCTAATGTCAAAAACCCACCATCATCGGGCAGAACTGCTTCACCCTAAGCAACAAACATGTCCATGGTCTGAAGAGCTAAGAATTATTCCGATATAGGTTTCATGACTTGGATCTGAGAGGCCTCATGTGTAGCTCTGGGAAACTTACTCCCTCAGGCAACTGTAAAAAGCAATTTCAAAGGGAGGCTCCAATCTGAAACTGCTGAACGGCAATGCATCCAAAAATCTAATTCTATTCATTTCAGTCTGAATAGAGACCATTGTTTCCTTTCCCACTGAAGGTGTTATTTTACCCAGCAATTCCAAGAGTTTTCTATTGTCAATCACTGCTAGCTGCAAAAGGTGACTGTGCTCATTGCGCGTACATTTTAAGTTCTAATTGCATTTCCACTCTATTCAGCAAAGCTGAATAGATGACCGGGGGTGGCTAACCTGCAGCCCACATCCAGGCAGGTGAGTGGAGATGTTTGTGACGGAAAAGCCCAAACTCTGCAATTTGTAACAAGATGGGAGGGCAGGAGGTCTTATGCAGACACAATTTGGTTAGTTTGTGCTGGGATCAACAACAGGTTTCCGATTGCACCATGACTAAAGGAACAAAGGAACAGTGGCTGTTCCTCCTTTGAAAACAGAAATACGAGAACTCTTCAGATCTAACTCCTGAACCAAGGGGAACATACAGGTTCTCTGTAAGGCAGAGAACAGAAGCAATGAAAAATGTGATAGTCCTAATACTAACAATCATAGAGTTGGAAGAGACCACAAGGGCCATCGAGTCCAACCCCCTGCCAAGCAGGAAACACCATCAGAGCACTCCTGACATATGGTTGTCAAGCCTCTGCTTAAAGACCTCCAAAGAAGGAGACTCCACCACACTCCTTGGCAGCAAATTCCACTGTCAAACAGCTCTTACTGTCAGGAAGTTCTTCCTAATGTTTAGGTGGAATCTTCTTCCTTATAGTTTGGAACCATTGCTCCGTGTCCGCTTCTCTGGAGCAGCAGAAAACAACCTTTCTCCGTCCTCTATGTGACATCCTTTTATATATTTGAACATGGCTATCATATCACCCCTTAACCTCCTCTTGGAGGGAGGGAGATTAAATTAGATGATGCACTACATAAAACAGTGAATAAAAGTCAAAAAGGGCATGTAACCCCACCATAATCAGAATCCCATCTGTAGGTTCAATGACAGATAAAATATCATGAAGTTGGAAATGTGCCCCCTCCCCCAAGCAAGGCTACTTCAATCCCTCAAAACTTCTCAGCCCCACCATTAAAAGTGAAATATTAAATTAGAATTTATTTAACTTCTTTGCCAACCACTTCCAGGTCAAATAAAAGAAGGAATAAATCACCTGTATAAGTTTGAGGCAGGTGAGCTTTTGCTCCAGAGTCTCAATTCGCACCATCAGCCGAGACAAGCTGAGAACTTGATTTTTATCTGAAAGTCCTTCTCCATTTTCCAGGAGTGCCTCTAATTCTCCATCCACCTGCCAAAACCAAAAGAAAAGTTGTACAAAGTACAAGTGCACTTTTCTCCCCCAACCCTTTGCGATTTGGCATTTATTCGGAAGGAGAGTTTATTTACTAGTGGGAAAGGTTTGGAATAGGGTCACAATGGATTTCCAGAGTGATGAAATTACAAGTTGCGGAGAGATCAAATGAACCCTAAGCAGGAAGAATCTTCCTTATTCTACAGGGAGCTCCAATGCAGTTGACCTTGATCCTGCTTGCTCTTTGCATCCAAATGATAAAAATGTACCCTTTCCCTTACAGGACTATTTTGTTCAGACTATTTTGCATTGGGGGGGGGGGTTCAGTTTCAAGACAGTGGTCTGAGTCTTTTCCAACCTGATTAATTCTGTAATTCCAGCAAAAGCCACTAATTTAACACCAGTACAAACATGCTAAAAATTTGAATTTGGGTGAATGATTATTCCAGCAAAAAACACACAAACCAGAATTTGCACATTACATTTGGAGCATGCCTGACACTCTCCTGCTGCAGCCATAGTCTAAATGTTCCACATCACACAAGTGCTCTGAATCGTGTGGGGCTGTTTTCCACGTCTGCAATGGAGGTGTAGCTTTGGCAGGGGAAGCTACCGTATGACGCAAAGAGTCAGGTGTTCCTGAAGTGAAGTGGCGCTGGCCATGGGGGGGGGGGGGGAACAAATGTACTGAAAATTAGGTAACTTGGGGAGAGTGCTGGCAAGTCGAGAGATGGTGGAACCAAAACCAGACTGTAAAGCCACACCCCAATAAAGGGATCGTAGCTAATGGCTAACGCTACTGGACAGATCTGTCCCACATGCTTTGTGCAGGATGCTACGGGGCTTTTGTGGGCCCAAGTCACTTTGAATGACAGTAACAGCTACGTGGTTTTGTAGGTTTGGAGCATCTGACTGCCTGAACCCAGCAGAGGATCATGCACCCAGTTCTGCTTTTTGAAGAAGTCACAGGAAGGAATATGAAAATCAGCTGCTGGTTTTCAAAACCTCTCAACCCCAGTGGTACACATGTAGGTCCCACTGCAGAAGAAAACAAAAACGAAGCTTCTCCTTCCCAGCCCCTCCAACACTCACCGAATCCTTTTTACGAGACCGCTCCTTCTTCATTTTGCCTCCTGCTGCTCTAATGCTGACCCTGTTTTCTCCCCCAAGGTAACCCCGGCAGTTGGCAGAGCCACAGAAACACTTCTGTGCCTCTTTGCTGTTTTGGAAAGAAACACATAGTACGAAAATGAATCGCTTGAAAATTCCGCTGTTCTAGAGTTCAGCTCATTTGATTGTCCTATCCCATGGCCTCCTTGAAGGCAAAAGCCAGCATTTGTTAAAAACCAGAGCATCCATTCCTAGCTCAAACCCAAAAGTATATAGAAAGGCTTTATAGTGCTCCTGGAAGAATCTTGGGCTTTGATCAGCTTCTTAGAAAAGAGAGTGACAAAATCCGTTGTACAAATGCTTAACTGCTTTTTCTTACAATGTTCATCTTTCCTATTCAGGTCTTAAGGTAAAGGGTAAAGGGATCCCTGACTGTTAAGTCCAGTCGCAAACGACTCTGGGGTTGTGACGCTCATCTTGCTTTACAGGCCGAGGGAGCCGGAGTTTGTCCGCAGACAGTTTTTCCAGGTCATGTGGCCAGCATGACTAAGCCGCTTCTGGCGAAGCCAGAGCAGCGCACAGAAATGCCGTTTAACTTCCCGCTGGAGCGGTACATATTTATCTACTTGCACTGTGTGCTTTTGAACTGCTAGGTTGGCAGGAGCTGGGACCAAACAACGGGAGCTCACCCTGTCGTGGGGATTCGAACCGCCAACCTTCTGATCGGCAAGCCCAAGAGGCTCAGTGGTTTAGACCACAGCGCCACCTAATTAAAGATAAAAGCTCTCTGAGCGGCTTTTGATACCGTTAACCAGAGGTAGGGAATTATGGGTCTTCAAGTTGTTGCTGAACTACAACTCCCATCAGCGCTTGCGATCATTGGCCAATGGCCAGGAATGATCAATGGGATCTTCCTGGAGCTACAGTGGTTCTGCTCCCATCTCAGGGGCTGGTTTCAGGAAGTGACTGCCTGTTAGCCCCTGGAAAGTGTAATATGGATGCCACTGGGTCCACCATCTGGTTTAATATCTACATAAAGCTGCTGAGTGTGGCCATGACGGGATAAGGAGCAAGGTGTCACCAACACCCTGTTTTTCCCTGTAACATCTGAATCAAGGTGAGGCCAGACCAATAAACTGAAGCTGAATCCTGCCAAGGAGGAGGCTTTGTGGGTATTCCTGGTATGGAAGATAGTTCTATTACCTGCTCTAGATGGTGTTGTACTATGATAAATTCTTTTAAAAATAAAATAAAAGCTAAGCACAATGCTTTCAAATCCAGCCCATGAATTCTACTGAAATAACCACAGGCTGCCCACACACATGCCACAGAAGAATGGATAATTATTGTCACTGGCATTGCCAGAAGTTCAAAACCTGACCTCGAGTTGAACTCCCACCACTATTTATCAATTTGTCCCTTGACACGGGGACATTCCCAGGGGAACTGAAGGAAGCAGTGGTGTGTCCACTCTTAAAAAAAACTTCATTAGATCCCTTAGACCTATCCAATTACCGCCCAGTTTCAAATCTTCCATACCTGGGTAAGGTAATTGAGAGAGCGGTTGCTGAACAGCTTGGTAGGTTTCTGGAGGAAATATCGGCATTAGATCCATTTCAGTCCAGTTTCTGTCCTGGTTTTGGGACGAAGACGGCTCTGGTTGCCCTAACAGATGATCTCCGTAGACAACTGGATCGAGGCGGGTCAGGACTGCTGATCCTTTTAGATTTGTCAGCAGCCTTTGACATGGTCGATCATGATCTTCTGGACCACCGCCTCGCAGACGTGGGGATACAGGGCATAGCCCGTAACTGGTTGTGCTCTTTTATCTCTGGTCGGGGACAGAGGGTGGCACTAGGGAGGGAAATGTCGTCGCGCCACTCCTTGGTGTGTGGAGTGCCGCAGGGCGCAATTCTCTCCCCGATGCTTTTTAACATCTTTATGCGCCCCCTTGCCCAGATTATCCGAAGCTTTGGGCTGGGCTGTCACCAATATGCTGATGACACTCAGCTCTATCTGCTGATGGATGGCCACACCGACTCGACCCCGAACACACTGACCAGATGCTTGGAAGCTGTGGCTGGATGGTTTCGTGGGAGCCAATTGAAACTAAATCCTTCGAAGACAGAGGTCCTATGGCTAGGTCGGGATAGCATGGGGATGAGGGACCAACTCCCTTCTCTTGCGGGGGCTCAATTAGTGCCATTGCCTTCCGTTAAGAGTTTGGGTGTAATCCTTGATGCCTCCCTTTCCATGGAGGCACAGGTTACAGCAACAGCCAAGGCGACATTTTTCCACCTTCGCCGCATCAAGCAGTTGGTCCCTTACCTTTCCCGCCCTGACTTGGCCACAGTGATTCATGTGACGGTCATCTCCAGGCTTGACTACTGTAATTCGCTCTACGCGGGGCTGCCCTTGAAGCTGTCCCAGAAACTCCAGCGGGTGCAGAATGCTGCAGCGAGGCTCCTCACGGGGTCTCTGCCATGGGATTCACCCAGTGCTTTTCAAGCTGCACTGGCTCCCGGTGGAGTACAGGGTCAGATTTAAGGTGCTGCTTTTGACCTTTAAAGCCCTTCACGGCCTAGGACCCTCGTACCTACGGGACCGCCTCTCCTGGTATGCCCCACGGAGAGCCTCAAGGTCCATAAATAACAACACCCTAGTGGTCCCGGGCCCTAAGGAAGTTAGATTGGCTTCGACCAGAGCCAGGGCCTTTTCAACTCTGGCCCTGGCCTGGTGGAACGCTCTGCCTCATGAGACCAGGGCCCTGCAGGATCTGATTTCTTTCCACAGGGCCTGTAAGACAGAGTTGTTCCGCCTGGCCTTTGGCTTGCAGCCAATTTGATTCCCTCCCTCCCTCTCTCTCTCTTTTTTTTCTTTCTTTCTTTTCCTTCTCCTCCTGCGATGAGGCTACATTTTAATATTTTAATGTTACATTATTTTAATGTTGTATTTTATTTTTGTTTTTAAGTTTGTAATCATTCATCTTGTTTTTATTATTGCTTGTAAGCCGCTCTGAGCCCGGCCTTGGCTGGGGAGGGCGGGGTATAAATAAAAAATTATTATTATTATTATTATTATTATTTCCTTTCACACCATCACCTATTTTTCTTATTTGTTAATTTTCCTTTGCTGATCTCATGTGTGGTTTGGTCTATACAGCATGCTAGTCATTTATGCAACAGGACAACCAAAAAAACATATTGGAAACATACTGCCAAATCTGACGTCTCCAACAAGTACCACTCAGGTTTCATGGATTTACAAAATCACGGCACAAAATTATTCCAGTAAAACAGGGCTCAAGGGTAAGCAGATTTTAACTAACTTGAAAACTGAGCCTATGATAGCTCACACATGAAGAGAGTACTTTAGTTACAGCTTGCCCACCCCAGCAATAACAAAATGTTCTCAGGGCAGCTTACAACAACACATAAAGTTAAAAATTCAACACATAAATGACAAACAACTTATGTATTGTTCAAACAACTTTGGTTCCTCCCCTCCCATCAAAATCAGTTGGAAAATCCCAAAGTTTTCCTCTGCTCTGGTTTTTTATTTTTATTTTAGAGAAAAGTAACTGATTCTCTTTTGGGGAGCATCCACTAGAAGAGACTATTCTACTGTGGTACAACAACACAATTAGGTTATAATTAGGGATCTGCACTCTTTTAGAAAATGCACTGTTGTTTTTAACTTCATTCTCGTCATCCACCTTGAATACTCTGTAGCCAGGCGGAAAATAATAATGAAAAAACCCACCCACACATTATCTCTTCCAAACCAAGTGAGAACAAGAGCAGGGGAAACACGAATGAATCAGCTAATGAGCACCTGACCTCCGTAGTTCAGAAAATATGACCTACGTTTGATTGTGCACAAGATCACTTTAGTGGCTTCTGTTCAAGGATAGTCATTTATAAACAACAAAGCAAGTTAAGTCAAGTCAAGACCTACCCATATCTCTGGAACTGGTAGTCAAAGGTTAGCTCTGAGCCTGACGGAACAAGTTTTGTGGTGAAGAAGCCAACCCGCAGCTGTCCGTTCACTGTCCACTAAAGTGGGGGGGGGGGGGAGAGAGAGAATAAAGATGATTAGAACAATATGTATACAGTATCCATAGACTGTGGGCTCTTGCTGTGTTTTTTAAAGGGCATCTATTCTAGAAAAGGCTCTATCTCTGGAGAACTCAGCAGACGCACAAATATCTATGCCGAGAGAATCCAAGCAAAGGGAAAACATACTTCACGCCCAACTTCGTTTTAACTACAATGCTTGGGAGTTCACAGCACTCCGCTTACATTAGGTGTGCTGACGCAGACTCGTTTTGTCCCCCTTCAGAAATGAATGGTGTTAAGAAACAGCCTTAGTTCCTTTCGGTATTAAAAAGCACTCACACAGCTTTTAAACGGGAATGCTGTGCTTTGTCTCATCATCTAAAACCTGGGGGGGGTGTGTCCTAAATTGTGTGGGGATCCTCTGTAAGTAGAAAGGTCTCTATGTTCCACGCAGACACCTGTAAACTCACGGAGGCTTGACACAATAAAGCTAATGGGCCAGAGGAAATGAACCTATGCTGTCAATTCTCGTAGTAAGGTAAAGGGACCCCTGACCATCAGATCCAGTCGTGGCCAACTCTGGGGTTGTGGCGCTGATCTCGCTTTACTGGCCGAGGGAGCCGGCGTACAGCTTCCGGGTCATGTGGCCAGCAGGACTAAGCCGCTTCTGGCAAACCAGAGCAGTGCACGGAAACGCCGTTTACCTTCCCGCCGGAGCGGTACCTATTGATCTACTTGCACTTTGATGTGCTTTCAAACTGCTAGGTTGGCAGGAGCAGGGACCGAGCAATGGGAGCTCACCCCGTTGCGGGGATTCGAACCGCTGACGTTCTGATCGGCAAGTCCTAGGCTCTGTGGTTTAACCCACAGCGCCACCCGCGTCCCAATTCCCGTAGTACCCCAGTATAAAGTAAGCAGCACATAAGCGGCACACAAAACACTACCAAACCATTCTACGTACTAAATCTTATATTAATAATCCAAAAATTGAGAGAGCTATGTACAAGATCTACTACAGAAGCCACAAACAGAAAACTCATTCAAATTGTGTCCAAAAGGAAGATTCAGTCTTTAAAGGTTCCTTTAGCCAGGCTCCTGTAGATATCAACAGAGGTAAGTTTGATCAAATGAAGTGTCGTTGATGTTACGCACAAGAGTTAGTCAGGGTGCCGGCGTTTGTCACCTGTTTCGCCCATGAAGAGTCTTGGGCTTCTTCAGTAAAATCTCTCTCACAGTTTTGATATAGTTATAAACATTTACGTCCATATGTTACATTTCTTCTTAGATTAAGTTACAATATTTAATTTCTTTCTTCAGGAAATTCTCCCTCAGGATCTTGGTGTGTTTACATACATTCAACTTCATGTAGCTTTCTCAATTTTGTGATTGTTAATATTTGGTACGTAGAATGGTTTGGTAGTGTTTTGTGTGCCGCTTATGTGCTGCTTACTTGATACTGGTCTACGACGGGCCAGAGGAGGCAGAGCTTGGTGGTGTAACCCCCCTCCATTCGCCCTCAGGATATTTGTTTATATGCCAAGAAGACAAGCGCCTGAATTGGACTCAGACATGCCTCTGGCCAGGTGATGTTGTCTTTTACGCACCTGCCAGGCCACGTGACCCCCAAAGCCAATTTCAGTATTCTTATACTGCTTGCTACTTCAACTCTGTGTGCTTTGAAATAATAAATTCTACACATGTGCACAACTGCCTCTTTGCTCTTTCCTGGCCCCCACTGGGCCCATCTTTCAAAGATCTTTTGCCTGCCCGTGTCACAGCATTAATCTGCTTCTGCTCCTAGGCAACGTTTCTCATCAAAGCCTTTCCGCACTTTTTTTTTTTAAAAAAATATTTATTAGAGTTTCCAATAAAAACATATAAACACAAACAACAATAAAAACATACACAAACAAAAAACAAAAAACAAGTATAATTTCAAACCTTATTTTCTTAAACCTAACTTCCCCGACCTCCTCATACCTCCCCCTTCTGTATTCTAATTTCATTATCTAATCAGCAAATCCATTCCCTCGTTTCCCATAGTTTTTGATAATTCTGTTCTTTTTCCTTAATCAACACCCCTGAAAACCACATAGTTTTTAAACCCATGTCATTCTAGCCTTCATCCTTTCCGCACTTGGGATCTCCTCCACCCGTCTTCCCTGGCTGACTCAGCCACTGAGCCTTTGGGAAACTTGTCCCTTGGAAGAGGCAACACTTCTTACTCAGAATTCCAGCTCCCCACCACGCTTCCAAGCCTGTTTGCAAACATCTGAATGCTGACAGCTTCCCGCCCTGGGCAATAAAAATGTTTGTGAATGCAGTGACCTCACAGCAGTTCAGCCAATGGCACATGCAAAATGCACATGCCTGAAAAATTAAGGTGGGGGGGAAAGGAACCGTGTTAAAATCTATATGGAAATGGCAAGACATGGACAATTTGTTGATTGCCAGGGCTCGACTTTGGAAATTTATCAGCGTGCCTTAACTGACCTAGTTCTTTCTATAAAATTTTACTGCCAGTGTTTAATATTTGCAAATATGTTTAAAATCATCAAAAGCAAAATAATATCAGGAATACAGCGTATGTGAATGCCATACCTAAGCTTTAGAATTGAATACTGTAATGCATTCTAAGTGGGGCTACCCTGAAGACTGTCTAAAAAATGCCACTAGTCCTGAAAGTGACTGTCAGGTTGTTGAGTGGCACAGCTTGTTGAGACCACATTGTTGAGGCGCAGATTAACTCTGTGTCCAGGGCAGCTGTCTACCAGCTCCACCTGGTACGCAGGCTAAGACCCTACCTCCCCGCGGACTGTCTCGCCAGAGTGGTGCATGCTCTAGTTATCTCACGCTTGGACTACTGCAATGCGCTCTACGTGGGGCTACCTTTGAAGGTGACCCGGAAACTGCAATTAATCCAGAATGCGGCAGCTAGACTGGTGACTGGGAGTGGCCGCCGGGACCACATAACACCGGTTCTGAGAGATCTGCATTGGCTCCCAGTACGTTTCCGAGCACGATTCAAAGTGTTGGTGCTGACCTTTAAAGCCCTAAACGGCCTCGGTCCTGTATACCTGAAGGAGCGTCTCCACCCCCATCGTTCAGCCCGGACACTGAGATCCAGCGCCGAGGGCCTTCTGGCGGTTCCCTCATTGCGAGAAGTGAGGCTACAGGGAACCAGACAGAGGGCCTTCTCGGTAGTGGCGCCCGCCCTGTGGAACGCCCTCCCATCAGATGTCAAAGAGATAAAGAATTACCTGGCGTTCAGAAGACATCTTAAGGCAGCCCTGTTCAGGGATGTTTTTAATATGTAATGCTGTATTGTTTTTAATACTGATTGGGAGCCGCCCAGAGTGGCTGGGGAAACTCAGCCAGATGGGCGGGGTATAAATAATAAATTATTATTATTATTATTATTATAACACCACTCCAAAGTAACTTGTATTGGCCGCTTATACATTTCAGAGCTGAATTCAAGATACTACTACTGACACACAGTCTGAACAACTTTTATTCTGGCACCAGTTTAAAGATGCATCTTTTTTACTCAGACTTTTAGATGAAGTGAAGCAACATGATTTGTTGCTGCTTGTATGTTTTCCCTGTGATATCATACACGGATTTTGAATTATTTTAAAAGGTTTATTTTTTGTGTATAAAATTGCTTTATGGTAACTGGTTAACACGATTCATGTTGATCTGTTTGGTTTTATGTTATCTGAAGTTCTAATTTATAAATTATAAAATTATATAGATTTATATAAAATCATAGAGGTGACGCTCCCCGCACAAGAACACTGCCAAAAGCGTTTATCTCTGCTGACATTTCAAGAGATGAGCATGCATTTTAAAATGCTCTTACCCCGCACATCAAAGTCCAGCAAGTGAAGAGGGGTAAAAGCCTTTTAAAATGTGTCGCTCACTGTGCTGGCTACCCATATGCCTTATGGTCACTTCCATGTAAAGGAGCTGTAACATAAACCCTCATTTAGCCCAAATTTAGTATAAACCTGCATCAGTTTCTTCCTGCGACTTACTTTCTGCGTCTCACAGTTTGGCTCGCAGCTGTGGTTCATAAAACGAGAGCAGTTTCCTTTCTGGGTGGCATCTATTATCTGAAAAAGAAAACGTTTGTATCTCTTCATTAAAAAATGAAGCCTGACCCATATTCAAAGACTTTCTACAGGGTTTCAGCTGGAATTCTGTCTGCTTCAAGTGTTGTTAGGCCACACTAACGGAGAAAATGACGGTATCCTTATAAAGAACTACCGTATTTTTCGCTCTATAAGACGCACCAGACCACAAGACGCACCTAGTTTTTGGAGGAGGAAAACAAGAAAAAAAAAATTCTGAATCTCAGAAGCCAGAACAGCAAGAGGGATCGCTGCGCAGTGAAAGCAGCAATCCCTCTTGCTGTTCTGGCTTCTGGGATAGCTGCGCAGCCTGCATTTGCTCCATAAGACGCACACAACATTTCCCCTTAATTTTTAGGAGGGAAAAAGTGAGTCTTATAGTGCAAAAAATACGGTAATTCAATTTATGTTAGAATTTACTCGTATTAGCAGTAGCCTGCAACTTGAAAGGATCACAAGACCCTCTGTAGAAGCTGTGGGGCAAGAAAGTGCACGAAGTACAGCAGTAGGCGAGAGAGAAAAACGAACAGTGGGTTCACGCATGCACAGTGAACTCTTAAAGTACTCGGACAATGCACAGCCTAATCACTGAAAACGATTTGTAACTCACCTCATCGTTTTTCAATGCCATGAAGTAGTAATGGATATTCTTGCTTCGGGCATACTCCTTCACTCGGGTTTTGAACTCTTTGTGATCAAGCACTTCACCACAGTATTCCAGTACAAAAGTGTTGCTGAGTAAGCCCAAGAAAGAAAGAAAAAAGCCTAAGACATAGCAGCAACCTGGCTTGGACCTATAATACATTAAACAATCTAAATCTGGAATATTTTAGGGACTGCCTTCCTCCCAATAGGAAACTAACCTCCTGAGCTCTGTGATCTGCTAGAAAGGCCTTGCTCAGAGCTCCACCTATTAGTGGTGCTAAATTGGCTCCCACTAGGAGCGGGGCCTTCCTGGTGGTTACTTCAACAATGTGAACATTCAGAAAGTGGCCAAGAAACTCTCTCTTTTGCTAAGCATTTGTAGTTGTTTTCCAGTGATCTGCCGTCAACCAGGGATGCTTCACTTGGGGGGAAAAAATCTAATTTTGCCTTGTATTCTGTAATTGTATTATTTCTTTTTATTAAGCACTTTGGAGAATAGATCTGAAAAACAGTATATAAATACTGTTGAGAAATGACTAGACACTAATTAGAAAGAGAACCATGACTGAACCAAAGCCAGGGAGTTTGAACAATGCTAGGCATAGTTGTGTGTTAATTTTAAAACAGGGATTCACTTAACTTATTAGTCAGAATAAACAGTACTGGCTTAGATGGACCAACAGCCTGGTGGTAAAACAGTTCCCATGTGTTCAATAAAAAAGATGGCATTTGCAAGAAGTATACATCATGGCTCTCACCTGCAGCTTCTGAGTCCTGCTAATGAGCTCCAGGCTCTACCCACACCAGCCTAATTTGGACTGAATACAGCACAGAGTGTAACACCCCTGGAACATGGCGTCACCCTGTTTCTCCTCTATGCGGCCTAGGACCCTCGTACCTACGGGACCACCTCTCCTGGTATGCCCCGCAGAGGGCCTTAAGGTCCACAAATGACAACATTTTGGAGGTCCCAAGTCGAAAGGTCGTTAGATTGGTCTCAACTAGGGCCAGGGCCTTTTCAGTACTGGCCCCGACTTGGTGGAACGCTCTGTCACAAGAGACCAGGGCCCTGCGGGACTTGACATCTTTCTGCAGGGCCTGCAAGCCAGAGCTGGTCCGCCTGGCCTTTGGTTTGGACTCAGTCTGACCCTTATGTTTCCCTGCCCTTATGGTTTTGATCTATGGGCTATTATTAAAATGAGGCTGCATTTTAAATTGTATTTGTAACCTGTATTTTAAATTGTCCCCCCCCCTCCAATTATGTTTTTATTTTAATTTTACTGGTGTTAGCCGCCCTGAGCCCAGCTCTGGCTGGGTATAAATAAATAAATTATTATTATTATTATTATTATTATTATTATTATTATTATTATTATTACTACTACTACTGCCCTGCCTTCTTCTGGGGAGGAGTATAAAGGTGTTCTGCTTTGATCCTGCTGGCCTTTGGCCTCTCTATGACCAGCCTTCTCCTTCTCAAAAGGTGTGTGTGTGTGTGTGCACGCGCACACACACACACACACACACACACACACACACACACACACACTATGGTCCTGGACATCCAACAGATCCATCTGAAGAGCACATCCTAACAGTGCATTCATTCACTGGTACATGGAAAAGTGCTGACCCATAAGATGCTTATAGCTAATCCAAAGGCAAGGGAGTGGGAACAGCCTCCCTCTGCAAAATCCCTCTGTTGCCCGACTGAAACCTTCCCTGCTGCCGTGCCCAAGAGGGGAAAACTGCTAAGCTGGCGATCCTTTAAAACGAAGGAAGTCTTGAAGAGGACTGGAAGAAATTGAAAGACTATTTACAGAAACAGTGTAAAATTTAGAAAAGAAGGAAGTCTTACGAGGGTAGGTCTTTTGCTGCTCTCAACCCCCAGCCTTTCTTCTCTGTCAGAATGACTTCAACATCTGCATGTTGCTTCCGCTGAAACCGCCGGTTGGAGCAGTAGTCCCCATTGGGGCACCTTGAGGAACTAAGCAGAAGGAAAAATTAGGCATGCGTTAGTAACCATGTGGATATTCACTGGCCCGCTTGTAGCGGACACTCTATAAATCGCACACACGTTTCTCTAAGGAAGCACAACAAATCCTACAAGTCTCAGATTCTGAACTTAGGTACCATGATGTAACCATACTCTCAGATTAACAAACATTCCGGCATTTTTAAAAGAATCATTAACATTTGTACCTATTCAGCATGCAAACTATTTTACAAGTCTTAATGCGTCTGTTAAGCCAATGTATGAACATCACATATAACATACCAGTATTTATCACATTCAAATCTAAGATCTATCACATGACACGAAGACCCAAAAGTTTTGCTATAAAGAACCATGAGGATCCAAGGAGATCTAGTACATTGATCAAGACCCACATGGACCTGAGGTGGGGGTCACACAAGGGTTTTCTTGTCTGATAGGTTAATTTTTTTGAGAAAAGGAGAAAAACAGAGAGAACTGCCAAAGGGGAAGAAAAAATGAAATAAAGACAGAACTGTTGGGAAAAATGAGTCAAAAGGTGAGTCCCAGGTCTACTAGAACTACTGTTCTAGTATTATCTCCTCTCCTATCCAGACAGAAACCTCACACCAAAATGCCTAGGAGACCATGGGCATAGTTCTCCTTCAGGTGAGAACTCCCTGAAGTTCTTCACTTCAGATGAAAGCTTAAATAACAGACTGGTTCTCTGTTACCAAAAAAATAAAAGAATCCCTGCACATGGAACATTTGCACGCAAAGAGGAAGCGGTTTAGAAACCTGCTCCCTGACATTTAATGAGTTTTCCGCCAACCTGATGACCTCCACATGATGTTGCGCTGGAATGCCCATCAGCTACATCCAGCATGACTAATAGTCAGGTCTGATGGGAGTTAAGAGTTATATAGTCCAAAACATCTGGAAGGCACCAGATGGGGAGGAAGGCGGAGCTGGTTTATAAAGCAGAGTATTCCACCATGGGTGATTCCCATTCCCATCCGCGGTATGAAATGGTAAAGCCCAGACATGGGTTTATCATCCTAGTCAGACCTAAGAGATGATGACAGAGAGGTTTTGTCCAAATAGCAAGTTTTAAAGAGGCATTTGATACAGCTTCCCTTTGCCGGTTGAACTAAACTGAATTCCAGAACCCTCCAACAAAAGGAAAATAATGCAACTATCACACTGTATGTACTTTTAACCCTGATATTTCCCTCCATCCTGACTTTAAAAAACTCCAGTACAGTACACTAGTACCAGAAACTTGGGTGCTGAATAAATTTGAGTGTTTCTGTTTGAATGATGACAGAAGACTACTATAGGCACTTTTTATCTGAAGTATGGAAAATGTATCACTGGGAAGCAGTATATTTGCATAGAGATTTTACTTTCTTGGGCTCCATGATCACTGCAGGTGGTGACAGCAGTCACGAAATTAAAAGACGCCTGCTTCTTGGGAGAAAAGCAATGACAAACCTAGACACAGCATCTTAAAAAGCAGAGACATCACCTTGCTGACAAAGGTCCCTATAGTTAAAGCTATGGTTTTCCCAGTAGTGATGTATGGAAGTGAGAGCTGGACCATAAAGAAGGCTGATCGCCGAAGAATGGATGCTGGAGGAGACTCTTGAGAGTCCCATGGACTGCAAGAAGATCGAACCTCGCCATTCTGAAGGAAATCAGTCCTAAGGGCTCACTGGAAGGACAGATCCTGAAGCTGAGGCTCCAATACTTTGGCCACCTCATGAGAAGAGAAGACTCCCTGGAAAAGACACTGGTGTTGGGAAAGATGGAGGGCACAAGGAGAAGGGGACAACAGAGGACAAGATGGTTGGACAGTGTTCTGGAAGCTACCAGAATGAGTTTGTCCAAACTGCAGGAGGCAGTGGAAGACAGGAGTGCCTGGCGTGTTCTGGTCCAGGGGGTCATGAAGAGTCGGACACGACTAAACAACAACATCACTGATAGAGGGTTACATTTTAAGGTATGTTCTCTCCCCCCCCCCCCAATATCTATTTGGAATTTATCCCAGATTTTCGGAAAGAGGAAAACATGATCTCAACATTTATAATACACCTTTTCATTATGCTCAAAGCTGCTTACAAAGAATATAAGCTTTACAAGCAGCAAGGCAATCCAAACCAGTCGTACATTTCCTCCAAAGCAGTCGCTTCTACAACACTTCAAGAAGCAGATTCACTTGACCGTAATCAACAAGAACGCACAAGAGAAGTGCGTTGTGTCTGCTGTTTTCAGCAACCAGAAAGATTATTGTGTTTTACATCCAAACCTCTTTTCCTTGTGCTGTGTGTCATGCTGTGGGTGTGTGATGACAGCAGCAGACTAAACTTCAAAAGGACACTTACCATTCTATCATGAGTAGACGATTAAGACAGTCTTCTCCACACGCCACCTCTCCTTGAGCTCGCTCATCTTTTGAAAGTGTGGGACATTCACACAGCATCCGCTTGATGTCACGGTGCGATTTATTCTTTTTCCTACGCAGCATTCCAGAAAACAAACTTTTAAACTGACCGCATAATACCAGCTAGGACTGAAGAATTTATCCAAAATAAAAGTACAGCAGGCTTTTAAATTTTAACACGTGGTACTTCAAAATGCCTTGAGGTAATACAGATGTTTTGAGAATTCCCACTGATTTGACACAAACCCAAGTCAAAACTGCAGTGGGATTCACACATCAGCCGATAGCATGAATTTTTTTGCATGTTGAAGAAATTCACAATTTCAGGATCGGGGAGCTAATTCAACCAAGAAGGTTTCCAACTCTTTTTTTTGGTGGGAACAAAACTTTAAAATGTTTCTGGATGCCTTCAAAAGGCTTATAAACTAAGCAGGTGCTTCCAAGATTGTAACGCTTGAGATTTTTACAGTAGCCTTAATGTTTGCTTGCGTTAATATGGAATTATTACTCACTCCTACTGAACAGCACACTGAATATAAAACTACCTAATGCAACATAAGGAGTATGTAAAAGGGCCAATACTCGTTTTGGAAGGGGCTCTTTCAACCCCAACTGGCACTCTGTACCAGCCTGATATACTACTACGAACCACAACGTCATTTCCCCCTATTCTAATATTTTTACTGCACACTACAGTGGTATCTCCGATTGCAGACGGGATCTGTTCCAGAGGTCCGGTCAGATCCCGAGGTTTCCGCAACCTGAGGACCGCTTCTGTGCATGCGGCGAAACCCAGTAAAAACAAGAGGGTTACCGTATTTTTCGCACCATAGGACGCACTTTTCCCCCTTCAAAAATGAAGGGGGAATGTGTGTGCGTCCTATGGAACGAAGACAGCATAGCCCCACGAACCTCTGCCGGCTGGAGAGGTGACATGCGGCTAAGGCAGGAGCCTCTACAGCCACGCGCCACCTCTCCAGCCGGGAGAGCGCGCACGGGGCTAAAGAACCCCCCCGCGACCCTCTCCCGGCTGGAGAGGTGACATGCGGCTATGGCAGGAGCCTCTATAGCCGCACGCCTTTGCACTGCTCCCCGACCTGCTCTTTGGGGCTGGTGGTGGGCTTCCCCCCGCCAGCCCCAAAGAGCAGGTCGAAAGGAACCTGAAGCCTGGAGAGTGAGAGAGGTCGGTGCGCACCGACCCCTCTCGCTCTCCAGGCTTCCAAGGTAGCCGCCTGAAAGCGTCTGAATGCACCTTAAACGGCACCTTGTTTTAGAGGGGGAAAACAAGAGGGGGGAAATTCTCCCCATCTCTGTGCACAGCCTCCTGCCACTTCACTGAAAGGGTGCTGGGCAGAGAGGGAGAGAATTTTTTTTTCTTGTTCTCCCCCCTCTAAAACAAGGTGCGTCCTATTGTCCGGTGAGTCCTATGGTGCAAAAAATACGGTACGTAAACGGAGGTTTGACTGTATTATACTACCCTGGGCAAACAATTTTCACATTACATTTATGGCACGTTATTCCCATGTTAGCACAAAAGGCGTTTTTAAAAGTAAGAGGCCTATTACCTTTCCGTCAAATACACATTTTCTTCAATGAGGTCGAAGTAACAGGGCATTTTCCCTTGCTTGGCAAACTCTTTCCAACGCTGCGAGTCCCGGAAGTCTTCCATGAAACACAGCGGACGAACCACTGAAGAGTCCTGAAGTATTGATGGCAACCGCTCTCCCTCTGTTTTGACCTTCTTCCTTTCCCGGTAGTCGGCATCGCTCTCCGAGTCACTCTCTAAATCCGTCCTCCTTTTCTTCAACGGTCCCCGCTCTTTCATGTCATTCTTCTCCAAAACCTTATTTGCCTGCTCTTTCCTCTCACTTGGGGCCATTGGTTCTTTAGTGGAGTTGCTGCTTATCTCATGGGCCTGCACCGAACCCTTCTCTCTAGGGTCACGTGACTGAAACTTCACCGGCTGGTTGGGGAAGAAGGCGTGGCTTTCGTCAACCCAGCGGTCAACTTCTTCATACTCTTCATGGTCTTCTGTAAGCGAATCAGGAACCTGCCCTTGCATTTGCTCATAGCTAATCTCAGAGGGTCTATTGGTCAACCTTGGATCCCAATAGCCATTGTCATGCCAGTAGTTATGAGGCCCAACAAATGTTCCCGGAGCTGGGGGGTAAACATAACCTGGGAAGATGCCATAGCTGCTATCAGGCTGTTGGTATGTACTGCTTGGTTTCTCTGGTTGGGAGAAATCCCACCCCAAGCTACTCAAGTCTTCTGCCGAATGGAAGCCATCCTCTCTGGAGAAATCTCCAGTTTCCATGGGCTCGCCAAAACCAGACTTCCCCTGCCTGCTGTCAGGCTTGGAAATACTGGTCTGCAGCCTGGACATATTGTCAATCATTTCAAAGTTCTTGGAAAGATAATGCAGCTCCCCCTCTTGCGATACGTCAATTGATCGAGCCACAGACATGCTTTCAGTTAATATTGATCTTTCATCTGGGTTTGGCTTGTGAATAAAACCTGATGTCTGCTCTGACTGACTTGTACTGTCAACGCCATCGCTCTGAGGATGGGGGATACCAGACCGGAGGTCTTCACTCTCTGTTCTGTTGAGCTCAGTTGATATTGCTAGCCTCCCCTCTGCGTCTCTGGAAGGCAGATACTTGCTTTCATTTTGCAGGCCATTATTAGATCCCACGTCATCCGGCATTTCTTCACAGAATGGCCTGCTGGACTCTGGCCTGCCATCTTCCCAGTGATCCACATAGCGTCTGTTACTTTGGCTGTTCCGGGAGGAACATGAACTGCTCTCCTCCATGGTTATGGTAGAATTCTTTGGAATGACCACAACTGACTGAAGGCGGTTCCTTGGAACACTGCTATCATCTGAATCAGAGTCCTCTGTGTCACTGTCATCACTCTCCTGTTCACTCACACTTTCAGCCGTATCAGAATACTCTTCGTGGTGGATGGAAGTGAGCTCAGGGGTACTGCCTCTACTGTCACATCTGGGCACTTCGGCAGCAGTTTCTGTTTCTTCTACCGTCACAACAATATCGCAAGACGGGGACAAAGCGTCTGAAAATGCAGATCCTCCCAAGGAGTCATCACTTTTTTCATTTACCATCAAGACTTCAGGAGCGTGGGCCTTCAAGTCAACAACTACAGTTCTTTCATCAAGGACCACAGAGTCTTCCTCATCATCTGGCTCCTCTTTCTCAGAGTCTTCTGCTGGCATCTCTAAATAATAAGAGTGCTCATTTTTAAAAGGCGATTTTGTTTTCTCTACAACGGAATCAACATGCGAAACATCCAATTCAAGTGCTACTTCGGGACACTCCAAGAGTTCTTCCTTCTTTTCCTCCCCCAGAGTTGTCTCTGGGTGGGACAACACATTTTCGGAAGCCTGTTGTTGCTGCGCGATACACTGATTGTCGAATTTCTCTTCCACAATATATTCTTCTGCAGAAGAATCTCTGACTGGGCTGCACTCTGATAAGCTGAAACGTCTAACACGTTTTTCACCCTCATGAGCAATTTTTGACGGATTCTGATCTTCGACATCAGCGTACGTAAACTTTTCAGATGACTGGACATCCACAAAAGGTTCTGGAGTAACAGATGCATTGGAAGGCTCAGCTTCAATTTCAACTTCTGAATAATACAAAGAAAGAGCTGCATCATCTGAAAGATAGCAGGAGACTGGATCTTTGGTTTTATCACAAGGATCTGTGAGATCATCCGCTTTGTCTGCATGTATTTTAGAATTATTTACATTCACAATACAAGAAGGTACACAATCATATTCAGAGGAAATTGACTCTTTCGTTTTTTCTTTAAGAAAACTGTTGGAGTCACTCAGGAGGACAAGAGAATCATCCGGATCGTGTCCTTTAGACTGATACACACACTGAAACCCATTAGAAGGTAACTTACTCAAATTTGGACTATTGACTGGAAGTGGTGGCTCAGTTCCGTCTAAACTATCATCAGATGTTACAATTTCTTCGATTTTGGGGGCACGGAACAATGCCCTATCACTGGGCCTTCCTTCTGGGGATCCATTTATATTCAATTCTACTGGAGAACAAGTTCTTAACGGTTCATGTTTTACCTTGATTACAGACTCCTCTTCCTTAATACTGTCATGGCTATCAATTCCTGCAAGTACATTTGATTTAGAAATAGGAGACATCTCTTTTGATTCATTTAACTTTTTGAAAATAGGTGAATCATTCAACTGATTTAACGGAGAAACAGTCCTTTCTGTTTCTGGCTTCTGTGCAATAGCAGTTTTCGTTTCACAGCTTTGTACACAAGACGCCTCCAAGTCTATACAATTAGACTGCTCTCTGGTTTCCTCAGATTCTGTACAACAGAAAGAACTTTTAAATTTATCAGACTTTGGAGTAGATGTCTTTGAAGAGGAGGACTTGTGTCGGGAAGAACTTACACTGCTCTCTGCTTTAGTGTGGGATGATGTTCCTCCCCGATGACGCAGCTCATTGACTGGAGAGCACTTTTTTGATACGTCACTTTCTGAAGTCCTTTTGGAGTCCCTGTCTGATTTTGTAGGCTTTCCTCTTCTTTCTGAGTCAGCATGAGAGGATTCCAACTTGCTATCCCGCTCTGACTTTGAGTAAGAAAAAGAGGTCCTAGAGTCTCTGTAAGATGATGAATGAGAGGATGTACGCCTGGAGTCTGTAGACCTGGAGTATGTCCTCCGATACTCTTCTTCTGAATCAGAGCTCTCTCTTGTCCTGCTATCCACGTACGAACGAGAATACCGTGTCTTCTCTCTGTATGGTGAGCTCCTGTGGTACCTCCGGTCAGAGTCATAGTAATGTGACCGGTCAGATCTGGAATAGGAAGAACTGGTTCTGGAACCTCTCTCCGATCTAGAACGAGAACGGGATCTGCTTCGCCTCCTCTCTCTTTCAGATCTGGAACGGGAGGAAGAATACCTCGAGTCTCTCTCAGATCTGGAGGAGTAACTAGAATATTTTTCATCCCTTTCAGATCTAGACCGTGACGAACTTTTCACCTGCTCTTCAGTTCTGACAGAAGCAGAGCTCTTTCGCGAATCTTTCTCCTTCTCTGAGCTTGTTGATATTTTAATCTCGTGAGATCTCTGACTTGAAGAGGTCCTCACGGAATCTTCATCAGATTCAGAACCTGGCAATGCTCCATCAGACACCTTCCTCTTGGAACTCTGTTTCTTAGAACTTTGAGAAGCACCCTTTGAAGCACTTGAAATGTCCTCCTCCCTCCCAATATGGGAATCTCCTTTCGCTGGGACTGGTTCTGCTTCTTCAGGAATAACCTGAGCTAGCTGTTCTTCGGAGCCTTCCAACACAGCATTTTGCTTAATGTTCAGTTCTAAAGTTTCCTGAGCTGCTTTCACTGAGGGCTCCTTTGCTATGCGGACAACAGTTTCTACAGGCGATGGTAACAGAGGTGCGGCTGCTGTCTGTACTGCTACTGGAAGTTGTGGCAAAATTTCTGGGGTTAGTACTGGTTTTGGCGCTGGTAGTGTTTGTGGAGGGGGCGGAGGAGGTGGGGGAGGAGGAGGAGGGGGTGGCGGCGGCGATGGTGGCAATTCCACGAATTCTGCTGCAGTAGCTGGTCCGACAGTTGCTGGTGGCAGTGGCATGGCGGCAGCAGAGGGCGGCTTTGTTGTAACATTCAGCAGGTGTTTCTTAAAGTGGATCTTGCCCAATTCCACCTTAGGCTTTGGGGGTGAAAATTCCTCCACGACATCCGGATAATCCCCAAGATCCAGTTTAAATTTAGAGGCAATGTCAGTTTGAAGAGGTGGGCCCAGGGAGCTCGGAGCCTCGTTTTGCTTGTCATTCCCAAGGCCGGTCAGAAATCTGTTCTGCAAAGTTTTCTTGGTTAGGCTGAAGCTGAAGGACACCTTTTGTCTGCCTTGTTCCTCAAGGTTAACTTTTGTCCGGGTGCCTTTGGGCAAGAAGCGGCTCGATGCGACTCCTTTGAACACTGTCCCTTTGACAAAGCCAGGTTTCTGCGCATTTTCCGTCTTGCCCTAGAACACAAGAAATCAGCTGGTGAAATCATGGCTTTGAAAATTGTACTCACATTACAGCAAGAAAGGGAAAGAAAGGGAAATACAAAAAGGACCAGAAGGCAAAAAATAAAAATAAAAATAGGGTTGGGGGTGACAGGGGTCCTCTAACATAAAGAGTCATGAGTTGCTTAGACCAGTGGACAAGCTTAAGATACCTAGAAGCCTTATTATAAACCTCGAAAAATATCACCTGACACATGTTGGCCAGCTGCTGTTAAGGCTTCCTTGTGACCAAGGTAATACCCCAGTAGCTCATTTTTTTACCACATCCCCACCAGGCACTGCCCCATTTTCCCTTCTTTCGGCAAGGTGTAGGGCAGGTGTGGAATCAAGGTGCGTCACCAAAAACAGGAAGCCACAGGACACAAATTCTGAGCTGTGGCAGTGCAGACTGCAGTATGAACTTCACATTGGACTAGATTACCCTTCGGATCTGTTCCAACTCCTCTTAGACCCACCTGGTGCCAATCTTATTTGCATTTTTAGCAATTCTAAATAAGGGAACAAAAAGTATGATGCCTCTCATCTGAGATGTCCCAGCCATGTATTCTCCTTCCTTTCAAGCAAAATGAAATTAAACAAAAGCTTTAAAAAGTTCAGCTGTATCCATTATAGTGTGTGTGTTTTTGTATGTATGCACAAAGACACACACATATATAGTTGTATTGTATGAATATGTTAACGTTTTATATTCTCCACTCCACGGTATAATGTACTGGCAACGCCCAATTGACGTGCGTCTAACTGACCATGCACACTAACATCACACTGAACCTGAAAGTAACTTTAAAAATGGCAAAAGCGGCCCTAAAAGACCCCAGAATGGGCAAAAGGGTGTAGAAACAGAACCTAGCAATCCCTTGAGCCTTTGCAAGTGCAATCCCAGGAGCCCTTGCAACGACCATTCATTGAGGCCTGTGGAAAGTTGGAGTTTGAGCAAGGAAGTTGTGATGGAGTTTAGCATCTGGTTAAGTGCAGGTTTTTAAAAGCGTTTTACAAGGGTTTCCAGAGATTTAGAGGGTGTTTGCAGGCCTTTTCAAGTGTGTTTCAAATATACACGATTTCACATAACCCCCATGTAAATTGAGAGTTGCCTGTATGATAGTACCTTGGTAGTTGAATGGCTTGGCTCCTGAACGCCGCAAACCCAGAAGTGAGTGTTCTGGTTTGTGAACGCTTTTTAGAAGCCAATGTCCAAAACGGCTTCCGCTTGAGTGCAGGAAGCTCCTGCAGCCAATCAGAAGCTGCGTCTTGGTTTTCAAACCGTTCTGGGACCGGGAGTTGAACAGACTCCCAGAACAGATTAAATTCAAGAACCAAGGTACTACTGTATTTCTGTTTTTAAAAGTTAAGTCACTTGGAGAACTTTTAGGTAACAAATGGAATCATACGAATTCTTTTTCAAAAAAAGACACAAAGAAACATAGTTTAGAATATACTCACATCATTTTCTTCTTCTCTGTTGTAGTCCATCAAGAAGGCATGCAAAAAAACAGGACAGAGAAAGCATGAAAACTAAGTGGAAACAAAAGATGCTTGCTTTTCAGGTAAAACTGCTTTGCCTGTGCTGGCTACAGAGAGGGTCCGATCATTTATATATATATATAAAAGGCATCACTGTTATAGACTTAAAAGGACTGTTTTCTCCAGGCTCCATTACATTTAGGCAAAAGGGGGATACTCTGGCATCTCATTCCTGTATCTAACAACCTGTTAAAACAAAATGGGAGGAATCTTAAGCTGTCTGCTTCCAAGGAGAATATAGCATGTCAGGGTCCCAGCAGTGCAGAATGTCTATCTTAAAGGTATGTCTTACATCTCTTAATCCCTCCTGTGTTACAATTCATTGGGATTTTAGAAATAGGAATTGAGGCACAGGACTGCGTATGCCAGCCACCTCCAAGGAGGAAGAGGTATTTAATTTTGGAGAGAAATCATTTTCCAGAATTTTCACATTCAACATACATTTATAGGGTAAACCTTGTTAAAGCAAATTAAGCTTTCCGTTTTCAATTATTTTTCTTCTTTATACACCCCACCCCCAACTCCCAACGTGTTCCGAATGATTCAGCTTCTACTTTTACTAACAAATTAAGGTGGAGAAATCATATTTTCTAGCAGGAAGTGATGAAAAATCAGGTAAAATAGTAAAAATAACAGAAAATCCATATAGCGAAGGCACTGCCTCTTGCTCTTAAACCCTAAAGGACAAATAGGTTATTTAGTGATCTTCATAGGAATATGATCTCCCATCACATTCATCACTAATTACTACAATTAGCACATTCTAAAGCTCACAGCTCAGTGACACAGTACATATTTAGAATGAAGGACTCTGATTTCGATCACTGGACTCTCTAGGTAGGGCTGAGAATAAGTCCTAAAAGGCGCTTTATAAAGCAAGTTTAATGTTCTAGTCACCACATTCATATTTTATTCCTCCTTTGTGGTTAAACCCTAGTCTGATTTAGTGCACGTTGAATGGGTTTGTCTTCCACTGTATTGAGCAAATTATTTGCTTCTGAGTTACTACTGTAAAACTACAGAAAAGATGCTATTTTTACATTTCATGCTTCAACCAATGGGAAGTTCTGAGATGGACATTCTAAACCAGGGTTTCCTAAACTTGGCTCCCCAGCTCTTTTTGGACCACAACCCCCATCATGCCTAGCTAGCAGGACCACTGGTCAGGGATAATGGGCATTGTAGTCCAAAAACAGCTGAAGACCCAAGTTTGGGAAAGTCTGCTCTAAGGTGTAAAAGCAGTTAAGTTGGTATCTATCCCCAGTGCAACCACAATGGCTCCAGGAATGATACTACAAGCACTCCAATAAGACGCATACTAAAATATATGTTATTTTAGTCTCCACCCCTATCATTTGGCCTGGACACTGAGGTCCTCCTTTAGAGGGTCTTCTGGCGGTTCACTCACTGCGAGAAGCAAAGATGCAGGGAACCAGGCAGAGGGCCTTCTCAGCAGTGGCGTCCTCCCTTTGGAATGCCCTCCCATCAGATGTCAAAGAGATAAAGAACTGCACAACTTGTAGAAGACATCTGAAGGCAACCCTGTATCAGGAGATTTTTAACGCTTGATGTTTTTATTATGTTGTTAGATATGCTGCAAGTTGCCCAGAGTGGCTGGGGAAACTCAGCTAGATGGGCAAGGTATAAAATTAATAATAATAATAATAATAATAATAATAATAATAATAATAATAATAATAATAATAATAATAATAATTTTTAAATACTTTTATAAATGAAATTTTTTAAAAACGTTCCTGTAATTTTTACATACGGAACAGTTTTTAATTGTAAAATCAGCATTTCTCTAAAATTGTTTTCTCAAAACTGTTTTATCACTAAAGAACACCATCTGATGAAAACAAGAACACCAGAGCAAGTACAACTCAGCAAAGTGACAAGCCTCCAAGCCAAGCCGTGGTGATTTGGTAGCTCTGTCTTGTTGGGCTTTGCAGGCCCAGAGCAAGCCATTCAACAACGAAAGACCAGCTCCATGCAAGAAGATAGCATTCAGTGAGTTAATAAATTCTATGGAAGATACTATACTACAAGTAGTACCAGCATCTCAACAGCATTTTCATTAGCTTCTATTTTTCCTGAATGAAAACATTTCAAGATAAACATAAACTTCCACTGTTTTATGCCTTTCACACCTGCCAAATAAATAAATGCAAGAAATAATTCATGCTTGAGTATCTTCTTAAAAAAACAAACACAACTTGTCAGGGCTCCTTCTGTGTGTGATCACAGACAGAAAGGGTTCACATAGTGACCAGGAAAACGTAATGGCGTTACAGAGTCAGATATGGTTACGTGACTGTCTCCGAAAAACAAGATGAATCCCTCCCAATCTGATCCAACGTCTCAGAATACACCTCTTCATCCACATGCTGCCGCAATTTCATGCAACAGCACCAAGGCATGGGAGCATCTATCTGCTATTTTAGCAACTGGGAGATGTTTTCCTTTACTCACCAGATGCACATGCCCAGCGGTCGAAATTTGCCAGGTGCATTTTGCACCTGGCTATCGGCCGCTTGTGGCCAAGTCAAGATGCCTGGGCACCATGATGGTGCCTGGCGTCTCCACCGTATGGAGGTGCCTGCCTGGGGAACCTTGGATTGTGACTGTTTTCACACACTAGCTACACATCCTGTAGAATTCCATCCGTCACATTTTATCTACGCAACCAGACGAATTTCATGAACCCAAAAGTCGTATTGAAAGATACGGCTTTCAAGCGGCCTGGCCCCAAAATGGCAACCAGGCATGCCATTTTGGTGACTGTAACCCTGGTTACATCTTAAAAACCCTGGTTGCATCTTAAAAAGCAGAGACATCACCTTGCCGACAAAGGTCTGTATAGTTCAAGCTATGGTTTTCCCAGTGGTGATGTATGGAAGTGAGAGCTGGACCATAAAGAAGGCTGATTGCCGAAGAATGACGCTTTTGAATTCTGGTGCTGGAGGAGACTCTTGAGAGTCCCATGGACTGCAAGAAGATCCAACCTCTCCATTCTGAAGGAAACCAGCCCTGAGTGCTCACTGGAAGGACAGATCCTGAAGCTGAGGCTCCAGTACTTTGGCCACCTCATGAGAAGAGAAGACTCCCTGGAAAAGACCCTGATGTTGGGAAAGATGAAGGGCACAAGGAGAAGGGGACGACAGAGGACGAGATGGTTGGACAGTGTTCTCGGAACTACCAGCATGTGTTTGACCAAACTGCGGGAGGCAGTGGAAGACAGGAGTGCCTGGCGTGCTCTGGTCCGGGGGTCACGAAGAGTCGGACATAACTAAACGACTAAACAGCAACAAAAACCCTGGTTTAAGGAGCTGTTTGGTGCCTATCTGATATATCCGAGTTTCTAACACTGCACATGCAAACTGTTTCGCACAATTACACAACGGCATACAAAACTTCACTAAACTGGGAAGGAGGGGCAATTTCCAGGGGTAAAAAAAATCTTTGTGAAATGCAAATCTCTCCCCCCTTCAGCTAAAAAAAGGGGGGAAATAAATAAATAAAGATGAAACACAGTATTCAAATGGGGGAGCATGTCCTAGATTTCTGGGAAGCAGCAGTAAAGATCCTCAGAATTTAACTGGCAATTTGAGAATGGTTGTCAATTTAAATATATACCCACAGCGCATTACTTGCTCTTGTGAATCGATCCTGTATTGAAAATGACAGCATTATCACTCAACAGTATCAGAGCTTCCTGTCATTGCTGTTTTTTCTTCCAACAAACTGTGAGCTAGTTGAAAGCACGGTGAGGCCTACGACCAGCAGTGACCATCCTTCACTGATGGATTTGGATTTCAAAAATACATCAAAATGGTGAAAGGAATATTGCAGGGAGATGACATAGCCTTAGTCTGTCAGTTTGACGTATTTGCATGCTGGTTAAAAGTCATCTCCTCTCTGTCAAGGTGTAAACCACCTTTGGTTTGAATGGGGGGGGGGCGCAATGCCCAGAGACATTATGCATGTTATGAAAGTCACAAGGTGCAACTACACTGACCACAACTCAAGCGGAATGACGTATGAAGATTATTTTCATGGCACTAGCATAGCTGTATTCCAGCAACACCCATGTTTTCTGGAAGAGGTTTCATCGACCGCTTACAAATGAAAAAGCATCACATAAATATCTCCCAGAAGAATTGTTTTTTGTCGGAGATAGATCATTCACCCGGAGTACTAAGGAGCATGCAGGTGACCAAAGAGGTAGTGGAACTAGGAGGCAGATGTTTCTAGAGCAGGGGCCAGCAACCTTTTTCAGACGTCCCTCAGACCTTGTGGGGGTCCGTACTATATTTTTTTGGGGGAAATATGAACGAATTCCTATGCCCCACAAATAACCCAGCATTTGAAATAAAAGCACACATTCGGGAAGAATGGCAGATGAAAGTGATGGACTATATGGAACTGGCGGAAATGACTGGCAGAATCCGAGACCAAGGTGAAGAGTTGGTGGAAGAAGATTGGAAAAAATTTAAAGTTTATCTACAGAAACATTGTAAAATTCAGGATGTTGGAAGGAAGTAATGTGGTTTTAGCAGAAATGTTATAAAGGATTAGGTAAAAATTGATTTTTTAATTGGTGAAAGACGAGAATGTAAAATTGCAGTATATTAAGATAAATTATTAGGATAAAAACAAAGTTGGAAAGGATTTGCTGAAATATCTAATTGAACTAGAATACAAAAAAGGGAGGTGTGAGGAGGTCAAGGAAATAAGCAAAGGAAAGAAAGCTATGTAAAGGTTTGAGCTGTTTTTTTTTAAACTGTTTGTATTTTTTCTGTATTTTTTATTTTTATTTTTATTTTTGTCTTTTTAAAATATACTCTTTGTAATCTTTAAAATTTGAATAATTTTTTTTTTAAAAAAAATGAAATAAAAGCACACATTCTACTCATGTAAAAACACCAGGCAGGCTCCACAAATAACCCAGAGATGTGTTTTAAATAAAAGGACACATTCTACTCATGTAAAAACACACTGATTCCTGGACCGCCCGGGGGCCGGATTGAGAAGGCGATTGGGCCGCATCCGGCCCCCAGGCCTTAGGTTGCTTACCCCCGTTCTAGACTGTGTCATTCCACAGAACCTGCAAAATTTCAACAGGCATTCCTCAAAGACAAGCTATTTTTGCTTCTGTTGTGCAAAATATTACACGTTCTGAGAAAAACAGCATCCAAAGTAGCAAGAATACACCACCTTCTCCAGTTTGTGGCGTCTACAAGGGCTGCATACTTCTGTTGTGGCAGGCCACCTCCACCAGACTGAAGCACGGCTACACACATCAACTATGATATGGAAAAGTTAACAAACAAAAAAACCCCAGAAGGTGAATTTCTTTTAATGGGATCATTTTACGTCTGCATTTTGCAGGAAGGCTTTACGTCTGAAATAAAAGGAAACCCAACACGAACAATCCTGCAAAAGGATACTTTAACACAATAATCAGTTTTCTGAGTGGATTTATAGCATTTATATCCCACTTTTTTCTCCACGGTGGAATCAAGATGGCATGCAAAGGGGGCCCAGGCAGTTTCCCTCACCCAAAACACTGGCCAGACCCAGACTTGCTTAGTTTCATCAATTTACAGGTAGGTAGCAGTGTTTGGATTCTGGTGCTGGAGGAGACTCTTGAGAGTCCCATGGACTGCAAGAAGATCCAACTTCTCCATTCTGAAGGAAATCAGCCCTGAGTGCTCACTGGAAGGACAGATCCTGAAGCTGAGGCTCCAGTACTTTAGCCACCTCCTGAGAAGAGAAGACTACCTGGAAAAGACCCTGATGTTGGGAAAGATGGAGGGCACAAGGAGAAGGGGACGGCAGAGGACGAGATGGTGGGACAGTGTTCTCGAAGCTACCAGCATGAGTTTGACCAAACTGCGGGAGGCAGTGGAAGACAGGAGTGCCTGGCGTGCTCTGGTCCAGGGGGTCACAAAGAGGCAGACATGACTAAACAACAACAACAGCCGTGTTGGTCTGCCATAGTCGAAACAAAATAAAATAAAATAAAATAAAATAAAAAATTCCTTCCAGCAGCAACTTAGAGACCAACTAAGTTAGTTATTGGTATGAGTATTCGTGTGCATGCACACTTCATCAAGTTTGCTGTATCATGGACTTTTAATATCATGCCCTGACAAGATTACTTTTTTTTAGTTAGTATTTCAAATATACTGGCAAATCAAGAACTTGTCAAAATGTCCTGCATTTAGACAAATTACCTGCCGGAAGGCTTGCCAAACTAAAATTCCTCTGTGGAATTTTAACAAAGGCAAGTGAAGAATATTTCACAACTATAGGAAAACATATTGCCAATAGTCATAAACTGGGTGGGAATAGAAGATCTTTGTCTTCCTGCCAATCATTAACCCACCCAAGTCCTCTTTAACACCAATGTTCATAGGAAAGTAATGGTGTGGACAGCCCACATTAGACAAAATTACAGATTCCTTACCAGGACAGGCAATATCCCTTTCCATGATATTAAGGAAACCCAAGAGCTGTTCGGGATCATCAATGAGAGATTACTAAAAAAGCAATAAACCCCAACCATAATTAAATTCAGCTGTTAAATTATCATTGCTGTCACTCAGCAGCTGATAGATGTAGCTATTAGTTGCTAGTGGGGTGTTTTGTTTTGTTTTTAAAAAGAGGCAAAATGACTTTCAAGTTTTATCATGTTTGGATAATTACTTGCTAATGTGCCCAGAGATAAAATTACTGCTATTTTCCAGGATTAAGTGAAATAAATGGCACGTTAATTTACTACGAGCAATTATGCAGCTGGTAACACTGTACCACTGTCCCCAAAGCATCCCCTTCTTTTTTTTGGGGGGGGGAACCTTCTCTGTTCTTACCCCATGAAAAGCAGGAAGATCCAACAGAACTGTTGGGGAAGGAGTCTAAGAACTGTACCTGTTTTAAAAGTATGTAACTCAATATTAGCACTGGTTGTTGTTGGCCTCTACACAGTTACATCTTTATCTTCAGACATTGCAATATATTGTGATGTTTAGGTAAAGGTAAAGGGACCCCTGACCATTATGTCCAGTCGTGGCCGACTCTGGGGTTGCGGCGCTCATCTCGCTTTATTGGCCGAGGGAGCTGGCATACAGCTTCCGGGTCATGTGGCCAGCAGGACTAAGCCGCTTCTGGTGAACCAGAGCAGCGCACGGAAACGCCATTTCCCTTCTCGCCGGAGCGGTACCTAGTTATCTACTTGCATTTTGAAATGCTTTTGAACTGCTAGATGGGCTAGGTGATGTTTAGTTGGCGATATATCACAATCTTGAAAACCAGGTATCGCCCAGCCCTAGTTGCTGGCATACCTAATTGCTATGAAATAACCATATGTGTGGGATGTGGGTGGCGCTGTGGGTTAAACCACAGAGCCTAGGGCTTGCCAATCAGAAGGTTGGCGGTTCAAATCCCCGCGACGGGGTGAGCTCCCGTTGCTCGGTCCCAGCTCCTCCCAACCTAGCAGTTCGAAAGCATGTAAAAGTGCAAGTAGATAAATAGGTACTGCTCTGGCAGGAAGGTAAACGGCGTTTCCGTGCGCTGCTCTGGTTTGGCAGAAGCGGCTTAGTCCTGCTGGCCACATGACCTGGAAGCTGTACGCCGGCTCCCTCAGCCAATAAAGCAAGATGAGCACTGCAACCCCAGAATGGGCCACAACTGGACCTAATGGTCAGGGGTCCGTTTACCTTTACCTTTAACCATATGTGTAAACCTAAGTCAGCCTTCACCAGAATAATAGACCCCAGATGCTTTTTATTTTCCTTTCATTACAGAGGGCCGGTTAAAAATGAAGCAGGAAACGAGTAAGGGAAGACCAGCCTTGAAGACAAAATTTGTCTGGTGGTGATGGTGTGTGAAAGAGAAAGCAAGATTGGCTGATACATGAATAATTAGCATTTACAGGCGTGGCCCGTAATGTGTGCATGTAGGTGTATAAAGCCTCTCTCTCCTACAATTAGAAAATTGGGGAGCAGCCTGTAAAAAGATGTACAAATCAACGGCCACAACCAGGAATACACTTCATTAAAAAGTTCCCATGGGTGTGGGAGACACCCCATCACAGAGCCATGCAATAAACTGATTTCCTTCTCTATAACCAAAGCAAGAAGTAATGTACGTATAACTATGGCCAAGTCTCTGTTGAAACCTGGAGTATTCCTTTCTCCATTCTAAAATCGTTTACACAAGCTTTACACTGAGATGACTCAAGCCTTGTTGAACCAATCATCGTCCTGTGAACAAACACAACCTTTGGAAAGGCATAGTACTGCTCTATGCTGCCCTCGGGATTATATTCTTGGCTGTACAACACATTATTCCAAACAAAGAACCACCCCAGCAGCCAGCAAGCATTTGATACCACTTGTGGTTTTCACTGAATAAAAGGTTTGTTTATACAGCGTTGTAGATTAAGCGTAATTTAGCTTTCTCGTTCTTTGTAAGCTCTGGATATCAAGCAGCTGGCACAATATTTCGGCTGACGGCAAGCATCAACTCAGGCTCCAAACAGTCCTCACCAGGAGACACCTTCTTTGGCAACTCAACCTGGATTTCAAAAACGTTTGTGTATCCCAAGTCTTAGAAAAAAGGACAAGGAAAAGTTCTCTGGTGTGGCAGCTAGAAAGGGATCTGTATCCCATCTGTATGGACACTCTTTTTACGCGGTGTTCAAAACTCATATATATAAGCTAGGTGCCAAATGGCCCCTTAAAACCAAGGTTACAGTCGCCAAAATGGAATGTCTAGTTGCCATTTTAGGGTAAGACGGCTCTAAAGTCTTATTTTTCAAAGGATGGACTGGCTGCGATTGATTCTCAGTTAAGCATCTGGCTAGTTCAGATGACAACCTTGAGCTAGGTTAAAAAAGTCACTTGACCCAGAAGTCCACATATATATTGGCTTATTCTGACCTCTTTTTCTTAATGGTGATTGCTCCTGCTCCAGGCTGCACAGAAAAAGCAATTTGGTTCCAGAAATTCATTCAGACTGTGCAGATAAAATGTAAGCGATAGAATTCTACAGGATGGTGTATTAGTGTGTGATAACAGTCCAGATCCAATGATCTCCAGATAGTGGAGATGTCAGGTCGCATCCTGGCACCCAGGCATCTTCAGTTGATCGCAAGCGGTTGAAAGCTAGGTGCAAAATGCGCCTGGAGAATTTTGAACACTGTGAGGGAGAAGATTGACAAAGATGGTGAAGGACTAGATGTGAACTGTTCAGGCACAACACCACAACCTCAAGCTAAACCCTGGGGTGGGAAATGCTTGGCAGTGCTCTGTGCCAGCCTTAGGGGTTCAATTGTGCGACATTCCCAGGGAAGGCACTCTGCGTCTCATGAGCCATGAGAATGTCCCACAGCTCCTGGCCAGAATAAAGGCCACCCTTAACCAATAGATGGGAGATGGGAGGTGCAACGGTCTAGGCAAATTCAAGTAGACTTGTAGAGGCTGCCTGGTTAAGTCAAGGCCCTATGGGAAAACCAGGAGCAGGAGGAGCTCAAGAGATAGAGATTGGAGGGCGGCCAGCAAGAAAGGGAGCAATAGGGCAGGTGACTAATCCAATAGCAGCCTGTAGCTCAGGAGAGGCTCAACAATTGCCTTGGAATTAAATGCAGGTAGCCCACTCTTCCACCTGGTCCTTTACCTTGATAACAGAGGGCAATAAGGCCTGATTCAACTACTCACAAGGGAGGGCTAGCCTGAACCTGTGTCCTGCAGGTAAACGCTGATGTCCAAGTGGCAGCTTAGAAGCAACGCAAGGCTCCAGGCAGCAGTTTCTCTTTTACACCCAACCATTCTTGGCAAAGCTTGCAGAACAGAAACAGCACCCAGCCACCCCCTTTTCCTGGCAGATTCACAACTGAGAAAATCTGAACTACTGTGGCAAGTCATCCTATGCCATGCTGTTGCCACAGCAGTGAACACTGCTAGACAAATCTCGACAACACATTTTTCCCCCCTTAGGAGACTTGCTATGATATGATCAGATGGACCATCTAAATGAACCCTCTATATCCCAGCCATATAACAATACTTGTCATTTGTGAAACACCTCAACAGCAGCTAGGCATCCCAGGATCCTCCAATTCTCCTCACATCGTTTGGAGAATTCTGCACAGGGTCATCCTCGCCAGTTCCATCACATCCAGCCTCAAAACCCACCGTTTCCCTCTCTTTCACATTCTCGCAATAAACACAACCAGCTCTCAGCTAATGATAAATCACTGGTTGTCTTGCAACTTGCTTCTGTGGATGTCAACAAAGCTTTCCAGTGATGCCTTCTAGACAGCAACAGAGGGTCCAAGAAGCACCACCCGAAAAGTAAGCTATGCAATATAGCATCATCAGTGTACCTGCTACTTTGCAATAAAGGCCTCCCCTCACCTGTGTCCTGCTGACACATGCAGTTTTCAGCGCCGATAAGGGGCGGAACGAAGGAATCCCCACTTGCGTGCTCCACAATGACACGTGGGAATGCCAGGAACGGAACCCTCATGTAAGTGGGGATTCCCCTGTATTAACATATGCAAACAGCTAGCTTACATTCCAAATTTCAACAGTGGAATAAATGTATATTTGCTTATTTTGCACAAACCCGATCACTAAGCATGCTGTGTTTCTGAACCTGTCATTTGCATTTCTACATAAGTGGGTGTGTATGCATGGCCTTTTTGATCTTTCTCAAAGCCTTAAGATCAGTCAATGATTCCCTCCTACAGGATACCACAACAGTGTTTGAAACTCCCATTGTTCTAGGGGGCATTCTGCGACAGGGAATTTCATGAGCACAAGCAGTTTCTGAGCTCTGGGCGCAGGACTGGGCCTAAGATTTCAGATTAAAACTGCAGAGTGGAAGGAAAGGAGGACCCTTTTCTGCCTCCCCACTTCCGGCTACTCTCTGAACACTGGAGCAGAGACCCTCTTAAGAATATTAGGGGGGTGGGCAGGGGAAGGACTAGACCATGTGAAAAATGAACATAAGATTTTAGCTGCAGTTCATTTATTTTCAGCTTGTTATAAATTCTTGTTATAAAAAAGCATACCTAGACATTCCATTGTTGCGTTCACAACCTAGGTTTAAGGGGCCATTTAGCTCCTAGCTTTCATATCTCTAACACTGTTCCTCATACTGCTGGCAAGCATGTCATCTACCAGACTAAAGGTTGTATCCAACTAGAATTAATCCAAGTAGAACTAATGTTAGATGCATCCTAGAACTGCTTCTGATGTTGCCCTGGAAATATGGAACATGAAATTCCCCTACTTGATTTGGCTCCGTTCTGAAACAGGTGAAAATATTTTTTTATGCCACTAGGCTTTTAAAAATCATTTCTCTATCTAGTAGAACTCACCTATTGTTGGGTTACTTAATGTTAGCTTTTGTTTAATTTTTTAAAGGTGGGTTTCCATTTCACTTGGCTAACTGCTCTGTGAACTTTTGTTGAAACCCAAAAGTGGAATATTGTTAATGAATGGTAAATGAGGGAAGAAGAGAAGACTTATATAAAGCACAGAAATTTCACTTCATGCATGTTGCAGCCTTTTGTTTTCAGAAAGACGTTTGTAGGGCGAGGTTTTCAAATGTTTCAACCAGCATTAGGAACAGAGTCGCTTAGTAAAAAACATATGGCCAGACAGATCTATTCTGAACTTTCCATGCTCAGAATCGCAAGGCAGCTGCTTCCAATACAACCTCTTTCTACTTGCATTCTGAAAACACAAGGGGAGAGAGAAGTGGACAGAAAACTGCAAAAGGCCAAGTCTTTGAATTGTGAGAATGTTCCAGCTACAGCACTGCAAAGTAAAACTGGCCGCATGAACGTGTGCATAGGTTGTTAAACCAGGCATTCTTATACTTAAAACGATTCTCTGGGGCTAAGGAAGGTTGCCAGGTTTTAGGGAAGGCCTCCTGAGCACAGAAAGGTCAGGGAGCCATCTCCCTAGGCAAGAATAAAAGGCGAGATTATTGACTTTTACAGTACTGTTCTGCATCTGAGGTGGTTGCTGTGGATACAACAAACAAAATACTCTGGCGATGAAATGGCAGCAGAGAAAAAAGAAAGAAGAAAGCCTTGCAAAACTACAGAAGAGGCTGCGCTGTTTGCATGCAAATAAGAACTGTTACCCAAAAAAAATTAAAGCAAGTGGGACACAGAACTACATTATGCTGCCTTAAAAGCATAAGGGATTCTGAGCAAAGGAGCGCTGAAAAAGCATCACTTGCTTTTTCACTTGATTTACACACCACCTGAAAAGTCCCTTTGTTTAGATGCCGGGTTTGCCTTTGCGTCAAATTATGCAGCCTTTGGGTCAAATTATTAGCTAAAGTGGTGCTTCAGGTTAAGAACAGTTTCAGTTAAGAACGGACCTCCGGAACGAATTAAGTACTTAACCCGAGGTACCATTGTACTGCTTTTTACCTACAGCATGGCTTGGACCTGGTCTTAAACACTGTCCCACAACAGGATGGTATGAGAGAATGTTTCAAATGTACAACTTACATGCTAATCTTAAACAAGGGCAGAAGAGGCTGAATTCTTGATGGCTGCTTCCTAATTCGGAATTTACTTCCTAAGCCTCTCCTCTTAGGACAAGCATTTAACAGGAAAGGATGAATCAGGCATAGGCAAACTCGGCCCTCCATACGTTTTTTTGAGACTACAATTCCCATCATCCCTGACCACTGGTCCTGTTAGCTAGGGATGATGGGAGTTGTAGTCCCAAAACATCTGGAGGGCCGAGTTTGCCTATGCCTGTGATAAATGAAAGTTCCTTTTAGCCTTATCTGTTTTCATAGGTATATTTCAACAGCTACATTTTCATTGCCTAATACCTTTAGGACCAGTTTTTTGCTGCAATACCTTGCACAGATGCAGATGGCTAACTAACGGGAGATCTTGTGGAGGAAGTATGTGACAAGACACAAAAAGGAGGGTGAAATCACTTTCCAACCAAGTATGTGTATGTTAGCATACACACAAGCAGAACACACCCCCCCCCTTCATTTTAGGCAAAAGGAAAAATTATGCAAAAGGCAGGCCTGTCCTCAATAGATTCACCACCTACCCACCCAAATTTGGTACATCAGCTGAACCCAACATTATCCATGCATCCAGTTTATGTAAGGTATATTTTGAAGTGGCATCTTAGCTCAGTTGGGAAGGGCAGCGTTACCAAGCAAGTTTTTTTTCCTTTTTCTTTTTTAAAGAAAGATTACACGCCAGCGCAGCCAAGCCTTCCTCCCTTCACTTTAATGCCTTCAGAGACAATCATTAGTTTTCTTAATAAGGAAGTGATGGTGAAGAGGTGCAGGTGTAAAACAAATCTTTCTATTCCAGAGCCATTACTGTCTCCCTGATGCATTACAATTATAAAATAATTGAGGAAGCAACTTTGCTCTGTTTGTCTTTATCCACGTAAATGTGTTCTGCAAGTAGGAAAACATTTCGCTGAGGGCTAAAGTTACCAATAATCCACTCCGTGGGGAAGAAAAGACAAGACATACCCACAGGAGGTTTGGAAAATAAACCCGCAAGGAACGCAAAATTGTCCGAGAGACTTGCACTAGCTATAAGTTTCTAAAGTGATTCAAAATCGTGGCAGCTGTGGAGCTTCCGTTTGAGAAGTCTTAATTTCTTCCAAAAGTTTTAAAGGACTTTTTTACTTAAACCACCTCATTTCCTTCTGTACTCCAACCAAACTGCCCCTGCTGAGCTTACGTTCTGCATTTGAGGGACAAATCCACACAGAATGTAAACTCAGTGTGTAAAGACCATGCAAATTACACATTCTCCATCTCCTAGCCTGGCCATAGCCAACCTTTGTCACAAGTCCAAAGTATGCAATAGTGGTTCCTGGGGATGCCTGGGTCGCTGATTTGTTAACCATCTCTTAGCTTACTACTGCCACTAAATAAATCTTTTAGTCGTAAAGGCAGCAACGAGCTTGAAAACCAGCTTGTCCTAAAGCAGGTAAAAAGGTAAAAGGTAAAGGACCCCTGGATGGTTAAGTCCAGTCAAAGGTGACTATGGGGTTGTGGCGCTCATCTCGCTTTCAGGCGTTTGTCCACAGACAGTTTTCCGGGTCATGTGGCCAGCAGGCCTAAACCGCTACTGACGCATGGAGGTCCGTCACGAGTGCCAGAGCGCACGGAAACACCATTTACCTTCCCGCTGCAGCAGTACCTATTTATCTATTTACACTGGCATGCTTTCGAACTGCTAGGTTGGCAGGAGCTGGGACAGAGCAACGGGAGCTCACCCCATTGCGGGGATTCGAACCGCCGACCTTCCGATCAGCAAGCCCAAGAGGCTCAGTGGCTTAGACCACAGCGCCACCCACGTCCCTTCCCTAAAGCAGAGGAACTGCAGCACCTCAGCCCTTGCTGTGCTACAACTTCCATCATCCCTGATGACTGACCACACTGGCTGGACTGATGGCAGTTAGGGGTCCCAAACCACCAGAGATTGACAGGTTTCACACCCCTACCTTAGGGCACAAGCCTCTCTTGCTCCAATAATCAGCTTCATTATCATTCCAACTCATAACTTCCCACAAAGCCAATGAACAGAGTTCAGCAACCTAGTCCTAGGAAGCTTTTCCACACTGAATTCTGGCACACCATTTTTTCCCGCCCTGCCCACCCACTGTGCCTACCAGGGGCCAGGCACATTTTGCCACAGGGAACCGGCCTTTCGTGAGGAGGTGGAGATTCCGAGCACCAGGTTTGGCACCGAAAATCTCCATCTGGCTGACTGGCGTGGCTGCAAATGGTCTGCGGGGCAGCAGGGCACAAAAAGGCACACCTCTTTTGGTGCTGCGCTGCCCCATGAACCAGCCGATTCGCGCAGAAGCAGAGCACCTAAAGCAGCACATGAGCCAAGCGATTCAAGCGCCCTTCTACCTGGTTAAAGAACAGTATTAGTGTTTATGAAAGTGTTGCTGAATTTTTTTAAAAAATGCGACCAGGCATTCTGTTTTGGTGCCCACAGCCCAGGTTCCAGGAGCCATGCAGTAAATAGCTTTTCTATCCCAGTTTCTAACACTGGTCCCCCCTAAAGTGTATTTCAAGCCAGAGTATTCTCTGCGGCAGGCCCTAAGTTGTGGAATTTCCTCTCCACATGTAGCTTGTGTCATATGCTGAAGACCCACCTCTTTATACTGGCTTTTGACATTTTGAGAGGTATATTCTGGGGCCACCTTATTCTCTTGATTATTTGTTTAAAATGATTTCTTTGTACAGTGGTACCTTGGGTTACATACGCTTCAGGTTACATACGCTTCAGGTTACAGGCTCTGCTAACCCAGAAATATTACTTCGGGTTAAGAACTTTACTTCAGGATGAGAACAGAAATCGTGCTCTGGCGGCACGGCGGCAGCAGGAGGCCCCGTTAGCTAAAGTGGTGCTTCAGGTTAAGAACAGTTTCAGGTTAAGAACGGACCTCCAGAACGAATTAAATACTTAACCCGAGGTACTACTGTATTTTAAATAGTAGTAACCTGAGACCATGCAGTGAAGGGAGGGTAATTTTTTAAATTTTTTTTTTATAATGCTGTGCCTGGGCCACAGCCCTTCAAAGTGAAAATGTTAAAACTTAAGGACATTCTGTTCTAAACTGTTTTGGGCTGTGATGGGAGTTTCTGATGGCTGAATTGTTTTACTGATGTGTGCTATGTTACTGGGGTGGGGGAGGACTGAGTTATATTTTATCTACATTACAGCAGCTCTTTTTTTCTACAGTGGCTGCTACTTTCTATTTTATCATTTTGTATTTACGCTGCTTTGTATTTTCACTACCAAGCTGCCTCAACTGCTAGCTTGCAGAAAAGGTAGCGTATAATCTTTCCAAGCACCCCAGAACTGTCCACACTAATCTTACTCTGGGATGTTCAAACCGCCCTTGGATCTACAGTAGTCGAGTCTGATTAAGCATCCAATTATCCACACAGAAGCCCTTCAGATGGTCGCCCCAGCAGTAAACCAGCAACAACAGAATAGTAGTCCAAATCCAGCCTGTGGTGGTAGGTTCTGTACGAAAGATGCAGTTAAATTATGACCAAAGGCAGACTTCAGTATTTGCTTCAGGTAACTGTCTAAAATCCAATAATAATAAAGTTAAGCACAACAGGAATGAATGAAATGAATGAACGTATTGCATTGCACTCATCCCCTAATTGCATGTACTTCTTTCAGATTATTAAATAAGCGTGTTTTTTCAGGTACTGCAATGGCAAACATGAAGTGTGGCAGATTTAGGACATTTGAGGATAAAGAAGTTCTTAGGGAAGAGTGGTGAAGGAGCTATACTGAACTGGGCCACTTCAAATTCAACAGACCTTCCTATGCCCCCTAACTTTGAAGCCTTAAGATATGGCCCAACTGCATTTTGGATTTTAGCTCCACAATGAAGTGTTCATTACTCTTATACCAAACCACTTAACCATAAAGAGTATTAATTTATTTCCTTTACATACATAATTAACAGCCCAATGGCCATTCTCAACCTGGAGGGTCCTCAGATGCTGATGGACAACAACTCCCATCCTTCCCGATCTCTGGTTGTGCTAGCGAGGGATGATGGGATTTGTAGTCCAACATTTGGGGACCCAGGGGTGAGAAACGCTGGACTTGTATTCAAGGGAAATAATCCTTTTAGTTTGTTACAGCGAAAACCTAAACCTACAGTACTAGAACGGCTCAAGCCAGAAATGTATTACAGTGGTACCTTGGGTTAAGTACTTAATTTGTTCCGGAGGTGCGTACTTAACCTGAAACTGTTCTTAACCTGAAGCACAACTTTAGCTAATGGGGCCTCCCACTGCTGCTGCGCCGCCGGAGCACAATTTCTGTTCTCATCCTGAAGCAAAGTTCTTAACCCGAGGTACTATTTCTGGGTTAGCGGAGTCTGTAACCTGAAGCGTATGTAACCTGAGGTACCACTGTACTCTTTAATGGACCAGATTCATCACTGTTAACGTGAATGTACCCCTTCATTCATTTAATAAAAAATTATACACCGCCTGTTAGTAAAAACAACTTCAAAACAGTTTACAAAGAGAATTGCTGTTTTGAACCCTCTACCAAGGTAATTAAAAGTACGGTAGATTTTCCCTCACGCTGTTTCAAACCATCCGTGTGGAGCAGATATCCAAATTCCTTCTGAGAATTACAAGTAGAATACAATAACTTACTGTGGATTAATAAACCTGGAGTATAAGAGGCAGGAGAGATAAGCTGTGATTTTGAAGCTTTTGCAGGTTCCTAGACCTCTTTGTTGAACTGGTTTCTTTGGTGATGTTTTCCATTTACAGATAGCCTAGTAGTTTATTAAAACAAATGCAGAAAAAGTCCTTGCCTAATTTGGCTTACATACTTGAGGTTTGTTGCATCTTCAGCTAACGGATTATTTTCCATAACCAAACTGAATGAACTTATTTTGATTCACTATGGAACTGGTCAAGGTTAATCTACAGCACAGAAAAGGAAGTGTTTTTCCTATTCCTGCCTCTACGTACAAATGAATTGAGCCAACACAGCTGATCTTGTCACTTTCTAAAATGCTGCGGATCATCACATAAGGGAACAGTTACCTCCTACCTCATCCATCTAGTTTAAAACTCACTTCTCTGCAGTAATCACATTAAGAAAGAAAAAACTGCACAAGACAGGACAACGGATTGCCAGTTTCCAGTTAAGAGAGAAAGCCAACCAGCCATTTCTCTAATTTTCCAAATTACTACTTTACGCCTACAGTTTCAAACAGCTGCGCTCCTAGAACGCTACCTGCTCACATTAATTAAACGGGGGAAATTAACGTGCTCTCTCCCATTTCAAGAAGAAGAAAAAAGGCCAGAAAGCTGTCTGTAGCTTTACTGGGGATAAGCTGTCAGTGTCTGCCCTATTTAAGGTACCCTATTTGGAGGAAGCCATCTTCTACAGCAAGCAGAAAATATCCTGCAGCCATGATGGTTTGTTTTCAAATTGCTCCATGCTCCCTCCCTCCTTCCCAGCTGGTTCCAGGAATGCCACCATCATAGCGTATTTAAAACATCTTGTGGCACTTTGAGGGGCAGAAAGGAGGCTATTGTTGAAGATACAAGTTCAGACGAGCTATTTAAATGCAAGCGCAACAGAACTCAGATGAAGAATGCCTTCATAAAGCACATTCTCTTCCACCTTCACGCCCTTTGCTAAAGAAGAGAGATCCAATATTTGCTCTCACATAACGTTGGGCCCTGTATAGCTACATAATATATAAACACAGGAAACAATGCAAGAGGCCAGCCACACTGTGAAATATCTTTTGGATTACAGCTCCACACATCTTTAGAAGACATGTCATATTTTGGGACGTACCTAACAATGCAGTGCTGACAAAAGGAGCCACAAAGAGTGGAAAGCTATTGCGTTACAGAATCGCAAAAATAAAAGGCCAACTTGTTCTGCTAAACTGTTAGGAAGCTTGGATTTAAAAGCAAAACAGTAATGTAAAACAGTCTGCAAGAATGGGAGCTTGTGAAACCAGTGAGATTCTGAAAAATAATTCCCACCCAATAGTTGAACACTATTTACTATTGTTAAGTAACTACCTGCTAAGGACATTCTTACAAGTACAATACTTCTTATGAGTAGGAAAAAATCATAATGTTATTATTTATTAAACTTATATACTGCCCATCATAAAAAAACCGCCTGACAAAAAACATGACTACGATTTGAATTAGTAAAATAGAAGCTGAATCCAAATTTGTTTCACACGACACTAATTTCAGAAGTTGTAGAAAACATACTTTGGCACGGGTATCGAAAGATGGTGATACAGTAAGTAGTGTTTTGCAAAAACAAAGGTTTACCCTATTGCCCTTGTCCAAAATTTTACCTTTCTACCTCTTCAGACCCATCCATATTCTGTGGAAAGATACACCAGTTGTCTGTCCCTTTCCACCTCAGAGGTGACTGCATTTCAGGGATGCTGGACGTATTAGGTTTATGATGTCCACTGGGATCCTTCGACATGAAAGCTGTGCTATAAAAATAAAATAGTATTCAAGACAAACGGTTGTGGGTTAGAGGTACATCCGAGAGAAGGGAAGCAAGGAGGGTCTGAGCTACTTCGCCACCTTCTCCGAAAGAAATTAAGAACAGAAAGCAGGTCAACCCTGCTAATGGTTACATATGTGCATTTAGTGAAATTCAGTGGCAAAAGAAAAACAAAGCAAATGTCAATAAAGGGAAGTTGAATAATGGGAAGTTGATTGGCATTTTGATAACTGAATAATTTGGGGGATTGTTATTGTTATAATTTGGCTATTGGAAAACTAATAATAAAAATTTGTGTGTGTGTTATCTTCCTTCTATATATGAAGCATGGGCATGGCTCACTCCAGGACAAAATCTCTCCTGCCCTACAAATGCCCATATGTCTTATGTAGCGACATTTTTTAACACATAAAGGTCTAAAGCTGTACGATATGTCCCTTAGCGAAATCAAAATGGAGGCTACTGGGCTCATACTCAAGATTAACTTCTAAGATGCATTTTCGAAAAGGATAGCTAAAAGAGCTGTTATGACTGGATTCCCCTCACCGCCTCACTGTTTCCAGTACACGTTAATGAGTAAAGTGGGTCATGGGGTGAAGCTCAATGTTTGATCAAACTCAACACATAATCTTCCCCTACTTGCCCTTCCCCACCAGCTACTGCCATCTCTGTGTTATGTTTTACACTCCTCAAGACAGAGAGATCTCTTTTCATTGCTATTTTGCAGAGTGTTGTACACATTGCTTTAAAAAGAGGTGTGGGTGTTGGCTACAGGCAGGAGGGCCTGCTTAGTGGTGGCACCAAGACTTGTTCTTCTGCTTTAAATGTTTAGGTGGCCAATAGCTTCATTTCAGGGGGCGTCTAGGATTAAAGTTAAACTAAGACTTGGTCATTTACGCGACTGGTGTCCAATTTTGTCATCTAAAGTTTATTCCTTATACATGGAGTTTTATTTTTATTTTTTGTCTGCCTCTTTGTAGACCCATTTTGGGATAAGAGGTGCAAAAATAAAGAACGGTTATCACCGCACACCTGAAGTATGTTTACTCAGAAAGAGTCCCAGTTTGTGTTAAATGGGATTCACACCCTGGGAAGTTTAGGGTTTCAGCCTTTATAGTACATTTAACAGCCCTTTTCTCCCCATCTTCAGATGTCCCACAATGAAGTCCAAAAAGCTGTCAAGGAAACCATCCCTCCAGCCTTGCTCATAAACATTATTATTTCAGAAACTTTTGGGGGGCAAGCCTGTCTCACAAACATGCCTCTCTGAGGCTGCTTTGAGGCTCTTTGAAACCATCAAGAGGCATATACATTTTATGAAATAATTAATAATAGCAAAAGAAGCAAATGGTGGCTCCTGAGCCCAGTCGCCTAAAGGCGATTCTTACTCGCCCCAAGCAACCAGCCAATTTGAACTTGTGGGTTTTATCTGTCTGTACCCCCCCAACACAATGCAAAGTGAAGAATTAAAACGGGGGAACCTGCCTAGGCCCCTTTGAATTAGGGAACAGTTAAATTAAATTAAATTAATTAAAACAGGGAAAATGCAGCCTACCCCGCCCCTGAACCTTTCAAGAAAGCATGTGCACCCTTAACAATTATTGTATTTTAATATTTTGCTGGAAGCCGCCCAGAGTGGCTGGGGAAACGCACCCAGATGGGCAGGGTATTAATTATTATTATTATTATTATTATTATTATTATTATTCCTGAAGAGACCCACATGGCCGCTCCAAAGCCCCACAAGGAAAGTGGCTCTTGTCAGAGCAACATTGTCCCTTCCAGGCAATGAATTTCCTGCAAAGGAGGAACTTTTAGGTTGAATTAAATCTGAATGATTTGCTCAACTGGCGTCTGGTTTTGCCTATATGGCGGGGCATTTTTTAAAAAAATGCCTGCCTGCTTCTCGGTGGCCCCATTTTGGGTGCAGAAAAGCAAACACCAGTTGTTAAGGGTCTTGCATGTCCCTAAATCAATTTTATAATGAAATGATTTTAGAATGTTGTATTATTTTATTGTTGTTAGCCCGGTTTCGGCTGGGGAGGGCGGGATACAAATAAAATGTATGATTTTTTATTATTCCCCACGTGTTGCATTGCAAGGGCAGTTTTTCCTCCCCGTTGCAGCCCACCCACCCAAAATAACTGGCATGGCGCCCATAACCTCTCAAGCCGGGCAAGGTGCCCGAGGAAGGGGGTGGAAAATGGCACTTTTTCTGTCCCCTCCTGCCCCCCTTTGTGAGCCTGTGGTGGCCCCCCTTGCCCCCTACAAGTGCCCTATTCCTGAAAATAAGTCATCCTCAATCCTTTTCTCCTGAAAATAAAGAAACATCTTCCCTCACCCCCATTTTCCTCTTCCAGCCCCAACACACATGGGATTAAGAGAGCGAAAATGCTGGCCCTTTTTTTCATTTCACCCGCCCCAAATAAAAACCCCGCTCTGAGGGAAGGGAAAAGTGTCCCTTTTCAGGTGCCTTGTGGCGACAAATGGCTGACAGCAAAACAGCGGCCCGCCATGACCCTCGCCGAGGAGGGCATTCGCCTCACAGGCGCCTTCCTTTTCCCCCTCCGAGGTGAGGCGAGGGTTCAAGGCCGGCCTCTCGCCATTTTACGAGGCGGCGTGCCGTCGTCCCCCACCCACCCACCCACCGCCCGCTTCAAGAAGCGGCCTTCCGGCTCCCAAGCCCGCCCACTCCTCCCTCCGCCGCTCGCCGCCGAGGGCTCCCCTCGGGCCGGCCAGGGCTCTCACGAGAGGCCGGGGATGCGAGGCCTGGCCCCGCCTGAAGCCTCTCCGTTTAGGCCCGTGGCGAGAAGCTGCTCTTCCCTCCCCACCCCGGTTATCTTGCAGGAAGGGGGCTATTATTATTTTGTGGGGAGGAGAGAGGGGTCACTTGCCCCTTTTCTCCCCCCTTTCGCCTGACGGACCCCTTTGTATGGAGGGGAAGGAGATTCCACCATGTCTGGACCCCCCAGGGGAAAATAAATACCACCCACTGCACCCCAGGAGTTGGGGGGTCTTGGGGGGCACCCCATATTTGGGGGCCAAGGCCTTGCTGAACTTTGCTTTCCCATGGGGTGGGACACCCCCTTCACATTACAAAATCCTAGAAATGTAGAGCAAAGGCAATGCAAAGGTTTATTATTGGGGGGCTGGGATAGGTCCATTCCCCCTTTATAGCCCCCCATAAGGCTCTAAAGATGGGGAAGGTGGTGTAAATGGAAGATACCCCCCCCCGAAATTGCCCCACCTCCGCGCGATCCTGGAAGCGGGGCAACCCGAGTTGGGGGTCGCTTCCACACGAGCGCCCGCACCCGTGTCTGAGCGCCAGGCAGCGTGGTACTTACTCCAGGGTGGGATGTTCCGGGTCGTAGAAATCCCCCATCTTCGGCCTCTTCTTCATCCGATGCAGCAGCAGCAGCAGCAGCAGCCCCGGCGTGGAGGATCAGGGCAGCCTCCGCCCCACATAAGGGATCGCTATGGGGCTGGGCGGCGGGGGAAACGACCACCACCCCCGCCACCAACGCCCAAGGCTGCAAAGCCCCCCAAACAGGCGTGCAGGAAACCCCCCAAGCCTCTTCCTGAGCTGCCCCCCCCCCCAAAAGGAGGCCGCTCGGTGGGTCTGGCTCCCGGCGCCCCCTTCACATCCTCTTCGGGGCACCCGAGCTAGATATCCAAATTTAAGTTCTCCGCCGGCGGGAAGGTGTGTTGTTGCTGCTTTTTTATCCTTTTTTTTTGGCCTCCTTGCCCCCCACCCCAAAGCAAAACAGGGCGCCCCCCCCCAAGCCCTCCCAGAAAAGCGCTGCAAATCCTCGCTGGCTGCAGGATCAGGCCATGGGTCCTCTCGGCAAACTGCTCCCCGCGTCCCAGGCGCGCAAAATAATAAAAATGCAATTTGTAAAATCCTCGAGCGGAGAAAAGGGAAAGCGGCGCTGGCTTCTTTGCAAAAGGCTCCTCTCTTTTTGGGGCTTCTTGCAACCCAAACGATCTTTGATCCGCGCGGGCGAGGTGGGCAGAGGAGAAAGTTAGGCCCCAGACGAGAAATGGGCAGGATCGGGAGACGGGCGCCAAACCTCCCCTCCCCAAAAAGGCCCTTCTCCTTTCCTTGACCTCCCTCCTCCGGCCCTTTCCCACGAGCTCCTTCCCGGGGCAAGATCCAGGCGTCTTCTTCTTTCCCCCCAATGGGCGATCCTCCAGCGGCGGCTTGTATTTTGATTTTTGCAGGGCTTTTTCTTGGCACCAACCTCGCTGCTGCCTCCTTTCCTTCCCTCTCCGAGTTTCCTCTGTCCCTTCTTTATTTCTTTCTTTTTTTGTCCTCCTTTAACGGCGGCGATCGCGCTCCTAGGAGGAGCAGCCGCCGCCACCTCCCTCCTCCTCCTCCTCTTCTTCTTCCTCCTCCTCTTCTTCCTCCTCCTCCTCCTCCCGGAGTCCTGAAACGTCCAAACGGAAACTGTAGCTCGTCGACTTCCTACTTGCTGCAAAAGCGCAAAAGCGCAAAGGCGCAGCTCCGCGCAACCGGCGCCCCCTTCTCCTGCCGGCTTCCTTTAAGCGCTGCGCGGCTCCAGGTCACGGATCTTCCCTTCCGACGCCATCCCGACACGCTTCTCCTCCTTCCCCTCCGGCTTGCAGAGCCAGTTTACAAGCTCCCAAGGAAGCGCGCTTTACGCAGGTGGGGAGCTTCGCGCTCTTCATCCGGCGGTATTTCGGATTATTGGTGTGTTCTGCTTTAAATACTCCTGCTGCTAAGACTTTCTCTGCAGTTTTCTCCCCTGTGGTTTTATGGCAACTGATCTGCATTGTAAGAATGTGCATGGTATGGATTGCTTCTGCATTTATTGTCGCTGATGATTTATTTTTTGCTTCATATGAATAATTGTTATCTCTCTCACTGTGCAGCAGGTGTTTTTTGTACCACTATGGGCACATTTTTTCATCGTTTGCAGCCTGATCCTATCACGTGTTTACTCACAAGTATTTCTTTTGTCTGGTTATTATTGTGTTTTCAAGCTGCTATTAAACCACCCTGGAATGGGTAAGAAATCTGATAGATGAATAATATTTGTTTCAGTTACAGATAGGTAGCCGTGTTGGTCTGCCATAGTCAAAACAAAACAAATTCCTTCCAGTAGCACCTTAAAGACCAACTAAGTCAGTTCTTGGTATGAGCTTTCGTGTGCATGCACACTTCTTCAGATGCCACTGAAGAAGTGTGCATGCACACGAAAGCTCATACCAAGAACTGACTTAGTTGGTCTTTAAGGTGCTACTGGAAGGAATTTGTTTTGTTTTTAATATTTGTTTGTTTGTTTGTTCACAACAGTGCTAGAAATTCCCTGGGTGTGTTTTGCAACTGGTGCATCTCCATCTCGCTGGCCTCTCCAGCTTTCTTAAGCAGGTAAGCAGATTATTTATTGCATTTATACACACTTTTTTCTCCAAGGAGTCCATGGTTCACCCCCCTACTCAGCTAATCTCTACATTACAGCAACCCTGTAAGGAAAGATTAAAGGTAAAGTGACCCCTGACCGTTAGGTTCAGTGGCGGATGACTCTGGGGTTGTGACGCTCATCTCACTTTACTTACAGCCAGTGGCGTAGCGTGGGGGGGTGCAGGGGGGGCCGGCCGCACCGGGCGCAACATCTGGGGGGGGGACGCACTCACCGCCTCCGGAGTCGCCGAAGAGCCTCGGGCGCAGGCTGTAGCAGAGCCCCATGTCTCGTGGAACCGACGAGCTGTGCGCGCGTCCGGGCTGAAGGCGTCCGGCAGGCAGCGGCTCTCAGCGCTCGCCGCGGTCCCCGCGCGTCGAGGGCGCGCCAGGCAGCCCCTCCTCACGGCCCCGCCGCCGCCGCCACTGCTGCTGCAGCTGCTGGGCCATGTTGCATTTTCCTCGCCTCTCTGCCCTCCTCCTTTTGTTTTCTTTTTCTTTTTGGAATTGTTACGTTTGTTGTGTACAATCATTACGTAAAGCTAAATTTTTTATTTATTTTTTTACATGCAGTGGTACCTTGTTTTGAGTCCAGGATCCGTTCCAGAGCCCTGGACGCTTGACGAAAGCTCCGCTCTGTGTGCGGAGCGGTTTGCACTTCTGTGCATGTGCAAAGCATGATTGAGTCCTTCTGTTCATTCGTGAACATCAAACCCAGAAGTAACCCATTCTGGTACTTCCTTCCGGGTTTGCCACGGACATTTGCCAAAATGGACTGTCAATGGGGCAGACGTTTGCGGAGGTATTAGTGTATTTGGAATGGAGTCCCTAAAATGGTTGTATGCCACCTTCCGGCAAATCTTGAAACCAAACAGGTGGCAATCATCTTGCTCTGCTTTCCTCTGGGCTTCATCAGCGAGGCCGAGAAGGGGTCTTGTCGTCTGGGCAGCCCAGGACCTTCAGGCACACTGCCCAGGCTTGTGCCCCAGGGAGCTTACTTAAGTACTGCCGACATAGTGGTTTGACTTCACCCCCTCAGGCACACTCCATTGTCACTCGAGACAGACCCATGCCAACAACAAAAGATAGCCATTCAACATCATCTGCTTTTATCGTGTCCAGAGACGCAATTAACATCTTCGCCTGTTCTGAGGTCCTTGTGTCTAACACTGGTATGTTGTTTGTCTTTACTCTTCCAGGAACCATGTCTGCCGTGTGGCTACAGATTGGACAGTGTGGCAACCAGATTGGACAGGAATGGTGGCAAATCGTTACCGGCACAAGTAGCCGAGAAGCTGACATGTACGTCTGTTAGAAGAGCTTGCTGGATCAGACCACAGGCTTATAGTTGGGCCTCCAGTCTCTCGGGACTTTTCATATTGATTTTTACATAAAACTTCCACAAATCATATAACAATATTTTAGACATCTGAAGATTTTTCAGTCTTTATCACTTAATCTGCATTTCATTAATTTCACTATTACTAGGGCTTGCCAATCAGAAGGTCGGCAGTACGAATCCCCGCGACAGGGTGAGCTCCTGTTGCTCGGTCCCTGCTTCTGCCAACCTAGCAGTTCGAAAGCACATCAAAGTGCAAGTAGATAAAAAGGTACCGCTCCAGCGGGAAGGTAAACAGCGTTTCCGTGCACTGCTCTGGTTCGCCAGAAGCGGTTTAGTCCTGCTGGCCACATGACCCAGAAGCTGTACGCCGGCTCCCTCGGCCAGTAAAGCGAGATGAGCGCCGCAACCCCAGAGTCATTCGCCACTGGACCTAACGGTCAGGGCTCCCTTTACCTTTACTTTCCTCTGCAATATTTCGTACAGTCCTCCTTACAAAACTTGCAATCCTACTATTAATTGTAATTGTGGATTACAATTGCTTTTCAAATAATTCACGTATTTACTCCAGTCCTCTGAGAATCTCTGATCCCGCAGGTTTCGAATCCTTCCTGTCATCTTTTCTAATTCTGCATAGTCCATTAATTTCGCCTGCCATCCTTCTTTTGTCAGTAGTTCTTCTTGTTTCCATTTCTGTGCCAATAGTACTCTTGCTGCCATTGTTGCATATAAAAACAGTTGATTATCTTGTCTATTAATATCCTCCTCTTGTGACTTTTCTTGCCGGGTAGTTGTAAGGGTTTCAGTTAGTTGATGCACGTGAAGAACTTTGAATGCTTGGGAATGGTTTATGAACATTACGTTTCTGTAGTAATCATAGCTGTATCCTCTGGGCCTCCTCCTTTTCCCCTGGGTGGACAGGAAAAAATACGTCAATCAATTCCTCTGTCTTTTTAAAAGGCTTCAAATCAGAGACAGGCCTTCGTCCTCACCCCTCAAGTATGTCTCAGTAGCTGAGCCAGAAGGAACAAATACAGAGCTCTGGGTTTAATTTTGAATATAATGATGGGGGGAGGGATGCAATTCTTAATTTCCTTGGCTGGAACTCCTTCTAGAGCTGTTCTGAAAAGCAATGGGCATCTCAAAAGCAGAAATGGTGAAAGCCATCTAACCCAAGGACTAGGATCCGGTGGCGTTCGATCTGCCGCTAGACTCCAGATCCCATCATCCCGAGCCAGCAGGTCCAGCGGTGAGAGATGATGGGAGTTGTGATCCCAGCAACATCTGGAGGATCACAGGCTTCCCATTCCTTAAGCAACTCACATTTCTGGCGGCGTTGTCAGTGACAAAAAGCCATCACTTACTACATTGCAGGGATTTCAAACAGACTTTGCACTGATCGTTTGCATAGTGGGATTTCTCCAAAGTTCTGGAGTCACTCCGTGATTCATAAAGGGTAAAGGGACCCCTGACTATTAGGTCCAGTCGTGGCTGACTCTGGGGTTGCAGCACTCATCTCGCTTCCGGGTCATGTGGCCAGCATGACTAAGCCGCTTCTGGCAAACCAGAGCAGCACACGGAAATGCTGTTAACCTTCCCGCTGGAGCGGTACCTATTTATCTACTTGCACTTTGACGTGCTTTCGAACTGCTAGGTGGGCAGGAGCAGGGACCGAGCAATGGGAGCTCACCGCGTCGCGGGGATTCGAACCACCAACCTTCTGATCAGCAAGTCCTAGGCTCTGTGGTTTAACCCACAGTGCCACCTGTGTCCTTCAAATGTAAAGGATAAAGGTAAAGGAACCCCTGACCATTAGGTCCAGTCGCAGACGACTCTGGGGTTGTGGTGCTCATCACACTTTACTGGCCAAGGGAGCCGGCCTTTTGTCCGCAGACAGGGTGACTAAGCCGCTTCTGGCGAACCAGAGCAGCGCACGGAAACGCCGTTTACCTTCCCGCCGGAGAGGTACCTATTTATCTACTTACACTGGTGTACTTTCGAACTGCTAGGTTGGCAGGAGCTGGGACAGAGCAACGGGAGCTCACCCTGTCGCGGGGATTCGAACCGCCAACCTTCTGATCGGCAAGCCCTAGGCTCTGTGGTTTAACCGAAAGTGCCACCCGCGTCCCTCCAGGATTCATAGAATCATACAATTGTAGAGGGGGAAGGGCCCTCGACGATTGTCTAGTCCATTCCCTGCGATGCAGGAATTTCAACTAAAGCTGAGTGGACCGAGGGTGTCTTGGGTCTTCCCTGATGTGAGCCGCTGCTGTGTCTCTTCCAGTTACCCGTTCTGCTCCCAGGATGGCCATCTGAGTGCCGTCTGTGTGGACAGTGAGCCGAAGGTGGTGCGGAAGCTGCAGAAACAAGTCAAAAGAGGGTAAGTGGCGGGGGGCATCAGCTCTGCTACCCTGCATTCCTTGGAAGGCAACGTAAGAAATCTCCAGGCCACTGTTAATAGATTTATTTGGGGCGGGGCAGAAACACCTACAGTATTCGATGGAGACGGGCAAGGATGCAAGAGGGGACGAGCCTTTTATGAGATTGCATAGTCGAGAGAGGCTTGGAAACTTTCGGTGTCTGCTGACATCTCAGAAACCGAGGCGGGGAAGCGGGATTTCCAGTGGTGAAACATTGCCAGAAGGCTAAAAGGTAAAGGGACCGCTGACTATTAGGTCCAGTTGTGGCCGACTCTGGGGTTGCAGCGCTCATCTCGCTTTACTGGCCGAGGGAGCTGGCGTACAACTTCCGGGTCATGTGGCCAGCATGACTAAGCCGCTTCTGGTGAACCAGAACAGCGCACGGAAACACCGTTTACCTTCCCACCGGAGTGGTACCTATTTATCTACTTGCACTTTTGATGTGTTTTCGAACTGCTAGGTTGGCAGGAGCAGGGACCGAGCAACGGGAGCTCACCCTGTTGCGGGGATTCGAACCACCAACCTTCTGATCAGCAAGTCCTAGGCTCTGTGGTTTAACCCACAGCGCCACCTGCGTCCCATTTAGCCAGAATGCTAAATTGTGCAAAATAAGCTTTATATGCACTTTCCTTTGGTTCAGATTGCAGAAATCCACTTTCTTGGTTACGACCAGTTTAGGTGCATCCAGTTGACATATGATCCCTTTTGGAACTGGAAGAAGGTAGAAATGGGGGTGGGGGGGTGACGCAGTGCGTTTATATGTGCTGCAGCGACGCGCATGGGGGCCAGGAACAGAACCACCACGCGAAACGTATTTTTATTCTATTGCTTTAGTGCACACAGACCCAAATAAAGTCTCTCTGATAGTTTCATCATTATCGTCATCATCATTCTTCTTCCTTTCTCCTCCCCCCCACCCCAAAACCAGGGTATTCAGAGAGTCCAATCTCATCATGGGGAAGCAGGGACGAGGCAGCAACTGGGCTTATGGTAAGAGCCCCAGAGTTCTCCGTTGTAGCGATACTACTACTACTACTAATAGTAATAATTTATTATTTTGTTTTTTTTAATGATATTTTATTAAATTTTAACAATGAAAAAGTTATAAGACAATAAAGAAGAAAAACACAAGAAAAATACAAAAATACAAAGGTACAAAAAAGCAAACATTTAACAGAGAAAAGAAAAAATTAAAAATCCTTCTTTTTAATTTCTCACTTTTCATTAACTTATTTTCCTGACTTCCTCACACCTCCCTTTTTTGTATTCCATTTAAATATTGGTTCAGCAAATTCATATCCTGTTGGTTTATCCTTAATTATTTTTCCTCACATATTATAGCTTCAAATTTTCATCTAATATCAATCCATTCTTACATATTCTTATTTTACCTTATTACTAGAACCACTTCATTTCATTTCAGTGTCATCAACATTCAAAAATTTTACAATGTTTCTGTAAATAAATTTTAAATTTCCTCCAATCTTCTTCCACCAACTCTTCTCCCTGATCTCGGATTCTGCCAGTCATTTCCGTATTTGTACCCTGTCCATCTGGCTGGGTTTCCCCAGCCACTCTGGGCGGCTTCCACAGAGACCAAAAATATACTAAAATGTCACACATTAAAAACTTCCCTGAAGATGTCTTCTGAATGTCAGGTAGTTGTTTATCTCTTTGACATCTGATGGGAGGGGGTTCCACAGGGCAGATGCCACCACCAAGAAGGCCCTCTGCCTGCTTCCCTGTAACTTGGCTTCTCTCAGTGAGGAAACTGCCAGAAGGCCCTTGGTGCTGGACCTCAGTGTCCGGGCAGAACAATGGGGTGGAGACGCTCCTTCAGGGATACTGGGCTGAGGCAGTTTAGGGCTTTAAAGGTCAGCACCAACACTTTGAATTGTGTTCGGAAACGTACTGGGAGCCAATGTAGGTCTTTCAAGACTGGTGTTATGTGGTCTCGGCGGCCACCCCCAGTCACCAGTCTAGCTGCCGCATTCTGGATTAGTTGTAGTTTCCGGGTCACCTTCAAAGGTAGCCCCATGTAGAGCGCATGGCAGTAGTCCAAGCCCCATCAATGCTGGAGTTAACTTTTTATTAGCAAGAACATCTGCACAGACTTAGCTGAGTGTCAGGCCTCGTGAACACAGCGGATCATCCCTAGTAGGTGATGAACCCATGGATCACTTGCCAAGACAGAAGGTCCCCACGTCTCCACAGTCGTCTTAAGCTCCCTCCTTTCCAGGGTTTTCCCCAAGCAATCGGGAGTCAGCGCCCGCATGCAACCCACCTCTGCTCTGCCCTTTTCAGACCTCTTCTGATTCTGGGAGATAAGCAGGGAGAGGAGCTTGTCACAGCAGAAGGGCTTCTTCAACAGCCTGACTCATCTCTGCCTCTTGGCTTCCTTCCTTTCCTGCTTGTGCCTCCGATACTGGATTTTTCTCTGCCACAGACTCTCCCTGCTCACTAGGCTCTGTTACTTCCAACACCTCCTCTTCCCAGTCTTCTCCCACTGAAAGCTCATCGTCATCCCATCGCCACTCCCCGGGCTCTGAGCTCCCTTCCCTTGGGGCTCCACAGCTCAATCACCGCCACCATTCCTCTGCATCCAACAGCCTCTGGAAAGCTCGTAAGAATGGAAAGACAGTGGAAGAGAGCCAGTATATATAGAAGAAGAGTTTGGATTTGATATCCTGCTTTATCACTACCCTAAGGAGTCTCAAAGTGGCTAACATTCTCCTTTCCCTTCCTCCCCCACAACAAACACTCTGTGAGGTGAGTGGGGCTGAGAGACTTCAGAGAAGTGTGACTGGCCCAAGGTCACCCTGCAGGTGGAGGAGCAGGGAAGCGAACCCGGTTCACCAGATTACGAGTCCACCGCTCTTAACCACTACACCACAACTGGAGGGAAATTGCGTGTACAGCTGTACCTCGACTTCTGAAACGTTGAGAAACCAAAGCGTGGCTCATGCAGCCAGTCGGAAGCTAGTTCTTTTGGCTTCCAAAAGAACATTCCAAAGCTGAATGTTTTTGATGGTTTGGGAGCCGGAATGTTCATCTCCCAAGGCGTTCAGGAGCCAAGGTACGACTGTATTTGAAAATGTGGGCAGCAGCATTAAGATAAAATTAACAGTGTAGGGAAGTTTTGGTGGATGTTATATTGCAGGAATGTCCAACAGGTCGATCGCGATCTACTGGTCGATCGCGGCTGATTGTGGAACCCTGATCACCCCCCAAAAAAGCTCAACTACTTCGGATTTCTAAAAAAAACTCAACAACTTTGGATTTCTAAAAAAAGCTCAACAGTGTTGGTCAATCCAGTGGGTAGATGCCAGTTTCTTTTATAGTGGGAATAGATTGCAATGTCTTTGAAGTTGGACGTGCCTGTTATAATGGAATACTGCTTGGTTTCGTTTACCGTATTTTTCGCTCTATAAGACACACCAGACCATAAGACGCACCTAGTTTTTGGAGGATGAAAACACACAAAAATATTCTGAATCCCAGAAGCCAGAACAGCAAGAGGGATCGCTGCTTTCACTGCGCAGCGATCCCTCTTGCTGTTCTGGCTTCTGGGATAGCTGCGCAGCCTGCATTCGCTCCATAAGGCGCGCACACACTTCCCCTTATTTTTAGGAGGGAAAAAGTGCATCTTATAGAGCGAAAAGTACGGTATATAAAATATGTAGGGATTTATGCTGTGCAAAATGAACCATGGAAAGAGGAAGGGAAATCACTAATATTTTAAGGTTGTTTAAGTGAATACAGTGGTACCTCTGGTTGCGAACAGGATCCATTCCGGAGGTCCGTTTGCAACATGGAATGAGCGCAACCCGCAGTGGCGCATCTGCGCACGCGCGGGTTGCAATTCGGCGCTTCTGCACATGCGCATGACATCGTTTTGCGCTTCTGCACACGCGTGAGTAGCGAAACCCAGAAATAACCCTTTCTGGTACTTCTGGGTTGCCGTGGGACACAACCTGAAAGAACATTACATGAAGCAAACGTAACGTGGTATGACTGTGTTCTAAAATGTGAAACAGAAATTTAACAAAAATTATAATAATAAAAAGCAGGGACGCTCCTGTCTTGTTGTTCGTCTCCAGCAGCTGTTCTCACTTGGTGCCTGTACCTTTTGTGGTTCTCAGGTTATCACGGCGTACATTCGGAGGGCGAGCAGAGCTTGTGCAGTCGGGCGATGGAGAGTCTGCGAAAAGAGGCCGAGAAAAGGGATTTCTACGGTGGGACTGTGCTGTTCCACAGCCTCAGCGGGGGCACAGGAGCTGGTGAGGACATCGCTTGAACGAAAGTTATTTTCCCCTCCCCTGACTACGGCCACAGCCACACAATGCATTTCACCCAAAGAATCCCGGAAACCGTGGTTTGCACCTCACGGTGTTACACTTCCCAGCACCTGCGGTGAGCTACAGTTTCCAGGATTCTCTGGGGGAAGCCATGTGCTTTTAAAGGCATGGTGTGGGCTGCCTCTGAAGATGGTTCATAATAATCAACAACAACAACAATAATAAATTTATGATCTATACCCTACCCATCTGGCTGGGTTTCCCCAGCCACTCTGGGCGGCTCCCAACAGAATATTAAAAACACGCTAAAACATCAAACATTACAAACTCCACTAAACAGGGCCTAGGACTTGCCAATCGGAAGGTCAGCAGTTCGAATCCCCGCAACGGGGTGAGCTCCCGTTGCTGGGTCCCTTCTCCTGCCAACCTAGCAGTTCGACAGCACATCAGAGTGCAAGCAAATAAATAGGTACGGCAGGAAGGTAAACGGCGTTTCCGTGCGCTGCTCTGATTCGCTGGAAGCGGCTTAGTCATGCTGGCCACATGACCTGGAAGCTGTACGCCGGCTCCCTTGGCCAGTAAAGCGAGGTGAGCGCCGCAACCCCAGAGTTGGTCACGACTGGACTTAATGGTCAGGGGTCCCTTTACCTTTACCTTTTATAAACCCCTTTATTCTTGTTATTGGTTTCTATCAATTTGTTGGTTTGTTGCTCGTATAGGATTTTTTTTTTTTTTTAATGCTTGATGTTTTGGTGTGTTTTTATATATGCTGTAAGCCGCCTAGAGTGGCTGGGGAAGCCCAGCCAGATGGGGACATATACTTATACTTATACTTATACTTATACTTATACTTATACTTATACTTATACTTATACTTCTTCTTCTTCTTCTTCTTCTTCTTCTTCTTCTTCTTCTTCTTCTTCTTCTTCTTATAAAAAAAACCTTATTAGCAATTTCAATACAACAATTTATCCAAACATATCATAATCATTATTTCCCCCCCTTCCCCCCACCCCCTCAAATCCTCCTTCCCCTCCCCCAGAGACTTCCCTCAGCTCCTCTGATTTCTCAACACATATTATTCTCTGCATGTTGTAAAATTATGCAAATCCTTACATTATCTATCTACCATGCTATCAGTCAATAAATTTGTGTATGTTTATTCAAAACCTGCCAAGGAGTCCAATTCATTTTGTTGTCTTTTTAAGTAATTTGTAGAAACTTCCCATTCTTCTTTAAAGTCACAGTTGTCCTTATCTCGCAATTTAGCCAGTTCTACATGATTCATCAGTTTCTCTTGCCGCTGTTCTTTTGTCGGGATTTCTTCATTCTTATACTTATTATTTTTATTAGCGGTGATAATAATAGCAACTCCTTCTTTCTCTGGTGTTAAGCAATGCTAATCCGTTTGCGTTGGGCTCTTTTCCCCTAGGGCTGAGTTCTCGGTTGTGCGAAGCCATTCGAGAAGAGTACCCCCTCGGCCACATCCTGTCTGTCTCGGTGGCACCGCACCAAGCTGGTGAGAGCCCTTTGCAGCACTACAACGCCCTGCTGTGCCTTTCATGGCTCCAGAGGTGAGTAAAGGAAGGTCTATCTCTTACAAGGCTTGGCCAGCAATAGGAAAAAAGCAACGACACTGGAATATAGCTGACTGAAGAGCTACTCAGGGTAGACAGGTCGGAATGAATGTGCCAGAGTTAGGCATTTCCACTTTATTTCAATAGTTCTCCTCCAAGCATGGCAAGCATATTTAAAAAAAAACATCTTTATTGAAAGTTCAAAAAGTACCTAACTATATGTGCACCAGACATAGGTAAAGGGACCCCTGACCATTAGGTCCAGTCGTGGCCGACTCTGGGGTTGCAGCGCTCATCTCGCTTTATTGGCCGAGGGAGCCGGCGTACAGGTTCCGGGTCATGTGGCCAGCATGACTAAGCCGCTTCTGGCGAACGAGAACAGCCCACGGAAACACCGTTTACCTTCCCGCCGGAGTGGTACCTATTTATCTACTTGCAATTTGACGTGCTTTTGAACTGCTAGGTTGGCAGGAGCAGGGACCGAGCAACAGGAGCTCACCCCGTCGCAGGGATTCGAACCACCGACCTTCTGATCAGCAAGTCCTAGGCTCTGTGGTTTAACCCACAGCGCCACCTGGGGGGAGTATACCGTATTTTTCGCACCATAGGATGCACTTTTTCCCCTCCAAAAATGAAGGCGAAATGTGTGTGCGTCCTATGGTGCAAATGCAGGCTTTCGCTGAAGCTGGAGAGCGAGAGGGGTCGGTGCGCACCAACCCCTCTCGCTCTCCAGGCTTCAGGAGAGCCCCACCGCCAGCCCCACAAGCTCGGGGGACAGCGGGGAGGCGGAACGCCGCCATCCTGCTGTCCCCCGACTTGGTTAGAAGGCTGGCGGGGGGAGAAGCCTGCCCCTCCCCGTCGCCAGCCCCGCAAACTCTGGAGACAGCGGGAGAGGCGCAGCGCGTCCTCCCGCTGTCTCCCGACATGGTTTGGAGGCTGGCGGAGGGCTTCCTTCTCCCCCAGCCCTGCAAGCTCCCAGAGCGATGCCAAAGCTGCACGCAGCTTTGGCATGGCTCTGGGTCCCGTTCTGGGGGAGGGGGAAGCTCGGGCTTCCCCCGCCCCAGCCCCGCGTCTCCAGCCGGGAGACGGCTATGGAGGCTCCTGCCATATGCGCGCGTCACCTCTCCAGCCGGGAGAGGGTCGCGGGGGGCTGCTTTAGCCCCGTGCGTGCTCTCCCGGCTGGAGAGGTGGCGCGCGCATATGGCAGGAGCCTCCATAGGCGCGCGTCACCTCTCCAGCCGGGAGAGCGCGCGCGCGACTAAAGCAGCCCCCCGCAACCCTCTCCCGGCTGGAGAGGTGACGCGCGCCTATGGCTGCTGCTCCCTGACCTGCTCTTTGGGGCTGGTGGTGGGCTTCCCCCGCCAGCCCCAAAGAGCAGGTCGAAAGGAACCTGAAGCCTGGAGAGCGAGAGGGGTCGGTGCGCACCGACCCCTCTCGCTCTCCAGGCTTCCAAGGTAGCCGCCTGAACACACCTTAAACGGCACCTTGTTTTAGAGCAGGAAAACAAAAGGTGGAAAATTCTCCCACTCTCTGCGCAGCGCTTCCTGCCGCTTCGCTGAAGGGGCGCTGGGCAGAGAGCAGAAGAATTTTTTTCCCTTGTTCTCCCCCCTCTAAAACAAGGTGCGTCCTATTGTCCGGTGCGTCCTATGGTGCGAAAAATAGATAGATAGATAGATAGATAGATAGATAGATTCTTTATTGTCATTACACAAGTGCAACATTGCACAAGTGCAACGAAATTGGATGCCATCCCTTAAAAACAACAAAAGCAAAACAACAACAACAACCAAACAAACCACATTCCAGCCACACCCACACCCACACCCATCAAACTCCCAGGTCACACTATCGAGTTACTGCATTTAAGAAGGCCACAGCTCTTGGATAGAAACTATTTTTCAGTCTATTTGTCCTTGACTTGATGTTTCTGTATCTCCTGCCAGAAGGCAGTAGTACAAACAGACTGTGTCCCGGGTGAGATGCATCCTGCAGGATATTGTTTGCTTTCCTAAGACAACGGGAACCGTACAGTTCTTCCAAAGATGGGAGGGGATGACCAATAATCCTTTGGGCTGTGGTTATGACCTTCTGGAGCACCTTCCTCTTCCTAGCTGTACAGCTGGAGAACCAGGCACAAATACAGTATGTGAGAATGCTCTCTATGGAGCCTCGGTAGAAGGACACCAGCAGTCTCTCACTCAGATTGTTCTTCTTTAAAAGTCTGAGGAAATAAATTCTCTGCTGGGCCTTCTTCACCAGAGCAGTGGTATTTGCGCTCCAAGTCATGCCCTGATCGATAGTCACTCCCAAAAACCTGAATTCCGCCACCCTCTCCACCCGTTCCCCGTTGATATACAAGGGCTGAATGTCCGCCTTTTTTTTCCTGTAATCCACCACCAATTCCTTGGTCTTAGCCGTATTAAGAGCCAGATTGTTCTCTCCACACCAAGCACAAAGCCGCTCCACCTCGTCCCGATAGGCGGACTCATCCCCTCCTGAAATGAGCCCCACCACCGTAGTGTCATCAGCAAACTTGATGATTTTGTTGCTGGAATAAATGGCTGTACAATCATACGTATAGAGAGTATAGAGCAGGGGACTCAACACACAACCCTGTGGTGAGCCGGTGTTAAGGCTAAGGGCTGTGGACATATGTGACCCTACTCTAACCCTCTGAGAACGTTCTGACAAAAAGTCCAAAACCCAGAGACAGGTGGAGTTGGAGAGTCCAATCGCCTCTAGCTTGGACACCAGTCTATGGGGGAGGATAGTGTTAAAAGCAGAGCTAAAATCCACAAACAGCAGCCTCACATAACTCCCCGGCTGCTCCAGATGGAACAGAGCAGCATGGAGAGTGGTAGTGATAGCGTCTTCCGTGGATCTATTTGCCCTGTATGCAAACTGGTAGTTGTCAAAAGTTGATGGAAGACAGGAAATAATGTGACGGCGCACCAGTTTCTCAAAACACTTCATGATGATTGGAGTCAGTGCAACTGGTCTGTAGTCGTTCAGACTACTGATTGTGGATTTTTTAGGCAGAGGAACAATAGTTGACGACTTCAGGCAGGGTGGGACAATAGACTGGTGTAAGGACTTGTTGAAGATCTTAGTAAAGACCCTCGCCAGCTGATCCGCACAGCCCTTCAACACCTTTCCCGTGATGCCATCAGGTCCAGCAGCCTTCCTCGGATTCACCATCCTCAATACCTGTCTCACCTCATGCTCCTCTACAGTGAATGAGGGGCCCCTATGGGCTGGTGGCTGTAATACCGGCGTCTCAGGTGGCTCCTTCTCGAAGCGAGCAAAGAAGAAGTTAAGCTCCTCCGCCAGCAAAGGGTCACCGTCGACAGCACCAAGGTTAGGTTTGTAGTTGGTAATATGCTGAATCCCCTGCCACATCTGTCTTGTGTTGTTACTCCTTAAATTATCCTCAATCCTCTGCCTATAGACCAGTTTTGCCCGTCGAATACCCCTCTTCAAGTTTGCTCTTGCCACACTGTAAAGCTGCACCTCGCCCGACCTAAAAGCCCTGTTCCTTTCCCGCAACAGGCACTGGACCTCTCTATTCATCCAGGGTTTCTGATTGGGGTAAAACCGGATGGATTTATTTACTGTGACAGTGTCTGTGCAGTGATTGATATAGCACAGAACTGCCGCCGTGTGCTCCTCCAGGTCTGAACGATCGAAAATGTCCCAATTGGTTCTCTCAAAACAGTCCTGCAGCTGATGGATAGCACCTTCAGGCCAGATTTTAACAGTCCTTGATATTGTGGGAGCCCGTTTCCTGAGTGGGATATATGCTGGTACCAGGAACAGAGACATATGGTCGGACTGGCCCAAATGTGGCAGCTGTAAAGCCCTATAGCCGTGATTTACATTCGAATAAACTTTGTCCAGTGTCTTGTCCCCTCTTGTGGGACATTTCACATGCTGATAGAGCGTTGGGAGCACTGTTTTAAGTTCAACATGATTGAAGTCTCCCGCAATGATGTGCACAGCTTCAGGATGCTTGTCTTGCTGGCTGCTGATAAGGCTCTGCAGGCATCCCAGCGCCAAGTTGGCATTGGCATCTGGTGGCACGTACACACCAGTTAGCATAACAGCTGTAAACTCCCTAGGGAGATAGGCTGGTCTACATTTAACAGCCACATATTCCAAATCCGGTGAACAGTAACTGTGCGTCCTATTGTCCGGTGCGTCCTATGGTGCGAAAAATACGGTATTTCATAAGGTTGTTATTGTACTACACCAGATCTTAACCTGTTCCAGTATTTGTAAGAATGGATTCCAATATCATTGAATTTATCCATTGCAAGCCTGCGTTTATATGCAAGTTGTTCATATATAAACAAGCGCAAAACAACAACAAACCTCTGGTTACGTGAAACATCCAATAAACACACAAGACATAACCGGCTGTAGGTTTGAAAAAATAATATATACTATTCGTTGTATTGAATTGTAGATTTCAACAGAAGTAGCTCATAAAGTTCAACGGGAAAAGTAGAAGACCCAGTGGATTAGTTCATACTCTAATCAGTTTATGCATAAGTTCCATATATGTGAAAATGTCTATTCCACCTGTCTGTTCATAGAGTCCAACAATCCACACGAAAGCTTGTGGCATTCTAAGACAAGGATTTCTGGAATATTAGCCTTGTTTCGTCGTCTTGGGCTTCATCAGTAGTACAAACTCATATATGGTATCACAGGACAGTGGATCTTATAGCATAGTAGTAGCTGCTGTAAGGCGGGATATATAATCATCATCATCATCATCATCACTGCAGATGGTGGGAGCTATTATGAAATTAAAAGACGCCTGCTTCTTGGGAGAAAGGCGATGACAAACCTAGACAGCATCTTAAAAAGCAGAGACATCACCTTGCTGACAAAGGTCCCTATAGTTCAAGCTATGGTTTTCCCAGTAGTGATGTATGGAAGGGAGAGCTGGACCATAAAGAAGGCTGATCACCGAAGAATGGATGCTTTTGAATTCTGGTGCTGGAGGAGACTCTGGAGAGTCCCATGGACTGCAAGAAAACCCAACCTCTCCATTCTTAAGGAAATCAGCCCTGAGTGCTCACTCGAAGGACAGATCTTGAAGCTGAGGCTCCAATACTTAGGCCACCTCATGAGAAGAGAAGACTCCCTGGAAAAGACCCTGATGTTGGGAAAGATGGAGGGCACAAGGAGAAGGGGACGACAGAGGGCGAGATGGTGGGACAGTGTTCTGGAAACTACCAACATGAGTCTGACCAAACTGTGGGAGCCAGTGGAAGACAGGAGTGCCTGGCATGCTCTGGTCCAGGGGGTCACGAAGAGGTGGACACAACTAAACAACTAAACAACAACAACAATAATAAATTAGTCTATCAGAAATGACCCTGACCCAGCTTTGCTCTCCTCCCAGGTATGCAGATGGGGTCCTTCTGTTTCACAACGATGAGGTTCTGAAGCAGGCAGCCGCTCCCCTGGCGAGGAAGGACACTCCTGAAGCCTCGTGCCAAGTCTCCTTCCCTTCTATGAATGCCTACCTCGCTTCCTGCCTCGCTGGGCTTCTCTGCCCACTAAAGATTTTCACATCACAAAGGTGAGTCCGAGGCAGGCGCTTGGGACAGGGGCTCGCTTTTGCTGTTTCCTGCCCAGCCAGCGCTTGATTGAAGAGCTGTTCCATTGCATTCTCTTAAGAAAGGCCAAATGCTTTCTGCAGACGTGTGCACCTGAGATTGCGTTCCCCAGCCTAGCACCCAACAGGCGTTCCGGACTACAACTCCCATCATAAACGCCCTCAGCCCTTTATACCTGAAGGAGCGTCTCCATCCCATCGTTCAGCCCAGACACGGAGGTCCAGTGCCAAGGGCCTTCTGGCTGTTCCCTCCCTGTGAGAAGCCAAGTTACAGGGAACCAGGCAGAGGGCCTTCTCAGTGGTGGCGCCCGCCTTGTGGAACACCCTCCCATCAGATGTCAAGGAAATAAACAGCTGTCTGACTTTTAGGAGACATCTGAAGGCATCTCTGTTTAGGGAAGTTTTTAATGTTTAGTGTTTTTAAATACAGCGGTACCTCGGGTTAAGAACTTAATTTGTTCCGGAGGTCCATTCTTAACCTGAGGTACCACTTTAGCTAATGGGGCCTCCCACTGCCGCCGCGCCGCCGGAGCATGATTTCTGTTCTCATCCTGAAGCAAAGTTCTTAACCCAAGGTACAGTGGTACCTCTGGTTACATACTTAATTTGTTCCGGAGGTCCTTTCTTAACCTGAAACTGTTCTTAACCTGAAGCACCACTTTAGCTAATGGGGCCTCCCTCTGCTGCCAGAGCACAATTTCTGTTCTCATCCTGAAGCAAAGTTCTTAACCTGAGGTACTATTTCTGGGTTAGCGGAGTCTGTAACCTGAAGCGCATGTAACCTGAAGCATCTGTAACCCAAGGTACCACTGTATATATAAGATAGGTGCCAAATGGCTCCTTAAACCAGCGTTACAGTCGCCAAAACAGAATCCCTAAGTTACCTTGGGTTACAGACGCTTCAGGTTACAGACTCCGCCAACCCAGAAATAGTACCTCAGATTAAGAACTTTGCTTCAGGATAAGAACAGAAATCGGCCTCCAGCGGCGCGGTGGCAGCAGGAGGCCCCATTAGCTAAAGTGGTGCTTCAGGTTAAGAACAGTTTCAGGTTAAGAACGGACCTCCGGAACGAATTAAGTACTTAACCCGAGGTACCACTGTATTCTGTTGGGAAACCCAGCCAGATGGGCAGGGTATAAAATTATCATCATTATTATCCAGCCCCAGGCCCTGGGGCAGTTGTTGCCTGTTACGTCTGCTCTTCTCAATGCCCTGTCCCTTTCTTTGCAGTGGGGTTAGCATGGGGATGGAGCCCTGGGAGCTGCTGAGAACTGTCTGCCCAATGCCTGCCTTCAAGTTCCTCCACACAGCTCAAGCCAGCACAAGGTAGGAGCAAGGGCCTCACTGGGAGGCTTCAACTCATTTCCGAGCACAATTCAAAGTGTTGGTGCTGACCTCTAAAGCCCTAAACGGCTTCGGTCCAGTATACCTGAAGGAGCGTCTCCACCCCCATCATCCACCCCGGACACGGAGGTCCAGCGCCGAGGGCCTTCTGGCGGTTCCCTCGCTGCGAGAAGCCAAGTTACAGGGAACCAGGCAGAGGGCCTTCTCGGTGGTGGCGCCCACCCTGTGGAACGTCCTCCCACGAGATGTCAAAGAGAAATTAATGAGAAATAAGATTAAATAAAGTAAAAGTGGATGGTTAATTGGTGAAAGAAAGAATGGAAAATTACAGTATAATAAGATAAGATATGAGGATAAAAATAAGGTGAAGGATTTGCTGAAATATCTATATGAATTAGAATACAAAGAGGGGAGATGTGAGGAGGTCAAGGAGGTAAGTTAAGAAAGGGAGTTATATTAAGGTTTAACTTGTTCTTTTGTTTTTGTTTTTTTTGTTTTTTGGATTGTATCCTTTTTTCCTTTTTAGCTGTTTTTGCTTTTTCTATTTTCCTATTTTTATTTTTCTCTTGGATATGTTTTGTTTTTATATATTGTGTTTTTTTTGTAACCTTTTAAAATTTGAATAAATATTATTTTTTTAAAAAAAAAGAGATGTCAAAGAGAAAAACAACTACCAAACTTTTAGAAGACATCTGAAGGCAGCCCTGTTTAGGGAAGCTTTTAATGCTTAATATGTTATTGTATTTTAGTGTTTTGTTGGAAGCCGCCCAGAGTGGCTGGGGAAGCCCTGTTGCCCTAGCGCAGGCATCTCCAAACTCGCCCTCCAGCTGTTTTGGGACTACAATTCCCATCATCCCTGACCATCTGTCCCATTAGCAAGGGATGATGGGAGTTGTAGTCCCAAAACAGCTGGAGGGTCAAGTCCGGGGATGCCTGTGGGAACTAGAATGCCGAATCCAGGCCAAAGTCTTATTTTCATTAAAACAGCTCCATTTCAAACAAAGGTGTAGAGTGAGGTCTCTATTTTCATACATAAAGTAGGCAAGAAGTGCCGCTCGGATGTTATTAGACCAGAGATGGAAGGAAGAGACAACCCCGGCCAGAGAAGAATGGCAAACCAAGACGATGTTCAATTCTGAAATGGCAAAATTAACTGGGAAGCTCAGGAACCAAGAGGACAAAAGCTTTAAAAAAGAAGAGGGAAAAAATTATAGTTTACTTAGGAGACCACTGTAAGGAGATGACAGCATTAGCAGGATTTTAAACACTCTTGTAATGTAATGAAAAATTACGGAAAATTTAGATGGACAAAAAACGAGATAACAAACTGGTAAAGAGAAAGGGGACCCCTGACCATTAGGTCCAGTTGTGGCCGACTGGGGTTGTGGCGCTCATCTCGCTTTACTGGCCAAGGGAGCCGGCGTACAGCTTCTGGGTCATGTGGCCAGCATGACGAAGCCGCTTCTGGCGAACCAGAGCAGTGCACGGAAACGCCGTTTACCTTCCCGCTGGAGTGGTACCTATTTATCTACTTGCACTTTGTGCTTTTGAACTGCTAGGTGGGCGGGAGCAGGGACCGAGCAATGGGAGCTCACCCCGTCGCGGGGATTCGAACCGCCAACCTTCTGTTCGGCAAGCCCTAGGCTCTCTGGTTTAACCCACAGCACCATCCGCATCCCAACAAACTGATAGGCAGTTATAAATGTTATTATTGGGACCCATGGATGAGGTCGGAGTAAGTCACGAGATTCAGAGTAATCTCTGTGTATGGATTTTTGTGTTTGTTTTGTTGCATTTGTTTCTTATTCTTTTAAAACCAAATAAAAATTATTTTTATATATATTTAAATACATAAAAATAAAATAAAAATTCAATACAGTGGTACCTCGGGTTAAGTACTTAATTCGTTCCGGAGGTCCGTACTTAAACTGAAACCGTTCTTAACCTGAAGCACCACTTTAGCTAATGGGGCCTCCCGCTTGTGCTGCGCCACCACTGCGCAATTTCTGTTCTCATCTTGAAGCAAAGTTCTTAACCCGAGGCACTATTTCTGGGTTAGCAGAGTCTGTAACCGGAAGCATATGTAACCCAAAGTACCACTGTTGTACCAGAATATATAGTGCTGCCTGACCCAGTTTAACTGGTATATAGACAGTGGGATGGCTCAGTCGTTATGTAGAAGGTCCCAGGATCAGTCCCCAATAGCACCTCCAAAATAGCATCTCCTTCTCCGAAACCCTGGAGGGCCACCTGTCAGCCTGTGTACTAGATGGGTCTTTGGTCTGGCTTGGTATAAGCAGCGCCCGTCATGGGCTGGCTAAGATGCAGAAGAATCGTGCAAGGCACCAGCTGGGGAACCCCCAAGGGGAACCCCCAGGGAAAAAAGGCTCAGAGCAGCAGGGCTTGTTGCTGGGACAGAGATGAGTGGCCCGACTGGGAAAAGGAGGTGTTGGAAGCTGAAGAGGCAACTGGGCTTAGTGAGCAGGCAGAGTCTGGGGCAGAGAGCAGTCCAGAGAGGGAGAGGAAGAGGAAGGGAGCCAAGAAGCAGAGATGAGTCTATGCAACAACGGCCGCGAGAGTTCTGGTAGCACAAGGATGGAAGACTGAAGAAACCCCAACTAAAGAATCCTGGCAAGAAAAATTGGCGGACTATGCAGAACTGGCAAAACTGACATACAAGCTACGGGACAAGGATAACTGTGACTTTAAGGATGAATGGGAACCCTTTACAAAGTATCTGAAGACGCAACAAAGCGAACTGGACTCCTTGGCAGGTTTTGAATAAAGATTCACAAACCTCTTATTGATAATAATCAGCTAAATAGTTTGAGGATCTATAAAAATTTGTAACATGCAGGAAACAGCATTCTTAGAGAAACCAAAGACTGGAACTGAGGGAAGTCGGGGGGTGGGGTGGGGGTGGGTGGGTTTGGGGGGGGGAGGAAGGAAAAATGGGGGGGGGGACAAGGATGATATGTTTTTGGATAATATGTCTTGTTATAATTTTGAATTAAAAAAAATAAAATAAAAAAGAAGAAGCAGAGATGAGGCAGGTTGCTGGGGAAGCAGGTTGCTGGGGGTCTCCCTGTCCTGCTGCGATCAGCTGCCATTGCCCCTGATCTCCCAGAACCAGAAGAGGTATGAAGAGGGGGGAGCAAAGACAGGCGATGGAGTCTCAGATTCCAGTGAGGAAAGTGAGAAAGCAAGGGCCTTCAGTCCCCACAGCTGATCTGCTGAGGGTCTAACTAGGCCTGGCTTCCTAAGTTGTTTCGTTTCTTTGAAAAAAGAGTTAATTTCTCCAGTGGCGTAGCGTGGGGGGTGCAGGGGGGGCCGGCCGCACCGGGCGCAACATCTGGGGTTAGGGCAAATCCACGGGTTAGGGGGCGCAAATCCACGGGTTAGGGGGCGCAAATTACTTGCCTTGCCCCGGGTGCTGACAACCCACGCTACGCCACTGAATTTCTCTGACACTGTTCGAGTTATTGCTCCCTTCCTTCCTCCCTATGGGATTGCCTTTGTGGTGAGTGGGGCCTGCGTTTCATTTCCCCAGGGGGACGGTGTTTTGGGACAGCCTGGCGTCTTCTGTGCTGCAGCCGCTGCCTCGCCAGTCTCTTGCTGGAAATCCTGTATCCTTTCACTGGGGGGAGTTAAATGAGTAACTTGGGCTTCTCTACCTCTGGGTGTTTGCCCCCGTGCAGGCTGCAGTGTAGAGTTCAGAGGAAGAATTTCCTGTCTCGGATAGCAGATCATACTAGGAATTCAGCTGGGATAGAAGGTCAGCAGGGGTCAGCAAACTTTTTCAGCAGGGGGCCGGTCCACTGTCCCTCAGACCTTGTCAGGGGCCGGACTATATTTTGAAGAAAAAAATGAATGAATTCCTATGCCCCACAAATAACCCAGAGATGCATTTTAAATAAAAGGACACATTCTACTCATGTAAAAATACGCTGATTCCTGGACCATCCGTGGGCCGGATTGAGAAGGAGATTGGGCCACATCTGGCCCCCAGGCCTTAGGTTGCCTGCCCATGGAATAAACACTTCGTAAAATCCAGCCCAAAGCGGAATTGGGACTTTCAAAGAACAAATACAAGAGCATGATTACCGTATTTTTTGCTCTATAAGACTCACCTTTCCCCTCCTAAAAAGTAAGGGGAAATGTGTGTGCGTCTTATGGGGCGCATGCAGGCTGCGCAGCTATCCCAGAAGCCAGAACAGCAAGAGGGATTCCTGCTTTCACTGTGCAGCGATCCCTCTTGCTGTTCTGGCTTCTGAGATTCAGAATATGTTTTTTTCTTGTTTTCCTCCTCCAAAAACTAGGTGCGTCTTATAGAGCGAAAAATATGGTAATTGATTTAGCAAAGGAGGGGCAGACTAAGGAACAGAATTGCAGGACAGAGCTGCCCAGTTATTTCAAGTGCTTGATAAGCAATAATACCACCCCCTTTTAAAAAACCCGATAATATCCTAAAGTCAAATTCATTATCCCATTTTATATCCTGCCTTTCCTCAAAGGAGCTTAAAGGGGCACGCATAGTCCCCCCCCTCCATTTTACCCTGCCAAAAAGCCTGCGAGGTAGGTTCGGCTGTGCGTGAATGCGCGCCTCGAGGTCGCCACCTGGTAAGCTTCTTTGAAGAGCCAGGATTTGAACCAGGATCTCGTCAGCCCTAGATTGGCACTCTTACTTGGGGGTGGGGAACCATTATCTGCTGGGGGTCAGTGTTACTTTCTGGGCAGCCTGGCGGAGGGCAGAATCAGAGGCAAAACTGGGCACAGCGAAAAATGCAAGTTTCCCTTTTGCACAGTAGGGTGGTTTCTCCAGATGTTTCCAATCTCTTTGTCTCCATCCAGGCGAGCAAAAGGCTTTGCCAGAGATGAAGGACACATGCCAGTGTGATAGGAATTTTGAGGTCTTAAAGGTTAAGGGACCCCTGACCATTAGGTCCAGTCGTGGCCAACTCTGGGGTTGCGGCACTCATCTCGCTTTATTGGCCAAGGGAGCCAGCGAACAGCTTCCGGGTCATGTGGCCAGCATGACTAAGCCGCTTCTGGCGAACCAGAGCGGTGCACGGAAACACCGTTTACCTTCCCGCCGGAGTGGTACCTATTTATCTACTTGCACTTTGACGTGCTTTCGAACTGCTAGGTTGGCGCGGAGCAGGGACAGAGCAATGGGAGCTCATCTCGTCGCAGGGATTTGAACTGCCGACCTTCTGATCAGCAAGTCCTAGGCTCTGTGGTTTAACCCACAGCGCCACATGCGTCCCTTTGAGGTCTTAGGTATATGTTAAATGTTCATAAGTGTACCAACCAAGCACGTACATAGATCAGCACAGGAAGACCGACCTGAAGCCATTTTGATTCCCAAACTAAGCAAATGATTTCTCTGCAAGGTCAAAGTGGGAAACCTCCCCTTTGTCTCCTCACAAATCCTGTCTTAAGGGCACATTTAAGATATGAACAGGGTGTGAGCCTGTGACTCGGCCCAGACAGGAGAAAAACAACATTCAAATTTCTGTTTTAGACTGCCTTTTCTGTGATGTAGGTATGATGTATCTGGGGGGTGGTCTTATGTTACACCCCTTCTGTGGTGTATGTATGAAGTATGAAGGGGTGGTCTTGAGCTCCAGGGCAGGGAATTTAAAATGTCTATATAAGGCCTTGTGCACCATTGTTCTGGGTTCCTCCTCCTTTCCTGCAATGTGGTGAGTGAGGACCCTGTTGCAACAGATCCATAAAGATCAGGCTTCCTAGCTGCTTTGCTTCTCAGTATTCTCTGGTTGGCCTCTGTTATTTTCTCCTACCAATAGGGAACCGACGTAAGGACTCTATATGGGCTCTTGGATACCCACCCCATAAGGGGAAAAGGGCAGATTTTGTTTACAACAGTTGGCGACCATGAAGGGACATTTGGTTGGGAGCGAGGAAGGACTGGTGATCCGAGAGTTGCATCCGCACCTAGGCCTGAGGTTCCCCACCCCCTGCTGTAACCACTATTCCACACTGCTGTGGCAGGACGACGAGGGGCAGCAGCAACGAGGTTGACCCTTTACGAAAACCGCCCGGCTGGATTGCCCTGTTCCTGCTCTGATTAGCCTAAGGAATTCCTGCTCCCTCGGGAGCATCCAGCAAGTGGTGCGTCAGGTGGCGAGAGCTCTTCCATCTCCCTTGTGCTTTGGTCCTTAGCAGGCTTGCCGGCAGCACCAGAGCACAGCCGTGCTGGCTGTGGCTCGCGGCCCCCGGGAAGACGCCTTTCTCGCGAACCCCCGTTTGGTCCTGAGGAAGCTGAGGCAAGGCTAACGCTGCGTTTCGTGGAACCCCTTCGCTGCTACTTACTGGACCGGTCAGTCTCGCAAGTCTCTGGTTCTGCCCAGGGCATTTATTCTTCTTGCTGTTGTTGTTGTTTAGTCGTTTAGTCGTGTCCGACTCTTTGTGACCCCCTGGACCAGAGCATACCAGGCACTCCTGTCTTCCACTGCCTCCCGCAGTTTGGTCAGACTCACGCTGGTAGCTTCGAGAACACTGTCCCACCATCTCGTCCTCTGTCGTCCCCTTCTCCTTGTGCCCTCCATCTTTCCCAACATCAGGGTCTTTTCCAGGGAGTCTTCTCTTCTCATGAGGTGGCCAGAGTCTTGGAGCCTCAGCTTCAGGATCTGTCCTTCCAGTGAGCACTCAGGGCTGATTTCCTTCAAAATGGAGAGGTTGGATCTTCTTGCAGTCCATGGGACTCTCAAGGGTCTCCTCTAGCACCAGAATTCAAAAGCATCCATTCTCCGGCGATCAGCCTTCTTTATGGCCCAGCTCTCACTTCCATACATCACTGCTGGGAAAACTATAGCTTTAACTATACGGACCTTTGTTGGCAAGGTGATGTCTCTGCTTGTTAATATTATATCCAAGCACGATTAGTTTTAAAGGCCTGGCTGAATTATGAGTCCAGGAGAATTTCCCTGGGGAGGCTGTTTCATGGGGTGGCGGCATGCAGTTCCCAACACATCCTGATGATGTGCTTTGGACATCTGCTGTAAATCTATATATTTTAGGCTGGATCCAGAGCTTGTGCTAATTCGCTACCTCTGTCCTCCCTCCAGATGCTGCCAGCCTCGTGGCTCCCGGCCGGCACAGCTTGACCGTTTGTGCCAACCACAGCAGCTCAGCTGACCTCCTGCAGCGGGTGGAGCAGCGGGCGAGGGCCATGTACGAGAGCAACGCTTTCCTGCACTGGTACTGGAGGCATGGCTGCGAGGAAGGGGATTTTGAGCAGGCCTTTGAGACGGTGCGCTCCGTCCTGGGAGATTACAGCCATCTCGGGGAGTGAGCGCGACGGACGCAGGACCTCTAACAGAGCACCTCATAAGACTCGGGAGGAGCGGGGCCTAAGGAAATAGGGGGCGACTCTCGTTATGAATGTGCCACCCCCCCCCCCCGCAATCCACAATCGAACACACCCCAGGGTCAGCATGGCTGTGTGACTGTGTGAAACAGGGTTTCCAAACTTTGCTGTTTTTTTTTGGACTACAATTCCCATCATCCCTGACTACTGGTTCTGCTAGCTAGGGATGATGGGAGTTGTAGTCCCAAAACTGCGGGAGACCAAGTTTGGGAAAGGACCTGACTCTGGCTTTCAAATGCATACATGCAATCCCTTTTACAGGCGCTCTGGCCCACCCAGGAATGCTTTTGGGAATGATTCTCATGGGAAGGTCAGAATGAGTCCTCTACCTAAAGTTCTCAGGGCACTTCCTGGACTTCAGCTCCCATGAACCCCATTCAGCATGGCTTTTGGTCCAGGATGATGGGAGCTACAGTCCGGCGACATCCGAAGAGCATCACGAGCCTCATCCCTCTTTTTGAGCAAGGCCTGTCCATGGGGATTTCCAAAACCTAGGGCCCTGCCTGCTGACTTTCTGTGAAAAAAACACTTGTCCATCTGCAATGGGCTCCCAGATAGTGTCCCACCACCCAGCAGTGGTCTGTGAATGTCCATGCTGGAAAGTTTTAATTTTAATAAATTCCAAAGGACCTTAGCATCTAGCACAGTGCTGGACAGTTGTTATACAACAGGCAGGAGAATCATTGAGCGGTTTGCGAAGACCCTCAGTAACTTTCAAGTGGTCCATGGAAGGTTTGGAAACCAGTGCTCTGTGCTTTAAAACATCCAGCAACGTCCCTTAGTTGGAGATCCGTAGTGTACATAGGGCAACCTTTGCCCCACGCCACCCTGGCACTCTCCGGATGTTTGCCATTGCAACTCCCAAAAGGCCAGTACGAAAGGGTGTGCTGTGTGTGCCAGGGGAGACCTCTGTGGGTGCGGCCAGGCGCTATATGAGGGAGCTGTGTTCTAATAGATGGGTTCTGTCACGGAGCTGGCAGGGAAGGCTGCAGAGTTGAAGGAGGGGGAGAGAGAGGGGCCAGTAGAAGAGGCAGCACTGAAAGAGGGTGGAGAGCAAGGGGAAGCCACTCAGGTGATGTGAGCGAGCATCAGCACCTCTCTACCAGCTCAGGCACTGTGCTGGCCCTGAGGGTTAACCGTGCGGCGAGGTCCGAGTCCAGTCCGAGGTCAAGGGTGTGGTATGGAGGCTGTCCGTCAAAGCTGAAGCGGGATCCAAGGCAGGGAGTCGGGTGAGGTCAGGAACTCTGGCAGAAGAGCAGGACGGGGTGCCGGCAGGAACAGGCTACCAACAATGCTGCTCCCACAACGTGGGACTGGGGCTGGCTGGCTTTTATCTGATCCTCTGGTGACTCGCCTCTCCTGGCCTGGAGGTGAGCACTCCTCCTGCAGGAACTTAGTTCCCTCCACCTCTCTGCCCGGAGCCTCTGCAGCTCAGGAGAGGCTGGAGGGTTACCGGACCCAGAGGCAACCTCAGCTTCCCCTGACGGGGCTGAGAGTGGAGCACCTGCAGGCAATGGGTCCTCCATCACCTCCGGAGCCAGAGCGGATTCAGCTGGTGTCTGCACCTGAGGATCCAGCACAGGTGAGGACCCTTCGGGCTCATGTCCCAGCTCCGGCTCAGCTGGTTCTGGAGGCGGGGAATCCTGTGCAGGCTGGGATTCCTCAGGTTCAGCCTCCGAATCCCAGGCCATCACAGGCACAGAGGGAGAGGGAACACCTGTTCCGTCAGCTCAGGACAGGAGGGGGTTAAAACTCCGGGAACAACAGCGACGTTTGGGATTGCCCAAGCTGCTTTGCTGGAGGAGGAGCAGGAAGTTCCCACTCCTGGGATCCGCTACGGATGATTCGGACACTTGAAGCGATGCTCTGTACCTTGTAAATATGTACAATAAAGACTGTAAAATGCATCTCTGATTGAGCAGAGGGATTTATTGTGAAGGGTTCCACAAACCCATCACAGGTACAGAGAGAACCATGTGCAGAGGTGGCAGTGCCCTTGTGCTGAGGCGAAGGAAACAGCTTTTCCGCTTGGCCTTTGGTTTGGACTCAGTCTGACCCTTATGTTTCCCTCCCCTTATAGTCTTGATTTATGAGCTATTTTAAAATGAGGCATTTTAAATTGCATTTCAACCTGTATTTTAAATTGCTTTCTCCCCCCTCTCTTTCCCCCCTATTATGTTTTTACTGTGATTTTATTTTATTGGTGTTAGCTGTCCTGAGCCCTGCTCTGGCCAGGGAGGGCAGGGTATAAATAATTTATTATTATTATTATTGGATTCTGGATTCATTGCATTACCTATGAGAACATCCAAATTATCGAGGAAGCCTACAGTCCTCTTTTGCTTTTGTGGGGAGAGAATCGGTGGAACACTAGCCTGAGAGCCTTTCCTCCCACCGGCAAATCTTCATTTGCACCTCCCTCAGCCGAATTCAGGGTCTTCTTCCGACACTTTCAGCAAAGTATTAAGTTTTCTCTCACTAATTTATTAACAATCTCTGTGAATACCGTATGGTGAAATGTACAAGTGTTATTAACAATGTAGATTCCCTAGACGAATGTTATACTCTCTGCCTATTCCGAAAACAAAACATATTTTGATGCGCTCAGAAGTCCATTTCTTTAGTTCCACCTGTAAGAAATAAGACCCGGCGCGTTCTGGCTCTGCTACACAATGCTGAGGACGGAAGGGGGCTTGTTCTTCACCGCTGCTTGGACGGATCCGGGCTTCTTCCGCATTTGCTCAAGGGTAGACATGGCTCCAGCGTATTTGTGCTTTCAAACAGAGAAAGAGACGGGGCTGTTATTCCTGGCATTCTTGGGGGGGGGGTGCAAAACAAATATGTCTTGAAATAAGAGGGATGCAAGCTGTGGGTTAAACCACAGAGCCTAGGACTTGCCGATCAGAAGGTTGTCGGTTTGAATCCCCGCAACGGAGTGAGCTCCCGTTGCTCGGTCCCTGCTCCTGCCAACCTAGCAGTTCGAAAGCACGTCAGAGTGCAAGTAGATAAATAGGTACCGCTCCGGCGGGAAGGTAAACGGTGTTTCCGTGTGCTGCTCTGGTTCGCCAGAAGCGGCTTAGTCACGCTGGCCACATGACCCGGAAGCTGTATGCCGGCTCCCTCGGCCAATAAAGCAAGATGAGCGCCGCAACCCCAGAGTCAGCCACGACTGGACCTAATGGTCAGGGGTCCCTTTACCTTTAAGATCTTGCTAACCAGAAGTGGCTTTTCAGAGCCCTGATAATCTTGGCTTTCAGTTAAAACAAAATCTATTTAAGCCTCCAGCCCATGTGGGGTTATAGAAGGTTTCTTGTCAAGGCCTGGGAGGCTTACAGTAATTTTGGATGGGGTGCTCGGTGCTCAAAATTCCCACTGCTCTGTTCCTCCTAGGCCTTTTCTCCCCATCCCTTTTAATACTCAAACTTCCCCCACCCCTAACCTTGGCGTAAGTTGCAAAAATAGATTCAAACCAATAGTTCAAACAAGCACGAACTTTTTTCAGGCCTCTTCCATGAGACCAAGTGAGTATTTATAGAGTGCTGAAGTGCAGAACAAGCTCCTCTGCATCCGTTTTCGGTCTCATCCTGGCCTATTTCTGCAGACAAAAGGCTGCCAATTAAGCTGCAGTGTTGCGTATGACAGAATTATTGCACGTTCCGTCGTCCAATAATTTCTAGAAGCGGCTGCACTCTCTGGTTTGCTTACTATTCTAGCAAAGCGCTTGCCACTTTCGGTGGGCAGGTGAACGAGGGGAGAGGCCTGCGCCATGTTAACATCCTGCTGGAATTACTGTGCTGGGCCCAGGGGTAACCAGTGAAACCCGGACCAGAATCCGAAGGTTCTGCTGGGAGTCAGTCCGACAGGGCCAAGGCAGGACACGAGGCAGGAAACCAGGCAAGGACAGGTGCAGGATCTAGCACACGGCAACGTTGTTCCCACAACCTGGGACAGGGTCCAACAGCCTTTTATCTTTGTAGGGGTAGCGGCCGGTCCTGATCCCCCGGTGACTCACCTCCCTGTTTCGCCCGAAGGCGAGCACTCCTCCTGCGAGTACAGTGGTACCTCGGGTTAAGTACTTAATTTGTTCCGGAGGTCTGTTCTTAACCTGAAACTGTTCTTAACCTGAAGCACCACTTTAGCTAATGGGGCCTCCTGCTGCCGCTGTGGCACTGCTGTGCAATTTCTGTTCTCATCCTGAAGCAAAGTTCTTAACCCGAGGTACTATTTCTGGGTTAGCGGAGTCTGTAACCTGAAGCGTGTGTAACCTGAAGCATATGTAACCCGAGGTACCACTGTACTCAGGTCTCTCTTTCTCCCAGACCTCAGTCTCTGCAGCTCAGGAGACGTCGGTGGGTGCTTAGACCCAGGGGCCGCCTCAGCCTCCCCTGATCCAACCGGTAGTGGAGCAGCTGTAAGTGATGGCCCAGCTGGAGGCAACGAGGTCATCCCTGCATCTGGAGCCAGGGCAGGATGAGGCCCCTGACTCGGCCCAGCTGGTGCTTGTTGCAGGGGAACCTGTGCAGACTGGGGCTCTTCAGAATCAGGCCCCAGACTAGGTTCAGATGCCACCTGAGGCAAAGGATCCGGTGTAGACTGAGACTCTTCTGGTTCCGAGTCCGAGCCCCAGTCCCAGGCCATCACATACTGTGACAGATCTCAGTTTTGCAAGCTGAGAGCTAGCAGCAACATCCCACCCTCTGGATTCTAACCAGCAGCGACTGATCAGCTTTTGCCTGCACAACTGGATGTGACGGAAAATGAACATCCAAGAACCTGTCCCACCTTTTTACACACCGGTTGCTCGTTATTTGTGTGGCAAAAGGTTCTGCGAAATACAAAACTTTTAAATGCCATTCTATTCCTGCTCGGGTCTAATAAGAGACATTGTTTTGTTGATTTTTCTTCCGTAAGATCAACGCAGGTGTCAACTTTGATCCATTATAGGGCATTAACAGGGGATGGTAAAAAGAGGCTGGCTGCTGCGTCAGGCCAAAGGTCCGTCCAGTCTCACAGCGGTCAAAATTCCTGCCCCAAGGATGGATGCCCCAAGGAAAACCCAGAAGCTCTTATTCCCTGGAAAGCAAAGGATACAAGAGATGCCCGGCTGGATCAGACCAAGGGTTCATCTGTTGTATGCCAGGTGTGCGTGCAGGATCCAGGCCCTGTGATCAGTAGGGCTTCGCAGGACTGGGGCCTTCCTAAGTTTGTTCTGAAGAGGCAAGGCGCAGCCACACAGGTGAGGCCGATTGGTAACTCACTGCACCTGGTGGCAAGAGCTGGGAAGGGATATAAGGTCAGCATTTCCCTTCAGCTCTTGGCCACAGCAACACGTTTCCTGCCTTGCTGTGTTTGGCTCCTTGCTTCCTGATCCTTGAACCTTGACTCCTTGCTTCTTGCTCTTCGGACCCCTGACTTTGGGACTCCTTGCTTTCTAACCCTTGGATTCTTGGCTTCCTGGCTCCTGGACCCCTGTTCCCCTGTTCCTGCTCCCACCCCGCCATCTTGCCCCCGGTCCTGACGTCCCCTGCCAGGACTTCGATCGCCCGTGAACCGGACCGTGACATTGTAAAATATTAGCCGCAGCTAGATGCCTCTGTAAAATTCAGAAAGAGGAGCTAAAAAGATCACGGCAATCTCCTGATTCCCTTCAGCATCTGATATAGAACCAACAGAACTTAGACTTACCTTCCGGTCCACCTTTGCTTTGGCATTGTAGAAGGAGACAGAATCCGGGCAGAACGGCAGGACTTCCTGCTGCATCCGCTCAAACCTCTCCTGTTCGTCTTCATCCTGGAAGGAGGAGGAGAGAGGAATGCAAAATCCAGGAATGAAATAGTGGGGCTTCGTCAATGTAAACAGCAAATTTGACCTACCAGATGATGGGAAGCAGGGCCGGCCCAAGACATTTTGGCACTGGGAGGGGACACACACCACAAAACGGTGCCCTGCCCCGCCAGGGGAGAAGTGGGAAGCAAAGACAGTCTACCTGGCTGATGCATGCGCCAAATATCTCTGTAACTCCAGAGGAGGAGAAGGCATGGTCAAAGAGATGCAGGGAGCCCTGAGCAGACTAGGACTAGCTGCCTGAGAAACAGTTTCTATCCAAATGCGATTTTGGTTTTAAACGCAGTGTAAGGTAGCCTCTGGGACGCGGGTGGTGCTGTGGGTTAAACCACAGAGCCTAGGACTTGCCGATCAGAAGGTCGGCGGTTGAAATCCCTGCGGCAGGGTGAGCTCCCATCGTTCGATCCCTGCTCCTGCCCACCTAGCAGTTCGAAAGCACGTCAAAGTGCAAGTAGATAAAAAGGTACTGCTCCGGCGGGAAGGTAAACGGCGTTTCCGTGCGCTGCTCTGGTTCGCCAGAAGCGGCTTAGTCATGCTGGTCACATGACCCAGAAGCTGTACGCCGGCTCCTTCGGCCAATAAAGCGAGATGAGTGCCACAACCCCAGAGTCGGCCATGACTGGACCTAATGGTCAGGGGTCCCTTTACCTTTAAGGTCGTCTCTGTGGGAATATATTGTATTTAATTATGGGGTATCAGTGTTTTTAGGGGGCTTGTTGGTTTTTGAATGTCTGGTGTAGATTCTTTTCAATTTCGTTGTTCTGTATGGGACAATGACAATAAAGATTATCTTATCGTACCGTTGCAACAACAAGCAGTGTGCTGTGGAGGGAGGAATTGGGAAAGACCTCCCTCTCCCCTCTTATAAATCATAGTGTGTCCTTCAGAAGATAGGAAAGGTCATCTTCCGTTCAATGAATCTTGCACTGTGCATCGTGTGACACACACACACACACACACACACACACATCCCTTTTCTCCCCCTCCTCTGAAGGGCACAGGGATTCTTGCAAGAGATATCGGGGCTTTTCTGGGGCAGCAACAACTTGGCAGTTGCCAGTGTCGATCAGCTCTTGGGTGCCAACAGCTGATTAGCGCTTAGCAGCTGATCAGTGAAACAGGGCGAGGAAGGCCAAGGTATGCGTCTCGGCTTTACTTACCAGAGTTAGGACTCTGTTAATTGGGATCATGCCCAGCCTTATGGCTCCCCCAGGCCTTAAGGCTTCCTGGACCTCCTCTGGGATGAGAAAGGACTCATTGTACCAGATTTCGAATTCTGAAAGGAGGTGGTCATATGGTCAGTTACCTCCTATATCATATATATTGCATGTATTTTGTTTTTCTTTGTGTATTTTTCAAATCGCATTTGAACAACCAAGTCCATTTTGCCTGTCTGTAACCATCAGTCAAAACACGAAGGTCACACCATCCGCATGCTTGTCATCTGAAAATTCACTTATCTGCACTTAAATAATTACACCCAAACCTCACTACGCTCTGCAGATTCACTTATCTAAACAGTCGACTTCCTTTTTTTGTGCTTTGCTGGTCAGTGGCAGCCACTTTCACGCAGAAAGCAGGAATAATTTAATAATAATAATTTATTATTTATTATTTATACCCCGCCCATCTGGCTGAGTTTCCCCAGCCACGCTGGGCGGCTTCCAACAGAATATTAAAATACAATAACCTATTCAACATTAAATAAAAAAATTCCTTCCAGTAGCACCTTAAAGACCAACTGAGTTAGTTCTAGGTATGAGCTTTCGTGTGCATGCACACTTCTTCAGATGTATCTGAAGAAGTGTGCATGCACACGAAAGCTCATACCTAGAACTAACTCAGTTGGTCTTTAAGGTGCTACTGGAAGGAATTTTTTTATTTTGCTACTGGAAGGAATTTTTTTATTTTGTTTTGACCATGGCAGACCAACACGGCTACCTATCTGTAACTATTCAACATTAAAAGCTTCCCTAAACAGGGCTGCCTTAGATGTCTTCTAAAAGTCTGGTAGTTGTTTTTCTCTTTGACATCTGGTGGGAGGGTGTTCCACAGGGCAGGCGCCACCACTGAGAAGGCCCTCTGCCTGGTTCCCTGTAACTTGGCTTCTCACAGGGAGGGAACCGCCAGAAGGCCCTCGGAGCTGGACCTCAGTGTCCGGGTAGAACAATGGGGTGGAGACACTCCTTCAGGTTTACCGGGCCGAGGCCGTTTAGGGCTTTAAAGGTCAGCACCAACACTTTGAATTGTGCTCGGAAACGTACTGGGAATAAGGGCAGATAAATCGAAGAGCAGAAAAAAAATCTGAAAAACGAGGGAGGGGAGGTCAGGCAAATCAGTTTTTAAATTTTGCCTCTCTTTTACTGATAGGCTGCAGTGATTTCAGGAAGAAACCATGGAGGGCGGGGGAGTGGACAAATTCCGCATTAGAAATGTCCCCTTAGGAAATAATGGAAATTGTGGACTTGTTGTGTGAACACTCTCCTAACAAATGATTTCTTGGGAATGCATTGTGTTCAGTAAGTGGGACCTGTGCATACTAAGGGCACTGTGGTTCTAATTTCAGCCTCTTGCTATCATAAATTCTTTCAAGAATCTGGAACATTTCATCTATTCCCCCAGAGTATTTTCAGGCCCTTCCGGTTTGGGGTCCTCTGTCTCTGCCTTATTCCAAGCCTCGGAAGATGCTTGGGGGTGCTGAACGCCGCCCTCCAACCAGCTAAAACCTTCTGGTTATTCCAGCTACCGTATTTTTTGCTCTATAAGACACACCAGACCACAAGACGCACCTAGTTTTTGGAGGAGGAAAACAAGGAAAAAAATATTCTGAATCTCAGAAGCCAGAACAACAAGAGGGATCGCTGCACAGCGAAAGCAGCGATCCCTCTTGCTGTTCTGGCTTCTGGGATAGCTGTGCAGCCTACATTGACTTCATAAGACGCACACACATTTCCCCTTACTTTTTAGGAGGGAAAAAGTGAGTCTTATAGAGCAAAAAATACGTTATTTTTACCTGAGGAAGCCTGCTGTGAGACCAACAACATATGGATTTCCTGTACTTCTGCCCAACAAGACCAACGCAGGCCATGTGCTAAGGCTTAGCACATGCTCAGCGCATGCCGGGCTAGAAAGCTCATGCCAGGCCCTTTGCCCACCGGAAGTACCTGAGACCAGCCTGTTGCGGCACTGGTCCACCAGGTGCTGGCAATACTGGACCTCCGACCTGAGGTTCCGTAGCTCCTCGTAATCCACCCGGTACTGTTTCTTCAGGTCCTTCATCTTCATAATCAACATGAATTCCTCTTCGTCAATAATGATTTGTCCGTCCTCACTCTGGTATTCTCCTGGAGGGTCCAAGAACAGAACAAAATTTTATGGGTTGGGAGTGCACCTCAAAACCACAATGCCGTCCATCTCAGGGCGTACAGAGGAGTTGAAATCGCTTGTGAGCTTGCAAGCAATTTAGCAATCGCCTGGAAATCTCTTGGTTTAGTTAATGCGCATCAGCACATCTCCTGAGCTGATGCTTTTGAAGTGGGAAATGTCACAACAAGATTCAGAATATGAGTTGGGGGTGCAGATAACAAGTGATATATGGGAGTCATGTATAAAATCAACAGAAATAGCTTCTATAAATCTAAGACTAAGACTTATTCAGCAGAAAATAATACTCAGAGTCCATTGGACGCCAGCAAAACTTTACCAGAAGAAAATAACAAATGCAGACAACTGCTGGAGATATGGAAGTAAAAATGCAAACTTAGTACATATGATGATTGGCTGCCCAATGATAAGATCATTTTGGTGCGAGGTGAGGATATATATAGCAAGAGTCATTTTTTAAAAAAATGTTATTTAGGGGATTTGAATTTAATTGAATTATATACCGGAAACATGGGAGATTACAAGGGGTCAAAAAAAATGGATGTACCGTGCCATATTAGAAGCAAAAAAACTTGTTCTGATGAATTGGAAGAGACGCAAAAAGATCCCATTGAGCACATGGATTGACAATATGGACAGACTAGTTACATACGAATGAATTGCATATCGACGCAAATTAAGAATGGATAAATATGAAGACATCTGGAAGGATTACTTAAGAGATAAGGCGGAAAGTGGTGGGAAGTAGGGGGAGGAGAGGTGGGGAAATATTGTTAAAAAGGTCAAGTTATAGGTATATCAGTACTCAAATCTGAATTGTTAAATTGTGTTCTTAGTGTTATTGTGGTTTTGGTTGTATGTGTTTTTTGTGGTCGCTGTTTGTGTTGAAAAATGATTAAATAATTAAAACAACAACAACAACAAGGGGGGGGCACATGGGCCTACCCAAGAGGCTGGCCCACAATGACTTGGGTACAATCCCAGCATGATGTGGTTGGTGGCAGTCAGGCAGCATATATGATGTCCTGCATTAGTTCTGCCTATGCCGACTCCATTTCTTTTACTGTCCTCCACCTGCTCTTCAATGAAAGCGAGGAGTCTGGGGAAAGCCCTGCCAGTTTCATCAAGGCTGGTGAAACTGGAAACCAGTATAAACTTCGCCAGTGGCCTCTCTCCTCACCACCCACTCGCCTGCTCGGAAGGAGATGGGCGATAAAAACAAACTGAGTGAAGATGGCGACTGCCAGCAGCGAAAAGACCTTTGGATTGATTTGGCAGAAACACCAGCAGGTGAGGAGATGCTGCAAACTTATAGAGGGGAATCATAGACATAAAATTCACACAGAAATACACCATTGTTTCAACTCGCTTGTGGGAACAACTCAGAGGCCGCGAAAGAAGGAAGGTTAACAACAGGAAAAATTAGAGGAACCATCGGAAGTGACTATGAAAAGCAGTAGAGATATGAGATGATCGAAACCCTCCGAACTTGAAGCATGGGAAGCCCCGTTAAAAAAATTATAATTTGGCAGAATATTTGGATTATTTGATATGTATATGTATAATTTGGAATATTTGATGTGATTTGATTGGATTGTTAAAGTGGAAAACTTAATAAAAATTAAATTTTTAAAAAAGATAAAAACAGATGGTTTTTCTTTTTGATTAACATTTTATTTGAGTAATTTCATTTATACAAAGAGAAGAATGAGAAAAGAAAGAAAGAAAGTGAGAACGGGGGGGGGGGGGGAGAATACTGTTACATTACCACATATTAATACACAGATGTCTCTCTGTGTAACAATTTGGGCATCCAAGCTATGGTTTCCTATTCTTACTGTCCTTACACACACATAATTGTCAATAACCTCATATATTCTGTGTAAACTCATTCCAAATATCATTGTGTTTATGGGAGGATGCGTTAGGGAAATGGACCGATTGTTCTGCCTTACCTTTCTCCGGAGCTAGGAGGTGGAGAAGGAAATAGAGAATGAAAAGGAGGAAGACCTAGGTCAGGGTGACTAGCAAAAACGCTTCCACACAGAGGGAAAAGACTAAAATGTCAAAAGGCCATTCCCAGGTGTGCTTGGCTAGAGAGAAAGGAGGGCTGAAAAATGCACCTCGGAATGAATTCTGAACACTGAACAAAAGATACATAAAGGTGGCGAGGTGGCGAAGACGCCTCTTCCTGTTGGGCTAAGAATCTATTTAAGTGCCTGGCCAGAGGCAGTTAAAGCTGCATTTTATCAGCCATTTTATCTGCCAAGGCAGGAGGAGGTTCAAGGGCACCTGGAGCTAAATTACATACCGTATTTTTTGCTCTATAAGACTCACTTTTTCCCTCCTAAAAAGTAAGAGGGAATGTGTGTGCGTCTTATGGAGCGAATGCAGGCTGCGCAGCTATCCCAGAAGCCAGAACAGCAAAAGGGATTGCTGCTTTCGCTGCGCAGCGATCTCTCTTGCTGTTCTGGCTTCTGAGATTCAGAATATTTTTTTTCTTGTTTTCCTCCTCCAAAAACTAGGTGCGTATTGTGGTCTGGTGCGTCTTATAGAGCAAAAAATATGGTACTTGGAAATGAGTCTCTCATCTCCCCATTTCCGCAGCAACTTGTGATTTTTAAAAAATCCACGTAAAAATTCACTTTGTTAGGGGTGATTTTTCCTAATGCACACATCGTGGTGTGCGGTTTCGACAAACACACTTCTTCAAGCGATTGCCCTTAATGTAATACCCTGGATTTGTAATTTGGTGGGAGGACTGCATTGCAGAATCTGGAGAAATGAATTTTGGAGAACTTCTCAAACTGCTTCTGAAAGCGTGACTTAGGCAGGTTCTCGTTTAAACGCAGACCAAATCGAATTCCTTTCCCCTCCCTAGTTGCCAGGCATGGCACAGCATCTCTCCCCGCCCCAACTTTAACATGAGTCTCACCCGCTTTCGGGGTTGGACTAGATGACCCTCGGGTCCCTTCTAACTCGTAAGATAGATCTCTGACGCAGCCCAGGCCCGGCTCACCCTGCTGATCGCGTTCAGCTTTCTGGGCGTCCAGTGCCTGCTTCATGTTGTCCATCTCCGTTTTGAGCACGTTGATTCTCTGGGCAACCTCGTTCATTTTGCCCTTGCGGTCATTCAGGATGGCTTTGTTCTCCTTGAATATCCGGTTGATTTCGCTGCCGCGCTCGTTCTTGAACTCCTCAAAGGCTGCTGTCTTTGCAGGTGGGGAACTGTTTCCAAATAATAATAATAATAATAATAATAATAATAATAATAATAAATTTTATTTATACCCTGCCCTCCCCAGCCAAGACCCGGCTCAGGGAAGCCAACACCCGATATAAAAACAAATTGATGAAGATACAACTTAAAAATAAGATTAAAAGACAACATTAAAACATTAAAATGTTAAAATGCAGCTTCATTTCAATGGAAACTCAAATCAAAAACTTTTGGGGGGATGAAAACGTCAAGACAAGAAGAGAAGGACAATTTAAAAAAAAACCCAGCTATTCCAAGCCAGAGGTGGTATGTGTGTATGTTTGTGTGTGTTGACTATTTGGGACATTCTGTGGGGAGTCATGAATTTCGCTACAGAGCCAGGAGGAAAATAAACCCTTCAGGGCACAGGGAGGGGAAAGGCTGAGCTTGGAGACTGGCGATAATCCCCATAAGAGTCTGCCTGAGTCAGAATCATAGAGTTGGAACGGGAGACCAAGAGTCTCTGCAATGAGCTCTATTTGGGGCTACCTTTGAAGGTGACCTGGAAATTACGACTAATGCAGAATGCGGCAGCCAGACTGGTGACTGGGAGCAGCCACTGAGACCACATAACACCGGTCTTGAAAGACCTACATTGGCTCCCAGTACGTTTCCAAGCACAATTCAAAGTGTTGGTGCTGTCCTTTAAAGCCCTAAACGGCCTCAGCCTGAAGGGGCGTCTCCACCCCCATCGTTCTACCCGGACACTGAGGTCCAGTGCCGAGGGCCTTCTGGCAGTTCCCTCCCTGCGAGAAGTGAGGTTACAGGGAACCAGACAGAGGGCCTTCTCAGTAGTGGCACCCGCCCTGTGGAACGCCCTCCCACCAGATGTCAAAGAGAAAAACAACTACCAGACTTTTAGAAGACATCTGAAGGCAGCCCTGTTTAGGGAAGTTTCTAATGTTTAATAGGTTATTGTATTTTAATATTGTATTGGAAACTCCCCAGAGTGGCTGGGGAAACCCAGCCAGAGGGGCGGAGTATAAATAAAAAAATATAACTATTGAACTGCCCTTACTATGAGAAAGTTCTTGCTGGTGTTGTGTCGGAATCTCCTTCCTTGGAACTTGAAGCCATGGGTTCGAGTCCTACCCTCCACAGCAGGAGAAAACAAGCTCGCTCCCTCTTCCATGTGACATCCCTGAAGATGGTGATGGCCAAACTTGGCCCTCCAGCTGTATTGGGACTACAACTCCCATCAACCCTAGCTAACAGGACCAGTGGTCAGGGATGATGGTGTGATGGCCTGGGACTCGGGCTCAGACTCAGAACCAGAGGGGTCTCAGTCCGCACCAGATCCTTTGCCTCAGGCATCATCTGAACCTAGTCTGGGGCCTGATCCTGAAGAGCCTCAGTCTGCACAGGTTCCCCTGCAACAAACACCAGCTGAGCCGAGTCAGGGGCCTGAGCCTGCCCTGGTTCCAGATGCGGGGATGACCTCGTTGCCTTCAGCTGACCCATCACTTACAGCTGCTCCACTAACGGTTTGGTCAGGGGAGGCTGAGGCGGCCCCTGGGTCTAGTAACCCACCAACGTCTCCCGAGCTGCAGAGACTGAGGTCCGAGAGAAGGAGACCTCGCCTTCAGGCGAGACAGGGAGTGCTCGCCTTCAGGCGAGACAGGGAGGTGAGTCACCGGGGGATCAGGACCGGCCGTTACCCATCAGAGATAAAAGGCTGCCGGACTCCGTCCCAGGTTGTGGGAGCAACATTGCTGCTTGCTGGAACCTGCCTAAGACCTTGTGCCTGACCTTGCCGGGTTTCCTGCCTTGGCCATGTTGGACTGACTCCTCGCGGAATCCTTGGATTCAGGACCGGACCTGGACCATGTGGCTCGGGTTAACCCCCGGGCCCAGCACAGATGGGAATTGTAGTCCCAAAACAGCTGGAGGGCCAAGTTTGGCCATCACTGCCTTAAGATATTTGAAGATGGCTCTCCTATCTCCTACCAGTCTCCTCTTTTCCAGGCTAAACATACCCAACTTCTTCAACCATTCCTCATAAGGCTTGGTTTCCAGACCTCTGATCATCTTGGTCTCCCTCTGCACACGTCCCACCTTGTCAATATCCTCCTTAAATTGTGGCACCCAGAGATTTCTGAAACTGGAGTGCCCAGTACTGGACACAGGACTGCAGGTGGGGTCTGACCGAGGTAGCCTAGAGCAGTACTACAGTGGTGCCTCGCAAGACAAAACGAATCCGTTCCGTGAGTCTCTTCGTCTAGCGATTTTTTCGTCTTGCGAAGCAAGCCCATTGACGGCTTAGCGGATTAGCGCTATTAGCGGCTTTTAGCGGCTTAGCGGATCAGCTGATAAGTGGCTTAGCGGCTTAGAAAAAGGGGGGATGGAAAGGGAAAAAAACCCGCAGGAACTCGCAAGACATTTTCGTCTTGCGAAGCAAGCCCATAGGAAATTCATTTTGCAAAGCACCTCCAAAACGGAAAACCCTTTCGTCTAGCAGGTTTTCCGTCTTGCGAAGCATTCGTCTTGCGGGGCACCACTGTATTACTCCCCTTGATCTGGCTTTGAGTGAATTTGAACTATAAAAATGGTGTGTGCATGCAGACGCAGAGAACGAGTCATCCCCACCATCAGTTTTTGGAACAGCACCCTACTCGGCTACAGACAGGGCTAAGGTCCTCCCTAAGAGGCAAAGAACCAACCTGGGCCTCGTGCTGGGCTCCTCTCTTGGCGCGGAGTCAGAGCGATGGGTCTCGAAGCTGACGGCGTCCTGCTCGCGGATCAAGCCCTCCCTTGCCTCCGGGTCCTTGCTGACTGCCCCTACCTGGCTGCGGGACGGGGAAAGGGTCTCCAGATCCTTCCCAGAAAGAGGACTCGCCAAACCTTCCTTCTTCAGAGTGGGACTGGGAAAGAAGCAGCAGAGGGCAACGTTTTATGGCCGGATCCAGGGCTGAGCTTGAGTTCCACTGAGGCCGTGACCTGAGCCTTCCTCAGTGAAACTGGGAGGTGCTCAGCTCTAGTTGGGGACACTTGAGGATGCAGCTTTGAGGACCACCACCCAAAGCTGGCCAAGGGGAAGACCGGTGATGGAGAGATCAAAAGTCCTGCAAGAGCTTTCCAGGCCTCTGGGAGCCTTTGGTGCCTCTGAAAGGGGGCATATCACCGTCTTTTTCGCTCCATAAGATGCACCTGACCATTAGATGCACCTTAGAGGGGGAAAGCAAGAAAAAAAAAATCTTTAAAGGGAGCACTGAGCAGAGCCTGTATACATCCCAGGCTGTGCTCAGTTCTCCCTTTCACGGGCCGTGTGGAGCGTGTGTGCGGCGCCACCTCCATCGTTGTGCCTGGACACTGAGGTCCAGCTCCAAGGGCTTTCTGGCGATCCCCTCCCTGAAAGAAGCCAGGTTACAGGGAACCAGGCAGAGGGCCTTCTCGGTGGTGGCGCCAGCCCTGTGGAACACCCTCCCACCAGATGTCAAAGAGAAAAATAACTGCCAAACTTTTATAAGACATCTGAAAGCAGCCCTGTTTAGGGAAGCTTTTAATGTTTCATAGGTTACAGCGGTACCTCAGGTTACATACGCTTCAGGTTACAGAATCTGCTAACCCAGAAATATTACCTCGGGTTAGGAACTTTGCTTCAGGATGAGAACAGAAATCGTGCTCTGGCGGCGCAGCAGCAGCAGGAGGCCCCATTAGCTAAAGTGGTGCTTCAGGTTAAGAACAGTTTCAGGTTAAGAATGGACCTCCGGAACGAATTAAGTACTTAACCCAAGGTACCACTGTATTGTATTTTAGTGTTCTGTTGGAAGCCGCCCAGAGTGGCTGGGGAAACTCAGCCAGATGGGCGGGGTATAAATAATAAGTTATTATTTTTATGATTATGATTAAACTGCATGAGGGGGCACAGAGAAGCCCTGGTGTTGCCCAGACTGGCTCCTGCCTCTCGGCCACAGGAGGGTCCACAACCCAGCTGCCAACCCCCCAACCCCGCCACTACAGCAGGCAGAGAAGCAACGCTCAGGGGTCCGCATTTGCCACGGCCCACGGGAGCGTAAGAAATCCGACCTGAAGACGCGTGACCGTGGGAACAGGAGGGAACCAACCTGACTTGCTCCTTGCCCCGCTTTGCTTTCGATTTCTTCCCGCCGGGCTTGGATGAGAAAGGAGCGACTCCGATGCCAAATCCTTGCCCGTCAACTTCCCCAACCAGGTGTCCCTCGGCGTCAACCAGTCCTGCCTGGCGACAGTGGAGATCGGAGGGGCTGTTAAGTGGTTTCAAATCTCTGCCCCTGGAACCTGCAACTGGGATTCCACTCAAATGTGCCGCCTCCCCAGCAACTTACATACATACACACAGGCCAAACTCTGAGGACATCAGAACATGAGAAGAGAGGTGCTTATTATGGGAAGTTTGCAAGCAGGATCTGAGCACGAGAGCCCACTGTCTCCTGCAGTTTCTGGCAACGGGCATTCAGAAGCATTGCTGCCTCTGTTTTTAGGATACCAGGATTATTCAGTCGAATTGGATTGCATGGGTTTAAATTTGGGAGGCAGGTTAGGAGTGGAAATTGGCTGGGACACGGAAACACTGTCTACCAGCTCCACCTGGTACGCAGGATAAGACCCTCCCTGCCCGCGGACTGTCTCGCCAGAGTGGTGCATGCTCTGGTTATCTCCCGCTTGGACTACTGCAACGCGCTCTACATGGGGCTACCTTTGAAGGTGACCCGGAAACTGCAACTAATCCAGAATGCGGCATCTAGACTGGTGACTGGGAGTGGCCACCAGAACCACATAACACCGGTCCTGAGAGATCTGCATTAGCTCCCAGTACGTTTCCGAGTACAATTCAAAGTGTTGGTGCTGACCTTTAAAGCCCTAAACAGCCTCGGTCCTGTATACCTGATGGAGCGTCTCCACCTCCATTGTTCTGCCACAGAGGTCCAGCGCCGAGGGCCTTCTGGTGGTTCCCTCATTGTGAGAAGTGAGGTTACAGGGAAGCAGACAGAGGGCCTTCTCGGTAGTGGCACCCGCCGTGTGGAACACCCTCCCTTCAGATGTGAAGGAAATAAGTAGCTATCTTCTCTCTAAAAGACACCTGAAGGCAGCCCTGTTCAGGGAAGTTTTAAATATTTAACGCTGTACTGTTTTTAACACTTGATTGGGAACCGCCCAGAGTGGCTGGGGAAACTCAGCCAGGTGGGTGGGGTATAAATAATAAATTATTATTGTTGTTATTGTTATTGTTATTCTTATTATTATTAGAGAACCGTGTTTTTCTGATGTGGACAAACAGAGCCATCTGGAATGTGCGGCCTGCAAAATGTTGCCGGGCTGCAATGCCTCTCATTGTAGGGGGCCATAAGTTTTCCGGGGGGTGGACCTTGAAGTGGAACCAAATACAGAAGAATTAAAACACAAATGCTGAACCTGGCTCTGGGTTCCAGCCCAATGATCTTGGTCTCTCTCTCCCTCCCTCTCTCACACACACGTGTGCTAGTGCACCAACACCAACCTTTTGAACTGCAGACAGGGTTGCGTAGTCGTTTTTGTCTATCAGGGTGTATTTATTCCGCAGCCTGGCTTCCACTTCCTGCTCTTGCTGGCTAAAAAAGAGAAACACGCGCCCATACCGTTGGGCTGAGCTGTCGTGGCCGCCTCCTGCACCCGCTACCCCTGCTCCACTGTGTCAGGAGTGTGTGACCAGTAGGGCTTCGGAGGACTGGGGCCTTCCTAAGTTGGTTCTGGAAAGGCAAGGCGCAGCCACACAGGTGAGGCCGATTGGTAACTCACAGCACCTGGTGGCAAGAGCCGGGAAGGGATATAAGGTCAGCATTTCCCTTTGGCTCTTGGCCACAGCAACACACTCCCTGCCTTGCTGTGTTTGGCTCCTTGCTTCCTGTTCCTCAGACCTCAGCTCCTTGACTCCCTGTTTTTTTGATTCTCGGACCCTTGACTTCGTGGCTCCCTGCTTCTCGACCCTTGACTTTGTGACTCCTTGCTTCTTGACCCTCGGACCCTTGACTTCGTGACTCCCTGCTTCTCGACCCTCGGACCCTTGACTTCGTGACTCCCTGCTTCTCGACCCTCGGACCCTTGACTTCGTGACTCCCTGCTTCTCGACCCTTGACTTTGTGACTCCTTGCTTCTTGACCCTCGGACCCTTGACTTCGTGGCTCCCTGCTTCTCGACCCTTGACTTTGTGACTCCCTGCTTCTCGACCCTTGACTTTGTGACTCCTTGCTTCTTGACCCTCGGACCCTTGACTTCGTGGCTCCCTGCTTCTCGACCCTCGGACCCTTGACTTCGTGACTCCCTGCTTCTCGACCCTCGGACCCTTGACTTCGTGACTCCCTGCTTCTCGACCCTCGGACCCTTGACTTCGTGACTCCCTGCTTCTTGACCCTCGGACCCTTGACTTCGTGACTCCCTGATTCTCGACCCTTGACTTTGTGACTCCTTGCTTCTTGACCCTCGGACCCTTGACTTCGTGGCTCCCTGCTTCCCGACCCTCGGACCCTTGACTTCGTGGCTCCCTGCTTCTCGACCCTCGGACCCTTGACTTCGTGGCTCCCTGCTTCCCGACCCTCGGACCCTTGACTTCGTGGCTCCCTGCTTCTCGACCCTCGGACCCTTGACTTCGTGACTCCCTGCTTCTCGACCCTCGGACCCTTGACTTCGTGACTCCCTGCTTCTCGACCCTTGACTTTGTGACTCCTTGCTTCTTGACCCTCGGACCCTTGACTTCGTGGCTCCCTGCTTCTTGACCCTCGGACCCTTGACTTTGTGACTCCCTGATTCTCGACCCTTGACTTTGTGACTCCTTGCTTCTTGACCCTCGGACCCTTGACTTCGTGGCTCCCTGCTTCCCGACCCTCGGACCCTTGACTTCGTGACTCCCTGCTTCTCGACCCTTGACTTTGTGACTCCTTGCTTCTTGACCCTCGGACCCTTGACTTCGTGACTCCCTGCTTCTCGACCCTTGACTTTGTGACTCCTTGCTTCTTGACCCTTGGATCCTTGACTTCGTGACTCCCTGCTTCCTGACCCTCGGACCCCTGGCTTCTGGACTCTCATTCCTGCTCCCACCCCGCCATCTTGCCCCTGGTCCTGACATTCTCAGCCGGGACTTCGATCGCCCGTAGACCAGACCATGACGTACTGTCTCCCAGGACCAGAAGAGGATTGAAGCGGGAGGAGAAAAAGCGGGTGCACACAGGCGTAGTCTTTGCCTGCCTGAGCATAACTTGGTGGGGGGGGGGAGATACACAAGTCGAGGTCAGGGTCTCTCTGTTGCGGCAACTGCCTCACTGGGTGCACACCTAGAGGAGCTGAAACATAGGACTGATGGACATGCCTTTGCCTAACTTGAAAGTGTTAGAATTCCTGATCTATGATTGCCCACTCAGGCATGTGTCTCTGCCAGGGTCCTACTCGAGTGTAGGCTGAACTCCTGACAGCAAGTGTACTTTTGACAATAAAGAGTTAATTCCTTCCTCTGGTCATGCCTTGCCTGAGAGCGCGACAGGTACAGCCTGGGGAGAAGATATGGCAAGAGAGAAACATGGCAACCGAACCTGAGGTTCCCCACTCCAATTCTAGAGAATGAATGGAGGTTGCGTCTGAAGTACAGTGCTACCTTGGGTTACAGTCACCTCAGGTTACAAACTCCGCTAACCCAGAAATAGTACCTCGGGTTAAGAACTTTGCTTCAGGATGAGAACAGAAATCGCGCGGCAGCAATGGGAGGCCCCATTAGCTAAAGTGGTGCTTCAGGTTAAGAACAGACCTCCGGAACAAATTAAGTTCTTAACCCAAGGTACCACTGTATACCCTAACACAGCCTTTCCCAACTTGGTGCCCTCCAGACTTTTTGAACCACAATTTCCATCAGCCCCAGCAAGCATGTCCAATACTCAGGGATGGTGGGAGCTGTACTGCAAAACCATGGTTTGGGAAGGCTTCCCTAATGAATACCAAGCAGATGTGATGTTCTGCGGGAAAACGGCTGGGTGAAGAGAAGCGATGCGAGGCACCAGCCGGGGAACCTCCAAGTGAAAACCTAGAGGAGGGAGACTCAAGAGCCAGGGGGTTGGTGGTGGGACACCGAGGAGAGGCCAGAGAGAAAAGATTGGTGGAAGTGTTGGAAGCTGAGGGGGCAACAGGGTTTAGTGAGCAGGAAGAGCCTGTGATAGGGAGCAGTGCAGACTCCGAGGCTGAAGCGGAGGAGCGGGGTCAAGAGACTGCAGAAAAATCCAGGGAGTCTTCCCCTCCTTGCTGCGACAAGCTCCCTCCCTGCTGGTCTCCAAGGAAGTGCAGAAGAGCAGGATGAGGAGGGTGGAACAGAGATCATAGGTGTACAGACAGTTTGAGACTGCTTGGGAAACATCCGGGAGAGAAGTCATCTTAAGGGTGGTAGAGGAGGGGTTCTGGTAACTGCTCCATAGAGGCAAGACCTGCGGGGAAGGGTTCTGAGACCACGAGGCTGAATAAAGCGTTAACTTCACTGGCCTCAAAGATTTGCTTTCTTTCTTGCTGGCCTGCGTCCGACTCCAGCCCTGACAACGGCATCGTAGGTGGACATCATGAGTGGGAATCACAAACGCCAGCGAAGAGTTTCTAAGTGCAGGCGTCAGCGGAGTGTAAGCACAGGCAAGCCAAAGCACTTACCCCAAAATCATTTTGAACTGGTTGAATATTTCGTGGATTTGTCTGATGCTCAAAATCTGGCAAAGCAGAGGGAATGACATAATGAGGCAGGCAGCCCTGGCCAACGTTTTCAAATGTTTCACGGTAAAATGAGACGCAGGGGTCAGCAAACTTTTTCAGCAGGGGGCCGGTCCACGGTCCCTCAGACCTTGTGGGGGGCCGGGCTATATTTTGGAGGGGGAAATGAACGAATTCCTATGCCCCACAAATAACCCAGAGATGCATTTTAAATAAAAGGACACATTCTACTCATGTAAAAACACGCTGATTCCCAGACCGTCCGTGGGCCAGATTTAGAAGGTGATTGAGCCGGATCCGGCCCCCGGGCCTTAGTTTGCCTACTCATGAATGAGAGGGTCAAAGTAGCTTCCTGATGAGGGACCTGGTTGGCCGCTATGAGAATAGGATGTTAGATGAGGGGCCTTTGGCTTGATCCAGCAGCCAGACTGTGTTTATCTCCCCTTAATCTATATGGCCCTGCCTTGGGCCTCACTGCTTCCGAATGAGCAAGAAACTATGATTTGCCCAACCCATCTCTGAAGACACCCCCCGGATCTGCAAAATGACAACTACAGTGGTACCTCTGGTTGCGAACGTGATCCGTTCCAGAGGCCCATTCACAACATGTGTTATGTATTGAAGTTCTCACCCTGGGCCAGCAGGGGGATACTGTAGATAGTTATGCAAATGAAGGATCGAAAGTGACGTTCAGTGATTGGATAGTTTTAGAAAGTTGTTACAGTAACAAGGTAATAGAGCTCTATATAAGCAGGCAGACTGAGCCCTTCAGTTTAGTTCTGTTCTGGCATCTGAATAAAGAGCTGTTTGAAGAATCGCTGTGTCAACAACATGAGCAGAACTCAACCCACGTCTGTGCATGCGAGGGTCGCGATTTGCCACTTCTCTACATGCGCGTGACGTCATTTTGCACGAGCAGTGAAACCCGGAAGTAACCCTTTCCGGTACTTCTGGCTTGCCGTGGGTCGCAACCTGAAAACGTACAACCTGAAGCAAACATAGCATGAGGTATGACTGTACCTACATCTAACTCATCTATGGTTCCATCGAGGTAGCGGCGGACTTGAGAGCTGATCTCTGCCACCTGGATTTCATTCAGGGGTTCGTAAGACACTGGAGGACGGTTGAGCTGCAAGCGTAAGAGAACAGAAGGTCAGCAGTTAGGTGACAGGTGAGAGAGGCAGGCCCACCCCTGTTCTCCATAATGCTAGAAGTTCTCCTGGCCATGCCAAAATCGCTTTCCGTCCAATGCTTCATAGAATCATAGAGTTGGAAGTGCCCCCAGAGTTCCTCTAGGCCAGCCTTTCTCAACCTGTGGGTCCCCAGATATTGTTGAACTACAACTCCCATCACCCCTAGCTAGCAAGGCCAGAGATCAGGGATGATGGGAGTTGTAGTCCAACAACATCTGGGGACCCATGGGTTGAGAACCGCTGCTCTAGTCCAACCCAATGCAGGGATCTCAGCTAAAGCATCCATGACAGATGGCCATCCAATCTCTGCTTTAAAATCTCCAAGGAAGGAGAGTTCACAACCTCCCGAGGGAGTTGGTTCCTCTGTCTAACATAGGGGCCGGCAAGGTTTACCTCGCCTGGGCCAGTTCACTCCAGCAGACATCCCTCCGTGGGCCAGATCTCACGCGCAGCCGCAATTTCCGGCGTCTGAGCATGCGCAGATGCAATTTCCGGCACCGCGGAAGCGAGTCCCTGCGCTGATATACACACACACACACACACATATATATATATAGATATATATATATATATATATATATGGGTGGGTGGGTGTGTATATATACACACATACACACACATATTTTTATTAGTTTTTTTAACATATCCTTTCCAACAATCACATAACATAGCTTCTTATCTTTTTAGATAAGAATATTTTAGACTTCCGTCATCACCTCTGATGATTTTCCGTTTTTTATCACTTATTCTGCATTTCTTAATTTCTCTGTTACTCTAAATTATCATGAACTAATAATTCTCATAGTCTTTCTTGCAATATTTGAGATAGTCCTCCTTTCAGTACTTCTTGCAGTCCTACTAGCATAATCTGTTCATTACAATTGCTTTTCAAATAGTTCGTGTATTTACTCCAGTCTTCTAAGAATCTCTGGTCCCGCAGGTTTCGAATCCTTCCTGTTAATTTAGCCAATTCTGCATAGTCCATCATGCGCTGCGCTGATTTAGCGCAGCGCATGGGGACTCGCTGAACTGCCAGAAAGTGGCTAACACCCCAGAGGACAGGATCACACTTCAAAACGACCTTGACAGATTAGAGAACTGGGCCAAAACAAACAAGATGAATTTTAACAGGGAGAAATGTAAAGTATTGCACTTGGACAAAAAAAAATGAGAGGCACAAATACAAGATGGGTGACACCTGGCTTGAGAGCAGTACATGTGAAAAGGATCTAGGAGTCTTGGTTGACCACAAACTTGACATGAGCCAACAGTGTGACACGACAGCTAAAAAAGCCAATGCAATTCTGGGCTGCATTAATAGGAGTATAGCATCTAGATCAAGGGAAGTAATAGTGCCACTGTATTCTGCTCTGGTCAGACCTCACCTGGAGTACTGTGTCCAGTTCTGGGCACCACAGTTCAAGAAGGACACGGACAAACTGGAACGTGTCCAGAGGAGGGCAACCAAAATGGTCAAAGGCCTGGAAACGATGCCTTATGAGGAACGGCTAAGGGAGCTGGGCATGTTTAGCCTGGAGAAGAGGAGGTTAAGGGGTGATATGATAGCCATGTTCAAATATATAAAAGGATGTCACATAGAGGAGGGACAAAGGTTGTTTTCTGCTGCTCCAGAGAAGCGGACACGGAGCAATGGTTCCAAACTACAAGAAAGAAGATTCCACCTAAACATTAGGAAGAACTTCCTGACAGAAAGAGCTGTTCGACAGTGGAATTTGCTGCCAAGGAGTGTGGTGGAGTCTCCTTCTTTGGAGGTCTTTAAGCAGAGGCTTGACAACCATATGTCAGGAGTGCTCTGATGGTGTTTCCTGCTTGGCAGGGGGTTGGACTCGATGGCCTTTGTGGTCTCTTCCAACTCTATGATTCTATGATTCTATGAAAGTCCTTTCTGATCCTTTGTTGGAATCTCATCTTGTAACTTGAATTCATTGCTTCGAGTCCTACGCTCCAGAGCAGGAGAAAACAAGTTTGCTCCATCTTTCATGGCCCAGCCCTTGAGATGTTTGAAGGTGGCTATTATAGCTACTCTCAGCCTGCTCTTTTCCAGGCTAAACATACCCAACTCCCTCAACCATTCATCCTAAGGCTTGCTTTCCAGACCCTTAATCATTTTGGTTGGCCGTCTCTGCACCTGTTCCAGCATCTCAACCTCCTTCTTAAATTGTGGTGCCCAGAATGTCATTAGGCGGTGAAGACCACAGCCAGCTTCCCCACTCCCCAACAGAGAACTGTACAACCTTCAACTGCTTGCCTAAAGGTAGGGCCATCTACACACCATGGAGAAGACAGCTTGAATAACTATTAGCATTTATGGCACTTTAGAGCAGTGTTTCCCAACCTTGTGCCTCCAGCTGTTTTTGGACTACAATTCCCATCATCCCTTGCCACTGGTCTTGCTAGTCAGGGATGATGGGAGTTGTAGTTCAAAAACAGCTGGAGGCACAAGGTTGGGAAACACTGCTTTAGAGCATGCGAAGCATCTCAAAGACATTAGCTTGCTGCAGAATTTACAACAGCAATGTACGGTAAAAGCTGGAGCAACTGTTTGCACACAGAAGGTCGCAGGTTCAATCCCTGTCATCTCCAGGTAGGACCAGAAATTGAATTGGTCTGACCTGATATACAGCATCTTCCTTAATAGCTGAGTGATATCAGCAGGTTGTGGCAGATGAAGCAGGGCTGAACCCAAGAGAATGACCAACCTAGTGAAAACAAAACAAATTCCTTCCAGTAGCACCTTAAAGACCAACTAAGTCAGTTCTTGGTATGAGCTTTCGTGTGCATGCACACTTCTTCAGATACACTGAAACAGAAGTTTCCAGACCCTTCTATATAGTGAGAAGGTGGGGAGGGGTATTACTCAGAAGGGTGGTGGGAATGGGTGATTGGCAGATAGCTGTGATGAGCCTGTTGACGACTCTTAACGACTGCAATAGGTCTTACAGGAAAAAGCAAGGGGTGAGAAGGTGAAAAATGGCTTTGTCATGTATAATGAGATAAGAATCCAAGGTCTTTGTTCAGACCAGGTTTCTCCATGGTTTTAAGTTTGGTGATAAGTTGTAATTCAGCAGCTTCTCTTTCCAGTCTATTTCTGAAATTCCTTTGTAGTAAAACAGCTACTTTGAGATCTTGTATAGAATGTTCTGGGAGATTGAAGTGTTCTCCTACTGGTTTCTCTGCCTTGTGATTCCTGATGTCCGATTTATGTCCGTTTATAAGATTTATGTCCGTTTATCAGAGCTCAACCTAGTGAAGTTATGGCTAGCACAAGATCTGGACCGGGGTCTTCCTGATCCATAGCTCAGGCTCTTAGTCATTGCACTATACCAACCAGTCTTGTAGCAAAAGGCTGGCCATTATGATGTCTGTGTGCTGCTTGTTTCTATGGCTGGACAACTGCAGTACAAAATTTGGAGAAATCTGAATTTCAATAATAATAATAATAATTTATTATTTGTACCCCGCCCCTCTGGCTGGGTTTCCCCAGCCACTCCGGGTGGCTTCCAACAAAGATTAAAAATACAATGAAATGTCACACATTAGAATACAATAACCTATTAAACATTAACAGCTTTCCTAAACAGGGCTGCCTTCAGATGTCTTCTAAATGTCAGGTAGTTTTTTATCTCTTTGACATCTGATGGGAGGGCATTCCACAGGGCGGGCACCACCACCAAGAAGGCCCTCTGCCTGGTTCCCTGTAGCTTTGCTTCTCGCAATGAGGGAACCACCAGAAGGACCTCAGAGCTGGACCTCAGTGTCCGGGCAGAACAATGGGGATGGAGACGCTACTTCAGGTATACTGGACCGAGGCCGTTTAGGGCTTTAAAGGTCAACACCAACACTTTGAATTGTGCTTGGAAACGTACTGGGAGCCAATGTAGGTCTTTCAGGCCCGGTCTTACAGTATATGGTCTCGGCGGCCGCCCCCAGTCACCAGTCTAGCTGCCGCGTTCTGGATTAGTTGTAGTTTCCGGGTCACCTTCAAAGGTAGCCCCACATCGAGTGCATTGCAGTAGTCCAAGCAAGAGATAACCAGAGCATGCACCACTCTGGTGAGACAATCTGGTGGGCAGGGAGGGTCTCAGCGTGCGTACCAGATGGAGCTGGTGGACAAAGGACAGCTCTGCTTTGCTTTGTATATTGTTTCGGATTTGGCAGATTTGCCTTTAAATTCGAATCAAATTCTCCCCCACTCCCCAGGGCCAGGGGAAAAGTGGCTAAGAACAGTTTATGGGGAGGAGGGAGAGAAGCACGGTCCAGCTGCCCACCCCACGTTGTGTATTAAAGTTTCCTCACCATCCCTTTATCGGTAGGTGGCCCAATTTGGGTTGGGTGATGCTATCATCACAGAATCATACAGCTGGAAGAGACTAAAAGGGTCATCTAGTCCAACCCCTGGAAATGCAGGAATCGCAGCTAAAGAATCCTTGACAGGTGGTCATTTTCAAAGCCTAACTGCGTTCCCAGAGGCTGTTTCTCACCAAGCTGTTGTGCATGGCCAGCTCCTCCTTCAGGTAAAGGACTTCTTTTTCCAGAATTTTCACCATTCGCTAAGCAAAGGGAGAGAATGAAAGGTGAGAATGAAGCGGGAAAGAAAGAGAGAAGTAGACAGTTCCAGAGCTGCGTTTCAGTTTCCAGTCCTTCCTGGTTGCCGTCATCACCCCTACTCTACCTCAGCCAGCAAGAAGAGATTTATAACACCATATTTACTCTATTTGTACTATTTTTATTGTAGAAATTAAGAAACAGCCTTCCAGTGCATTTGCAGTAATCAGGGTGACTTACAAGTATTGAAGGGATGCGGGTGGCGCTGTGGGTTAAACCACAGAGCCTAGGGCTTGCCGATCAGAAGGTTGGCGGTTCGAATCCCAGTGACAGGGTGAGCTCCCGTTGCTCGGTCCCTGTTCCTGCCAACCTAGCAGTTCGAAAGCACGTCAAAGTGCAAGTAGATAAATAGGTACCGCTCCGGCAGGAAGGTAAATGGTGTTTCCGTGCGCTGCTCTGGTTTGCCAGAAGCGGCTTATTCATGCTGGCCACATGACCCGGAAGCTGTACGCCGGCTCCCTCAACCAATAAAGCGAGATGAGCGCCGCAACCCCAGAATCGGCCACAACTGGACCTAATGGTCAGGGGTCCCTTTACCTTTACCTTTTACAGTTGTATCTCGGGTTAAGTACTTAATTCGTTCTGGAGGTCCGTTCTTAACCAGAAACTGTTCTTAACATGAGGAACCACTTTAGCTAATGGAGCCTCCCACCGCGCGATTTCTGTTCTCATCCTGAAGCAAAGTTCTTAAACCGAGGTACTATTTCTGGGTTAGCGAAGTCTGTAACCTGAAGCGTATGTAACCTGAAGCGTATGTAACCCGAGGTACCACTGTACAACTATTGAAACAAAACATCAAAAAGAAAACAATTTCTGTTTGAGGGATTCTTTAGCTCTGCACAACCTAGTCACAGATTTAAACCGTGGCTGCAGCATTAGGACCAGATTATGCACTCAGACGATGCCAACCTGGTGCCCTCGCGCTGTTCCGGGCTACAAGCCTTGTGACCCAGAGACTAAGGTAAAGGTAAAGGTACCCCTGCCCATACGGGCCAGTCGTGTCCGACTCTAGGGTTGTGCGCCCATCTCACTTAAGAGGCCGGGGGCCAGCGCTGTCCGGAGACACTTCCGGGTCACGTGGCCAGCGTGACAAAGCTGCATCTGGCGAGCCAGCGCAGCACACGGAAACGCCGTTTACCTTCCCACCAGTAAGCGGTCCCTATTTATCTACTTGCACCCGGGGGTGCTTTCGAACTGCTAGGTTGGCAGGCGCTGGGACCGAGCAACGGGAGCGCACCCCGCCGCGGGGATTCGAACCGCCGACCTTCTGATCGGCAAGTCCTAGGCTCTGTGGTTTAACCCACAGCGCCACCCGCGTCCCGACCCAGAGACTACCAGTCTTGTAATCCAGAACAGCTGGAGTATTTCAGCCCAGTAAGGCCAAACGAAACATGCACACCTCTTTCCAAAGCCCCTCTTGCCTGTGAAATATAATGAGCATTTCAAAACAGACTCAAATCCAGGACAATCAGAGATCCAGGCTCCAATGATTGCAGCTGGATCCTGAACTCCGCCGATGCCACCAGGATGCCGCAAGGTGCTTTTTGTTTGTCATCACTCCTGCCATGCCTATCCAGAGCTGTATTTCCCCTGAAGTCCCCTCTGTCTCTTGGCTCCAGCTTGGCCCTGCCAGGATAAGCTTTCCTTTTTTGCTGATCTGGACAGCTTCACCCACGGACTATGTGCAGGTAGGGCCTCACAGCCCAAGCCGTTAGTGACCCCATTCACTTCCTACCGTTTAGGAAAGTTTTTTAATGACTGATGTTTTAGTGTATTTTTAATCTCCTGTTGGAAGCCGCCCAGAGTGGCTGGGGAAACCCGCCAGATGGGCAGGGTATAAGTAATAAAAATTTATTATTATTATTATTATTATTATTATTATTATTATTATTATTATTACAGTGGTGCCCCGCAAGACGAATGCCTCGCAAGACGAAAAACTCGCGAAAGAGTTTTCCGTCTTTTGAGGTGCTTCGCAAGACGAATTTCCCTATGGGCTTGCTTCGCAAGACGAAAACGTCTTGTGAGTTCTTGCGAGTTTTTTCCCTCCCCCTCCTTTCTAAGCCGCTAAGCCACTAATAGCCGCTAAGCCGCTAATAGCGCTAAGCCACTAAGCCGCTAATAGGCGTTCTTTGCAAGACGAAAAAACCGCAAGACAAAGAGACTCGCGGAACGAATTAATTTCGTCTTGCGAGGAACCACTGTATTATTATTATTATTATTACAGTGATACCTCATGTTACGGACCCTTCAGGTTACGTCTTTTCAGTACCAGAAAGGGTTACTTCAGGGTTTCACCGCTTGCGCATGGGCACAAGCGCTAAATTGCACTTCGCACATGCGCAGAAGTGCCAAATCACGCCACGCACGTGCGCAGATACGGCGCTTCAGGTTGCGCTCTTTCCAGGTTGCAAACGGGCCACCGGAACAGATCCCATTCGCAATCAGAGGTATCAGTGTATTATTATTATGGTAAGGTAAAGGTAAAGGACCCCTGGACAGTTAAATCCAGTCAAAGGCGACTATGGGGTTTTGGCGCTCATCTCGTTTTCAGGCCAAGGGAGCCGGCGTTTGTCCACAGACAGCTTTCCGGGTCATTTGGCCAGCAGGACTAAACCGCTTCTGGCACAACGGGACACCGTGACGGAAACCAGAGCAGCGCACAGAAATGCCATTTACCTTTCCGCCACAGCAGTACCTATTTATCTACTTGCACCGGTGTGCTTTCGAACTGCTAGGTTGGCAGGAGCAGGGACAGAGCAACAGGAACTCACTCCGTTGTAGGGATTTGAACTGCCAACCTTCCGATCGGCAAGCCCAAGAGGCTCAGTGGTTTAGACCACAGCGCCAACCGTGTCGTACTAACCACTCATCCACTGACCTAACCTCTCTTCCCAGCCAGCCAGCCAGCCAGCCAGCGGAATTGCCCACACAGGGCGGCACCTACCTCGGGGTTGATTTTTTCGTTCACAATTGGCTCAGTGGTCACCCATTTCATTCTGGTGGCAAAACGCAGCGTGGACAGCTGAAGAGAAATGAATGTCACTTAGCAATTGTCCTGGAGTCAAGAACACCGTGCCCAAGAGCCTATCTGAATGCCAAATAATAAATGTAACCATAATTATTTTGATTTCTTATCTGCCCTTCACCACAAGGTTCCAGTGCCGGGGGACAGGGCAAAATCCAGTCCCCACCCTTGCTTTTAAAAGGGCTTGGAAATGGACTGACATGTTAATGTATAAGGGTTTATGCAGAGAAAAAAGGACATACCGTATTTTTCGCTCTATTGGACGCAGTTTTCCCCCTCCAAAAATTGAGGGGAAATGTGTGTGCGTCCTATGGAGCGAATGCAGGCTTCTGCCATAGCCGCGCACAACCCCTCCGGCAGGGAGGGGCTGCACGGGGCTATGGCTTCTTTAGCCCTGCCCAGCGTCTCCCGGCAAAGAGAGGCTGCACGGGGCTAAAGGGGAAGCCGGAACAGCGAGCGGGATCCATATTTTTTTCCTTGATTTCCCCCCCTAAAAACTGGGTGCGCCCTATGGTCCGGTGCGCCCTATGGTGCAAAAAATACGGTAAAAGGGGTTATGTTAGGTGTGCTCAGTGCTTTTTTACTGGGGGGATGCAGGGGTACGTACGTATGTATGTATGTATGTATAAATAAATAAATAAATAAATAAATTTATATATATACAGTGATTCCAACTTTTCATTTTGAGGTGAGTCCCTTTTTCAGTGTTTCTAAGCAAAGGTTCATCCCTTTATTATACAGGAAATAGTTTCTTTTAAAAAAGAAAAAAGCATTTATTTATTCATTCATTCATTCATTCATTCATTTATTTATTTCCCGCCCATCTGGCTAGGTTTCCCTAGCCACTGGACAACTTCCAACAAAATATTAAAATACAATAGTCCTTCAGATATTAAAAACTTCCCTAAACAAGGCTGCCTTCAGATGTCTTCTAAAAGTCAGATAGTTGTTTTTTCCTTTGACATCTGGTGGGAGGGTATTCCACAGGGCAAGCGCCACTACCGAGAAGGCCCTCTGCCTGGCTCCCTGTAGCCTCACTTCTCGCAGGGAGGGAACCGCCAGAAGGCCCTCGGTGCTGGACCTCAGTGTCCGGGCAGAACGATGGGGGTGAAGATGCTCCTTCAGATATACTGGGCTGAGGCCATTTAGGGCTTGAAAGGTCAGCACCAACACCTTGAATTGTGCTCAGAAACGTACTGGGAGCCAATGTAGATCTTTCAGGACTGGTGTTGTATGGGTGGGTTTCAATCACATACAGGCGAATTCAGGTTGCAGAGTGTATACCCTAATGGGCACTCTGCACTTGCCCCAACATGGAACCCAGCGCGGTTGGGCTAAAAGTGGTGTTGCACAGATATCCCACCTGCAGTCTGAAGTGGAACAGTCCACTCTCATTCTGCTGCCTATGTAGAGCACACCTTAAACTGGGGTAGCCAATAATAATAATAATAATAATAATAATAATAATAATAATAATAATTTATTTATACCCTGCCCATGATGCTCTCCAGCAATTTCCAGATTCCAGCTGCCATCACATCCAACCCTAAACACCTGGAACGGTCACTTCACTTCTATCCATGTCTCAGCCCCTTGAGTCCCCACCAGGAGGCTTACCGTCTCCACAATGTGGATGGCTTCACTGCAGATGTTGGCCACGAGGACCGTGTTGCAATTGCCGCCTAGGAGAGACACAAAGGAAATGAAGGCTGGAATCGGATTCTCTGATTCTACTTGAAGGGCATCCTTTATCCTCGTACCTACGGGACCGCCTCTCACGGTCTGCCCCACGGAGAGCCTCAAGGTCCATAAATAGCAACACCCTAGAGGCCCCGGGCCCTAAGGAAGTCAGGTTAGCCTCAACCAGAGCCAGGGCCTTTTCAGTGATGGCTCCGGCTTGGTGGAACGCTCTGCCTCATGAGACCAGGGCCCTGCGGGATCTGATTTCTTTCCGCAGGGCCTGTAAGACAGAGCTGTTCCGCCTGGCCTTTGGCTTGGAGCCAATTTGATTCCCTTCCCCTCTTTCTTTTTCCTTTCTCCTTCTGTGATGAGGCTGCGTTTTAATATTTTAATGTTTCAATATTTTAATGTTGTATTTTAATCTTGTTCTTAAGTTGTATTCATTCAACTTGTTTTGATTATTGCTTGCTTGCTGCCCTGAGCCCGGCCTTGGCTGGGGAGGGCGGGGTATAAATAAAAATTATTATTATTATTATTATTATTATTATTATTATTATTATTATTAACATTTGCCGGCACCCATCCACCAAGGAACTCCTGAGTGCCTCAGAGAATTCAGGGAGAAAGCTAAGGAGCAGGACCCATGTTCATTTCCCAAGGCGTGTGGGTGGGTGGACCAATTGGGACAACAACAACAAGAACAAAAACAATAATAAATTTATTATTTATACCCCACCAATCTGACTGCGTTTCACCAGCCACTCTGGGTGGCTTCCAACAGAATATTAAAATACAATAACCTATTAAACATTAAAAGCTTCCCTAAACAGGGCTGCCTTCAGATGTCTTCTAAAAGTCTGGTAGTCTCTTTGACATCTGGTGGGAGGGTGTTCCACACGGCAGGTGCCACCACCGAGAAGGCCCTCTGCCTGGTTCCCTGTAACCTCACTTCTCGCAGGGAGGGAACCACCAGAAGGCCCTCTGAGCTGGACCTCAGTGTCCGGGCAGAACGATGGGGGTGGAGACGCTCCTTCAGGTATACTGGACCGAGGCCGTTTAGGGCTTTATTTATTTGTTTAAGGGCATTTCTGAGCACTTTAATATTTTAAAGAACTTTAAGCAGTGCACGCTATTTATAATATAAAAACGATATCCATTAAAACAAAAGTGCTATCTAGAACCAACGAAACCAAGGCTAAAGCAATTAAAAGGGATTCAAGGGATTCATCTGCACAAATGCATAAAAATCTCCACTTAAACGGCTTGTTGAAAAGGGACCCTAGCCTTTCAAGAAACACGTAATTCCCTATAAACCTACCCACTGTCCCTTCAGGCCCTGCTCTGTATCCCTGCAATCTGAAGTCTAATGATTATTAAAGGCAGGGTCTTTTCTCTAATGGCCCCCAGGCTGATTTTCAACAGTGGACAGGGCCAGAGCCAAAAGTGAGGCCAGATTTGCACACTCTTAACAGAGATATGGGGACACGGGTGGCGCTGTGGGTTAAACCACAGAGCCTAGGACTTGCTAATCAGAAGGTTGGCGGTTCGAATCACCGCGACAGGGTGAGTTCCCGTTGCTCGGTCCCTGCTCCTGCCCACCTAGCAGTTCAAAAGCACGTCAAAGTGCAAGTAGATCAATAGGTACCGCTCCGTCGGGAAGGTAAATGGCGTTTCTGTGCACTGCTCTGGTTCGCCAGAAGCGGCTTAGTCATGCTGGCCACATGACCCGGAAACTGTACGCCGGCTCCCTCGGCCAATAAAGCGAGATGAGCGCTGCAACCCCAGAGTCGGCCACGTCTGGACCTAATGGTCAGGGGTCCCTTTACCTTTACCTTTAACAGAGATATACATTCAACACAAACAGTCACAGTCACACAGAGACTTAATGCACACACTATCACTGGGATTCGGTTAAGCTCCTTCTTCTCTCATTTAGGCTAAAAAGCATCCTGTTCAGAAGATGCTCTAAAACAGGATTCCCAAACTTGGGTCCCTAGCTGTTTTTGGACTACAACCAGTGCTTTTTTTCTTAAAAAAGTGTTTAGGGGGTACTCTCATTTTGACTCAAGAAAATCACCACTTTACAGTTCAAATTGGGGAAAATAAATACAGCAGATGGACAAAAGTTCAAAGATTCACAAAATGTTTAGGGGTATGCGTACCCCCAGAAAAAAAAGCACTGACTACAACTCTCATCATCCCTAGCTAGCAGGACCAGTGGTCAGGGATGATGGGAATTGTACTCCAAAAACAGCTAGAGACCCAAATTTGGGAAACCTTGCTCTAAAATGGTACCTGCTACTGTTAAATGTTTAACTTTTGAAACTGCGAGGTGAGAGGAGCGAGAGAGAGATTATTTTCTTTTTAATGGGAACCTTGCAAATAAATTATAGATTTTAGTGGCACTTAATTTTTTTCCTGTTGGCCACTTTAGGAGCTGTTTAACAGAAAGGGGGAACAGAAGCAACTACATTTTAGAGATCAGGTGATGTTAAACTAAGCTTAGAGTGACGGCGTAGTGTCATAACAGCCCTGTGAAGGCCAGATTTGACATGAGCAGGGATTTGAACCCGGGTTCGCCCACACCCAGACAGTACCACCAACCCAAGTCCTTACCCAATGAATCTTTCAGGGTGTATGTAAGCTTGCTCTGGCGGAAAGGAACGTGTTCCCGGTTACGGTCGGCCAACGCAATAATAACTTGTTCCAGGTACGACAGAGACCTGTTGATGTAAGTTGCTTCCTTCAGTCCGAACCCTTCCGACTGTTAAAAGGGGAAAGCAAGAGGACACCTTAGAAAATGTGGTTTATGTTTCATTTGAATTATTTTATCTGGCTTTTCTGTATAAACTACCCAAGGTGGCTAACACAGTTAAAACAGAGTAGACAAACAACCACATGATTACTAAGCAACAACAACAAATTTAAAACAGAATTAAAATGCAAGAGAGCAACATAGTAAGTTAGGCTGTGTACACAACACACATTAAAAGCACATTTCCTTGAAATATTTGAAGACTGCTGTATCTCCTCTCAGCCTCCTCTTTTCCAGGCTAAACATACCCAAGCTCCTTCAACCATTCCTCATAAGGCTTGGTTTCCAGACCCTTGATTATCTTGGTTGCCCTCCTCTGCGCACATTCCAGCTTGTCAACATCCTTCTTAAATTGTGATTCCCCAGAACTGGACACAGATTCTATGTGTGCTCTGACCAAGGTGGAATAGAGTGGTACCATTACTTCTCTTGATCTAGATACTATGCTTCTGTTGATGCAGCCTAGAATAACATTAGCCTTTTTTGCTGCTGCATCAACTGTTAAGCTTGTGGTCCACCAAGATCCCAAGATTCTTTTCACATGTACTGCTAGTAAGCCAGGAGTCCCCCGTCTTATATGTGTGCGTCTGGTTCTTCCTGCCTAAATGTAGAACCTTACATTTGTCCCTATTAAAATTCATTCTGTTAGTTTGGGCCCAGTTCTCCAATCTGTTAAGGCCATTTTGAATTCTGATTCTGTCTTCTGCACCATTAGCTACCCTTCCCAGTTCGGTACCAGCCGCAAAGTGAAGAAGAAGAAGAGGAGTTTGGATTTGATATCCTGCTTTATCACTACCCTAAGGAGTCTCAAAGTGGCTAACATTCTCCTTTCCCTTCCTCCCCCACAACAAACACTGTGTGAGGTGAGTGAGGCTGAGAGACTTCAGAGAAGTGTGGCTGGCCCAAGGTCACCCAGCAGCTGCAGGTGGAGGAGCGGGGACGCGAACCCGGTTCACCAGATTACGAGACTACTGCTCTTAACCACTACACCACACTGGCTCTCGACAATGAGCATCCCCTCGACACAATCACACAGAGACAGACACTTAATGCACACATTGTCACGGGGATTTCTTTTTTCCGTTAGTGTAAAAGGAAAGCTAGCTTCTTGATCACTTAAAACGAAGGTAGCTAACTCACCGGCTGAAGGCAAAAATAAGTTCTCCCAACGGACTTACTTTGGTCTTTGCCAGCCTCTCTGAGCCTGCTAGATCCACCAGGTTAATTTTGGAGGTCACGTAACGGGCATCAGAAAGAATTCTGGAATGACACTGAGGTGGAGATCAGGGACATTAGAACACCTTGAACGCAACCGGACTGTTGAATTGCACCAGAGGATCCACAGACCTCTGGATTTTCCCGACCACCCCATGAAAACGCTGCCAGCCCTAAATAAAAGGCTCTCCAGTGACGTAGTTTTTAATCGGGATCTGCCATTACGAGACAGGCTATGTTGCAGAGATTAATAGCCATAGGGGGAGGCGAGCCATTACTTTGTTATCATGTTTGCATTCTAAGATCGACTTGGCAAATCTTCCCCGAAAAGGCTAATTTATGGTGCAAGTTGTCTGGGAAAATTAATGAGCAAACGCCTAGATTCTATTTCATGGGAACTGAGAAAGATGGCGTCTGCCACCCGAGGAGGACTTTTGGAAGGATTCGGCATAAATAACAGCGTGTGAGGATTTACTGCAAACAAAAGACTTACCAGCCTTAAAAAAAAAGGGAGAGCCATACAAAGTTCACACAGAAGCATAATATTGCTTACTTTAACTCGCCTGTGGAAACAGCTCAGAGGCTATTAAGAAGAAAAAGGATAACAACAAGAAGATTGAAAGATGGGACTGGTGAATACTAAAAGCAGCAGAAATATGAGATGATCGGACCCTACTGAACTCGAAGCATGGGAAACCCCACCAAAAATTTATAATTTGGCAAAATATTTGGACTTTATGATATGTATTGGTATAATTTGGAATAATGAATGTGATATGATTGGATTGTTAAAATGGAAAACTTAATAAAAATTATTATTAAAAAAATAAAACGACGCCAGCCCTGACCTCGATGTAAATAGTGAAGATGCAATGAGACCTGGAGGAGTTCCTGTTCAGAGCGTGTTGACCAACAGATCTATTGGTGTCCCCCTGGAGAAGAAAGTGAAAAGCGGAGGAATAAACCAAGGACAGAATGAAAGGAGTTCGTTTCTCTGCAACATTTATAGGCCTCTTCACAGCAACATTCTCAGGACAGCCGACAGCGAGGAATAAACACAAAGGGTGCCTTCAGGCTGCCTGTCTTCTGAGCACTCATCCTCAGTGGTTTGCAGGGAGACAAGATGACACTGGGTCAAAGGAGATTCTACCCTATATTCGTTATTGCAAAAAAAAAAGTCCAATCTTTCGGGAAAGAAGGTTCGTCGTAGAATACTTCCCAACCAACTATTTCAGTTTGGGCACTGCCAGGCAGTTGCTGTTTTAATAATAAAAATAAAAATAAAAATAAAAATAAAACTATTTATACCTCGCCTATCTGGCTGGGTTTCCCCAGCCACTCTGGGCAGCTCCCAACAGAATATTAAAAACACGCTAAAACAGCAAACATTAAAAACTTCCTTAAACAGGGCGGCCTTCAGGTGTCTTCTAAAAGACAGATAGTTTTTTTATCTCCTTGACATCTGGTGGGAGGGCGTTCCACAGGGTGGGTGCCATTACTGAGAAGGCCCTCTGCCTGGTTCCCTGTAGCTTCACTTCTCACAAGGAGGGAACCACCAAAAGGCCCTTGGCGCTGGACCTCAGCATCCAGGCTGAACAATGGGGGTGGAGACACTCCTTCAGGTATAATGGGCTGAGGCCATTTGCATGGGTAGGCAAACTAATCCGGCCCAATCGCCTTCTAAATCCGGCCCGCAGACGGTTCGGGAATCAGCGTGTTTTTACATGAGTAGAATGTGTGCTTTTATTTAAAATGCGTCTCTGGGTTATTTGTGGGGCATAGGAATTCATTCATTTCCCCCTCCAAAATATAGTCTGGCCTCCCACAAAGTCTGAGGGACAGTGGACCTTGCTAAAAAAGTTTGCTAACTCCTGATTTAGGGATTTCAAGGTCAGCAACAACACTTTGAATTGTGCTCAGAAACATACTGGGAGCCAATGTAGGTCTTTCAGGACCGGTGTTATGTGGGTGGGGTTCAATCACCTACAGGCAAATTCAGGTTGCACAACCCAGAAGTAGCCAATTCAATGACTATAAAAAACGTAACACAGCACAGAAGTAACACGGAGGAGAGAAAGCGCGAGGCCAAGCTGACTCTTCTTACCTCGAACAAGAGATTTAAAGCAATTTCTTCGTGGGGGGCTGCGTGCACCGTCAAGCCTTTCACATAGACGCCTTGGGGCCCCTCTCCTATAGACAGTGGAATGTCACTGGGCTTCGTGGCTAAAAGGTCAAAGATGATCTCGTTGTGGATTTCCAGGTACGAAATTCGAACGGTGATGAACTGACTCCCGTGTTCCTCCATCGACTTGAATACCTGTAGAGAAGGTTGGATGGGTCTCAGCGAAGTTGCTGTCAATCAGGTTATCTGTGCTTTTTTCCAAGATGGGAAGTGAGGGTTTGGAGACCTCTAAATCCGGCTCAGAGTGGACCCACTGAAATTAATACACCTACAGTACTCGTGTCTGTTAATTTCATTTGGGTCTGCTCTGAGTAGGACAAGCATTGAGTACTACCCAGGGGTGGTAAATTAAGAGCACAGCCCAGTTGGAAGCTCTCCCATTCAAGTGAGAAGCTCATCCTAAGCAAGAAATAAGCAGGAACTGCAAAAGAGGCTCTTTCGAACCAAAGTAGCCGAGAGCTCCCTTTTTTAAAAAAAGTTTTTATTTCATTTTAATATACCACATACAAAAAGAAAATACGAAGATACACAAATATCCACCACCTCCTAACAACTAAAAGAAGAAAAGAAAAGAAAAATAATCAACAACACCACCAATACATTAAATATTCCTCACAATACATTTAACATAAAAGTGACTTTTTCCTATATAGCTGACTTCCTGTCTACTCCTTACTTCTATTTCTCATCCATTATTCACTGCCATATTATAGCATATATTGGCTTTAATGTTATTTATTCTATCCTAGGTTTTCCATCAGATTTAAAACTCCTACTGAAGCTATTTAAATGCTGCTGCGCTGTGGGTTAAACCACAGAGCCTAGGACTTGCCGATCAGAAGGTTGACGGTTCGAATCCCCGCGACGGGGTGAGCTCCCGTTGCTCGGTCCCTGCTCCTGCCAACCTAGCAGTTCGAAAGCACATCAAAGTGCAAGTAGATAAATAGCTATCGCATCAGCGGGAAGGTAAATGGCGTTTCCGTGCGCTGCTCTGGTTCGCCAGAAGCGGCTTAGTCATGCTGGCCACATGACCCGGAAGCTGTACGCGGGCTCCCTTGGCCAGTAAAGTGAGATGATTGCCACAACCCCAGTTGGCCACGACTGGACCTAATGGTCAGGGGTCCCTTTACGTTTACCTTACAGACTTCAAACTTTCATTGCTATTTTTCAAATAAATTTTAAGGACTTCCCATTTTGTGGTAAATACTTCCTTTGATTTATTTTTTATTCTTTCTGATAAATGGTCTAATTCCGCATATTCGGTCATTTTTTGAGAGCTCCCATTAAAGGACCTCAGATAGCCAAATGGAGAAAGTCTCTTAAAGTTTAACAGGATATGCCACGGATTGAAGTGTCACCTGGATGGGGGCCAAACAGGTGCAGAATCAGGCCCTCCCGTGCCCCTTCACTGCTCCTTGTCTAGGAGGTAGGGGCTGCCCCAGGGCTCCCCCCCACACATTCTGTTCTGTCGGCGGCAGCAGCCTTAACCGTCACAGGTTGGCAGGAATTCCCATGTGCCCACATGGACAACTGTTTTCGCTTCCTCCTTCATCAGCATCACTGCATCATGGAAAGGGTTACCTGTTGAATAGCTCGGGGTATGATCCCTCGATGCTTGTAGTTTCCCGTTGTTCCAGTCATAGTGAAAGTCTTGCCAGCTCCAGTTTGCCCATAGCATAATATAGTACCTGCAAGTTTCAAATGCATAGCTGTCAACTTACAGATTTAAAAATAAGGGATAGCAGCCTTGAAAATAAGGGACCAGCAGCCAAAATAAGGGATTTTCCAAGGGGCACAGGTATGTTCAGCTTCTGAGCCCCTCCGAGCCAAAGGCAGAAAACCCGGCCAGCAGACAAACGAAGCCTCAAGCGGTCGTTCCCACAGCGCAGCAACCCGGCAAAGGGGATGCAGCAAGGAAAACCACCGTCACCTCTCTGCGGGGAAGCGCTGAGCAAAGGCGAGTCCCCAGGCAACGCGGCCGATTTGATTGGCACAAGGCATGCAAGCTCCACCCCCCAGTCGTTCTTAGACTCCTTATTGGGTGAGCAACGCAGCCAAGCAACACAGTTGGAGCCTCCCTCCTCCCTGGCCGGCAGGGAGGGAGGGAGGGAGGGAGGGAGGGAGGGAGGGGAGCTGCTTCCTTTGAAACTCAGGAAATTTAAGGGACATCATCAATAAGGGACAGCAGCGGGACACGGCGCTGGGATAAGGGACTGTCCTGCCAAATAAGGGACGGTTGACAGCTATGTTCAAATGAGACACCATGAACTCATAAGAAGAGTCTTCTGGATCAGGCCAATGGCCCGTCTAGCTCACCATGGCAGGATGGTTTGAGAATATTACACCGATCCTGGATTGACTACACTGACTGCCAGTTAGTATCCAGACCCAATCTCAATTAAAAGTGCTAGTTTTGACCTATAAAGCCTTAAATGGCTCAGGACCACAATACCTCAAAGACAGCCTCTCCCAATATGTGACAGACAGTGGTGTCTTGCAATAAATAAAGAAGAATTAAAGAATCACGCAGAGTCAAAATGCAGAGTCAAAAGATTCACAGTAAAAGAAAAACTTTCCTGAGGCGAAAAAAACTTTGTTACAAACAACGTGCAAGGAAAATTAAGAGAGAGAGAGAGAGAGCGGCTCGCTGAGCGCAGGAATTTATTTCTCCTGGCTCAGCGTGACCTTGACATAGTCAGCATGACTAAGCTGCTTCTGGCGAACCAGAGCAGCGCACAGAAACGCTGTTTACCTTCCCGCCGGAGCGGTCCCTATTTATCTACTTGCACTATGATGTGCTTTCGAACTGCTAGGGTGGCAGGAGCTGGGACCGAGCAACAGGAGCTCACCCTGTCACGGGGATTCGAACCACCAACCTTCTGATCAGCAAGCCCTAGGCTCAGTGGTTTAACCCACAGCGCCACCCGCGTCTGGTACTGCATGCCTAACAGACTGGACCATCAGAATAGGATACAGGGCCTCAAGGAACATTCAGACAAGGCTGCCAGAGAAGAACTGCTGAGGTAACACACATGCAACGCTGCTCCTATTCCCGATGGAAACTGAAGACTGCACAGGCAATGACAAGAACATTTACCGTTATATCCATTAAGGGCCTGGGAGACCAAGTCTCTGGCTACTGCATCATAAACCGCATCCTGGGGGGCATCGTGAAGAACGCCATCTAATTTAAAGGACCAGTCTGTCTGCTTGTTGTTGACGACTCCTTTCGTGCGGTCTCTCTCAATGTATATTTCCATTGTCTGGAAAATACAAAGAAAACGGAGTGTGGAAATTTGTAACCTTGAAGAATGTAAGAACACGGCGTGAATTGTCGTCGGCCCCCCAACCATATTCTGCTTTTCCTTAAAAATTACCGTATTTTTCGCTCTATAGGGCACACCAGACCATAGGGCACACCTAGGTTTTTTTGGGGGGGGGATAAAGAAAGAAAAAATCCCCCCCCCAGCCCCAAAGAGCAAAGAAGTCAAGACAGCCAGCGGGATCCATCCCGCTGGCTGTCATGGCTTCTTCTTTAGCCACGCACAACCTCTCCAGCCGGGAGAGGCTGCGCACGGCTTTGGCAGAAGCCAAGACAGCCAGCGGGATGGATCCCGCTTGCTGTCTTGGCTTCCTTTTTAGCCGCAGGGCTGGGGCGGGGAAAGCCCGAGCTTCCCCCGACCCCAGCCCTCAGAACAGGTCCGGGAACGGGGGCCAGGTTGCACGCAACCTCTCCTTCGCTTCCGGAGCTTGCTGCTATCCGCAAGCCTTTGGAGCCCGGCGGGAGTTCCCGAAGGCTTGCAAATATCTGCCCGAAGCCCGGGGTGCGCAGTGGTGCGCTCCCCAGGCTTCGGGCTGCTATCTGCAAGCCTTGGGAGCCCAGCAGGAACTCCCACCAGGCTCCCAAGGCTTGCAGATAGCTGCCTGGAGAGCGAGAGGGGTCGGTGCGCACCGACCCCTCTCGCTCTCCAGGCTTCAGCGAAAGCCTGCATTCGCTCCATAGGATGCACACACATTTCCCCTTCATTTTTGGAGGGGGAAAAGTGCGTCCTATAGAGCGAAAAATATGGTAATTCAAAGCAGCCTCAAAGCTTTAAATCAGAAAGAGACCAGTAAAAGACATGCACAGAGGTAGACCAGAACTGTTTTGTTTCTTGCTGACCTGTGTTCACTGACCTTATTGTCTTCCCCGAACTTGATCATGTCTTGTGGGAAGTCACCTGTCGGCTTGACTCGTGCAAATGCGCTAACTCTCTTTGGACAGGCGCACATGGTGATGTGCACTGGGGTGGCGGAGTAGAGGAATGGAAAGGAAAAACAGGGGGGAAATGAATTTCTTCAAGGTTCAATTCACATCAGCGCTTGAATATCGAGGTTAAAAAAAAAAAAAGATAAAACCAGTGCAAATGATAGTCTGATTACCTCTGGATCAGGAGCGGAAGCTCAGATTAAATACCTCCAGTGTTTGACACATGAAGGTGAAATTCCAGTGTCAGAGGCAATATGGGAGTGTAGTTCTTCCCAGAGCCTCCCTAGTAGAAGCAGTTCCTTCCAGGTGTTTGTGAATGACAACTCACATAATCTCTAACCACTGGTCATGCTGGCTTAAGGATGAAAGGAGAAGATCATCTGGAGGCCTCCATGTTGCCTAGACTGGTGAGGAACTTGATGTCTCCCAAGCTTTGCATGCAAGGCAGACACTCTGAACAGAGCTACAGACATTCTCCTGCCAGAACTTGAAAGCAGCAAGACTGTTCCCTCAGTTTCCATGCCCAGCTCCTACCAGCAAGATGGAGGGGCGTGAAGGAACAGTTCATCAAACTCCCCCACCCTTCTTCTTGCAAAGGCTTCAGATCAGAGACAGGCCTTCCTCCTTCTCACTAGCCACTAGTATGTCTCAGCGACAGAGCCAAGAAATATAGAACTCTGGGTTTAATTTTCAATAAAATGAAGCTGGCCGGGGTGTGCGTAAGTCTTCATTCCCTTGTGTGGAACTACTTCTGGAGCTATTCTAAGAAGCAACAGGCTTTTGGAAACCAGAGATGCTAAAAGGCTGCTAAACCATCTAACCACAGGGACTAGGATCCGGTGGCCTTCCAGATGTTGCTGTGCTCTCATCAACAGCATCTGGAGAACCACAGCTCTTCACCGCTGCCTTAGGCAAAAAGGTTTAGCTTTTCTGCATCCTTACAAAGAATCCTGAGTAACTTGGAGGTGGGAAAATAGAGATGTGAGCGTGTATCTCCCCAACTACAATTGCTTCCAGATGGTCTCTTCATTGAGCATTCACCCTGATTTCTTTTGTGGGGAGATTAGATGGCAGGGCGCTTCCAGACGCCATCCCAATCAGCGATAATTTGGCAACCTGAATTCTCTGGGATGTACTCGAATCCTACCTGCAAACAGTAACTTTCTGGAAGTGTCTGGCATTGGCTGTTAAATGAGCATTAATTCTAATGTGTTTGCAGGGAGGATGACATTGCATCAAAGCACATTCCAGAGCATTCCCTCGCCACTTTTCCTTATTGCAAGAAGTCTGATCTTTGGGAGAAGCACATTTAATGTGCAAGACCTCCCGGTCAACTGTAATTGTGCAACCTGAATTTGCTGGTTGTTTTTTTTTACTGGATCTCACTTGAAAATAGCAACATTCTGGAAGCGCCCCCCAGCAATCTCTTGTTCCTCAAGGAAGAACAGACAACAGGAACCTCACTGTACTGCATGTATCACCTATCTCTCAAGGGCCAGGGGCCAGGACAACCTGCAAATCACTGGGGAGGGCTGCTTCTGCGAATTGGGGTCTTTATTATCAGTCGCCTGCCAACCCCCACCCATCCTAAGCTCTATTTTATTTTACAAATTATTTTTATTAGTTTTCCAATTGATGCAAATCAAACCTGATTGCTTTAATTTAATACGGTTTTTAAAAATCAGGTTTCCTGCTCCTGTTGCCAACATATGTCCATCTTATCATTTCCACCCTCCCTCCGGACGTTCTGCCATCAACTGGCAGGGAAACAGTTGGTCAACAGAGGGGCTATGTCTGTGGGGTGGCATCTTTGCCATCAAGCTACACCACCCCACCCCAAAGTCCACCTGAAGGGAAGAGTGCGGAACTGGCTTAGCCGCCCTCCCCACCTTTTCCAATTTCCTCCTCTTTATAATTCATTATCACAGACAGCAATATTGTTAGTCTTAAGCCTTGCATGCACCGACAGAAAGGCGATATACAATACTGCAATCCTCTAAGTAAACTGTGGAGTTAAAAAAGGTACAGGGACCCCTGACCGTTAGGTCCAGTCGCGGACAACTCTGGGGTTGCGGCGCTCATCTCGCTTTACTGGCCGAGGGAGCCGGCGTACAGCTTCCAGGTCATGTGGCCAGCATGACAAAGCCACTTCTGGCGAACCAGAGCAGCGCACGGAAACATTGTTTACCTTCCCGCTGGAGCTGTACCTATTCATCTGCTTGAATTTTTAATCTGTGATATTTTAGTGTATTTTTTGTTTTTATGGAAGCCCGCCCAGAGTGGCGGGGTACAAATAATAAATTATTATTATTATTATTATTATTATTATTATTATTATTATTATTATTGCACTCTGACGTGCTTTCAAAACTGCTAGGTTGGGCAGGAGCAGGGACTGAGCAAACAAGAGCTCACCCTGTCATGGGGATTTGAACCGCCGACCTCCTGATCGGCAAGTCCGCCACCTGTGTCCCCTCTGTGGAGCTTACTTCTATCTAAATATTGCAAAGGAAGGAATATGCAGCACAGGTTAGTAAATAAGTAAATAAGAATTAGTCATGAATGTAAACTGAACGTCTGTGGACAAGCACAGCAGCATTTCCTCTGACTGTAAAAACCCAAGTGATACTGGGTGGTGGAAGACAGTTATTGAGGGCTGCTGAAGAAAGAGATCAACACGCTCAGGGAAAACCCAAGTGGCAGACATTCAAAAAACATTGTAGGGGGAGGGTTGTCATATTTCAAAAGGTGAAATTCAGGACGCAAAAGCTTTTGGGGCCAAAGTTGTTGAGCTTTTAAAAAAAAAAAAAAATCGCCCAAAAGTTGTTGAGCTTTAGACAACACTGAGTGCTTCCAGACGGGTATTTATTATGGGATCACCACATGCCCTTTTCTATCTCTTTTCTACTCTGAAGCATCCATGTGATGTCCTTGTCATCCCCAATGCCCAACAACAACAACTATTTTAGCCCAGTCCCACCCGCATCTCTGAGCAGTGGGAGGGCCCCAGGGGAAAGCTGCAGCTGTTGCCCCAGAGAGAGAGAGAGTCCCCCTATGCCCCTTGGGGGGCTCCCTCAAGAGGGGCAGATAGAAATAAGGGGCTGCCCGCTTATTTCTATAGAAATAAGCTGCCACATCATTTTCTCCCTCCGGACGCTCTGCCATCAACTGCCAGGGAGCAGACGCTGGTGGTCAACAGAGGGACTGTGCCTGTGGGGTGGCATCTTTGCCATCAAGCTCCACCCCCCCCACCCCAAAGTCCACCTGAAGGGAAGAGTGTGAACTGGCTTAGGCCCCCCTCCCCCACCTTTCCTCCTCAATTCCTCATCACTGACAGCGATATTGTTATTCTTAAGCCTTGCATGCACTGCCAGAAAGGCAATATACAAGGCTGCAATTGTCCAAGTAATTTCGATAGAAAATAAGGGGCTGCTGGAAAACA